>NC_088799.1:49526801-50726801 GCF_011386835.1 Chrysemys picta bellii | reverse complement strand
TCCTGGCTTTCCTGGCAAGCTGACTTGATGGCTAGCAATGGCTTGTTCCCATGTAAGGGAGAGAATTATGAGAGTTTGGGGTTCCTATTGGCGGTCAGGAATGGTTACTGATATGCGCTCTGTGGGTAGGCATGAGAGTCTTGTCTAGAAGGGTTGTTAAATGATAGCTATACTTACGTATAACACCACCAATGTGGGGTGTACCCAGTGCATGGCTCCCAGGGGACATTATAAAATCCTGCTCCACATAGTTCTCCAAAGTTCAATGACGGGTAGTGTTATATGAGCCCAGTCACAGACCAGGGCCCCATTGTGCCAGGGGCTGTTCAAACACACAAGGAGATGATTGTTCAAAACCATGATGAGGCTGGTCAGGCTCAGTGGTTAGAACACGACAGTCAGGCCTAGTGGTCAGAGCCAGACTCAGGCATCCAGAGAGGGGTTGGAGCAAGACTGAAGCAGGATTAGGGACAGAGCAGGTGCAGGATAAGGCTTAGGGAGTCTGCTGCCACAATCAATCCTGGACGGACATGGAACAGACTCAGCAGCTGTTTCCCCTGTGAAGCTTACATACCTGCCCTGAGAGTCACCAGGCCAGTTCAGTTGTGGATTGGCTGGGGCCTAGCACAGGAGTGACTCATCACCTTGCAATGAGAACACTGGAGCCTGCCCTCATGACAGATTCCTTCAGATGCCATTTGTGGGTGCCAGCACTGAATAGCTCTGTGAGGAACATCATAATTCAGTCACCTCTTTATCAACTCATCTTCTGGAACTGCGAAGAGAACCTTGCCCTGAACCAGCTGGGCTTTATCATCACCCTGACCTGACATCTGGGGTTACAAGCTGAAGAGGTTTCCTCCTTAGTCTGTGACCTACCACACTTGTGCTATGGTGTATTTTGTGTAATGAGCATAGGGGATGGGCCATGACTCAGCCCTGAACTGCACTCGCCTGAGAGTGAACATGGACCTCTAGGGAACTCCATGTTTGGATGGTGGAGTTCTCCTCAGTGAGTTACTCTTGGCTCTGTTTTTGAAGGATTTCAGAGTGCAGGTGGGGGAAGTGGATGGAGGAAGCACTCCTCCTTCCTTTCCCCGACTTCTGACGTTAGGGATTTACACCCTGTCTTTGGGGAGAAGCAGAGAAGTGTGGCATGGGGCTATAGAGAGCTGTGAGCACAGTCAGTTCTGTAGCACCCTGAAATCACCTCCTGGGGCACAAGGTGCACCATTTAAGTGTTGCCTCCTCTGTCTCCTTTTGTGAGGCTGGCCAGCAAAGTGTTATCACCTCCCAAGATCAGCTCGTTATCAGTCTGGCATGACGCTGTCAGTAGTTCACTTCAAAGGTGCATTGGTGCAGCACTGGGCCATGGCCCCTTCTAGCAGAGGGTCCACACAAGAGGCTAACAGAGCAAAGCAGCTACCAGGTAACACAGTTACTCCGTTAGCTCAAGCCCTGGGTTCATTCCTTGCTAGAGCCAGATCACTGTACTTGTGTGCATTTCTGAGAGGCCACACATCGCCTCTCTGGAAGGGTTACTTTGCTTTAGAACCATTTTAGGTTCCTCGTTTGCTACAGAAAAGGACCCAGTAACAGTTCACAGAGAATGTCTTAAAGGGACTTACTGTAGTACACTATAGGCTGTCGTATAAAGGGCGCTTATGAACTCCCTGGACCATAGAGGTTCTATATGAAACCATGAATGAGATTTCTGGGGAAATCTTCCCAAGAGCCAGCAGTTAAAATTTGCCAGTTTATTAAAACCAACAAGCAAGAGCACGAGAACAAAGGCAGAGAAAAGGAGGGCAGCTGTCAGGACAGGGACAGGACGCAGACAAGGAGCAGGTAGCTCTAAGAGCTGTTTCCCCTCTCCTAGCTGTACCCCAATCCTGCTGGGCCAGGCTTTTATACCACTGGGCCATGTCCCCTTTCTCCCATCAGCCATTGCTTCATTCACACACACGTGGGGAAAAACATGTTAATGTACCCCTTAGGCAGATATAATTTTCAGAGCCCTGTTTGTGACTAGTTCAGGACCAGTGCTAGCCCACAGGAATATGGTAAATATAGGCAGAGGGCTGGCCGTGGGTGAATGTGTACCGAAAAGAAGACAATTAGCTTATGAGGCACTTTTCACCAATGGAGTTGAAAGGAGGGGATCCTTCTCCCCATTGTACAGATGGAGAAACTGAGGCTCACCTTTGCTCAAGGTCAGTGGAAGAGCCTGGACTAGTGCCATGTTTGCTGAGGGCTTGTCAACATGGTCTGTTAGCACGCAGCAAGGCAGGCTGGGATCATACAGCGCACTAGGTGGCTGCACAACTGGTATGTGGACTGGTACTGCACACTGAATGGTCCGTAGTGCATTTTGATGTATGGCTGTTTGATTGGGAGGCAGCTGGGAATGAGTGCATGTGACGTTCTGCCTGGTCCCCACAGCTGCTGGGCTCTGAGGAAGGCAGGCAGTAGAGGAGTAAGGCAGGGCCAGGAACTGGGCAGGGGTGGGGAGAGTGCCTGAGACACTGCCTGTGGAAAGTAAGGTGAGGCAGAGGGACAAGGCTGTTTGTGTGGAGCTGGGGAGGGACACAGTGATAGTACCCATGGGGTAGAGTGCTGGGCTGAGCACACGTGGGGATGCATGGGGGACTGGCAGAGAGGAGGCTGGGCAGAGCGCCTCAGCAGGCATGTGGGGGGACTAAGCAGAGTACCTGAGGTGGTGTGTATGTATGTGGGGGGAGGGTAGCAGATGAGGAGCTGGACAGAGGGCCCAAAGGTGTGCATAGGGGGCTGAGCAGAAGGCCCCAGATAGGAGCCAGGCCAACGCTGAACCTGGAACCCCACCCAGTGTCAGGCTAGTGGGGCAGAGGGGGTTATCCGGAGGGTGATGGATCATCCTGGCACCAGCACTGGAGATTAGGGGAGAGGGCATCAAGGAGAGGTGAGGGCTGGGGGACCAACTGACTGATCAAGAGAGTAGATGGGCACCCCAAAGCACCCATTTGCCGCTGGATTTCCCAGGTGGTGCTGGGGGCCACAGGGGGAGGTGGGATAAAATGGGAAACCCATTCTGAGCAGAACTCAGTTATAGGAAGGAGCTGTGTGGGGTGTTTATTATAAACCAGTGAGACTTGTGGACCCATTAAATGGAATATGGAAGGGCTCATTAGCCTGTCACATGTTCTGGGGGATCTTCCCCCCACCATGCTCGGGGAGTCTATTTCCCCAGGGGGAGGGGAAGAGCTAATCCTTCCCATCCCTCCCCTCTCACGCCAGCCAGAGCCTGGAGAGTGGTGAGCTCAGCCCTACGGCCCCTGAGGACCCCAATGCCAGTGCTGGTGCCCTGCTGCTGGGAAAATCTGGTGCTGCAGTGGCTGGGAGCCCTGCCTGGCTCTGGGCTCATGGGAAGCCAGCACTGGAAATGGGCAGAGGAACAGGATTCTCTAACCATGCACAGGGAGATGAGGAGAGAAGTGGGGGTTGACCAATGGGGATATTAGACCATGGGCCAAAGTGCAGGGGGGAAAAGGGGCAAGGGAAGGTTTTACCTTCAGTCTGGGGCTGCAGTCAGATCGGCACCTCCCGTCAGCCAGCTAGATGTTCCTGTGGGATTCCTAAGGCAATGATAGACTGAAGCAAACCCCATGGCACCTCGTAAGACAGTCCCTCCCTCAAAAAGCTTACAATCTAAACGGTACCACGGACAGCACTTGAGAAGACAGTGTGATTAGGAAATTGCTCACACCACCAAGGTATGGATCTGCTATGGCAAATTCTCAACCCTGAGCAATGCCACTGACTTGATGAAAAGGTTCTACCCCCAGGTTCAAAGCTGGATGCCTAAAGTTTGGAACCTAAAGTCTCTATTTATCTTCTCAAATAGGGAGACAGCAGCTCCCATTGGCCTCCGAGCAAGATAAGGATGCTCAACGCCCTAGAAAAATCAGGCCACTTATTTAGGTGCTTTCCTTAAGGGCCAAGATGTCCAATCCTGGGTACCTCAATGAACAATGCCTGTACTTTCGGATTGCCATGCTGTGTAGTCTTCTCACCTCCAGGCTTACTGAGCTAGGGCTCTTTGGCAAGGGAAGAGGAAAGTATGGTAAGTCACAAGAGAAACTCTACAACCGGTAGAGCTTTTACCTAAGGAATAAGCTAAACTGAGCACATTTGTTCCATTTAAGGCATATGCCTTCAATTCATGACATTGATTATGAAGTCAGAACTGGGCAAAGAAGCTGGTGAGAATCCATTCCCCTCCCTTCCCCCCTCACCCCCCCCCCCCCCCCGCTCTCCTGCTGACTCTGTTTAATGTGGTTCCAACACCTTTAGTACAACAGTATTTTCAAAGAACCTCTCATTTCCCACTGTGCACGTTCTGCCAAAGCGAGAGGGGGGGGACCTTTAAAAAGGATGCTGCTAGTATCCTTTTAAACTAATAAAGCCTAAAGCAAACAATCCACCAAAGAGAGAGGTAACATTATTAAAAAGTTACTTGCATGCATATTTCACTGTACCATACCTGTAGTTCTGACACTCCCCAGAGAACAAGTTCTGATTGAAAAAGGCAAATTGATCAGAACTGTTACTAGGGGCTAGTATTACAGCACTTGTGAACATGAATCTCTTTTTAAAAGGGAAAGAAGATTTCTCCTTTCATTGAAGACCATCCAATATCACCGCAGCAGCTTTATCAAATAGAATTCCATAAGCTGTTCCTAAGCTGTAAGAAGTCTACAAGGTGCAGAGTTGCTGGCACAGAATGGCTGCGACGTCACAGGTGAAGCATTTCGGCAATGGGACCTTTGCGTGCCTCAGGTTTGTGAAGTACTCTGATCTTTCTGGATGAAGAGTGTCAATTGTGCAGTTATTTGATTCACCTACAGTATTTGAATCAAGTTTTATTTTTCATTTGCAACTAGTACAAAACTATTCTAACACGCTGTGTTATGTTTAATTGAAGTTTAAACATTTTAAGGAATAAATTATGTAGTACAGTAAATAACATTCACCTATTTTGGCCATAGCATAAGCATGAGAAATCAGAACAAACAGATAGCATTACCCGAACAAGGCAAGTTTCAGCTCTCAAACCAAACACTGAGAAATAACTTTTTAAAATCTAAATAGAAGTTATTAAAATTGGTGATTTAAATAAAGTGTTTTTACTACTCATTTTCATCATGATTTAAGCCATTTTGATGTAGCAAATCTGCCCTGCCTTTCACTGCTTAGTTTCTTTGAAATCCATGTGACTAAAAATACAGTTTCCTCTTTGAGAGGACAGATTCAGGGGGAGGTGGCCATTTTCCAAAGACAACTGGGAGTTGGATGCCCAGTTTCCATTGAAAGTCAATGTGAGATGGACATCAAATTGCTCATTTCCAGAGTCGTAAGAGCTAGTGCAAACACAAATCCTGGAATGGACATTAAACCCCATGTCTAAGCTGAGCTGTTGCTATCAGAGATCAGGAGACCTTCAGCCCAGTGCAGGATTCTTGCACCTTCTTCTAAAGCAGCTTGTGCTGTCCAGTCAGAGACAGGATACTGGATGGGATGGACCTTGGATCTGACCGCTCCTGGCAATTCTTATGCCCCTTTGTCTTTTTGAAGACTCCTCCCGTGGACTATATCCTTTCCCACATGGGGCCCAAGTCAAAGCTGGACTCTCCTGGCTATCTATCTTTTCATCTACTGAAAGAAACAACTGAGGAGAAATACATTCTTATACTTTTGCGAAAGGAGAAAATATCACTTTATTTTCAATATACAGATTAAGTTCCACCATAATACACATGAATAAAAATATTTTGCTTTTAAAACAAGACTAATTCTGCCATGTCCCTTTCTTGACTGATCACAATCTGTCTGGAATCAGGCATACAGCCCCTTCCTTTCGGAAGCTGTTTCCTAATGTGATTATGGTACTCCACAAGCTACATTGCATCTATCTAGTGCATAAAATGCCTTCACTCCACATACAAAAGCTACATCTTCATGTACATTTGCAAATACTAGTTGGGTACAATACTACTCCATCATCTTCCTGCACCCAAAACTAGTCTTCTTCCAAACCTAGAGGAATTACTCCCTATAATGGAGGTAAATCCAGCAAGTTATCCCAGCCCAGAGTCTCTTCAGTGATGGATAAAGACGACATCCTAGAGTGACATGCAGCACATGTGCATACGCAATATGAACTGCAAGCCACCAGATACTGAAATGAGAACAATATACATATATTTTACTCAGCAAAGCTCTCTCAATAATGTAATTATTCCAATAATTTGATTTCTTGGTTCTTTTCATTCAAAAAGAGATACTCCTATCCTAGCCTGTTTAAGATAGTCAACAATATTTAATTCCACACACAACAGAGGCATATGTTATTGCTTGCAGCATAAGCATATTTGCTGGAAATGCCTACAGAAGATTCAGTCCTAGACAAGAGGTTCAGTTGTAAAGCAAGAACACCAGAAGGTGCCCTACACCAGCTTTACAGTCTGGGCACTACAATGAGTACTTTGAAGGTTCTTCCTTGTCCTGCTGCATACGATACAAAGGTCAGTAGAACAATGTTGCAAGTGTGCATCCTTCCATCCTCTAGGGGATGGCATCAGTGATAAGGATCTCCCCCAGCACTGACTTAGGGATGCAAGAGCAGTTAGCATCTAGAAATAGCAACTTCTGCGCATGTAAGGGTTAAATCAGATCAGCGTCAAAAATCCACATTCCCTACCTGAAGTGTGGGTGATCTGGGCTGTCATGACAAGTGCTCAAGTCAGTGCTCTATTCTATCAAGTATTGGCAGAACAGGGTTTCAGATCATCTCACAATAGCTTGGAAAGGGTTTACTTTCCCAGCAGGACTAGCTGAGCCCATTTTTCCCCCCACGATTTTCAGAGCACAGATGACCTACGTAGCATTTCAGGATGCAGGTATGTTGTACCAGAGGTACTGTGCTGTACAATTGATTATGTTCTCTTATATGCACTGCATGTTTTTTAGTAAGGGTTAAGTTATTAGAATAAATGAATAGGATAGTTGATATTGCTTTTTAGCCATTTTCTTTCCCTTGTAAGTAAAAAGATAGGATTTTGTCTGTATCTATGTTAATTAGATTAGAGGAATTTCAAAGGCCCAGGCCTGTGAATGTAGGAATGTAGGAAAAGATAGTTGCAAGATTTAGTAAGGTCTAATTTATTATGCCTTTCTTGTTCAATATAAAATACTGCTATTTGATACCTTTTGAAGATTTCTGTAAAGAACTGTTTGTGTGAATGGGGAATGCATGCATCAGGAAAAGATAAGGTGCGAAGGCCATTGTTAGCCAGATGGCCAAGGGAGGAGAAGTGAAGAGACTCAAAGATGCCAGAGAACCATCAACAAGCATCATGGTTGAGGAGGGGCAGATTGACGACCCTCAGGTGAAGGCTAGCACTCTTAAACACAAGATAATTGATTGAATCGAAACCAGACAGGATGACCCTCCTGGAGGTGTTTTGGGCCATCAAAAGATAACACCCGCTGAGGAGTAACCGGTCATAAACTGACACAGCAAAATCCACAGACTTCAGTGGAGAACAACAACTATAAGAACAGGGTGCTTTGCCATGGGGCTTTGGGTTCGTCTTGCCAACAACTCCAGGAGCATCGGATCACGAATGACAGAGCCCGGCTCCCCTCTGCAACCAATCTGGCTGGCCACTAGATTGATCCAGAGTCTGGACTGGTAACTATAACATCAACTGGCAGGACTGTGTCCATGGTGTATGTGTGTGTGTGTGAGAGATTGAAAAACACATGCTAACTGTTGTATTCTCAATAAATGTGGTGTGTTGCCTTTTCCCCTATAAAAAGCTCTTGTGTGCTTTTTATAAGCTTAACAGGTACCTAACAAAACTGCTGACCAAAATGTTTACGAAAAGACTGGATTTCCTGACCTACCTCTCTGATTGAAACTGGAAGTTACAATAAATATTTTTAGGGAGTAATTACAGCAGTCATTGAGATCTCTTCTTTGCAAAAGCAGATACAAAGGCTAGATTTAGACTGACAGCATGATACAAAAACATTGGGCTATTCTAGACAGCTGAGTCCAAGAGCACCAGCCATTGCTGGAACTGGCCATCTAGAAGGAGTCACCTTAGCTAAAAAACTTAAAATCGCTACCTACATTAAAACAACCTGAAGGTGTTCTTGTTTTAGAACCTCCTTCACTGAGCTACCTTTTTGTGAACTCTGGTGTTGACTATCATCACTGTTTCCAATTTCCCAATGAGATCACACAACTAAAAATGACTCGCTTTCTGCGCACATTTCTGGGTACGATGTTATGCAGAAACGTAAAGCTGATAGTTGTAGTAGGTCACCTAAAACTCCTCTTCCCTGGAACAAGTTCTGGTGGCAGATTGGCTAAAATGGGAATATCTGCAAACATGAATATGCTGACTACCTAGCTACTTACATATTCGTTCACTAACCTTTGCTCTGAATCACTGACTGGGGAGAATAAGACTGATTCCACTGCTTGGCAATGCACAATCGCTTGTGCATTTTCCTGGTGAGACCAGGGGGTGGATTGCAGCAAATGGGTATAAGACTGTGCTAGGCTCAAATTCATGCTTTGTAAAGTCTCCAGATTTTCAATACAACAGAATGAGGTAGCATTGAACAGCCTTTGCAATAGGACTGACTCCATTTTTGAGTTCTAATAATGTACTTCCTTGCTACATGTTTTAGTCTGTGAGCCAGAGGCTTTTTAAGGGGGGGAAATAATAAAAAGAATAAAGAGGAAGAATTAGGCCAACGATTTTACAAAAGCTGCCTTTTTGGTATCAGCACTAAGCACTGCTCTCTGTCAGCTGGAGAGAAATACAAAACACTGCAGTTTCGTTCTTTTCTTTTTTGTTTTTAAAGCCCAAGGGACTTCTGCACAATCTGCTTGGCAATTCTGTTAAACTGTTCTCTGTCCTCCCGCCACATTTTGGAGGCATCAACATTGGCTCCACTTTCATCATTTGGTTCTGAAATGAGAAAGACAGAACAGATAGGCAGGTTACTCACCGAGGACTCTGGTTCTTCAAATGCTGCCTCTGCACATTCACCCTCCTGTGTGCCTGAGATACCATCTGCACCAGGGGGAATGTAGAGGCCCTTGGAGAGGAAATTCCACTATATATGCACCACCAACCCTACCCCTTGTTTCATGTATCTCACAGAAAACAGAGGAGAGTTTCAGCAAGGGTTTTTTGGGGGGGAAAAGCTTAAGTGATTGGTATTGGTGCTCTCTTAGTAGCTGAACCTCAGCACTTTAGACAGTATTTTGTCACCAATGAGGCAGTCAGAAGATTAGTGGAGGTTTCTAACACTGCAGGCTGCCACCTGGCAAACCTCTTTCTGGTTCTGGAGTTTCATGAAAACCCAGATTTCTCTCCAGTCCCACCACTGCAGGTCATCGCCTGCACCTGGGGGAAGAGTGCCCAGAAACACACAACATTCACTTCTAGAGCAACCTTCATCCAAGAATCTGAGAACTTTGCAAACAATATTTAAGCTCCTGTGAGGTCAGCAACTCATTTTACAGTCAGCTAAACTGAGGTACAGAGACTTACCCCAAGATTAATAAAGAACAGAGGTGAAAGGAGGGGCATAATTACTTCTTAAGGATCACATAGACAGTGGCAACTGAGAATAGAACCCAGGAGTCCTGGCTCCCAGCTCCTACGTCTTGCATCTGCTAGTTTGCTTTCATGGTTTGATCACAAGGAATTGGAGCCATTTCATGACAACAAGGGAATAAAGCTCATGAAGTCTCTTGTGACTGTACATGAACTTCCGATCCAAATTAATCCAACTACGGATGATTTGACCAGTTCAGAGCATTGAAACACTAATCTGAGGATCGCCAATCTCCAAACCTAGCTTCTTCCAAGCTGTGACCCTCCAAACCTTTCTCACTACTCCTGGAGGATCAGACTGTGAGACTCTGTACCTCTAGCAACCTCTCCACTAGGCCCCAGCTGCCTTCAGTTTCCAGTCTCTGGTAGGCACAACTGCAGAGCGCACAGTTTGAATCTCCAAGCAGCCAGGGTCCAGGAGAGAGGCTTCCAGAATCTCTGCTACACAAAAGATATTCAAAGGTGTGTCTCTTGGAAGGGGGAAAAGGGAAACAAAGTCATGAGGACAGAAGAGTCCAGGCAGCTATTGGAGTATTGGAAAGCCTGGGTAAGATGGTGGCACAATCCAAACCTTTTGAGGTCCACACATCGCTGTATTAAGCCTTATGATGTTTAACGTATAGCTAGGAATTGAACTGATTTGGGGACAGTCTTGATGTTAAAAATGGGAACAAGTAGAGTGCTTTGTGTCCTGTTCATTCAGGTTTTCTGTTCCTAAAACCTTGGATTTTACATCTTGATGGTCATGCTGTGATTATGGTCGGCTGTAGTATTTCTTCCCTGAGTGTATACATCCAGAATACCTCTCTAGGTTCTTAGTCAGCCTTCATCATAGCAGCATCTAAGCACCTATATTATATTTTTAATCACTCAGTACCAATTATTCAAGGGACACATTTCTATCTTCTCCAGTTATTAGATAGCCAAACTTTAGAAATTTATCTCCAGGGTAGAAGTCTGTGTGAAATATTATTACATTAACTACAGGGCTTGCAGGGATATCCCTGAACCACTGACCTCTTAGGTGACCTATCAGAGTGAGAAGCAAAAACTGAACCCTCATTTCACACACAATCGCAGAGAGCACTAACTGGGCCTCACAGATCTCCATGGCGATGCCACGGGCCTGGAGAGAAGCGGTGTGAGGTTGCATGCAAGCCACCAATTTGCTAATCCAGTCCAGATATTTTTAGGGTACTGGTACATTAATAAAGCAGTAGGTGGCTGTTATGGCCCTGACAAATCTTGCTGTTGCAGAACAAGGTCTGAGACCTCTGACTGCCCAACAAATATCAAAGTAAAGACATTAACCATGCTCTAGAAATGCTATCCTAGCTGAGCAACTCCAGATGAGGCACTAATCCTTACCTGCTAACATGCTAACCACTGACAAGAGGATCTTCTCCACGCTCTGCACTGGGCTCCACCGCTCAGCGCTGCTCTCGTACCCCATGGGATCATCCCCTGGAGCATGCAGAATGGAAATGCAAACTCGCCCATCTGGGTATACTGAAGAGGAAGCAGAGGAGATGAAAAGTTTTTTATAAATGATACATGTGCCCCTTTGAGCTCCTCAGCCCAGCAATGATTTATGTGCAGAGATGACCAGGACTTGCTCAGCCCTTGCCTCCACACAACTGCTCCTGAACCCAAGGGGACACTTTCCCTTCAGAAGGCAACAGGACAAGTTATGGGTGTTTTGTTATCTTCCCTGAACTAGGAAGGGAGAAACTAACTTTACCACCATTGTAGCCCAGGTCACAGAGGTGGGCTGTAAAAATCAGATCTCATGCGCAGGAATAAAAATAATACTCTATAGTGAAAGTAGGCAGCAAATTAGAGCCAAACATTTTTCAACATCGCTACTGCCCAAGCTTCTCTCTCCCAATGACTCTGCAATACGGATTACTGTACCTCCAGAAAATCGTTACCCTGTAGTTTCCAAAGTGAACCACAATTCATTATTTTCTGCCCATGTTTCTAGCCTCCGTACAGCCTTTTGCCCTGTCCTCACCACCCATTCCAAATTACTCTCACCTGCAAGTTTCATTAACATACTCCTTCCGGAACAGAGATGGAGATATTAAGAGTGGATCTCACCCCAATCCCCACAATACTCTGCTAGTTTCCTCCCTGCAACTGGATATAAAATACTCTGACACCCCAAGAACTCCACCCTCTGCTGGTCACTGCTACGCTGACTTGCTGGATTTTCAAAGCAGTGTAGAAAATTTTAGTCCTATAAAGTTAACGGATGATATACAGCTAAGTCACCCAGGCTTCTTGAAAACTTCAGTCCCTGCAGAACTTTCCTTACATTAAGGTTGGATCTGTACAGGAGTCAACTGGGAGATCAGTTTCCATGGTGACAGGCATGGTGATCTCAAGAACCTTGACAATCGGGCATAGATAAGGGCAATGGGAGCTGAGTGGATTAAACTACCCCTCTTGCTGATGTAATAATATACCATAATGTGCAGGAAGGGCAGAGTAGGTGAATGATCAGTAGCTGCACAAATTCCATGGCTTGACATGAAATATGGATTAAACAGGTATCTAAATCTCAGCCAGAACTTGAAGTGGTTGACATTCCAGAGCTTCAAGGATCAGAGGAGTAGCCGTGTTGGTCTGAATCTGTAAAAAGCAACAGAGGGTCCTGTGGGTACCCTAAGCAGGAGGCTTCTGGCTCTGTTGATTTGTTTCTTTATTTCCTTGTGTGGGTATCGTAGTTTTGAGAATGCATTTTGAGAATGTAGCCTCCTGCTACAAGACAGGCCCAGAAGAGAAACCAACAGAACTCCACTGGCCATCACCTACAGTCCTCAGCTTAAACCTCTCCAACGCATCATCAGTGATCTACAACCCATCCTGGACAATGATCCCTCACTTTCACAGACCTTGGGAGGCAGGCCAGTCCTCGCCCACAGACAACCTGCCAACCTTAAGCATATTCTCACCAGCAACCACGCACCGCACCATAACTCTAACTCAGGAACCAACCCATGCAACAAACCTCGATGCCAACTCTGCCCACATATCTACACCAGCAACACCATCACAGGACCTAACCAGATCAGCTACAACATCACCAGCTCATTCACCTGCACGTCCACCAATGTTATATATGCCATCATATGCCAGCAATGCCCCTCTGCTATGTACATTGGCCAAACTGGACAGTCACTACGCAAGAGGATAAATGGACACAAGTCAGATATCAGGAATGGCAATATACAAAAACCTGTAGGAGAACACTTCAACCTCCCTGGCCACACAATAGCAGATGTAAAGGTTGCCATCTTACAGCAAAAAAACTTCAGGACCAGACTCCAAAGAGAAACTGCTGAGCTCCAGTTCATTTGCAAATTTAACACCATCAGATCAGGATTAAACAAAGACTGTGAAAGGCTATCCAACTACAGAAGCAGTTTCTCCTCCCTTGGTGTTCACACCTCAAGTGCTAGCAGAGCACCTCACCCTCCCTGATTGAACTAACCTCGTTATCTCCACACTGATTTATACCTGGCCTCTGGAGATTTCCATTACTTGCATCTGAAGAAGTGAGGTTCTTACCCACGAAAGCTTATGCTCCCAGTACTTCTGTTAGTCTCAAAGGTGCCACAGGACCCTCTGTTGCTTATTCCAGAGCTTGTGTACTGGGGTGGGAAACATGCAGGGCAGGTGTGACCAGAGTTTTCCCTCTAGTGTTGTCAGACTTCAATGAATCAGAAGATGGGTCCAGGCACATAATTTGAATCACAATAAAAGGTTCACACATTTTGTGTGTTGCTTTAATAACTAATTAAATCAGTAACCAACAGCTCTGTGCAGAATGCCATGGACCTGTTCAGAAAATGAGAACTGAGTGCTGGAATAGCATTTGGCGCTGTTTTTAAAATGTATGAGCTTTTGAACACAAGCATTAGTATTATTCAGTAGAACATTTTTAAACCCCTACCTGCAGAGAGGAGTCCCGTAAAAACAGTTTGGTTGTGATACTCCAGTCTTTTTAACTGTACACTGTAATACTAAAAGACTAAAAAAAACCTTTGCTGAAATTCACGTCCAAGAATCTGAGCTGTGCCACGTATTGAACAGAGGCACCTGGCCTCACAGCAACGTCACATCAGGAATCTCATTAAGATGCTACTTTTTCTTCTCTTAAAAATATTCCTCACATTAGCTACTTTTAAGTTACAGAACAGCACAGAAGAATCTACCCCAGATTCAGATTATTTTTCTAACCATACACCACAAGGCATTCACCACCAGAGAATTCAGATGTAGTATAACTGCAAGAGTTCCTGCAATGATCCCCATGCAAGACAGCCTCACTTGAGTCCTGACCCTTGCTGTACCATGACCAAGAAAGCACAATAAGAGAGAGTTAGATTAGGAGAAAAGACAATCCCAGAAAGACATGAAACTGTCCACTGGTTAGGAGAGTTCCCACCACACACTTCAGATCTGGGGTTAAATGAGAGAAAATAGCCTTTGTGGGAACACCTGATGTCCTGCTATAATAGTTGCCCCTTTAAAAAATTATGTATTAAAATAAAGTCTTTAAAAAAAAAATCTGTTGAATCAAACTTACTGTTTGGATGAAACATCTCACATGTGAACCTCATCTTCGGAGGACTTAGAGGATAATCAAGAGGGAAGCTCAGGATAGCTGGGAAAACACCATACTCAAAACAGGTATCCTCTGGGCCCCTAGAAACAAATTAAACAAATTAAGTACCTGACTGCAGTGTAAATGACTCTCTCTGCAACAGTCATTTATTAAGAGGATTAATTAAAGAAATACAATTTAACCTGGATGTTGTGAACATCAAAAAGAAACCGGAAAGAAAATTATATTGCTATCAGTAATCCTGCAATCAGAGTCAAAATGTTAAGAAAAATATTATGCACACACCTGGGATTCCACTAAAATTCAACTACTACAGTTACGGTAGGGGACAGAAAAAAAAAGATCCCAGCAGTTGAGCGTAACAAAATGATTATTCGTAAAAGACTAAGCGGTTAGGGGCAGGGACTCTCTTACTGTGTGTTTATAACACTGAGCACAGCAGGGCACAGAACCTGAATGGGGCCGTCAGCTACTACTGCAATAAAAGTAGTAAGATGGCACATCAGTAGCAGCAAATTACTTATCATGTGCAGGACACTATTCTTGTGCAATACATGCTAAAGTCTATTTGACCGACAGACTTCTCCTGTCCTGGCCTGGCCAGCATTATCACCAATATCCCCCATTTAAAACTGTGGCTAATGACTAAGAACTTGTTGAAACTTGTTCTGAAAAGTCTGATATTTGTTTTCAAGTTTACATTTCAGGAGAAAGGTGGTGACACATCAACTCCCAGCATCAGTCACTGCTATTCAGAGCTTGTCTCCTCAAAGTATGAAACACAGACATTCAAAGACTGGGTCCCTTCCTCACCACTATGGCACACAAAGCATGCTTTGCCCCATGCGACCACTATCTCATTACAACCATGGGAAAAGTGATTGAAATGGCACTGTTAAGTTATTTCTCCTTAGGTATCCTTAGGTTTCAAGTCCTCTTCACACAGCTTTTGACAGCCAAGTGGACTCAGGGAACTGAAGTTTGTTCCCTGAGCTTTCCTCTATAATGCACACCCAGGGGTGCATTTTTATATTTTAGGATATAAATATTTTAGGATATTTACTAATGGAGAACTGCTGGCATTTGATTACTGTAAGACAGTGGTCACCAACCGGTCGATCGCGATCTCCGGCTAGGCAGCAGGGCTGCCGCTAAAACAGGCTCCCTGCCTGTCCCAGCCCCACGCCGCTCCTGGAAGCAGCCAGTACGGGGCAGGGGTCTCCCTCCGCATGCTGCTCCTGCCTTTAAGCACCGCCCCTGCAGCTACCATTGGCCGGGAATGGGGGAGCTGTGGCCAATGGGAGCTGTGGGGGTGATGCTTGCAGAGAGGGGCAGCGTGCGGAGCCATGTGCTGCCCACCCACCCCCACTCCCTACAGGGGCACACTGGTGCTTTCCAGGAGTGGTGTGAGACCGAGGTAAGCAGGGACCAGGAGCTGCCGGAGGTCACACCCCAACCCCCTCTCCCGGAGCCAGCACCCCGAACCCCCTTCTGCACCCCAAAGCCTCAGCCCTGACCCCCCTCCCAGAGCAAGCACCCTGTACCCCCTCCTGCACCCCAACACTCTGCCCCAGCCCAGAGCCCTCTCCAGCACCCAAACTCCCTCCCAGAGCTTGGACCCCTCACCTCCTTCTGCACCCCAACCCCCTGCCCCAGGCTCAGCCCAGAGCCACCTCCCACACTGCAAACCCCTGGGCCCCAGACCAGAGCTCGCAACCCCTCCTGAACCCCAACCCTCTACCCCAGCCCTGTGAAAGTGAGTGAGGGTGGGGGAGAGTGAGTGATGGAGAGATCCTGGGTTGCCCTTAAATTCAAAAAGTGATCTTGGGTGTAAAAAAGGTTGGAGACCACTGCTCTAAGAAAATCAAGAACAGAGACCCTGTTTTAGGGGATACATACACCTGTCAGAAATGACACACAGGAGGCAGATAGACTGAAAAGCGGTAGGGCAAAGTTCTGTGCTTTCCATTACGCAGCACAGATGGTGGCAGATGAGTTTGACGTAACTTAAAAATGGCAGACCAAAGACTACCAGCTACTAATACCATACCAAAATCCAACCAGCACTGGGCCCTTCAGACCACCTAGATATCTGAAAGCACCCCACCCAAAGGAGACCTGCAGGAAAGGGAAAGAATCAGAACACCTAGTGCAAGTGGTACACAGCCCCAAATATTAGGCCATAAATGGAGCAGTAAGGGCACCAGACACAGTCAACAGTAATTAGTCCTAGGCTAGGTCTACACTACCCGCCTGAATCGGTGGGTAGAAATCTCTCTCTCGGGGATCGAATTATCGCGTCTCATCGGGACGCGACAATCGATCCCCGAATCGACGCTCTTACTCCACCAGTGGAGATGGGAGTAAGCGCCGTTGACGGGGAACCGCAGAGGTCGATTTTGCCGCCGTCCTCAGCGGGGTAAGTCGGCTCCGACACATCGAATTCAGCTATGCTATTCGCGTAGCTGAATTTGCG
Organism: Chrysemys picta bellii; assembly: GCF_011386835.1. Taxonomy (NCBI): domain Eukaryota; kingdom Metazoa; phylum Chordata; order Testudines; family Emydidae; genus Chrysemys; species Chrysemys picta. The sequence continues at coordinate 50,710,012 of NC_088799.1, read as the reverse complement.
TATCTTAAATCGACCCCCCACCCCATAGTGAAGATCTGCCCCTACAAGCCTAGTTAACTCCTTTGGAAAGGTCACACACACGCAAAGAGAGCACAGCATGGGAGCAAGCCGTGCAGCCAGAGGTGCAGGCGACTGGAGCAACGTGGAGCAAAAGGCCAGGGATCCACAGGGTTATCAACCTTTTACCTGCTCAGCCTATGCATGAACGTCTAATTGCACAGCCTGCCCACTCAAACCACTTAGCACGCGCACAGATGAGCCAACATGGCAAAAACTCAATACGTCTGATGCTGATGCTATTTCCCTCGCTAGACACCTCAAAACCCAGCCCTTTGACTCTTCTGCTCGCTCTCTCTCTCACTGGCATACAGCATCTTCACCAGACTGGTAGAGTGGCGCAGCTACATCGGTGCAGCTGTGCTGCTGTAGCACTTCGTGTCAACTAGCCCTTATTGTCACGCAAGCTCCCTGTAGCAACTCCAGCTATGAAAAAGTCACAATGGGAAATGGGTCATTTCAGCTGTATATACCCAATAAGTGTTATTCTGTTCCTCTCTTCCCAGCTGCTGCTCTGCAACATGTCCCGTTCCCCATGGACATGGCATGCAACTTCCTTGTTCCCTTCCCCCAGGGGCACTCCTCTCCTACTGGCAGTTCCAGTCCTGTTGACATCCCCTAGCTGACTGGTTCTCAACCAGGGGTTTGGGGCCCTCTGGGGGGCCGTGAACCGGTTTCAGGGGGTCCTCCAAGCAGGGCCAGTGTTAGACTAGCAGGGGCCAAGGCTCACTGCATGGGGCTGAAGCCCAGAGCCCTGACACCTGCAGCTGAAGCCAAAGCCTGAGTAACTTAGCTTCACAGGGCCCGCTGTGGCTGGGGGCCCCAGGCAATTGCCCTGCTAGCTACCCCCTAATGTCGGCCCTGGCTTTTATATGCAGAAAACCAGTTGTTGTGGCACAGGTGGGCCGTGGAGTTTTTCTATCATGTTGCGGGGGACTCTGAAAGAAAAACGTTGAGAACCCCTGCCCTAGCTCTTCTGTGGGCCATGACTGGCAGGTCCAGTCGGGAGGAGGTGTAAGAGCTGCCCCCACAATGTAGCAGCAGCCTGCAGACTGGTAGAAGCAGATGGAAACAAGGAGTTACAAGACACAAGCTGTTCAGAGCAGCAGCAGTTACCCGCTACCATGCCTCATCTAGTCAACAGTCAGCACAGTGGGTTTGTGCAGGAGCCTGTGCACCTTGCGATAACTATGTATCAACAGAAGTCTTTCCCACTTCGGCATGGCAACTGCCTTGTGCTACCACAGTCATCAGTAGGCAGGCACCCAAACCCTTGTCTAGTAAGAAATCTCAGATTTCCATTACATGTTTCCTGAGCTCTTCTAAAGAGCACAAACAGTTAACCTGCTCTTATCTCACTCCCCATAAACTTAAAACCAAACATGGGGTTGGGAGGGAGGGGAATATCAAAGCTTGCACATTAAATTACTAGGAAGGTCGCAACACTCTGTTCAACTATACCCCCCCACACCCCGCTAATTACGCAATCTGTCTCCAAGGCATGGTCCAGGATTTGGGCGTCTGCACGTCAAGGGGAAATAGCCAGCAGGTATGGCACTTTTGCTTCTTTGAAGATACCTTTGTGCTCCACACAGGGATGTCAAATATAGCAGCTCAAAAATCATTTTAAAAGATAGGAATTAGGTAGGGACTCATCTAATTGACCTACCAAGAGTCGAACTGTCAGTATCAACTACAGCCACATGTCAGGACGTCTTACCACTTGAGACAAAATACTAAACACTTCAGGAAGCATAATTGCTGTATATGGGGTCCCCACACTTCTCAGCTTTCAGACTCTTGTTCTGCGACATATCCAAGGCATACACAATGCTGCGTGCAATTACATAGATCAGAGCTCTTGTGAAAGTGTTCTCTATCATATGCATCTAGTTCACAAAATAACCAAGTGTCATAGGGTGACCCTGCTTCGACAGGCCATGGCATGACAGTGAACCTGCCTCAGTTTCCCCATTCAGAATCCCGCCAAACAGCCACTCTTAATGCAGATGGCCTTTGTGGGGTTAACTTATTATAGAAGTCCTGTGCACATAATTCACAAAAAAGTCCCACAACTCTAGTCCAGAATTCCCCCAGCATAGTCCAAACAAGTACATGCAACATACAGCCCGGGTATCTCCCACCAGGCCCCGGCTTCCCAGTACAGTCCTCTCTATCCTCATCTCAGGACACCCAGCCCAGCCCTTCTACCTGGAATACATCCCCACTCTTCCCAGTGGGAACCCCCACAGCCTTTGTGCCTGGAGATCATATTTAGCAGGGAACATCCCTGCCAAGAGAGCATCCTTCACTCCCTTTGGCCATCTCACAGTTCCTCTGGGTCCAACTCTCTGATCCGGGAGATGTGAGTCACTGGGTACCTTTCTGTACCTGATTCTCCCTGTCCTTTATAGCCCGCAGGTGCTGTCCTGCCCTCTTAGTTGGCCTGTAGACCGAAGTTCAACGTCTACAAGTCACAAGTACTAGGTAGGATTGCTCCTCAAAAGTGTGGGGATTTAGAAAGGCTGGACAGGTTAGTGAGAACGATGAACATAGACACTAGACCTGCGCTTTCTGCTCCTCAGGTTACTGTAAGATCAGAGAAACACAAATAGCCAGCGAGAATCAAAATTACACCACAGTCATGTTTGCCTTCCTCGTGGTTAGTCAGGGTAATTCAGTCCTGTGCTTCAGCAAGAAACACCATGAGCTGACATTTATTCTGGTTACAGTTTAAATACATTTATGTATTAAAATTCCTGAAAGTGTGTGAGATTTCTCGCATTCCCTTTAAAAGCAACAGGCAACCCTGGGGGTTTCTCTGCTCAGATATGCTAATGCATGATAATATGCCCCATTTTTAGGACTTCTGTTAAACATGCCAATTGTTTTTGTTTTAGTCATTCGCTGCTGCGGGGATCAAGTTCAAAGGGAAATCATGAAGTGAAACCAAGATGGGATTTTCTACTATGAAATGCATAAGAAGGGTGTGAATTTTAGACCTAAACAATTTGACAGAATCCCATTAAGTTCAAGTAGTATGCCAAGAGCACTAAAGTTAAGCAGCCATTTGGTAATCCCACCACCTGGTACGGAAAGGATCTCAAAGCACTCCACAAAACTTGAAGCTTCAACACCTTATGCTATGATCTTGTCCGGCTTCCCATGCTAATCAGTAAGGTGTGCTGAGTAGTTGGACACCTCCAGGAAAAACTCTGATGATGCAGAAGTTATTACGGCACCACAGCGACTGGTGCTCTTTCCTTCTAGAGGGTACAGTATGGATCCAATGCTCCAGTGTGGTGTTAGGGAGCTGCTGGAAATGGCATCTTTCAAATGAAGTGCAAAACCAACTATCACAAAAGATATGTAGCTACAGATAAGTCCTGGAGTCCCCCTCAGCAAAGTTCACATCGGGAACTACATTCTGCCCACCTACCTGCCTCCCCGTAGTTTCAGCTTGAAGTCACCACTTCTCAAGCTAAACTGTTGTGATACTGCACAGAGCCTTAACATAGTTATTAGTCATGTTTCGGATGGCTAACTACCTTTTGATCATGCAAATCTCACATCTTTAACTTTCTCAGAAAGCTGTGCTCCTCTGGAACAACGGAGATCACAAGGCCCAGGACAAAGCATTCCTGCTTGAGGAGATCCAGCTACGGAACAAACAATTATATGGAGCAAATAATCAAGCAAGCAATTTGCAAATATCTAGCAAATAATAAGGTGAGAGGTAATAGTCAGCATGGATTTGTCAAGAACAAATCGTGTCAAACCAACCTAATAGCTTATTTTGACAGGGAAACAAGCCTTGTGGATTGGGGGTGGGGAGGGTGAGCAGTAGCGATAGATGTGGTATATCTTAGTAAGGCTTTTGGTACTGTTTCGCATGACCTTCTCATAAACAATAGAAATACAGCCTAGATGGAGCTACTATAAGGTGGGTTCAAACTGGTTGGAAAACCGTTCCCAAAAAATCGTTATCAGTGGTTCACTGTCAAGCTGGAAAGGCATATCAAGTGGGGTCCCACAGGGATCAGTCCTGGGTCCAGTTATGTTCAATATCTTCATTAATGATTTAGATACAGTAATGGCATAAAGAGTACACTTATAAAGTTTGCAAACCCTCCCTGCTTGGTAATCTGTGCAAGTGCTTTGGACGATAGGATTAAAATTCAAAATGATCTGGACAAACTGGAGAAATGGTCTGAAGTAAATAGGATGAAATTCGATAAGGACAAATGCAAAGTACTCCACTTAGGAAGGAACAATCAGTTGCACACATACAAAATGGGAAATGACTGCCTAGGAAGGAGTACTGCAGAAAGGGATCTGAGGTGTTACAGTGGATCACAAACTAAATATGAGTCAATGATTTAACACTCTTGCAATACATCTTGGGATGTATTAGGTGTAGGTTCCCCCCTCCCATTGGTGGGTAGGGACTTGGGAATAGAAGAGGGAAGAGTGCTGTGGTGGAAAGGCTCTCTCAAAAACGAAGGCTTTGCAATGTTTCCTAAAGATGGTCAGACTCTGGATTCACCTGAACTCCTCTGGAAGACTGTTCCATTGCCGGAACCCACTCACCAGAGAAGGCTTTGCTGTGCTTGGTCCCGAGCTTTGTGATCTGCATTGTCCCAGAAAAGCACAGCTGTCATGGTGGTTCGCAGATCAAAATTTCATCTTTCATGTAGCTGGGGCTTGATCCATTAATTGCTTTGAAAATTAGGACCAAGGCCGTAAACTTGCATCAGGACCTGACCAGGAACCAGTGAAGGGATGTGAACATGTGCCTGATGTGATGGCAGCCTGAGTCATGGAGAAGGCAGGCAGATGCATTCTGTACTAACTTGTGCATGGTATTCACATTTAGATACAATGAGTTACAGTAATCCAGCCTGCAGGAGACAAATGCATGAAACACCACGTTCAGGTCCTTGTCCAAAAGGAAAGGCTGAAGCTACTGGTATACATGGAAACCGATGGTACCTGGTCATCCACATGTAGCAGGGAGTCAGATAGGTCCCTGAGGCTACACCTCTTTGACAAATAGTGGCTGTGAGCCTTCAATGGAAGGCAGAGAATGTCTTGGTCAGTTCTTCGAAGTGTTTCCCTCCTTGTGACCAGCATCACTTGAGTCTTGCCTGGATTCAGCTTGCGCCAGCTGCTCTTCATCCAAGAGCTAATTTCATGTAGGCATTCTGACACAGTAGTAGTGGCAGCAGCTGCATCATTTAAAATGAGATCTAGAGTTGAGTGCAACCATTGCACTTTAGGCAGCCAAGCCCATGGCATCTCACTCTATCCACCAGTAGTCTCACGCAGATACTGGAGGAATGGGGATAGTTTGGGTCTTGTGGTACCCCAAAGGTGAGGGTCTTCAGAGAGGAGGAGGAGTTATCACCACTACTGTTCTGCTGGAAAGGAACAACTGGAGCCCCTGTCGAGCTTGGACATCTGCTCCTCCTATGTCAGGTAGGGGGGTTATTAGCACCTTCAGGTCCATTGGGTCAAAGGCAGCAGAGCGGTCCAGTGCCCATAGTCATGAGGCGATTGTCCTTTAGTGCACCAGAGCTATCTCTGGGCTGTGCCCAGGTCTGAACCCTGACTGTGAGGCAGCTAGGATGTTGGTGGAGCACAGTGGTTAATTACTTCACTCAAGAATGTTTGGCTGGTGATGAGGCAGCAAGTAACGTTGGCTTCTGGAGACCTAGGATGAATTATTGTGTTTTTCAAGGAGTTTTGTAGGTATGCTTTTCTGAAGGAGGCAATGACTGTTTTCATTCCATTTAACAGGGTATTTTTCCTCTGTTCACCACCAGTGTAACTAAGGGAAGCAGAGCTCTAGAAATATGGTATTAGCAATGTGACGTTCCCTGGTTTATCCGGACCAGTGATCTCCTAGGTCACTCCAATCCTCAACTCTGGGAGCCAGCCTTACCCTGCTCTGCTGTGAGAACCCCCACTCCTGGGCTGTTCACGCACAGCCTCTGGCATGTAAGCTGCTCCTTGAATTGTGGAACTGAATGACACTAGCCAATATCTCCGGTCCCAGACACAACCCTAGAACCTCCATCTTGCAGTGTCCAGTTATGCCCGCTGGACGCCGCAAGCTTATATGAGGTTGTCAATTTAACAAAGAAATTGATATGCACAGGCTTGTTATCCCACGGGGTGTCTCTGACACGCTTCAAACCAAACGCACTGCTTCAGGTAGAACAAACAAACAAATTTATTAACTACAAAGATAGACTTTAAGTGATATTAAGTGATAGGCAAAAAGTCAGAGTGGTTACCAAAAGAAAAGAAAGTATAAGCACGTAATCTAAACTCTCAACCCTATTAGACTGGGTAACATCTAGATTTAAGCAGTTTTTCTCACCCCACTGGATATTGCAGTCCTTAATATACAGGTTTGTTCCTTAAACCTGGGCCGATATACTCTGTTGAAGTCTTGTCTTCTTCTCAGTGTCTTAGTTGCTTGCAGCGAAGGTGGGGGCAGGAGAAGGGTCCAGTCTATGTCCACTCTGTCTGTTTTATACCCTCAGTCCACGTGCTTGGGGAGCACAAGTCCAGGCATGTATGGGGGGCATTGCTGAGTCTCTCCAAGCAAGGTTGAGAAATTCCTCTGGTGAGGAATTTCCTTATGCAGGTGAGACATTGCATTGTAGCTCCCTTGCTGGACAATGGCTGTTGATCGGTTGTTTGACACCCCGCCTGGGCGTTGGTTACTTTCCTTGCTGTTGCCTCTGGGGCAATATCTGGGGAGCTAATATCTGGCTGACTCCCCAACTTACAGCATGTTTTAGTGACCACCATACAACACAATTCTCATAACTTCATATGCATTAATGGTACATATATATGGATAGAGAAGTGACTTTCAGCAGATCATAACCTTTCCCCTAATGCCTTACAAGGCATGCTTTATATGTAAGATCACAATTATATGAAAATGAGGAATATGGGGGTTACAATATGCTCCCCCAAGGTATAGAATGTCACAAGCAACCACAGTCCTCCTCAGATGGATATCTCTGCAGCCAAACGGCAGAGATCATCTTCCGCCCAGCATCACTGGTGCCTATTGTTTAAACTTCCTAACAAAATTTATGATATTTAGGACCCAGAGGATATTATTACTGACTACAAACAGTTCTAAGAGAGGCTAGATGAGACCACACAGCTTTACACCATCCTTCAGAAGATTTACTGATAAATTAAAATGCTTGAATAGTTCAGTTCTTCTCTGTCAGAGATCACAGACGGTGGTATTGGGCAACTGCTCACAGGTCCTTAGAGCTCTAGCATTCAGGGCTCTATTGGATCTACCCGAGAAAGACAATATGGGGTGTAGTGCCTATTGCTCTACAGGGTAAAAAGACTTTGCAGAATTTGATTTTTAAAATATAAATTTGACATTTATTTTTAAGCATTTTTATCAATTTATATCGTCACAATTGCTGGAAAGTATGGGAGGGTCAGACAATTATTTAATGATAGTAGATGCTGAGATTCAAATGGTTAAAGCTTTTTAACCATTCAAACCCTGTCAATACCAAAGTCAAAATATACAAAATAAAGATCCTTAAATCAAACTCGAAGTTCTCAAGTAGGCAAAACAAGAAAAATGCTCTCTCTACATTTTGATCATCAATGGAAATATTTTTCTGTTGGGTTGTGTGTGTACAGTGGAAGAGATGCACTATTGATTTAATATACAACATGAGCACAAGAAACTCTGGAGTCCATCAATAAGATGCTATTTATGGTGGAAGAAGCAACACTATGGAGTGAAAACCATCATCCAGGTGTCTGCCAAAATAGTAGGATGAGACAAACTGGTGAGAGGATAGGGAATTCTATAATCACTGATTATGTACATTTGTAAATAGCTTCTTTTGTGTTTGTGACAGCTGGAAAATGACCAAAAACCACAACCTCATCAGATCCTGATAAAGGGGAATTCCATGCTAAAAAAAGCCCTTCTCCAAACAAAAGTTCTAAGTCTAAACACAGATCTAATTACCTTTCAAGACAGATTTTTGAAAAATTGGCTTAAATTCGTATTGTTTATATTTAAAAAAGCAATCTTTAGTCTAACAAAGTTCTTAACGGGTGCTTCTGTTTCATTTTGGTGGGCTAAGCTATTTCTTTAACACAAGCGTAAGCTTTCATGGTATACTGCTTTTGAAGTTCATAAGGCAGGATACTAAAAAGGCCCTGAAAGTTTAATATTAAATTCATTAACTTTCACAATAAATTCTTGGACCCCACACAGCGTTAAGGTATCATCCAGTATTTTGATTAAATCCTTTGACATTTTGGAACAATTTATCACTATGTTGTATGAACCGATCACCCCTTTTCTAAAGATCCAATCTGCAGACATCTATTAATTCAGCCGCATTCGAGTGTCACAATAGCATCACAGATGTGCACTATGATCCGTTTCACACACTTTTGTGTGTTAGAAAGACACCTCTTAACACATTCGTCTGGGATAGGTAAACACACATGGCTTTATGGAACTGAAAAACAGCTACTTGGGAAGTTCAACTCAATAAGATCTTAAACTTAACTATTACAGCAGTGCTGCATTGTGTAAACACAGCGTTGAAAGAATTCAGCATTTTAAAAATAATTTCCCTTGCTTTCTAGAAGAGAAACAAGAGTTCCCACTTACACATCTCCCTATTACTTTAACCAGCTGTAATTCTTGTATTTATAAAGGGACATACTTGGTAGGTCCTTCACATGTGCTACAGAACGCCCCTTAAATTAGTCAAAATGAAAAAATGTCAAGCCTCCTGTTTGCCATTTCACTATTTATGCTGCTCGTTTACTTTTTGCATTGTATCCCTCGTGGACAGGGCTAGACTAATTACTGGCACTTCGTAGTCTGTTTAGTTTCTTGGACGTCATGCAGCATCAGCACAAAGTTGCAATTTTGCAGTCGCACACAACGCAGGGGGAAGCTTACATCCAAATATAAAGTAGTAATTGAATTTTCATTTTAAAAGTAATTAAAACATTCTATAAGATTTTGTCACATTTATTTATAATAAACAGTTTTGAGGACTAAGGTACTTGAATCTCTGGTTCTATTGCAATTGAGCTTCAAAATCTATCAAGTGTTAAAATGCAATTTTAGTATTGCACACCAAACCAATAAATTTAACAGTAATAATGCTTAATTTGCACTGATGAAAGATCACAAGCTAAACATACATGAGAGTTTGCATTTTAAAGGGTGTTTATTTTCAGTGCCAGCAAGAAGTCCCTGGTTATTTACATCTGCCTTATAGCGACAAGGGAAACAAAAATATTTTATGCCTAACAATACACTTTTAAGTTTCTCCTCTGTGTGTGTCCTCCATGACAGCTCTCACTATTTGGCAGAGAAAATGAGTTATCGGTACTTCCTCACTCCAAGGAGTTTGTCAAACCCTGGGAGATTTCTAAAGTCAACCAGATCATCACACTGTTTACAGAATACTACATAGTGTGTGCTCACCTTTCACAACTACAGAGATCATACTGCTAAGAATGCTGACTACCACATTTCCAACTAGAAGACACTGCATAAAGAATCATGGTCAACATTTCTGGATTTGGATGCCTAAAAGTTAGGCAATGAATGCATATTTAGAAATCCAATTATCTTATTTTCAGAGACCTAGAGGATCCACAACTCCCACTGATATTGTATTAAGACAGGGGGTACTAATTGGTTGTATTTCAAACCAATATTTTTCTCCTTCCAGAACAAGTCAGAGATCCCATTCTTTAATTAAAAATATCACCTTAACCCACTCCACATTATACAGGGGCTGCAGACCTCACGTGCTCCAGTCACCAATCCAGGCTAGGTAAGTTCTTACATCCATGATAACAGACAGTATTCCGTTTTCATCTGATGTCAATAATTTCAACGTTTTAAAAGTATCAGAGGGGTAGCCATGTTAGTCTGAATCGGTAAAAAGCAACAGATGGTCCTGTGGCACCTTAGAGACTAACAGAAGTATTGGGAGCATAAGCTTTTGTGGGTAAGAACCTCACTTCTTCAGATGCAAGAAGAAGAATCTTGCATCTGAAGAAGTGAGGTTCTTACCCACGAAAGCTTATGCTCCCAATAGTTCTGTTAGTCTCTAAGGTGCCACAGGACCATCTGTTGCTTTTAACATTTTAAAAGTTTAAGTCATGCTGTAAGTGTATTCCTGTGAAGGCTGGTTGGCAGGGATGATGAACAGGCATCAGGTTGCTTGCAAAGCCTACAATTCCACCACTCAACATCACCACCTTAGTTTTTATAACTAGTGCATGCCCATCTCAGTTTGGGATTAATACCTATTTATTTATAGCTGAATGAAATTTATCTGGGAGTTTGTTTGGCCCTTTAGAGGGGCCACATGGAAGTTAAAAGCTGCACTGTTAGAGAACTCTCAGCCCGTGTACATGCAATACTGGAAAGCATGACCGTTTGAAATGTCGCACACCCAGGAGTTATTTTTGCTGCCTAATGCCAGCGGATGTTACACGTACCTAAAAGGCATCCAACAATGCTGGCAAAAGGTATAACTTCTACAAGGACTCTTTCAGAGCATGTGAACTTTTTGTTAGGAAGAGTTTGCCTCACTGTATTGCCAACCCAGAACACGGTTCACTGGAAAAAGGATGCATTTTGGGTAAGTTTCATACCACTACTCTCCATGTGGGACATCTCTCCCTGAAAGTTCAGAGCTCTCATCTTACCATTACATGTCTAGATGCGGGAGTGGCCTGCCCTGCTATATGCCCTCTTCTCCAATGCTGTCAAGGTGCCGTGTCAAGAGGGCTACCTGGCCCTCTTGGCTGTGATTAAGGTAGGGGAAAGGGAAGTCACCCCTTGAGTTAACGGTTAACCAGTTAACTTTTTAAAACTGATATTTACATCCCTAGTTACACCACAAGGGAGTTAAAAGTTATAAGCCTCTCACATGATTGGCAAGAAAATGCATCCTTTCCTTTCAGATGTAAGGCCTCACTATGCCTAACCATCCTTTGTCAACTCCAGATTGGACTATTACAACATGCTTTGTACAGACTACACCTGCATACCATCCCAAAACCGCAGCCATTGCTAGACAAGGCAGCCTGCCTACAGAGCAGCTTTCCACACGCAGCATATTACATCTGTGCCATGTGATCTTCATGGGCTACCCACTGACTTCTGCATAAAGTTTAAGGTGTTGATTACACCATGCCTACCCCCATATTATCTGAGCTCCTCCCAGAAAGCTACGGGTATGTCTACACTTGCAGTTTTTGCACTGTAAGTTTCACTGGTGATAGGGAACCGGTGAAAGTAAAGCGCTGGTTTGTGTACTCACTTAATTCCTGAGGCGTCACAGAGTGTTTACATTAGCAGCACTTCCATCGCTGATGAGAGCAGCGCTCTAGGGCAGCTATCCCAGAGTGCAGCTCTCTCCAGTTTGACGATGGGTCTTGTGGGAAGAGGGGGTGATTGCGTGGCATCCTGGGTCCCTGCACAGCCTCCTCTCCCCAAACACTGATAAGCTCCAGTAGCTCAGCATTGCTCCATGCAGGGGACCCTTTGCTCGTGGAGCAGGCATTGTCACCTGGCCAGATAAGTGAGCACTTGCCAAGAAAACAGGACAGGGAGTTTCAAAGTTCCGGGGGCTTTACAGAGGGACGGGTGGATGTCTGTTTACCTGGCATCAAAGCAGCAGTGCTACTGGCCAGAGTGGTCACTTAGGCATGGTGGGATATCCTCTGGAGGCTAAAAGCTGTATAAACAGGAAGAACATGTCTTCACTTGCACATCACTGCAAAAGCATCACCAGTAAGAGCTATATGCCTCTCGTGGAGGTGGTTTTCTTTTTGCAGTGAAACTTCTGAGTTTCACTGCAAAAAGTCATTGGCAAGTGCAGATGCTCCCATGGTTTTTGTGCAAAAAAGGGACTTTTTCCCGCTTTAAATGGCAAGTATAGACATGCCCTAAGTAAGCATCTATATGTTTTATAGACAATGCCTATCGATCCTGTATGCTTCTGTCGTGGAAAAACGACCAGGCGTTGTGTTTGGATCAGAACAAGCATGAGGCTTCCTTTATTGAATACAAGCACACAGGGGGTGACAGCTATTGGAGCTGCCCCCCGATTCAAGGAACACACAAGCTTTTAAAGCTTAAAACCACAAACAAATTACACATACTTTTGTCTTAATTACCTTATTTGGAATACATTGCAAAATCAATACAGGTTAAAAGCAAAAAGAATAATCATATTTCCTTATTTGGCCTTTCCTGTTGTTATTTACAGTCTTTTTTTTGTGTGGTTTGTTTTTTCTAACAGTACTATTGCGGTTATACATTTCTTAAGCTTGGCTATTGCAAATTGTTCTGCCTCCTTATGCTCCTTATACACAGAAAGCCATTGTTCTGTTTTGGGGACTTTCCATTCAGCTCCTTATACACAGAAACATACTTGGCCAATACTTTAGGCCTACTAGCTTGACCAGAGTTTTAAGGCCCCTTTAGATTATTCTTCAGACTCCGTAACAGTAAATGTGGAGCTTGCCAAATCATTCTGGCACTTTGGTTAAGTGCTGGAGGGGGCAAAAAGAAAATTAATTTTGGAGACAAAAGGAAAACAGATGTAACATTGGCAAACTGTCTGTTTTCTTCTGCTTATAATGTGAGAAATCTGTCCCTATTTTGTTGAATTTAGTTACCGGTTTTCACAGTCTGCAAATCAGTCAACTCATTCTGTTTTCCAAGTTACGTATTTATGTACACATTAAGTTGATGTGGTGCCAGCAGTGATCCTTGGGGTATGCCACTACACCCAGCACACTACTTCACTGGGCCAGCATCACAAACTTTTATTATTCCTTCAATAATATGACCATCAGCATAAAATGACTCAAATGCAAGTGATCTATTTTCAAATACACATCATGGTCTGAACGCAGAGAGGTTCCCAACTTCCCCCTGTGACTACAGACTGAGCAGATTGCATGGAGTTCTCTTTTACGCAAGAATATACAAGACTGAATTAAGATTTTCTGTATTAATGCTTTCCTTTCTGACAAGCTAATCCAAAAAGTTAAATGTAAGATGAAGTTTAGCTCCAAAGGAGTATCAACTCACATGATCAAGGCTTCCCATTCAAAGAAGTTTTCTTCATTCATAGGCCCTATTTAAAAAAAAAAAGAAAGATACATCATTGCTTTACGAACAACAGTCAATGCCACATACCTACATCACATGAGTTCTATATAGCGCCTTACCTGCTACTATTCCTTCTGGTGGATTCAGGGTTAACTCTAAAATTCAGAATTAAAAGAAGATTGTTACTGATATATTAGGTTCTTTATATTACTGAAAATTCAAAGAATAAGACATTTAACCTATCAATTGGATTGCTGTAGCTCAGCATGCTAATTCCTGACAAGCAGTAACAGCCAATCAGACATCAGGAAAAACTTGGGAATGTTCCAATTCCTCCTACTGGTTGTCTACTTTCCTCATCAGTTGAGCCTTCCAGAGAAGAAATACCAACACATCGAGCTCACAGAACTGAACCACTTCATGAACTAACACAATCACTGACTTTCTAGCCAACCTGGCTTTAAAACTTTTCCTGAAAGCCCAATACACAACAATTTGAACTATAAGGGGAAAAACCACTACTCCACACAAACACAGAAAACATGCACCCTTTTTGAGGGTGGGACCCTAATGGGCCAGGAGGCAAAGTTTGCCAACCCCTGAAATATAGGGTCAGCTTATGAAAGGGTCATAGTTCTTGCTATTTTTACCTAACCATCTTGGGGGGGTCGACTTATAAACGAACGGGCTAATGAACGAGTATATACAGTAATTTCTGCTGAGAATAAAAACTTCGTAGCGAGCTATCCTGATTCGAGTTGAAAAGCTTAGGAATACACTGAAACACAGTCTTTTGAATTATTTTAGCCCTGTGGTACACTTGGAAGACGAATTCACAAAAGAGGCTCTCTAGTCTGCCAGCTCTCTGCGTAAAAAACAATACAATGAAAGCCATTAAGGAATAGGATTCAAAGGGGAAGAGTCAAACCAAGGGGTTCAAAGAATTATTTCTCTTTGTCTTGCCAAGTACAGTTCAATGTCAAGCTGGCAAATGACTGAGACAAGCACTATCTTCAGCTCATTTTCTTGCAAATATTCTCAATACTTGGTACCAGGGTCAAACCTTAACTGATGAAGAAGAGGAGTTGGCTATGACATGGACATCCAGCAATCAGCCCTCCATAATGCCAACTATAATAAACTTCAGGCTAAGGGTGAACCATTCAGAAATATATGTTTGCTGATGATGTTTTAAAGAAAGTCACACCTGTGAACTGGTAGAAGTCACTTAAGCACTTGGATTCAGAGACTGTTGAAGTGATAATCTCACTTTTAACAGCAGTAGCTTCTTCTGCCAATGTAGAAAGAATATTTTCTTCCTTTGGACTAATTCATTCCAAACTGATAAATTGTTTGGGACCTGAAAAAGCAGGAAAGCTTGTTTTTCTTTTCCAGATTACGAACAAACAGGAAAATGGAGGTGAAGATGACTGAGTTAGCTGAAGAAGCCAATATTTCAAGTTTCTCATGTTGACCTGGCTGACATAGTCAATTTAATTTTTGTTTTTGTTTTATTTAACTATTTTAGTTAAAAACAATTTTAACAAAAATAAACCTGATTTTAAAAAACATGAAAGTTTAACTAAATTCAAAAATTCATATGCTTGTTTAGTTAAAATATTATGTTTGCTGTTGAAGAAAAAAATCCAGAATACATAACGTCGTTGTTTTAGTTAAATAAAACAATTTAAATGTCTGTCTGGTGATGTTCTCCTCCTAATACAACCTGGCAAGAAAATCCTCCAAATATTAATGATTAACCTGTTGAACTGGAGATAGTTCACCTCCCAATGACTTAATATCTGCTTCAATTAACTTTGGTAAATGAAATAACCAAATAATCATTAATTTTCTGATATAGCTGTAAAACTAATCTGAAAAGTTTTCAAAATAAATCACTTTAAAAATGTATAGTGTGTATCTTCTAAAAATGAAACCTACATCTATCTCTGAGTTGTGAAGAATATGTGTTAAGGTTAGAACAACCAACAAGAATGCACTTTTATGCAGAAATCCATGATTAAATCGAGTCTTCCTGACTAGTGATTTAAATCAATTTGATTTCAATCAAACCCACTGTGCTATTATAGCCTCCATTAGAGATGGTAGAAACATTCTCTATCCTGAACTCACCCATCTTATTTATTACAGTTCCCTCTTGTGGTAAGTGAATCCATTATCACTACTTGGTAAGCTTAAGTGTTTTATGACGAAATTTCCTACATTTTTTAACACGTTCTCTCTCTTGGGATTGAGTTTCAATAACTGACTAGGGAAAAGCCCCAAATACTATGTTTAGGAAAGGAAGGGCATTTTCAAAGCAGTGATTTTGATACTAACAATGTTAACCAGCTGCAGGGGCCTTGCCTAAATATTTCTCTCTTTATTTAATGAGCAGCAGCAGCTAATCACAACCTGTCCAGTGCATTGCTGGAGTTTTCTCTTTTTGTTCCAGATGGACTCTTTCCAATTTTAAGAACAGAGTGCAATAGTGTGCAACTGAAATGAAATCGGCTTATGTCCTGAAGCATAAAGGCTTATATCTCTTCTGTTTTTTTTTAATCCTGTCTAATGGAACCGTAGATGTTCTCTGCCATATAAATGACTAATTTTTTTCTTAATCCTACTAGGCCGGGGTGGGCAAACTTTTTGGCCTGAGGGCCACATCAGGGTTGAAAAACTGTACGGAGGGCCTGGTAGGGAAAGCTGTGCCTCCCCAAACAGCCTGGCCCCCGTCCCCCTATCTGACCCCTCCCACTTCCCACCCCGACTGCCCCCTCAAAACCTCCCGACCCATCCAGCCCCCCCTGCTCCTTGTCCCCTGACCGCCCCCCTCCTGGGACTCCCCCACCCCTAACCGGAGCCAGACACGCTGCCGTGCTGCCCTGCAGGAGCATGCAGCCCCACCGCCCAGAGCGCTGCCCGTGTTGCAGCGTGGCTGCGGGGGGGACGGGAGGGGCAACAGCAGGGGAGCTCCCCAGCCAGGAGCTCCAGGGCTGGGCAGGATGGTCCCGCAGGCCGGATGTGGCCCGTGAGCCATAGTTTGCCCACCTCTGGACTAGGCCCTTGACCTCAATTATATCTAGTGGTAATAAATTCCACAGATTAAACACCTCAATTTTTTAAAGGAAATACTTTCTTATATTAAACACGACTATTTGCAGTTCTACGGTTCTAATGATGTAAAAGAATCTCCATTTTACAGATGTGGAAATTCAGACACAGGAGAGTAAAGAGCTTCCTAAGATCATATAGCATGTTACTGACAAAGCTGGGGATATGTCTACACTAGAAACACTACAGCAGGAGCACCAAAGTAGCACTGTAGCGAAGACGCTACAGAGATGGAAAGGATTCCTCTACTGCTGTAGTAAATCCACCTCTCCAAGAGCCAGTAGCTACACTGACAGAAGAATTCCTACCAGTCTCTATGCCAAGGCTTAGGTCGGTTTAATTACATCGCACACGGCATGAGCAATGTAATTAAGCCAACCTTACTTTGTAGCCTAGACCAGCCCTGGGAAGAGGATTCCAATCTACTAACTCTCACATGCTTCAACCAAAAAAATGCTTTTCCTCTAAAACAACATTCAACCAATTTCAGATTTAACACAGCACAAAATCCAGGACATTTAGGCCAGGTCTACACTATAAACTTACACCTGTATAACTATATTGCTCAGGGGTGTAAAAAATTCTCATCCCCCCTTCTCCCCCCCAGCAATTCAGTTATACCAACCTCACCCATGGTGTAGATAGCACTGTTGACAAGAAGGCTTCTCTCATAGACATAGCTACCACCTTTCACAGAGGTGGGTTAACCACGCCAACGGGAGCAGCTCACCTGTCAGCCTAGTGGTGTCTTAACTTCCCGATATTTCTGACTTTAGTGCCCAACCATGCAGCAAGCTGCAATTATTTGACTGGCACTAGCAGAATGGCCAGTCGGGAGTCTGAAGCACACAATGCTCATATGATTCAAGGAGGCAATGGCTGATATAGTTTTCCAAAGCAGGGAAAGACATGCACACAGGGCAAAAAAATTGTAACTGCTTAAACCAACGTGCAGAGAATGGAACAGGATCTCTGCTTCATTCAACGTACACTGTTAACAAGGCAGTTTTCTTTAGAAAATGTCCATCTTCCCAGGGCACATAATTGCAGCTTTGCATAGAATATAGGTTTTAAAAAAATCCTACCTGCATATATAGGCAATTTGGAAACACTCCTATCTGCCAAATACAAATAAATTTCCACCAGAACTCAAAAAGGAACATTGCCATACAAAACTCTGAACTCTCTACCCCAGCCATTTTGCCAGTAGAGCTCTTCAAAAAATTGTTTCAAGAATTTATTTACAACATATAAAAATGGGGAAAGTTTGCTGTTGTCGTCTTTTACTTGCTCATTCAGAAATGACAATTTTTTTACTTAAACTATAGAAAAAAAAAATACACACATACAGGCAGAGACCATTTCTGGAAAAATTTCAGCCCAACATATTGAAGTCCCTGAACATTATGAAAAACTGAAAACAAAGGATTATAATGCTCATGCAACCTTAAGTACAGATGTAAATAAAGCACCAGCTAGAGTATAACTGCCCAATTCTAGCAAACAACTGACTAAACTGAAAAAAGGAATGATTTAACTTCTTTTACAAGACCAGAGATGCTGGAAGGGAAGTTGCTACTTTACAAAAATCAGATTAAGGCCCCAATCCTACAAACACTTATGCACACACTTCACTACCCTATGACATGAATGGGACCACCAGGCCCGGCTCCAGCTTTTTTGCCGCCCAAAGCAGTGAAGCGGCGGGGGGGGGGGGAGGAATAAAGCCGCGATTGGCGGCACTTCAGCGGCAGCTCTACCGTGCCGCTTCATTCTTCAGCTGTAATTTGGCAGCGGGTCCTTCGCTCCAAGAGGGACTGAGGGACCTGACACCAAATTGCTGCTGAAGACCCGGACGTGCCGCCCCTTTCCATTGGCCGCCCCAAGCACCTGCTTCCTTTGCTTGTGCCTGGAGCCGGCCCTGGGAACCACTCACAGTAGAAAGATAAGCATGCTGGTGTTTGAAGTATCAAGGCCTTAATTTTTATGACACAAATGCACTAACATAAGCAACCTCTCTAGATCTCAATAAAAAAAATCAAGGGAATAAAACAAAATAAAAAAAAAATCAAAGCAAGAATTTCAGAGGTAGTACACTAGGGAAAAAAAGCCGCGAAACAGGTATTTGTCATAATTAGGAAAAAATTATTGGGAAGAGGGGAGAAATCAGATAAAAGGAAGTAGTGAGAAAAATATATATTCATAAAAAGCTTTCTCCAGCAGCAGAGCCTCTTAACTTCAGTTTACACACTAGTTACCTAATAATCCATATCCAATAAAAGCAGAATAGCACAATAAGGGGATCTAACTAAGATTATGAACAAACTTTTACAATATTTTTACTTTTGAAAACTATTTTGGGCTAAAGAAAAATACTAGAGGACAACTATAATTGGGTGTTCACTTGTATATCATGAGCATAAAACATCAGCAAAAGGCGTGAAGAGGATTTATGGTCTAGATTTACCTCTGCTTTTTGTAACAAAATCTTAAAGAAGAGGCTAGCTAGGAAAGTTATTGTCTGCATAAGCAGTTTTACTTTGTTTGTTCAAATGTTAGAAGACAGATCAATTAATGGTCTACAAGGACTGACAATTACATGCCTCGGAGAGCAAACATGTCAGACTTACAGTTATAATTTTCCAAGAGAAACTTAGAGTTTTGATAATAAACTACACCACTTAGAAAGTCGGGGAAGCTGGGGCACACAGTGTGCCAAACTTTTCTGCTTGTGTCTCCATAGGTGAAATCATTGCACAGTACATTAATTATTGTAGATTACATTAATTGTTCACAAGACTACATTCCATTATAGTTTGGAAGCCTCTTCTCAAGGAAGACTCAGAACTGGAATACCATATGTTGCAGGTCATGACTGAGATGTACTGGCAGAGCTGTGCAAACAATACATATAGAATGCTGTGATGTTATAGGATTAAAATATGACCATTGTTGCTACCATTGTTATATAAATACAGCAAATCTTAAACAAAGTACCGGTATGTCATCTATGGAAAAGTTATGATTTGCTGAATATGGTTATCCTATTTGGATGAATATATTATTTTTGTACCTGAAGTTATGAATATTGATTACGTTCCTGTATTTCAAATGTGTTTGCTCCTGTGGTAAAACCCACAAGGCAGTTTACATCTAGTCTAGCCAGCACATTGTGAATGGAGCATTCGAATGATGGCCCATCAATGAACACAATGGGTCATGGAAGAAGCCTAATGGGCTTTCCTGAGGACCTTCTATCTAGAGTATGGGTAATGGCTGCCCTGACAAATCAAAGCATGCAAGGACGTGACTAGACCATGTGGTACTAAACTTCATCTTGTGTGCTTGTATTTTTCCACAAACTATGCCAAGGGCTTTGTTTGGGACAATGAATTTTCCCTCCAGATGGCAGAAGCAATAAAAGGTCCTGGAAACATCTCCATTTTGCCTCTTTCCTGCTCTGATCTCTGGACTATGGACTTATACTAATGGGAGCATTTTAACCAAGGTACTGAGGACCTTCCAATTATTTGGGAGCAACCAGAGATTTAGCCAATTAGCAGTTTATGCCATCACTGCTTTAAACCTAATCCAAGAACTTTGCAATTATTGTATGTACAGCTCTACCCCAATATAACGCTGTCCTCAGGAGCCAAAAAATCTTACCGCGTTATATCAAACTTGCTTTGATCCGCCAGAGCACGCAGCCCCCCCCCCCCCCCCCCCCCCCCCGAGCTCTGCTTTACCGAATTTGTGTTATATCAGGTCACGTTGGGGTAGAGGTGTATTTTATTTTAATTTTCTTTCCCCCCCCCCCCTTTTTTTTTTTAAATAAATAAACCTTTAGATGTTAGATACTAAAGCACTGGCTGTAAGCATGTATTTGGGTGTGGTCTGAAATATTCATTAACTTGATGGGTAGTATGTCCAATCATTTGGGATTGGTAGAGCTTTTTATATGATGAACAAGATTTTCAGTAATCCTCATCATATTTGACTTGGCTGTCTGGGTGGAAGCCCAAGGCTGGGTTGCTTTAAGGGAACTGCATTTTGGCTTCTGGGTAACCAGTAAGGTATTACAGAAGTGTTTTGTTGCTATCTTGGTGGAGCTAAGTATTGAAATAACCACCAGTCTGGGGGATTGTCTGAACCATTCTTTGCAGTTTGCCCTAATTGAGCAATCGGAGCATGGCTCCCCTGGGACCCTGGCCACAAATGCCTACCCCTATTATGCCCAACTCTTTTTAATGCTATTAAGTTCATATTTTCATGAACCAGAGTTCAGTTAGACGTTTCAGACAACAGAAGCTCTATTTTTTTTTAAATTAGGAGAGCTACTTAAAAGGAAGAACATCTAAGATCCCAATTGCAAGCAAGGACTAATCCAAGGATGGGCAAAGTACGGCCCGCGGGACCGTCCTGCCGGCCCCTAAGCTCCCGGCCAGGGAGGCTACCCCCAGCGCCTCCAGGTTCCCCTTCCCCTGCAGCCTAACCTCAATGTGCCACCGGGCAGCTCAGCACCAGTGCACCCCCCGCGGAGGGGAGCAGGGAGGGAGGCTCACCCGCAGCCTCAGGGGAGCAGGCGGGAGGTGCAGGCGGCAGGAGCGCTGCGAATGCAGCCGGAGGACTCAGGAGGAGCACCGGGCGGCCGCGCAGCCAGCCGGAGAGAAGCAGCGCCTTAAAGGGAAAACCGCCGCTACTCTCCGGCTACAAGGCTGCCCTTGCTCCTCCTGAGTCCTCTGTCCATGTTCGCAGAGCCACATTCCAAAAGGGGTTGGGGGGCAGGGGGATTGGATAGGAGGTGAAGTCCCAGGGGGACAATTAGGGGCAGGGGGTCCCGGGAGGGGGCGGTTGGGGTCCCAGGAGGGGGGGTGGATAGGGAGTGGGGTCCCAGGAGGGAGCGGTCAAGGGACAAGGAGCAGGGGGGTTGGAGGTTCTGAGGGGTGCAGTCAGGGGGTGGGAAGTGGGAGGAGGCGGATAGGAGGCAGGCTGCTTGGGGAGGCACAGCTTTCCCTACCTGGCCCTCTATACCGTTTTAAAACCTCAATGTGGCCCTCGGGCCAAAAAGTTTGCCCACTCCTGGACTAATCCTTCCCCTCTTCTCGCCCAAGATCAGAAGTGTATCTAATGCTTCGGAAGGGTGCAAGGGAACTTTGGTATCTAGGGCTGTCAATTTAACCACTGTCAGATGCATCAAAATCAGCAGCAGCACAAAAAGACTTCACCCTTGCCCATAAGTAGCAGACCGTAGAGATCAGAGTAATACACTCTTCATGCTCATACAATCCTCATCCTCACTGAGAGCCAACAAGGGCCCTGATAAGTGCCTGGTCATCATGCAGCTTTGGGACATGGATACCTGCACACTATGAAAGGGACTGAGGCTATGGGCATGGCTACACTTGCGAGTCAGAGTGCATTAAAGCAGCACAGTGCGCTCTAACTCATGACGTGTCCACACTGGCAAAGCATGTAGAGCTCTCGGACTCCACGGCTACAGCGCTCCTGGTACTCCACCTCGGCGAGTGGAATAACGTTTGATGCACCCCCGCTGGAGCACTGCGACGCCAGTGTGGATGCCCCGGTCTGTTAATGCGCCCTGATTGGCCTCCAGAAGTGTCTCACAATGCCTGTTCTAGCCACTCTGATCATCGGTTTGAACTCTACTGCCCTGCCCTCAGGTGACCAACCGTCAGACCCACCCTTTAAATTCTCTGGGAATTTTGAAAATCCCCTTCCTGTTTGCTCAATCAGGCGTGGAGTGCTCTCAGCGAATCTTTCCAGGTGACCATGCCTCCACGCACCAGGCGATCCCCAGTATAGAGCAATGGTGAGGTGCTGGACCGCATCAGTGTTTGTGGGAAGGAAGCTGTCCAGTCCCAGCTGCGCTCCAGCTGTAGGAATTATGATACCTTCGGGCAGATATCAAGGAACATGATGGAAAGGGGCCAGGGTTAAAGTGAAGTAGCTGCGGAATGCCTACCGCAAAGCCCACGAGGCAAACAGCTGCTCCGGTGCTGTCCCCGCGACCTGCCCTTTTTTACAAAGAGCTGGACGCAATACTTGGGGTGACCCCACCTCCACTCCAAGTACCACCATGGACACTTCAGAGCCCAGTCCAACAAGGCAGGAGGAGGAGCAGCAAAGCAGGAGTGAGGGTGCTGAGGAAGAGGAAGACACCCCGGCATCCCTAGATGCATGCAGGCAGGAGCTGTTCTCAAGCCAGGAGGAAGGTAGCCAGTCGCGGTGGCCAGTGCTTGGGGAAGGACAAACACCAGAGGAGATTCCCGGTAAGCGGCTTTTATTTTGGAAAGGAAGTTATTCAGTGCAGGCTCTTGGGGCAAGGAGGGTTAGGTCTACATGCCTACATGCGGAATAGGGCATTGATGTGCTCTCTCACATTGCGGTAATCGGCCTCAGTGATCTCTTCAAAGGTCTCCTCCAGAACTTGGGCAATGCGCTTGCGCAGGTTTCGTGGGAGAGCCATTGTGGTCCTTGTCCCAGTCAGGCTAACATGTCCGCACCACTGTGCTGTGAGGAACGGGGGGACCATTGCTGCACACAGGCAAGCTGCATATGGGCCAGGGCAGGAGCTGCATTGTAGTAGAAGACCCTCCCTTGCTTCCCAGATCACCCTCAGCAGCGAGGTATCTTCCAGGATGAACTCCTGAGGAAAATTTGGGGACAGTGTTCAGTATAGGGGTCTCTGCAGCTGTTGGCTCTTCCCAAGGCACAGAAACCCAGAGGACAGTACAGCCATGAAATAATTAGTCCCCCTTAATCCTGTACTTACTCACCATTTTGGGGCTCCCGGAGGTTGTGTGTGCTCGCTTTGGGAAGGGTAAATTATGCTATTGTGTAGACTGTGCTTGCCCTCCTTAAGTACGGGGGAATCATTGCTCTGTCTGGTGTGAACAATGCTGCCTCTGTTAAGTGTTGCATTTTGCCTTTACAGATGCAACCTTGAGATCTCAGCCGTCCGTGTTATCACCGGCTGAGAGGCTGCAAAGAATCAGGAAGAGGTAGAAGCAAAGAGGAAGTCCCTTCATGAAAATCAAAAAGTGCAGGAGTGGCGCAGGAGTGAAAGGAGGGTCCACCAGCAGAATTCAGATCGCCAGCACCAAAGCACAGAGCAGCTGATAAGCATCATGGAGCGCCAAGCGGACTCGATCCCCACGCTCGTAGCCATGCAGGTGGAGCACTACCACGCCCGCCCCCGCTGCAGCCCTTGTCCCAAAACTCTTTCCCTTGTTCCCCCATGTCACCTCCAACCCACTTTCCCCAACATCCGGGTTCTTATCGCCACCATCTGCCTCCAACACCTGTATCTTCACCAACCAGCCCTGAGAACTACGACCCTTACCCTCTGCACTCAACCCCCATCACCATGCAGTATAAACATCCAGAAGTGCAGCACTCATTGCACAGCACTCCAGACAGGAAGGCTGAGTATGATAACAGGACATACGCAAATCTGTGATTGTACCATTCCCCACCCTACCTCCTTGCCCTTTCTGTTTCCCAAGCAGTTGTGTTTCTTTTCGATAAATGGATTTTTTGGCTTTGAAAACATTCTTTATTATTGCATAAAGTAAAAGATACCTTAGCCCAGGAAAGCAACAGGCACTGCAAGTCAGTGTATCATACGTAGAAAACACAGATTCCTACTCACATTGGAACCACTGCACTTCACTCCCGTGCAGGGCACCAGACATTACTGGTGGCTTTCAGCCTCAGATTGCTGCTTCAAGGCATCCCTAATCCTTGCAGCCCCGCGCTGGGCCCCTCTAATAGCCCTGCTCTCTGGCTGTTCAAATTCAGCCTCCAGGTGTTGAACCTCTGAGTTCCATGCCTGAGTGAATCTTTCACCCTTCCCTTCACAAATATTATGGAGGGTATAGCACACGGATATAACCACGGGGATGCTGTTATTGGCCAGGTCCAGCTTCCCAGACAGAGAGTGCCAGCGGCCCTTTAAACAGCCAAATGCACACTCCACAGTCATTCTGCACCGGCTCAGCCTGTTGTTGAACCGCTCCTTGCTGCTGACAAGGCTCCCTGTGTAGGGTTTCATGAGCCACAGCATTAAAGGGTAAGCGGGGTCTCCAAGGATCACAATGGGCATTTCGACTTTCCCTATGGTGATCTTCTGGTCTGGGAAAAAAGTCCCAGCTTGCCGGTTCCTGAACAGGCCAGTGTTCCAAAAGATGCATGCGTCATGCACCTTTTCAGGCCAGTCTGGGTTAATGTCAATGAAACGCCCACAGCGATCCACAAGCGCCTGGAGAACCATAGAGAAATAGCCCTTCCGATTAACGTACTCGGAGGCTAGGTGGGCTGATACCAGAATTGTAATATGCGTTCCATCTATCGCCCCTCCACAGTTAGGAAAACCCATTTGTGCAAAGCCAGCCACAATGTCATGCACATTACCCAGAGTCACAGTTCTTCTGAGCAGGATGCGATTCATTGCCCTGCAAACTTCCATCAGCACGATTCCAACAGTCGACTTCCCTACTCCAAACTGGTTAACGACCAATCGGTAGCTGTCTGGAGTTGCCAGCTTCCAGATTGCAATAGCCACCAGCTTCTCCACTGTCAGGGCAGCTCTCCATCTTGTGTCCTTGCACTGCAGGATGGGGGCGAGCGCCTCACACAGTCCCATGAAAGTGGCTTTTCTCATGCGAAAGTTCTGCAGCCACTGCTCGTCATCCCAGACTTGCAAAACAATGTGATCCCACCACTCAGTGCTTGTTTCCCAAGCCCAAAAGCGTCGTTCCATGGTGGTGAGCATGTCCTTGAATGCCACAAGCAATCTCGTGTCGTATGCATTACTCGAATCGATATCATCATCGGAGTCCTCGCTGTCATTTTCGATCTTAAAGAATAACTTGACTACCAAACGTGATGTGCTTGCGAGGCTCGCCAGCATATTCCTCAGCAGTTCGGGCTCCATTCCCGCAGACCGAAAGGGAAGACAGAGCGCACAGTACAAAGAACGTTGAAAGATGGTGCCAATTGTGGATGGAAGCAGAGGGATTGCTGGGATGCAAACTGATGCAACACGGGGCTTTGGGACAGGACCCAGAATGCCCCACATCCTCTGCCCTCTTCCCACAAGCCACAGCACCAGAATGGGAAGAGGTGCTCTGTGGGATAGCTGCCCACAATGCACCGCTCCCAATGCCGCTACAAGTGCCGCAAAAGTGGACACGCCAGTGCGCTTGCAGCTATCAGTGTGGACAGACCGCAGCGCTTTCCCTACTACGCTCTACGAAGGCTGGTTTAACTCAAAGCGCTCTAAATTTGCAAATGTAGCCATGCCCTAGGTCTACACTACAGCAGCCACAGCACTAAACCAACAAGAGAAAGCTCTCCCGTCAGCTTAATAATTCCTGCCTCCACAGGAGGCAGTAGCTAAATTGGCTGGGGAACTTCTCTCACCAACACTGCGCTGTCCACACTGGCGCTTAGGTCAGTGTAATTTACATCACTTGGGGGGAGGGGAGGCGTTGGCTTATTCACACCCCTGCATGACATAAAATATACCAAAGTAATCTGTAGCACAGGTAGCCTGAGACAAGCAACTAATTTGTCTGGGGTCAGCCTCCTATCAGATAGGAAAGATCTCTAGTCACAATTGTCCTGGGATTTTTATATACCGGTTGAGGATGGAGTCTTCAAGGGGGCCATTTAATTATCACAGCACAAGTAAGTACCATATCCCTGCAGCATTTGCAGAAGTCAGATTCTTGCATCATTCATAAGAAAGCAACGAGGCTTTCTCTGGATAAACTGTGAAGTAAACGTCTCATTGCTCCTTCTAATGGGAAAGATGTGAACAATACCAACGTTGCTCCACCCGAGCTCAACTCCAGCTTGTCCCACGGTTCACATCTCCAACCAGCCTCACCCGGTTAAGGGAGCAGAGCGTGCTCAGAACTAGGATGATTTTCACACTGCAGCTAAAGCAGCTGTTTACTTTGACCCCATTTCCCCACCGTCTTTGCTCCCTCACCTAGGGTGACCAGACAGCAAGTGTGAAAAATCAGGACGGGGGTGGGGGGTAATAGGCACCTATAGAAGAAAATACCCCAAATATCGGGACTGCCCTATAAAATAGGGACATCTGGTCACCCTACCCTCGCCGCAGCTTCTCCCGGGGGCCTTGGCACCCCCGGGTCTCCCCGCCTGGCAGGGAAGGGGCCGCTCCTCAGCCGCGGGCGGCCCACCAGGGAGCGCTGTCACACGGCTCCGCCCAGGGGCCTCGCCTTGCCCCGCTTCAACAGAGGCCCGGTGGGCCGGGCGAGACTTCCCCAGCCCTGGGCCAGCGGCAGGGGCCATGCCTGGAGGCCCTGTCCCGCGCAGGCCCGGGCCGCAGCACGGGAGGGAAGGGAAGGGAAGGCCCGGCCCGGCCCGCTGACTCACGCTTGTACTCGGCCATCAGCCGCTTGAGCGCCGTGCCCGCCATGCGCCGCAGCCGCGAGGAGCCGGAGCCGGAGCGCGTCCCGCCGCCAGCAGCTTCCGGGGCAGCAGCGCACCATAGAGACCGGGCGGCGCGGCTAGAAAGGCCGCCCAGGCCCAGCGCGCAGCTCCCTCTCGCTGGCGCTGCGGGGTCCGCCGGGCGCACGCGCTAGGGGCGGGGCTGCTGGAGACAGAGCCCAGGGGGGAGGGAGCGGGGACATCAAGACTCCGCCCGTGCGGCTGCTCCCCGCCTCTACAGCCCCGACCCCCGTAGTTAATCCTGCTGCATAGCGCTGCGTGGCGGGATCGTTGTGCGTCGAGCGGACGGAGGGTCCCGCGCAGCCCCGTGTCTGAGCGCAGGGGGCGGGGCCTGGTGCTTAGAAGGGCCGAGTTAAGGGGACGCGGCGGGTCCTGTAGTGCCATGCCTTGCCCTTCAGAAATGCCAGGCCTGGGCTGAGCTGGGCTGGGAGATGTGAAGTCCAGGTCTCCCTCTTCCCCCACGCCAGAGGCTGCCGGTGAGCGGCTGGGGGATTTGTTTATAGCAGAAGTGGACTGGGTGTGTGGTGGCCCTGGTAGCTAGCGCAAGCCTCTGCCATGTGCTGCTCTGCCACCCAGTTGCACCTGCCAGCCCTGTGCTGCCAGTGCTGCCTGCCTGTGGCCCCAGGCGGCTAGTTTGTCCAGTCCTGATGTGTCTGGTGATGGGATGCAGAGACCCCCAACTAGGAATGGAAGGAAGAGGAAGAGCCCCTGCTGCAGAGAGGCCTCCCAGCCAGGGCCGCCCAGAGGATTCAGGGGGCCTGGGGTCTTTGGCGGCAGAGGTCCTTCCACTCCGGGTCTTTGGGGCACTTCTTTGGCAGCGGGTCATAGAGCGAGTGAAGGACCCGCCACCGAAGTGCCGCCGAAGATCCGAAGCAGATGGAGTCATCACCGGCTAACTGCCACCGAAGACCCGGAGCGGAAGAAGCTCCGGATCTTCAGCAGCGGGTCCTTCACTCGCTCCGGGTGTGTTCGGTGGCACTGAAGAACCTGCCGCTGAAGACTTGCCGAAAACTCACGTGGGTGCCAATACTGGATTTACAATGGCGCCACTGGTGCCGGGCCCACAGTCAAAAGGGGCCCCGCCCACTCTTCTCCGCCCCCTGATCTCTCCTGTGGGGTCAGAGAAGCTTGATGCTGCTGGCTGACACGGAGCCGTGGCTGCCTCTGCCGGCAGCAGCCTGGCTCCTCCCCCGCCTCTTTCCCCAGTGTGCTACATTTCTTCCCCCCCCCCCGGCCGATCAGCTGCTTGCCGGCAGGAGGGGAGGGAGGAGGAGGGAGCCTCAGCACACTCACAGCTCCAGGGAGGAAGAGAAGAGGCGGGGGTGAGGCCTTGGGAAAGGGGCTGGAATTGGGGCATACCCCCTCCAGCCCCCTGCGTGAGCACCCCCATGACCCCAGCCCACACCCCCAGCCCCCTGCCCACCCTAACCACTGCACCCCCTCACATACCCGAGCCACCTGCCCTGACTCTTGCACCCCACACACACACACACCCTGCACCCCCTCACATACCCTGAGGCCCCTGCCCTGACTCCTGCACCCCCCCACACACACCCAGCCCCTTGCACCCCCTCACACACATCCAGCCCCCTGTCCTGACCCCTGCACCCCCCACACCTCCCCAGCCCTGACTCCTGCATCCCCCCACATCCCCACCCTCATCCTGAGAACCGAACAGGAGCTGCCCCACGTAAGTGCTTCACACCCCAACCTCCTGCCCCAACCCTGAGCCCCTGCCCTCGCCCTAGCTACTGGCCAGACCCCACACCCCGAACATTTTTTAACAATATTTAGAAAGATCATTAAGTGGTCTGTCGAGACCCTCCGTGATTTTCAAGTGGTCTGTGGAAAAATGTTCTTTAGTCTAACTTAATCAAGGTACCTCACTTTATTTTCATTTACTTGCTATTACTTAAAGGAGGAGGACGAAGGAAAAAAGAATGAAAAACGGGGGCCGGGGGGAGATAAGAGAGAGTGTTCTTTTTCTTGGCTGGGTCCCAAGGAGGAGCCCCAAAAATGAAGCTGAGCACAGGGCTGGGGGACCCCACTAACTCTAAATCCACCACTGGCTGTCACGTCACCAGGGCTGGGGATACTGTCAGGGCCGGTGTAACCAGTAGGCGAACTAGGCGATCACCTAGGGCGCCAAGATTTGGGGGTGCCAAAAAGCGGTGCCAAAAATTTTTTTTTACACTATAGTGGAGTCACATCTTACATGGGGGTTAGGTTCTAAAGTCACTGCGTAAGAGGAAAATCGCGTACAGTGAAAATTACCATAAACTACAGTATACACTAGAACAGGGGTCCTCAATCTACGGCACGCACGCCAAAGGTGGCACGCAAGCCGATTTTTTTTTTAATAGCAGGTTGCGGATCCTGGCTGCCGCTGAGCTTGCTGCCGACCTGGGGTTCTGTTCACTCAGCTGGCAGCGGGCTGAGCAGAGCCAGCAGTGGGCTGGCTCCTGCCAGCCAAGGTCTCGGCCACCGGCCCCGCTCAGCCTCCTGCCGGCCTGGGAGAACGGCAGGTGGCTGAGCGGAGTTACTGGCTGGGACCTCGGCTGGCAGCTGAGTGAACAGAACCCCAGGCCGACAGCAGACTCAGTGGTGGCCAGGACCCGCAGCCTGCCATTAAAAAAAAAAAATCAGCTCACGTGCCACCTTTGGCACGCGTGCCGTAGGTTGTGGACCCCTGTTCTAGTGTATACAGTACTGTGTATACTGTAGTTTATGGTAATTTTCACTATACGTGATTTTCCTCTTATGCGCTGACCTTAGAACCTAACCCCCGTGTAAGATGTGACTCCACTGTATTCATTTTTGAACATTTATAATAAGCGATGCTCCGGAGCGGGGGAGCGTGCAAGGTGGAAGTTTCGCCTAGGGTGCAAAATGTCCTTGCACTGGGCCTGGATACTGTGTCAGCTGATCCCCACAGTCTCCAACCTACCTGGGCAGTACAGCAGACATGGCCCTGCCCGCTAGCTCCTCTCCACTCCCTAGCCCAGCCACTACTTGCCCCCCCCCTTAAGGCTTAGCCCTCTTACTTTTAAAAATGATTGCTTGCCCCTCTCCCACCCTCAGGCTTTTCTGGCAGCCCTGTTGCCAGGTATCCAGTTTTAGACTGGAAACTCCAATAGAAAACAGGACCTGAGTGTTCGGTTAGCAGTGCTGACTGGAAACTAAATGTCCGGTTATAGGAGTAACCACATTAGCCTCCG
The DNA here is from genome assembly GCF_011386835.1 of Chrysemys picta bellii. Classification (NCBI taxonomy): domain Eukaryota; kingdom Metazoa; phylum Chordata; order Testudines; family Emydidae; genus Chrysemys; species Chrysemys picta. Next base: position 50,679,943 of record NC_088799.1, on the reverse strand, counting down.
CTCCTCCCACTCCCAACACCCACCCCAGAGGGCTAGAAGAGAACCTGTCCTGCTGCTGTGGGAGGAGAGGCAGCACAGTGCAGAGAGAGACAAAGAGAATGGGCTAGAACCAGGTAGGTATCCGCTCTATGTGGGCAGGGGCGGGGGGGATCCTGTTTACCCCCTCCCCAGCCCTGCTGCGCTTGCAGTTTACTCCTGACCCCTCCCTTGCTCCAGAGACCAACCCTAGCTCCTGCCCCACTGTGCTTTTAACCCCGGCCCCTTTTACAGTCATTCTCCAGGGGCCCCACAAATATGTTTGGCGCTGGGCCCACAAAAAGTTAATCCGGCCCTGGGGGGCAAATTGCCCCACTTGCCCCCCCCCTCCCCGGGCAGCCCTGCTCCCAGCTGCTGAACAGTTCATGCCAGGGATGGCTTCCAGACTCCAGGCTGGTGAGTGAGTGAGCAGGGCTGTAACAGCAGAGCTGCAGAGGGCTCCCTGCATGGCCTCAGAGGCAGTGTCACTGGATTCCTGCAAATGCTAAGTGCAGGGAAGGCTGCAGTCCTGTGGGCAGAACAGAGACCCTGGCACTCCCAGCTGATGTGACACGGTCAGGTCTGTGACAGCAGGGCTGCAGAGGGTTCCCTGCTCTGCCCCAGGAGCCAGTTAGCAGCAGGGTGGCCTCCCCAGCAACTAGGAACTCATCCTCCTTCTTGCAGTCCTAGCCAGGGGTCTCTGCTCTGCCCCACCACGACCTGCTCAGCATCTCCCGTGGCAAAAGGGCTGCAGAGAGCTCCCTTTGTGGCCTCAGAGCCAGTGTCACCCGGTCCCTGCAGGCACACAAACTGTGTGATGTCGGTGTCAGCTGAAATTGACAGCTACAGACAGTTATAGATTAAAATGGAACCCGGTCAAACCTGACTATAGTAGTGCTATTGCTCGGCTATAATCTTGAGTATTGCTCATGGTATGAGGGAGAATGTGATGTGGAGGAAGTTGAGAGGTGAGTGACACTAGGCAGACCTGCACTGTTAACACTGTGGGGAAATGTGCCCAGTGCTGAGGGTCAGCACATCCCCTGAGCCCTGCCAGTGATGCTGTGTATAGAGGCAGAGTGGCTGCAGCTGGGGGCCTTTGCAGATGTTATACACCATAGCAGGGCTCAGCCTCAGATCAGATTAGGCTGGCATGAAGGGGAGACTTCAGAGCAAGCCCAGGAGAAGGTCTATAGAACCTATGATTACCTAGATTCAGGGGCTCAAACCTTATGTCTGCCCTAGGCTGGAGTAGTGGCTGTGAATGGATTGCAGGAGGTGCATTTTGCTTTAAGAAGGTACAGCAACACTATCTAACTCTGGCACTTTTATAATCTGGAACATTCTGGGTTGGCAAAGTTCAGCAGTTTGCAGCTAAGCATTGAATTATACGTGCAAACAAATTGAAAAATGTTCTATTTACTTGGTCTCTGTGATACCAGGGCCTGCTCCTGCTGTTCCTTAGAATTCATGACAGCACATTTGAGTTCTTCATGAGCACTGCTTATTCTTTATTCCTTTGCTGACTCAGCCTTATGGGAGTTGGGAGAAAACGTCCATGACCTTTTGTAATAACAACTCACATTGATACAGCACCTTTTATGCCCAAGACTGTAATTACAGAGATGGAGGATTTAGCATCAGAAAAGAATGGCTAAATACACACACACACAAACAAAAGGCTGCCTTTCTACGTTAGCCTCTTTCACTGAACACATTAGGCTGCTGATCCCAGTTTAATTCCATTAGCTGCACCAGTTAAACCAGGTTTGAATTTGGAACGTGTACAAGGTTTTAAGATTGCCTTATTAATAGTCATAGGCTTCAAGGACAGAAACGACCTGTTTGAGGGTGGCTTGCCCTTTAAGGGGCATTGGGCCCTACCTGTAGCTAATCAGCTACTGCACAGTTGACACTGAGAGACCAGGAGTCAGGTGATGAAGATCACCTGGTATCCAAAAGAGACAGAAAGTAGTTGTGCTGGAAAGCTGTGGAGAGTAGATAGACTCCTGCAGAAGATTCTGGTGTAGGTAAAAGAACCCTATTTATATACAACTCTTAGGGAGGGGAGATGATCTGCCAAGGTGAAAATTGCAGAGAGCAGGCCAAGGAGAAAGCTCATAGAATCATAGAATATCAGGGTTGGAAGGGACCTCAGGAGGCCATCTAGTCCAACCCCCTGCTCAAAGCCGGACCAATCCCCAACTAAATCTTGACTCCCAGGCAGGTAGCCTGCAAGATGCAATCCAGTAGGAAGTAGGCGGGTCAGAAGACTCTAGTTCAGGGGAAGGAATGCGACTGAGGTCGTGGACAGTTTCATTTTAAAGACATAAAACTGAAGCTGTGAAGAACAGAGTGTAGAATCCTGAGGTTGGAGTGTTCGTCAGTGTATGGGCTGGTGAGCTAGCACCCAACACCCTTCTAACTTCTTATGTAATAGAGATCACAAATTTTCATTCAGATTCTTGTATCTTGGGTGAAGTAGAGCATTTCTTAAAGATTTCACATGATGGAGAATCCATCACACCCGTTGGGATTTTGGTCCCATGGTTAATTTACCTGCATTGTAAAAAGCACGTGCCTCCTTGGAGTTTAAATTTGTCTAGTTTCTATTTCCAACCAGTGACTTCTTTTATGGCTTTGCTAGATAGATTAGAGAGCCCTGCAGGCACTCTGAGATTATGAAATGGAGTTTGCCATGTAAAATGTAACATCTCACTGAAAGATGGGAAATTCAAACTGTCCCCTAGTTTTTGGTTATTGATACCTGCAGACCTTGAGAGCTGTAGGTTGTCTTGCTGATCAGGCATGCGTGGCTTAGCTGCAGTCACATGAGCCTGTAGACCAGTTCAGGTAGAGGGAATCTGACCACTCTACAGTGGAGTAGTAGTCTGAGGGAATAAGGTAGGAGTGGCCAACCTGTGGCACTTCAGAGGTTAATATGCGGCTCCTCGCATAGGCGCTGACTCCGAGGCTGGAGCTACAGATGCTAACTTTCCACTACAGGTGCTGTGGGGTGCTCACTGCTCAACCCCGTGCTCTGCCCCAGGTCCTGCCACCACTCCACCCCTTCCCCCAAGCCTGCCATGCCCTCGCTCCTCCCCACCAGAGCCTCCTGCGCACTGCAAAACAGAAGGCATGGGGAGGGAGGGAGAGGTGCTGATTGGTGGGGCTGCCGGTGGCCAGGAGGCACTGGGGGCTGGAGTGGGGTAGCAGATGGGGGGCTACTGACATATTACTGGGGCTCTTTGGCAAATTCTGGCTCCTTCTCAGGCTCAGGTTGGCCACCCCTAGAATAGGGGAAGACAGATTTCCCCCTTCTCCTGATCCATGTTTTCCACTCTCCTCTGGCTGCTCTCAGAGGCCTAGGCTACAGGGTAGACTCCAAGCTTCTGCTTCCTGAGTGATTCAGTCCCCCTTCAGGGGTGAAGGGGGGAACCTTAGAAAAGGGGAGCCCCACCTCCCTGAGAAAGCAGTATACCTCACAGATGGTACTGTCTGCTCAGCACAATGGGCCTGTTCTGAGTGCTTGAGGTGTTTTCCTTTCCCCACATTTTTGAATGATCTAGTCCCTCTCAGGCCAGATAAGTTCTAGCTACCCTGCTTAGGGCTATAGGAGCTGTTTCTGAAGACACAAAATGACATACATCAAAGTGACAAGTATGGTACATTGTGTGTAAAATGTCAAAGCTGATTCTACACTGAGAAACACTAGTGCTGAATTTCACTCTGCAAATCCTCTCAGATGAAGTGGATCAGGTCTGGTGATGTGTTTGGCACTGTGGGAAATATTCTAATTCATCAAAAGGGAAAAGCTGCATGCAATTATCATCTAGAAGCCTCATCACAGAGAGAAGAAATAGTTACCACAAACTATTTCATTGGGAAATCAGTGATGGTGAAAGTTGTCTGACACAAAAGCAATGCAAGATGTTGCTTTTTTTTTAGTTTGGTGGGATCACTTATCTTTATGTGCATTCAATCTTCTGTATATGTACCAGTAGTGCTGTCATACTGGCATCTCAGTAAATTCAGTTACAGGTATGTTTCTCACTTACATTGAGCTGGCCTCTTGAACAACTCAGCACAGCTGCTGTTTACACAGAAACCAATCTTCCCACCCTCCTGCCCAATTATTTTTTGGTTCAGGTAATTTTATTTAACAAAACACACAATTCACGCGTTAACCATAGTAGAGTTTGGATTACCAGACGAGTGTGCCTTTACTGTAATCCTAGTTGGTTGTGAGTATAAGTACCCTGAACTGTGCATTTATTGTACCTATTATCATGTTCAGTGTAGCTGATTAGAACTGTCCGAGGTGAGGATTTCAATGCAAGATATGGCAACAAATGAAGCAATGGCACTTCAGTGACTTAATGTCAAGTAAAGCCATCTGAAATGCAGCAGCATTAAACATAAGCCATGAGACAGAGTACCAAACTATATTTACTGTATACAGTAGTAAAGGACAACAAATAATGTACAAATTGGTGAATAAACTATGAGCTCTAACAGAATATCCCACCCTAGCCCATATACAATAAAATGAAAAAGAAAATAAGGACTTTTCCCAGCAGATTTCAAGCAAAGAGATGATCTAATGTTGTCAAATTGGTCAGGTAAATATAAAAGGCAGATAATGACCTAATCAAGCAGCAATGGACAACCTATTGAAGGATAATAAGATGACCTTTTTAAAATTTCATTTGGAGTAGAGCCCAAAACTTCATACAGAACTGAAAGTCACCACACAAATGCATTTAAAATTAAATACATTTTTGGGAAGCAGCGGAGCAGAATTTTCTCAGAAGAACCTTAAATTACCTTTTCAAGGTTTTTGTGCTTAGCAATCTTTTAATAGCTCTTCTGCACATACAACTTGGCCATAAGCTTATCAAGAGTCTGTTTGTTAGAGGTTTTGGTTTGTTTTATGTAAGACCACATTTATCCATAAGAAACATGTACTGAAAGAAACCAGAGGCCACATATTTACTAGTACCAAGTGAGTAATAATGATACAACTTTTATGTTTGTATTAAAGGGGATGATAGGGACAAGGTACACATTTTTTTGTCCATCACCTAGTAAACCGATAGTGAGCTGTGATGATGGACTTTTTTCTTTTTATTCTTATGGAACATAATACACTAGTCATGAACACTAGTAGGTTTGGTCTAGCATTCTGGTAATAACTCAATTGCTGACATTAATTCTGGGCAATTCTCTCATTTTTGCTTTTTAAAACTTAAATTTCAATCTATTTTATCAGATTATGACAAAGCACATGTACATTTGCAATATTTAAACATTTACTCTATACTAAGCCTCATATCTGCACGTACAGTCCTTGTATCATAGGTTTTAAGTTTTACAATAATAACTGTGTTTACAACACATAGTAAAAACTTTTAAATCAATAAACTTTTCTTCCCTTCACTTGCCCTATTGTAGGAGGAGATTTTAAACTCACTACTGAAGTGAGGATATATTTACATGATTAGAATTATGCAGTGGGGCAATAATACAACAAGAGTCAGGAATGAACAATCGTGTCCTAGAATATAGGTGGATACTCAGGCCACAGGTTTATATAAACAAGGTAACAGCAGACAGACAACCCATATTTTACTTAAACTGAAAAGTTAATTCCATTTGGCCCAATTTAAGATGTAGATTAATCCCTGCAGATACAGTTTTGACTTGCACACGCAGTATGTCAGAGGGACAGCAGAACAATTTTGGTAAATGTCCTCTAAAGTTTTAGAAGAATCCTGTGTGATTGGCATGTTCATTCATTACTATTTAATAGCAAATCCAAGGACAGATGAGAAAGTGAGGTGTGACAAGGGTCTTTAAATTCCTCTTCCCAAAAGGACAGCATGTTTAACACACTCCACCTGTCTGCTGTTGAAACACATCAATAGTATCTTCATCTTCCATCTCCAGCTGTTGGATTAATATACACATATTTAATATATACATAGCTATACATTTTAAAAGGGCATTTAGTTCTTGCACCGTTAATAGCATTACTCGTTAAGAAGCAGTGTTTAAATTTAAACTTTAATGCTTATTAAATTCCCCTCTCCACCCAATCAGAAAGCAACATCACCCCCTTCACCACAGTGTCTTCCCAGCTCCAGTCACAAGTTATCTTGGTCTCCCTTCAGCCAAGACATTCCAGGCTGACTGACACTGTGTTGGGGAACAAGATCCCAGATTTAGGCAGTAAAGTAGAGTCTAAGATCCAAGGCATTAAGGGCTTCATGTCAGTCTATGCTTTTCCTTTAGTGTCAATACTCAGCACAGATTGTTCCTACTCGACAGGGCACAACTCTGGCCCTCCATTCCCACCCCTGCTCCCCACAGTCTCAGGCTTGGTCTACACTTAAAAATTAGACCAACCTATCTTCATTACTCAGGGCAGTGGAAAATTTCAGGCCCTGAGAACCATAGTTAGGTCAAAATGACCTATGCATGTCTACACCAGGGGTCAACAGAAGGATTCTTCCATTAACCTAGTTGCCGCCTCTCGGAGAGGTGGATCACCTACATCAACAGAAAAACCCTTTCTGTCAACATCAGGAGCATCTACAGTGTTACCGAGGCACAGCTGAAGCACCACAGCTGTGCCGCCGTAGTGTAAACGTACCCTGAGTATACTTCCCCAAGAAGTCTGGGGCAAGATTCTCTGCTCTGCTTCCTCCTTGCTAACTGCTAAAGGTGTGGTTTCTGTTGATTTAATCTACAGATCTCCCCAAACTTGCAAATCAAACCTTTATTCCACTCCCAGCCAATTTCTGCAGCGGTGCACTTTGAACAATTGTGCAGTTCAATTTGTCTTCTGAACAGCAAGGGTTTGTAACTAATCTCAACTAACCACTGTGAACAGTTATTCACATGAGTAGTACCATTAATTCTACAGGGATTATACTCTGTGGGCACAGAAAAAGTTAGTTTTTTCAGCAAGCCATCCTGGGGTCCACTCCAGTCAGCTGCAGTCAGGGTGTTCCTTTTCAGCCTAGATTATCTCTCTCATAGTTTTCACATCCAATTACAAAATAACTTTGTAGGGCATTCCCACAGCCAGAACAAACCAGTTTGGTCAGTGATTTATTGTTCTCTCTCAACTCCAAAGGAGGACTCATTAGTCCAATCCACACCATCGAGAATATTTCTGGGTTTTGTTTCTTGTATTCCCTACCACAGGCCTTGTCCATACCAGGAATTTTCCTCCCTGAAATTTATCACTATTGCCAATACTGATTCAGCTTCAGCAGTGGCAGAAATGGTGGTAGCACTAGCGTAGACAAGGCACCAGCAGCCACCTGTGTTTTAATCATGTTATTGTCTATACCTACTCTGCGCATGGTTCGTAAGACAATCCTTAAAACTCTGGCAACTATTTGAAGCCATGTCTACACTAGTACTCTCACTTGCTAATTGGGTCAAGCTCCACCAGTGGTAACAATTATGAAAATATTTAAAGAAAAAGAAATCCTACTACACGTTTTGGGAACTGCTGGGCCTACAACACAGATACTATTTCTATCAAAATCCCACCTAAAATAGTTTTCTCTAGGTGCAGACACATCTAAAAATATAGAGTTCTACTACAGTTATTACAATGTATTTTCGTACCTGTGCAGGCGTGTCAGTTTCATTAATTGGTTGTCCATCAAATCTGAATCTAATCTGTCTCATTGACAAACCCTGGAAGTTAAAATAATTAACGTGAGCTATGGAGTTCTTACTTTGCAATCCAAATAAAATAAGTTTATGATTAGGAGCAAGTATTTGATATAATGTGTAAAAATCAGAATTCAGAAGATTTAAAGTGACAGAAGAGCTATATTTATGTTGTAATATATGATTCGACCCAGATGTCAAAATTCTAAGTTAGTCTGATGTCCCAGGGCAGGCACTGTATGATCAGGACATCTACAGTAGAATCTAAGAGTTATGAACTGATCAGTCAATCACACACCTCATTTGGAACTGGAAGTACACAATCAGGCAGCAGTAGAAGAAAAAAACCAAAACAACAAAAACATCCCCCAACAAACACAGTACTGTATTAAACGTAAACTACTAAAAAAAATAAACAGAAAGCAGCATTTTTCTTCTGCACAGTAAAGTTTCAAAGCTGTATTAAGTCAATGTTCAATTGTAAACTTTTGAAAGAACAACCATAATGTTTTGTTCAGAGTTATGAACATTTCAGAGTTACAAACTACCTCCATTCCCAAGGTACTCATAACTCAAAGGTTCTACTGTATTTTGGTATAGCACATGTCCCCTGCACCTGGCAGTATGTAGCTTTCTGTTGAGTGAGAGAAGGAAGAGTAAGCTACCAGAGCAGAGTGATGCAGGGGGATAGAGAGGCAGCAAAAAACATTAAGGGTGGGGGAAAAAAAAAAAAAAACAAAAGGAAAAGACAGACAACTACTTTTCATCTTCAAAATACTCTGCAAACTTCTTAAACCTCACTTCACACGTGTCAGGTGGATAAGGATTTTATATACGTTATAACACTGAGGTTAAGAGGTCTAAGGCAACAGAGGGAATTAGCGTCAGAGCCGGGATTACAGTTCAGGAGTTCCTGGCCCCTAGTACCAATTTTAGAGAACCAGGAGCGCTGGATGAGGAGAAAGTCATTTTGATTAAAGTATAATTGAAACCAAATTTTTCAAACCTGAGAGAGAAAGTTAGGCCGCAAAATCCATATTCTACCATACTTCCATATAATCGGGTCTACTCATCTCTGGAACATTGGTATTTAACACATTTTATGAAAAGAAGTAAAGTTTCCATAATGACAATGTTTTTCATAAGGTAAGTGATCCTATTGACTCTCAGGCAGCAAAATGAATTTATTATAATACTACAACATATAAAAACTGTGTTAAACACATGTACCTGTCTCTCACAATAAGCCTTCATTAGTTTGCTTAGGGGTGTATGCCTTTTTATTTTGAACTGCACCACAGATCCATCCTGGCCAGCTACTTTTAGATTGATATGGTCATTCTCTGTTTTTACTCCTTCCTGCAAAACAAAATGTAAAGATGGACATCACTATTTATTAATAAAAGTTACCCTAAGAATTTGGAAAAGACTGATAGTAAGTTAGCAAACTGTTGCAAAACAGAAGCATTCCTTCCTATATATAAAGGTTTGATGTTCTCCACAGCACACAAAGGAAAAAAAAACCTCAAGTTTTGTGTTTGCCTCTGAGACTTGCAGGCAAATAGGTAAAAGCAAGAAACTTTAGAACAAATTACTAAAAACTGAACAAATTCCAACATTTACATCTGCCAACTCAGACCATCCTGAGGGGAAGTTAGTAGATTATTTATACTCAATGGCAAAACACTAAATTAACACAGAGTTAAGGTTACTTGATGATATGTCATGCAGAACACTGAGTTGAGCAAAACTCAAACCTCTGAAAACCAGGAAATGCACAGTTAAGTGTGCATGGGCAACCTTAACTTTGCTCTCTTTCAGTAATGCCCCAATATGCCCCATTAACACAGGAACCTTTACTCTGCCAACCCCACAGTTGCTGAAATTACTCCTGGAGGGGGACGGGGTTTCTGCGCCCCTGCAGGAGCACAGAATTCACACGACCTGCATTTTTCTGTGCCCCCGTGCAGAAAAACACACACACACACACAAAAAAAATCTGCCGGAGGACACGCGCCTCTTCCCTGCCAGCGCATCTGTTCCAGTGTGCCTGAAGCAGCCTCAGAGACAGGGGAGAGGAGCTGGGCATGCATGCTTGGCTGATCGCCGGCGGGGGCGGGGCTGGGCATACGTGCATTCCAACAAGTGAGAGAGAGACTCTGTCCCTCTCTCTTGCGACTGCAGCTCTCTGGCGTGTAACGGTAGGGCTTTTTATTATGCAGGAAGCACGCTAGAGGCACAAATGAAGCAGCCTGCCTGAGGGCTTGTCTACACTGGCACTTTACAGCACTGCAACTTTGTCACTCGGGTGTGAAAAACACCCCCTGAGCGCTGCAAGTTCCAGCGCTGTAAAGTGCCAGTGTAGACAGTGCACCAGTGCTGGGAGCCGCTCTCCCAGCGCTGGAGCTATTCCTCTCATGGAGGTGGGATTTTTAGAGCGCTGGGCGAGCTCCCTCCCAGTGCTGCGCCGCGACCACACAAGCCACGTTAAAGCGGTGCTGCGGCCACGCTTTAACATTGCCAGTGAAGACGTGCCCTGAGTTAATTGATCTCATTCTCTGAGGCACAAATGTAGCTGCATGCCTATTGTTCCTATTGTTAATTAACTGTTCCCATTCTCAATCAATTCTCCCAGGAGCATAAAATTTGTGAAAGTTTTAAGGCCAGAGTGATGTAAAGAAGTCTTATCATAAATGACAGTAAGGGGATCCTCAGCTAGGAAGATCTTATGTACCTTCTCACTTTTTTCCTGTGCCAAAGTGGCACAATGAGGTTAGATTACAGCTCAGGATTTATTTTACTTACCTATTTAAAAAAAAAAAAAAAAAAAAAACACTGAGGGCAAATAAAACATTTACCAGGCAGTCAATAAAGGCCCCATCTACACTGGCAATTTTCTGCCCAGTAAAGCGGCTTTCTGTGCTGTAACTCCTGAGGTGTACACACTGCCAAGCCACTTAGTGTGCAGAAACTGCGCAGCTGTAGCTCTCTTAAAAAAAAATCCACCCTGACAAGAGGTGTACAGCTTTCTGCGCCAGGGCTACAGCGCTGTGGTGCCAGTGTAGACACCATGGCAATTACAGCGATGTGATTGGCCTCCAGGAGGTGTCCCACAATGCCTGTTCTCGCCTCTCTGGTCATCGGTCTGAACTCTACTGCCCTACCCCCAGGTGACCAACCGTCATCCCCACCCCGTATGTTCCTTTGCAAATTTGAAAGTTCCCTTCCTGTTTGCTCGGTGATGTTTGCAGTGGTCTCAGCACATCTTTCCAGGTGGCTATGCCTGCTCCACGCACCAGCCAATCCCCTGCTTGGAGCAATGCCGAGCTGCTGGACCTCATTGGCATTTGGGGAGAGGAAGCTGTGCAGTCTCAGCTGTGCTCCAACTGTAGTAATTATGATATCTATGGACAGATTTCTAGATGCATGATAGAAAGGGGCCATGACCGGGACACACTGCTGTGTAGGGTAAAAGTGAAGGAGCTGCGGAACGTCTACCATGAGGCGTGGGATGCAAACCGCCGCTCTGATGCTGCGCCCACGAGCTGCCGATTCTACAAACAGCTGGACGCGATACTCGGTGGCGACCCTACCTCAACTGCAAAGGCCCCTGTGGATACTTTGTTGGCTCACGTGCCAGTGGAGAGTGGATCGAGCCAGGAGGAGGAAATCTTGGACGAAGAGCGGGAGGGGGACCCAGAGGATGGCTCGGAGGCCAGAGATGCATGCAGTCAGGAGCTCTTTTCTACCCCGGAGGAGCCTAGCCAGTCACAGCAGTAGGATCTTGGTGAAGCGCAAACAGGAGAGGAGGCCCCTGGTAAGTGGATCTGATTTCAGGAATTGCTGAAGCAAGTTGTTGGGGGCAAGAGGGTTGCAGAAAGCAGGCTTTTCTCCCACCGCATGCCTAGTCTGAGCGGCAGAACAGGCTGTTGATAAGACTCCCTCACTTCACGGGAATCTCCCTCAGAGATCTCCAGGAAACTCTCGTGGAGATACTGGGCAATTCGCTGCCGCAGGTTCCTCACCAGAGCTGCTTTGTTTCTTTCCCCTTTTAACAGTAACTTTCCCGCGCCACTGTGCCATCACGGGGAGACAGGGGACCATTGCTGCACACAGGCAAGCTGCATAGGGGCAGGGTGGAAGCTGCAGGCTTGGAGAAGACCCTTCCTTGATTCCCTGCTCACCCTCAGCAGCAAGATATCTTCCATAATGATCACATCCTGTGGAAAGTGTGGGGACAGGAATGATTATCAGTCCCACCCTACAGGGCTGGCTCTCCCCAAGAGCCACGTGCCCACTGTACAGCAGGGTCCGGGAAGAGTGATTCACCCTGGCCCTGCGGCTACTCACCATTTTGGGGGTCTTGTGGCTCGTGTGCTTGCATGGGGTCAGCCAGTTAGTGACAGGTGTGTGAGTACTGACTGTGTTTTAAAGCACTGAATCAGTGTTGTCTGTGTTGCAAAAAATACTGCTTCTGTAAAATGTTGCATTTAAACTTCACAGAGATGACCTTGAGAGGCCAGCCTCCCTTATCGGCAGCAGAACGGCTGTGCAGAATTAGAAAGCGGCCACGAAGAACTAAGGAGGACTTTCTCCGTGAGGTTATGATGCACTCTGACACTGAGAAACAGGAACTGAAGGAGTGGCGGGACAGCAAAAAGAGGGACCGAAAGGAGAACGCGGCACACCAGAAAGAAACCATGGAGCAGCTCTTAAACGTTATGGAGCACCAAGTGGACACGCTCCAGGCAATACTAGCTCTTCAAACCGAACAGCTCCGCACCCGCCCTCCCTCCCCTGCAGCCGCTGTCACAAAACTCTTTCCCATGCGCCTCCCCCACCCCCCCCATCAACACACTTATCAATCTCCTGGCTCCACTCTCTACCCACAGCATTCCACTCCTCCTTCCTCACAGTCCAGCAGTGTGGACTCCCAATACCCACTGCACTCAACACCCATCCCCCTGGCCCTGCTGAAGTACAGCACCCACTACATTGTACTCTAAAGGAGAAGGTTGGGTATGATCCCTGTACATACACAAATCTGTAGCTGTCCGGGGACCCCTCCTCCTCTGGAGACCTTCCCTTTCCCCCCTCCCCCTCCCTGCTGATGTATTATTGTTGTTTGACTCTCTCTTTTAATAAAAGAATTGTGTTGGTTTGAAAGCAATCTTTATTCTATTAAGTGAAAGCAAAAAGAGCACTGCAAAGCAACATGCAATTATGTTAAACCCCCCTGTTGCATCATGTTCACTAGACACCTCCTAGCATTACAAGCACTGCAATCCTGAGCATAGCAGCAAATATTAGTGGCTTTCAGCTTCAAATTGCTGCCCCAAGGTATCCCTGATCCTTATGGCCCCACGCTGTGGCCCTCTAATAGCCCTGGTCTCTGGCTGTTCAAACTCAGCGTCCAGGCGCTGAGCCTCTGCGGTCCAGCCCTGAGTGAAGCTTTCACCCTTCCATGCACAAATATTATGCAGCGTACAGCACGCAGCTATAAGCATAGGAATATTGTCATCGGCCATGTCCAGTTTCCCATACAGGCATTGCCAGTGGGCTTTTAAACAGCCAAATGCACTCAAAAATCATTCTGCACTTGCTCAGCCTGTTGTCAAACCGCTCCTTCCTGCTGTCAAGTTGCCCCATGTACGGCTTCATAAGCCACGGCATTAGGGGTAGGCGAAGTCTCCCAGGATCACTATGGGCATTTCAACTTCCCCTATGGTGATCTTCTGGTCAGGGAAGAAAGTCCCTGCTTGCAGCTTCTTGAACAGGCCAGTGTTCCAAAAGATGCGTGCGTCATGCACCTTTCCGGACCAGCCTGCATTAATGGCCGTGAAACGCCCACGGTGATCCACAAGCATCTTGAGAACCATTGAGAAATACCCCCTGCAATGTACTCGGTGGCTAGGTGGTCTGGAGCCAGAATTGGAATGTGTGTGCCGTCTATCGCCCCTCCACAGTTAGGAAAGCCCATTTGTGCAAAGCCATCCACAATGTCACGCATGTTGCTCAGAGTCATGGTCTTCTGGAGCAGGATGCGATTAATGGCCCTGCACACTTCCATCAACACGACTCCAACGGTCGACTTTCCCACTCCAAACTGGTTAGCAACTGATCGGTAGCAGTCTAGAGTAGCCAGCTTCCATAGTGCAATAGCCACACGCTTCTCCAATGACAGGGCAGCTCTCATTCTGGTGTCCCTGCGCCGCAGGGCTGGGGCGAGCTCATCACAAAGTCCCATGAATGTGGCTTTCCTCATGCGAAAGTTCTGCAGCCACTGCTCATCATCCCAGACATGCATCACAATGTGATCCACCACTCAGTGCTTGTTTCCCGAGCCCAAAAGCAGCCTTCCACTGTGGTCAGCACCTCCGTGAATTTTGTACACTTTTTTTTTAAAAGTTTACTTTAGAGAGACATTTGTTTGACTCAAAACCATTTGTTTGACTATTTCAGATAGGAGCAGCTGTCCGATGGGGGTCCCCTGGAGTGGTTGAGGAATATCCTGAATTCCAGGTCCTCAGCCCTTAACTGCCCATCAAATGTCTTCCAGGAAGGCAATGGTTATCCCTCAAGAAGATCAACGTCGCACTCCTCTTGCCTTTGTAGTTTAAGGAATAACTCCACTGCCACTCCTGATGTGTTGGTCAGAGCGAGCAGCATACTGGTCAGCAGTTTGGGATCCATTCCTGCAGCCTGAAGAGGCAGAGCGCGCAGTACACAAACAGTTGAAAGATGGTGTCAAACACGGACAGAAGCACAGGGATTGCTGGGATGCAAAGCAATGCATCATGGGGCATTGGGATGCCCCATGGCCCCCTCCACCTTTCCACAAGTATTAGCGGCAAAAGAGAAAGAGGGTGCTCTGTAGGATAGCTGCCCAGAGTGCACTGCTCCAAACAGCGCTGCAAGTGTGAACACACTATTGCGCAGGCAGCTGTCAGTGTGAACACACAACAGCGGTTTTCCTTCTGCGCTCTCTGAGCAGTGCTGTAACTGTCGGAGCTGTAACTTTGCCATTGTAGACATGCCCAAAATGTCAGGACACTCAGAACCAAGCACTTCCCAAAGTACAGAGCCAGGTCCAGAACAATGATTAGCAAAACTGCATTACTTTCATGTGTGAAAGTCTGAGCAATTTAAAATGACATTCTACCCGCCCCCCCCCGCCCCGGTTTGGTGTTCTGTAATGTAATTTAAAATTAAAATCCAGGATTATAACTGGAATGCCGGGTATTAGTTACCAAGTGTTTGTAACTTAACTTCCATGTGTTTAGGAAATGCTGAATAGTTATTGTGACTTTTTTCTGTATTGTAGTTTTAATAAATTACTAAAACAATTGAAACTGGTGTGATTATATTACATTATTTTGACAAATAAAATATGCAGAATTTTGAATTTTTTGGTGCAGAATTTTGTTTTGCCGCAAAATCCCCCCAGGAGTAAGAAATGTACAAGCTCTTCACCTCCTTTTACAACCCATTCACTCTCATGCCCAGGATTCCAGCTAACACTGTTAAAGAACCCCACCCCACCCCACCCCCCCAAAAAAAGTTGCCCTGAACCCACTCAGTCCTCTGTCCCTGGCTTTTCCCCCACCTGATTAAACAAAATTTTTTGTTTAGACTGGCTACTGACTATCCTGCTGTCTTCACAGTAAACCTCCCCGTAATATAAAAATATGTTATCACACACACAGCTTCTAGCAAACATGAGTTATTAAATCTTTATTGCACAGGTGCGCAAAGGTTCAGACTAGAAATGTCAGTGGTGGGGTGTTCACTAGAGGCAATGGCATCAGCACATTCCCTCAACCGACCCAGATAAGTATAAGTGGCTGCACAGAAACCCTCTTGGTTTTGTTCTTTATTGGCGCATGCACACTGTGCTCCTTCCAGGTTGCACATCTAGGCAAGCAAAGAAGTGAACATGTTCTTAAATACTGTTCACAGCTTGGGTCTGCCAAAGACTTAGGGGGTGCCATGTACTACCTTGCGTAACAACTGACTGACCGAAGGGACTATTTTGACCTGCATCACAGCAATAGTTTTATCTGTAGCTCTGCACAAACACACATGCACACAGAGCCAGAATTTCCCATTGTCTCCCTCATGCCCGTGGCTGTGGAGACACTCCTTATTCTGAGCATACCTCTGTATACCACTGAAATAAATTGCCTTACTTATCAAACAAGTCAAAATAAGGACTCAGTCACAACAGAATAAAAATTGTTGCTCTGGTACCTTGCAATCCATTGCTATGGAGTACAGAGGATGCAGTAATATGTTCAAAGCACTTAATCACTCTCTCTCTCTCCTGGATTCTAATCCCTCTTTTCCTCTCCTCCCCATGCAATCTGAGTTCTGGTGATTTATATGAAACAGGTAAATGTCCCATCAGTGGATATCTAGGATTTGTTTTGGGTTGTTATGTTATGTCTAGCTGTCTGCAAGTCTCTAAAAGTGTAAGAGAAATTTTGTACACTTTTTTTTAAAAGTTTACTTTAGAGAGACATTTGTTTGACTCAAAACCATTTGTGTGACTATTTCAGATAGGAGCAGCTGTCCGATGGGGGTCCCCTGGAGTGGTTGAGGAATATCCTGAATTCCAGGTCCTCAGCCCTTAACTGCCCATCAAATGTCTTCCAGGAAGGCAATGGTTATCCCTCAAGAACAGACACCATGCTTAGCAATAAGACAATGCTTGATGGGAGCCTGTGTGTCCCAGTCAAGAGAAAGGGGTATATCCCACATAAATATTATGCAAAGACCTTTTCCGCCTACAACAGTACTAAGTTTGGCACAATTTGATTTTTTTTTTGTAAATTTAAAAATAAAAATCAATATTAACTTAAATCTTTTTCAGAGTTGTATCAATGTTAATACATTTTCAGTTTTACGGTGGTGCTGCAAGGGCCTCCCTGTACAGCTGCGAGGTACTGAATCCCTGCAGGAGCAAGGTGTAGTGAGAGCTATGGTCCTGGCAGGGCAGAGCAGTGACCCCCAGCCTGGAATGCAAGGACAATGAGTTCCCAGCCACAGGGGAGGCCACCCTGCTGCTGAATGACTCCTGCTAGGGGAAGGCCACTGCATCCCCAGACAGTGAGTGAGTAAGTGAGCAGGGCTGTGATAACAGAGCTGCAGAGGGCTCCCTGAGCAGCCAGAGGAACAGTGATGCAGATCCCTACAAGCAAATAGTGCAGAGAGGCCAACAGATTTTTTTTTAGTCCATTTCAGTGCATCAGGCAAAACTGACATTTACTGAGAACTAACAAACAATTTAAATCGAATACTGCCAAGCCTAAATAATACAATGCACCCAGTACTGCAGGCCTAGATAAACAAATTAATGCTGTCTACCCTGCACAGAATCTCCAGCCATGCAACTCCCCATTTCTTTGAGATCTGGAGCAAAGAATTCCAGATGGTTGAACTAGATGACCTCCCAAGGTCTCTTCCAACCCTAATCTTCTATGATTCTATGTGTTGTGAGCTAGGGTTGCTGCTCCTTGGTCTTGACACACCTTTTCTGGGAGGAAGGCAGGAGGAGGAAGGTGGGGGCAATGGAGGAACGCCTCAGTAAATCAAAGTTTATAATGTGGCCCACCCAACCTATGCTAAGGTTCACAACTACTGTACTTCAAATGTGTAAGTTAAGAGTCACATTCCTTTATGACATGAATTTCAGTGAAATAACTGTCATTCACTGAGTTATCCCACTGTCCTCAAACCCTGCATTGAACATGCTCACCTACACAGGTGCATAATAGACCACAAACACTTTAATTGCTGAACAATCATTTATTACAAACCAACTATAAACAAGCAAACAACATTTAAAACTCTGTTAAATCTAAAAAAAAAAATAATAATCCCAACACCTAAACAGTCGTTCTCAAACATGCTGAAACATGCATCAGAAAGTACTGATCATACATCTTAAAACCCTCTGTATATTTGAAAAATCTCCTGACCCTTGTGTGACAGATGTACCCCAGCTACAAGAAACAGTGAGGTGTCAAACCTTGTAAATATTTCTGACACACAATACACATTTTTCAATTAGCCATGAACCTTCCAATTTCCCAATTAATGTTCTTCCAACACTTAATAGTTTTCATATTGTCACTGTAGTGATTATTCAGAGGCTCAGCCAAATTAAAGACTATCACAGCTCCTGGACACAAGTCACTGATGCAGTCCAAGTCTGCTCTCATACATTGTGTGAGCAGTACACCAGGAATAAGGCCCAAATAATTTCTGCCTGACTGAATCACCATGTCTGACACATCACCACCTCTCAAGTCACCAGTGAGACATTGTAGAGTGGGCAAAACATGATGCCAACCTCTTTTTTCTCTCTCCACCCAAATCAACTTGCAATTAGTAATCCCCATGTCATGGTGCACTCATTACTCTCCTGCAAACTTATCCAACCTTGTGATCCAGAAATTGCCCAGAAACCACACATTAGCACCTCTGGCAGCACACATTTATTTTTCCTCAGCAATCAAGGTAGCCATGCTGTCAGTTCCAAATCTCTGAGCTATGTTTCTTTAAAGAAAAAACAAAAACAAAACAAAAACAAAACCACATTAAACACAAGATCAGGAAGTAGCCACTTGGCCCCACCCTTCCCCCAGGGGCTAACAATACACAGATTTTCTCAAAAACAATGAGGAGTCCAGTGGCACCTTAAAGACTAACAGATTTATTTGGGCATAAGCTTTCGTGGGTTAAAAAACCCACTTCTTCAGATGCAGAAGTTTTTTTTACCCACGAAAGCTTCTGCCCAAATAATTCTGTTAGTCTTTAAGGTGCCACTGGACTCCTCATTGTTTTTGTGGATTCAGACTAACATGGCTACCCCTCAGATTTTCTCAAACCATCAATTCATGGCTTGCCAACCAGCAATTCATATATATCCCTCTCCCCATAAAACACCTCCCCTCACTGCAGCCCCAAACTCCCTCCTCCTATTGCCTCACTCCTAATACCTCTCTTTTCCCAGCAGGAATTCACATATCTAATTTTCCCTCAAAAGACTTTGATGGCATTGCTCCTCCCACCCCAAAAAATAAAATTGCCATCCATTACTCACATATTGCAGCAACCTCCATCCACTCAGTCAAAATCTCCATTTGCTTAGCCAGGGAGGGTGGGGGAAGGGTTTGTGATTAACTTATTCTTAATTATGTTAATTGAAGGGTGAGTTCACAGCCATCAATCTCAATGAGATCTGTGATTCATCAAGTCATTAATACCTCTCAGTTTATCAGTACAAGGCACAGAGGGCAACCAGTTTTGGAAGAGGGGTCATAACTTGGGAACTCCTCAATCAAATGACCCATTTGGATCACTAATGGTACCCCATGCGGCACACCAACTTTCAAAACAATCAATGTAACCGGATAATAGAGCGCTTACAAGAGTCGAGCTTTAAAGCACATTAAATGGCAAAACACCTAGTTAACACAGCCTTAAGGCTGCCTGGTGACATCTGTTGTCCCTCCAGAACACTGAGCTCAGCAAAATTAAAAACCAGGAAATACATAGGTAAGGTACACACCCGTGTAATCTTGAGGTGAGTCAGGTTCAAAGGACGACTGTTTGTCATCTTGAGCTATCCAGCTGGTAGGAAACTTTGAAGGCTAACAAGCCTATTAACTCCTCTGTCTCCACATGCTCAGCGTCATCTATTAGGTGTGCGAATAGGCTTGTGAGCCTTCGGGTTTGGCTACACTGGCGCTTTACAGTGCTGCAACTTTCTCGCTCAGGGGTGTGAAAAAACACCCCTCTGAGCGCAGCAAATTACAGTGCTGTAAAGCGCCAGTGTAAACAGTGCCCCAGCTAATCCCCTCGGGGAGGTGGAGTACCTGCAGCGCTGGGAGAGCTCTCTCACAGTGCTGGTGCCTCAACCACACTTGCACTTCAAAGCACTGCCGCGGGAGCGCTTTGGAGTTTCGAGTGTAGCCAAGCCCTTAGTGTGCCTAACTGGAGAAGCAAACTCTTTTTCAAATAATGTTTAATGTGATTTCTGCCAAAGGGCTGGTGAGTGCCATGCACTCTGTTGAGTAACCGTTGAGTGTCTGAGATACTGGTGCAACGATCTGAGACCTGGTTGGATCTCTATCTGTGAGCAAAAAAAGCATTGCCAGGATGTGTCAACTTTAAGAAAAGTTGACCCCCGCCCCAGAGTCTGTATCTTGGGAACCCCTTGGTCACATTGACCCAAATTTAGATCACTATACTCTATGTCCCATCACTTAATCAGATTGCCTTAAAATTCAGTGTAACAATATGGATTTTAGAGCACTTTGAACTATTGAACATTAAACAGAAAATTGATTTTAAGGTTAAGATTAAAATGGTAGGAATGGAAACCTGCGAGCAATTTTCTGTACTGGTGCATGCATGCTGTGAACAATGTCCATTTTCTTAAATATCATTCTACATTTGGGTGCCCCAAAGACTGGTGGGTGCCATGTGCTACCTTGGGTAAAATGACACATTGGATGTGGTGTAAATGAAAATGGTCTCATAGCTTGATCTCTAGCTCAGTTGGGGGTGGGGACAAAACAAAAAACAAAACCCTCCACCTAGAACTTTTTGGGAAATGGCTATTTTTCCCAGGGCATATATCTCCAGAACCTCTATCTCAAATGTCCCCAAATTTGGGTCACTAACCCTACTTTACATCCCTCTGAAGCACACCAAATTTCCAAGTAATCTAAGCATGATGATTTTAGAGGACTTCGAAAAATCGACCTTTAAACAGAAGTCGTGACGCAGCCATAACTATGGTGGTCAGGCCTTGTTACTATAATTAGCTGGATCCTATTTATAAGACACTGCAAAGATCTGCAAGTTATACAACATTCACTAATTTTCTATTAAAATAGTCAGCGTTTTGTAAGTGACTAGCACCTGTTTTTGCCATAGAAATAATATAAAAAATGATAAAATAATTCTAAGTCCTAAATAGGTTCAACTACAAACTTAAATGGGAGTTTCATTAACTTCAATAGAAGCAGAAATACATTAATGCTAAGTGCTTTTGAAATTCCCACCCTAAATGCTTAGATCATAAGGCGTTATTTCAACTCCAAGAGAACTCATTTTATAATTCTTTATGTGCTTTGAAGTGTTACTCACTAAATGCTATCTTTAACTGTATATTTTCAAAGTATTTCCAAATATTTTCTTGTTCATGGCAATCTCTCTCATAAGCTTCCTCTCATCCCACCCCCAAATCCCTAGATAGACACAGGAGATGATTTCAGGGCACTAGAGTACAGTGCTCGCCACCTCCCAGAAAAGACCCTGTACTGCAGGCCAACAGTAGAGAGGAGGTCAGCCAAACTCTGTCCTCCGCCCTTCACAGAGAAGGGAGCTGCTCTATGGCACTGCACTGTCAGTGGCAGCAGGAGCGCACATGCAGTGGTTTGAGAGATCAGAACCACTAGCTTTAACTGTTGATTTATGTGGGGAGGTCAGTGACCATTACACGCAAGGTACAGGGAGAGAGCTAGAATAAGAACAGGTGATCATGTGAAAGTTAGGGGAAGGTGTAGACACAGGAGGCAAGAGGCAAGGATCATTTTCCTTTCCTATCAAGAGACAGGCTAAAATTACAAATAAAAATTGGATCCAGGAAAAGGTGCACGTGGACATAGGGTTTAAATAAGTTCACAGAGGAGTACAAAACGTAAAACAGGAGAATATGAAAGAATATTGAAACTTGTGTTACCGCCATTTACCCCACTCCTTTGTCTATGTGTCATCTATTTTGATTGCAAGCTCTCAGGGGCAGGCTTCTGATAAGCACTTAGCAGAAGCAGTTTCAGCAGGTAAAATAACACACTGGAGGAGGGGAAGATGAGCTCCAACTGAAGCTAACAGGTTCCCTCCTTCTCCCAGCACTTCTTAGACAGAGAACTCTGCAGGGGAGACCCTCCTGCCCCTAGGGGCACCAGGCTCTACCCTCCCCACAACCATGTGACTCTGGGGAAGCTGCATAGAAGCAGCTAAAGTCTCAGCTGGCAACAAACAGAAGCCGTTACAGCTGGCACTATTGGACACATGATGATGTCATCTAGAGCAGTGGTCCTCAAACTTTTATACCGGTGACCCCTTTCACACAGCAAGCCTCTGAGTGCGACCCCCCCTTATAAATTAAACATTTTAATATATTTAACACCATTATAAATGCTGGAGGAAAAGCGGGGCTTGGGGTGGATGCTGACAGCTCGCAACCCCCCATGTAATAACCTCACCACCCCCTGAGGGGTCCCAACCCCCAGTTTGAGAACCCCGGATCTAAAGGTATGTCTACACTGCACACTCCTTTCAGTGGTGTGTAGAGTACATAGATGACATGCTCCCCTAGCACTGTTAATAACTAGCACCGTAGATGGAGAGGCACTGCTTAGGTAAGTAACAATATGCCTGAACCCCGTGTGTACCCAACATGACTCTCTGTTTGCCCAAGCACTGCCTGTCCTGCAGCTGCCTCCCCACAGCTGGGGTCCTTCCCCATAGCAGTGAAAGACTCTAGCAATGTGGAGGCAGCAGAGCCAAGCCTTTCTCCACTGCCAACCCCTGCTAGAGCTTTACTGACACATGTAGCTACACTGCAGCGTGGACGCAGCTTGCTTTGCATAGCAGTATGTAGTAACAAATACCCTACATGCCACCACAAGAGGTGTGTAGTGTAGACATAGCCTGTTTTCTAGTATTGCCTCTGGACATTCTCTCCTCTGCTGATTAGTTGTTTACTCTCCCCCCCCCTTCCTCATGGTCTCTTCACTTAAATCTCACTCCATCTGCCCTCCACACTCCCCCCCCCCCCGCTCTCTTCTGCGTTTTCCATCTCCCTTCCTCTTTCTGTTAACCTCAACCCACCTAATCACAACGTCCTCCCCACAAAAAACCTCCAAGGCACTAACGTTCTCAAACCATCACTGGATTCACCCTATTTGTATTTTCTATCCCTCTGCCCTTTCCTTTGGGCTTGGCTACACTGGCATTTTATACCGCAATAAAGCCTTCTACCTTACTCCCCATCCACACTGGCAAGGCACGTAGAGCGCTCTGACTCCCTGGCTAGAGTGCTCCTGGTACTCCACCTCCACAAGAGGGATAACGGCTGTTGCGTATTGGCTGAGACGCCCCAGGGCCAGTGTGAACGAGGATTTACATTACAGCGCACTGATTGACCTCCAGAAACGTCCCATAATCCCCTTAAGTCAAGTGGCCACTCTTCTCTTTGTTATTAAATCAGCTGAGGAATGCGGAAGTGCCTTTTCAGAGCTCCGTTTCAGACAGCGGCTGCTTATCGGCAACGGGGCAAAGCAAACGTTTACTGAGTGAGTGAGAGAAGCAGGGGGGCTAGGGAGATCTGGACTTACAAGATAGCGTGCTGAGACACTCAGTACTCCAAAAACCCACTCTCTCTCTCCCCCCACATACAAACAACACACTCCACCCCACCCCCCTCATTTGAAAAGCACGTTGCAGCCACTTGACTGCTGGGATAGCTGCCCATAATCCACCGCTCCCAATGCCGCTGCAAATGTGGCCACGCCAGTGCGCTTGCAGCTATCAGTGTGGACAGACTGCAGCACTTTCCCTAGTGCACTCTCCGAAGGCTGGTTTAACCCAAAGCGCTCTACAGCTGCAAGTGTAGCCAAACCCTTTGTCTGTTTAGATTATAAACCAGGGATCAGCAACCTTTGGCAGGCAGCCCGTAAAGGAAATCCACTGGTGGGCCGGGATGGTTTGTTTACCTGCAGCGTCCGCAAGTTCGGCCGATCGCAGCTCCCACTGGTCGTGGTTCACTGTTCCAGGTGAATGGGGGCTGCAGGAAGCAGCGCGGGCTGAGGGATGTACTGGTCGCCGCTTCCTGCAGCCCCCATTGGCCTGGAACATTGAACCGCGGCCAGTGGGAGCTGCTATCTGCCGAACCTGCGGACGCTGCAGGTAAACAAACCATTCCATCCTGCCAGTGGATTTCCCTTACGGGCTGCATGCCAAAGGTTGCCAATCCCTGTTATAAACTCTTGGAGTGGGGGAGGGCGGGAGACTATCACTAGGTTTGTATATTACCTAGAAAAATGGGGCCCCTTTCTCAATTGACATTTAAGTGCTATCACAAAACAAAAATATCTTAGTACATTTTTGGGTACAATAATAATTTTCTAATATTTTTGGAAGCCTGAAACAGTCATCTCTTTATTTCACATCTTTTGTTGGTGTTAAACATTTGAGTCAAACATGACTACTATTAGAAACAAGATAACTTCTGACAGTCAAGACATAATCCTGCCCTTCTTTCCTGATAGTCCTGGTATCTACCCAAAACAGAACACAGATGTTTCCATCAAACACAGCCTCACTAGTTCAACCACCTTACCAGATAATATATGGAGATATACCTATCTCATAGAACTGGAAGGAACCTTGAAAGGTCCTCAAGTCCAGCCCCCTGCCTTCACTAGCAGGACCAAGTACTGATTTTGCCCCAGATCCCTAAGTGGCCCCCTCAAGGATTGAACCCACAACCCTGGGTTTCGCAGGCCAATGCTCAAATCACTGAGCTATCCCTCCCCCGCCCCCAGATAAAGCACCAAATAAATTCAGTTTAGATTTTTAAACAGCAATGACTGTCCTTTAAGTACTGAGAATGCAAAGTCCTAACCATCCTCTTCATCTTAAGAATCATACAACTATCAGAAACATTCACCCACGTTATCAGCAGAAGACAGGTGAGCTCTCCAAGTAAGCCAGTGCCATAGCTCAGGTCAGATCCTCCACTACTAGGTGGAGATTTCACCCTTTCCTTAAAATGGCAAACTCCTCCAGATGAGCACCAGTAAGAGAGAAAGTGATCTTCTCCAAAACAGTCTCTAGAAAAGATTCCAGATTCTGAAGGGTACAATCCAGAGAGGAAAATATCTATCAGCAGAGCCATAGAAAAGCTATACCAAATATAGCTAGTCAAGTCCAGTCCTCCTTGGCCCCTAGATTGATTCTCCCTTCCTTCGTCTCAAGACTGCTTCCAGCACAGGAAGTTTCTAACCCCAATGGAAGGAACAAGGACTAATAAGGATTTTGTGGACCAAAAGTTTAAAAGCTCACTGGGGAGCGGTTTTGAATATTTGCCCATTGTCCTACAAAACAACTTTAAATCTCCAATCTTTGCTCACCTGTCTTTATCATAAAGTCACCCTAAATCTAAGGTTGCCCACAAAAGTCAAAAAAAAGCTAAAGATTTACAAGTTAGCACTCTGCTTCCTGTATAACTATCTACATCATTGCTAGTTTTTCCACCAGAACCCTTCCCTGCAACATTCTAGCTTGCCACAATATGTGGCTTAGAGCTTTGGACACAGACCTCCAAGGGCAATTTCATTCTATTCTATATAGGTTCTTACAATGCACTGATCACGGTATCCAAACACCTTCCAGTAGCATGCTAAGTGACATGACTACACACCTGTCATATATTGTTTGTTCTCTCATCCTCTCCTAGAGGGAGAAGTGTGTTCAGGGGAGTATGTTGGTTCAATAGTGTCTGCTCCCGCCCCCACTGCTTTTTTAATATATGTGTTGTTAGGTGTATTATAAAGAGAAGGCAAGGTGGAAGAAATGCACCTTGTACTTGGAACAGAAAGTGATGAGGTTTGTGGTAGTACTTAGTCCCGGGGCAGGGTGTCTCCAATGTCTCAGACAACCCCTAGAGAAAGCTCTGTCTTCTGCACAGACAAGCTTTACTCTTATTGTTGAGAGTTCCACTGTGCCAGAGGAGTGGGGTTGTCGACCATGGTCTTCATACCCGAGCTTTAGACAATCTTTTAGCTATCCTGGACCCAGGCCAAGGAACACTTTTAAGATAATGATTGAGACCTTGAACTTGATTCGCTATTCTATGGGAGGCCAGCGTAGAGAACAGAAAACAGATGTGATGTGCTCATGGTAGCCCATGTTGCTGAGGAGATGTGCTGCAACCTTCTGCACTAGTAGGAGTTTCCTAAGTTCTGAAGGTTTCACGCCCAGGTATATCATGTTGGTGTAGTCCAGCTGAGAGGTGCCAAAGGCACGAATAACTAAGGCCAGGTCTTTGTCCACCAGAATGGGACAGAGTCTCCTAGCTAAATAGAGATGGAAGAAAGTACTACTTGCAAATGTTGGCAAGTGAGACTCAGCGTCAGTGAGGAATCCAGGAGTATTCCTAGACTATGGACTGAACTGACCAATTGTAGGTGTGTCTCTCAACCCACGGAAACAGCACCATGGCTGCAGGCTTTTCAAAATACTTTCCTTTTGCCCACCAGCCTCACCTCTGTCATTCAAGCTCCCTTTGGTGAGATTACACTTTTCAGGGGATCCCCCCAAAAGACACCAACAAATTCCTCAGACTTGAATGAGATCTTGGCCAACCAATCCTCTTTCAGAGAGTTAACAGAAAATTTCAGCTGCCACATCTCTTTTCCGCCACCAGAAAACAGCCAAAAGCCCCTCTGCATTATCTTCTCTAGACCACCACATCCCTCGGCCCGCGCTGCTTCCCGCAGCCCCAATTGGCCTGGAGCGGCGAACAGCGGCCAGAGGGAGCTGCGATCGGCCACACCTGCGGATGCGGCAGGTAAACAAACTGGCCCTGCCCGCCAGGGGCTTTCCCTGAACAAGTAGCGGACCGGCTTTGAGAACCACTGCTCTAGACTACAAAATCTTTTCAGCCAACTAGCCCATCATCTCCACAGACTAAAGAAGACTAAAGAACTTTCTCCTCCTGGACCGTACCTCTTGACAGATGGGCTCTGAAGATTATTCACGCAGGTCTTCTCAGTAATTCCCACGCCCTTTCTTTCTGGCCTCCTCACCACCCCATAAAGTAACAAGTGTTATCTAACAGTGTCTCAGATATCATCTATTTAAGAATGATTGTTCTAATTCCAGCCAAGAAGTTCTTCCGTTTCTATTCAAGGTTCTTTGTGAGTAGAAAAAACATGGGATTTCAACTTAAACCTGGTAGTAAATAAACTCCATTTCTGCACACAATTTCTGGCTCATATCATTCAAGAATTACCTCTGAAAGAATACCTTTCCTCTGTCAATCTCAATGAGACCTACCTTCAAATTCTGTTTAGTTCAGCTCACCTGTGTTACATTTACTTCACAATTTAGGACAACTGGCTGTGGTAAGTAATGCCCTTTGATCTCATCTACTCACATTTTCAGAGAGATGACAATCATAGCAATAGTGAGTCTGAAACAAGGCAGCATCCACAATTATCAATATATGGACAACCTGCAGTGAAGGCTTGATCATACTAAAGTGCTTTTCTTAATATGCACAGAACTATCAAGGTCCTGGCGAACCACAATTTTGTTTTTAACCCTGGGCAAGAAACTCAGAAGCTTCCACACATTTCAGAATCAAGGAACTTAGTAAGTACCCACTGGCCATGCCTCCACTAAAGAGGCACAGGTGTAGCCTGTATCAAGCACGTTCTTTGGGCACTGCTGCAACTCTGGTCCTCGGAGAATTTTCTGGGACTACCAGGAAGAGGCACTGGCTCATCAACTGTTCCCACCTCTATCTGTTCAGCTTTCCATCCTCTGGTAAAAATCTTTTCTTCTTCAGTGACAAGCCCCTGAATGGCAATATGGCTGTCACATGGTTCTTCGAATGAATAAGTGGCAAGTTCACTTTTCCAATTGTTAATATTCTATTTTTTGTACATGTATGGTAGCTGTTTGTAAAATTGGTTATATTTCTCAAATGAACATTGTTGCAATCCCATACTGTCAGGGCAGGTCAATGAAAGCACGTCAACTGGCAAAGCTTTGTCACTTCTCAGCTGGACTAGAGCAATGCAATGTACTCGAGCATGTATTCTTCAGCATTTAGCAAACTCCACTAGTAGGGAATGTTGCAACATGTCTTCCTCAGCAACACAGGCTACTGCGAGCACACCAAACCCTTCCTCCGCTCACTACAGTCGCTGCATACAGATTTTCAAATCAAGGTCAAAGTCTCAGGTCTTATCTTCAAGGCGCTCTGTGGCCTGGTCCCAGGAGATCTAGAAAGACCACCTACAGCCCCAGGATGAAGACTGCAGCGCACAACTCTGCTCTGGGGCCAGTCTTTGACACCGTGGAATGAAGGCCTCCAGAAACCGAGGTCCGTCCTGACCTCACCACTCTCGGCTCCCACGGCAAGGTGTATGTCTTTGAGCTGCCTTCTTGACCGGGAACACACAGCCACAGGTCCATTTAAACAGGCACTACCCAACTGGCTCCCCCGGGGAGCGACCCCGCAGGCCAGGAGTTGACACGCTGCCGCGATGGGCGGCGGGAGCTCGGCGAATGGGGGCGGGGCGAGCGGAGGGGAGCGAAGCGGACGCTCCCCACGACGGCACGGCGCAGCGCCTCTCCGCGACGTCGCCCCCAACCCCAGGGAGGCCCGACCCGCAGCCTGGCCACGCTCCCAGCATCCCTCGCGGGCGGGCGGGGCGCGAGACCCCGAGTCCCTTCGCTATGGGGCGGGGCCGGCAGGCCCCAGGGAGCCCGCGGGCCCGGGCTGCGCAGCGGGGAGCCCGCCTCTGGGCCGGGCGCGGGCCCGGCAGCCCCAAGCAGTGTGCAGTGTGCGGCGGCCCCAGCCCTTACCTTGGGCTTCTCCTCGGACATGGCGGCGTCGGACGGGTCCGGCCTGGCGGGAGCGCGGAGGGGGCACAGTCACGCTCTCAGCTCCCGCGTCTCTCCCGCCGCAACTGCCCGCGAGAGCGCGCTTCGCCCCCCAAATCCCCGGCCTCTGATTGGCTCCGACGGGCCCACGTGCGTGTGCGCGCTCACGAGGCGCGCTCGCGAGCGATTCCTCGTCGGGGGCGCGCTTTAGGGGCGGAGGCAGGTAGCGCTGGGAAGTGCGTCATCGGGGAACCGGAAACGGTGGAGCAGGACGCCAAAACGGGGGGAGGGGCGAAGTAAGTGGTTCTCAGAACGAGGGGGGTAAAGGGGAAGAGGGAGCTCCCCACAGATCCTGGAGAGAGGTGCAGCACAGAGCCCCCCGGGTCAGCTCCTTCCAGAGCTTGGGGGAGGGGCAAAGGGAGCAGAACCTATGGGGAGGGGCAGCACAGAGCCCCCTGGGTCAGCTCCCCAGGGAGAGTGGGGAAGGGGCGAAGGGGACCCTGCTGTCCTATTGCCTGCCATACGCCCTGGTGGTGCCACAGTCACAACTGTTAGACAGAAGCACCTTTGCCATGGGGAGATAGCAAGTGGGGTATGTTGGGTAGTGGCGGTTTGGGTAAGGGTAGCTCACCTCTCTGAGACACCCAGAGGTACAAATGCAGGTAACGTATAGCTCTGCACTAGCACTTTTCACCAGCAGGTTGAGATCAGTATTGTTTTCCCCATTTTAAAGATGGGGAAACTGAGGCTGCATATGGGTATACAAATACTTGGGTCCCCGTGTGTGCGCTCATGACTTCCCCCCAGCACACCCACACCTACATGTGCACGTTCATGGAAACGTATAGCTCTACCCCTATGCATAGCTAATGGACACTACATGAACATGGCGCTCTGTGGCCTGGGCCCAGGAGATCTAGAAAGACCACCTACAGCCCCAGGATGAAGACTGCAGCGCACAACTCCACTCTGGGGCCAGTCTTTGACACTGTGGAATGAAGGCCTCCAGAAACCGAGGTCCGTCCTGACATGAACACACACACAATGATGCAGGTACCTACATAAACATGTATGATCACATGCACACAGGAAAACAGGCACAAATGTGCTTGTACATGGAAAGACATGCACAAACATATACACTCTAAACAGCCATCTTGAAAACCCACGTGCACCCTCAGGCTGTATCCACATCCCAACCTGTATGCACACTTAAGAAAACATGCACAGAGTATACATACACTCTGTTTTCCCATACATGCACAAAAACATAGAAACATGAATGAGCATGCACGCATGCATATATAGCTTTACACATATGCACATACACAAAACAACTGTATATGCTCACAAAAACAAAGCAACCACACACTTGTGCACATACAGCAGTAACATACGTGCATACTAAACATGTACACAAATGCCCCTACACAAATCAGACTCATGAACACAAAACCACACAGGTTCATGTACAAAAAAACTGCACATATGTATGTATACATATTTTGGGGGTGTATTTGCTTAGGAATGTACATGCACAACATGCTAATACATATACAAGACATGTTATACATGAGATCAGACTAGATGATCACAGTAGTTCCTTCTAGCCATGGAATCTATGAAAAGACTTGATACAAAACCACACAAATGTGTACATAATATCATACATATGAATACATGAGTGTATGTACGTATACTCACAACCCCTCACGCATACATATGGATGTAGTATGTGCACACACAAGCAATAGTTCACACACGTCAGTGCAACGTACTTCCCGTGTAGAAATAACGTAAGTTACACATAAGGAACAGGGATAGCAGTTCCTGGCTTCCTTACACCATAAATTCCTTTCTTTTGGTGAGGAAGAGAGACTGACTGCTGGTCCCATTACTTTTGTATAGCAGCCAAAGTAATTTCCCACCGTCCAGGATCCTAACAGAAATAGTCTGTCTGGTTTTTGTTAGGAATTACTGCATGTGTACCATATGATTTGCAGCAGTTATCTCTTCAAAAGCATTCCTTGAATTCGTACAGCAGCTAATGGTGGGATGACAGAGGTCACCTGCAAACAGGTAAGTTATTTTAGCAATGAAGGTAGCTAGGGCCAGACAAGACTGAACCCTAAGCAGTATAACAATTTGTAATCAATGGTATAGCAAATCTATGGTCTTCCAGGTACTCTGGAAGTTGTCACTCTGTTGCACAACCTGGCCTCTCAGAACTTCCTGGAGTCAAACTAGAGCTGCTGCTCGAAAAGCACAGGCCCCCTACTTCTTGAGATAATTAAGAAACTGAGCAGTAAATGATAACTTAGTGAAACAATTCTAATTCTCTCCAGTAGAGGACAGTGGCAGACATGTTGTATGCAGCATAGTTGTAGCTGGGTGGGTCAGGATATTAGAAGTTAGTCCAGTAAAAGATATTACCTCACCCACCTTGTCTGTCTAGTGATACACATAAACCGTTGCCCCAAGGTTATTTTCATAGAATTTTTTTCTCATGGGCTACCTCCCCCCATTCATGATTGTGCAAACCACTCCTTCCATTGATTAATAATACCTACCTGTTATGTAGCACTTTTCATCCATAAATCTCTAATAACATCTCTGTGGCAACTACAACAGTTTTTACATGGAAAAGTAATAGGAGGAATGTATTTTTAGTGGTCTTTTTATATAATTTAGCAGCAGGAAACAAGGATGGGAATAACCATCTCTCCCTGCACAAATCGTGAGGTGCAGTTTGAGAATTTCTGCAGCACCCACTCCATTACAACAACAAAGAGTAACCTGATAAACTGAAAATCTATTATGGTATGTTATATATTCAATGCTGCTAATAAGAGTCCTGGATTCTGAAGCAGGTGCTCTGTAACTCAGTGATTCCACCACACCTCGATACAGAGAGATCCAGATCAGGTTTAGTCTAGCTGTGATTCTGAGCATGTCACTGTTGGAGGGGCTTTTCCCCTCACACAGCAGAGCTCCCAATCTCCCAGCAAACAGTCCTTTAGAACAAGGGTGGGTAAAGCCGGGTCAGGGAAAGAAAACCAATTTGGAACATATGCAGGTGATGATGTTGGTTATTGTTGCTGGCAACTACCCATCAGCTAGAAAACAGATGTTTCTTTTTAACTCCCACCCCTCCCACACACAATTTCCTTCCTCTTTTCCTGCTAATTTCTGACCTAATGCTTTATTCTTTAGCTTACCTCTGCCTTCTTTCCAATGCTAAATTAACTTTTAACATCCCTGCTTCAGTTACAGAAAGCATCTTTTTCTTGGAGTTGCCTAACCCGTACTCCCTTTCTCCCTTTAAATAGTCTCTCTCT
This sequence comes from Chrysemys picta bellii, assembly GCF_011386835.1. Classification (NCBI taxonomy): domain Eukaryota; kingdom Metazoa; phylum Chordata; order Testudines; family Emydidae; genus Chrysemys; species Chrysemys picta. The sequence continues at coordinate 50,648,201 of NC_088799.1, read as the reverse complement.
TTTGTCTAGGACCATAGCCAAACTAGAGCTGGTTGGGAATTTTTGGATGAAATGTTTTTTTGGTCAGAAAATGCTGATTCATTGAAACAAATTTTTTCGCCACAGAAACAGAAGTTTTCTCAGCTCCAGAATGGAATCTCTGGTCAAAACCAGAGCGAAAACACAAGGACCCAGAATAGACACTAGCCCAGTGGTTAGGGGCACTCACCTGAGAGACCCAGTTTCAGGATCTTGCTCTGCCTGATTTGGAGCAGGGACTTGAAGCTGGGTCTCCCAAATGAGAGCCCTAATCACTAGGCTTTTGGCTATTCTCTTACCCTCATTCTCATTTTTCAGGCTAGGTCTTGGATTCATCTTGCTACAGAATGGGAATTTTATTGCAGGATGGACAAAACCTGTTTCACGCCCAGCTCTATTCCCAGCTCAACTAATTGCCCTCCAACCCCACTTCAAGATTTCTGGCTGCTGAATGGAGGATGCTACTGACACTCAGCCAAGCCAGGCATCAGGACTCCTTCCCGTTCTCTGTTCTGAGCCTTAAATCAGCTCTGTTTTTCCCAACAGAGTACATAAATCTGCTGGGGCATAATAAGAGAAATAAGAACAGCCAGACTGGGTCACATCTATGGTCCATCTAGCCCAGTATCCTGTCTTCCCACAGTGGCCAATGCCAGGTGCTTCAGAGGGAATGAACAGAACAAGGCAATTATCAAATGATCCTTCCCCTGTCCTTCGGTCCCAGCTTCTGGCAGACAGAGGCTAGGGACATGCAGAGCATGGGATTGCGTCCGTGACCATCTTGACTAATAGCAATTGATGGACCTAAACTCCATGAACTCATCTAATTCTTTTTGGAACCAAGTTATACTTCTGGCCATCACAACATCCCCTGGTAGGGTGACCAGATGACAAAACTGAAATATCGGGACGCAGTGGAGGGGGAAAAAAAAGCCGCCGGAGCGCCTCCCCTCCCCCCCCCCCCCCGCACCAGCTCTCCTCATCTACACCTCGCCCCGTAGGGGAAGGTGCCCAGCTGGTGCAATCCCGCAGGCAGCCCCAGAGTGGGGGCAACAGGCCCCAGCCCCCCCGTCCCGCTCGGGTCCCGCAGGGGAACGAACAGGGCTGCTGCTGCCTCCAGGTGGCGGGAGGTGAAGCCCTGTTGGAGTCACCGCACAGGCAGCTGCTGCCCCCCCAACCCCACCCATGGGCGCATACAGGGAGCTGGTTCCCCAGGCGAGACCCGGGGCTGCCCCTGCAGGTACCGCCCTGGCCTGCGCTTGGGGCCAGGCCGGACTCACACACCCCACGCTCCCTTGCATCCCCTGGGCCTCCCTCCAGTGCTTGCGCTGCCATACAGCTGATTGGCGCAAGTCTGGGAGGGAGGAGGAATTGCGTGCTTGGGGAAGAGGCGGGGATTTGGGGAGGGATCCTGAGGGGGCAGAGTCGGGGTGGGGTGGGGCATGAGCTCCTCCGTGCTCCACCTGTGCATGGGAGCAGAGGGCAAAATTGCTTGTTTGTCCAGTGTCCTGACCAAACATTGGTCGGGACAGTCCCCATAAAATCGGGACATCTGGTCACCCTATCCCCTGGCAACAAGTTTGAGACAGAGTATACAGGACCCAGAGGCCCTGCTGGGGAGTCTTGGGGTCCTACCACATCCCTTCCTAGAAAAAGAGCAGTGGAGGAGAGTCCTCCAAGGGGCTTAGAGAGGCTGTGGTGGAAGCAGCCTATCAGGGGGAAGGCTACAGGGAGAAGCCAATCAGAGGGTTGCAGGCCCCTATAAAAGGAGCTGCAGTACCAGAGAGAATCAGTTGTTGTCTGGAGCCAGAGAAGTGAGGATGTTGTTCCTGGCTGCCTGAAGGACCTGTATGAGCATGAACAGAGAAGTTGCTGGTAGGGACTAGAGGAGCAAGAAAGAGCTTCTGTCTGGCTGCTGGGACTGAGTACAATATTGTCCTGAGATAAGGCTAAAGGAATGTACCAGGGGTTGTGGGGAAGTGGCCCAGGGAAATGTAGGATACAGAAAAAGGACACAACAGATGGCTGCTACTGATGGGGTCCCTGGGATGGGACTTGAAATAGTGGGTGGGCCTGGGGTCCCCCCCCCCCCCCCGCACTAGCTGTTAGGAAAGTGACAAGTCCTGAAGAAGGGGAATTTACATAGGTACAGGAGAAGGGATTGAAGACCCCAAAGAGGGTCAGTAATTATTGAACTGAGATACCCCCTCAGAAGGAGATCAAGTGAACTGAACGATTCAGCTGAAGAGCTGGGGCCAGAGAGGATAAAGACATTGTCTCCAGGGAGGGAGCCCTGGGCCACAGCCCCATACCAGGGCCAGGATTGTTTAAAGACTGTGGGACTGGTTAAAGACTGAGCCCAGGGAGGGCTATAGGAAACCAGTGAGGGTACTGAGACAGGCCACTTGACTGCGAACTGAGCCTCGGGAGGGCTACAGAGACATTCCAGCCAAGCAATACTGTGATAGGCCCCTGTTGGACTAATTAAGGACCTGAACCCAGGGAGGGCTAGTTTGAGTCTTTTGCTATTTGCTCTTCCAATTCTTTTTTGGCCTGCCTAATTATACTTTTACACTTGACTTGCCAGAGTTTATGTTCCTTTCTATTTTCCTCAGTAGGATTTACCTTCTGATGTTTAAAGAACACTTTTGCCTCTAGCTGCTTCTTTTACTTTGTTGTTTAGCCATGGTGGCACTTTTTTGGTCCTCTTACTGTTTTCTAATTTGGGGTATACATTTCATTTCAGCCTGTATTATCGTGTCTTTAAAAAGTTTCTACACAGCTGACAGTCATTTCACTTGTGTGACTGTAGAGTGAGAATGCATGTTTAATCTATCTCTAGGTGCATGGGATAAAATTCTGTTGTACATCCATCCTGTCTGCTGAAATAGTAGCAACATAATGTTCTGCATGGCTGAGGTTTTGGTATTGACAAATACAAATCCCTGTTACTTTTGTGTATGGCTTTTTAATTAAAGCAAAGTATTTCCTAGCTTCTGCAATGAAACAATGCTTTTCTGTCAGGTGGGCAGAATTTCATATGTTGCTAGACAGAAACAGCTTGAGCTAGCTCCTGGAGTCTCACTCTGGTCTTTCTATTCAAAAGGACATGTTGCCTTGGTGCAACCTGCCCAAACAATGTGTCCTTTGGGGGGGGGGAGGGGAGAGCACCAAAGTGAGACTCCAGGAGCTACCTGGAAAGGCCACCCAGAATCAGCTGCAACTAATGAGAATCATTCCTCCTATGGCTAGAAGGGCTGGGAGCAGGCAGAAGCCAATCAGGATCCATCAGGTTGGACAAAAAGGGCTGGCTGCTTTTTCCAGTGTCCAGTACTGAGTGAAGCTGGGATGGGGGAGGAAGGGAAATGATTATTCCACTCTATTTGGCACTGGTGGGGCCACATCTGGAGTATTGCATCCAGTTTTGGGGGCCCCACTACAGAAAGGATGTGGACAAATTGGAGGGAGTCCAGCGGAGGGCAATGAAAATGATTAGGGGGCTGGGACACATAACTTATGAAGAGAGGCTGAGGTAATAGAGCTTATTTAGTTTGCAGAAGAGAAGAGTGAGGGGGGATTTGACAGCCTTCAACTACCTGAAGGGGGGTTCCAAAGAGGATGGAGCAAGGCTGTTTTCAGTTATGGCAGATGACAGAACAAGAAATGATCTCAACCTGTTGTGGGGGAGGTCTAGATTAGATATTAGGAAAAACTATTTCACAAGGAGGGTGGTGAAGCACTGGAATGGGCTACCTCGGGAGGTGGTGGAATCTCCATTCTTAGAGGTTTTTAAGGCCTGGCTTGACAAAGCCCTGTCTGGAATGATTTAGTTGGTGTTGGTCCTGCTTTGAGCAGGAGCTTGGTCTTCCATGATCTCTGTCTTCTAACTTAAGAAGTCTGGACAGAGCCTAACTCACTTTGCACCTTTTTTGTCAAAGTCAACACAAGACTGTTTACTGTGATATGTAAGGCCCAGGTGACATCCTAGGTTGAATAGTGATTTGATTGCTATAAGACAAAGCAGGGTCACTTTGCGAAATGCTCCTCTGGCTCCGAATTCCCCTTTGGGAAGAAGGGGCTGATGGAAGACCTCCTGAGACTCCTGCATGATGACAGGCCCAGGCTGAGACCTAGTGACCATACCTGAAGGGGCAACAAGAGGCCCAGTGATTCAACAGCAGCAACATAGCCAACAGCAAGAGAGAGTTTCTGGAGTCAGTGCTCCAGCAGGTGACCAGCCTAGCCCTGTCAGAGTAGTAACACTAGGTACTGGCCTGGCCCTTCCCAAGCTGGGGCCAGGTGAACATGAGCAGATAGGCCTCTGAATCATCAAGTGGGCAGCAGTAATGGCCCAGTGGGCTAGGGAGACCTGGGCTGTATGGGCTTGTACTTTTCCAATCTAGGGACATCCACACCCCCTACCAGCCTTTAGAGGATAGCCTAAAGGCTGTTATACTTGACAGGATAGGAGTATCCCTAGAGACATACCACCACCAATTCTGGACAGTCTTCCCCTTCAGGGTCATCACCCTGGACTGTTGCCCAATGCCAGAAGGATTAGGCTTTGCCCAAAGGCCCACACTTTAATGGACATTGTAGACTTGGTGGCATTAGAGCAATACTTAGAAGTTCTTCTGGCCACTATTCAGACACGGTATCACCAGCATAATCTCAGCTCACTAGTAGTCATGGTTCAAACTGCCAAAGAGCATTGGGCCACAGGTTGGCCTAGCAAGGTTGATCAGGCCAAGCCAAATGGCCACAGGCCTAGCTCACAGAGAACCCACCATCAGCAGGCAGGAGAACCCATAGAGCAAGAGTCTGCCACTTACTGAGATGCCCTGAGACGTTTCATCAGAACTATACCCAGACTTCTGTGGAGGACTGCTGGAGAAATAACCAAAAACTAGCAACTCAATGGTCTTTCTGTTGCAGGAAGCCAGGACATATTAGTCAGTCCTGCCGCCTTATGAAGTCCAACTACACAGGATGTGAGGCCGTAGAGTTTTGTGGCCTCTGCCTCAGCAGATGATAGGCGCTACTGGGCATATGTGGCCGCAGTATGTGGGGGGCAAACGGTGTCAGGGTTAGTGGATTCAGGATTGTAATGGGGTAGTGGCCCTGGAAAGCAGGAGGAGATAATTACCTTGTTCCACAGAAGGCCTTGAAGCAGTCATTGGTGGTGGGGAAAGGAAGTTGGTTCTCCTGGGGACAATCGTCTTCTGGGAGAGGGGAAGAGTAGGAAGTGGTCTGGGTTTTTTCTGTAAGGGCCTAGAACTAGGAGCTTTGTGGGGGGGAGGCAAAGCTCCCCTCTCTCCCAGCTAATACCAACAGGTGTTTGGGGTTATTAGACCCACCTGGGGAGGATTCTGAGAATGATTTGATGACTGGGCAGGGATGTCAAAAGGAGGTGTCAAGCCAAAGAGTTGCTGGAGGGAAAGAAGTCAACCAGCACCCAGTGGCTGTGAAACCCTGGACTTAAGGGGAGGGGCCAAAGGGGCTTCTGGAAGCCAGAAGATACTCAAACTAGACCTTCAGAGAGGGGGAATATTACTTTAAAGACCTTTTTGCTGTAAGGTATTTCTGGGGACTCAAAGGGAAACTGAGGCAGGGTGTTGGGCACCAGCTCATGGTAGTAAGGCCTAGCGGCTGGAGTAGAAGTCAAAGCCAGACTTAGTCAGGATGGGTCCAAGGGTTGTACTGGAATAGGCCGGGGTCAGAACCAAGATCAGAGCCCATATGCAAGCCCAATCAGTACTATAGGTGGAGTCAGGTGCAGGCCAAAGGTTGAATCTGGGTAGTGAGGATCTGGGGGGCATGGGGCAGGCCAGGAGACAGAGGCAGGGCTGGAAGGGGTCAGTAACAAGGTTGGAGCAAGGTCAGAGTAGGGCAAGGATAAGGCTAGAGCAGAGCTTGGGCAGGAAACAGATCAGGCTAGGAGTCTAAAGAGCCTGTTGCCCTATGAGGCAGCAGGAAGGTCCCTGGCCTGGCAGGGCTTTTAGACAGATTGATCTGCAGCTCTGGCATGGTTGGGGAAATACCCGAGCTAGGGCGTCATCTGATCCGGGTTCTGCTTATGGATGGGCTGCCACCGCATGCCTGACAACTGAGTCACTACAGGGTAAGTCACTGTAGTTGAGTTGTTGCCACCTGCCTGAGTGGTGACTCAGTGTGATCCTGTCAGCCATGACAGTCCAACCAATAGCAATGGAACTGGCATAGGTCTGTTGATGGGTAGGTTTACCCCTGGTCTTCACCCAGCAAGGGATTAAACTTCATGACCCACTTACTACAGGAAGTGTGGCAGCTCTCCAGGTCAGACCCTGCCGAACCTCAGTTCAGCAGCCCCAGATATGAGCTGCTAGAGAAGTTTAATCAAAACCAGGGTGAAAAAAATCATGAACACAGACCCCCAAACACTGAGCCTGGCTTCTGCTGCACCCTTTCTGTGGGGTGCAGAAGGTACTACAGACATTGCCAGGCTTTTCATGCTGGAGTTACTGTGTGGCCAACCATGCACAAGTAAATCTAGATCTCCTTAAGGAAGCTGAGAAGAACACTCCTCCCACTCCCAAAACATACCACAGTACGTCCAGCAGATGTGGGAGTGTCTGGACCTTGTGGAATGACTTGCCAGGGAGAAACTCCTATCGTCCCAGCAGACCCAGGCCATCAAGAAAGTGTATCAGCCTGGGAACTGTGTGCTACTGCTACTCCCCAGCAAGTGGCAAGATCCATATGAAGAATACTAAATCCACTCAGCCCATGGAGCAATAGCACCAACACAAACTATCCATGCACTGTGCCAGGTAGTCAATGCCTGAGTACCACCTGTACATTTTTCAACAGAGCAGGCACAGACCCTGCCCCACTAGGAAGCAACCTTGTTCAAAGCTTTGAGAACACAATCTCTGGCAGTATGCGTGGGGAAAGATTCCCAAAACAGGAAAACTTTTTTGGCTGGTCTATTGCTTTGGTAGCTTTACACACGTCAAAGTTAGCAGTGTTTCCCATGACTGTCGACTCATCTAACTGCAGAACAGAGAAGTGGCTACATTTTATTCGAGGCACACATTGTTCTTTGACATTTTCTAACATGACTTGTTCTGTGAGAAGCCATGGCCCTTGATAGAGAAATGAGGGCTAAAGTGTTTTGCTCTCTCTTTGAACATTATTGACACTACAGCCCTAGGAACTAGTAAAATCAGTTTTTGACAGTGTTTAGCTTTCCTGCTTTTGCAAGGCACAAACTAGCTTGATACATACTTCCAAAGCTTTTGAGGGATCATTGCTAGTAGTAAAGGCAGATTTTATCATTTTCTTTTCTGTGAGTAATTCAATTAATTTGTCATTGGAAAAAAATCCCAATGGTTTGCTTTTAAATCCAGTACATCTTGATTTCAGGTAATGCTTAAAATGAGTTGGCTTTAAACTCTCATTTGCCAAAATTATTAACAAACACCAGGTTGTGGAGAAGGATTGTCTTAATTTCCTGGCTATGTGCATCTTAACCACTAACATTTTGCATCATCTCTTCTTGCAGCTTTTCTGTTTTTAATATACAGCTTCTTTATTCCAACTCTTGTCTTCACTATTAAATTTCTTTTACCCTTCCTGGTTATATCCTGTTGTCTGTTCTTACTGCTCACATAAAATATACTGCCAACTATTGGGTGGTACACAATTCAACAAAATCAACTTTAAAAAACAACACTGCATGCTGATTAAAAATGAGCACTATATACTTTCAATACAAACACTAAATGGCCTGAGAACTGGTTGCTAGATCTCAGAGTAGTTGTCAGTAGGGATTTATCATTGAATGGATGTTTCTCTAAGGAGGTTGCTGTAGGTATCAGGGCTAGGTCAGATGCTATGCAGTAGCTTGTTAGTGATCTGGAAATAAATACAAAATCAGACGGAGCAGAGAAGAATGGTGCTGGGGGGGTGTTAGGCAGAGTGCTGATCAAGGAGACCAAAAGAGTCTAGTACTATGGAGATGGAAATTAAACAGGAAGGAGATGAGAGGAATGGAGTAGGGTGAAAAGATAGTGGAGCAGAAGTTACAGTTCAACCGAGTATGAGTGAATGGGCAAAGGGAAGAGGGTGGGGGTGGAAATGACGACAATGCTGAAAGGACAAGGGCCAGTGTTCCAAGAGGCTGCAGTGCTGGCATGATGCTTTTGGTCAGGTGGGTACTAGATTGTGACTTCTGGTTCACACACTACCTTGTAACAGACTCTTTCCTCTCTCGGGACTATCTTAAAATACTGATACTTCTAGCATTGAGAGCAATGGGCCCCTGTGCAGCAAGCTAGGAAGACTGAACAGATCCCAGATGCATGTAGCCATAGCTACCAAGTTTTGGGCCACTCTATGCAGCTCAAGCTAGCCCTAGGTGCCGACTCTATGTGTGCTCCAGGGCTGGAGCACCCACAAGGAAAAATTAGTGGGTATCACAGTCCCCGCTCTGATGAGCTGGTCAAGTTGTGCAGATATGGGAGCTGGGACTAGGACAAACTCATCTGAGGTGTCATTGGCTAGGAACAGCTTCTAATCCCTGCTGAGTTAGGCTGTATTCTGATAGCGACAGGCTTTGGGGCTTAATGGCAACATACTGAACAGCTTCTGCTCCCATGATGCCCTCAAGAATGACACTTGCTTTCTAGCTTATGCCAAGTTCTCCCCTTTTTGGAGCATGCCCAGGCAGTCTCCTACACTCTGGCCACACAGGCAAACTCACCCTGCTCTGGCTCCTGCCAACTCTACCAGCGAGTGCTCCACCCTGTTCTTAATGGGACAGTTCTCTTAACTGAGCCTAATGTTAACACAACATCCAACTTCACTTCTAAAGACATTGTGCCCTAGCAAAGTTTTCAATGATTTCAGGGTCCCATTACATTCTTTTAACATGGTTTGTTTTAATATTGCAAAGTCAAACCTCTCAGAGGTAGGAAGTGCTAAAAATAAATTTTTCCTATGCAGATATCTGCCCTCTTGGGCATATGCATTCTATGATCAAATACTCTTCCCCACACAGGTGATCAGCAAGGTTTGCTCCCAGGTACTTCCACTCACAGCACAGCTATCTTCCCGTCATGCTAAAGGAGCAACTGTAGCTAAAGTGGACAATTATCCACTGCCCTCTAGCCCCTAGAGGGAGACACACGTCACTCTTTTTTAGTGGTTTTACATCACTTTAGGAGGCAGCAATGGAATGGTGGAGATCACAGGACTGGGCTCTAGAACAGAACATGGTTGAGTGTTTCCAGACCAGACAGCCAAGCACACACCAGGTACATGCTGTCTGAAAAGCTCTGTGACTGGTGTCATAATTCTTAGGGGTGCTGATGAGCACTTCCTACTGTCTGGACACTGAAAAATCCCGAGGAGCGATACAGCTACTGTCTCCTCTCAGAGAACTTTTAAGCCCTTATTTCACCCTAACATGACTGACAGGGCTGAAGAGGTGAGGCCAGCCTTTCCCAGAGTGCTTCTTTAACCCCTCCACCACCAGTGCAGGGTTAATACACCCCATCACACTGAGTTAGAGACCTGGGTTCTATTTGCAGCTCTGGCTGAAATAACAGGCTGGACAAAGGTCACCTCATTTGTAAGATTCACCAGGCTCCCAGGCTAGGGAGATGCAGCCTGGGTCAGTAATAAGAGTTATGAATGGCATACACACAAAAATAATTTATAATTCTCAGTAGCAGAGGTAAAACCAGCAATCCTCATCTCCTGGCTCCTAGGCCAGTTCACTGTCCCCTAGGAAAAAAGTGTTAGCAGGGCAAGTGTCTCTCTCTCTCTGAACATGCCTGATAATTGCCTGATATCTGGGGAGGCGTGCCCAATGCATGAGTCATGCATGTCTGTCTCCTGAGCCTGTGTATCTGCCAATCTAATCTTCCTCCACCCTCACTGTCAAGGTCATTAATTGTATATTAGCATGAACTCTCCTTAGGACACGCATTTTGTATTCTGCCTGTAAAGTGCCGTAACAATTTGATAGCTGGATATGAACAAGAATGCCCAGCCATAGGTGAGGAGGCAAAAGTGGCTAGTTTATAAGCTTGATGCTGCCCCTTCCCAGCTTCTCTAGCATCAAAGGAACACAGGTCCCAATGCTGCTAGATTAAGCATGGAGGGGAGATATGGACTCTCTCAAATTTGAAGTAAATTAGGTTTCTGGATTATGACACAAACAAAAAGCCCAATTTGAAAATTTACTTGCTTTACAGTGTAGCAAAAAAGAAGAAACAAATCCAGTAAATAATTGTCACAAACTAATGAAGAGGAGCAAAGGTTAGTTGATTTTTTTTAATAAAATGGAGGAGACCGTAGTCCTTTCCCTCCAGTGATCAATGGACAAAGGAGAGCTTTTCCACTAACAGTGTTCGGGACAAGCAATTCACAAACCACAACATTTTAATCTAGCTTGATCAAAGCTAGCTTGAGTAACAATAGAGTGACACCATGGCAGCATAGGCTAGCCCTGCCCGGCCTGGCTCTGGGTACATGCAGCTTCGGAGGCAGCAGGTAAATTATACTGAGTAGCTATACCAGCCAGTTCCCTGTGTAGACAAAGCTTAAGTTTACCAAGGCATGAAGGTACAGTGGACAATGGTTGGCTATCCCTCCCCCTACACCACTCGACACCTCCCAGAAGAGAACTTGTTTCCCACGTACCTCTGTGACAATCAGGCTCTAGCCACCCAAGGGAAGAACAGTAAGTTTAAGCCCCCAAAATGAGCAAGTTGAACCAACTGATATAGTACAACAGTAGTATACAAAGTGTTTTGAGGAAGGTCTTTTATGAAAGCTTGTAATGTTCTGAACAGGATGGTCATTACAAGATATGCATGCAGACTGTGGTTATGGATCTAGATATTAGTGTATCTAGAAAATCATGCTTATCATTTCAACCACCTCCCAGCTGCAAGGGGCACATTGCAAGCCAGGTATTCACATGAAACTAGCTCCAACTAACATTGTTCAGCACAGGAAGAGATAAGTAAGGGCCATAGGAGTTAATGGAAAGGCACTGAGTATCCCAGCTTTTGAGTCAAGAGTTTCCACTCTGAATGAACATGGATCATCATGGTCTAAAAGAAAAAAAGCCTTTCTAAAGCAGGCTTGCATCTAAGGTTTTTTTTTAATCCAGAATTTGAGGTAGGAGGCTGCCAGTGACGGCTGGATTCCTCCTATGGGTAAAGGGCATGCTAGGAAATAGTTTTAAGGAAATGGGCAACTTTTATTAGAAAAGGGATTTTATTTAAACTTGAAAGTGTAAAGCCTGAAGTAGCATCTTTGTCATTTTCTGTGTAACTTGGTTATGTTTGCTTTCCCTTACTCTTGTTTTTGAAGCTGTGGTTTTTCTATTAAACAAACTTTGTTTTTACCCCAAGTAGTTCTCTGGTTTGCAAACACTGTGGAGTGTGTGCACCAAAGTGAACTGAGAACATGGGGGCTGGTTTCACACCTTTGGGTAATGAACCAGATGGGAAAAGTCCAAGTGGCTAGTAGTTAAGAATTTGGGATAGACAGATTTGGGGAGATCCAGGACTGAAGGGCTACTGCTGTCACCCTGGAAGGAGTAACTAGGCTGGTGGATGCCAGGGTGAGCCCTTATGCTTGTGGGCTGGCTACTGGTGTCAGGGGTCTGAACCATAGCTGCACATCACAAGGGCCCCACAGTTACACAGTGGGCCATAAAAGAACCCCTTACCAGGGTGGGTAGACCCCCACACATCATAATCTCAAAGAAAGGGCAGCCCTGTTCCAGACCTCAGGCAGCAAGTGGCACTTTCATACCTGCTCTTCCTAGCCCCATATTGGGATTCAAACCCTCCCCTCCCCCCACAAAAACAAAAAATCCATGCACATATTAAGAAATTCCCAAGGTTGTGTCCAGGAACATGAAAGTCAGACAGTTTGTCTGACTAATAGGGGATGTGAACACCAGACCCGGAGATCCTTATCCGATAATCCCTTACCTCTGGCCTCCATACATTCAAGTCTTGGGGCTCCGTCACAACCAATTTCAGCTGCCATCATGGCATATAGGGCTCCATAGGTTTTAAGTCAGACGAGATAGGTTTATGTGGCACTGAAGGAAGGTTGCTTTATCAGAGCACTAGAATGTCTTCCAGAAGTTTCAGAACCCCGACCTGTTTCTGACACTTCCAAATTAAGACTCATTGCACTGAATTATGGCACAAGACAGTGGAAGCTTTCAATTATTCTTCCTAGCAGCAAGTGACAGAGCTTTTCCAAAGCACTGTCACTTTGTTGAGGGCAGCAGCAAATGATTCTTTTGTTAAGATATCACACCTGACCCTGCTGCACCTAGCAACTAACTTTTCACTAACAAGAGCGGGGGTTAGGGTAATTTAGGGTTGTATATTTTAGACTATTCAAGAACGATGCTCCTTTTCACCAAACATGTATACATCTAAATAAGCCAGAGAACATCAACCTCCTTTTCTTTAATATGCCATTTTAAAGAGGGCAATACCAAAAGGAGCACTGTAGTTTATCATAAAGAGGAAACACATATGACACACTATTTATTCTTACTAAATCTGTTTATTTAGCATTAGCCAAGTAATGCATTTAAATATTAGTTATAGGTTCCTTGCCTAAAGTTGTCTGCAAACTGCTGAAAGGAAGGCAGAAAAAAAAAAAAGTGTACAGATTAAAGACTATATGCAAGTTTCTTGTGCCCATTATGTCCAGTGTTAGTGGAGGTGAAATCACATCTTACTAGTATGTAGAAGAGCTTGACACAGCTCAGCGCTACTGTGCACTTCAAGCCCATCAACGTCCATAAGGTTTTACACACGATGGATTAGTTTTGAAAGTCTGTTCGAAGTTCAGCTCCAAGGTTTGGCTTTTATGTTGTTCTAGGAGACCAGAGAGCCATAAGAGTGTGACATTACAACAAAGTGTTTTAAGAAGTCCCCAGCAATATTACAAGATCCCAGATGTACTGAAATATCACCTCCAGGTTAGTTTTTAGAAGCCTGCAGGGAAAGGGATCCCAAGTTACCATTCTAACAGGCAGAATTTTCAGGGCAGACATGTCTTGCTCAAAAGACTTTACACAGTATTATACACAAAAATGGCTCCCCTGGAAAACAAAATTGATATTTCAACATTCATCAAAATGTTTATGACTGGTTTGTATATTAATTGACACTTGGCCCCTGACTTGAAAAAATTCTGAGATGGTCTGGAATGTAACAATGAATGTTACCACCATTTGTTTTTGTTTCATGTGCCCAAAACACTTTCAAACATTTCAAAAATCAAGCTGCCTCGCCTGTTCAGAAGTGTGTCTCAGAGAAAAACAGCAACTGCTTCCAGCTGTCTGCTCTCAATGTTGTCAGTTATTTGATATATTTTGAGTGTTTCATAGAAGACTAAAACTCATCCCCTATAAGCTGTTTTCATCCCATCTTTCCACTTCTCTATGGCATTTTCAACACATAGATTAGTAACTATGATAGCACCTTGGCTCAAGCCCTAAGGCACCAGGCAACATTCCAGGCTGCTGTGCCTAGGACAATGCAAAACTACCCGAAAAGCTGGCTACTGCACTTACACGTGCAAGGACAGCAGATTATATTAAATGCAGAGCATAGGCCACATTGCAGCTCAACCAAAAGGCTTCACAGTTGCTTCTGCTGTATGAAAGCCTTTTCATACTTCTGACCGTTTGGTTATTAGAACATTCTTTTAGAGATTATATGCTGCGTCAGCTATAGCATGGGTTTGCCAACACATTTTGAAAACAAATTATACTTTGCATTGAAGCAAAAGTCAATCAATCAGGCTTAGAGTAATCAAATCAATATTGCTGAAACTTTACAGTCTATTTATAATTTTATCTAATGGATCAAAATACTAGTATTACATCTAAGTCTTATATTATTACAAAATATCAGTCTTTAATTACTTTTATTATTACAGGAGAAGTTATAGAAAGGCACAGAGGTAGGATAGACTTTTAAACAAAATAAATTCTGAAAGGAGAATTATTTGCACTTCTCAATGAGTAGATGCTCAGACTAAACTCCCTTCCCCCCTCCTCAGAATAATTAAAAAAACTTACACAAATTGAAAGAATAGCTGAGTAATACACAACTGTACAGGCACATCAAGTGACACAGTTAAGGCCTTGATGATCTAAGAAGTTTTCTTTTATTCATCTACCCTGATATTCTGAATTGCTGCTATACCTTATGTAGGACCAAACTACCCCCCACCCTGCCCCAGTCCTGCTCTGCCCTCAGATTTAAAGCTTTACTTTATTTGGCGAATAAGAAAGGAGTAGGGCAGAAGGGCAAGACTGGTTCAATGAGCAGTTCTTTGAAGCCATTGCATTACAAAGCATCTGGCAAGTCAGACAACAGAAATAGCAAATGGACTCTCAGACAATGCTGCACAGTCTGTTGAGCTGTGTTAGAATGTCTTGAGGTAAAATCAGGTTCTTTCTGATTCAGTCTCGCTGTTTGTAATAGCTCATTGGGATTACAGTAGGCTCTGTCCCAAGTTAGCACAAAGCTTTCTACTGAAGCACGACAGTCTTTGGCAATTTAAGGCTATCGCAGCATCTCAGTAATTTTATTTTTTTGGTGTTTGGAATACAAAGTCTCTAAGCCTATACTGTAAAGCTGCAGTTGGCAAAGGTAGAAGAGCTTTGGTGTTGCGTGGTATTTCTAGGGAGACCAGTTAGTTTTCAAATTTGGCGTAAGGGTTGTCTTCCTTAAACAAGCCTGAAAAGAAAAAAGCTCCAGTTAGAGTAATACATTTCAGGATTGGAAGGGAAGTGGGGGCGGGAGAAGAGTAGACAAGTTGAGTGCACTCTGATCTTAGAAATAAATCAAGCTTTTCTTCACTCAGTACCAAGTCTGCTTTTGGTCAATTATGCAAGTGTTATGACTCAGTACACAGTTTCCCTCCCATCTTTAAAGGTTGAGAGCCCCCAAAGGTATTTAGAAGCCTAACTCCTATTGATTTCAATGGAAATTGGGTGTGTAAATACCTCTGAGGTTCTGAGCATGACTGTACGGGCTTGATTTTCAAAAGGGACTTAATTACTTGCACTGCAAATGCTATCATTTAGTTATACAATTGTGCTCACAAATCAGGTAGACATTGAAGTGGTAGCACTTATATCCAAAACAATGAACGCTGCATTTAAGTATTTCTGCTCTGCAAGTCTAACAGAACCCAATTCCATACTAAGATGTTTGTGTAAAGCAGTGGCAAATTTCTCCTTAAACAAAACAAAAAAAAAGACAGAAAGGGCAGTCATGTATTGGCTCTTTCCTCTTTAAAAGATGTTTAAGAAAACAACTGGAAGTCCAAGCATAGGGCCGATCAAAGTGTTTTTTGGTAAAGGTTGGAATTAAAGGAAGAAGTGTGTTCTGTATGAGAGGTCTGGCTAAATGAAAGCTGCAGTAATTCTCCTCACCCCACTTTCCTGAAAGATGTAAAAGGAAAAGTCTGCACACAAGCTCTGCATTGTTAACCTTTCATAGACAGCTGGAAGGAGTCACCAGCTCTACCACAGCCCCTTCCCAAAGGCTGTCAGGCTGCTGTGCCCCCAAGGCTTCTTTCTCCAAAGCAGCCAGCACCAGTTCCCCCACCATCCCTAATCATAGGAAGACAGAGCACAGTGAGTGTAACAGGAGAGAGCTGCTCACATCCTGGGAGCTGTGCAGCAGGGCTTTGGACCAGGCCAGAGCATGAAGACAGCACAGACTTCCTCATGGCAATAGCTACTGGCTAAGCAGAGCCTTCCGGTTCCTCTCCTTCCCCAAAAGCATCAGGCCCAGCAGCCTCATCAACTCTTCCCTCATTCCACAAGAGGAATGGGGACA
Source organism: Chrysemys picta bellii (assembly GCF_011386835.1). NCBI lineage: Eukaryota > Metazoa > Chordata > Testudines > Emydidae > Chrysemys > Chrysemys picta. The sequence goes on along the minus strand of NC_088799.1, from coordinate 50,632,293 downwards.
GCAGGCAAGAGGACTTAGTAGAAGACAGTTTAAGTCCTCATATCCACAGAGTTCATCCTCTACAGTTCAACATCAGCTACAAGTAAGGGCAAGTCAAGGCCTTTCAGCCTCCTCTCTGTGGCTGACTAAGAGGGACCCACGCAGGGCCCAGTGGCTTTCCCTGCCCACCCCACCCAAGGGCAGCAGCTTGAACAGCAGGCTGTGAAGGCAACTCTGAAACATGGACTCAAGGTATTTGTTTATTCTGCTGCCATTGGCTGCTGCTCCCTCAACTGCCCAACCTCACTCTCTCAGATTATGGCCCTCACCCTCCTCTCACCTCCTTTCACCCACTCCAGGATCTCTTCCCTCACTTCGGCCCCAAGGAACCCCTCCAAAGAGGGAATAAGACACACGGCACAAGAGGATGAAAGCTTGATGTCACCTGCTCCCTTTGGGCCAGGCTGTGAGCCACATACTCTCACTGGGTACACTGTTACTCACATGCGCATTCTGCCTGGAGTCAATCAGCTGCAATCTCAGTCTCTGCTAAACCCACTGCACAGAGATGACCATTGAATAAATTCCCCCACATGCAGCCAGTTCCCCGACAGCCCCCAACCTCACTGCAGGTGAAGAATCTGACCCTACAGAATTATTGTGGAGTAAGGTGCCACTTCTTGAAGGAAGAGTATCTGGCCCATTGGCTTGACAAGTTGTATCCTTTGGCTTGCGTTATTTTTAATCACACATCCTGCCTGGAATCTCAGAGCTTCCTCCTCACCTTTGTTTTGTCAGATTTCAATTAAACCCCAGGAAAGCTGAAAAAGCAACATACAGAACAAGCTGACCTGCGTTCCTATCTGGCACTGTGGAAGGGCTGTGTCTGAAGTGTTCACTGTAACTGCATTGTTGTGTTCCTCCCTAAAGTGCAACTGATCATTTGGTGGTAGGGAAGACAATGGTTTGTCTTAGTCTTCCTCACTAGTCATGCAGTCAATGTTTTGTTTATAGCAAGGTATAAGTACTATAGTGCAATACATGGATTTGAAGAATTGCTTGAAAAAGAAAGTCACTTCTCATGAATTTTACCATATTTTTTCCGGATTTCATCATGTCGAGATTTCATCTCAGCTCTCCTACAAAAAAAATTAAATAAGACTTTAAAAAAAAAGGAAGTGTAAGGTAATGAAGTTATCTGTCTCTTCCTATACTTTTTCCTCCAAAGTACCCGTTTCTGGAGCCAACATACATGGGGGGAGGGATAGCTCAGTGGTTTGAGCATTGGCCTGCTAAACCCAGGGTTGTGATTTTAATCCTTGAGGGAGCCACTTAGGGATCTGGGGCAAAATCAGTACTTGGTCCTGCTAGTAAAGGCAGGGGGCTGGACTTGATGACCTTTCAGGGTCCCTTCCAGTTCTATGAGATAATATATGGAGATATACCTATTTATTTATAGTTATACATAGGGTTAGACGGTTACCAGTCTGCATACAGGTTGTGTTTCCCTGCCCCCAAAAAGGCCTTCATGAGAAAAAAAAAAAATCATCAAATGCAGCAACCCAGGACTCAAGTGGAAACCTATCAGAAATAGTTACAGTACAAACAACAGATTATAAAAAAACTGTTAAAAGAACTAAGTATGCAGTGTTGCTGTAGCCATTGGTCCCAGGATGTTGTAGCAGTTGGGTCCTAGGAATTAGGAAGACAAGGTGGGTGAGGTAGTATCTTTTACAGGATCAGCTTCTGTTTGTGAGACAGATCTGTGTAAGCTCAAAAGCTTTTCTCTCACCAACAGTTGATCCAATAAAAGATATTACCTCACCTACCTTGTCTCTCTAAAAGGAACTAACTGTTTCACGTTCTAATGAGTTAGTATGTTAAATCAATGTTTTCAAATCTTCCCAAGTTTATGTATCTTGACAACATACTTTTAATTTAACAAGTTCATCCAGTCATCTATGGAAATAGTAGTCTCCAGAGATGCTTGATAATATTACATTAAGATTAAAGCATTAACCAGAAGAACAGGGCCTCACTAATGAAATTTACACACACAATACACAGAATTTTTGTAATCCAGTTGCACAGATTGCTGGTTGGAAGTAAGTCATATGTCCCTTTGAGACCTAGCACTGGGAAGCCACTCCAATGGCTAAGTACTCCCACTGCTGTCACCAAAGGAGCCCCTCATCTTATTGCCCATGGGGATGTTGAGATTGAGTCTGGATGCGGATACCTAGGACTGTGTACGTGATGGTATATTTAAATTACCAACTACCCCATGTTATTAGGAGCCCGGTAAATATACAGGAGATCAATATTTTACAATTTGAGCAAGACTGAACTATAGCATCCCACTTCTACAATATCAAGACAGATGTGTTGATCTGTTTACAGAAAGTTATTTTAAGCAGAAGATGACCCATTTCTGCCTTCTCCATCCCATTACCTCACATTGAGTACTCACCTCTCTTCTTGCCGTACTCTCCTCTGTTCCCGCTCTCTGGCAGCTTTTTCATCCTCTTTGTCTGGCCTGACAGGAATAATAGAGACTGTCTTAAACAACCATCAACAGACTCTGTTTGGCATTCACCAGGGTGTGGGCATCTAATTACGTTTTGTAACTTTCTAAAAGTGCTGTACAGTAGGGATTAGACTTTCAGATACTTGCTTTTTGCTCTTCTTTTTTCTGCAACAGCAGTAGCAGCAGATGCAGAGAGCAACAAGGATCACTCCTCCTACCACAGACATTGTGATGATCAAGGCTTCAAAGTTCACTGAGAGTCAAACAAAACATTTATAAGTACAAAAGCGTATGAAGATGTTAAGAAAGTGAGAATTACAATCTTGAGGTCTTTGAGTTATGACACAGAAGCCATTGTTTTCTGGAAGCTTAGTTGCGTTTAAAAAGTCAGAAATATTAGCTTGACCCATTTATTTCAATTTTTTTTTTTTTTCTCCTGTAGAAAGCAGTACAGATATTACAGTCAACGACAATCATCCCAAGCTGGAAGACTACCACAGTACAGGGGTGTTATACAATTAACTGATGCATAACTTAGGGCTGCCAACCCTCCAGGAATTTAAAGATTAATCTTTAACTAAAGATTATGTCATCCAACAAAACCTCCAGGAATATGGCCAACCAAAACTGGCAACCCTAGCATAACTGTACACTTTAGATACTAGCTATTACTGCACCTATCAAGAACTTGCAAAGACACTGATGTGTTCTGAGATGTTAGACAATGATTCCCGTGGAAATAATTACCAGCTAGTTGGTATGCTTGTAAGGTGAGGCAATTTAAATACAACTTGATATCAAAGTCATTCATGTTGCTATAACTTACTTGAAAAATTGCAATAGCACAAATTTTAAATTTATAATTTAGCTATAAATTCTAACAGCAGTTTTAAGCAGTCTTATTTCAGTCATACGACTGGTAGGGTGTCTTATTTAAGACGTTCTGTAAGCAGACAACAAAACCAACATTTTCCAGATCTCTATCATCCTGTCAGTTGCTCAAGGCAAATATAACTAGCTGAAAGCTCAGACTGATTGTTCAGATATGGTTTTTAGAAACTGGAATTTCATCAGCAGATTAAATCATTTAATGCAGGGGTTCTCAATTTTTTTTTCTTTCTGAGGTTCCCCCAAACATGCTAAAAAACTCCATGGTCCACCTGTGCCACAACTGGTTTTCTACTTATAAAAGCCAGGGCTGGCGTTAAGGGCAAGCAGTGCAATTGCCACAGGGCTCCCACGAAGCGAAGTTGCTCAGGCTTTGGCTTCAGCCCCCGGTGGCGGGGCTCAGGGCCCCGGGTTTCAGCTCCAGCGTTCTGCCCTGGGGCCCAGTGAGTCTAACACTGACCCTGCTTGGCGGACCGCCTGAAACCTGTTCGAGTCCCTCTCCCCCACCCCCCTCCCGGGGGGGCCCGGACCACTGGTTGAGAACCACTGATTTCATATGTTTCAATTAAATATCCCTCAAGACTAATTTAGCAGAAATATCCTTCTTATTTTTAATTCAGGCTAATTTCTTACTGATAGTCTTCCCAAGAACTCTGGACAATGCCATTTCAGAGATGGGCCAAGGAGACAGTGTACCACAAGCTGGCATTGAGCTCTAACATGCAAGCCCAGATCGGAGGTCCATTCGCTCACCTTTAAGTGTATTACCTAAAACAGGAGTAGACTTCAGTGGCAGAGCTTTTGGACCTAACTGAAATTGAAACACCTGCATGAAATTCACCCCTGCTCAGAACTCATCAAAAGTTAATATCAGTCACTGTTTGCCAGGCTCTGCCCTCATCGCCTTTTATTATACCCTCAAAGTTTGTAAGCCAGTGCTCGAGATATTATGGTTGTGATTCCATATCTGTATCAGGCAGGAAAGAGTCCATTTGCCTTTGTTTTTCCACTCTATGCTGTAAAGTTTTACTGTTTAACTATCCCCATCAGGAGTAAATGGAATTGGATGTACCACACCTACTACGCAACTGCCGAAGATCAGAGCTGTACAAATCAGACTCAGGAAGGGATACAATGTTTTGTCCCTTAATGCAAGTGATTAGAAGGTAGGGAACAGTCCTTGGAGAACACCCTGTTAGAATTTAGGAAAATTGTGTAAACATTTCTTTATTAGGATTCCCCGTATGCTTAGCATTTTATTCATGGCCAAGACAGACGCCTCCCACGAGGCTGGTGACAGCAGAAACCATTACACAACAAATGAGCACTATGTTCTAAAGGAGCAAAAAACATCTAACAAGGCATTTCAGTTCCTTCAAGGAAATTTAATGTAACAGCGAATAGCTCTTTACGTAACCACTACTAAAACATTAATAAAGGCAAAGGCTTATAAGACAAGAGACTCAGAGAGCAAACCTAGATCAGCCACGTTTGGGTTCACTGGGCAATGCAGAGGCAACGCATCTTTGTCTTTCTCCTCAAGACTGCTGCATGTGTGTAACTTCATTTATAGACTCAAGGCCAGAAGGGACTATTATGATCATCTAGTCTGCCCAGCATAGCATAGGTCAGAGAATTTCACCCCATAATTCCTCCATCTAACTCAAAAGATAGTTGAACTAGAGCATCTTTTAGACAGCTATCCAGGCTCATTTTAAAGAATGAATTCTGCTATGACCTTTAATGAAGAGATCCCTACCATATACTATGACACAAAAGGGAGGAGAAGCCATTCTTAAAGCTTGTACAGCTCCAAATACCTGCAGATGTGCCACATCATTCCCTTGGTTAAACAGGCCAGCCCAATGCATAAAGGGCAGGAAGAGAGGCTTGCACCCACAGGAACAGGAGGCTGAAATACTGTGGATCCCATATCAGACATATATAGTGGTTCAGGTAATATCTTTTATTGGACCAACTTCTGTTGGTTAAAGAGAATTTGTTCTAGAATATGGTCTTGTTCAGCCACAAATTACTGGGCTAAATGGGCAATCACAAAGTGAAGTTCTATGACTAGTGCTATACAGGAGGTCAAACCAGATACTAGTAAAGGTCTTTTCTGGCCTTAAAAAAAAAAAAAAAGTAAGTATAGATGGTATGTCACCATTCATCTTGCAATATTAGCTGTATGTCACTCTTCTGCTCTTCACAATGCAAGAGGACAATGTGGCCCCTGTTTCCAGATTGTAGCCTGTGGACCACCAGTAGTATAGCAAGCATTTGCTGATGTTCTACAGAGACCTGGTTCTTCTTGTTTCCGGCCCCTAAACCATATGAAGAAGTTACTATCACATTAAAGGCTTTCCAAATACTACTTTTCTATGTAGGTAGGTAGTCACATGAGTTATTCTATTGGCAGCAGAAAAGGAGGTGGTCCAGAACACACAGCATTAAGATGTGGTATTTGAGAACGCTTGATATAGCTAGGATCTCTGTTAAAACATAGTGGCATCACACTAGAGAAACTTGGGGAAAAGTTCCTTCTCTTACGTCCAGTGTACAAACAACAAAGGCTGTGGAATTGATAAGGTGCCACCCATTTTTAATTACTGTACATTTTCCACAAAATCACTAAGTAAAATCCACTTACCCCAGCAGACTCCCCAGCGTGCAGAACTCAACTCACAGAGAGAACGAGGAGGGAAAAGGTTTTTAACTGGATAATCCATGCATTTCTTGTTGCTGCTGCACCAGAGACACTGAAAGAGAAGCAAAGCAAGTGAGATGGAAGTGCAAGATTATTTGAGTGCAATGATACTATTAGGTAGCAAAGGCTATTCAAGCTAAGAGCATTGTGAAGAGCCAGGCAAGTTTACAAACTACAATGCATGACATGCTTTACCATATTCCAATATATTCAAGGGCACAGGGCTGATGAGAGTAATCTGTATTTGACTACAGATAGTTAAGGTGATTGCTATGGTTAAGTGTTAGGTTACATTGTGCTGGGGATATACAGAATAGCAGATTCCTGAGGCATGGTGAAAGCTCAATATCTGCACTTTTGAAAAAGAAGTTTGCAAGTCATGAATGTCATGCTTTGCTGCTGGTGTTTGTTGGTATGAAAGTGTGCCTCAACTAAGGCTGTCCAGAAACAAGCTTTTTAAATAGCTATGGGTTTATAATAGTTACAGTACATTTTTGTAAGATAAAAGGCTAAAATCTGCTTCCTATATGAAGGTTGTTGAATAAATAAGGGAGGAAACTTTGTAAACAAATGGAAATGTCGCTTTAAGTCAGGACTTAGACTTAGTTCGGCAAGTCAACTTTTAATATGCAACGTTTGTACTTTTCATCCCAAAGCAAATATGAGTGAAAGCAAGCCACTGATTTTCATACCAAACATAAGGGTGTTACAAAGCATTTTCCCTGGAGCCTACGGGGAATGTTATCATTAGAACCCTTAAAATGCAAATAATCAGTGTCAACAGTAGACAGTAATGCAAAGGCTTTCTGGACTACAAGGCTAAATAGTTTCATGAGCAAAGCATTCAATAACTATTACAGAACCAGGGAAATATGAAAGGTTAGTGTCCACCCTAGCTAATTTTTCTTTGATCAGATTCAGTGTCTTCACATACAGTACTCCCCCTCAACTATCACAAGATTAGGGGGAAGTAGTTCTTGAAGTTTCTCTACAGGTCTTGGCACAGCTCTTCGAAGCAGAAGTTTGTGGGAGTTGCTGTTGGAGATGCTGAAGCAAAGTGGAGATTTACAAGTTGTTTTTTAAAAGGACAAAAAAAGAGGCCTCAGGGTTGCTCACACTACCTCATAAAATGGGAGCCATACGCTCAGGATTACAGCAGCTGCAGTAGCTCCAGACATGAAAGGAATCAGGACTACGGGACAGAGCAATCATGGTACAGCGAACAGAAAGAGCACGCAGCAATGCATTCAGAAACCTGGAGATTAAGTAATGGGCTGTAATACTGGCCTAATTTCGGTTGTTGGGTTTAGTACGTGGATGCTGGTGGTTTATGCTATACATTAAGTCAGACTAAATGATCTGATGGTCCTTTCTGGCCTTAAACTCAGTGACTAAGTGCTCCTTTTTTATCTACAGCTTTGGGGGGGTTTTGTTAAGTAAGATGTCCACATACCTAGAGTAACTCTTAGTATAACATACATCCTCCCTTCCCCTGCATCCTTTACCCACCACTGTTGCATCTTGTCTTGTATTTAGATGAGCTCTTTGGCAAAGGAACTTGCCTTTTTTGTTTGTTGAGGTGAAGACCTAAGTGTGCTGGGTTCTTAACATTTATAGTGCAGGATAGACCAAATGAGCCAATGGAGCTGTGCCACCTATGCTTTTGGCCTATGGTAGCACTAGTATACCAGCAAAAACAACTATAGGACTTGGTCTGAGCCAATGTGGTTATGCTGGTAGTTTGAATTCTTGTGAAACAGGAAGCATGTGAGTGGGCAGTGTTTTACAGGTGCTTTGGGGAGGGAAGGGGATGTATGACTGTCCTCTTTTCCCCTAGCCCCAATGGAAGCACAGTGACTAGAAGTGGCATCATGGAGTTGCATGTTTTCTACAGTGTAGTCAAGGTCTAAAATGACAGTTTTAAAAACATCTGGAGCTGTAATATAGCCAGATCCTTGTCTGACAGAACCTTTAACTGAAGGTAAAATTTAGCCCTACAACTGGAACTTGAACAAGTTTGTTGACATTAAGGCCAAGGTTTGAAAAGTTTTCACAGCTACCACTCACACCAATACCTCCACCACCTCTACCCAAGACTACACCTATTTATACTGTTTGATGGGGAATGGAAGATATGGGAATCAAGTCTGTCCTGCCATCCACCTATCAAATCTAACCCAAATGTCATTCCAAAACACCCAGTTAGTAAATTCTGGGCACCAATTGGTATCTCCTCATATAGGAGCTAGCCAGTTAGTTGTACAATGCTTTCATAATTCTCCCTTGTAGAGAAAAAAAAATGCTGTGTTCAAGATAATTAACTATCGTGTTCTTGTTCAGTCTTACGATCCTAGAACAACGGGCAATACAGTTAAAGACTTGAGCACTCACAAGACTATCATCTGATTTGAGGCTGGTATGAGAAGTGTATCACATGAGGAGTTTAAGGAGAAGCTTATCAAAGATTTGATTACCAGTATCAGGAAATACTCAGGCACAGTGATGCAGGTTAGAATTACTGACCTCTCACATACTCCAGATAAATGAAGCTTTCTTGCTTTACCAGATATAATTAGTGATGGAAATTGATCGTAGGGCTGCATCAGGACTGGACTGTGACAGCAAAGTGAATTTTTCCAGCAGTTAACTGTATTGTAAAGAAGCTCTAAAGCTGATTTCCAGTGTAATCTAGATGAGTTGATTTTTATTGTTCTTTTATGCAATGCAAGTGTCAGCATTGTTATGCCCAGTGTTATTCTAAGCCTCTTGGGATATAGTATTTTAGGTTGATTTCCCACAATATCCTCAGCTCAAAAGCTGGGTTATATCAGAGAGGCAGTTTATTAGGCAGAGCGTGAGAACAACTGACCCATAACATTACTGGGGGTTAGGGGGGAAAACTCTCTTCATTGCTGTTTCAGTGACCTCTTAGGGTCTGTCTACAGTGCAGTGGGGAGGCAGGATGGCAGCACATGTAGGCGTACCTCCCTAGCTTCGATCGAGCTAGCTTGCTAAAAATAGCAGTGAAGTCACACCAGAACAGGTGGTGGTGTGGGCTAGTCACCTGACCACCCAAATATATAATCAGGGTCACAGGTGGGCTTGTGGCTAGTCTAAGCCACTGTACCTTCACTGCTACTTTTTAGTGAACTAGCCTGATGAAAGCTAGGATGGGTACACCTACAGGTGCTCTCATCACATCTCCTGACTGCAGTGTAGCCAGACCCTTAGCTGTTCATAAAGGAAGCACAACTCCTTCCAGAAAGAAATAAAGGATTTAAATTCATTATATGATATTATATTCTTCAGAACATGGAAGCCACAGGATGGCAGAGTAGTTCTGGTAAATCTCCATAATCCAGAGGTGGGGTTTAGAATAGTCTGCCTTTCATGAAAGCCAGGGGCAGAATCCCAGAAGCAAATAAACATTTTTCTTAAAAGAAAGTCAACATAATTGTCTCCCAGAGCACAGCTGAGTGGAACCTATGCATGCTGACCCAGTCACGTGTTAGGGGTATTAACCTTTGTCACCTGGAGGTCAGGTGACTGGAGCCTGGAAATAGGATTGAGTTTCTTCCCATCACTCCTCTGTCACCCCTTTATCAGAGGAGTTATCTTCTGGTGGGGGACTTTCCCTCTGTTTCCATCAAGTCAACTAAAATTGGTACTGGGCAAAACATGCTACATGTTGTGCACAACAAGGACTTTTCAGAGGTGTGACAAGCTTTCAACAGCAACTGAAGATGTTGGAGGGACTTCACAGGCTAAGGACACTACTGTTGCAGTCTCAATAGAAGTCTGGCTTGATCTAACTAAATAACCAGAGCCACACAAAAACAAAGCCAAGACAGTGCAATGAAGCCATGGTACTTTTCCATTATCCCCACTGATGCCACAAAGTTCTAGGCTAAATCTATATTGTGGAAGAAGCAGAAACCGGGCTGATGGATTGTAATCCTGAACTCCTTATTATAAAAGGATTAACAGATCCAGATTTCTATTTCTATTCCTATTCAAAGTTTGTAAAAAAGGTTATGTCAGTTTACTGGATCAAAAAAGAGAGAAGATTGTGTAAGTAGTGGAAGACATGACAGCTTTGAATTCAAAGCTATCCTTTTTATAAGACCTACAATTCCTGCATAGCCAGCTCAGCATCAATTGAGCATATTTTGAATACATAGGTTTGGCTTGGTTGGAACTTTATAGTAGACTAGATGCTGAAGAAAAAAAAAAAATCAAGCGTTAGAGTTTCAAGAGAAGATACAAGAGAGTGGAAGGCCCAGTTAGACTAAGGACTCAACTGTATTCTACTCAGAAATGTCCCAAATGGAAAGCTTGCAATGTGCCTTTCTAGGCATGAGGAATAAACTTGTTTTTGTGTTTACTGTTTCATTTAATAGAACACTGGAGGCTCTCTCAATTTCTCACTTTCCCACAGTTAGGGAACATTACAACTCTGAATTTGAGCTCAGAACTGACTGGTATAAGGGACAACTTCATACCTATAAATCTATGGTTTTCCCTAGCTTTAGAGCCACTAAGTTTCACCTATCTGCACCAACATCCACCTTCATCAGATAAGCAGGTACAAATTCAGAGACATGTTAACTCTGAATTTCTCAGCAAGCCAATTTAAAATCAGAGCCCTGACAGTAGACAGAGAAAAACCCACAATGTCATTAGAAGACATTTCAGGTGGAGGTCATCAAGGCCCACAGTCACTTTTAGGCCTTCCACAATTGTGGAAGGTTTGCTTCAGTAAGACTACCTCTATACTTGAATTAAAGAGCCAAAACTTTGGATTTTTCCTACCTTTAGAGCCAAACCTTCAAAACTGAGGTATTTGATAACTTTCCCTACCCGCATCTGAATTCCACTTGGGTCTAGGAGTGCTAGAGGAGAGACTCGATTTCCAGCATATCCTCAGATTGTTGTGATCTGTTCTCTCAATCCAGTCAGCCCACTGGAGAAGTGAGGCAGTTTGGCCAGCACGCACACAGTGGCAAAAGGAAAAGCAGGACTCCAAACAGGCCCTCAAAATACTGAAGGGGAGCAGCAGGTCATCCAAACAAGGCATGTGACAGAGAACATCAGACCCTGCAGGGGAAGGCAAGGTTCTTTAGGAACCCTTTCCAAAGGTTTGGATTCAACATTTAAAAACCAAACCAAACCACCACCACTGGTGCTTAGCACTTGCAGCTCCCTTTGTAGTCAGCTGGCATAGTGGCTGCTCCCCACGAGACAGATCTTTTCAGATGCTTTGCAAAACTCTGAACCTTTGACAGGTTGAAATAGCAAGTTCACTTACATAAAAGAAGTAGATATGTTTTTCTACTACTTACTGAGACATTTTTCAGGCACTCTTCACAAGTTTTGTTTGTGTATTGAAGACAAGCTGTGGAGAGGAAAAAGAGCCACATCAGTAGTTAGCTGGGCCCATACAAACAACATATTGAAAACAAACATTTAACTTTGCTGTATCCTCACAGCCAGGCACACACATATAGTTTCTAAAAAAACAAAAAAGCCTTGACAGACATTTTTGCTTGACTAGTTACTCTGTCAAGTGCAGCAATTTCTTGCCTTATTCCTGTGCACTAGTGCTTTGTCTCAGAAAACTGGAGAAGCAGAACCGTACCATCAGTATATTCCCACTCTATTCGTGTACATAACATCTATTTGTAGAGGCTCCTTTCCACATAATTATCACATGTTGTTGCAATTCCCTTGCCATTTGTGTAACACAATATAAATAGTTTGGGGGGAGACACAGTCTTGAAACTAGATAGCATTACTGCAAGCTTATTATGAAAAGTCTCTTCCACGCAGGCTCATTTTAGGGTGTCTAACGTTTAACTATAAAAACATGCAAGCTACCACAGATTTAGTCCAATGTTTTCAGTTAATGTTTTATTACTTAATTGTTGGGGAAGCAGGTTATGCCAGGTTCCAATTATCAGATTTGCAATTAAATAAAAGTTTTTTAAAACTCCACCAATTTTGCTCAGTCTCCCATTCACAGTGACCCTCTTGATGAAAAAAACAACTGAGCTGGTCTTCCTCTTGGTATGTGAGTAATTCCAAGCAGGAGGCTCAGAAACATTAGTTGCAGTTTTTAGTTTTCTTCAAATCCAAGCATGCAAAATCCTTCAAACTGCAACAAATCATGGTTTCTGACAAACACTCTTCACTACACTCTTCTGTTAATATTAAGCCCTGTTCACAGTAATCATATTCTGTTCTCTATAAAGGACAAAGCCAAACATAACTAAGGTGAAAATATGGAGAGAGCATGAATTGTTTCCTGACACTTATACACTCAGGTTTCAGAGTAGCAGCCGTGTTAGTCTGTATCCGCAAAAAGAAGAACAGGAGTACTTGTGGCACCTTAGAGACTAACAAATTTATTAGAGCATAAACTTTTGTGGACTACAGCCCACTTCTTCGGATGCATATAACTTATACACTCAGGGTAAATTGTCCCTGAACTGAAGGGCTTGTATACTTTATTGGTACAATACCTCAGTGGTTTTAGGTAGTTATAAAAAGGTTTATATGTTTTTGTCATTGTGTAGAAGCTTAAACATGCAATGTCTGCAGATTTTAATTTACGGAATGCATGTTCGCATCTTCAAAACACTGATTTTTCTTCCATATAACTTTGAGATGCTTATGGACAAGTTAACGCTACAAATCCTTCCCTCACATTGTAAACATGAAAATGGATGCGGTGATCTGCCAAAAGCAAGGAGGGTCCAACAGTATCCGTTTTTTAAATATCGCAAATTAAAATACAAACAGTTTGGTATACAAAATATCCATAAGCCTACATTTTAAAATGCCCATTTAAATCAAAGAGGAGGAAGAAAAATAGCCCAGACGTTAAGAACCATGTTTGCTGCGTTTACATATAATTTTGGTAGCCTTGCAACAAATGCTGGCTCTAGATCAGATGAACTTTTTCTTTATACATAAAGTTCTAAAACAAATATTCAGAACTTGATTTTTTAAATTAATGTTAAATATTTCACTTTGTTCAGTCAGAATTAGGTCATCCCCTACAAATGTTACCATTAGTGGGCTGAGCAACAGGTGTTCTCCTTTACCACGTTAGTTAATTTGTTCTAATAAAAACAAGTGATGTAGACATAGAATTCTCAAGAGGTGAAAAGTTGTCAGACGTTATGATTGAACCTGTGGGCTGGCTGGCCACTGCTCCCGCACCTTCATTTGGCCCCCATGCCTTAACTTAAACACGATAACTCATGCCCTACTCTTTCAGTCTCCCTGAGAGCCCAGGTCCATTTTCTTAGTGTGACGGGGAGTAGAGATGACCCATGGGGGAGGGAGGGAGGGGGAGAGAGGCAGAGTGAGGGCAGCCGGCTTCAGCAGTGTTACTGAGCATGCTCAGTCCATGTGAGCATGCTCAGTACAAGCCAAGCAGCAAATCTGGAGGGGGAACGTGACCCTGCATGCCCCACCCTCCACACAGCACCTCTGGTTCCCAGATGAAGTCCAGCTCAATCTCAGTTGGACAGAAATAATTTCTATTTACAAGAGATGACAGGGTCCTGCTGTGGCTCCTAAACAGACCACAGAAACATATACAGAAGGCTGTTCTTTGGGGATTGCGGTGGCCAGAGTACAGCCCCTGGAGCTGCTCAAACTTACTTTGGAGCTGGACTAGTCCTGGGCAGCTCCCAAAATTCAGCAGTGCAAAAATGGTATAAATCCATCTTTACTCTCTCCATCAGCTGTGACAAGCTCAACATGGCTTCCTGTCAATCAAGGACTGCTTAGCCCTGAGTTACAAAGTCTCCGATAAGCAGTATATTCTTGCACACTTAATATGCCAATTTTCTCAGTTCCTCATTTCTGGGCCTGACTGGCTCCCAACTCTCCCCTTCCCCAATCCCCAGCTGGACTGCAAAGAGGAAGTGTGCTCTCCCAGCCTCCCTTTCACATCCCTGCTCCTAAGAGCCTTCAACTCTGATACTATGGTGAGAGTCATACAAGAGCTTGTCTACACAGGGAGTCATTCAGGAACAGCTATTCCTGAATAAACTTCATGCATAAACAAGTGCCAAGTATCTAGATAGTTAGCCTCTTCCTTGTCCCACTTAGTATAGTGTATGAACACTGCCACTCCTTCCCCCAACACACACTTTCATAATTCCCCTGCCAACTACCTCCTAGAGCAGTGGTGCAACCCAGAATCTACCCTGTTCCTTCCCCAAAGCCCAGCCCCACTCACTCCATCTGCCTCCCTTCTCCTCCCCTCCCCCCCCACTGCTCACCCTCCTACTCACTTTCACCGGGCTGGGTTGAGGTTTGGGGTGTGTGTGCAGGCTCTGGGCTGAGGCAGAGGAGTTCGCAGTATGGGAGGGGCTTTGGGCTGAGCCTGGGGCAGGCAGTTGGGGTGCAGGAGGGGTTGAGGGGTGCAAGTTCTGGGAGGGAGTTTGGGTGCAGGAGGCGGCTCCGGGCTAGGGCAGAGTGTTGGGGTGCAGGAGGGGGTACAGAGTGCTGACTCTGGGAGGAGGGTCAGAGCTGGGGTTCGGGGTGCAGGAGCGGGTTTGGGATGTGGGCTCTGGGAGCGGGGTCAGGGCTGGGGTGTGGCCTTATCTCCGGCAGCTCCCGGTCGGTGGTGCAGCTTGGCTGCCGCTAAGGCAGGCTCCCTGCCTACCCCGGCCCCACGCCACTCCTGGAAGGGGCCCCTGCCGCCCCTGGGGGAGAAGCGGGGGGCACATGGCTCTGTGTGCTGCCCTCTCTGCAAGCACCACCCCTGCAGTTCCATTGGCCACAGCTCCCCGTTCCCGGCCAATGGGAGCTGCAGGGGCGGTGCTTGCAGGCAGGAGCCCCCTGGGGCCATGCTGGCCACTTCTTGAAGCGGCCTGGGGCCAGGGAGCCTGCCTTAGTGGCAGCCCTGCTGTACCACCAGAGATCACAATCGACTGGGACATCCTCTAGGATGGACCAGCCGATCGCGATTGACTGGTTGGTGACTGCTGTCCTAGAGGATGCCGATTCCTCCATATTATGGAGTGGCAGTAACTACTCTAGTGAAGGTTGATTATGCATTATGTGTATGTATTTAGAATGTGAACTCCTCATTATGTCTGTAAAGACATACTTTGGGAGCACGGAGAATTGAGAAGCCAGCATACAGATGCTTGTGACAAGAGCCTTTCATTCAAAATGTTCATAAAACACACTGGAATCACTAATGAGAAAGGCATCACTCCTCTGACCTATAAGGTAAAAGATTCCTTACTGCCTTCTTCTGAGAAGAAGACTTCTCTCAGTTGGAGGTCAGAGGAGTTTTAACTCATCTGTATGCATTGACAGACAAACCTTAAAGAGGGAAGGAGTACAGCAGTATGGCCAGCCTTGCAAAGACGAGGTGGCAGCTGGGAACTAGCTAGGCAACAGCATCAGGAAGCGAGGTCACATTTAAATTCATACCATGTGAGTCGATTGCTACCTCTAGGGCAGTGGTTCTCAACCTGCAGCCCAATCAGCACAGAGCTGCGGCCCATGTGATATCCTCAGGGCCATACAGGTAGTATTGAATGCGGCCCACTATGGTAAATAGGTTGAGAACCACTGCTCTAGAGGATATATCTACACTGCAATAGAAGACCTAAAATACATCCACAGCTGGCCCAGGTCAGCTGACTCAGGCTCCCGAAGCTTGGGCTGGGGGGGCTATAAAATTGCAATGTAGACATTCAGGCTCAGGCCGAAGACTGGGTGTGAGACCCTGTAAAGGAGTGGGCCTCAGAGCCCAGGTTCCTTCCCAAGCCTGAATGCCTATATTGCTATTTTAAGGCCCACAACCCAAGCCAGCTGACTCAGGTTCTGAGACTTGGTGCTGTGGGTTTTTTATTGCAGTGTAGATATATCGTAGGCATCTGACTCTTGTAACAACACATAGTTGGGTGAAGACACTTAATATACAAGTAATTAGACACTAATAAAATAGATTATAAAACACTGATATCAATACAAATTCAGTGATCATTATTTGGAGCAGACAGGTTTAAACCATTTGCTTAACATTGTAAAATTCAGACAATATTCTGTGACAAGTAGCATTTTAAACAAAAATCTGTTTTCCAAGAGGTTTCTGCAGCAATGATCTAAAGCAGGGGAGTCAAACCTATGGTGTGTAGGTGAGATCCAGCCCACTTGATGCATTTGTGTGCCCCAGATGGCTTATTCAGATTGTGCAGAAAGGCAGAGTTTTAGCTTTCATTTACAATGAAGAGCAAATTTCTAACTGACAGTAAGAAAGAAAAGTTTTCAAATGTAACCCAAGTCCGAGATGGCAGGGAGCTTGAAATAATGTCTCTGAGCTGTGAACTCCCCCTCCTGCTATTAATCTCACTGGAATGTCAACCAGAGAGTCTGCCATGACAAGCAAGCTATTGGGCAGCTGGAGGAACATGCAGAGAGGACTGACAATCCCTCCGAATGCTACTAAGAGGGAAAACTTTTGGAACTTAAAATGTCAGAGGACATACAAATAGCAGCCCAGGATAGACAGAGATGGTGGAGCCTTGTGCATGCCATAAGTGATGTCTGACACCCAGGAAGAATTAAGAAGGTTCAACTCTCAAGCCTAACACTACCTTACACATTGTTAGCTATTTAATTTTTAATCGGGGTATTAGATAGGATAGGCAAAAGTGAGAGTGAGCCCACAAATGGAATGGGACACTTCTGCAGGGAAGGAAATGCAGAAGAAAGAAGGAGACGGAAAAAAATGGGAAGTGGGAAACATAACAGACATAGCTATTGTTCTGGAAGAACCATATTTTTCCCCAGAGTTGCTATGTTAAACTTAACAAGAGGCCAAGATCCTCAGATAGTAAGTCAGCATAGCTCCACTGATGTCAGTGGAACAACACTTATTAAACTGGCCCTCAGCTAATATTCATTTGTACAATAGGCTATAATCCACCCGACCTTTGTTTAAACCAGAAGCGGCGCGGGCGAGCAATGTGCTGGCCACGGCTTCCCGCCGCCCCCATTGGCCCGGGACGGCGAACCGCGGCCAGTGGGGGCCGCGATCGGCCGAACCTGCCGCGTCAGCAGGTAAATAAAACTGGCCCAGCCCGCCAGGATGCTTACCCTGGCGAGCCGCGTGCCGAACGTTGCCGACCCCTGGTTTAAACTATGCGCTGGCATCAGGAGAGATCCTCTGTAGATTCCAGGAAGTACATCAGCTCCAGTTTATCTCCAGCCCCCCAAGACCATGATTGCAAATAGAATTTGTCCCTCTCCAAAAACAAGACAGCTGATTAACAGATTGCTCATCAAGGGTACTGTTGGTCTTCAGTGCCAGCATCCCACCTATGACATGGTGGACTGGATCCTCAGCTGATATCAGTCAGTGCTTCAGTCAAAATACACCAATTTACACCAGTGGGGGATCTGGCCCTGTATCTTTGTTACCTCTTTTCTGATCAGTATACTTGCTGCTGTGTGCCAGAGCTCAGTAAATAAAATAAATCTTCTAAATGACAGGTCTCCCCAATAGTCCCCATTAACATTTGATAGTCTCTTGGTTACCTTAGTGTGCTATAGCTCCGTTTCCTCCCTTCAACCAAAACAGTGTTAGAAAAATAGAGGAGACAAGACCTCTTTAAGAACCCACTTCACTAGAATGCTATCTTCCAACTTATCTGACTCCTCCATCTAGTAAACTTCAGAAAGATTATCTCCTTTTCAAACATGGAATTTGAAGAGCATTTTTACTTACTGAATGTTTAAGGAGTAGTTGAGAAGGTTGCCCTCTCCCAATTTTAAAATATCAGCAGTACCATATTTTGGGGGGGCACGCTACTTTTCTTGATAAGATTTTAGTGAAATTATTGAGCATTCAATCAGTGGTCTGTGGAAGATGATGCACTACATATTAAAACACCTTTAAAATATCTTTTGTAAACCAGAAAAGAGAAGGGTATTTGTTCATAAGAACATTTTTAGTAATGGTTTTCCATTAGCTACAATGCAGCTGATCAGTTTTGTGTTTTCATTTACAGCAGAGATCAGTCATGTGATTAAGGAGCAGAGTTGTGGTTTCTTTCAGGTTTATATCCTCAGGGTACAGCCCTTGAAGTGAGTCAGCATTCTATTAACATAGGTACGATGTAGAGTGGTATGTAAACATCTCTATTTTAGAAGTCAGACTCTGCACTCCTAAACTAGATCTGAAGCAGAGACTTTATAAACTACTAGTATTCACTGTGTCATTACTATCCAAGTTGAAGGAGTCATGGAACAGCCAATCCACACCCCTAAGAACAGTTACAAATGTTGGGGACAGAAGAGAAATCTCATGGGACTTTTATGAGAACACTAATTATATAGTTTAAAAAGTACAGTAAATTTGTGATTCAGTCCAAGATCAGTTAATTCAAGCCAGCACTATTGTTACTGCTGTTTAAGAAGTCCCAATTTCTAAGATCTTCTGACTTTCCTGAATTGTTCAATTTTGATTTAACAATAATGCAGCTTTAGAACAGTTAATTCAAGCAACAAGCTCATGTGCAGCAAATATAAAATCGGTCAAGTTTAAAGTCTGAATTAAGCTACATTTGCTCTTCTGCTGCTTTCTACCAGCTTGACAGATATTTTGTATGATACAGCTCATTGAATAAACAAAGATACTGCTAACTAATGTAGCAGAATCTCACAAATCTACACTATTGGGAGAGCCCTAATACAAGATAATCAGACCTTTCTGCATTATGGTCTGTCTAGGCTAGGAAAGAGGTCCTTTAAAAAAATTGAGGTAGCCAACATGATTTGAAGTGTCTCTTAAAACCGATGACCTCTCTCCCCCCCAGGTTACAAAGTGGATAAAAACTGATGATTTGGGGGGGGGGGAAATCAAATAATTGGATTTTTTCCCCTTTAAATAAGATTTTTCATTTTATTTAAAATTTAATATTTTTTTCTTGTTAAAAATACACCTGTTTAAAATTAAATCTGAATTTAATGGAAAATATGCTAAGGCCTAAAATTATAATAATTAAAACATTTAAATAAAAATAAATATGCTGAATCCATGAGCCATTACCAAACACTGAGTTAAAGATTGCTTCTCTATGTAAGGAATCAGGAGAAAAACATTTCACTTTGGAGGGCAAGCTTTATAAATACGGCACAACAGGTCATGTTCTGTATTAAGAGTTTGATCCTGTGGGGTTTCCAGGTCCTGTGCTACTGGGGGTAAGAGACTGAAATTCATCTCTCATCAGGATCATCCACTGAGCCCACCTGGATAGTCTCTCACTCCTATTTTATAGCTTCTCTCTCCCTGAGCTCTGATTGGCCCAGTTCTCAAATTATGAATATATATAACTCTACCCCTCATTCATCATTTTCTAACCTACCAACACGTACAATTAAGAAGCTGAAAATATTAAACTCTATAACTCTTTAAATAAATGTATATAGTTATAGTGTACTCTCTTAGGTAGCAAAAAGATGTACCAAAAATAGCATAAAGGCTCTATTCAGTTGTAAGTCAACATATTTTAATGAATACACCAACCAATGAGAATGCATCTTTCTTTAGAAAGAACTGAAGTACAAATGGAAAAGTTGATTGAAATTGATTATTTAAATCTAGACTTTCCACTTTAATTTAAATAAAGGTGATTTAAATCATCTACCCAGGTAGGATAAAGAGGTACACTCTTAAAACACACCAGCTTAAACATCTTAAAATTCTAGTGTAGTGATAGAAAGTTGTAGTTTTTAACATGTTAACATGTTTTAACTAGAGGGGAGCCTAGGGTTCATCTTGACTAATTAATAATGCATGTCCTAGTGTGGACAGACTCTTAGTGTAGACAATTTAATACTTTTGCAGTTCTATTATCCAGTTCAGTTTTCATTTTGTTCTGAAAAACACCTACTTTTACCCCTAATCTAGAAAGACCTTTAGTGAGTGTCTGGTCATTCAATGACAGACCTGCGGGTGGCTATATTACAAACAGAAAAACTTCAAAAACAGACTCCAACGAGAGACTGCTGAGCTGGAATTGATATGCAAACTAGACACAATCAACAAAGGATTGAATAAGGACTGGGAATGGCTGAGCCATTACAAACATTGAATCTATCTCCCCTTGTAAGTATTCTCACACTTCTTATCAAACTGTCTGTACTGGGCTATCTTGATGATCACTTCAAAAGTTTTTTTTCTCTTACTTAATTGGCCTCTCAGAGTTGGTAAGACAACTCCCACCTGTTTATGCTCTCTGCATGTGTGTATATATATATATATATATCCTCAATATTTATTCCACTCTGTATGCATCCGAAGAAGTGGGCTGTAGTCCACGAAAGCTTATGCTCTAATAAATTTGTTAGTCTCTAAGGTGCCACAAGTACTCCTGTTCTTTTTGCGGATACAGACTAACACGGCTGCTACTCTGAAACCTGTCTTTAGTGAGTGCTAAGGACAGGGCCAGTGAAAATGACATTCTTCACAGGCTAATCAGGTAGAGCCACCTCAATCCTTGGCCCAGCATTCACTGAAACCTTGAGAAAGGCCTACAATGTTTACTACCAGTGCTATCGCCTCATACTGCCCCCCTTCCCGCCCCCGCCCATCTTCTGCTTCTGTTCCTCCAGCTTGTGCAGCTGTTAGAATGCAGGGTGCAGGGCCAGGTTCTTTGTTATTTCACTTTGTTGAAGAATGAAGAAAAGCCAGTATGACAAAGCAGGGTGGTATGCTATTAGGAAGCTTGCTGCCACCCTGCTCTCTTTGCCTTCAGAAGAAACTCTGGGAAGCAGTGACTCCGAAAAGGACTTTGGGGGTCCTAGTAAATAATCAACTAAACATGAGCACCCAGTGCAACACTGTGGCCAAAACAGCTAATGAGATCCTTGGATGTAACAAACGGGAATCTTGTGTGAAGTAAAGAGGTTATTTTACCTCTGTATTTGGCACTGGTGTGCCTGCTGCTGGAATACTGTGTCCAGTTCTAAGTGCCTAAAATTAAAGAAGGATGCTGATATATTGGAAAAGGTTCAGAGAAGAGGCACAAGAAATTAAAGGATTGGCAAACCTGACTTCTAGTGACAGATTGTTAAATAAATAGACTCAAGGAGCTCAAAGAGAAGGTTAAGGGGCAACTTGATCACAGTCTGTAAGTACCTACATGGGGAACAAATATCTAATAATAGGCTCTTCAGTCTAGCAGACAAAGGTATAACAAGATCCAATGGCTAGAAGTTGAAAATGGACAGTCAGACCGGACATAAGGCATCCTTTTTTAACAGTGAGGGTCAATAACCAAAGGAACAATTTACCAAATGATGTGGTGGATTCTCCACCAATGGAGATTTTAAAATCAAGATTAAAAAAAAAATTGTTTTTTTAAATCTGAAGACATGCTTTAGTTCAAACAAGAATTTTTTCAGGGGAGTCCTATGGCCTGTGCTATGCCGGAGGTCAGATCAGTGGATCACAGTGGTCCCTTCTGGCCTTAGAATCTAGGCATCTGGTAGTATTGCTAGATTCCCACTTACTCTTTGGTGATCACCTGAACAGGTGCAAACGGGTGGAAGTGGTTAGCCAGGCACTAGCCAAGAAGTTAAATTTTTTTCTTTTCGATTCAATCTTTCTGCCATGGTCTATGCCTTTGTAACCTGAGGATTAGACTTCTGAAATGTGTGAGGGGGATGCACTTTAAATCAACTCACAAACCGGAAACTTGCAACAAAGGGTGGCAGCTTGCTTATTGGAGAAGTTTCTCACAATGAACACATGACATCAGTGCTTCATGACCTGCACTGGCTGCACCTTGGCTTGAGTGAATTGAAGGGGGTGGTTTTGACCAAGAATCTTAAATGGCTTGCAACCTTCCTATTTGAGATACTTCTCTACTTTGTGCCATGTTATGGTAGCTGCAGTCAAAGCACTCAAGTTGGAGTCCCCTCAAGAAAAGAGGGAACTATTGGGTAGTGTCAGGGTGTTTTCTGTGATGGGCTGTAAATCTTAAAATTTATTCCTCACTTTAATCAAAAGTCACATGACATCAGGGCACACTTCAAAACCCATCTTCTCCTCTTGTCTGGTTTGGGGAAGCCGCCTTGTTGGTCTGTAATTGTAAAGCATGTCCAAGGAATACATAGCTTTTGGAAACCTTTTACAGTTTGTGAAAAGCTGATCTCAAGACCCAAAACCTCCACCCTAAGATTTTGAAATCTGTTAACTAGGAGGAAGAGGGTGGAAACACTGCCTTGGGATGAAGGCAGTTACATCAAGGGAAAAATAATGCTTCAAACTCAAATATTTCTCACCATCCATCATGTTTAAGAGATGCATTCCATGCGTTTGTAATACTACACTCCGGCAGAGAAATCAGGTAGCCTGTTCAGACTTCGCTGGACCTTCAGGAGGTTAAAATAGAACCTTGCCCTTCCACACATGAACAAGCCACCTCTCAAAGCCTGAAACAGGAGCCCCCTTTATAGCAGTCAGCTATTACTAAGCAATAAGCTATTACTTCATAGGGTTTCAGAGATACAAGCTTATCAATACAGTGAAAGGTTAAAAACTAAAGTTATCAAAACTAATAAAATACATAGCAATACACTGTCCTTGCTTTATTTGTTCGCTTACCCACCAAGTTACATAATTCAGTAACTGACATCCCTCCACGGAAAATTCGTAACAAAACTACAGGAGAACTTCAATATGTTCTGTAACTTAGACTATCAGTAGACAAACACAAACTGCCTCCACCATGAATTGATTGCAGTTCAAAGAACAATGTAGCTTTCTCCTTTTCAAAGAGATGGTGCATGTGGGTAAGTAGTATATTTTTAATTAGAGGGACACCACACCACCAAGTTAAAATATAGCCAATTTTAAGACAGGAATTAGAAGTAGTTTCAGGCACCCCCTCCAGTTGCCATGATATTTTTTGTGGTTTTATGATCATGTTTCCAGTGCTGAAAGACTTAAAACACAGAGGAAATAGTATGTATGGTTGGTTTCAGAATGCTGTTTTCTCTAATCTCTCTCCTTAGTCATGTTAGGTGTTACTTGTAACACTAGCAGATAAACAAGTTTTCACACAAAGGTGTGATTTTAAATTGGTGTTCTGCTAACAAGAGTTTGTAGAACAGGAAAAAAGACAAGAGCCAAGACAATTAATGAAGCTTAAAATTTTAAACTGACAGACTCAAAAGCCTTCTATTGCAATAAGTAGAAAGCACAGACGTTTTGTTGTAGCATTACTAAGTCTTTAAATATATAAAAAAGCTAAGTCTTCAATGTTCGTTTTATAGTCACAAGTAAATATCACAAAATGAAACCTGTTTCATCAGAAAGTCTGCTAAATCACTTCAGTGAATCTTACAAGGGGGCTACAAACAAGGCAAGTACTATCAGAAAATATAGTCTATGTCTAGCTACTAACTTTCATCAGTTATTTGTGATTCACCACAGCAACGTTCAAATTCAATGCACATCTTCCAGAAGTTAAGAGACTGGCGTTAAAGCCACTACCACAATGGGGATCTACTTCCAAGACAGATGTCATCTGACACAGTTCTAGTTTTAAGATTACATGCTGCCTAACCACATTTTAATGACTTCCCTGATTAGCACACTCTGTCCAATCTTTGATAAAGCAAGGCTGCAACATGGCCCATTGTGTTTGGAAGACTAAATACTGAGACCAAGTATTGCAAGGCCTTATCTTCACGGCGAGAAAGGGATGCGTTTTTCCTCTGTGTTAGCTGGCAGTAGGGAAAACGAAGACCAGACACTAGTCAAGTTGCTGTGTTCAAACAAGTAAGCAAGTAGAGGTGAAACCTAGGCTCGCAACTCCACCGGCTCCATGGGAATCTACCAACTGCCGTCTCTCTGCTAGAGGCTAACGCGAGTTGTCAACAAGAGCAGTCGCAAGGCAGAAGGGAGGGCATGGGTGGAGGGGAGTTAGTCTCAGATCAGAGTGCAGGACAGGACACTTGGGGATGTGTGGGGCAGACAGGGTGAGACTAGGGTGACCAGATGTCCCGATTTTATAGGGACAGTCCTGATTTTTGGATCTTTTTCTTAGATAGGCTCCTATTACGCCCCCACCCCATCCCGATTTTTCACACTTGCTGTCTGGTCAATCTAGGTGAGACACACCAGAGGCAGGAAGTGAGGGACAGGACACGGTGGGGGGAGCGAGGAGGAAGTGTGAGGCAGGGGAGGCAGGGCACCAGGGACAGAAGAAACGGGGCAGAGACACCGAGGGCTGTGTGGGACAGGCTGTGGGGAGGGAGGTATGGGGCAGAACATGGGGGGAGGGCATAGGGAGTAGACACTCGAGGGCTGTGGCGTGGGGAGGGAGGTGCGGGGCAGAACACGGGGGGGGGGCAGGGCATGGGGGCAGACACCCAAGGGCTGTGGCATGGGGAGGGAGGTGCGGGGCAGGACACGGGGGGGGGCAGGGCATGGGGGGCAGACACCCGAGGGCTGTGGCGTGGGGAGGGAGGTGCGGGGCAGGACACGGGGGGGGCGGGGCATGGAGGGCAGACACCCGAGGGCTGTGGCGTGGGGAGGGAGGTGCGGGGCAGGACGCAGGGGGTGGGGCTTGGGGGGCAGACACTCGAGGGCTGTGGCGTGGGGAGGGAGGTGCGGGGCAGGACGCAGGGGGTGGGGCATGGGGGCAGACACTCGAGGGCTGTGGCGTGGGGAGGGAGGTGCAGGGCAGGACGCAGGGGGTGGGGCATGGGGGCAGACACTCGAGGGCTGTGGCGTGGGGAGGGAGGTGCGGGGCAGGACGCAGGTGGTGGGGCATGGGGGGCAGACACCCGAGGGCTGTGGCGTGGGGAGGGAGGTGCGGGGCAGGACACCAGGGGTGGGGCATAGGGGCAGACACTCGAGGGCTGTGGCGTGGGGAGGGAGGTGCGGGGCAGGACGCAGGGGGTGGGGCATGGGGGACAGACACGCGAGGGCTGTGGCGTGGGGAGGGAGGTGCGGGGCAGGACACGGGGGGGGGGGCAGGGCATGGGGGGCAGACACCCGAGGGCTGTGGCGTGGGGAGGGAGGTGCGGGGCAGGACACGGGGGGGGGGGGCGGGGCATGGGGGGCAGACACACGAGGGCTGTGGCGTGGGGAGGGAGGTGCGGGGCAGGACACCAGGGGTGGGGCATAGGGGCAGACACTCGAGGGCTGTGGCATGGGGAGGGAGGTGCGGGGCAGGACACGGGGGGGGGGGGCAGGGCATGGGGGGCAGACACCCGAGGGCTGTGGCGTGGGGAGGGAGGTGCGGGGCAGGACGCAGGGGGTGGGGCATGGGGGCAGACACTCGAGGGCTGTGGCGTGGGGAGGGAGGTGCGGGGCAGGACGCAGGTGGTGGGGCATGGGGGCAGACACTCGAGGGCTGTGGCGTGGGGAGGGAGGTGCGGGGCAGGACACGGGGGGGGGGGCAGGGCATGGGGGACAGACACGCGAGGGCTGTGGCGTGGGGAGGGAGGTGCGGGGCAGGACGCAGGTGGTGGGACATGGGGGCAGACACTCGAGGGCTGTGGCGTGGGGAGGGAGGTGCGGGGCAGGACACCGGGGGTGGGACATGGGGGCAGACACTCGAGGGCTGTGGCGTGGGGAGGGAGGTGCGGGGCAGGACGCAGGGGGTGGGGCATGGGGGACAGACACGCGAGGGCTGTGGCGTGGGGAGGGAGGTGCGGGGCAGGACACCGGGGGTGGGGCATGGGGGGCAGACACGCGAGGGCTGTGGCGTGGGAGGCAGGGCGGGCCGGGGTCTCTTACCTCCCTCGGACGCAGCAGCCGGGGAGGCGCTGTCCGGGGCCATTGCCAGCAGCAGTAGCGCCAGCGGGGCGCAGAGAAGGAGCCCGCTGCCCGGAGCCATCGCGGGGCTCGCAGCTGTACAGCCCAGCGCTCGCAGCCACCTCGTCCGGCCCCGCCCCGCGACCTTCCGCAACCGCGCCGCGAGACCTGCTATTTGCTCGCGGGGGCGCGCGCGGCGGCACTCGAGAGCCGGCGACACACGCCCCCTGCCGGGCAACAGAGTCCGCGCGGCCCGAGCCTTGGCCCCGCCCCCCCCAACCGCTCCACGTCTCGGGTCCCGCCCCCAACCGCCCCCCAGCACCACCCCGAATCCCCGTCCGCACACCCGGCCACCTCCCGACCCCTCGGGCTCGATACCGCCTGAGCCCCACGTCGAATAATCCCCCCACAGGCCCCAGCACCCGCTGCCTGCCAGCCCCTGAGCACCCCGTCGCCCACAGGCCCCAAGCCAAGTCCTACCCGCCCCTCCCCAGCCCGATCGCCTCCCAGCCTCTCTCTAAGCGGCCCCAGGGCTGAGCTGAGGGCTGGTTGCAGCGTGCTGTGATTGCACTGCTGTAAGCAGAGTCAGAATGAGCGCTACCCTGACATCTGGTGATGAGCTGGGGGAAAGGATTTCAGGGGTGATCTCGTTTGCATGGGCACATCCACCCTGCCTAGCATGATGGACTGCTTGCCCAAATGGTCACTTTGGCTGCTGTGGGATCCCCAGTCTTTGTTATTGGGGCAGGAGTAATAAAGGTTGTTACCCTGGTTATGTGAATCAAGGCCAGTAGAACTGTACTTGGCATTTTATGACAGAGGGACTTGCCCTCAACGAAGGAGCACTCGCTAGGCAAGGGACATGGGTTCCACCACAACCCAGTGAATTGAGAGTGGTTGGTTGGTTGGTGTCTCCTTTTCCTTTTGGGCATAAAGCTTATGCCCAAATAAATCTGTTAGTCTTTAAGGTGCTACCAGACTCCTTGTTGTTTTTGTAGATACAGACTGTGACGTTGTGCAGTCTATATGGTTTTATAAAAACTTGATAATAAGTCAATATAATGTAACTGAGATAGTTTTAGAGAAAATACGGTAATAAGTGAATGTAAGTAACTGGGATATGCCTCATGCAAAAGGTCTCTTGTAAGGTATCATTACAAAGCTTATAATCTACTGAGTGTGATCATCTGATTTGTATAAATGTACCACTCTTGTATCTAAAACTAGAAATATAAAATGTAACTCTGAGGGCCTATTGTAATTGTGTAAAGTGTGGACCATTAATGATGGTTTGGAATCTTGATGACTCCCATTGTCTGCAGATGGCTGTATTTACCTGTGAGTCTTCCTGTATATGTGTGTGCTGGCAAGTGAGTAATGAAGTCTTGCAGTGACATGTGATCATGTCACCTGAACTGGAATCCATCTTTAACCTGGTGCTTTTCCAGTGAGGGGGGGGTGGAAACCCAGAGAGACAAAGAGTTCCCGCCTTATGCAAAAGATATATAAAGGGGGGGAAGAGAAGCGAGAAGAGGAGAGAAGCCATCATGAAGAATCCCCTAGCTACCACCTGAGCTGCAACAAGAGCTGTACCAGGGGAAAGAATTGTGCCCAGGCCTGGAAGGTGTCCAGTCTGAGAAAAACTTACTGAAACATCTCTGAGGGTGAGGAAATTATCTGTATTCAGTTTGATTAGGCATAGATTTGCGCATTTTATTTTATTTTGCTTGGTGACTTACTTTGTTCTGTCTGTTACTACTTTGAACCACTTAAATCCTACTGTCTGTATTTAATAAAATCACTTTCTATTTAGTAATTCACTCAGAGTATGTATTAATACTTGGGGGAGCAAACAACTGTGCATATCTCTCTATCAGTGTTATAGAGGGCGAACAATTTATGAGTTTGCTCTGCATAAACTTTATACAGGGTAAAACAGATTTATTTGGGTTTAGACCCCATTGGGAGTTGGGCATCTGAGTGCTAAAGACAAGCGCACTACTGCGAGCTGTTTTCAGGTAAACTTGCAGCTTTGGGACAAGTGATTCAGACCCTGGGTCTGTGTCTGGAGCCAAACAGGAGTGTCTGGCTCAGCAAGACAGGGTGCTGGAGTCCTGAGCTGGCAGGGAAAACAGAAGCAGGGGTAGTCTTTGCACATCGGGTGGCAGCTCCCAAGGGGGTTTCTGTGATCCAACCCGTCACACAGACTAACACGGCTACTCCCTGATCCTTTTCCTTTGAGGGCACTAAACACCATTATAACTCCTCCTTTCTCCACCATACAACAACAGAGCTAATTTTGATTCCATTAGGAGTCTTCTTACATGCTACGGAGTTGAAGTTACTGATACCTGGGTCTAAGCATTTGACCTACTTTGGGCTAGTGGTGCAGCACTGAGGCTCCCCTACTACCAGCTAAAAATCACTAAGAGGTGAGCTCACTTCAAGCTGTTGGAGATGCTGCTGTGGGTGCTAGAATCAGTAAGTTTGGCTTTGGAGAGGGAGATGGGGGGAGTAAGGGGAGTGAGTGGAGAGGGAATTGAAGATCTGAATAATTCTGCTGATAGTTTTTTATCATGAGGGCTTAGTTTGGAGCTGCTTGAGGAATTCCAGAGCTCCAAGGCTTAGTTTTTGTGCTGTGATAATCTATTCAGGACTGTAGTAGAGTAAGGCGAGTCTTTGGCTCCACTGAGCACCCAGAAGTCTGCTCTTTATTCTTTCATTAGAATTTTATTTCAGGAAGTAATATATCACTAAGAAGAACATGAAGACAGCGGATCTGAATCTCCTACTTATACTGATGGAGATTAGGAGTAACTCCCTGGAACAGACTTTCACCAGTGTAAAGGGAAAGGAGAATCAGATACAAGATGTATAAGCATACATTCTTACATATGTTATTCCTACTTCTGTCTTTTTTGTCCATAACAAAAGACCTCAAAACAGAAGGATCTTGTGGTTCAGGCACTTAAGAAATCTGGGCTAAACTCCCAGCTCTGCCACAAACTTCCTGTATGACCTTGGGCAAGATTTTCAAAAGAGCCTGATTTGCCACACCCACAAGTGGGGCCCAATTTTCAAACACATTCAGCTCCCAACAGCTCCTACTGTGACACTTGTGTCTCAATTTTTCAAGAGATCTCATCACACTAGGTGCTTTTTGAAGTGCTGAGATAGGAACAGCGCATTGGTCCCTGTTGTGGATACTGAATTCTTTGAAACCTCTCTGTGACAATGTACCCCATAAGGCTTTATGGGGGGGTGCTTATAAATGTGTGTATGATATAACTGGAATAGGTTTTTGCTACCTATGCCATGTAACATATCCATGTAAAGGTTATGATCTACTGGTTATGTTCATCCTAGTTGTATGCAGGCACCATTTGTGTGTTCAAAGTTATGAACATTGGCTTTATAATTGCTAAGTAGTCTTAGATTTCTAAGTAGCCTTAGTTAGAACATTTGGTCACTTCTTGGGAAAGGAATGTGCAAATTAGGTGCTCAATCAGGAAGCACTTAACAGACAAAAAAGCTTGGAAGACTCCAATCCACATAAGAAGTCTATCTGAGGACATTCAAGGTAGCATGTGGGTAATGGCTACTACCTGCAAGTCCTGAGTCATGCATGGACATGTGACTTGCCCATGTGATTCCAAATCTCCATTTTGTGACTGGATTCTACACAGAGTGAGGAGGGGGTCTCCACCCACAAGAGAAAGGCTATTTAAAACCCCTGGGAGACCCTCTATTTTGTCTTCAGCTGGCTAAAGAAGGAGCCTCTCCACGCTTCCCCCCCCCCCCCCCCCCCGATACTTGAAGGAAACTGGAACAAAGGACAGTAACTACAGAGGGTGTGAGCGATTGTTGGACCCAGGCTAAAAGGAGATTAGCCTGTAAAAGGGAGCATTCTGGAACTGGTGAGGATCTTATCTGTATTTAGTTTGATTAGACATAGATTTGTGCATTTTATTTTATTTTGCTTGGTGACTTACTTTGTTCTGTCTGTTACTACTTGGAACCACTTAAATCCTACTTTCTGTATTTAATAAAATCACTTTTTACTTAGTAATTAACTCAAAATATGTATTAATACCTAGGGGAGCAAACAACTGTGCATATCTATCAGTGTTATAGAGGGCGAACAATTTATGAGTTTACTCTGCATAAGCTTTATACAGGGTAAAATGGGGGGAGGGATAGCTCAGTGGTTTGAGCATTGGCCTACTAAACCTAGGGTTGTGAGTTCAATCCTTGAGGGGGCCATTTAGGGAGCTGGGGCAAAATCAGTACTTGGTCCTGCTAGTGAAGGCAGGGGGTTGGACTTGATGACCTTTCAGGGTCCCTTCCAGCTCTATGAGATAGGTATATCTCCATATTAAAAACAGATTTATTTGGGTTTAGACCCCATTGGGAGTTGGGCATCTGAGTGCTAAAGACAAGCACACTTCTGTGAGATGTTTTCAGGTAAACCTGCAGCTTTGGGGCAAGTAATTCAGACCCTGGGTCTGTGTTGGAGCAGATGGGAGTGTCTGGCTCAGCAAGACAGGGTGCTGAAGTCCTTAGCTGGCAGGGAAAACAGGAGCAGGGGTAGTCCTGGCACATCAGGTGGCAGCTCCCAAGGGGGTTTCTGTGATCCAACCCGTCACACTCTCAGTGACTGTTCTCCCATTCCTAACACTAGAAACATGCTGCACCTCCTCCTCCACCCACCCTCATGGGAAAGATAGAGAGAGAGACAGTGTGTCCCAGTAGATGCTGGGGAGTAAGATCTGGCCTGGTACCTGTTGACTCGGGTTGGCTTTGGGATATAAACTGATATTGTCATATCAGCACTTGGATTTCCCAGGGGTCCCATGTTTGTATCATGGCCTCTGGGGGGGGGGGGGTTCCCCAGTCTGGCTCCAGATTGTGTGCGTCAGGCCCCACTCTGAGTGGGGGTGTTGTGTAATTGAGTGAATTAGTTGGTGGGGGTGGAGGTACAGGAGCCTAATGATAACAATAAGCACATTCTGTGAAGTGGCACCAATCAACACTAAGGGGCGGGGAAACTGGAGCCCTCCGTTGTGGGGGATGGATGGCAGAGTGTGTCTGTTCCCTATTAATACTATTGTCTGTGTTGTCCTGTGGCTGGTCAATGTGCCAAACCCAGAGGCCAGCCATTAATGTCCAAGGCAAAGAGCACAATTTGCCCTGCATCTGACGAAGTGGGTATTCACCAACGAAAGCTTATGCTCCAATATGTCTGTTAGTCTATAAGGTGCCACAGGACTCTCTCGCTTTTTACAGATCCAGACTAACACGGCTACCCCTCTGATACAATTTACCCTGGACGGTCTCTTTGGCCTCTTCAGTTTTGTGAGCATGGTCCAGACACAGCAACATTTTCTCCCTGCAAGGGGAGCAGTGTTCAGTTCCATGAGAGGGGGAAGGAGGAAGAACAAGAGACAGGGAGACAGTGATTGGATTGTAAAACTGTCTGATGGAATACCCTGAACTGACTGGTAGTAATCACAGGGGGTCAGAACTTTTGAATGCTCTCCCCTCCAGCCTGGGTGTCGTGGGCCAGGTTTTTGTCCAGGGGAAGTTTTTCTGTGACATTTGACCCAAAAGGGGTCAGTCATTTCTGAGAATCAGCAAAGGGAAACAATCTGCTTTCATCAACGTAAAGCAAATTCTTGCCCCATTTAGCAACAGCCAGGCACAAAGATGGCTATGGGTAGGAAGGTGACTTGGGGAGGGCAGGAGGTTTCAGGGAAGGTTTGGAGCCTGCACATAGGTTCTTTTAAATGACAGCAACTCTCCTGGTCCCACAGGAAGTTAGGCATGTTGGTACATGAGCTGTACGGAGGCAGATTTATGGAAATGGACAGCACTCTCCCTGGCATGGAGGCTGGGATGGTGGAGTCTTGGAAGGGTGTTCATGGAGATGGTGTGGGTACTTCACTACAGCCATAGAATAATAGCTCAGATTGAAGTATGCTCAACAAACCTGCGCTCAGTCAGATTCAGTTCGGTCCCTTAACATCCTCCCCCGGTGTGATCCCACAGGTCTCCAGAATGGAAGCCTGAATCTCACAGTCTCTGTCCTCACCTGCTAAGGAGAGCAGATCCTTCGAACTGTGTCTCCTCCACCAGTTGCCATGCTCTCTGCTCATCCATCAGCGCCACAACTCAGTGACTCCCTCAAGGTACAACTCCCTCTCCAGGGGCTGGATGGCAATGCTGGGTAGAAAAGGTGGCATGTCCCACCTGCTCTCTGTGCAGGGGAATGTGCTCCAAGCATCACAGCAGGGTCATCTAAAGACAAAGGGATAGGCTATGTGAGATCCTTGGGCCCCAACAGGAATGGGCTTCCCTTTTCTGATGACTAAGAGCAGCCAGCAATGCTCTGCTTTCCAGCCCTAAATGCTTCAGACACCACTCTGCTTCATCTCTATACTACTGAGCTGGCCACTCTGGGGAAGGCTTCTGGCTTTCTGAATAGATGGGGGGCTGCTCTGCCCACTCCTGACTCTGCCAAGCTCAAAGGCCCGATGATCCAAACTCCCAGTTCTCCAAAACCTTTCCATGTCCCTGAGCCCCCCAGATAAGGAGGATCTTAATGGGAATTCAATACTTTCTAAGGGCTGGTACAGACACTGTGTGAGGAGTTGGCTCCATCTGTGATGGGTCGGACCCCTTGGGAAGCCACCTGATGTGCTGAGATACCACTGAGTCTACCTGTTCTGCCAGCATGGGCCCCCTTTAACCTGTCTTGCTGAGCCAGGTTCTTAAAACCTTCTCTCTCTCACACCTCTTTTCCCCCCCCTCCCCCCCCCGAGCAGATCAGCTCTGGGAAGACTCAGTTTAAGGGACTTGCTCCAGCACTCAGATGTCAACCTCCCTTGGAGTGCAGACCCAAAGATATATTATGAAATTCACCCCCTCCCTCAATGTGGAGAGAGGTGTGCACACTTCTTGCCCCCCACCCCTCCAGTTAGAAATTACAGAAACTGGGTTTAATAATAAACAAAACAATTTTTTCTCCCAAGAAACTGCAGTTCAGTTTGGTTTGGAGTCTCCCTATTGCCCTATTTGTCTGGTGCCTGCCACTCATCTTTCATGGCTGCATTGGGGCTTCCGAAAGTGGAGGGAGAGACATGTGCACTGTTGACTCTTGATACAGGCAGTGGGGCACATTTCGCAGGGAGTGAGCAGAGCAAGCTGAACTCAAGGCATCAGGTGCCTGTAAATAATCACAGAGCTGTGTACGATAAGCACTCTGTAGGCTGGGGAAGAAATGGATCCCCAACTATTAGTGAGGGTGAGGAGTGGCATCTTCTCTCCACCCCAGGGACGGCACACTAACAATTCTGGACATTGGGCAGGATGGAAAAAATGAACTGTCAGGGTGGAGCCTGGTCCCTCTGTCCCTCAATCTCTTAGCACCATTTTCAGGATGCCCGTCAGCTTGCCAGTACACTCGCCCGTCTCCACCAGCCCATCCAGCATGGTGAAGCAGAAGAGCATCAGGTACTACAAAGGCAGGTGCTTTGCGATGACCTGCAGGGAAAAGCAATAAGGCGAATATGAAACTAATTCCCTTGGCCTGGACTCCCAACTAACACTGTACTAAATAGGGACTAAGGTTTGGCTGTATTTGTCCAGCACTAAGTTATCTGCTCGTGGGAAACTGGAGCCTATAACTGAAATTTCAATCTGGCAGCTCCTGCTTTTCTATCTCAGTGACTGCATTGTTGGGGAAACCCATGAAAGTGGGGACACAAATTCCTTGTCAAGTGAAGGGATGATCTCTCTCTGTAGAACTCTCTCTCCAGCTACAGTCTCTGTTACTCACTGCTGGGGCGGGGGTGTTGTTGCAGCTGGGATAATCCTGCTCCCCACTCACCATATACAATCCAACAGCACTAAGGAATCACTCTCAGGTCCAGAGCTCTCCACACCCCATCTCAAGTTAGCTGAATCCAGCTTTAGCTGGCCAGGTGGGAATTCCCAGCCCGCGTGAGTTCTCAGCTGGTATAAAGCCAGTGCCCCTGGTTCCTCTGCCATCTGCCTTCACCAGTGTTGGGAATGTGTCGGGGTGGGGTTAGAGCACAGCCAGACTCTCCTAACCCTCAACTTGCACAGACTCCCTGGAGGACCATCACATGCTGGTGTTAGAGCAACCTAGGGGCTACTCTAACTTACATCAGGGGAGGGGCTGACACAGATCAGTGCACAGAATCAGGAGCTGTATTTTAGATGCCCCTCCCTGCTGTCCTGGGCCAGGCAGATTGTGATGTAGGAGAGAATGTCCCCCTCACTGTTTCTCTATAAAGATACTTTTCTGCCCAGCGTCTCACTCAAACTATGCCCCAAAACACCCCACAGCGTTCACAACAGAGATGAAGCCAAGGCTGTGGAGAGTGCAGGGCAATGGGAGCACACGGGGATGGACCCATAGTGATGCCGAGAAGCCTGTGTGTCTTTGGAACTGAGAGATAGCAGCTGTGTAGTAAAGAGCAGGGTCCAAGAGCTGAGTCCTCTGGGATTCTGTGGCAGAGATACTCCTGGCACAGAGAAGGTGCCTCCCCAAGGGATGGCAGAGGCAGAACCATGAGCAGAGAAGGGCTGGGAATAGGTCAGTGTCAAAGCAAAGATGTGTATGGAACTGGTGGGCAGGAGTGACACAAGGAAGCAGATGGGGGAGGAGCTGTTGGCAGTGGCAGGAATACATGAAACAAGGGTAGAGAGTCAGGACCAAGCACTGCAAGGTGAAGGGATCAAGGGAGGAGGGAGATTTAAGAGACTAAGTGCTTCCTTTGACCTGGTGAAGGGGAGAGGCCACGACAGCACTGTAGATACCAACCCACTTCTGCTATGTGGACCTTTGGATAGAGCCAGAGATTTAAAGTGCAATGTTCTCCCTGTAGCCCCAGTCACTAAGTAACTGCAGGGAGATGGCAGAGGGTTGTGAGGCTGGAGACAGTTTGCTTCTGCTCCATCTTACCTTTTCGAGGAGAGAGATTGAGATACCCTATGTCTGAGACTTCCTGAGCACTAAAGGGCGGCAGCCCAGTCACAGAGCCCTGTTTTGCAATGGGCCTCAGCTCTTGGGCCACAGAACAGAAAATGTGGGAGTGGGCTGATTGTTCTGAGCCCAGATCTTCGTGGACACAGGATCACCCTCTTGCCCCATCTCTCTGTAAATGCTGCTGGGGAGCAGCAGAGTCCATTTTGCTGTCACTCACTCGCCTTGCGGAGGGCTCTGAAGCTGCAGAACACGAAGAGCTCTTACAGCTCATCCCCATTCATGGCCTTGGAGGAGCAGAGCCATTTCTGCCAGTGCTGAGGGAACAAGGAGGAACGTGTCTGAGCAGCAGCAACATCAGACACACAGCTGACCAGAATCCAGGTTACTCAGCAAGTGAATTGCTAGGTTCCCCCAGCTTTGGTGGCAGATGGGAATTGCAGCCTTGTCCATGTCTCACTAACCTCTGACTGGATAACAGAGCTATGCCATCTCATCCATGCTCAGCACACCTTGTGGTGCGAACAACATGCTGCTGGTGATACAACCATGGGTGGCCTTGGCCTCTTCTTCCTCAGAAGGGAGACTGGAGTTTCCTGATGTAAGCGGGGGAATGGTCCCGCTATTGTGGGGAACCTTCCTGGCTTATACACTACCCCGGTGAAATGGGCTAGGGAAAGGATCTGAGTCCTTGATCCCACTTCCTTTACCCCCAGGCCTGCCTCAAGGGCTCTCCTTCCACTCTCCTGTGTTGCAGAGTCCTCGTAACCCTGACAAGGCTGAGCCCAGGATTCCTGAGAGACTCGACCCCCAACCTTGTTGTGGTCACTTAGGGCAGGGGCTAGAGCAGGGGTGGGCAAACTTTTTGGCCCGAGGGCCACAGTGGGGTTGCAAAACTGTATGGAGAGCTGGGTAGGGAAGGCTGTGCCTCCCTAAACAGCCTGGCCGCCACCCCCTATCCGCCCCCTCCCACTTCCCACCTCCTGACTGCCCCCCTCAGAATCCCCGACTAACCCAACCCCCCTGCTCCTTGTCCCCTGACCGTCCCGGGACCCCCCACCCCTAACTGCCGCCCCAGGACCCCACCCCCTATCCAACCCCTCCTGCTCCCTGTCCCCTGACAGGCCCCCCGGGACTCCCACGCTTATCCAACTCTCCCTATTCCCCCTGAACCTCCACTCCATCCAACCGCCCCCTGCTCCCTGTCCCCTGACTGCCACCCAGAATCCCCCGCCCCTTATCCAACCCCCCCCCCCCCCCCACTCCCCACTCCCTTACCATGCCGCTCAGAGCAGCATGTCTGGCAGCCGTGCTGCCCGGTCAGAGCTAGACATGCTGCCACTCCGCCACCCAGAGCGCTGCTCGCACAGCGGTGTGGCTGCAGGGGAGGGGGAACAGCAGGGGAGGGGCCGGGGGCTAGCCTCCCTGGCTGGGAGCTCAGGGGCCGTGCAGTATGGTATCCCGGGCCGGATGTGGCCCGCGGGCCATAGTTTGCCCATCTCTGGGCTAGAGTGTCCCCACTCCGGGGTGCTCTCTCTGCACTGG
Organism: Chrysemys picta bellii; assembly: GCF_011386835.1. NCBI lineage: Eukaryota > Metazoa > Chordata > Testudines > Emydidae > Chrysemys > Chrysemys picta. The sequence continues at coordinate 50,595,824 of NC_088799.1, read as the reverse complement.
ATGCTTCCCCGACCCTGATCATTACATATAGTTCAAAGCAAATACAATTTATTAAACAGCAATCAATTTAAAAAAAACAAGGATAAAACAGGAAAGGTTAAAGGAAAACACATCACCCTGCTCTGTGGCATGGGGACATCACAACCAGCGTCTCTGGAATGTCAGGGAAGTTCACAGTCTGTTCCTCACACATCCCAGGCCTCCTTCTCGGGCCTTGGGTGTGCTGCAGGGATGCTGCGGAACAGACACTTGCTCTAGCAGTGGCCACATGCCTTCAGGCTCTAGCTGGCAGGACCTTTCTTCCCAGCGTCACCCCCCACCCCATCAGGGTTATGATCCCCCTCCAAGTCTGGCCTGCCAGGCCTCTTGGCTGGGGGCATCTCCCTGCACTGGGCCCTCTGCCCAGGGTCCCCCATCGCTCTCCCCAGCTGCTCACTGCATCCTGTTCCAGACTGCTCCAGTTCCACTCTGCCTCCAGCTCCCTGGGCTGCTTCTCTGGCCCTGATTGTTACAGCTCTGCTCCCAGCACAGCTCTCTGGGATGCGCCTCTGGCCCTGGCTACTGGGACTCTACTCCCAGCACAGGGCTACTCCTTGGGCTAGTGCAGCTCTGCTCCCAGCTCAACTCAGGCTCCTGCTCTCTCCTTATCTCAGCCCCACTCAGGCCCAGGCAGCTCTAGCTACATGGAGGACGGGACCCCTCCTCCTGACTCCCTCATTAGCCTGCCTGCCCTGTCAATTGGGCTGACTTGGACACTGGCCTCTCCCCATTGGCCCTGGGGACTGTCAGTCTCAGGGTCCTGGTTTCCCATTGACCCTTCCCCTTCCTTTTGGTACTGGGAGATGGCCAACCAACGCCCCCCCACCCCCACACCCCTGCCAGTTTTAGTAAGGGGCCAACAGTCCCCTTACACTGAGGCATAAGGAAGGAGCAGACAGAGACATCAGAACTGAGATTGGTCCCAGCATGAGCCAGGCTGGGATTTGATGGCAGGAGGAACCATTCACTCCCCACACTGGGGATTCTTTCAGAATTACTGGTTGTAAGGGGACTTGTTCCCTTACTAACATTCAGTGGGGGTGTTTTGGTTGGCTAGCTCCCAGCACTAAAGGAATGGGGAGAGGCCAATGCTCCAGGTCAGCCTGATTGACAGGGCGGGCAGACTAATCAGGGAGTCAGGAGGCCGGGGGGGGGGGGTCCCGTTGTCCTCCGTGTGAGCTGGAATTGCCTGGGTCAGACAGAGTGGGGCCGAGCTAAGGAGAGGGCAGGGGCCCAGGCTGAGCTGGGGAGCAGAGCTGTGTCAGCCAGAGGGGCCAGAAAAAGCAGCCCAGGAAGCAGGTCAGAGCTGGGAGCAGAGTCACGGAAGCAGCTCACAGAGCAGATCCTGTGCTGGGAGCAGGGCTGCAGCCACAGAGCCAGAGACACAGCCTAGGGGACTGGAGGCAAAGCAGCAAAGTCAGTGCTGAGGCAGAGTAGAGCTGGAGCTAGAACAGTGGATGTGGAGCAGTCTGAAGCCGGCTGCGGTGAGCAGCTGGGGCCAGCCAAGGGGGGACCCTGGGCAAAGAGCCCGGCGAAGAAAGACACCTCTAGCCAAGGGGCCTTGCAGGCCAGACCGGGAGGGGGATCTTAACTCGATGGGGGGCTGACGCAGGGAAGAAGGGTCCCACCACCCAAAGCCCAGAGGTGTGTGGCCACCACCAGAGCAAGTGTCCAACCCGCAGCAGCCCAGCCAGGGCCTGAGAAGGAGGCCTGGGACCTACAAGGAACAAACTGTGCAGTGCCCTGACGTTCCAGAGACACTCTAATGTTCCCTGCCACAGAGCAGGGTGATGTGTTTTCCTTTAACCTTTCCCATTTTTCCTTATTCTTTTTAAAAGAATTGTTGATTAAATAACTTGTATTTGCTTTAAATTGTATGAAATGATCAGTGGGCCAGGGAAGTGTCCAGTGCGTAGTGAGTAGGGTTACCATTCGTCCGGATTCCCCCGGACATGTCCGGATTTTTGAACTAAAAATAGCGTCCGGGGGGAATTTGTTAATGTCCGGACTTCCCTCCCCTCCTCCCCCCCCCCCCCCTCGCATGCAGAGCACGTGCGGCTAACAGGGCAGCCGGATGGTGCCACTTACATGAGGCTCCGACAGCGAGACAGAGTCCCTCCTCCCCCTGCAGCATAGCTCACTCACTCCCTCCCTCCCTCCCTGCATTCACGTCCGGCAGTCTGGAGCTCCTCCCCCGCTGCTGCCCAGCATACCGGAGAACGGCTCAGGCCGTTCCTGAGCAAGCTCCCAGAGAGACCTTAGGCGAACCGAAGGCCAACGACAAGGGAGCCAGGGGGTCGGAGAAGGGGCAGGGAGGTTTTGGAGGGGGCAGTCAAGAGACGGGGGGGGGGGGGGTTGGGAGTTCGGGGGGGGGCTTTCTGGGGGGGGTGTGGAGAAGGTTTTGGGCAGTTAGGGTACGGGAAGGGGGTAGGGTCCTGGGAGGCAGTTAGGGAGAGGGGTCTTAGGAAGGGGCAGTTAGGGGATAAGGAACAGGGAGGCTTAGGTAGGGGGTGGGGTCCTGGAGGACAGTTAGGAGCAGGGGTCCCAGGAGGGGGCAGTCAGGGGACAAGGGGGGGTTGGAGTTCTGGGGGGGGCTGTCAGGGGGCAGGAGTGGGGAGAGGGATTGGAGCAGTCAATGGGACAGGGAGCAGAGGGGTTTAGATGGGTCGGGAGTTCTGGGGGCGGGGCTGTCAGGGGGCAGGAGTGGGGAGAGGGATTGGAGCAGTCAATGGGACAGGGAGCAGAGGGGTTTAGATGGGTCGGGAGTTCTGGGGGGGGCTGTCAGGGGGTGGGGAGTGGTTGGATGGGGCGTGGGAGTCCCAGGGGTCTGTCTGGGGGTGGGGGTGTGGATAAGGGTTGGAGCAGTCAGGGCACAGGTGGGGGTAGGGTCCTAGGTGGCCAGTTAGGATTTGGGGGAGGGTCTCAGGAGGGGGCAGTCAGGGGACAAGAGGCAGGGAGGCTTAGGTAGGGGGTGAAGTCTTGGGGGGGCAGTTAGGGGCAGGGGTCCCAGGAGGGGGCAGTCAGGGGACAAGGAGCGGGGGGGAGGGTTGGGGGTTCTGAGGGGGGCGGAAAGTGGGTGGGGCAGGGGCGGGGCTAGGGCAGGACAGGGGCGGGGCTAGGGCGGGGCTCCTCCCGTCCTCTTTTTTGCTTGCTGAAATATGGTAACCCTAGTAGTGAGCACCCCAGAGTGGGAACACCCTAGCCCATGTCCTAAGTGATCACAGCAGGGTTGGGGGTCGAGCCCCCCAGGAATCCAGGGCCCAGCCTTGTTGGGGTTACAAGGACTCTGCCAGACAGGAGAGTGGAAGGAGAGTCCTCAAAGGCAGAGAGGCCTCAGATCCTTCCACTAGCCCATTTCACTGGGGTAGTGCAGAAGCCAGGAAAGTTCCCCACAATAGTGGGACCATTCCCCCGCTTACATAGTGATCCAGTGGGCACCAACTGTGGAGCCAGCAACAGAGGGACAAGTCCCCTCTGGAGCAGGCAGTGACTTTGCTGGGGAAGCTGTGCACATGGGATGATAATACTGAGTCCTGCCCTATAGCTTCACCCATTCACAGCACTTTACAACCAGATTAGTGCTCTTACAAGTCAGTAATCAGGGATGGAGCTGCATAAACTCTGACCCAAAGGCGGAGTTAAATCAGCCTGTTGGGAGTTAGCAGGGAGCAGCAGCATCCAGTACTCATTATTGTGCTGAAATGTCCCTTCCCCTCCTTTCATTGCATCCGTGCCTCCCAGGCTGTTGGGCTGAACAGCAGCTTTCCACAGCCAGTAAGTCAGCCCCAAAGACATACCCCAGGTATGAGATATTGATCAGGGCATGTTGACAATTGGTGCTCCCAGGCAGGCTTTGTCATCCCTTCTGAGGATTGCCTGCAACACATACAGCACAGAGTCAAAAGCAAGAACTGGAGTCTCTAAATGCTGTTTGATGCCCCCAAAGCCTCAATGCCCTGGAGTGCAGGGTCCCATGGAGCCAGGAATTTGGCCTGGTGGGAGGGGGACTGTAATGCAGTGGTTCTCAAACTATTGTACTGGTGACCCCTTTCACATAGCAAGCCTTTAAGTGCGATGCCCCTTATAAATTAAAAACACTTGTTTATATATTTAACACCATTATAAATGCTCAAGGCAAAGTGGAGCTTGGGGTGGAGGCTGACAGCTCACGACCCCCCATGTAATAACCTCCCAACCCCCAGTTTGAGAACCCGTGCGTAAAGGAATGCTGCTAAACTCTTATTATACCATTCAGCCACGAGAGGGCACTGTGTGTAAAATACCTTATTTAAATGAACCTCAGTCATACCTGGCAGAGCATTAAAGGATCTTATGATGAATACAGCTGATGTGTATTCTGTGACCAGTTCATATCTGGTATAGGGACATGACATGATGGCAGGAGTAAACTAAGAACAGAAACAGAAGGAAAACAGCAGCCAAGGTTGCAAACACAAGAAACAGCAACTAAGGTTACAGGATCTCATCAACATGCCACTCTTCAATGTTCCAGAGAACTTCAGCTTTGACAAACCTTCACAATGGACCGACTGGAAGCCGTATTTTGTAAAATTTCGAATTGCAAACAAACGCCACAAAAACTGGGAGATATACAGGTATCTTCTTTAATTTATGCTATGGGGAAGCAAGCAGATCACATCTTTAAATCCTTCAACTTTATTGAAGACAGTCAAAGATGACTATGAAAGAGTTCTGGCTATGTTTGATGCATACTGTATGGGGCATACCTACCCCACACCAGCCCCAAGTGGGTTAACTCTGCTTTGCAGACTGAGAAAGCCCCGCCCCTCTGGCCGTGCTGGGCATGCTAAGCCTGGAGGCAGCATATAAAAGGTAGCAACCCAGCTCAGTCTGGGCAGGCTGCTGGAGGGGAAGGATGCAGGCTGTGAGCTCTCCAGGGAGATGCTACAGGCCCCAACTGTGGGAACAAGACTCGCAGAGTGCCACACAGACTCCAGGCTGCCTGATGAGCCCCAAGAAGGGGCCACACCGGTGGGAGCCTGGCCATTTGAGGACCCTAGAGACCCAGAGGAACTAGGGAGCTTTGATGAGAGAGAAAGGGTAAGAAGCAGCCTGGGGACTTAAACTTTTTGACAGTGAGTGAACCAAGGAACCAGTCTGTGTTTTGGGAGGATCCCCGCTGACTCAGTGGTGAGCACCCCCACCACTGACAGGGCCCTGGGCTGGGACTCAGAGGAGCAAGGAGGGCTTGAGTCCTCTTGAGTGGTGCCCCACTCCCCCAACAAGCCATGCAATCCCATAGAGGTGGGCTACTATGCTGACTCTGGCCCTTAGGCCACACTGCCCCATGTAGAAGGGCTGCTTACTGACTCTGGCCATTAGGCCACACTGCCCTAGCTGGAAAGGCTGCCCTATTGATGCCAGCCACTAGGCCAAACTACCACAGCCATAGTAAAGGTAATTGGTATAAGAACTAACTGGCTGCGGTACAGCTTTTTCCCTTCTTTTGGGCCACACATGACCCGACACCCTGTGGCAGGGTGTACCTACCCTGCGACACATACTTTGTACCTCAGAGGAGTGTGGTTTGTGAAAGAGCATGTTTTCACCTGAGAATTCAAGAATGAGGGGGAAATGTAGACTGTTTTATAAGAGCTGTCTATACATGGGCTGGAAACTGATTTTTGGGAATGGAAAACATGAATATACCAAAGACAGGCTGTTTGTTTGTGTTAAATATTTTTCACGTCAGCTACAATTGGAGAAACTTAACCCTAGCCACAGCTATTCAAATAGCAAAATAGTCTGAACGGGTGAAACAGCAAAACCCAGAGAAACCTGAAAAACTAGCTTCGAAACTATAAACAGACATTCAAGTGTTAAAAGTCATCATCATAAAACCCCTGAAGCAAGGAGAGAAAACTTCCAGGCTAAGAGGGACCAATTCCAGCCTACACGTACAAGATGTGGAAAAAGTCGTATCCCAAGAGATGATGCATGTCCAGCCAGAGGCATGCGGTGTAATAAATGCTTGAAATATGGACGATTTGCAGCTGTTTGCCACACCAAAGCAGGCAGGGAGTTGATTCATCTTACAGACAAGCAAGAGCAATAGATCACAGAAACAATCACAGAACCTGCCTGGAGAGTGAAACTAAATATTCACAGCAAGACTATTGCCTTTAAAATTGACTCAGGAGCTGAAGTTACAGTCATCTAAGAATGGATTTACAGTCACCTAGAATCCCTCCAAGAGCTGAAGTCCCCTGACCTAGCTCAGACTAGCCCTGGAGGTATTCTGAACTGCATGGGCCAGTTCACCACAGAAACAACTTAAAGACAAAAACTTTGCATTCTGAGTGCATGTGCTCAAAGGACCACAGATCAACAGCCTTTTCAGCTGCAGCTTGGTAGCCATGATGAGCCTAGTGAGAAAGGTGGAAGAAGTCAATGGAATATTTAGTGAAATTGGACTTTTGAAAGGAGATACAGTACAAATAACCTTAAGAGACAATGTTGAACCATATAGTGTACAGTTACCAGTGACCCCCCCGCCCCCCCCCCCTTAACAGAGCAGCCTTTATGTCAACCAGCGGCCATTAGGGGGAAGCAGACACTTCAAGTACACAGTAGCCTGAACTTTTCAACTGTTTTCCCTTCAAGGCCTTAAGGTAGTTGGAGCTGGTCCCAAGCCGGTTTTCACTGACCAGATAGCAAAAGCACGGGTCTGACCACCACCAATCAAGTGTTAACACTGCAAGGACCTTTGTCTGAATGTGTATAAAGGATCTGTAAAATGTGTGTAAGACAGAGTTTTTGTACCAGGGTGCAAAGCTCTCCTTTCTTCTGCAGAATAAAGCAACTCTTCCTTATCCCTGTCTGGCTGTTATCGGCTCTCAGCTAGGTGGACCCGATATTTCGGTAACAGAAGAACACAACAAACCCAAGATGGGCAGGGATGGTGTCCCTAGCCTCTGTTTTCCAGAGGCTGGGAGTGGGTAACGGGGGATGGATCACTTGCCGATTGCCTGTCCTATTCATTCCCTCTGGGGCACCTGGCATTGGCTGTTGTTGGAAGACAGGATACTGGACTAGATGGACCATTGGTCTGACCCAGTCTGGCTGTTCTTATGTTCTAACAAAGTCCTAAGCCTAATCAATCAGTCTGGCCTGAAACTAAACAAGGAAAAGTGGGGGGGGGGAGGGGGGAGTTTGGTCCCCCCCCCCCAAATCGAGTTGCTGGGACAGAAACAAAGATGGAATCAGTTCTAGCCCCGAGAAAGTAAAAGTAATTCAAGAACTGAATGCACCAACTAATGTACCAGAACTGAGATATGTACTGGGGATGGTCAATTATCTTGGTTGTACCTATAAGACCTTTAACAGTTCATTCGCTTTGCGACCAGGGGCTGCTAACAGGGAGTTTCGCAAGGGAGTTCTCCAGGTGAAGGAGGAGCAATACAGCATCCTTTTGGGTCTGTTTGTTTGTTTTGGTTGTTTGAAGGACCGTGTGCTGTGGCTGGCAGTTGGAAGCTGTGAGCTTCAAAGGAAGGTTTGAAAGCTAGACGCCTCTGGTAAGTGGCTGAGCCTTCATCAGTGGGCGGGGCATTCATACAGGCCAGGGCTTTATAAAGCAGCGCACAAGCGACCAGGGGCTGCTAACAGGGAGTTTCACAAGGGAGTTTGGAAGGGGAGCAGGAAGGGGGCGAGGGTCCCTTGCCAGTTCCATCTGATTTCCCTTGATTCCCCTTAATACTTATAAGCAACTACATTCATTTTGCAAAGACTGTAACTTGCAATTTCCACTTACTGATATCCAGGCTGGGGGGACCATCCAATGTGAGAGGTGCCTGCTGGTGGAATCTCTCAGGCAGCAGGTGGGAGAGCTACAGGAGGAGGTGGCTAGGTTGAGGAGCATCCGTATCCACGAGCAATTCCTCGACAGTGTCCATGTGGAGACAGCTGAGGTAGCTGTCCCAGTACACAGGACTGCTGATACACCACTGGTGGAGGAGGAGATGGTTCAGGGTGGACACTGGCAGCTGGTTACTTCTGGCAGCAGGCAGTGCTCCACCCTTGCTCTGAACCCTCCTGCCGTGGTTATAGGTAACCGTTATGCTCTTCTTGATACAGGAAAGAAGGAATCACTCCCTACAGTGAAGGAGGAGAAGCCTCGTACCCCTAAGGCTGGAAAGTCTGCTGCCACCACTGCGAAAAGGAAACGTAGGGTAGTGGTGGTCGGAGACTCTCTGCTGAGGGGGACAGAGGCGCCCATCTGTCGCCCTGACATTTCATCTCGGGAGGTATGCTGCCTGCCGGGGGCCCGTATCCGAGACGTTACGGAGGCATTGTCGAGGATTATCCAGCCCTCTGACTACTACCCCATGCTACTCATCCATGTGGGCACAAATGATACTGCGCGGTGTGACACTGAGCGGATCAAGAGTGACTACAGGGCTCTGGGAGTACGGGTGAAGGAGTTTGGAGCGCAGGTGGTATTCTCTTCAATTCTTCCTGTCAAAGGTAGGGGCCCGGGCAGAGACAGATGCATCATGGAGGTGAATGCCTGGCTGCGAAGATGGTGTTGCCAGGAGGGCTTTGGCTTCCTAGACCACGGGATGCTATTCGAGGAAGGACTGCTAGGCAGAGATGGCGTTCACCTTTCGAGGAGAGGAAAGACCCTATTCGGACACAGACTGGCTAACCTAGTGAGGAGGGCTTTAAACTAGGTTCGACGGGGACAGGTGAGCAAAGCCCACAGGTAAGTGAGGAACATGGAGACCGGGGAGATGGGTCGGAAACAAGAGGGAGTGTGGGCTATATTGGCAGAGAGAAAGGAGAGTCAGGACAAAACTGGGAGGAAAGATCAAACCAGTATCTTAGATGCCTATATACAAATGCGAGAAGTATGGGGAATAAGCAGGAAGAACTGGAAGTGCTAATAAATAAATACAACTATGACATTGTTGGCATCACTGAAACTTGGTGGGATAATACACATGATTGGAATGTTGGTGTGGATGGGTACAGCTTGCTCAGGAAGGATAGACAGGGGAAAAAGGGAGGAGGTGTTGCCTTATATATTAAAAATGTACACACTTGGACTGAGGTAGAGATGGACATAGGAGACGGAAGTGTTGAGAGTCTCTGGGTTAGGCTTAAAGGGCCAAAAAACAAGGGAGATGTCATGCTAGGAGTCTACTACAGGCCACCTAACCAGGTGGAAGAGGTGGATGAGGCTTTTTTCAAGCAACTAACAAAATCATCCAAAGCCCAAGATTTGGTGATGATGGGGGACTTCAACTATCCGGATATATGTTGGGAAAATAACACAGCGGGGCACAGACTATCCAACAAATTCTTGGACTGCATTGGAGACAACTTTTTATTTCAGAAGGTTGAAAAAGCTACTAGGGGGGAAGCTGTTCTAGACTTGATTTTAACAAATAGGGAGGAACTCGTTGAGAATGTGAAAGTAGAAGGCAGCCTGGGTGAAAGTGATCATGAAATCATAGAGTTCGCAATTTTAAGGAAGGATAGAAGGGAGAAGAGCAAAATAGAGACAATGGATTTCAGGAAGGCAGATTTTGGGAAGCTCAGAGAGCTGATAGGTAAGGTCCCATGGGAATCAAGACTGAGGGGAAAAACAACTGAGGAGAGTTGGCAGTTTTTCAAAGGGACACTATTAAGGGCCCAAAAGCAAGCTATTCCGCTGGTTAGGAAAGATAGAAAATGTGGCAAAAGACCACCTTGGCTTAACCACGAGATCTTGCACGATCTAAAAAATAAAAAGGAGTCATATAAAAAATGGAAACTAGGACAGATTACAAAGGATGAATATAGGCAAACAACACAGGAATGCAGGGGCAAGATTAGAAAGGCAAAGGCACAAAATGAGCTTAAACTAGCTACGGGAATAAAAGGAAACAAGAAGACTTTTTATCAATACATTAGAAGCAAGAGGAAGACCAAAGACAGGGTAGGCCCACTGCTTAGTGAAGAGGGAGAAACAGTAACAGGAAACTTGGAAATGGCAGAGATGCTTAATGACTTCTTTGTTTCGGTCTTCACCGAGAAGTCTGAAGGAATGCCTAACATAGTGAATACTAATGGGAAGGGGGTAGGTTTAGCGGATAAAATAAAAAAAGAACAAGTTAAAAATCACTTAGAAAAGTTAGATGCCTGCAAGTCACCTGGGCCTGATGAAATGCATCCTAGAATACTCAAGGAGCTAATAGAGGAGGTATCTGAGCCTCTAGCGATTATCTTTGGAAAGTCATGGGAGACGGGAGAGATTCCAGAAGACTGGAAAAGGGCAAATATAGTGCCCATCTATAAAAAGGGAAATAAAAACAACCCAGGTAACTACAGACCAGTTAGTTTAACTCCTGTGCCAGGGAAGATAATGGAGCAAGTAATTAAGGAAATCATCTGCAAACACTTGGAAGGTGGTAAGGTGATAGGGAACAGCCAGCATGGATTTGTGAAGAACAAATCATGTCAAACCAATCTGATAGCTTTCTTTGATAGGATAACGAGCCTTGTGGATAAGGGTGAAGCGGTGGATGTGGTATACCTAGACTTTAGTAAGGCATTTGATACGGTCTCGCATGATATTCTTATCGATAAACTAGGCAAATACAAATTAGATGGGGCTACTATAAGGTGGGTGCATAACTGGCTGGATAACCGTACTCAGAGAGTTGTTGTTAATGGTTCCCAATCCTGCTGGAAAGGCGTAACGAGTGGGGTACCGCAGGGGTCTGTTTTGGGACCGGCTCTGTTCTATATTCATCAGCGACTTAGATATTGGCATAGAAAGTACGCTTATTAAGTTTGCGGATGATACCAAACTGGGAGGGATTGCAACTACTTTGGAGGACAGGGTCATAATTCAAAATGATCTGGACAAATTGGAGAAATGGTCTGAGTTAAACAGGATGAAGTTTAACAAAGACAAATGCAAAGTGCTCCACTTAGGAAGGAAAAATCAATTTCACACATACAGAATGGGAAAAGACTGTCTAGGAAGGAGTACGGCAGAAAGGGATCTAGGGGTTATAGTGGACCACAAGCTAAATATGAGTCAACAGTGAGATGCTGTTGCAAAAAAAGCAAACATGATTCTGGGATGCATTAACAGGTGTGTTGTGAGCAAGACACGAGAAGTCATTCTTCCGCTCTACTCTGCTCTGGTTAGGCCTCAGCTGGAGTATTGTGTCCAGTTCTGGGCGCCGCATTTTAAAAAAGATGTGGAGAAATTGGAAAGGGTCCAAAGAAGAGCAACAAGAATGATTAAAGGTCTTGAGAACATGACCTATGAAGGAAGGCTGAAAGAACTGGGTTTGTTTAGTTTGGAAAAGAGAAGACTGAGAGGGGACATGATAGCAGTTTTCAGGTATCTAAAAGGGTGTCATAAGGAGGAGGGAGAGAACTTGTTCACCTTATCCTCTAAGGATAGAACCAGAAACAATGGGTTTAAACTGCAGCAAGGGAGGTCTAGGTTGGACATTAGGAAAAAGTTCCTAACTGTCAGGGTGGTTAAACACTGGAACAAATTGCCTAGGGAGGTTGTGGAATCTCCATCTCTGGAGATATTTAAGAGTAGGTTAGATAAATGTCTATCAGGGATGGTCTAGACAGTATTTGGTCCTGCCATGCGGGCAGGGGACTGGACTCGATGACCTCTCGAGGTCCCTTCCAGTCCTATAATCTATGAATTCAGGGGTTTTGTCACTGTATAAAGTTCAACACACCAAATCAAGAAATTGCTTTCAAAAAGGTAAAAGAAATGATCTCAACAGTTCCAGTTCTCAATGACTAAGATGTGAACAAATCCACAATGGTCAATAAGAATGTAAGCTGCTATGGCCCAGGTGGTGCATTGTTGCAATGAAAGCAAGTTGCACTTTGCTGTCACACAATTTCCTGGTGCAAGTGCTGGAGGAACCAAGTAGGGACAGCGCTCTTCTAGACCTGCTGCTCACAAACCGGGAAGAATTAGTAGGGGAAGCAAAAGTGGGTGGGAACCTGGGAGGCAGTGACCATGAGATGGTCGAGTTCAGGATCCTGACACAAGGAAGAAAGGAGAGCAGCAGAATACGGACCCTGGACTTCAGAAAAGCAGACTTTGACTCCCTCGGGGAACTGATGGGCAGGATCCCCTGGGAGAATAACATGCTGGGGAAAGGAGTCCAGGAAAGCTAGCTGTATTTTAAAGAATCCTTATTGAGGTTACAGGAAAAAAACATCCCGATGTGTAGAAAGAATAGTAAATATGGGAGGCGACCAGCTTGGCTTAACAGTGAAATCCTTGCTGATCTTAAATGCAAAGAAAAAGCTTACAAGAAGTGCAAGATTGGACAAATGACCAGGGAGGAATATAAAAATATTGCTCAGGCATGCAGGAGTGAAATCGGGAAGGCCAAATCACAAGTTGCAGTGGGGGAGGTTTAGGTTGGATATTAGGAAAAACTTTCACTAGGAGGGTGGTGAAGCACTGGAATGGGTTACCTAGGGAGGTGGTGGAATCTCCTTCCTTAGAGGTTTTTAAGGTCAGGCTTGACAAAGCCCTGGCTGGGATGATTTAGTTGGGAATTAGTCCTGCTTTGAGCAGGGGGTTGGACTAGATGACCTCCTGAGGTCCCTTCCAACCCTGATTTTCTATGATTCTATGAGAAGCAGAAAAACGATATGTACAGATTGAAAAGAAGTGCCTGGCAAGTGTATGGGTATGTGAGAACTTTTACAGATATCAGTGAAAATTAATCCATTCTATACAGATAACAGACCACAAACCACTTGTAACTCTCATCAATGGAAAAGACTTGGATCAGGCACCTCTGAGATGCCAATGTCTGTGCTAAAGTTAATGTGATTTAATCCAATTCTTAAATATGTTCCTGGGAAAAATCTGATAGTAGCAGCCATTCTGTCATGGCACCCAGCATCACCCACCCATGAACTTGAAGATGACAAAGGCATATGTGGATGTTGTGGACACATACAGACCAGTGTCAGAAAAGACTAGTCCAGCTACAAAAAGCAACCTTGACAGACATGTAACTTCAGCAAGTTCTAAGGGTACGTCTACACTACGAAATTAGTTAGAATTTATAGAAGCCGGTTTTATTGAAATCGGTTGTATACAGCCGATTGTGTGTGTCCACACAATAAAATGCTCTAGGTGCTCTAGTCGGCGGACCGCATCCACAGTACAAGGCTAGCGTCGACTTCCAGAGCATTGCACTATGGGTAGTTATCCCACAGCTATCCCACAGTTCCCACAGTCTCCGCCGCCCCTTGGAATTCTGGGTTGAGATCCCAATGCCCGGATGATGCAAAACAGTGTCGCGGGCGGTTCTGGGTACATGTCGTCAGGCCCCTCCCTCCCCCGTCACAGCAACGGCAGACAATAGATTCGCGCCTCTTTACCTGGGTTACCTTGGTTACCTGTGCAGACAACATGGAGCCCGCTCAGCTCAGCTCACCGTCACCATATGTCCTCTGGGTGCCGGCAGACGTGGGACTGCATTGCTACATAGCAGCAGCTGCTAACTGCCTTTTGGCGGTAGACGGTGCAGTAGACTGGTAGCCTTCATCGGCGATCTGGGTGCTGGCAGCCGTGGGGCTTGCCTTTTGGCAGTAAATGGTGTATTACGACTATTAGCCATCCTATTACAAGTCGGGTCATCGCACGTTAGCAGAGTCTTCCCCGAGCAGCCGATTGTGCAATAGGCCTGAAGACCATCGTCCTACGCCGCCCCGTATTTGCTGCCAAGCACCCAGAAAGATGCCGATGGCTATCAGTCACGCTGCACCGTCGTCTTAAGATGTAAAAAATAGATTTGCTCTGTATTCATTTGCTTCCCCCTCCCTCCGTCAAATCAACGGCCTGCTAAGCCCAGGGTTTTCAGTTTAATCTTTGGGGGGAACATTCTGTGTGACAGTTGTTTGTGTTTCTCCCTGATGCACAGCCACCGTTCTTGATTTTAATTCCCTGTGCCTGTACGCCATGTCGTCACTCAGCCCGCCCTCCCTCCTTCCCCTAGTCCGTCAGATACTACGTTTGCACCACAGCTCAGAGAGCCGAGAAGCGGTTCGCACCTTTTCTTTGAATTCTGGGTTGAGATTCCAATGCCCGGATGATGCAAAACAGTGTCGCGGGCGGTTCTGGGTACATGTCGTCAGGCCCCTCCCCCCTAGTCACAGCAACGCAGACAATAGATTCGCGCCTTTTTACCTGGGTTACCTGTGCAGACAACATACCACGGCAAGCATGGAGCCCGCTCAGCTCAGCTGAGCTCACCGTCACCATATGTCCTCTGGGTGCTGGCAGACGTGGGACTGCATTGCTACACAGCAGCAGCTGCTAACTGCCTTTTGGCGGTAGACGGTGTAGCATGAGTGATAGCCATGGGGCTGGCAGCCGTAGGGCTGCATTGCACCAGCCCCTTGCCAGGCGATGGTATATTATGACTGGTACCCGTCGTCATCGTATTGGTGTGGCTGTCAATCATGGCCACCTGGGCAGACATGCTACTGTTTCGATGATGATGGCTACCAGTCGTAATATACTATTTTCTGCCAATTGCCCAGTATTGTCTGCTAAGCACCCAGAAGAGGCCGAGGGCGATGCTGGGTGCTGGCGGACGTGGGGCTGGCAGACGTGGGGCTGCATTGCTACACAGCAGCAGCCCCTTGCCTTTTTGCAGATGATGGTATTTTATGACTGGTATCCGTCATCGTCGTACTGGAGAGGCTATCACTCATGCTGCACCGTCGGCTGCCGCCTTAAGATGTAAAAAATAGATTTGTTCTGTATTCATTTGCTTCCCCTTCCTCCGTGAAATCAATGGCCTGCTAAGCCCAGGGTTTCCAGTTTAATCTTTGGGGGGACCATTCTGTGTGACAGTTGTTTGTGTTTCTCCCTGTTCCTGTACCTGTACGCCATGTCGTCACTCGGCCCTCCCTCCCTCCTTCTCCTGGTCCATCAGATACTACTTTCGCGCCTTTTTTCTGAACAGGCGCCATAGCTAGCACTGGGATCATGGAGCCCGCTCAGATCACCGCGGCAATTATGAGCACTATGAACACCACGCACATTGTCCTGGACTATATGCAGAGCCAGGACATGCCAAGGCGAAACCCGGACCAGGCGAGGAGGCGATTGCAGCGCGGCGACGAGAGTGATGAGGAAATTGACATGGACATAGACCTCTCACAAGGCACAGGCCCCAGCAATGTGGAAATCATGGTGTCACTGGGGCATGTTGATGCCGTGGAACGCCGATTCTGGGCCTGGGAAACAAGCACAGACTGGTGGGACCGCATCGTGCTGCAGGTATGGGACGATTCCCAGTGGCTGCGAAACTTTCGCATGCGTAAGGGCACTTTCATGGAACTTTGTGACTTGCTTTCCCCTGCCCTGAAACGCCAGGATACCAAGATGAGAGCAGCCCTCACAGTTGAGAAGCGAGTGGCGATAGCCCTGTGGAAGCTTGCAACGCCAGACAGCTACCGGTCAGTCGGGAATCAATTTGGAGTGGGCAAATCTACGGTGGGGGCTGCTGTGATCCAATTTGCCAGGGCAATGAAAGACCTGGTGATAGCAAGGGTAGTGACTCTGGGCAACGTGCAGTCAATAGTGGATGGTTTTGCTGAAATGGGATTCCCAAACTGTGGTGGGGCCATAGACGGAACCCATATCCCTATCTTGTCACCGGAGCACCAAGCCACCGACTACGTAAACCGCAAGGGGTACTTTTCAATGCTGCTGCAAGCCCTGGTGGATCACAAGGGACGTTTCACCAACATCAACGTGGGATGGCCGGGAAAGGTACATGATGCTCGCGTCTTCAGGAACTCTGCTCTGTTTCGAAAGCTGGAGGAAGGGACTTTCTTCCCGGACCAGAAAGTGACCATTGGGGATGTTGAAATGCCTATCGTGATCCTTGGGGACCCAGCCTACCCCTTAATGCCATGGCTCATGAAGCCGTACACAGGCAGCCTAGACAGGAGTCAGGACCTGTTCAACTACAGGCTGAGCAAGTGCCGAATGGTGGTGGAATGTGCATTTGGACGTTTAAAAGCGCGCTGGCGCAGCTTACTGACTCGCTCAGACCTCAGCGAAAAGAATATCCCCATTGTTATTGCTACTTGCTGTGCGCTCCACAATATCTGTGAGAGTAAGGGGGAGACCTTTATGGCGGGGTGGGAGGTTGAGGCAACTCGCCTGGCCGCTGATTACGCGCAGCCAGACACCAGGGCGGTTAGAGGAGCACAGCAGGGCGCGGTGCGCATCAGAGAAGCTTTGAAAATGAGTTTTGTGACTGGCCAGGCTACTGTGTGAAACTTCTGTTTGTTTCTCCTTGATGAACCCTCCAAACCCCCCCCCCCCCGACCCGGTTCACTCTACTTCCCTGTAAACCAACCACCCCACCCCACCCTCCCCTCCCGCTTGCAGAGGCAATAAAGTCATTTTTTTTTTAAACATTCATGCATTCTTTATTAGTTCCTTACAGAGGTAGGGGGATAATTGCCAAGGTAGCCTGGGATGGGTGGGGGAGGAGGGATGGAAAAGGACACACTGCATTTTAAAACTTTGTCTTATTGAAGGCCAGCCTTCTGATGCTTGGGCGATCATCTGGGGTGGAGTGACTGGGTGGACGGAGGCCCCCCCACCGTGTTCTTGGGCGTCTGGGTGAGGAGGCTATGGAACTTGGGGAGGAGGGCTGTTGGTTACACAGGGGCTGTAGCGGCGGTCTCTGCTCCTGCTGCCTTTCCTGCAACTCAACCATACGCTCGAGCATATCAGTTTGATGCTCCAGCAGACGGAGCATTGCCTCTTGCCGTCTGTCTGCAAGCTGACGCCACCTATCGTCTTCAGCCCGCCACTTGCTCTGTTCTTCCCGCGATTCAGCACGCCACCTCTCCTCTCGTTCATATTGGGCTTTTCTCATCTCCGACATTGACTGCCTCCACGCATTCTGCTGTGCTCTATCAGCCTGGGCGGACATCTGCAGCTCCGTGAACATCTCGTCCCTCGTCCTACGTTTTCTCTTTCTAATGTTCACGAGCCTCTGCGAAGGAGAAACATTTGCAGCTGGCGGAGGAGAAGGGAGAGGTGGTTAAAAAAGACACATTTTAGAGAACAATGGGTACACTCTTTCATTACAAGGTCGCATATTTCGGCTTGCAGGCAGCCATCGTAGGCCACAGTGTTTTGGCTTTTTTAACCTTCTTAACATGCGGGAAAGGTTGCAAACAGCAGCGCATTTCCCATATCAAGGATGAATTGGGTTGTCCATTTAAAATGGGGTTTCAATGTAAAAGGAGGGGGCTGCGGTTTCCCGGTTAACATGCGGCACAAACACAAGTAAACCCCCCCCCCCACACACACACACACACACGATTCTCTGGGATGATCACTTCACCCCTCCCCCCACCGCGTGGTTAACAGCGGGGAACATTTCTGGTCAGAAGAGCAGGAACGGGCGCCTCTGAATGTGCCCTTAATAAAATCACCCCATTTCAACCAGGAGAGCTTTCTGGAGATGTCCCTGGAGGATTTCCGCTCCATCCCCATACACGTTAACAGACTTTTCCAGTAGATGTACTGGGCGCAATTCCCAGGGCAAAGTAATCATTAAACACGCTTGCTTTTTTTTTTGTAATGTTTACAAATAGTTACAAAGTTACACTCACCAGAGGTCTCCTGTGTGCCCTGAGGGTCTTGGGTGAGTTCGGGGGTTACTGGTTCCAGGTCCAGGGTCACAAACATATCCTGGCTGTTGGGGAAACCGGTTTCTCCGCTTCCTTGCTGCTGTGAGCTACCTACAGTACCTCCATCGTCATCTTCCTCGTTCCCCGAACCGTCTTCCCTGTGTGTTTCTCCAGTGAGAGAGTCATAGCACACGGTTGGGGTAGTGGTGGCTGCACCCCCTAGGATCGCATGCAGCTCCGCGTAGTAGCGGCAAGTTTGCGGCTCTGCCCCGGACCTTCCGTTTGCTTCTCTGGCTTTGTGGTAAGCTTGCCGTAGCTCCTTAATTTTCACGCGGCACTGCTGTGTGTCCCTGTTATGGCCTCGGTCCTTCATGGCCTTGGAGATCTTTTCTAATACTTTTCCATTTCTTTTACTGCTACGGAGTTCAGCTATCACTGCTTCATCTCCCCATATGGCGAGCAGATCTCGTACCTCCCGTTCGGTCCATGCTGGAGCTCTTTTGCGATCCTGGGAGGACTCCATCACGGTTACCTGTGCTGATGAGCTCTGCGGGGTCACCTGTGCTCTCCACGCTGGGCAAACAGGAAATGAAATTCAAACCTTCGCGGGTCTTTTCCTGTCTACCTGGTCAGTGCATCTGAGTTGAGAGTGCTGTCCAGAGCGGTCACAATGAAGCACTGTGGGATAGCTCCCGGAGGCCAATAACGTCGAATTCCGTCCACACTACCCCAATTCCGACCCGCAAAGACCGGTTTTATCGCTAATCCCCTCGTCAGAGGTGGTGTAAAGAAACCGGTTTAAAGGACCCTTTAAGTCGAAAGAAAGGGCTTCGTTGTGTGGACGTGTCCAGGCTTAATTCGGTTTAACGCTGCTAAAGTCGACCTAAACCCGTAGTGTAGACCAGGCCTAAGTTACATTAGGGGAAGTTGGCCCAAGTATCTAAAGGACAGTAAGGGAGTGACAAGAGACTATTTTGTGGTGCATGGACAATTAAGTTACTCAAATGGACTCATGATTAAAGGCAATTGCATTGTAATTCCAAATGAAATGAGAGGAGAAATCCTAAACTTCATCCTTAATGTCCTTCAAGGATGAACTAAATGCTGTGAACAGGCCAACTAGTCAGTATGGTGGCCAGGCATCACCAAGGATATGAAGAATAAAGTATCTACATCTGAACATTGCAGAACTAACAGACCAACATAATACAAAGAACTTTGAATAACAACACCTCTATCAGACAGATCTTGGAAGAGGCTAACTGCAGATCTATGCAAATTCAGAACATAAGAACAGCCATACTGGGTCAGACCAAAAGTCCATCTAACCCAGTATCCTGTCTTCCGACAGTGGCCAATGCCAGGTGCCCCAGAGGGAATGAACAGAACAGGTAATCATCAAGTGAGCCTTTCCCTGTCACCCATTCCCAGCTTCTGGCAAACAGAGGCTAGGGACACCATCCCCGCCCATCCTGGCTAAAAGGTCCATCAATGGCTATCCTCCATGAATTTAACTAGTTATTTTTTGAACCCTGTTATAGTCTTGGTCTTCACAACATCTGTGATAAATGAAGGGGGGGAGTAGCTCCCTTCTACGGACACCCAGCCAGCCAGTTAGCTATAAAGACCCTCTGGTGGCTGTTCTCTACATGCTTTACCTGTAAAGGATTAAAAAATTTCCCTGGCTAGGTAAAAGAAAGGGAGTGAGCACCTGACCAAAAGAGCCAATGGGAGGGCTAGAACTTTTTAAAACTGGGGCGGGGGGACTTCCCTTTGTCTGTTGGGGTGTGTGTGTGTTCGTTCTCTGGTGAGAGGGGACAGAGCAGGACAGGGCTGAAGCTATGCTGGAAAAAGCTTTAAAACCAGGTATGAAAAAGCATCAAATCATACCTCAACCCTACTTATCTGAAACCCCAAATATGTAAGTAATCAGGAAATGTCTAGGAAGATGCAATTAGGGTTATTTCTTTTATTTCTTATTAGCTTGTGGATTCTTCTGTGCTAACCCCAGATGCTTTTGTTTTGCTTATAACCTGTAAGCTGGACCTCAAGAAGGTTATTCTTGATTTAATTTTTGTAAGTGGGTTTTTTAAAATTGGCAAAAGCCTAAGTTCCAGATGTATTTTCTTTCTTATTGTTAATAAATTTTACCCTTTTTTAAGAACAGGATTGGATTTTTGGTGTCCTAAGAGGCTTGTGCATATGTTTAATTAGCTGGTGGCAACAGCTGATTTCCTTTGTTTTCTTTCTCAGCTCTTCCCCGGGTGGGGGTGTGTGTGAAAGGGTTTGAAGGTACCCCATAGGGAGGAATTCCCAAGTGCTCCTTCCTGGGTCCAAAATGGGTTTTTTGCACTTGGGTGGTGGCAGCATCTACCCATCCAAGGTCAGAGAGAAGCTGTAACCTTGGGAGTTTAATACAAGCCTGGAGTGGCCAGTATTAATTTTTAGAATCCTTGCGGGCCCCCATCTTCTGCACTCAAAGTGCCAGAATGGGGAATCAGCCTTGACAACATACTCTGGAAAAGAGTTCCACAGGTTGACTGCATTATGTGAAGAAATACATTCTTTTGTTTGTTTTAAACCTGCTGCCTATTAATTTTTATTTGGTGACCCCTAGTTTGTGTTATAAGGAGTAAATAACACTTCCTTACTTACTTTCTCCACATCAGTCATGATTTTATAGACCTCAATCATATCCCCCCTGTGGTGGGCCTGGCACCGCAGCACCCCCTTGTGGCAGGGGTAGGATGGGGTGTCGGCGCCTCACCACTCTACAGTCCTTGTGGCTGCCCCTCTGCGGGCAGCCTGTTACGGCCTCTCTGCCTTCCTCTCTACTGTCCCCCTGTCTGGAGCAGTAGCGCGACCTAGCAGTCATAGTCCATATAAACCTCCTTTCAAGCGGGGTAGCGCAGCCTAGCAGTCAGAGTCCATATAAGATACCTCATGGTTTGGGGGTGAGGGGGTAGGGTGACTCGGGTCTGCCCTCTCCAGCGAGCCCCGACCCAGGGCCCTGATAGCAGCAAGCTTTCCTTGCCACTCACTCGGCGGGGATCCGCCCGCAACACGCCAAGCATCAATACAGCTTTAACGCCATTTATCTCTATAGTTCCCCTGGGTCACTTCCTACCGTGAATACCAGTTCCTCTGTGGCAGGGGGCCCTCCGGTCTGTTCCTCCCCAGTGACGCCCTCCATCGGGATCTCAGGTAGTGCCTCAGCTTGGCTGCCTCCCGGATCCTGGCTCGCAGGCCCTCCCTCTGCAGGAACTAGCGGCGTGCATCCTTCTTCTCCCGCGGTCAGCTCAGACTGAGCTGATCTGCAGTCTTTTATATCTGATCTCCAGTTGGAGCGTGCCCAGCAGAGCTTCCGGGGCATGGCTTCCTCTGCTAGAAGAGAAGGGTTAACCTCTGCTGTACCAGTGCGGGGCCGCTCTGCCCCATCACACCCCCTCAATCATCTCTTTTCTAAGCTGAACAGTCCCAGTCTTATTAATCTCTCCTCATACGGAAGCTATTCCATACCCCTAATCATTTTTGTTGCCCTTTTCTGAACCTTTTCCAATTCCAATATATCTTTTTTGAGATCGGGCAACCACATCTGCATTCAGTATTCAAGATGTGGGCGTACCATGGATTTATATAGCGGCAGTATATTTTCTGTCTTGTCTATCCCTTTCTTAATGATGCCCAACATTCTGTTTGCTTTTTTGACTGCTGCTGCACATTGAGTGGATGTTTTCAGAGAACTATCCACAATGACTCCAAGATCTTTGAGTGGTAACAGCTAATTTAGACCCAATCATTTTATATGTATAGTTGGGATTATGTTTTCCAATGTGCATTACTTTGCATTTATCAACAGTGAATTTCATCTGCCATTTTGTTGCCTAGTCACCCAGTTTTGAGAGATCCTTTCGTAGCTCTTCACAGTCTGTGTGGAATTTAACTATCTTGAGTAGTTTTGTATCATCTGCAGATTTTGCCACCACGCTGTTTACCCCTTTTTTCCAGATCATTTATTAATATGTTGAATAGGACTGGGCCCAGTACAGACCCCTGGGGGATGCCAATATATTCCTCTCTCCATTCTGAAAACTGACTATTTATTCCTGCCCTTTGTTTCCTATCTTTTAACCAGTTACCAATCCATGAGAGGACCTGCCCTCTTATCCCAGGACATCTTACTTTGCTTAAGAGCCTTTGGTGAGGGACCTTGTCAAAGGCTTTCTGAAAATCTAAGTACACTGTATCTACTGGATCCCCCTTGTCTACATGCTTGTTGACCCCCTCAAAGAATTCTAGTAGATTGGTGAGGCATGATTTTCCTTTACAAAAACCATGTTGACTTTCCCCAACAAATTATGTTCATCCCTGTGTCTGACAATTTTGTTCTTTACTATAGTTTCAACCAGTTTGCCTGGTACTGAAGTCCGTCTTACCAGTCTGTAATTGCTGGGATCACCTCTGGAGCCCATTTTAAAAATTGGTATCACATTAGCTCTCATTAGCTGGTCATTGTTGAATATTTTTCCATGTATATAGAAATAAAGTATTGGAAAGACATAACATGTTGCAGTGTTATCAAGAAATGGAAGTGCAGTTTTGCTCACTTTGGTTTTCCAGAACAACTAGTGATGGACGACTAACCACAATTCACTGCAGCAGAATTTGTCATTCTGAACAATATGATTTTGATCATATTACTAGCCACAAGTGAATGGAAAAGCTGAGAGAGCTGTACATACAGCCAAGAAAATCCTACAAGAGGAAGACCCATTACTTGCTCTTCTGAGTTACAGATCAATACCAATAATGGCTATTGGATATAGTCCAGAACAACTCTTGATGGAAGACAACTCAGAATAACTGTTCCAACTTCGAAAGAGAACAAATTTCTAAAGTGGCCAGCTAGGCAGAGAGTAGCCAAATCGATAAAGCTAAAACAGTTGATGAACACTTTTACAATAGACGTCACTCAATTAGAGAATTGCCAGGTCTAGAACCTGGTGACCATGTTTATGTTACATTGGATGGAGGAAAAAGGATGGACAACTCCAGCTGTTGTAAAGAAAAAATTCAGCCCCCGGATAATATGTGATTGAGCCAGACAATGGAGAGTTCAACAGAAACTGTCAACACCTACAGTTTGTTCCTCAGAAAGAACCCTCAGCAGAGCAAACTTTACAGATGACATATGCAGAACAAGACTACAACTCAAGGATTCCAAACCGACCACAATCAACCACTGCAACTAATGGATAGGCAGATGACCGAAGTGTTATGTGTTTGGGTCATGTAATTAGATAACAGTATGATTCAGAATTGCTGAGCAGACTGATCCGTACTGAGCTTCAAAGTGATAATATTGTAAATAGTAGGAATGTAGAACTTAAAAGGGGAGCTGTAATGGAATGCTAAACTGTACTATACAGTTTCAGTCATCTAGGTGGTGCAGTGTGTAAAAAGACCATATTAAATGAGCCTCCCCATTAAAGAATCTTAGATGAACATGCACACCTGGTGTGTATAAGCAAGCTCTGTAACCAGGTTATATCATGGAACAGAGATGTGCCTTAATTCATGGCCACCCTGAAGGGGCTTGTGGCTTCTATTTCTCCATTCCTGTCCTACATGTCTGGAAAACTCACTGCCTACTAAGGAGCAGAGAAGAAGGAGAATCTGGCAGAGACAGTTTCTGGAAAAACAAATGATAGACCCAAAATCCCAGATGTTTCCTGCAAAACCCGAGGCATGGCTGAGCCTGCTGGTGCTGCAGCCTCCTGCTCACTTCAAACCCTGGGAGGAATGTGCCGTTTGAGTTCGGGTGCTGGGTAGAATCCCTCAAAAGGAGGAAGGGAATCATTCTGTGTGTAACCAAGCATGATTCTGCTAAAGGAAAATATTCCTTTAGTCATTTAATTCCTTAGGCCTGAATGCCACCAGAAAAATCTAGCATCAGAACTAGGCTCTCCTGCAGTAGCACAGAATATTGAGCCCTGTGCCCCTCATCCCAAATGTGGCCCTTAACATTGGATGCTATAGAGTGTGCATCTGAGCTTTAGGATCCACCCCTTCCCCCTGACCCCAGCACCTAGTAGCACCCATCTCACCAGGAGGTGGGTCCAGCGGAGGATCTGTCCTGGAGCACCAAGTGCATGACTTCCCTGTGGTGACAGCCCCTTACCCACTCGCATGAGACTTCTCAGGAGAATTTTCCCAGAGGGTCCTGGAGTCCCCAGACGGCTGTTTCTAAAACAGACAGGAGGAAGACAGAACTGAGGAAACATCCACACTCCATTGAGAGCTGACACTCAACAAGCTGGGGCTTTAGGGGCAAGCTCCACAAGGTAGCTGCTATCCTAGCTTGGCATGCCCTAAGGAGAAGGCCCTTGCTTGCCTGCTTGAGATGGGGAAAACCTTGCTTTGTCCTACCATGGGCACTTATTCCTCTGGGGAATGAACATCTCTGGATAATGGATAAAAGGAATGCTTTGGTTTTCAGAGGTGCAGAGCCCTTACAGCTCCCAGAGACATCAAGGGGAGCTGGGGCAGCCTCAGCTCGTCCCACAAGGAAAAAATATGACATAATCCTGCAGCTCTAGGTCTTCTCAAAAACCTGATCTGGGACAGGAATCTCTAATTCTCTCGTGTGCTGGGCTCTACTGCTAAGGCTCCCATTCTCCAATGAGAACATGTATTTAAACCAAATTATCTCACTCTAATTTTCTCTAGAACTTGCGTATGGGCACTATAACCAGAGTAAGAATGAATGTAAATACTCCAAATGCGGCTTGGGAAACTGCAATAAGGCACTTATGAAGGAACCTACAAGTGCTGTGTTGTAGACTTAATGAATCAGTGGGAAAACCCCAAGGGCTCTGAGAGAGAGCCTCAAATCTCATCCTGGCACAAAAACAATCTAAAGTTATCCCAGAAAAATTCCCCCTCTTAAGGACAAACAATACTGACTCCAGTGATGTTCAGTTGTACTATAATAGGGGCTGGAGCTAATGGGAGTCCTCTCCAGTGCCTTCAGTGAGCTTAGATTTAGAGGGCACATTAACAAAATTGGGGTGTTACTATTCAGTTTCTCCTGTTCCCTACTAGAATAAAGTGGAGTGGAGAAGATGGGGGGCCTGCAGGGATTCTTAAAATTCATACTGGCCACTCCAGGCTTGTATTTAAACTCCCAAGGTTACAGATTCTCTCTAACCTTAGATGGGTAGATGCTGCCACCACCCAAATGAAAAACCCTCGGCATCCAGGAAGGCGCACATGGAACCCCTCAAGCCCTTTCATGCCCCCCTCCGGGGAAGAGCTGAGAAAGGAAAACAAAGAAATCAGCTGTTGCCACCAACAAAAAACTAAAAAACATGTGCACAAACCTCTTAAGACACAAGCATCCAAATCCTGTTCTTAAAAATGGTAATTTTTTTTATTAAAAACAAAAAGAAAGAAAATACCATCTGAAAACTCAGGTTATTGCTAGATCTTTTTAAAAAAGCAATTCCAAAAATGAAGCACCCAGAATAGTTTTCTGGGGGTTCAGCTTAAAGGTTACAAGCAACAAAAGCATCTGGGGTTAGCACAGAGGAATCCACAAGCCATAAAAAATAAACAAAATAAACTTAATCGTGTCTTCCTACACATTTTCTGATGTACTTACATATCTGGGTTCCAAATAAGCAATTCTAGGTATGATTCTGATGATTTTCATACCTGATGTTCAGCTTCTCACAGCATAACTGCTGCCCTGTTTCCCTCTTCTCTGGAGAACCACAACACACAAAGGGGAATCTTGTTTTCAATTTTAAAAAGTTCTAGCCGTCCCATTGCCTCTTTTAGTCAGGCGCCCACTCCCTTTCTTTTACCTATGCTGGGAGACTTTTTTTAACCCTTTACAGATAAAACAAGCAAAGACCAGCCAGCAAGAGGGACTTGGCTGGCTGGGTGTCCCCCCCCCCCCCCCTGTCCCCCCCCCATTTATCACAGCATGGAAAGGCACTGAGTGTGCAATCAGGGGAATGGCTTTGACTTACAAGAGGGCTCAGGAAGTCACATGGTCCTGGATGGCAGAAAGTCTGCTCGCCAGGACAAGCTTCCTGGGATCTGAGTGGGTGATGTACCCATAGAGAGGAGCTGGAGTTGTCTCATCTGCTTAATGTGAACTGGTTCCTGAGAATTGCAAAGGAAAGAGTGAGGAGAAGAGATCATCTCTCAGCTGCTCAGAACATATGCGTGGGGAAGGAAGATAGTTTGTTTCACCCAGCAGCGTTAGAAACCACAGAATATTCTGGTGAGCTGATTTGCTTGTGCTCAGACATACTCTTCTCATCATCACTTAGTTGGGTGTTTGAAGTGACTTGGGCAGCTAAAGGCAACACACTAGCAACTGCTTTCATTCATATTCTTTGCTAGTGCAAAACAGCATAGCTCTACTGATTTCAGTGAGGCTACAGTGATATACACCAACTGAGGATGTGGCCCAGGGAGTTACAGGGGAATAAGAGAATGTCAGCCATATTACCCCTTGTGAGTCCGCAAGGGATGTTTGTGAACTATCATGACAAAAGGGAAGGCCAAGTGTCTGCTCTGCTGAGAAATGTGTCAATTGGAGCTGATGATGCAGAAGCCACATTCTTCAGTTTCTCCTTGATTTTCTCTGAGCCTTGTTTAATGGGTTGCATGGAGCATGTTTGAGCTCCGTAGGAGATATCTTGGAGAGCTGAGAAAACAGAAGCCACAAGATCCCTGGATATGTTCCACTCTGCTGGCATCTCAGGTGCCAACCAATCACACTGTGGGAGAGGCTGATGCTTCTGCCTCTGATGTCCCATGTGTCTCTTGGGAAAGCTCTGACAATAGGGTGATCTTAAAGTGGCACAAAGAGCAGGCTGTGGTCATTCTAGAAAGCCAAGGAGCCAGGATGGGCTCTGAAGATCATTGCCATCGGCATAAGAACAAGGAAGGCCATTGCATCGCACTGGAGATTGTCCAAGGCAGAACATACAGAGATAGCGCCAGGGGATTTACAAAGGGGAAGGGATCTTTGTGAGAGAGTGGGGTAGCAAAGGCCTCACCTCTTTCCCCCTCTTCTTCTCTGAAAACTGACAGTCTTCATAAGCAGTCACAGCTGGGGTTTGATGGTCTCTGCTGGAGATGTCATCAGTGCACTGCAAGAAAGACACCATCGTGTTGGATGCATTAGGCACAGCCTGATAGACAAAGAGTCATCTGGTGCAGCTCAGAGCAGCCCTAGATATTTGAGTGTGGAAATCACACAATTGCTCCATATTCTTCTATGCCCAGACACTAGATGCCCTGGGACAGTGATGCCATGGAACCCGCCCTCTCCTCCAGATGTAGTTCTATGCCAATATTGCAAACCCACTGCAGAGACTGGGTAAGACGGGGAAACCATTTCTGTAGTCAGCAGAGTGCGATGTAGCATTTTCTGAGTTGAAAAAGGCTCTGGTGACTAATCCTGTCTTTGCCTGTCCATCTTTCAAAACCTCTTTCAAATTGGACACAGATGCTAGCGCTTATGGTTTGGGGGCAATATTGACACAAGAACACAAGGGACTTGAGCAGGTGGTCACTTATTACAGCAAACATCTAAGATCTCTGGAAACAAAATTATTGCAGCACCCAAAAGGAACTCATGGCAGTGGTTAGATCTACAGAACATTTCCATCCCTATCTGTGAGAGGGGTAGTTTATGGTCAGGACAGACCATGCTTCCCTGCAATGGCTCTTTAGATTCAGAAATCCTGAGAGGTAGCTTGCCAGGGGGTTGGAGAAACTGCAGTGCTGTGATTTCACAGTGACACACAGGCCATGGTAACTGTGATGCTTTGTTTGGACGGCCTTGTTGGGAAGCTAATTGCAAACCTTGCCCCAAGCAGGAGAGCAAGGAATTGGCTGCTCAAGGGAATGCGTGCTCAGGAAGAGAGACAAGGTGTGTGAGATAGTATCTTTTATTGAACCAACGTCTGGTGGTGAGAGACATAGGCACCAACTTTCTCTGGCGCTGGTGGGTGCCTGCGCCCCATCCCTGGCCCCACCCCAATTCCAACCCCATCCACAAAGTCCCTGCCCTAACTCTGCCCCCTCCCTGCCCCTATTGGATCCCTTCCCCAAATCCCCACCCTGGCCCCGCCTCGTCCCCCAGCGTGCTGCGTTTTCCCCCTCCTCCCTGCCCCGCGAATCAGCTGTTTTGTGGCGCAAGCGCTGGGAGGGAGGGAGGAGAAGCAGGACGCGGCAGCGCGCTCACGGAGGAGGCAGAGGCGGAGGTGAGTTGGAGCAGGGGGGCGGGGTCGCGGGGAGCTGCCAGTGGATGCTGAGCACTCACCAATTTTTTTCCGTGGGTGCTCCAGCCCCGAAGCACCCACGGAGTTGGCGCCTGTGGTGAGAGAGACCATTCTTTGAGCTACACAGAGCTCTTCAGGTCTGTGAAAGGTACTCGGTGTCACAGCTAAATAAATGATTGATAATTTAGCATAAGCAGTTAGCACATATTCTAAAGGGACCTGTAATGGTGTTGGCACCCACCTCTCACGAGTGTTCTCTTCTGGCTGGGCGTGTCTGTGTTCTTTAGTTCTAGTGACCCCTTTTGGTGGTTCTCAGGTGGGTTTGTCAGTGACACAGTGCTCCGGCCAAGTCTTACTGTCAGTCTGTCAACCAGCACAAACCCCTTCCGGGATATATGGTCCACTGGGACCTATCTCAGTACCCCTCCTGTGGTGTCTCTTTCCAGCCCTCCCTAGGCTTTGGTCTTTAAGTAGTCCAGCCATAGTATGGGACTGTTTTTCCCCCAGGCTTCCTCCCTGGAGACACTATCTTCCTGCAACCCTCCCCAGACTCAGTCCCTACTCAGTCCTAGCAACCAGCCAGGAACTCCCTCAATGCTCCCCCAGGCCCTGCTGCTCTTTCAGGCAGGCAGCCAGGCCTACAGTCATTTCTTCTCCTGCTCCAAGCAGCAACTGACTACTGCGCTGCTCTGTAGCTCCTTTTATATGGCCCTACTGGGCCTTGATTGGCTGCTTCTCCTGCAGCCACTCTAGTCTGCTTGGAGGTCCTCACCACTGCTCCTTCCCTGAGATGGGTGTGGCAGATCCTTGAGGCCTCCAGGAGGGGGCCTTTGGGCCTAGTCTACCCCATCACAGGACCATTCAAGGTGAAGTGGCCCCTTAACATCCCTGTAGTCATAGGTCAAAAGGGGAGGTTAGTGGGTTACAAAATGTTGTAATAAGTCATAAATACAGTATCTTTATTAAAACCATAATTGTTAGTGTCCAGCAAAGTTATGAATTTAAGTTTCCAGGCTTTTCTTTAAGTGTTGTGCAGGTTTTCTTGGGGATGAGGACTGATAGGTCAGATATAGAGTGATCTTTTTGTGAGAAGTATTTGCCCACAGGTGATGTGGTGTTTGTCTTTTATCATTTTCCCATCATTCATTTGAGAGTGCAGTGATTGTCTGGTTTTACTCACATAGTTGCTATTGGGCATTAGTGCACTGGATGAGTCTTTTCCCTGTGTGGAACAGCACCAAAGGGACTGGGACCAGCACATTTCGTTCCATTTCATGGCTTATAGAGTGACAGTCAATGAGAGTGCACAGTGCACCCCATCACTCCTCGCGTTTGGGAAGGAGCTAAGGACCCCAGCAAACATCTTGTGGAGTTCCTGAAGAGGAATAAAGGGATCTGAACCATCCGGATTAGTCTACAGTCCAAAATTAAACACTCGCCCCTTTGGTAGGGAAAATTTGAGGATAGCTTTTGACAAAATGAAAAGACTCTATGGCATAAGGTCACATGGGGAAACTGTTAAAAGAGGGGACTTGGTCTGGTTCCACAATCCTAGGAGAAAGAAGGATAGGAGTCCTAAGCTGAGTAAACCTTCATTGGGACTGAATACAGTACTGACCCCAAATAAATGAAGTGGTGTACAGCAGTGCTTCTCAAAGTCGGGCAGCCGCTTGTTCAGGGAAAGCCCCTGGCGGTCCGGGCCAGTTTGTTTACCTGCTGTGTCCGCAGGTTCGGCCGATCGCGACTCCCACTGGCCGCAGTTCGCCGCTCCAGGCCAATGGGGGCTGCGGGAAGTGGCGTGAGCCAGGGGCTTTCCCTGAACAAGCGGCGGACCAGCTTTGAGAAGCACTGGTGTACAGGATACAGTTGTGTCCCAGGACTAAACCAAAAGCTATCAGGGGGACAGGATTTCAGCATGGCTACCCCGAAAAACTGAGAATGTATCTGTGGAAGCTGAGGCTGGAAGAGGTATGACAGTAATGAGTCCCCTATTAGAACAAAATGGGCAGGTCTCTCCCAGCCAGCAGAAGCAATAGACTCTTGTCGTGGCCCAGTGAAAGAGGCCCCTCCTTCTTGGTTGAAAGCAAATCAGGCAAGGAGAAAAGATCAAGGAGATTTAGATGGGAGTAAAATTGTTTTGGGTTGGTGATGGGGGAGTGTCCTGACAGAAAGGCACTAAGAGCTAATTAAGGTTGTATACTTTGCAACTTGTTAAAATTGTTTATTTTCTTTCATTCTGGGCTGGGTTGTTTAGGGTGTCACCATTTTAGGCTCCATCAGAATGATGGCCAGAGCTGAGATGGGGAGTATTGATATGTTGCGGGGTCGTGGTGACAACCAGCAGGCATGTCCTTGGTCTATAGACCAATCTCAGCCCTCTGTGAGGCTGCTGGGCATACTGGCCACCCTTCATTCAGGATAAAGGTAAGAGGTGGAACTGATAGGGTCTGAGCAGGATGCATGTCAGTTTATTTTCCCTCTGTTTACCCTCATGCAATGTATTCAATTTAGAAACACTTCATTTACATTTAAACACATTGGAACTAGATTGTGTTGATACATTCTGAACTTATAGTGGTACACGTTTTAATCAGGTGCCTAATCAGATGCTTAAGTACTAAAGCAATCAGTAATTGACGTTCTTTCATTAGTGAACTTGATTGTGTGCGACACAGCACGTTTTTTGTTTTTTTTAGAAAAGGTGAGCAAGTGTCAAAAACTAGAGAAGGACTGATAGGTGGCCCTGAAAGGAAGTCGAGAGTGTGCACTGCTTTTGAACACAGAACTGGCTGGAAGCAGGCTGGAATTTTTGAATAAGAAAACTGCCTCCTTTTTGATTTCTACTGTGCTCAGGGAAACATGACTTTTTATATACATTCTTTGTAAATAAATGGGATTGCAACAGAGATACACCTGAGTCCATCACCAGTTTCTACTCCTAACAGAAATAACCCGCAGGGCCCCTGAATATCGGTTAACAGTTCGGGCCAAAAGGAGCAATATAGAAGCGCTAGGGCCTTGTGTTATCTAATCCAGTGTCTTTAAATTGAAGTGTCTGGGAAATGCAATTGGGTTGGCAAGTTGTGTGCATATTATTTCTATTAAAGAAATAATGGGCTTTATATAAAGGTATTGTCCAGGAGAGGGCTGGGCAGTACAGGACATACATTTCTGGAGGTAAATCTAAGAGTGGGAGTGAGTTGGGGTCACCCTGCAGTATAACCAAGGCTGGTGAGAGATGAGGAGTGGCTGGCTGGCTGGCTGGCTGCAGCCCACGGCACACAGACGCAGACATGGCTGGGAGTGACTTACATGATGGAGGCTGTTTGTGAGCAGTCCAGGCTGGAGGCTACAGCAGCAAGGCAGCGTAAAGGGCATCCCAGTTAAAGGGCAGGGGTGACAGCTACTTATTAGTCTGGATTGTACCTGGGTATGGTATATGGCAGCCAAAAGTTATCACGTTACAGAAGACAGACACCCAGACAAATGCCATCGAGCACAAACCTCATTTGGCTTGACCAAAAATCACCTCCTTTCTCCTACGCACCATTCCCCGATCATACATTGAGAGACCACAGTAGTCCCTTTCACTCCAGCATCCACACTGGGAGCTCATGTTGAGTTGTCTGGCCACTATGATTCCTAGATCTTTTCAGAGTCACCGCTTGCCAGGATACAGTCCCCCATTCTGTAGGTGTGGCCTGCACTTCCTGTTCCTAGCTGTATAACGTTGCATTTGGCTGTATTAAAACATTTTGTTTGAAAGGGCCCAGCTTACCAAGTGAGCCAGACAGATCTGTATGAGTGCCTTGTCCTCAATATTATTTACCACTCTGTCAGCCTCGGTGTCATCTGCAAGTTTTATCAGCAATGATTTTGTATTTACTGTGACATTGCCAGACCCTAGGTCTCAGCTGAACATTCACAAACGCGTTGCTGGAAACCAGTCTGGTTCACCTAGGTGTTAGTATTGTTAAAACAGGTATTAGGTTTATAAAAATGGATTTAGTGTTTAGACTTTATGAAATACTTATAAGTTGCTGCATGCATGAATTTCACTTATAATATCTGTCCCGTGTTTTAAGGTAATATTTAAGTGTTTGCTATGAAACTGTAAGCCACCAGTCAGGAGAGTTGCATTCCCAAGTGTGAAATACTAGTTTGCCATGGGAGGTGTTATCTCCTGCGCAACAAAAGAAGGCCCATAGACACCAGAAAAAGCATTGTAAACATCAGACGAGAAAAGACTTTGTGGTTGTGCTCTCCCCCCACCCCAAAGAGGAGACATGCATGTAGACTCATCCCATCAACTTGAACCCTAACAAGAAGAAACTATTGTTATGCTGCTTGGACTCTGAAGCATAAGCAAAAGATTCCCCAGTGCTTAGCCTGGGTTAGCCCTAAAGGGCATATAGAGCTTGCTTATTATAGAAGCTTCTGCAACCTTTTGGATCCTATAACAGGGTTCACACTGCGCCCCTGGGTATTCAGCCCCTGGGCCTCCCTCTTCAATGAGTCAGGGACACTTCAGTCTGGTGCAACACCTATACTCTTTATTGTCAAAAGGTTTCCCATCACCAGTTCCCAACTATATACAGGCTTCACAGCTACTTTGCCTACAATAGGCCTGGCAAGCAACAGACTAGGAGGCTTCCACTTCCTTCCACTTCCTTCCTTCCACCTGACCTTTCTCTTTCCCTCTTCTTCCCCCCCCCCCCCCATCCTTTCTCTGGCTTTCTCCCAGCCTTTATAGCTCCGGGCTAATATGACTGGCAGGTACAACTAGTTACCAGGTGGGCATCGGGCTATTCACCCAGCCCCAATCCATGCTCCTTGATTGGAGCTGGAGTGGCAGGAGTTGATTAAGGGGTTCTCAACAAGCACCCTGCCACACACCTCCTCCCTTAAATGACTGCTGGGGGTCTGGTCCGGCCTCTTCTTCCCCTGCCTGTGAGATTACTCTGGGGAAGCCCCCCACCTCCCAGTGGGTGATCCCTGGGGTCCCCCTCATGGGGTTTGTCCATTCCCCACCAACAGAAGGTACAGTGGGTAGTGGACAGACTTCCCCACAGTTCTCCTGGTACCCACAGATCTTCACATCAGTCACAGCCATGGGGGTGTCCACCCAGTTGCTCCCCTTCTCCCTCCAGCAGGAGAGCCAGGTTGGTCTGGGCTTTGCCCAGGCTGCCCAGGGCCTCAGGTTCTGTTACCTGGCCCAGGGGGTCCTAATTTCGGGCCTTTCCTGGGGCCCTCCCTCTCTATTCCTTGGGCCCCCTTCCTTGGGTGTTCCATACTGGGGCACTCCTTCGGCCCCGCGCCCTCTACTCCTCTCCTGTCTCCATTCTGGCTTTCTTGTCTAGGGTTTGTTTCTCATTCTCCATGGGGACCTGGGCCCTCCCCCTCACTGGGGTCTACTAGCGTAGGGGTTTCCCCACCCTTCTTTGAGGTCACTCACCTCTTCCTGATGATAGGTATTGTGATGGGTTCAGTTACAGAGACCCCCTTGGGACTGTCACCTGATGTGCTGAAGTTACCTCTGAGCTCCTTTTCCCTGCCAGCTTGGGACTCCAGAACCCTGCCTGGTTGAGCCAAACATGCTACTCTGCTGCAACACAGACCCAACTCTGGT
Organism: Chrysemys picta bellii; assembly: GCF_011386835.1. Lineage (NCBI taxonomy): Eukaryota > Metazoa > Chordata > Testudines > Emydidae > Chrysemys > Chrysemys picta. The sequence goes on along the minus strand of NC_088799.1, from coordinate 50,562,143 downwards.
CCACGCCCCCAAAGCTGCAGACTTTAACCAAAAACTGCTCAGCAGGTCATCTATCTCCAGCACCCAGACACCCAGTTCCCAATGGGATCCAAACCCCAAATAAATCCGTTTTATTCTGTATAAAGCTTATACAGGGTAAACTCTCAAATTGTCTGCCCTCTATAACACTGATAGAGAGAAATGCACAGCTGTTTGGTCACTCTGGGTTCATTAATAAACAAAAGTGATTTTATTAAGTATAAAATGTGGGATTTAAGTGGTTTCAAGTAATAACAGACAGAACAAAGTAAGTTACCAAGCAAAATAAAAAACACAGAAGTCTAAGCCTAATACATTAAGAAACTGAATACAGGTAAATTGCACCCTCAGAGATGTTTCAATAAGCTTCTTTCACAGATTACACTCCTTCCTAGTCTGGGCCCAATCCTTTCTCCTGGTACAGTCCTTGTTAGTTCCAGCTCAGGCGGTAACTAGGAGATTTCTCATGATTGGCAGCCCCCTATGTTCTCTTCCACCCCCTCTTTATAGCTTTGACACAAGGCAGGAATCTTTTGTCTCTTTGGATCCCCACCCCTCCTTCTAAATGGAAAAGTACCAGGTTTAAGACAGATTCCAGTATCCTGTGACGTGGTCACATGTCCTGTGAGACTTCATTCTTCCAGGGCTGGCCCGCAGGTACCCAGGGAGGTTTGCAAGTAAACAGAGCCATTTACCACCAATTGTCCTAGTCAATGGGAGCCATCGAGCTTCCAAACCACCATTAATGGCCCACACTTTGCATAATTACAATAGGACTTCAGAGTTATACTTCATATTTCTAGCTTCAGATACAAAAATGATACATTCATACAAATAGGATGAACGCACTCAGATTATAAGCTTTGCAATGATACCTTACCAGAGACCTTTTGCATAAAGCATATTCCAATTACATTATATTCAGACTCTTAAGCATATTTCCATAAAACATATGGAGTGCAACATCACAGGTACCCTCCCATGGCCTGCTTTCCCTTTTGGGAAAGGATCCCAGTCTGTCCCCAGTACCACAGGGTACAATAACCCCTCTAATACCCCAAGCCATTGCCAGGCAAACCTGCCCCCTACTTCCGGGGTACCTGGGCCACGGGGCAAGGCTTCCAATGCCCATGGATGCATTCCAGCTTCATCCTTGCCCTGGAGATAAACCAATGTGGCTTCACCAGCCCCCTCCAAGCAAGTGAGTGTCCTGAGGCCGTGTCCACCAAGCCCCTCTGGGGCTTCCTCCCCACGTGCATGGGGATGGTGACCAGTCCTCGCTCCTTTTTTCGCCCTCCAACCTCAGTCTAGCTGCAAAACTTGGCTAGGCCACATTCTATCTCCAGGCAGTCCCTCCATTCATGCCCTGGCTATCCATATCGCCAGCATACAAGCTGCCCTGGGCGACTAGGAGCTCCCTTGGTCTCCTCCTTCCTCTTCTCTGGGCTTCTCCGGGGGGGAAAGGGGGTGTCTCGGAGTTTCCTCCCCCACTCTAGGTCGTGGCATGTCCTGCCCTCCTTTCGAGGAAAATCCACCTCCGTGTACTCCTCCGTCAGTTTAACAGCGGCCTCCACCGTGTTTGGCTGGTGTCGCCGGACCCGTCATTCATGGTCTCTGCGAGGTCCTGTACAAACTGCTCAAGGATCACCCTGTCCTTGATTTCCCCCACCGTTTGGGTGTCCAGCTGCAACCAACTCATGGCCCAGCTGTCAGCTTCTGGGCAAAGGCTCAGGGTCGCAAACCATCCATCCACTGGGGCGACCGAAATTTCTGTTGGTACTTCTCCGCCGAGAATCCCACTCAGTCTAGGACGGCTGCCTTCACCGTGTCATAAGCCTTGACCTGTTCGTTGTTTAGTGCCATATAGGCATCCTGCACCTTGCCGGCCAGATAGGAGACCAGTTGTAGGGCCCAGGTTGCCCTATCCCACCTGGCGCCCATGGCCACCCGCTCAAACATACAAAGGAAGGCATCAGGGGAGCCCATCTTATATAGACCTAACCTGGGCGCATGGGTGCCATCACCTCCCAGGGGACTCACCAGTTTTTGCAGGAGCTGCTGCTGCACATTGGCCTGCACCCTGATAAAGCCCTGGAGCGTCTTCTGCTGTTCGGCCTGCCAGGCGAGTAAGGCCTGCCTCTCCACCTGGTGGGATTGCTGGAAGGCTTGCAGTGCTTTCTGCATCTCCTCCTGCTGCTTGGCTATCCACTGCAAGGTTCTCTCCATCTTCGGGTTGCCACGCCCTGGCAGTGGCTTCAAATCCTGGACAAGCCCCCATGTGTAATGGGATTCACGCTGCACCCCTGGTTATTTGGCCCCTGGGCCTCCCTCTTCAATGAGTCAGGGACACTTCAGTCCGGTGCAACACCCATGCTCTTTATTCTCAAAAGGTTTCCCACCACCAGTTCCCAACTATATACAGGCTTCACAGCTACTTTGCCTACAACAAGCCTGGCCAGCAATAGACTAGGAGGCTCCCACTTCCTTCTGTGCCTGACCTTTTTCTTTCCCTCTCCCCCCTTCTCTGGCTTCCTCCCACAGAACCTAAGACTGTAATTCATTTGTGTGTGTAGGTTCACCTGCTTTAACCTTGTACATAACTCATTTATTTTTCTTAGTTAATAAATCCTTAGTTTATTAGCTAAAAGCATTGTCTTTGGTGTGAGATCTAAAGTGCAATTGACCTGGGGTAAGTGACTGGCCCTTTGGGACTGGGAGTAACCTGAATATTGTTCCGATTCTTGGTGTAAGGGACCATCTATCACAAAGGCAGGCTTGCCTGGGAGACAAGATAGACCAGAGTGCCCAAGGGGACTGTCTGTGACTCTGTATTAAGGCTGTTATAGTGCTTCTGGAGTCCACACTTGATACTCAGGTGGTGAAAACCAATTATAGAACTCATAACCAGGTGTGGTTTGTGCCCTGCTTCTTAATAGCTTGGTACTCACACTCTCGAGCCACTCCAGACAGCCCGACATTTACTTCCAGATCATTGATGAGAATGTTGAATAGTGTCAGACTTAGTATTGATCTCTGTGGAACCCTATCACAGGGTGCCAGCCCCTTTAAGGGGTGATGGGGCCCGCCCCAGCTCTCCTCCCCAGGTGGGAAGAATGAGGTGGGTCAGGTGACCCAGTCAAGCTGGGATAGATAAGGAAGATGCCTGGAGAGAGAAGGGGTTGACAGAAGGTTAGCAGATGCCTGCAGACACTGCAGGGCCCAGGTCTGGATTCAGTTTGATGGGGGATCAGGGTGGTTAGAGTTTTGGGAGCGCCTCTTTGCACATTCAATTCCTTCCCCTTTACTCAGGAGCGCCGCCAGCTTTTCTGCCGCCCTAGGTGGCAGAAGGTCCCGCCCCGAAATTCCACCCCCCACGGAGGCGGTGGAAGGTCCTGCCGCTGAAATACCGCTGCGGTTGCCGCCCCGCAAATTGTAGCACCCTAGGCGACCACCTAGGTCGCCTAATGGGTTGCGCCGGCCCTGCCTTTACCGTTTCACCACCATGCAGGCCTGCTGCCAAGCACTTTTGTGTGAAATTACCTTGGTTATTTCAGTTCTGGGTGTTAAATGGGTTATACCAACTGTAAAGCTGGATAGTAAAACAAAACCATTTTAATGTCAGCATATAACTGGTAGTAATACACAGAGTGATGCTATGGCTTTCATTACTTAGAGCAGTGCTATTCAATTGCCTTATCCGGCTCACCAGCAAATGTAATGTCCAAATCTTGGTGGGCCAAAGATCGCTCTCTAGGGTCAAATGGCTCTTCGGGTCTTTGCTGTCTTGTGAGCCTGCCACCAGCCTGGGGCTGCACTCTTTCAAGAGGCATGTGCTGGATTGTATTTATTAATCTCAGAATAAATGGTTAAGTGTGCTGCTAGAGAATATTCCAAAAAAATCTTGTAAACAAATAATCAGACAAATACACTGTGATGCTATTAATATCCTAAAAAACCCCTATGAAATTAAAATTAGAAGTCAAGCTCACGAGAAATGAAGATATTTAATTTCCCTTCCTCATTGCCTGAAATTGTGACACTCGCTCGCACTCTTTTTTTTTTTTTTTAGAAAAGTGCTGTGTTGCACACAAACAAGTTCACTAATGAAAGAACGCCAATTACTGATCGCTTTATGTTGCATAAGCATCTGATTAGGCACCTGATTAAAAAGTACACCATTGTAAGTTCAGAATGTATCAACACAGTCTAGCTCCAATGTGTTTAAATGTAAATGAAGTGTTTCTAAATTAAATATATGGCAGGAGGGTAAACAGAGGGAAAACAAACTGACGTGCATCTGCTCAGACCCTATCAGTTCTACCTCTAACCTCCCGCCATCTGCCTACTCCCACCTCAGCTCTGCCCTCTAGCCCCATTCTCCTCAGACCCCACCTCAGTTCTGCCCTCTAGCCACCCCCTCTACCCAGCCCCCCCCTTCCCCCAGCCTCCCATCAGCTGTGGCCTCTCATTCTGACCTCTGCTCCTACTTGGATTTCTCACCTCCCTCTCCCAGGCCAGGGGGCTGCAGGTGTGGTGCCCCTCCCCCTTCTAGGCTGGAGGGGAGCTCTAGGATTCTTCTCCCCCTCCCCATTCCCGGAGGTGTGTTATGGGGATGAGCAGAGGAACCATCCCTGCTCACAGAAGGGGAAGTGGAAGAGGGAGCAGAACCGCCCTGAGCTGCTGCATTCTTTCTGCCCCTCCTCCCCTCCATGAGAATAGGTTCAGCTTCTGGGGGGAGAAGGGAGAGTTCTGCTGCTCCCCAGGAGACATGAATGAATGGATGCCCAGCAAGGGGTCAAAGGGAAGCCCCATGTGGTGGGATCTGGCCTAGGGCCACCCACTGAAGAACAATGCAGGAAATGAAATACATTTTTGGGGCCCATCAAAATCTGAGGCCCTGGGCTGCAGCCCCTAAAGCCCCTACTTGAATCTGGTTCTAGCAGGGCCTGGGTCACAAGTGGGGACACACTAGCAGGGAAGTCCTATGCAGAAGGACAAACTCAAGGCAAGAAGTGCTGTGAGAGCAGAACAATCAGGGCGGAAGGGCTGGGCCCAAATTGGGATTGGGGAGAAACCTGTAGGTTTGGGTTCTCTTCTGAAGGATGCTGTGCAGGATTTAATAAACTTGACCCCAAAAATAGAATGTCTTGAACATCTCAACTATGTGGAGTTTTCAAGGTGCTTGTGTGACAGAATACATCTCTATATTCACACCCTATACACTATTGTACCCTACAGGCTCTTCATACAAAGTATGCCTTGTGAGGTATCATTTGAAAACTCATAATTTGCTGGTCAGTATTGTCCTGCTACAATATGTGTGGCAAGATTGTATGTGAAGTTATAAGATTCTCCTGTATAATGTTATTCACATATGTTCCAAACCCCACAGCTCTGCCTGGGCAGATGTTGGCAAACAAGGGATGTCCTAAACAAAAGAATTTGTGCTTGCCTTAATTTGCATTTAAGCAGTAAACAAAGTCTTCAAGCAGGAAGGGAAAACAAAGGAAACTCAAACAGGTGGGAAAAAAAAGCAGGGAACATCCGTCCACATAGACTCTTTGTTTCCTGGATCTCAGCTGGAAATGTTTTTCCAGAAGGGGACTGATACTATAAAAAGGAGGGCCAAACGGCCGAAGGCACCCTTTCTCTATCTCCCTGCCCATCACATTCTCTGCACTTGTGAAGACAGGAAAGAGCTGTTCGACTCGGGGGGGACTGACCAGAAGAGATTGCTCAGTAATGTTGCTGGAAACATGTTTTGAGAAACTTTGCTTAAATCTAATATAGCTTGTTAAGTTAGGCACCAGTAAACATTTTATCTTTGTTTTTATTGTAACCATTTCTGACTTCTATGCCTCGTTACTTGTATTCACTTAAAATCTCTCTCTGTAGTAATAAACTTGTTTTACTGTTTTATCTAATCCAGTGTGTTTGAGTTGAAGTGTCTGGATAATTCTATTTAAGATAACAAGCTAGTGTATATTATTCCCTAAAAGAAATATTAGACTTAATTTTGTGGACTGAGGCAGTACAGGACGAACATTTCTGGAGGAAAGTCTGGGACTGGGAGTGTGTTGGAGTCACCCTGCAGTATAACCCAGGCTGGTGACTGGCAGGATGCAGTTAGACAAACACATATGGGAGTGACCTGCATATTGGTGGCTGGTTGTGAGCAGTCCAGGTTGGAGGTAACAATAGCAAGACATTGCAAGACAACCTAGGTTACAGGGCAGGGGTGATGGGTCTGGATTGTATCCTGGCATGTCACAGTGGTGCAGAGAACTATGGCTTACGCACAGCTTGTTGTTTTAAATGAGGCTTGAAATTGCTCTGCCAGTGCTTAAAGTGTAAGTGAGTCTCAAGTGTGGTGGCTGGAAACAGTCAAAGAGAGGTCAGAGTTTGTTGTTTTCTGTTTGCTTATTTCGGGGAAGGGAAACAGTAAAGCCTAAATATGAGCACCGGTGAAACAGCTGCAAAGCTAGAGCTGGGCAGATTGGAAATAGAACGGGAAGACAAAGAACATGAACAGCAAAGTTAGCTAGCAGAGTTAAGAGCCAAAGAAAGGCAGACAGAAGAGCAGAGCAGGAAGTAAACTGGCCATCAACAAATTTAGGCTTGAAATTAGATGAAAGTTTCTAACCATCAGAGGAGTGAAGTTCTAGACCAGCCTCCCAAGGGGAGAGTGGGGGCAAAAAACCTAACTGGCTTCAAGCCTGAGCTTGATACGTTTATGGAGGGATGGAATGATGAGACTGCCCACAACAGCATGTAGCTGATCTGCGACTGCTAGCAGTAAATACCCTAATGGCCAATGATGGGACACTAGATGGGAAGGGCTCTGAGTTACTATAGAGAATTCTTTCCCAGGTGTCTGGCTGGTGGGTCTAGCTCACATGCTCAGGGTTTAACTGATTGCCATGTTTGGGGTTGGGAAGGAATTTCCCCCCAGGTCAAATTGGCAGAGATGGGGGGGGGGGGGGGACAGGGGGTTCACCTTCCTCTGAAGCATGGAGCAGGGGTCACTTGCAGGTTTAAACCAGGGTGGATTTGATTTAAATCACTAGTCAGGAAGACTCGATTTAAACATGGGTTTCTGCATAAAAGTGTATTCTTGTTGGTTGTTATAACCTTAATACATATTCTTCACAACTCAGATAGAGATGTAGGTTTCATTTTTAAAGTGATTTATTTTGAAAACTTTTCAGATTAGTTTTACAGCTATCTCAGAAAATGAATGATTGTTTGGCTCTTTCATTTACCAAAGGTAATTGAAGCAGATATTTATGAAGTCACTGGGAGGTGAACTATCTCCAATTCAACAGGTTAATCATTAATATTTGGAGGATTTTCTTGCCATGCTGTATTAGGAGGAGAACACCACCAGACAGACATTTACATTGTTTTATTTAACTAAAACAACAACATTATGTATTCTGGATTTTTTTTTTCTTCAACAGCAAACATATAATATTTTAACTAAACAAGCATATGAATTTTTGAATTTAGTTAAACCTTCAAGTTTTTTAAAATCAGGTTTGTTTTTGTTAAAATTGTTTTTAACTAAAATAGTTAAATGAAATATTAAAAAAAAAATTAAATCAACTATGTCAGCCAGGTCAACATAAGAAACTTATGGCTTCTGCAGCTAACTCAGTCATCTTCACCTTCATTTCCTTGTGTGTTCATAAACTGGAAAAGATAAACAAGCTTTCCTGCTTTTTCAGGTCCCAGCACCATGGGGAATTAATGTTACTAGCACTTGATTATCCTTTTGCTGGTCACTTGGAGCCACAGAGATTCAATGAGAGGTTAAAGAACAATTTCTACAGGCCAGGAACACAGAATGATGTGAGGAATTATTGCAGGTCTTATGAATTATGTCAAAAAAGAAAGAAACCTGCAGGACCCCTGAAAGTTCCTCTGCACCCCTTGCCTGTGACAGCAGAGGCATTTCAGAGGGTAGTGTAGCAGAGTGATCACCCGCTCCTGCTCTGAGGGGTTTAAAAACAGCCCTTGGAAAGGACGGGGGTGGGGGAGAACACCCTGGGCTGATTGGGGGAAGTAGATGCAGCTGGGCCACGCCCTAGTCAGAGCCCAGCTGGTCCTATAAAGGCCAGGGCGGCCAGAAACTCAGTAGTTTCTCTCTGCACTCAGAGAGAGAAGGGCCTGGCTGCAGGGAACTAGAGCAGAGTACCTGAGTGGAGCAGGACTGGGGAGCTCTAGCCTGGAAAGCCCTAGGCTGCAGCCTAGTGTTAGGCCAGGAGGTACTGGGGGTTGCAGAGGGTAGCCTGGAGATAGGCTAAGGCAGCAGGCCCAAACCCAACCTTGCTTGTGATGAGTAGGCTGATACTGTAGTCTGCCCCAGGAAGTGGGGCTAGATGGTGACTGGCAGTAGCCTGATGGTGAGGTAGGGATAGTGGGTGGAGTTCCCCTGGAAGGGGAGACCTAGCGTGTGGGTACTGCCAGGGCATAGCACCCTGAGCAAGGGGTACAGGGTCCTGGGAGGGACATGGGGCCCAGAAGTAGAGAGCAAGGCAGATCACTGGCCTGCAGAGGGTGCTCCAGAGGCTGGGTTGAGCTAATTCCCTGAGAGATCAGCAGGAGGTGCTACAGGGGTGAGTCCGCTCGTGTTACAGTAGCAATGGACACTATGGGCCCAATGCCAAAATTCTTGGGAGGGACCTTTTGAAGTGATAGAGGTAAATGATGATGCATATGTAAAAAAAAAAAAAAAAAAAAAAAGCCTCATGGTAATGCTGTCCCGTAGCTAGCACATGTAAACAGACTTAATGCCTATCACAGCATGGAAGCCACAGCTGTGTAGAAAGGGAAACTGAGGCACACCAAGTCATTGATTTGATGGCTGAATGCCAAAATGACTCATCTCTGGAAGGCATTGATCTCTGCAGTGAGTTAACACCAATTGAAAGGGCAGAGGTATTGTCTGTGCTGCAAGAACACAAAGAAGAAGTGTGTGTGTTGTTTTTTTTTTTTTTTTTAGCAAGCCAGGGAAGACACACTTGGTAACTCATAAAATCCTTACAGAAGGAGGGAGCCATCTCCCAGCAGCCCCCACAGGGCCACTAGCAAGGGGCTAGAACAAATTCCTACAGAAATACAAAGCATGTTAGACATGGGAGTAATTAAAGAGTCTGACAGCTCTTGGGCACCACCTGTTGGTTTGGTCCCTAACAAAGAACCTTACCGTGTTATCTGTGTTGATTACAGAAAACTCAGGGCTGTCTCAGTACCAGATGTACCAGCTCCAAGTATAAAATTGGAGCAGCCAGAGTTCCTTATTTGGGACACTGGGTCAGGAGAGGTCAAATATCCTGATCCCCTAAAAGTTGAAGCCATTGTAAATTGGCCTGTACCTCAAAGCAAAAAAAAGGTCCAATCTTTCATACTTCTAGTAAACCATTACAGAAGGTTTGTGTGTGGGTTCAGTGAGATTGTATCTGCAATCACTAAAAAGACTAAGCCTAACAAAGTTCTATGGACAAAACGTGTCAAGAAGATTTTGATAAGGTAAAGAAAATCTTGTCTGAAAGCCCTGTTCTAGCAAGTCCAGATTTTGACAAAATGAACTGCATACATTCATCAGACACTGCGTTAGGGGCTGTACTGATGCAAACTGAGGAGAATAACAAGAAGCACCCCCATTGCTTTCTTAAGCAAGAAATTGACACCCACTGAACAAAATTATTCTGTCAGAGGAAGAATGGTATGCCACTGCGTGGGCAGTCAAGCAGTTAAGGCTCTAACTTTTTAATAGAAAGTTCACGGTATTAATGGGTCATTATCCATAGATCTGGTTATACAAGACTAAAGCTTTTGCATTTGAGTCTTATACTACAAGAATTTGATATGGAGATTGTGCATAAAAAGGGAAAAGAAAACATGGTAGCAGATGCCCTGTCCAGGAAAAAAGGCCCTGATTTGCTGCCTCCAGGTCAGCCAGTGGCTAACCCTCCTGCAGCTTTGTAAGAGGGAGAGGTGTGATGGAATACCCCCCTGTATTCACACCTTACACACTATTATAATAATCTTTGTACACGGTATGCCTTGTAATGTATCATTTAAAAATTCAATTTGCTGGTCAGTATCATCCTGATACAATATGTGCGGCAACACTGTATGTGAAATTATAAGATTCCCCTGGATGATGTTATTCACACATGTTCCAAACCCCACTGCCCTGCTCAGGCAGAAGTTGGCAAACAGCTCTGTCCTAAACAAAGGAATGTGTGCTTGCCTTAATTTGCATTTAAGTAGTAAACAGAGTCATGAAGCAGGAAAGGAAAACAAAAGAAGCTCAAACAGGTGAAAAAACCCAGCAGGGAACATCCTTCCACATAAAAAGAACAGGAGTACTTGTGGCACCTTAGAGGCTAACAAATTTATTAGAGCATAAGCTTTCGTGGACTACAGCCCACTTCTTCGGATGCATCCCAAGGCATCCTCTCCCCCCGCCCATCGTATTCTCTGCATCTAAGAAAAAGAAAACAGCCATTGGACTCTGGGGGAGGGGCTCTGACCTGAACAGTTTGGTCAGTAATGTTACTGGAAGCAGATGTTGAGAAATTTTGCTTGAATTTAATATAGTTTGTTAAGTGAGGCACTAGACTCTGCAAAACATGGAGCACTCTGGCCCTTATGTAGCCAAGCATAAGCACATGCTTTAGCTTTAAGCATGTGAGTAGCCCCACTGAAACCAATGAAATGTCTCTTTAAGTTAAGCACGTGCTTAGGTGCTTTGTTGGATTGGGACCAGAGTGCTTTGTCCCTTGGAGGACTGAAGCCAGGGTCACCTGGGCATCCCCTATCTAGATCCTGCAGCTGGGCTTCTGTGCTTTGGAGCCCAGTTTACTCATTTGATCACTCTCAGGATGTTTGCACCAACACGCTGCCTGTGCTGGTGTCATCTGGGGGTGCTGGCGGGCTCATCTCTGTGTTGTGTTGGGGTGTGGGGAAAGGATAGGTTTTGTCTTAGCTGCAAACCCAACTCCACACAGCTGACCTCCAGGCTAGTGAGCTTCAGGAACCCTTAGTCCCCTCGCCTGCTTGTTTACTGCCCTGCTGTCAGAATCCCGAGCTACTTAACATGTAAACTACAAATTGCCAAAGGAAAGAACAGAGCCCAGTTATCATGCTGTATTTGGTGAGGTTGCCTGATCTACACCTGCCAGCTCCCAGAGCTACCAATGCCCATCATAGGGGCACTCTCCATGCTGCCTCATGCAAAGCAGTGCAAGCAAGTCAGAGGAGCTGGACTGGCAGCATAGCAGCCTCCAGGAGCCATTCCCTGCCTTGGGCACGCCCCACATGCTGGGAGAGAAAAGTCACCTCTGGACCCCGCCTCCCTGCATGTTACCTTCCCAGTGGAATGGTGCAATGCTGACCTGTAGGTAGGCAGGGGCTCCCAACAGTTCCTTCATGGGCTAGGCAAAGGGCCCGCTGCCTCCCTGCAGAGGCTTGCAGTTCACCAAGTGGCCAGCTCAAGGGAGCCAGTGCATGAAATTTTGAAGAGCAGAACAAGCCAAGGTCAAGAGAGACTTTTCTAAGATGACATGTTAGAATTGCACTCAGAAGGGGGACCTCATCACCACCCTCGGCAGTAGCCTTTCTTTGCTTGCTGCTTTCAGACCTTTAACCACTCCTATGTGTTCTGCTCCTATTCATTCATTTTTCTAGTCGGATATTGTTTGCAAGGAGCCAGTCTAACTGCTTTACAGTGTAAACTTTGACCATACCAGTGCTTATGCGGTGTATACCTAATCAGTTTAAATCATAGTTATTTGGATTAAGCTAGCTTAGTTGTAGCCCATGGTTTTCCAACTGGGCTTAAATGCCATTTGGCCTCATCGGCACTCAGCAGCAAAACCATGTTTAAACCAAACGCTTGTCTCCACTGACGATTTGCCAGCTGTCAGCATAGCTGCTGCAATGCAAACTCCCTGTGTAGTTAGGCAAAGAGGCTCTTTGCACCGTGGTACCTACCCTCCTAGAAACTGGCATAAACTGCACTGCTCATTCCATTTCCCCTGCCTACACTACAGGTTTGTACCAATGCCCCTACACTGATGGCTGAAATTAGAGCAGAGCCCCACCATTGACAAATTAAACCCTCTTGAACCTGTGTTCTCATTAGGGGTCAAGCTGAGTTTCAAACAGAGCGCCGAACAGAATCCTTTGACTGAGGATTGGTGAGTGTGATACCCAAACAGCAAGAATATTCAGAGCCTGGCAATTAACTCAGGTTTTTTTCAGTTCAGTGGCAATTCTGGGGGAAACAAACAGTCCGGGCTGAACTGACTGTGGAATTTGTTGGAATTTTTGGTGAATAAAGAAACCCCATTTTGGGTGTGTTCTGGAGCAGGGATTTGAACCTTGATTTTACCACATTTCAGGTAAGGGCCCCAGCCACTCCCCTAAAGGTTTTTTCTTTTTGGGGGGCAGGGGGGAAGGAACAACATCAGCACCTTGTCTTCCTTGGTCCATTTTCTGACTGGCTGCAACTATTCATGTCAATTTTGTCAATAAGTTTTGACTGACAAGGTGGGGGTTCTTTTCACAAAAACAGTATTTGTCTGAAAAATTTTGCCCACCTCTCCAAATAATGTCTGAATATATCCAGCCACATAGAAATAGCTAACCATGGCCAATGTTCTGCTATTGCCAGTCCAACGGCTAGATGCCACAGTGATGGGCATGTGCCAAAATAAGCATTTGAGTCATCTGCCCAAGATGCCGTGAGACTCTATCAGGAGCTGAAGGAGTAGCAGGGTTGCAAACCTTACTCACCTCTTTTCCAGAATTGCACAACTGTTTGCCAGGACTGTCAGAGGACACCTCACTTGGAGCGGAGCTGTGTAGAAAGCAAGCCTGGGCTATGGGGAAGCTGAACTCCATATAGTAGGATCAGTTGGTAGGCTCTATATCAAGTGACTAGTAGGATGACTCTGCGGTTGTAGTGTTAGTCTGGGGGAGGCTATTCTGATGTCACGGCTACGTTTTTGAGCACGCTTAGCATAAATTGGGTGCTATCATAACCCAGAGGTCTCAAATCCAGGCCCACAAGGTCTGATTGGTGGAGTCCTAGAGCAGCTGATTGGCCCCCTGGATAGCCAGGAACAGGGGGTTTTCTGAACAAGTGGGCTCCACCCTGCTCTAGGCTGTCTGCCTTGTGTTACCCTGGCTTGATTGCCTGGCATCCTGACCCGGCTTGACTCCCAACATCTGACTTGAGGTTCCCAACCTCCAGTTTGTCTTTTGCCTCTGACCCCTGGTATCCAGACCCTGCCTGAATCTGGTTCCTGACTCATGGGTCCGATCTCTAGTTTTTCTCCTGCTTACGACCTCCTGGTGTCCCAACCCAGCCGACTCTTGACTCGTGTCTTGTGACTGCAGATTCTGGCTCTAAATCTGGCTGCCCATGACCCAGCTTTGACAGATGCTTCCAGAAGCCTGAATCGAGCCATCATGGTTAATACAAAGTGCTGGGCTTTCTTCCCTGACAAATCTGCCTCCTGTGTCACAGCAGTTGCTTCTTCAGAGTTGCCTGGATTTACAAGGGAATCTTCCGACAACGGTGTCAACTTCAGCAACAGGTTTGCACTGCTTCTCCCCCACTGCAGAGAGGCAGGGCCCCAGCGAGAACCCAGCTTGATTTGGCCAAGCGATGTGGATTAAATGTTGCACTGCGGTGTTCAGATAGTAGGACCACTTTTTAATAAGTCTCTCCTAATGGGCTAGAGGAAATGGCCTACCATGCACAAGCTGGGCTGGCTTCAGTACCTGCTGCGGGGGAAATGGAACGACCTTGAGCACTGATTGAATTGGGACTATCTAGGAGCCTTGCCTTGTTAACCATCTGGCAGCTGAGCAGGAAGCAAAACAGTTCAGTAACTACCCATTTGCTACACGACTTCCTGTTTGCTGCTCCATTCAGACGAACCATTCAGGGCAAGCTGCGGGGCTGGATAACTTTGATAGCTGCAGCTCGCTGTCCTTGGCAGTACCTGCACAGGGAATGAGAAAGGGCTACTTAGTGGCTACAGCACAGAACTGGGGACCTGGCTTCCATTCCCAGCTCTGCCACTGACCGGCCTTGTGACCTTGGGCAAGTCAGTTCATCTCTCTGTGTCTGGTTCCCCTCCCCTCTATTGTAAAGTGCTTTGAGATCTACTGGTGACGTCCCACTTACTGTGCATGCTCTGACTGAGGCAGTGGCATTTTAAGAGCCTTTGGGCCTGATTCTCCATAGCCCTGGATCGTGTGCTGGATTCCGCAGTGCAGAATGCTGCCCAGTCAGGATGGTCATAGAATATCGGGGTTGGAAAAGACCTCAGGAGGCCATCTAATCCAACCCCCTGCTCAAAGTGTCATATGTTACATGCATGCAGCACTGGGGTAAATGACAGCACATGGTGTAGCCTGACAGTCTCAGAGCCCTGTCTCCTTCCACGCACATTTTCCATGTGAATTGGTTGGAACAGGGGACTGTGACAGAGATGGCCACTTCCTGCACTGTCCTTGGGAGGCTTTACTGAATTAAGGTTAAATATCTCTGGCTTTGAAGAACTGACACCTCCCAGAGCCCGGTGGAGCTGGCGTGATCTCCGGTAAGCTCGTTAGTGCATGTGTAGGTTCTTATTGTTTTCTCTGCAATGCTTTCACCTTAAGAACAAATGTGCTTGCCTAGAAAGTGCTTTGTGGTGACTTGCAACTGCAGGCAGTGGTGCTGTTCATACCCTCTGAAGAGAAAGTGAAGCGTAGATGCTGGCCTGGTTAGAAAGTCTGGGGACATCACAGTGTGCCCAGGGAACTGTGCAGCCTGGAAAAACCCTGGTCAGGAGAGAGAGAGAAAGACAGTCCCCTTATCAAGTGATAGCCGAGAAGCTGAGACCTATAGTGCATGCCCTGGCTGGACCACAGAGGGGGAGTACAGGTGCAGTTGCCCTGAACAGTGACAGGTCCCACGTACAACTTTAGGTGCAGGGCATGTGGCATGTTTCCTAACAGCACAAGGCAGAGATTCACCTTGGCGTTCCAGCGGTGACCACATCCATGGGCCAGGCAAAAAGCCAAGGCCATTTCAAAAAATACATTACTTTTTTGTTTCCTCGGAACAAAACCTAACCCCCCTGGCAACCTGACCAAGAGCAGCTCTCTGCAGGCATGAGCCATGCTCTAAAGGGGGGCAGGAGTCATTGGGCTAGGAAACAGAGAGAGAACCCTGGCTGGTGTTGCAGCAAAGGATTTCTCTCCAAGGAGAGGGTGAGCACTGGGAAGGGGCAGGAAGTGGGTTTGGGGCAATATGGAGCTGTGAGATTGAGGAGGGAGTGTGCCCATGAAGGGGACTAAGAATGATCCTGTAGTGAGTATGAGAGAGGACAGGAAGCCAGCAAGAGGTCAGCTGTGACACAACTGTGTTTGTCAGAAGGAGTATTGTAGCAATCTGACCCGGCTGGGATTCCAGTGAGGCAGGCACTGCAGTGATCAAGGACTGAAGTGACAGGTGCACGGGAGAGAGTCAACACAGTGGGTGCTGCAGTCATGGGAGAGGCGGGCTCTGGTGTGGAGATATCAGGATGCAGATGCCAAGAGTGCAGCCATGTTAGGTACAGAGAAGAGGCCTTCGGTGAGGATGATCTCAGGCCTCAGAGCTGAGATAGGAGATGGAGGAATGGGAGATGTCTGTCACTAATCTGGCCAAATCATAGGGAGCATGGATGATTTATTATTTGTTTCAATTTCAATAGTAAAAAGAGGCCTGTACTGGGTTCTAGGCCCCTGAACGCTCCACTAATTTTAATAGCATAACCCCAGCAGCACTGAACAATTCATCAGCTGGGAGCTTAGCCAGCCAACCATCGTCTCTTCTACCCCTTTATCATCTTAGCAATATTCAGCTCACCTGACTCAAGCAAAGGTGGAGCCAGGTGTCATCATGTAGAAGACAGATAAAGACTGTGGAAATGGGGAGGGAACAGAGAAAGGTTCAAAGGTGACACTAAATTGGGTGTTAGCAGAATTCAAAAGTGGGTAGTTTTGTGGAAAGAAATGCTCCAGGGGGGAGAGGGTAGCTGGAAAAGAGAAGGGGGCTTAGAAAAGTCACAAGCAGAGAAAGCAAGTGGATGTTGTTCCACAGACAGAAATGGAACTAGGCAAGGCAGGCACTAGACATCGCTATACTTATGAGGAACTCCAAAGGGATGATCTAGTCTCCAGGGTTCAGCCATGCACTGACTTGGGAGGATGGTGTGAGCAAGCCATCGCGACTAGAACGTAAGAGGTTTCCAACCCCACATTGCCAACCCTCGGTGGTTGAAACTCATGAGCTAGGCCCAGCTAAAGCAGAAGATTGTTTTAAAAATCATGACTGTTTTTCTTTGTCTTTTGGTCTCTGAGCCTTTACGTTGCACTTGAGTCACGTTTTTAAAACTTTTCTCTGCAACCAGGAGAGCTGGTTGGATATATTTCATCAAAATGTTTTCGCGATGAAAAATGCCAGGTGTTTTTAACTCAACATCTGTAGAAAGACCTACCAATTTTGACATTTTGTTTTAAAAACAATGCAAAATGAAGCATTTCAATAATAGCTTATGCCCAAATAAATCTGTTAGTCTTTAAGGTGCCACCGGACTCCTTGTTGTTTCAGCGAGCTTGTCCAGCTGCTCAGCAAGATGTGCTGTCCTGTGTTAGCTCTGCCACCCCCTAAGCCCTGCTCATGGCCAGTGCTGGCATTGCCGAGGGCCCTGTGTGCTCACTCGCAAATTTGATCTAAAGTGTGAGACTAAGATCCTGGGTTGTGCAGCCTTTGGTGGAAATGCTACAGCAGCTGTCGATAGATGAAAGCAGGAAACTTCCAAAGATTAATTCTGAAGATGAATGGCACAATCAATGCCTGTATTATTTATTCTGATACTGAATTCAATTTATTTTACGCTGACAGTGGGAAGGAGGGGGTAGAACAGGGAGGGTTGTATGCTAGACAGGGAGAATTTGAGGGCTTTTGGTACCTAGGGAGGGATGGGAGGCAGTCGGGGGTTATGGGATAAGCACAATAGCTAAATATTTCTGCTAATGGCCAGCAGTTTGATTTCAAGTTCAGCAGCCCCTAGAGACAGAGGGGATAGTGTTCACACTCCTCAGCACAGTGGCTTGAGGCTGGCAGCATATTTAGATAGACAGGACTGGATCAGGTGACATTTGTTTCATGTTTTTAATGCTTTCTTCACATCCACGAGTTCTGGGAATGTATTGGCCATGCCCCAGCTGCTGCCCATCATGCTGGCTCTGATGAGACTTCAGCAGAGCTGGGCGGGGCGACACAGGCTGAGAGCCCGGCCCAGTAGCTTTTAAAGTAGAAGCTTATACTCAAGAGCATAGTTCTGCATCACAGTGTGAATTCCATGGGATATACAGCGGCCTGCTGATGCCTCGGTGAGACAGGTGCTACTGGCATCTTCTGGAGGATTTCCACAGCTTCTGCCCTGCTCCCCCTCACATCAGCTCACTGATCCCAGACCCAGCACGTGAAGGAATGGTGCAATGCTGCAGCCATTGGCTGTGACACTGGCTGTGTCAGCTGCAGTCCGAGATTTGTATGGTTCCTGCCCAACAGGAAAGGAGAGCGTTGGTGCCCCACTCACACTTCCTGGTTTCCCCAGATGAGAACTGTCCTCCAAGTTTGTGTACAGGAGTCGCACCGAACCTCTCCATCCCACGAGCAAACTAAAGAAAAGGACCTCAATTTTATCTTTTGCTAAAAATAACCCCCCACTACTTCTAGAGAAGGTCCAAACTAGCATATGGACCAAATGGAGACTTGAATGGCGAGGTAGGATAGTCTCTTAAAATAATTCCAAAGGTTAAACCAAAGCCAACTACAGAAATAATCACTTGAAAATTTTCTGGCTTTTCAGGCAGGAAGGAAATTTTACTGACTGGTTATGTTTATGAAAATTCTGAGTTTATTTTGCCTTTGTGGTTTCATACATGAATATAGAAATACTGCTGTATTTTTCACTGATATCTCAGGGGAGGGATCTGGAGAATGGGTAGATGCATGGAAGTAGTGGGGACAGGTGTGGGTCTTTCATACTTTGGAGGTTGGGTAGAGCCCCGCTAACAAGCGATCACACAATAGTTTCCCATGAGTTGAGATCTGAAAAGGGAGTCAGGAGTGGAGCTGGGTATGTGGCAGGTCTGGACCCCAGTGAAGATGTCCTCTTCCTGACTCTGGTCCTTGCCTGAGCTGTGTTTTCAGGGCGTTCTCCCCTCTGCACAAAGTCCCCAGCAGCCTACTCAAGCTGTGTCTATGACCCTAAAAAGCCGAAGCATTGGATTTATCTGCCAATCTATTTTCTTTGGCACCTCATGCCCCGTCTCTCACTCTCTAAATCACTCAGTGCTATTTCTGAGAGCGACATGGAATGCCGCGAAGGGCACAGCTCCAAAAAGAGAGGGCAGGGGAAAGCCAGCCAGGGAAGAATGGCAGGGAAAGAGTTGAACAAAATGAGAGCGTGAGGGCAGCAGGGGGCATGAAGGGAAAGAGAACCATGGCGAGGGATATGGACGCCCATGCTACTAGAGGAATGGTGCAGGAGTCATGTTGCACCAGTCGGGCAATTACTGCGGGGGGTGGAGGGGGGCTAGGGTTAGAGCTGGTGGGGGGAGGTGTTAAATGAGGGAAGAACCCAGAGAGAGGTGGAGAACAGAGGGTTAGAGAAAGGGAACAACGTACTGACAGAGAAAATAAAGGGGGAGAGAGAAAAGACAAGGCGTGAAGGAGCGAGAGAGATGCATCCTCCTTTAATCCTCCCGTTCGCTGGCTGGTACTCCTGACAGGCTCTCCTTATTTGTCTATGAAGGGTATTTTCAAACCGTTCAAGATGGCCTCAAGTGGTTACCAAGGCAACAGTGTTAAAGTCATCACTGCCATGGAAACCCTCTCTGTGGCATAATATAAATATTTTCCTTGAAGAAGGAGACTGGAGATGAGTGGGCAATGTGCTATTTTCTCCTGCTTATTGGCTGCGGCAGGAGAATCTCCAGGAGATGGGGGGAAGGGGGACTGATAAAATTAACTCCGCGTGTAGGCACTGGCTGGAAAGGGGACAGAGCTTGGATTTTAACATAAAACCCGGGGCTTATTTTTGTCCTTAAAGTCCAGCCAAAATAGATTTGCTCTGAAGGGGGAAAAATATGCAAGGTAAGACTGATGCTTTTTCTTGTCTTTTCAGGGTTTCCCACTCAAGCTAAAGACACCCAGTCACCTGCACCCCAAGTCTTCCAAGCTTGAGGGCAGCAGCCCATTGCAAGAGCTGCGGCCTTTGCCCTCTGTTTCTTGGCCACCAATGGCGTTTAGATCCTATCTCAGAGTCTAGGGGCTCTAATTGGAAGAGAGCACTGCTGTGCAACCGGTGCCAAAGTAGCATGGCCATTGCAACCCCTCTGTGGGGCTGTTGCATTCAAAGGTGTTTCTGCTGCATGGCCCATCCCAGCCGCCCAGGTTCTCAGCATCCCACCAATTCCATCAGCGCTCAGCCGCGTCAGCAGCGCTCCCAGGTACAGCATGGCAGCATTCAGTGCTGAGTTGGGCTGCTTTGTTTTCCAATCCATAACTGGCCGTTTGGATGTCAGCCAGTCGCTTGCAGTACACAATCACACAGTTGACTTGGATACTGGGCCTTAGGCTTCCCTAGGTTGGCTTCTGCTTTGGTACATTTGCTGATGGAGTCTGTGACAGGTGATGAGGTGTGCATTGACTGTGCAGCTATGAAGGCTCAGGGGAGTGCTGCTAGGAACACATCTTTTGGAAGCGAGCCGAATAGCCCGTTTCTCTGTGGACCATGCTGAGATTAGAGCCTGGGTACATTGCTGGTGTTTGGTGATGTGGGGGGTGACGGACTGGCCTGGGGCACAGAGGTGGAGCTGTGTTGGGTCCCAGTGTGCACTGGGGGAGTTGTGAGGTTCTGGGGCTGGAATGCTAGGGTGTGTTGTAGGCTTGGATTTAGGTGCATTGGCAGAGGTACGAAGGTGAGTGTCTGGAATGGTGGAGGTGGCAGGGAACCCCCCCGTTTTCTCCCTGCAGTGACTTCTGTTGCTGACGCAGCCAGCTCAAATAAAGCCACCCAGGTTTGAAACAGAGGAACTAGGGCAGGCATTGTGGGGGTGGGATGGGTGGGAGAGTGCAGGGGCTTTGTCAAATTATTAAGACTATCCTGTATTTTCAAATCCAAACTGCTGCCCTCATATAACACAGAGAAAGCAGCAATGGGGAGGAAAAGTCAATTTGGAGTAGGGTGACCAGACGTCCCAATATTTTGTCCCGATATTCGCCGGCAGGACTGTTGTTGTTGTTTTTTTTTTAATTTTTGCTCAGCTGGGCACCCTCCCCTCCCTCCCTCCTCCCACGTGTCCCGATATTTTCTTCCCCTCATCTGGTTACCCTAATTTGGAGCAGAATGCCAGGAAGCCTGCTCTGGCTGGCTGTGGGGAGTAATAACTGCCCCCACTTCCCCCTCCCTGAGCCAGCCCATGCTTGTAAACCTGGGGAAACTGAGGCTGTGCAGCATGCACTGAACACTGACAGACAGGCTCTGGCAGACAAGGAGGAAGACAGCTAGGCTAGAGGGTGAAGGGTGGGGTGGGGCTGGAAGGTGGGTGGTAGGTACCAGCTAGGTTAGCCTATGAGAGTGGGTGTCACTTATCTCCAGTCATTCCCACATGACAATATTTAAGCTCTGTCCTCTGGATCCAAATGTGAGATTTTTATCATTCATTTACTGCTGGAGATATCTTCCAAGAGAAAATAAAATCAGGAGCACCGGGGGGTGGTCAGTCTATGGGAAAAGACCACAGCCGCTGTGAGGGACTCCTGTGCCAGCCCAAGAGTAGAAGTTTTCGCCTCCCCACCTGACCATGTGCTGCTTCTGCTGCCTTAGCACTTATAGGAAAACCATCGACTGAGCCACGCTTGGTTGCTAGGCTCTGGTCCTGACCAACCTGCTTTAACAGAGGCAGGACATAGACCCCGGGGTTTTCTTTATTTGCATGACCACCCTGGCCCCTAGCTAAGGCATTTTTTATTATGATGCGTATTAGAGCCATGCTCCGAGACCCCTTGTTGTGCACACACAAAGTAAGAGATGGTCCCTGACTGAGATCACTTCCACTCCAAAGAGGCAAGCTAGCCAAAGCAGGGAGAAAGACAATGCTGTGCGGATAGGAAGCTGAGATTCAGTGACTCACCCCTGGGGGAAGGGTGTTGCCTAGGTCCCAGCACATTGCCTTGTCCACAAGCCCATTCATCCTATGTGTGTTTATGTCTCTCATCCACCGAGTACACTGGTTAATTAAAATCTTTCCCAGGGCCGACCTTCAGTGTGGCAGCCCAGCAACGCTAACGAGATCTTTCTGACAAACGAGGAGATTCAGGGGGAGGCTGTGTGGCCGTGTCTCCTCCTCTAACCCCATTGGATAGATGAAAATGCAGACTGCTCATAAGCATGAGCCACAGCACTGCTGCGATAGAGGGCAGCACAGAAGAGCAGCAGTGTCAGCATTCCGGGAGGGGGGTATTTACTTAACATACGGCTGCATAATCATGCTGAGAACAGGGCCCACCAGCCCCAAGGCAAGAACAATGATTACAGGGGGGCTACCCTTGGTTCAAGCCTGTTCTAGACTTCCAGAATAGAGTTTCAAAAAGTGCCCAGTATGGCCTGATCCTGCAAAGATCAGGCTATGCCTGGGCTAACCCCTCACATGGTGAGCAGCCCCACGGATGGCGATGGAAGGACTCCACATGCGTGATCTCAAATGTGGCCTGAAGTATTTGCACGACTGGTGGTCTTAGTGTGTAAATACAGCCACTGACACAGAAAGCTGCCTGCACAAACAGCTCTATGGTCCTGAGTGCAAGTAAAGGGCATGAGCACTGGTGGCTCTCTGCGTGGGTGCCATCTTGCACCCCGTTAGTGCACGTGCAACGTATCTGCAACTGTCTGAAAACAACAGAGGTTTGAGCCGGCAGCTGCCTTCTGCCCGATGTTCTGGTGGCCATTATCAGCCAGGCCCAGCCCAGGGTACGCTGAGGGAATAGGGTTGACATTTCTAATGGCTGGCAACTGGAGCCCCGAGGCCTCGTCCCCTGCTCCATCTCTTCTCCCCAAGGCCCTGCCCCTGCTTTGCTTCTTCCCCCCCAACCCCCAATTAAAAAAAAAAAAAAAAAAAAAACAGGCATCAGGGCTTGTCAAATGGCACCTGGCCACACCAGCTGAAACCCAGATTGTCTGGGTAAAAATCAGATGGGTGGCAACCCTATGCAGGAATCTGTGTACATAGTGGGTGTCATGTACACCTTGCACATAGTAGGTTGGAGGGCTGCTACTAGCGGTTCAGGCTCCTGTACAGCTGCAAACTGGCTACAGAGCATCCTTTTCGGCTTGATACACCAGAAATGTGTCTTCCATAAGAACTTTTAATGCTCTGCGAAGCATAGCTAAGGATAGCTTAAATGTGCTGTTGCACACAGTGCCCCCTAGGGGCCGAGCCATATCATACAGTCTAGCGTTCCATGGTAACGGGCGTGTGGTGTCAGAGCTCTGCCCTCTACGGTATCCAGAAACAGTGCCCTAGGATGGGTGTCCCATACGTTACATTTATGCCCACACTACAGTGCCAGAGAGGTGCTTAGAATTCAGGATGCAGCTATTGTAACTAAGGAGAAAACGAGTAGCTGGTAAAAGTCAAAATGTTCTTTAATTCATCATAGATGTTCCCTGGGGTCTGTCATGCTTATGCTTAGGCCTGAGAGAGAGTGAAACCCCAATCACAGAGCTGCAATGAGCAGCTAGGGCTAGACCCAGGTGCGTTAGTATAATGAGTGTAGCACCTCAGCAGAGCAGTTCAGCTCCATAACTGGCTAGTTGATGCTGTGTCAAGCTCTGCAAGCATCCGATACTCCCAACTCACTTAAGGTGCTTTCAAAAATCCCACTGGGCCATTTATGATGAGGGCTGAAGAATATCAGGTTTCCTCCCGCTCCTGGGTGACATGGTTCAGTCTTAGGGTTCCTTGGGCTGTTAGACATAGGGCTGAATTTGCCTTGTGGGGCCTGGGCTACTTCCTTTCCTGTTCTAATCACCAATCCCAGCTGTCCTGCTAACACGCCACGGGCAGAGTCCAAAGCCAGTTCCCTCCTCTGAAGCTTCCCTGCACCCAGATGTCTCTCTCTTCCCTGGCATCTGCAATTTCCCCCTCTCCCTCGCTAGGGATAACTGTGCCATTTTGCAGAGGCTTCTGTCAAAACCACAGGGCTCGACACGCCTGTTTGCCTAGGGTATGAGTAAGCCGAACTGCCATCGCTCTCGCTTTCATCATGAGTCATGTGAGATTTGATGTTTCACTTAAAAGCCCCAGGGCCAGAGTCAGGTGATGACATGAGAATCTCAGCTGGCATTGGGGGGGAAAAAAAAAAAAAAAAGCTTTAGCCCTCAAGGTTGGAAAGAGCTTGAGCACATGACCTGAGTGCCCTCTAGAGGCTCAGAAACTAGAAGGGGAATAGAGACCTCCACCTTTATTATTGTTAACACTAGAGATAGCCCAATGTCTTTACTGCTTACAGTTCTGGTTTTACAGTAGGTATGAGTGAGAGGTATGAGTGAGGGTGTGTTGGGCTGGGAGAACTGTGTGGATGGGTGGAGGCGGCGCATGAGGGGTGTGTGCTGTGGCGAGGGGCTGTGTGTGTTGGCAGTTGTGTGTGCTAGGTGTGTTGTGTGGGTGGTGGAGTTGATTTGTGTCTGGGGGTTGTGCTGGGAGTTTCAAACAACCAATGAAACTGCTACATGCAATTAGTGGGAGAGGAAGGGTGGTGACTGGCTTTAAGTTGATTGCAAAACCAATAAGCTAAGTCAGAGGAAGTTGCTAGGCAAACCTAGGGAGTCAGCTATGTAATGGTACACCTCTACCTCGATATAACGCTGTCCTCGGGAGCCAAAAAATCTTACCGCGTTATAGGTGAAACCGCGTAATATCGAACTTGCTTTGATCCACCGGAGTGCGCAGCCCCCCCCCCAGAGCACTGCTTTACCGCGTTATATCTGAATTTGTGTTATATTGGGTCGTGTTATATCGAGGTAGAGGTGTGCTAGGTATTTCTTAGCCTCCACAATGATCCCTCCTGGGGTCTAAGATGAACTCTTGGAAACATGCAGAGGGGAGCTTTCAGAAGTGCAGAATTGCTCTTGCAGACAAGACAATCCATGGGTGCTGTTGCCCCAAAACAGGAACATGGGAAAGAGGCAAATTCCAGAGTCTCGCCTGTCAAAAGTGGTGGCTGCAGATGCCACATACAGGTCCAAGAGTGGGTTTGCCAAGGACCACCCAACTGCCTGCACTTAGGCCCTGATTCAGCAAAGCACTTAAGCACTTGTGTACAGCTAAGCACGTGATGAAGTGCTTTGTGGGATCAGGGCATTAGTGCCCATGCTTGTTTTCAGAAAAGTCAACCACAATCTCATGTTGACAGAAAGGGCCCCGCCCCCAGTGCCCCATGACATACGTGATGGAATCAGCTCGCCTCACCTGTTCTTTGACACAGGAGGAGATCCAGCAAGGCAATAAAAGCACATCCAGAGAGAACTGATGTAAGAGAACCACAGGAGCATGATGTTTGGAAAAGAACCCAGACATGGGAATGGTATGGGAAAGCTGACCAGGCGGCAAGGGTACTCGGGAAGTGCCCAGGCACCACCAGTAAAACAAAGCTGGCATGCTATCCACGTACAAATTACACTTCAGCTGAGTCCCAAAATCACCGCAGAGGTAGCCACAGCAATCCCTCTGCTGCAAACGGAAACTAAGCAAATCCCCAGCCAGGTAATGAGACATGCTGTCTAGTGGCCTGCTGTGCACACCTGCCACTCTGAAGTGAAGGCCTTATTAGTAGAGCCCTGCATGGATACAAAAATGATATGCGGATAGGTGGATATCTGCGGATATAAAGCATATCCATGGATACGCAGGGCTCTACCCATTAGCACATTTAGCTGGCATGCCTGTGCCAGGACACCAGGCAGCCTAAGAAAGCTGTGTTCACTGCTGCGCCTTCCCAGGTGTCCTGCAAGTCAGTCGCTCGTTTTACAAGGACCTCACGTTCTACAAATAACATTTAAACACTGCACTTAGGCCAGGCTCAGGGCACCATCAAGCGAGGTCTAGACCAGTGGTTCTCAAAGCTGGTCCACCGCTTGTTCAGGGAAAGCCCCTGGCGGGCCGGGCCGGTTTGTTTACCTGCCGCGTCTACAGATTCGGCCGATCGCGACTCCCACTGGCCGCAGTTCGCCGCTCCAGGCCAATGGGGGTGGCGGGAAGCGGCGGCCAGCATGTCCCTCAGCCCGCGCCGCTTCCCGCAGCCCCCATTGGCCTGGAGCGGCGAACCGCGGCCAGTGGGATCCACGATCGGCCGAATCTGCGGATGCGGCAGGTAAACAAACCAGCCCAGCCTCCCAGGGGCTTTCCCTGAACAAGCGGAGGACCAGCTTTGAGAACTCTGGTCTAGAAAACTATAGCTATAGGAGGGATCCAGCATTCATGGACAGCCTCTCACCTCAAGACTGTCCCCCATTTTAAAAGGAAGTGCAGGTTTTTTTCTTCAGATATTGAAAGTGGGGAAAATTCCCTCCTTTATTAGTTTCCAGAGACTGGGGTTTTCTTTCCAGTTTCAAGCTGTTTCCTGCTTTGATGGTTTCTCATTGCTTTTTCCTGAGCTGGACAATGTCTTGATGCTTGAAACCAGTCTCATCTGGTTGGGGAAGTAGCCTCTCCCTGCCTGATTACTTCCCCACCCTGTTGTGAGGTGAAGCTGAAATCACACCACAGTTATAGTTGCAATTTTCTACATATACACATACATACCTTCATAACTATACTGTCTATTACTCCTGCTGCAATTCTGCGCCACTGCACAATGCAAAATTAATGTTCCCTGCAGAATTTTATTTTTCCCTGCAGAATCTGTGATTTCCCACCAGCACTCCCGCCTATACCTGGCATGGACGCCCAGGGCTGACAGCAAGAGTGTGATTATATTGTGTTATTTTGACAAATCAAATATGCATAATTTTAAAATATTGGTCTGGAATTTTTCATTTTTTGGCACAGAATTCCCCCAGGAGTAGTACATGTATATTATCATGACTATTAAGGTCAGTGTATTACAAGCTTTCATAAAAAAGATCTTACTTGATGCACTCTGGCAGTAAAATAACAGCATGCAATCAGTTGATTTAACTGCTTATTTTGGAGGGTTTAAACCTTCTGTTCTCACCTTGCAGTGTCTGGATCTTGACTGTCACATACGTACAACTTCATCAGCCACGCATGAACTGGGCCACACTGCTGACCTGCCTTCCAAACATGGCTGTGTGAGTGCTCTCATGGTTAACAATGTCCTGCACAGACAGAAAAATAATGTCTCTGAACGTGACCAAATCCAGGCCAGTTTTTAGTGGAATGCTCCAAGATCATTCTCCATTAAGACAATTTCCCTACCCAGGTGTCAGCCCTTCCCTCAACTGTTTTGGCTGAAGATCTGTTCAAATGAAGTCACACCAATTTGTGTGTGTGTGTGTATATATATATATGGTGACATATTCATCTAAGTGATTTAGGAGCACAAGTCCTGTTGACCTGGGACCTATGCTACTAAGTAAAGCTGTCCAAAAAGGGGGAATCCCTTTCCACAAAAATTTTTGCATTTAAGAAAAAGGCATTCCGAAGTGGGATGAAAGATCAAAAATGTGAAACTTTTTGCAGAAGGACATGTTCAGACAAATTCTGTTTTGGGAGAAACGAAATGGAATTTTTCACCTTCCTGGCTGCCTCAGGTAAGGATCTTGTCAATTTCAAATTTAAAGTGAAATTTAACTTGTGAAATTGACAAGAGTCTTCCAGGCCAGTTGCTGGAGAGGCAGAGACCCTGGCTGCTTTTCCTCCCTGCCGACCCCTCAGCTCCAGGAGCCAAAGAGGAGCTGCCCATCCTCCAGAGCTGGGGGGGTAGTGGGGCGGCAAAGTACTTTGCTTTATTTCAGCAGAAGTTTTGCTGAATCTCAGATGGAGCAAAATGTTTCACCAAACCTATCAAATTGGCATTTTCTGACAAAACTAAGTGTGTCTGAAACCAAGAAGTCCTGCTTTCAATGAAGCAGCAGTTAAATCAACTATAGTAGAACTTTCTACATTCACTAACCTTGACCTCACTTGGTTATTGTGGGATGGACTCCAGAGGCAAAAAGTAATGGACTACAGATTCAGCTGAAGAGATAGAAAATGTAAAATGGAGGGTTTTCGCCTTCCTCTGCAGCATGGGGCACAGGTCACTTGCTTGTTTAAACTTGTGTAAATGGTGGATTCTCTGTAACTTGATGTTTTTAAATCAAGATTTGAGAACTTCAGTAACCCAGCCAGAGGTTATGGGTCTACTACAGGAGTGGGTGGGTGAGGTTGTGTGGCCTACGACGTGCAGGAGGTCAGACTTAGATGATCACCTTCTGGCCTTAAAGTCTATGTAGCCACAAATGATCCACACAGCCAGGACATACCATATCACACCATTTCAGGAGAAAGGTACATGCCAGCATGGTCAGCCTTTAACTTGGCACTACACAAGGTGCCGGAGCGAATAGCCCGTGTATGCACCCTGCCAATCATACCTGCTAGCCCCAGTGATCACTCAGTGCAGTTAGCATTCCTTATGCAACTGGCACACATGAACAAATACATCTGCAGAACTAAATCAGAATGTGTTGTGATATAGACATGGACCTTTACAGGCCTGTTGAGCAGCTAATAATATCCTGTGATGATTTTCGTAGACGGGGCATTCTACGTCCTGGCGAAATACACATATTCTTTGCAGTGATACATGCAATCGTCTCCTTTGTTGATGGCACTGGTATTCCTGACATCTGGGGGATTTTGTACAGTGACAGTACTGGGAACCAAATTCTTGCAGGGAAAAAGTCGTGATGTGCTATAGAAGCACACACCTGAACACTTTTTGCCATTTAAAAATGCTACATAGGTATCTTCTTTGAAAACTGATGTATTTGAAGTCATTTCCCAAAGGATACAGGACTTAGCCAGACCAGTGTCACACATCCAGCATATATGCCACTCTCAATGACCTATTGCACATGGAGGAGAGCTGCAAGACCACAGAATGGATCACGCAATTCGAAGAGGTTGAATTGGCAACAAAGCCAACTTTCAGGATAGTATGGTGATACATTAAGATGGTTGAGTCTTTGCTGATCTTTATTCGATCTGTCAGGACTGCTAATCGGAATTTGTACCTCACAGCACTGGAAGACTTTGCGAAATACTTTTTTTGCTTTAGCTTTAATCAGCTATACTGCACTGATCGGCTGGTACCTCACTGAAATGAGAGGTGTAGAAAAACCTGACACTGACATATGGGAAGAATTTCTAAAAGGAAATTGAGTTGTTAAAAGGTTGCCAGTTCCCTTCTGCGTGCTTGGTTCAAAGCTAGAACACGAAAACAGAACAATGAAAGCCATTGGGGGGGGGGGGGGTTGGTGGGCATAAGACAGCACCCAAATGCTCATTCCCTATTTTTTCTGACAACCCCAGAAATCCGTTGAATTTCAAATGAAACATTAAGCATGACTGGGATGACCCCAGAACCAAGCACCATCTAGACTCATTAAGGGGCTGTTAAATGCCAAGAAAGGGCAATTTTAAAGCTACAGGATGAGTTTACTTGCACTGGCAACCTATTCGCATATGACAGACCGGAGCTCATTAACATCATGACAAAAGCTGTCGTCAGGGGTGAGATCGCTAAAGATGTCAGTTGAATGGATACTTTGGGTCATGACTTCATAGAATATTAGGGTTGGAAGAGACCTCAGGAGGTCATCTAATCCAACCCCCTGCTCAAAGCAGGACCAACACCCACTAATCATCCCAGCCAGGGCTTTGTCCAGCCAGGCCTTAAAAACCTCTAAGGATGGAGATTCCACCACCTCCCTAGGTAACCCATTCCAGTGCTTCACCACCCTCCTAGTGAAATAGTGTTTCCTAAAATCCAACCTTAGACCTCCCTCACTGCAACTTGAGACCATTGCTCCTTGTTCTGACTTGTATGAAGCCTTCAAAACCCAGAGAGTTAGCCAAGGCTCTGTCAATCTATGGGTGCCAATCAAGAAGAGTAGGCTAAAGCTGTGCTCAAATGCAAAGAAGACAGTCCCTGCCACCTTCATTCTGACTATTACAGAGCTAACTGCTGACGGGTCATTGTTTGCTCATCTCCAGATCTCAGCATGATGTTGATCTATGTGAGACTTTGGGAAGATAGGAGTTCTTTGTGGTACCACGGTCAATGTTTGAATGCAACAGAACAATGTATATGTGCCAGAAGAAAAGCAAATCAGTGCACAGCTTGTATGGTCTACCCAAGCCAGCACCTCCTGACAATGTGACCAGTATCTTATGCCAGCAGGGGCCGTTCAGCTTAGTGGTCATAGATAGTATGGCTGAGGTACAAGCTCTACACAAACCAGAACCTGTTAGCAGCTGCCAAGATTTTGTTGAATACTTCATTACAAGGCTGCAGAGAAAATACTGGACCTATAATGAAGTCCACCTCATGTTTGACACATACGCCAAGGAATCAATTAATAAAATTAACAGAAAGAAGAAACTCCATGGTATTGCACCTGTCCAATACAAAAAATCACTGACTCTGCAAACATATCCAATGTCACAATGAAGAAGAAACTGTCTCATACTCATACAATGGATGAGTTAACCAAATACCTTACAGGAAAAATGCTCCAGCATGTGAAGAATTACTCAAAAAATTTTGTTGTCACATGGCACCATGAAGCTTCTGCCTCACACTGTTCAGTGGAGTTTCTTTGGAGTTCCCGCTGACACCAAAATTTTCTTGCATGCCACCAATGCCCCAGAGAGGTGCTTAAGACCCAGATGTTTTAGTGCTCTCTGTGAGACTGTGATGGAGTTCACTCGCCGTGAAGGGTCCCACTTGTGGCTGGGTGTGGGGATCAGCTCTCATCATTCACCCCATGACCCTCTCATTTCCAGGACTCTGGGTACTCTCTCTTTGTGATTCAGCCCTCCGGCCAGGTCACTATATAGTTTTCCCCTTCCAGGGTATTGATGTCTCACTGGACCAGTTGTCTGGATGCCACCTTCACCAGTCCTGCGCCGCTTCCCTGTGGCTGGTAGGGGAACCTGGGCCCACTCGCTACTCCGGCTTCCACCCCAGGGATCCTATAATCAGGGGAGAAGGTCTACACAGTCTCAACCCTCTCTGCTATTTCCCTGGGCTTCTTCTTACTCTGCCTTCCACAGGCTTTCTTCCCAGCAACACTTCTGGGTAAAGACTTCCTGCAAGGCTGGGATCCTAGGACTTTTGCTCACCCAGGGTTGATTTTCACCTATCCACCTCTGTGCGCCCAGACAGCAACCATAGACTGTCTCCCTGCAGCCCCCTTCTGCTGCAAACTTCTTGGCTTTGTACCTTACCCAGCTTCTTTCCCCCCACCCCCCAAGGGCTTTATCAGCAATTAGTAATTTATCAGTCAAGCCTGAGTCTCCTCCAGCAGCAGCCTATAAGGCTAATTGTCCCCTTCTGAGCCACCTTAACCCCTTCAGGGCTGGCATGGGGTGAGCCCCATCACAGAAACACTACCCAAATCAAATCTTCCACAAGATTCTGTTTTTGTGGCTGCTGCCGGGGAACAGAATCATATATCGCTCAGAGGTTTGTTCCTATCACTTGGACCATTAAATGCCACCACACTGCCAGGTTTTCATGCCCTTTCAGGATGTGACATTACTGGAAGCTGGCTGGAAAGACCAAATTATCTTACTGGAAGGCATTTGATTCAGCCTCCGAAGACTCTCTCCTCACTCTGAAGGTGCTCAGAACAGCTGAGACAGTCACTGATGAGGTCATAAATGGACTGGAGACATTCATACCCTGAGTTTATCTTTTCAAGACCAATATTCAGAGCTACATTGGTGGAAGTTTTCCAAGAAGCAAACAAATGAAGAAAGATTGCCGACAAAGACTGCATTTATACCTGCCATCAAGAGAGCAAATTACCAAGCAATGGAATAGCTCTGGAATGATCAAGTACATCCAAAACTACCTGCCCGTATCAGGCACGGATGGGTCTTGGAGGATGGACTGATCACACCAGTTGTATGTGAAACACCCTGCGTTCCTGAATCAATCCTTCAGCTGCAAGTGTTTGGCCAGCAGCCTGCCTTGTACAGAGATGTGGGAGTGCAGCAGTGATGAGGATCAGTGTGACAATGTGTCTAGCAGTGCTGCCCTAGATAGAGGCAACACTGATGATGACTTTGATGAATAAATGTGTTCAGTCCTCCATGTCAAGGCTAACTTCCGTAGGATTACCAAAGATCAGTGTCTTTTATATGTAAGCAATGCATCCCTGTGATAAAGTATAGCTAAAAATGTTTATTTTTAAACATTTCTCAAAACAGTTCAGGAATTGTCATGTTTGGTAGCATTGTGTCTGTGGGAGAAAGCGCTTTCGAATGATGCCCAGCTCGACCCACTTCCAATGACACTGTATTATCAAAATTCCCCTCAACCAGGGGACTTAGAGCTGGGATCCGTGGGACCAGGGGTGGGGTGGGGAGGGAAGACTGTGAGTCCCCTGACTCTAGGGGTTATAGTGGACCACAAGCTAAATATGAGTCAACAGTATGATGCTGTTGCAAAAAAAGCAAACATGATTCTGGGATGTATTAACAGGTGTATTGTGAGCAAGACACAAGAAGTCATTCTTCTGCTCTTCTCTGTGCTGGTTAGGTCTCAACTGGAGTATTGTGTCCAGTTCTGGGCAGCGCATTTCAAGAAAGATGTGGAGAAACTGCAGAGGGTCCAGAGAAGAGCAACAAGAATGATTAAAGGGTCTTGAGAACATGACCTATGAAGGAAGGCTGAAAGAATTGGGTTTGTTTAGTTTGGAAAAGAGAAGACTGAGAGGGGACATGATAGCAGTTTTCAGGTATCTAGAGGGGTATCATAAGGAGGAGGGAGAAAACTTGTTCACCTTAGCCTCTAAGGATAGAACAAGAAGCAATGGGCTTAAACTGCAGCAAGGGAGGTTTAGGTTGGACATTAGGAAAAAGTTCCTAACTGTCAGGGTGGATAAACACTGGAATAAATTGCCTACGGAGGTTGTGGAATCTCCATCTCTGGAGATATTGAAGGGTAGGTTAGATAAATGTCTATCAGGGATGGTCTAGACTGTATTTGGTCCTGCCATGAGGGCAGGGGACTGGACTCGATGACCTCTCGAGGTCCCTTCCAGTCCTAGAATCTATGAATCTAAGAAACATTCTGCGGGACCAGAATCACTGGATCGCTCTATTTAGCCAAGTGTGACCACATTACAGAGCGAATTGCTCGCTGCTCCCTAGGGCGAGTCATTTCTTGTGATTTTATATAACCAAGTGAAAATCTCTGATTATGCCAGGCAAATATAAATATTCGAAAGCATTGGACATCGGTGAGTTTAGAAAAAACAAACCTCTTCCACTCTGGACAGGCAGTATGCCTCAAACCACAGCTGCAGGCCTGCAGCCTTAATTTCACCAGACCAAGACTTTTGGTAATAACCCTTTCTTACCTAGCTTCCACGGTGAAATGGATTCTGTAGTTAATGGCTCAAATAAGCTCTATAGATATTCAACGTTAGTAAAATGGGAAGAGGAGGTTTCTTCCTTGGACCTTCCTTACCCTTGCTTTCTGCTTTCGCTCCAGAATTAATCAGCTGCCTACTTCCGAACAAAAAAACCTCTTGATTTTAACATTGAGTTAGGAGTTTAAGTGAGGGATTTGTCTACACAGCCAAAAACCTGCATGGCTGTGAGTGGCAGAACCTGATCAACAGACTCAGGCTTGGAGGGCTCACGCTGTGGTGCTAAAAATAACAGTTTGGACGTTTGGGTTCAGGGCTGGAGCCCAGGTTCTCCCCTCACTTGGTTTCAGAGCCGGGGCTCCAGCCCCGAGTCTGAACGTCTACACTGCCATTTGTAGCTGGAGTGTGAGCCCTGAAAGCCGACGTCAATTGACCGGGGCGCTGAAACTCGCTGCCAGAGGCTTTTTTTTTTTTTTTTTTTGCTGCGTAGACGTACCCTAGACAAATATTAATACAGTGCTAAGGTTGAAGACATATCAAAATCAACAGAAACAGGGCGTATCCTGAACAGAGAATTTGCTTTCAAAAAGGGAATATTTCAAACAAAGCCTGGAAATTCAGAGGGAAGGTTCCACAAACCACTTGAATTCTGCCCCTATAAGCTGCAGGGCAGCGTGCACGAGGTCCTCGATACAGAATCACATAGGGTTACCATATTTTGTGCCTCCCAAAGGAGGACACTCCACGGGGCCCCGCCCCCGCCCCCAGCCCCAACTCCGCCCCCTCCCCAAAGTCTCCGCCCCCTCCCCTGCTTCCCGCGAACATTTGAGTCACGGGAAGCCTGAAGCAGGTAAGGGGGAGTGTGGGGGGAGGAGGCGCGCCCCAGGCTGGCCCCGGCCCTGGGGTGCTGGCCCCGGGCTCGGCCCCCGGCCGAGCACCCCCGGTCCCCAGCCCGGCCCCCGGCACCGCCGGCCCGTCCCCCGAGCCCCCGGCCCGGCCTGGCACCGCCGGCCCGGCCCCTGAGTCCCCGGCCCGGCCCCGCCGGCGCCCCCGAGCCCCCGGCCCCGCCGGCCCAGCCCCGCCGGAGCCCCCGAGCCCCCGGCCCGGCCCTGGAGCCCCCGGCCAGGCACCGCACCGCCGGCCCGGCCCCGGAGCCCCCGGCCCGGCCCCGAGCCCCCGGCCCGGCCTCCGAGCCCCCACACGGCCGGCCAGGCATGTCCCGATTTTCCCGGACATGTCCGGCTTTTTGGGCTTTCCCCCCGGACGGGGATTTGGAGCCCAAAAAGCTGGACATGTCCGGGAAAATCCGGACGTATGGTAACCCTAGAATCACATCTAGGAGAATGATCACAATGGTGTGCCCGATTATTCATAGAATCATAGAACCACAGGGTACGAATGGACCACAAGGGTCAGCTAGTCTAACCCCTGCCAAGACACAGGATTTGTTGGGTCTGATCCATCCAAGACAGATGGCTCCAGCCTCCTTTTGAAAACCTCCAGTGAAGGAGCTGCCACTACTTCTCTAGGTTTCAGAGTAGCAGCCGTGTTAGTCTGTATCCGCAAAAAGAAGAACAGGAGTACTTGTGGCACCTTAGAGACTAACAAATTTATTAGAGCATAAGCTTTCGTGGACTACAGCCCCATTCTATATGCATCCGAAGAAGTGGGCTGTAGTCCACGAAAGCTTATGCTCTAATAAATTTGTTAGTCTCTAAGGTGCCACAAGTACTCCTGTTCTTCTTTTTGACTTCTCTAGGCAGTTTGTCCCATTGTCCTACTGTCATTGCTGTTATCCCGTGGGCTGGAACTTCACAGCCCATCTGCTTTGTTTTGCAGGAAGTGGCCTGGGATAACCAGGGCATTATCTGGTCAGCTGGGGAGCACTAGTAGAGATACAGTTCTAAGATCTGAGAAGGGATAACCTTTGATAACCAGTGTTTCAAGTGGTCTGAAAAAAGTGTGTGGTGGGGGGCAGGTCTACCATAATCTGGGAGCAGCAGCGTCAGTAAAGCGGTGCTTAAAGTGAACCCCTCGGTGACCACGCTCGATTTTAAAAACACTTCAGTTTGCTGGGTCTGTGACCCCCTTGTGACCTCCCCCCAATTTAAGCACTGATGATAACTGTAGTGGGATAAGGAGGGGACATGAGAAGGCAGCAGCTTGTTCCGCTACTGCTGACTTGCTGGCAGATTACAGAAGAGGGGTAGAGAGCTGGGTGGTTGGTCAGGAAGAGGGATCTGAACAATGCTCCAGGAATAACTTCTACAAATTTAGCTCCTTTCCCCTTTCACAGGCTGCAATTTGTTGTAAAACAAACAGCTTTGTTCCCCGATCGAAGGTGCTCAGGGCCTGTTCTGTGGGTTGCTCTGGCTGCATGTTGCAAGGATTCCTTGGAGTTCTCCGTACTCCTTAATGGATGTTTGAGCTGCCTGGTTGCTAAATCATGGCCTGGCCTTCATCAAATACATCTGCTGGAAATGAAGTGTCTTTAGTCACCCAATTAACTTCATTTTATGATTAAACACACACTGACAGCAGCCCCACAACGGACTCTCTGGGAACTTGGCTCTTTGTGCTGGGACTCAGGTGCAGAGAGAGGAGCGCAGGTGGTTTCTGCAGCTGGCTCCGGGGTCAGGGTCACTGCAGCCAGAAGCAGGCATCTCATGGGCGGGAGCAATGCAAAAAGATTCTGCTCCATTGCTCCAGCCAGGCCATGTGGGACCAAACAGGGAGTCAGTCTCTGCTGGAATTAGGAGATCTGGCTGCTGGTGGCTACGGTGAAGGACCACACAGCTTGTGGGAGCAGCTGACAATGAGATTCTGAGCTTCATCCTGCATATTTTAGGAACAGGCGCTATCACAAACAAATCTCATGCCTGGGGTACGGGAAAAGACCAGCTCAGAACCTGGGGGAGGTTCTATGGTCGCACTTTCATACTATGATTCCACTGATAAATAGGTTAATCAATGTTTTAATTAATGAGGAATCAGTTGTTAGAGACTAACAGGTGGCTCTGTAACACCTGCTCCTGATGTGCTTTTAACCACCCAGCACACACACGACTCATGCTTGTAATGTGATTATACCCTCTATTAACCAAGTTCAGCTGTGCACACAAGAGGGGCAGTTGCTGCTTTTACACCTTTGCCTCCTGGCCAGGCCAGCCAATAGTAGTTCGGAAAGGTGGGACCTAGGGTGACCAGACAGCAAGTGTAAAAAATCGGGACAGGGATGGGGGGTAATAGGCACCTATACATGGCAAAGTTCCAAATATCTGGACTGTCCCTATAAAATCAGGACATCTGGTCACCCTAGTGGGACCAGTGCCGAAGCCATTGTTTAGGAGTTCTGTGTTTGGGCAGGACGTGGCAAGGCGAGTGGTTTGGGGATAGGCAAAGACAGTTCTTGTCACACAAATGAAGGAAGAGGCTGGAAGGAGCCAGGAGAGTGATTGACTCTTGACATTGCTCGGCGGAAGGCTTCCCATCTGCTGTTTAAACTGGAGAAATCCCCACTGTTATGGGTTTCACTTGGCTTTCAATGCAAAGCAGCCTTAAACCCAGTTACCTGCTCCGGGGAGGACACCTAGCGTGCAAGGAATCCACTGGGGAATTTGTGCTGCAGCTCCATGCTACTCCCCTGGCTGCTGGAACAGCCCTGGGCCCTTGGCAGCCGGCCTAAAACAGTGCACCCCAGGCTGGGGCTGGGCCAGCACCCAAGAGCACATGCAGGTGACATTAAGCCTCTTTTCCCCACCAACTTCCCAACTTGTGCTGAGCACAGCTGGGCTCCTTGGAGAGCACGGGCTGGAGCATGTACCCTAGGAGGGGGCATTCCGACAGGTTTGCAGATCTGCTGCTGTTGGCGGTGGGAGACAGGAACAGTCGTTCTTGGTTTTCAGAGCACTAGGCATGAACCAGGGCCTCACAGTGCTAGGGGCCGTATGGGCATGGAACAAAAAGGCTGTCCCTGATAGATGGGAGCACTAGGAAGGACCCAGATGGCCAGGTGTCTCATAGCCCTGCAGCACTTTTGTTTCCAAATCGTAGCCCATGGCGAGTCTGGTACCCAGGGCCGGCATTGCATAATTTTCTGGCCCTGGCGCATGATCTGAGTAGGGAAGCAGTAGAGGGGGAGCTGGATGCTGCGACTGCTCCTCTCCTCCAGCTCGCGGGCTTCTGGCCTGTCATTTCACCGCGGTGCCTCTCCTTCCTTAGTCAGCTCGGGAAGGGGGAATTTCCAAGCTGCTGGAGGAGTTCCCAACCTCGCAGAGAGCTTGTTTTTCTAAACAAAGCATTTTCCAGGAGCTCCATGCTGCATTCAATCATTTCAACCAAAGAAGGCCAGGAGCCCAGCACCAAGCTCGGCTTACTAACCTGGGCAGAGACGGGTTTAATGACGTCCATCTCTAGTATGGCTGGGGCTGAAAGATGGAAACAGTCTCTCCTCTGCCCAGAGCAGATGGGTTCTTTCACTTTCACACAAGAGGGAGAAGACAGGCAGGGTTTCCTGGCAAATAAAACCGCCACCAAACACAGCCGGATGCGTTGGGACGTGGCATTTCTCTGGAAAAAGCCTGTGATCTCCCCTTTCCCTTCTGGGGGCTGGCCAGGCTATTTTTAAATGGCTGCAGCAACAAGACGACATGGAAGACAGGGCTCTATTGCTGCACTGCAACAAAACAGAACCGATGATCGGGGCTAATTACGTTGGACGAATTTCCTTCTCCCCCTACGAAACCTTTTGACACTGGCGGTGGCACCCCGATAACCAAGTGCTGTGCCGGGGATGCTGTGACAGCTCCAGCTATGAACACATTAACACTGCAGGCCCCAGCTATGTGATCAGACCAGGGTGGGTGGGTGCCAGGCCCTGCGGTTGAGGCCTGATACAGTAAAACTCCACATCAGACACCAAGGAGTTAAGATGGCTTTAGGAAAGCTCAGAGAAAAGTCCAGTAGTAAAACTGTTTTATTTTTAAAGTACCTCCAACCATTGGCGCTGAATTTTTCTTTTCCCTGGGAATATAGCCCCCCAGCTCTCAGGGCCTGCCCTCTCTCCACCCTCTCCCTCTGTCCGCCCCTCCCCCTCACCGAAGCCCCTGCCCTCTCACTGCTCTCTTTCATAAGAACATAAGAAAGGTCGTACCGGGTCAGACCAAAGGTCCATCTAGCCCAGTTTCCTGTCTACCGACAGTGGCCAATGCCAGGTGCCCCAGAGGGAGTGAACCTAACAGGCAATGATCAAGTGATCTCTCTCCTGCCATTCATCTCCACCCTCTGACAGACAGAGGCTAGGGACACCATTCCTTACCCGTCCTGGCTAATAGCCATTAATGGACTTAACCACCATGAATTTATCCTGTTCTCTTTTAAACTCTGTTATAGTCCTAGCTGTCACAACCTTCTCAGGTAAGGAATTCCACAACTCCTCTCCCAACCCCCACCCTCGCCACCAATCAACTGTGGCTAATGGGTGCTGAGCACCCACTATCTTTTTTCCATGGGTGCTCCAGCCCAGGAACATCCATGGAGTTGGCACCTATGCCTCCAACCCTTGCCATGCTATGGCTTGTGTTATAAACACTCACTGGGCTGGGCACTGAACACCTCCAATGAGAGATAGTCCCTGACCTGAGGAGCTCACAGCCTAAGATGACATGACATACACTGGGTGAGGAAAAGGAAGGATTGTCACCTTGGTAGCCAATAGCAGCTATTTCCAGAATGCCTTGTATTCATGCTAAGCTATACTGTGGAAATCTGCTACTAGTTAAACTGTTGTAACCCGTGTTTTTTTATGTGTGGAATTTGTCAGAAACAAAATGATTTCTGTTGAGATTTGCCAAATGTAAATCGTGTGCTAGGTACAGTCAGTGCAGACATCTATGATCTACTGACATCTGGAATGTTATGTACAAAACCCAGTGTGACAGAGTTCCTCCTCTGCCTTGGTGGGTCCTGCGTTTTTTTGGAGGATTTGTTCGCCTCAGAGGTTCACAGCAGCCCTCAGTTTGGCCACCTCTGCTAGAGGCTCAAACCTGCCATTCACTCAGCTAACCTCATCACTGGCCAGCCTGGGGGAAACAGAGAACAATCCCTGCAGTCTCTGTGTCCCACCTAGTGGGTCGGGGACAGGCCAGATCCCTTTCCAAATTAGACTTTCCCTTCTGGTGTTTCTCACAGACCAGGTCAACTCCTTCTGTGTCCGATCAGGAGTTGAGGGGATGGGGTAACCCGGGCCCACCCTCTACACCGGGTTCCAGCCCAGGGCCCTGTGGATAGCAGCTGTCTACAATGTCCCCTGTATCAGCTGTGTGACAGCTACAACTCCCTGGGCTACTTCCCCATGGCCTTCCCCCAGCACCTTCTTTATCCTCACTGCAGGATCTCCCTCCTGAAGCCTGATCACGCTTGTACTCTTCAGTCCTCCAGCAGCACACCTTCTCACTCCCTCCTCCTTTTGCACCCTCCCCCCCCACTAACTCATGGGAGGTCCTTTTTAAACCAGGTGTCCTGATTAGCCTGCCTGCCATAATTGATTCTAGTAAGTTCTTAATTGGCTCCAGGTGTCTCAATCAGCTTGCCTGTCTTAACTGCTTCTAGCAGGTTCCTGATTGCTCTAGGGCAGCCCCTGCTCTGGTCACTCAGGGAACAGAAAACTATTCAGCCAGTGGCCAGTATATTTGCCTTCTACCAGACTCCCGTACATCCCCTCACCTTTTTATTTATGCACTTCCTATCCATCGCCCCACAAAGTCACGGGACCTCCTGGTCAACCTCCTCCTGGCCCTAGCAAAACTGGCCATTTATAAAACCAGAGTGAGGAGGTTGGCCGATGGAGTCTCCTGTGACTGTGGGGCCTATTTCCGGTCCTCCGTTCATTCACGTATCCGGGCAGAGTTCCTCTGGGCGGCGTCCACTGGCTCCCTTGACACCTTTGAGGAGCAGTGGGCGCTGTCCGGGGTTCTCTGCTCGGTGTCCCCGTCTGGTTCCCTTCTTTTGACCCTTTGACCTCACTCCTGTCCCTGTTCTTTTATTATTTGTCCCCCGTAATGTTTTGGTCTCCAGGCCCCGTGGACCCCCCCTTAGGCTGGGGGGATCCTTTAGCAGTGGGTGGGCTTTGCCCGCCCACATCCTAGATCCCAATAGGACCAGACTCCCGTACACCACTGGTCTGGGTCCGTCACACTAGATAAGAACAGGTGTGTAAAGTCTGTGGAATCGGCAGAATTTTGTGTCTGTTGTAAACAAGAGGAATATAAATAACCACCAGAGGCAAGAGGCCACAGTGGCATTCTACACGGTTGGAGGCAGATGACGATGGACAGGCTGTGGCCACCAGAGAGAAGAGAGGCAGGAGGAATTCCACACAGCTAGAAGTTTTCGACTGATACCAGGTCCTCAATATGGAAACTATGGAAGATACCTCTCAAGAACCAGCAGGTCCAAGAGAACAGAGAGATGTACGGGACAGACATGTGGATAGCTGCTCAGCCCAACCTATAAGAAAAATCAAGCTTACTGCAAAGAATTGCAAACATCCCAGGAAGACAGACAATCCTTGTTGGAGATTTGTTATTCAGAAGAATCAAAAGAACATTCTGCAAGGGACTGGTGGGCAACAGGACAGTGTGCTGCCTTCCCAGAGCTAAGACACAAGACATCACTCTATGATTGGATCCGTTTCTGAAGTCTACGGGCAAGGATCCAATGGTGTTGATTCATATCGGCACTAATGACACTGCACTGCGGGATACTTCACAGGTAGTTGATGACTTCAGTTAACTCAGAAACGTGCTGAAGAAGAATAAGAATGTCCAAGCGATCTTCTCTGAGAGCCTTCCTGTCCCACGAGCAAAGGAAGACAGAAGGCAGAAGATTCTGGAAGAGAACCACTGGCTAGGTAAGTAGTGTAAGGTAGAAGGCTTTGGTTTTGTGGAACATTGGTCTGCCTTCTATGGGGTGGGGTGGAGGCTGTATGGTTTGGATGGCCTCCACCTCTGTAGAAGGGGGACCAATCTACTTGGGGACAGGCTGGCTAGAGGAGTCAGGAGGGAGTTAAACTAACAGCAAAAGGGCAGAGTAAAAAGAGGGAAGATATGAGCACTCAAAAATCTAGATGTTGAGAACAAAAATAATCAAGAAACCAAAGGACACGAAGGAGAAGAAATTCTTCAACTGCCTATACCCAAATGCTAGGAGCAAACAAGAGGAATTGGAATTGTTCATTTATGAGCATAAATTGGATCTGGTTGGTATTACTGAAACCCTGTGGGATGATTCACACAATTGGAATGTTAAAATCAATGGTTATAACCTATTTAGGAAAGATTGAGTGGGCAAAAGGGGAGGGAGAGTTGCACTCTATGTCAACAATGGCATTACTTGTTTCCGAGTCGTGATAACTCAGAAGAAAATGATCTTGAATGGTTATGGACCACTGTCCTAACAGATAAAGCATAAGAAGGGGTATTAGCTGGTGTCTTCTAGAGACCAAATCACACTGGGGAAACAGGATGATCAGATCCTTATACACCTGTCTATAATGTGTAGGGGGGAGGAACCTGTGTGATCATGGGGGACTTCAATTTGAGTGATGTATCTGGAGGTTTCATGTTGCCAGTCCTAAAACATCTTTGGAATTTATAAAGCATTATAGATGACAATTTCCTAAATCAAGAAGCGTTGCAGCCAGCACAGGGGAATTCTATATTAGATCTTGTCCTAAGAAATAAAAAGGAACTGATCACAGAACTAAAGATTAATGGTAGCTCAGGTACAAGTGACCATGACTTGATCAATTTATAAGGAGCAAAGAAGAATAAAGTCCAGACTAGTAGTATATATGCTTGGTATTTGAGTAGGGCCAGTTTCCTAAAGCTAAAAATAATTAAGAGTCAAATCAGCTGGGAGAAAGAATTTAATCAGAAAAATTGGAATAACTGGAAATAATTTAAAAACACCTTATTAGATACCTAAAAGGACACAATCTCACAAGTGAGGAAGAAGGCTGTGCAAAAAACCAACCTGGTTTAGAGGGGAAGTGAAGATAGTTGTAAAATACATAACAAATGGAAGAAAGGAAAAGTTACTAGTAATGAATATAAATCAGAAGTTAGGAACGATAGAAAATTCATAAGGAAAGCCAAGAGACACAAGGAAAAATCTATGGCTAGCAGCGTTAAGGACAACAAGAAGGAGGTTTTAAAATATATTAGGAACAAAAAGAATCCTGACAATGGTATGGGTCCATTAATAGATGAAAATGGTAGAATTATCAATACTAAAACCAAAAAGGCAGAAGTGTTCAATAAATATTTCTGTTCTGTATTTGGGGGGAAAAACAGATGATGTAGTCTTATCATATGGTGATAATAATACTTTCCATTCTATGAGTATCTTTGGAGGATGTTAAACAGAAGCTACTAAAGTTAGACATTTTTAAATCAGCAGGTCCAGATAACTTGAATCCAAGAGTTTTAAAAGAGCTGGCTCAGGAGCTTGCTGGACCATTAATGCTGATTTTCAGTAAATCTTGGAGTACTGGGGAAGTTCCAGAAGACTGGAAGAAAGCTACTGTTGTGTGATTTAAAAAATAAAATAAAAAGGTAAATGGGATGACCCGGGTAATTATAGGCCTGTCAGCCTGACATCAATCCCAGGTAAGATAACAAAG
Organism: Chrysemys picta bellii; assembly: GCF_011386835.1. Taxonomy (NCBI): domain Eukaryota; kingdom Metazoa; phylum Chordata; order Testudines; family Emydidae; genus Chrysemys; species Chrysemys picta. The sequence goes on along the minus strand of NC_088799.1, from coordinate 50,519,702 downwards.
TGACTGATACAGGATTCAATTAATAAAGAACTAAAGGAAGGTAATATAATTAATGCAAATCAATATGGGCTTATGGAAAACAGGTCCTGTCAAATTAACTTAATATCTTTTTTAAAAAAATGAGATTACAAGTTTGGTTGATAAAAGTAATAGCGTTGATGTAGTATATTTAGACTTCTGTAAGGTGTTTGACTTGGTACTGCACAACATTTTAATTAAAAAACTAGAAAGCTATAAAATGAACATGGCACATATTAAATGGATTTAAAACTGGCTAACTGACAGGTCTCAAAATGTAATTGTCAAGGGGAATCATCAGTGAAAGGGAGTGTTTCCGGGGGGGTCATACAGGGATCAGTTCTAGACTCTCCACTATTTAACATCTTTATCTATGACCTGGAAGAAAACATAAAATCATTACTGATAAAGTTTGAAGATGACACAAAAATTGGCAAATAATGAAGAGGGCAGGTCACTGATTCAGAGCTTGGTAAACTGGGTGTAAGCAAACAATATGCATTTTAGCATGCCTAAATGTAAATGCATACGACTGGAAACAAAGGCCACTTATAGGATTGGGGACTCTATCCTGGGAAGCAGCAACTCTGAAAAAGATTTGGGGGGGGGTCATGGTGCATAACCCGCTGAACATGAGTTCCCAGTGGGATGTTGTGGCCAAAAGAATGAATGTGATCCCAGGGGGCATAACCAGGGGACTCTCAAGTAGGAGTAGAGAAGCTATTTTACCTCTGTACTTGGCACTGGGGTGACCATTGCTGTGTCCAGTTCTGGTGTCCACAATTTAAGAAGGATGTTGATAAATTGGAAAGGGTTCAAAGAAGTGCCATGAGAATGACTAAAGCATTAGAAAACCTGCCTTCATCATGGTTGAGCTCCTTGAGTCTATCTATTTAGCTTAACAAAGAGAAGGTTAAGGGGTGACTTGATTAGTCTGTAAGTACCTACACAGGGAACAAATATTTGCTAATGGGCTCTTCAGTCTAACAGAGAAACATCTAACACAACCCAATGGCTGGAAGCTGAAGCTAGATAAATTCAGACTGGAAATAAGGTGTATATTTTTAACTGTGAGAGTAATTAATCATTGGGACAACTTAACAAGGTCTTGGTGGATTCCCCATCACGGATAATTTTTAAATCAAGACTCGATGTTTGTTTCTAAAAGCTCTGCTCTAGGAATGATTGTGGGGCAGGTCTCTGGCCTGTGTTACACAGGGGGTCAGGCTAGTTAATCACAATGGTCCTGTCTGGTCTTAGAATCTACGAAACAGGAGCAAAACTGAGTTCCTAATGTGAAACAGAATAACAACGTAACCTCTGCAAACCTGCTAGCTAGATAGGCTAATACATTACCGATCTGTATTGCACTCACCTGTCTTTAATTAATAAACTAATTGAGCCTGGTCATCTGACAGCTTATCAGTCAAGGAATTATACCCTCAGAAACCCCCATGTTATAGATGGAGAACTGGGCCTCAGCCCTGCAGTTGCTGAGGACTCTAGCCCCAATCCAGCAAACAGGGGTGGCTCTATGTATTTTGCTGCCCCAAGCACGGCAGTCAGGCGGCTTTCGGCGGCGTGCCTGCGGGAGGTCTGGCTGGTAACACGGATTCGGCGGCATGTCTGTGGGAGGTCCGCCAGTCCCGCGGCTTCGGCGTACCCGCCGCCGAATTGCTGCTGAAGCCGCGGCACCGGTGGACCTCCCGCAGGCATGCTGCCAAAGGCTCCCTGACTGCTGCCCCCACAGCGACCAGCAGGCCGTCCCCCGCGGCTTGCCGCCCCAGGCACGCTCTTGGTGTGCTGGTGCCTGGAGCCGCCCCTGCCAGCAAAGCACTTAATCATGTGATTAAGATGAACCATATGAATAGCCTCATTAAAGGCAGTGGGACAATGAGGTACTTGTGCTTTGCTGGATCAAGCCCTTGACAAAGGTACCTGTGCTCCACCCTCCATTAACTTTGTCCCTAGCCCTCGCTGGGAGCATCCTCTCTGTGGGAACACAGAACTACACTCTTCTCGGGGACGAAGTGGCTCCATGGAGAGATCCAGCCCCCAGACTAATAGTCAGTGCACCAGCCATCCCACAAATCCACCCTTCATGTTTTGCCACCCAGCATCAAAGGGGCAGGAAGTCTGCAAGTCCACCCCTTCAAGCAGCACAGGGTGGAGTCCTACCCAGCAACAAGGGGGGACTCCCATCAGAATGCATCCAGGCTGAGGGCAGTAGTGCCTGCTTCATGGGCAGATAAAGCAAATGCCTCTATGAGGTGGCCACATGGTCACTGGTTCACTCATCCCCCAAGCTGAACACCCAGTCCTTCACAGCCATTCTCTTTGGGAGGCAAGTGCTCTAATCTGTGATCCCAAGGAACAGAGCTTGGATTCATCTCTATATCGTTGTAGAGTTTTCCACCTCCCTGGATTCCCAATGCTATTAAAATCCACTGTCATGGGGCAGTGGCTCTTAGTGTGAGAGAGAACAGGAAAAAGTATCTAAGTTTACCTTAGCATTTCCTTTCTCTGAGTAATAAGGCCCCCAGATGCAGTCCATAATGGGCAGATTGGCTAGGCCCCAGGGCAGCTTTTGGTTCAGTTCAGGAGCACTGAGGATTTCATTCCACAATTGTCTGCCTGGAGTCATTTTGGAAGCCCATTCCCTGATGGTCCATGGGCCATGCAGGATGTGCCATTTGCTGTGGAAGTTCTCTCTGACTGGCTGGGAATTCAGGGTCTGGGCCTCGCCCCTTCCTGCAAGTGACTGACAGGTCTGGTTCCGCTCCAAACTGCAAGTGGACTGAAGACCCAGTGCAATGGGGCTATAGAGCTTATTACCCAGAGAAGGGAAATGGTCAGGTAAGCACATACACCACTTTATCCTATTGGCTTGCACTCTTATCCAGTCTACATTGCTTTAGCTTCTTCCTTCTGCATCTCTATTTTGTTGGTTCCTTCCCCCAGTGAAGTAATTCACAAGGCAGCAGGAAGTGCCAGAACCTGCTTTACACACACATAATTAAATCACCCCCAGCTGTTCCCTTTGCAGCAGCAGTGGCAGATAAAGTCCCAAGGATCTGCAGGCTAAAAATAGCGCAAGCCCTATAAATTAAACAAAAGCTTTTCAGTGGGTTTACAGAGACTTTTCCAGCTGTATTTTTATCTGTGTGAGGTACAATACCCAGGGGCTATTTATTATTACTAACCATACACATGCTGCATATCACCCCACCGCAGTTGGTTAGAAACACTGCTTTATAGGAGCCAGGCCTAACCCTCCTGCCACTGAAGAATTTTGGGTTCAAGCTCTTCCTCCTTCTGTCTTTCCTCTCCCTTAGCGTGAAATGGGAGTCCAGTTTTCTGGACAGAATTCTGGAAGTCTGTGTGCTGCAAAACACTCCCTTGCCATGGGTACCCTCTGAAATGCATTTGTAATAATAGTTTTTAAGACTTTTAACATAGTATAGACCCATATTATTCTTCCAATTACACCTAAGAAATGTTTTGCAATATCGGCAATGAGGTCGAATGATTAGGGCATGAGACTGGTAGTCAAGAGCCCTGGGTTCAAATCCTGACTTTGACATGGCTGGTGCCTGGCCTTGGGTGAGTCACTCAGTGGCTGCTCAGCACTAGAACAATGGGAGTTGCGGGGGGCTGAGCACTCTTGAAAGCCTGGGCTCATCACACAGGTCCCTAAATGGGTGCAGAGCTCTTTTGAAATTCTGGCCTTTAATGTCTCTGCCTCAGTTTCCCCATCTTCCCTTGCCACGATGGTGTGAGGATGTGTGTAAATGTATGCAAAGCCCTTTGAACATGGGCTTTACTAGTAACATTACTAGTTACAGAGGGTCCTGTGGCACCTTTGAGACTTGCATCTGAAGAAGTGAGGTTCTTACCCACGAAAGCTTATGCTCCCAATACTTCTGTTAGTCTTAAAGGTGCCACAGGACCCTCTGTTGCTTTTTACAGATTCAGACTAACACGGCTACCCCTCTGATACTTAACATTACTAGTTGTTACAGAAGCTTAAATGTGGCAGAAGGAAACACAGAAAAAGAACAGGAAACAAAATATCAGCACTCCTGTCTGCTAATTCTGTGAGGGACACAACGCTTGGCTTCTAAAGAAAGGGTCTGCCAACCTTCCCAGGGCCAGAGAGCATGGTAGGGGCTGTTTTTTGCCTATTTCTGGAAGCTCCTCGGGGTAGGGGCCAGTCCTTCTCCTGTGTCTTGTGCAGCCCCAACTCACACAGGGTAAGTCTGTCAAAACTTCTGCCTCCTACTCTGGGGGCTTTCTCCTGTTCCCCCACAATCTCCTCTGTCTTCCCCCAGCATCTGTGGCACATGACCTTTGTAGTCTTCCCTTTTCTGGTCTGTTTGCTTCACACTCCAGGAGCTAATCACAGCCATTGGCTTTTTACAGGCAAAATTAATTGGCTTTGGTAGGGTTGGGTTTGCTTTTCAGGCAGATGACTCTTTTCCTGAGCAGGGGACCAAGGGGAATTGGCAAGTTTCCCTGGGCAGGCCAGACACAGCACAGCTGGCATCAGCTGGAGTGACTCCAGGAGTAGGAAGCAGGACAGGGGAGAATGGAGAAGGGGAAAAGCAGTGGAAGGGGGAGGGAGTGTGCACACGCTAGTGCTCCTCCTCTTGGATCCCTGCTGTGGCAATGTCTTTCGGCTCTCACACCAGCTCCCTTATAAAGTGGAAATGTAACAGAGCAGTGGCCAGAGGGGCTAGGGCAGGGGTATGCCATAGGGGAGCCGAGGAGGCAGCGGGGTGGGGAAACAGCATGGAGCCCTGATCCCCGAGCTGCACGCACCTTGGTTCCCTGACTGCCCCATCCCATGCTCTGCACCTCCCAAGCTGCCTTACTGAACTGGGTGTCTGTGTTGGCTTGATTGGTTGTTCTGATGGCCCCAGACTCTAGTTATCTATCTCCCCACTGCACTCCCCAGAAGTGCAAGCCCTCTTGCGGGGCTCACCATGTTCTCTTTGGAAGCCACCAGAAGCCAGGCAGAGCAGTGAGTGGGCGTAGCTGGGCCCGGCATGTTTGTGTAGCTAGCAAACATGATTACGTGGGACCCAGCCGTGCCTAGGTGGGTACATCAGATAGAATTGCTGTGCAAAGAGCAAAAGACGTGACTCCCTGCCCCGAGATTCTGTCAGCCCAATAAGCATCAGCAGCGATAGCCCCAGCCTCAGACCTGCTGGGCTTCATTAGATGAGAACTCGCCGGCAAAAATCTGGAGGTTGGTCAGCCAGAGAAACCACCTGCATTGCTGAGATCCAGCTGTATGTATCAACCAAGCTTCCCTGGAGGTCTCCCTCTCTGCCTGCTCCCCCACCCCCATGTCCCAACAGAAAGACACAGCCAGGTGGCTGTCAAACACAGCTGGGATCTCTGCAGTGCAGTGGGGTCACAGTCCCTCTGAGCCATCCATGGTTTGCCATAGTGGAGCCCCTCTCCAATGACCTCTTGCAGGGCCACAGGCGGGAGCTCCTGGAGGGGAGCCCCATTCACCCCTCATCCCCACCTCAAGGAACCTGGGCAAGGAAACGGCACTGCAGGGGGAAGGAGAGAATCCTATGGACAAGGGCTGGCCTGCTGGCTATGGGCCAGCTTCTGCCACCCTTACTCACATTGCATAGCAGTGGCACCTTGCTTCACAAGCCGCCCCAGTGAAATAAAAGGGACTACTCAGAGAGGAAGGGGCTACTCACAGTGAGTAAGGTCACCCCACACAAGTAGCCTGCATTCAGAATAGTCAGCCAAAGAAATGCAGTCCCTGGATCAGGATTGCAGCTACTGGGGCGGGACTGGTAGCAGGGTTCAGGAACAAGGACAGTGGGGGTCTGTGTGAGGAGCAGAGCCGGGGAGGAAGGCTGGTGGTACGTACAATGATTAAAGGGGGAAGCTTTTTCTGTTTAATTGCAACACTTTTGAAATGGCCTGTCTAAGACACGGTGGCAATGCATGCGGTTTTCAGTTTGTGGTGTGCATGCGTGCTGTGGTTTTGGGGGTGTATTGAAAACGGCATTAAAATTTTTCCAGGTTCTGCTTGCAGGCCAGGGGGATCTGTAGGGGTGCGTGGGATCTGAGTCTAGCCACAATCAGTCTGCAGCGAGCCAGCCAAGAATAAGGTAGAGTGAGTGGTGCCTCTGATCCCTGTTTTCGGGAGCAGCCTGCTTTGACTTGCTCTGTTTTGGGGTTCTTGTGTGTTAGGTTCTGAATTCTAAGGGTACGTCTATACCCAGCCGCTAGTTCGGCGGCTGGCAATCGAACTTCTGGGTTCGACTTATCGTGTCTTGTCTGGACGCGATAAGTCGAACCCGGAAGTGCTCGCCGTCGACTGCGGTACTCCAGCTAGACGAGAGGAGTACCGCGGAGTCGACGGGGGAGCCTGCCTGCCGCGTGTGGACCGAGGTAAGATCGAACTAAGGTACTTCGAACTTCAGCTACGTTATTCACGTAGCTGAAGTTGCGTACCTTAGTTCGATTTGGGGGGTTAGTGTAGACCAAGCCCAAGAAATAAAATAGTATTACATTGTAATTTTTTAGCTAGAGTATTTTAATGTTTTTATCCAATGTCTCTGTTTGTATGTCATGAACATAACAGTTTTCAGCTTGTGGTGGTGACTAGTTAGCAACAGGGAGGGAAATGGAAGTCAGGCAGCCAGGCCGTATTTAAAAAATGAATGATTTTTAATTGTTTTCTCTCACAGTTAGTGCTGATTGTATCCCAGCAATGTCATTGGAAATTAAACTGTCCTCCAAACGGTAATTGTGTCAAATCTGGGGACTCAGTTTAGGCATTGAAGTGTGAAAGAGAGAGATTTTAATCCTGCTTCATGTGAAAAGTTTATGGAGGGATGGGATGATGAGACTAGCTACATGCCATTGTAGGCAATCTGTGACTGCTAGCAGCAAATAGCCCCAATGGCCAGTGATGAGGCACTAGATGGGAAGGGTTCTGAGTTACTACAGAGAATTCTTTCCCAGGTGTCTGGCTGGTGGGTCTTGGCCACATGCTCAGGGTCTAATTGATTGCCATATTTAGGGTCGGAAGGAATTTTCCCCTAGGACAGATTGGCCAAGACCCTTTCGTCTTCCTCTGCAGCATGGTTCACGGCTCACTTGCAGGTTGAAACATGCGTAAATGGTGGATTCTCTGTAACTTGGAGTCTTTAAACCAAGATTTGAGGACTTCAGTAACTCAGCCAGAGGTTAACGGTCTATTACAGGAGTGAGTGGGTGAGGTTCTGTGGCTGCCATGTGCAGCAAGTCAGACTAGATGATCACGATGGTCCCTGCTGGCTTTACAGTCTATGAGTGAGATGGACCTAGGAAGGAGCCTCTCTGATCCCTCAGTGAGGGCACAATCTTCCCTCACTGCCACTTGGTCCCTGATTGATCCCTACAAAAGGACATGGGAAATCAGTGACTATCTGGAGGAAGACTGTTCTTTGTGGAGTTACTGGGCAAGGCTGCGTCTGCCAATTGACAGAGGGAAGCAAGGGGGAAAGGCAGTTACCAGACTCAATGGCTTTAAAAAAAAAAGCTGTTTTTTATGAAAGGCTCTCTGGGTCTCAGCGGTGAATCACTATCTGCTGCCAGCCAGTTTCAGCATCACAATCCCTGCAGTTGGGCTGCCTGGGCTAGCTCAGCAGCCACGGCTACTCATAAAACACAGCAAGGGACAAGAAACATTTGCCATATGCTGAGGGATGACTTTATAACAAGGAAACATTTGGCTGCGCACCAAGGCACAGGGTTTCCAAATAGAGTCTGAATCCCGGACGGAGAGGTTCCGGCTAAATATAGCCATCACAGTTCAGAGTTGACTTTTTTCGTCAGGTTCGCCTAAAATAGCCTGGCAGCTGATTTCTGCCCTTTAGACAAGGAGGTGGGGCAAGGGGCGCACATACAAACCTGGGTAAAAAATAAACAGCTGCTGTGTAATGCTGGGAATGTGGCTCGAAAGCAGAGCGGTATTTCCCCACCCGAGAACCCTTTCACAAGTCTCCTGCTAATGCAGCTCAGCTGCAGGGTGGGGGAATGGGGAGGGGGGAGAAATAAATGGCATAGTTTGAGCCCCAACACCCTGCCTGTGGGGCATGCGGTGCAGGTAAGGGGCTATTGGCTAGTCCCAGGTACCAGTTAGCTCACGGATGCAGGAGGGAGACCAATGTTGATGCCCTGCACACAGATGATTTGTGAATTTTCCAGTGTTCTGCTTTATCATAAACCACCCAAGGCCCCTCTGGCTGTGTCCTGTGGACATTCGATGTGGAGAGAATGAGAACTGCTCATCTTCTCTGAAGGCACTAGTGTCTGAACACACCTACGTATGTGTAACAGAGAGTTATGGCTGTAGTCAAAACAGTCCATTACAAGTGATTAGGGTTTTAGGGTTTTCTCTAGTAGGGAACATAGACGTGTTTATGCTGCCCCACTTCCTCAAATAGGGTGAGCAGATAGCAAGTGTGAAAAATCGGGACAGGGGATGGGGGATAATAGGAGCCTCTCTCTCTCTCTCTCTCTCTCTCTCTATATATATATATATATATATATATATATATAAAAAGCCCCAAATATCGGGACTGTTCCTATAAAATCGAGACATCTGGTCACCCTAGCCCCGAAGCTCATCTGTATAATTACACAGGGCAAGGGGATCTGATCCCTCTAGATGTGCAAACACATACATACTGGTCCTTGCTTAAACTATCAGCAGTAGCTGAAATACTCCCACATCTCTCTGTCTAAAGCAAAACCTCCTTCCTTTTATCTGCATAGAGAGTGTCCATAGCCCAGAAAACACCCCTGGAGCAGGTTTGCTCTGCTAGTCTGAATCCTGGCAATCATTAAGCAGTGAAGATCTGTGCAATTCCCTGGTCAGAGGTTTACTAGCCTATTCAAAGCCCTTTTCACACTCCCAGGACCAGGGCTGCCTGCTCCAACCAGAGTCTGGAGAGACAGCTGGAGTTTGTGTCCCACTTTGCTTCACCCCATTACTTTCTGCTTCCAATCTTGCCCATCATCTTCATCTCAGCCCCACCGGCAGTGTGCCCCATGCCCCCTCCTATCACCAGCTCTCACACTTTATAAGTGACCTCAGTGTTTCCAAGCGGAGCAAGAGGCAGAATGCAGAAAGGGGGTGGCAGAGGAGTGGGACAGAGAGAAGGGGTTCCACAGACCAGGTGGACAGGCTGGCTTTCCAGGGCACATGGGAGTTGCAGGGAGTGAAGTGGAGCATAGGGAAGGTAACAAAAGGGGTGGCATTTTAGGAATCCAGGGGGGCAGAGAGGGGGACTGGCTGGACCATAGAAGGGCTGCTGGGTGGAGAGAGACACTCCACTGTTTTGTTTAAAAAACAGGAAAATGCCTTCACATCAAACATCATGAACTTATGATCCAATTTTTCCAGCATGCTGGCTGTCAAAGCAGCCGCTTATAAGCATAACATGCTGATATTGGCATGGGAAGGATATAGCAATCCTCACAATCACACTCAAACTCACAAGCTTCGCTGCAGCCTTATAAAAGTTATTGCCAGCTAAAGCAACACAAGCAGCCAGGCCATCTGCAATTCCCACGCCTGACCATCCAGGCATAGGACCCAAACGCTTTCACAAGCTTCTCACTTCCATACGAAAACACCCCCTGGCTTCCGCAGGGCTAGAAGGGACTGCAAGGGCATCAAGATGCAGGATTTGTTGTGTCAAAACACAACCACTATGACACTCGCATTGCCTCCTCTCCCCTCACCCCCAACCATGCTCAGATGCACAGCCTGAACGTGGACCACAGAATTTCTAAGCAGAAATAATACATTATGGACTTTTACAGACTGTAACAGTCTGCCTGTTGGTTGGATATTTTGGTCTTGCTGAGACTGCAGCAAAGCTTGTGAGTTTGAGTGTGATTGTGAGGATTGTTACATCCTTCCCATGCCAATGTGAGCATGTTATGTTTATAAGAAGCCTACGGGATCTTTTTCAGGGGAAAAGGCAATATGCTACGTTTATTGATGATACAGCAATTAGCGTATGCATTCAATCACACCACACACACTGTCCCACCAGTTGATGTTATAGTTACCAGTCCACAGGGCTGAAACTGTCTCTTCCATTCCTCTCTGTCATTTGCTGCTGCTTCCATTTGCTCTGTGGTGTTGAGATCGACTGTTCTGCCCTCCCTGCATAAGGGTTCCTCTTCAGGTTTCTCTTGGGCACCCTCATTTCCTCACACCAGTTGGTTTCCACTTGACAGGTTCAGGTCAGAGTCTGTATGTTGGCATGCGGGGTAAATGCCCCAAGTATGTCCAATACTTCCTTCAGTTCTAGTGGAGACAAGCTGCTGAGTGGTGGTTTCTTGGATCTCTTTGTTGGCGAGGAAGTTGTTCTGCTACTCCTGATGTAGTCATTTGGCTCAATCAACTTCGGGTGAAATTGTAGTTGCTGCTCTACACCAGCCATACAAAAGAAGAAGAAGTAACATAAATTCCTAACACTCTCTCTCTCTCTCTCTCTCTCTCTCTCTCTGTATGTATGTTCAGATTCTATATACTGATCTCTTGATTCATCTCAAGATCACTCTGTATTCATTACACTCCCCAGTTTTTTCCTGCACTGAATGACTGCTTCCAAGCAGATACAAAACTCCAGGAAATTACGCCGCCAAATTCTTTAAGCTTCAATAACTGCTGCTAGTATTGTCATTTACAAAAAGCAAAGAGCCTTAGCATGCTATTATAGGTTAACATGAAACATCTGAAAGGAAGGGACTGTGAATGTACGCTCATTACTGTGCCAGTCAAGCAGTCAACCCAACTATTCTCAATGGGCCTTACCCAACATGCACCGATGGCCACACAAAGACGCCCCTTGTGGATAAGGCCCTAACTCTGCTTCTTCTACGTGCATGTGCATTTGGGCATGATCACGCTCCTACTGAAGTCAATAGGGCATTTATCATGAACAGCAGGACTGAGCCGTGTCGCCGATGAACATGAAATTCAGCTAAGGGCCTTGGTCCTGCCAACAATGGCACTCACGTGCTTAATGTCATACTTGCAAGTGTTCCAGTGGAGTCAGGGTAAGCATGTGTGTGTTGGCAGGTTTGGGGCCATCGTCAAGGACTCTGACATATGCAGTCCTATTGAGAATGAAAACTAAGGCTTAAAAGCAGCACACATATTTCTCTTTAATCCACTACTTGTGGAAAATCTGGGGAAAGCATGGGCAGAGCTAAGCACGCTGATAAAATAGTTATTTATACAGCCTTTCCAAATGTTTTTAAAATCCTTAAATTAGTGATGATATATAACCAGAAAAACAGTTGGAAAAACTTCGGTCCAGCTTCCTCCTGTTAATTCAAGGATTTAATAAAATAAATACTTAAAAATATTCTTCCTAGTGCTCATACTTAGTACAAAATATGCCAGTCTTTACTACAGATAATCACACGCTGGTACAGAAACAGCTGTTCGACTGCAAGAGATATTTACAAAACGTTTATTTTCACACACGAGGAAAAACCCATGAAAGGCCACAGTGTCAAAGGGATTTAGACACCTAAAGATGCCAAATGATGCCTAGTGGGCTTTCCAACAGCATTTATCTGCACCTTTAAGTGTCTAGATACCTATAAAAAGTTGGTCTGTAGGCCCAGTCCTGCGCGTGCTTTTCTTTATACACTTGCATGTGTAAAGTTAAGCATGTACATAAATGTTTACCTTAAATATGAATTAGATTTGGAGTGTCCTCCCCCCGGGATTGGGCAGCCGTACTGTATCAGTAATGAGCCGCACTGGAGCTAAGTTGAGGCAGAGCAGTGTGTTAGCAAGTTAAATATTTCACTTAGAAATCAGAGAGAGAGGGGGGCGACTTTTGTTCCCCCCCCTCAGGTATCTTGGCGGGTGCTACTGCCCCTGAGAACGTCACTTTATCTCGGTACATGGACAGGGGCTAAAGTTTTACTGCAGTGTCTGTCACTCGGCCATGGTGCTTTTGAAGGAACTCTCACTTTTCGTCTCCTCAGGGACTCCCCCGGCTAGGAAGTCTCCAGTTCACTGTGCCAATTACTGCCCGGCTGTGTTTATTAATAGTGATTATAAAACCCTGGCCAAGGCGTTGCCCGTCCGGCCAGAGGGAATCCTGCCAGCTCTGGACCATCCCAACCAGATGGGCCTTATTAAGAGTTGTCAAGCTGCTAACAACACCTGACAGTTCCTAAACTCACTTCCCTTTTCCCAGTGGCGTGATCTGCCCAAGGCAGCCTCAGAGACAATGGCAGCTTTGGGAAAAGAGGTGCTGGAACTGTTTACTCAGAGCAGCTTGATACTGGGCTTGGTGTTTCTTCTTGGATTGAATTCCTCCAAGTTGAGTAGGAAAGTTAGTTAATAGTATGGTTGACATGACCCAGTGCACATAGTAAGCCTGCCTGCTTCTGCTCTCTGGGGCTTATTTAGCTTAAGAGCTGTTCAGAGCTAGGATATTATGGGCTTTGTGTCTTCATGCAAAAAGTACAGGGGGCTTCTGTAATCAACAGTCCGAACTATCCCCTGCCTGGTCTGTGAGTACGTGTGGTGTTTACTAATAAGGACCTGGATCCTGCAGAGCTCCCATTGGCATCAATGAAAACAAGAGGAATCTAATCAATCTCTGATTGTATATGGCGTGATCTGAGTACCTTGGTCTGCACTCAGGGGCCCCGACTCAGAAAAATACGTGCTTCGTTACATGCTAAAGTGCTATTGACTCCAATGGTGTTCAAGCACGTGCTTAAGTGCTTTCATAAGAACGGCCACACTGGGTCAGACCAAAGGTCCATCTAGCTCAGTATCCTGTCTTCCTACAGTGGCCAATGCCCAGGTGCCCCAGAGGGAATGAACAGAACAGGTAATCATCAAGTGATCCATCCCCTGTTGCCCATTCCCAGCTTCTGGCAAACAGAGCCTAGGGACACCATCCCTGCCCATCCTGGCAAATAGGCATTGATGGACCTATCCTCCATGAATTTATCTAGTTCTTTTTTGAACCCTGACATGCAGGGATGGTTTCCTAAATCTGGGCCAGGCTGACGGAGGAGTTGAGGTTAGATCAATGTTTTTCCTGTGTCCCAATGGGCTTACGCTGTATTGACATGAGTGTGTGAAGCTGAGTGCATCCAAACATGTGAATGCTGGGTTAAAGTTTGTCTGGCTCTTTTTGATTTAGAAATATCTAGAGAACAAACTTTCTGATTTGATTTGTGGCATTGCTGAGTTTTATTCAGGTCCATACTCCTGCAGTGATGGTCCTTCCTTCTTCTCTGTCACTGGAGGTTTCTAAGAACAGGTTGGACAAACCCCTGTCAGGGATGATCTAGACCAGATACTCAGACTGCGGCTTGCGAGCCGCAAGTGGTTTTTTAATGTGTCTCCTGCAGCTCTTTGCAGCACACGATATTAAAATGCAGTGTGATTTAATTATTAACCAAACAGGATGCTTTTATTATGTTGTTAACGAATTGCAGTTGATAAAATAGTAATACTTGGTCAGTCATTTTGCTGTGAGAATGATATATATGTGTGTGTGTATAAATGTGTGTATGTGTGTGTGTACGTGTGTATATATACACATATATATAGATACACTAGATTTAAATTCAGCCGGAGTTGTCAGGAGCAGAGGTTTGGTAAATATTTTCAAACCCACGAAGCTAAAGCCCTGAGACCTTCCCCGCCCCGCAGCTGAAGCCCGTATATATATAGTAAGTGAAACAATGAACTCACACTACTGTGGCTTTTTTGGGTAATGTTGATCACTAATTTGGCTCCTGAACCACTGAGGTCTGTGAATCACTGGTCTAATACTTAGCTCTGCCTCAGTGCAGGGGACTCGACTAGATGAGCTCCCGAGGTCCCTTCCAGTCCTGTGATTCTCAATCAAGACTAGCCAGGAAGCGTAGAGATGTGCCAAACATTGAATAACAAACCGCAGTTAAACCTTTTGGATTTCAAAGAAAAGGGCTGAGTTGCTCTGAGATTGGGGTTGGTTCTTACATCCTCCATCATTAAATAGATTAATAGATTCAGAAGGGACCACTGTAATCATCTAATCTGACCTTCTGTACAACACGGGCCAGAGACATTCCCTGTTTGAACTTGAGCAGATCTTTAGCAAAACATCCAATCTTGATTTTAAAATGGCCAGTGATGGAGAATCCCCCATAACCCATGGTAAGGCCCATTTTTCCACACCATTTTGCTCCACTATATTCTGTTCCTATGAACAAACTCCTGATTGGGGTGAAACCTTCATAAATAATGTGTAAAGCAGACAGTGCACCTCTACTGATAACCTGTCTGTGTAGAGCTGGCCAGACAGCTCGTGGGGTCAAGTATTCTTGAGGAGCATCATGTCTCCAGTGTTAAGAACGACATTTTTGTTCTTATGACTGGTCACCTAGTGGTTTCTACTGGAGGCAACTTGGCAACCAAAGAGCAGCAGCAGTATCAGCCAGAGGTATAGAAATCGGTGTATGTCTGGTGTGATGGGTTCTAGGAACCCCGTGCTGGCAGTGACAGGGCTCAGGGGAGCCCCGTTTGCCCCTTGTGTGCCCCCTGGAGGAGAGACAGGGAATTAGGGATTGGACCCAGCTGGGGAGTCCCAGGCTGGGATGTTCTGTAAAGGAAGGAGTGAAGGGAGGGACTTACAGAGGAGAGAGGCTGTAGAGTGCTTATCCCCTGGGACTAGCCTGGAAGGGAGAGGGCACAAGGGTGAGGAGGTTCCAGGTGGTTGCTGGCGAGACTGGGAACTGCCAAGAAGAAGAGTGGAAGAGCTTGAAAATTGACCACCCAATGCTGGTAACAAACTGCTCAGAAAAGACCTGCCGATTGCGCATTGCTTGCACACCAGAGTAATTAAAAATATGACTTTGAGAAAGGCCAAGTCAGCTCATGGCCGAGCCATGAACAGAAAGAGCCATTGTCAGACTAACCGGCAGCACAGCTGGACAAACGTAGTCAAAATTCAGGCTGGAGATTTCTCAGGAGCAGCCTTTCCTGGGACATTTCTGGCACTTCCTATGGCTGTGTCAATCAGTCAGAAATTCCTCAAGAATGGCCTCTCGTATGGGGGTTTGGCCTAAACTAGGTAGTGGAAAGGCAGGAAAATATATATTCTGACAATCCAAATCTCAGCTTTTTAAGTGTCTCACCCATAACACTGTGTTCTCTTTGGGGCTGGGGGCGACTGGAGCTTTCCATACATTCTAATTTTATCTCAACCAGTTTGTCCATCACTCAGGTGCTAACATGGTTTGCAATTCCTATTTTCAATCATGTGTACAGTAAAATAATCCAGTTACAATGGCAAGGGATTCCGTGTTGGTTTACGTAACAGGAAGCAGCCCAGGAAGATGCCAACATAATACAATTAGTATTGTAATGAGCTAATTAAAGCTCAGCAGAGACCTCTAATAATGATACATCCAAGGGAAATCTCATTAACCCTTTCTTTACTTCCTATGCTATTCAGAGAGACACCTAACACCAGCTGCCCTCAGAATGGTTGGTGTGTTCGATCCCTTACAGTATGGGAAATGGAAATTCCACAGCCCAGTGCATCTGGGGCCAGTGTACAGACACACAGCAGTGAAGGAGTTAAAATCACTGCCCAGTTGTCCTGCTATTACTAATATCCTTGGAGTCCATCAGGGTTAAAAAACTAAGTCACTAGCCACTGGTTGGTCGAATTGCAGGTGGAAGGGGAAGATTGCTGGTTAATCAGTAAGAAGAGACCTAGTTCAAAATAAAATCTGTCTGCAGGGCTTCAAAAATAACCAGCAACCGATCATCTTTGTGGCACTTGACAAAAGAAAAAATAACTGGAAAGCTTAAAACCGGGAACCATAACAACCAGAATAAGAGCTTATGAAGACACACGCAGGACCTGAGCCCTGAATGAGAATTAGCCGGTGAATCTGCAGTTCTGATGATGGGAAATGGAGACTGACGCCGTGTCTGAACACAAAAATTGCACTGATTTCACTAAAATTTGTGCAAAAAACAATTCAGTTAAATTGGTGCAACATGAGTGTGACGGGTTGGATCACAGAAACCCCCTTGGGGCTGCCAACTGATGTGCTAAGACTCCTTCTGCCCCTGCTTTCCTGCCCTGGCAGCTTAGGACTTCAGTGCCCTACCTGGTTTGAGCCAGACCCGCTAGCCTGCTGGAAACCCAGACCCAGGGTCTGAACCACGTGCTCCAAAGCTGCAGACTCAACTGAAAGCAACTTACAGACGTGTTCCTGTCTTTAACACTCAGATGTCCAACTCTCAGTGGGGTCCAAACCCCAAATGAATCCGTTTTACCCTGTATAAAGCTCATACAGGGTAAACTCATAAATTGATTTTCCTTCATTGGGACCAATGAGTTTTGCACCATCGTGCTGCAGTCAATTGTTGTTCGACAAGTGCTTGTTTTCTTAAATTGTCCTTCTCATCCTTTATCTTGTTCTTTCATCAAGTCTCTCAGGGAGTTACCCCATGCTGCTTTTAATCACAGCTATTATGTCCCCATTGATAGGTGCCTGTCTCATCTTTAGAGTCATCAATCTGCCTTCCTCTGACATTTCAATAGGGGCATGTTGCAACCTCCTGGTGCCCTTGCGTCAGAGGTGGATTTACAATGAAACACACAGTGCCTTGGCACAGGGCCACCCAACTACAGGGGGCCCCAGGGCCGGGCAGCCCAGCACCATACAGCACCCCCTACAGGGGCAGAAGCTGTGGGGGAGAGCAGGGAGGGAGCCGTTTAAGAACCGTGCTGGAGGCGCAGTGTGCAGTGCGTTGTCCCAGTCGGTGAGCTGGGCTCCTGCTGCTGGCTGGCACTGGTGGCCAGGTGAGGCAGGCAGGTGAGGGGCTGGCTGGGGGTGCGCTGTAGGGGAGTCGGGCGCGCTCCCCTGGTGGAGCGTCTGTCCCCGCCTGTCCTGCTGCCCTGCTTCTCTGGACACCTGGCAGCACAGGTGCAGTCCTGGCGTGCACTGCTGCTGGCGGCCCCTGGAAAAAGGCCAGGGGAAGGGAGCGCTCAGGGCAGGAGGATGGGGGGGATCACTCCAGCCCCCTGCCCTCATTCCTGCACTCAGCCCCCACCCACACACCCTGCCCTGACTCCTGCACCCCCACTCTGAGCACCAAATGGGAGCTCCTGCACCCTCCCATCCCCACCTGCACAACTCACACCAAATAGAAGCTGCCCCAGGTAAGCCTTCCACATCCCAACTCTCTGCCCCTGCCCTGAGCCCCCTTCCACACCCTAACTCCTGGCCAGACCCTGCACCCTAATGGTTTTTTACATTTTTTTTTTATAAAGCGCTCTTATCCAAAGCACTTTACAATAGTTAGCTAATGGTACAAACAATATTTGGAAAGATCCTTAAGTGGTCCACCGAGACCCTTGGCAATTTTCAAGTGGTCTATGGAAAAAAAAGTTAGACTACAAAAACAATCAAGGTACCTCACTTTATTTTCATTTACTTCCTATTACTTATAATATAAGAGGAGGATGAAGGAAAAAAGAATGAAAAACAGGGATGGGGAAGATAAGAAAGAATGTTCTTTTTCTTGTCTGGGTCCCGAGGGGGGCCCCAGAAATGAAGCTGAGCACAGGGCCCCACTAACTCTAAATCCGCCACTTCCTTGCGTCTGTCTTCGGTTCCTCCCTAGAACATCTGGTTCGGTGATGGCCTTCACACTTATCTTTTAACACACACATTCCTCATTCACACACAAAACAATTGATTTACACAGAACATTTGAACAGAAACATCAAATTGCAATGCAAGGAAAAAAACAACCATTGCATCCTTTTACTTAGTTGTAGATTTAGCATTTTAAAATAAGTGGTGACCCTAAAAGGTCTGTCACTGCCTTGACATCGGCACAGAGATTCTGGCTGATGCATCTCTACCAATTGCCCATTAGGCCATTCCCTTCTGCTTTCAGAAAGGGTGGATGGCAGGATATAGTCAAATCATACACCAATACATTTAATACATGCTACATTATTATTCTTTATCCTTCATTCTAAATTATACAAAATACAAACATAGAATCCTACTACTACACTTTAACGTCGCTGCCCCTTTTGCTGGGCCACCGATGCGGGGCGAAAGGGGCAGCTGCCCCAGGGCTGGTGATATAAAAAGGCCTGGGGCTCCCGGCTGCCGCTTCTGCGCCTGGGCCCTTTAAATCACAGCTGGAGCCCTGGGCAGCACAGGCCAGGCAGCGTGGATGGGCTGGCTGGGGGAGGCTGACCCCCAGCCCCACCCCTTCCACCCGAGGCCCTGCCCCTTCCGGGGACCCGGAGCCGGGCCCTCGTACTGGTAAGTGCTTAATGTTAGTTTCACCCCTGCCAGTTTACGAAATGATCCAGATCACTGCGTATCAGTGACCTGTCCTCTTCATTATTTACCACTCCCCCAATTTTTGTGTCTGTAACCTTTATCAGTGACGATTTAATGTTTTCTTACAGGCCATTGATAAAATGTTAAATAGCATTGGCCAAGAACTGATCCCTGTGGGACCCCACTAGAAACGCATCTGCTCAGTGACAATTCCGTTTACAGCTTCATTTTGAGACCTATCCACTAGCTAGTTTTAATCCATTTAGAGTAGGCCATGTTAATTTGTATTATTCTAGTTTTTTAGTCAAAATGTCTGTCATGCTGTCTGGAGTGGTTCATGACCAAGAGTGCCCTCCTCAGGGCAGAGTGTCAAAAAGCAGGGCAGAGACCCCAAACTCATTGTATGTTCTTTAATTCGATTTTACCAACCCAGTACCAAATGTGAAATCCTGAAGCACTATACCAGTCTTACCACAGAGTCATGGACAGTCCCCTTGGGCATTCCAGTCTATCTCACCACCCAGGCAAGCTGGCCTTAGTGATAGTTTATTCCTGGGAGGATTCTACACCCAGGAGAGAGCGCAGAATTCCTATGGCCTACATTGTCCTGTGCACCCCTATGCAGAAAAACGCAAAAAAAATCTGCCGGGGAACACGTGCCTCTTCCCCGGCAGCCCAGGGAGCGCATCTGTTCCAGTGTGCCTGAAGCAGCCTCAGAGATGGGGGAGAGGGGCTGGGCGTGCATGCCTGGCTGATGACTGTCGGGGGCGGGGCGGGGCGGGGCTGGATATAGGTGAGTGCCAACAAGCAAGAGACAGTGAGACTCTCTCCCTCTTTGATCTCATTCTCTGAGACAGAAATGTAGCAGCCTGTCTATTGTTCCTATTGTTAGTTAACTGTTCCCATTCTCAGTCAATTCCAGTCAATTCCCCCAGGAGCATAAAACCTGTGAAAGTTTTAAGGCCCCTACATTGCCAGAGTGATGTAAAGGAGTCTTATCATAAATGACTGTAAGGGGATCCTCAGATAGGAAGATCTTATGTGCTTTCTCACTTTTTTCCTGTGGCAAAGTGGCACGATGGGGTTAGATTACAATTCAGGATTTATTTTACTTACCCATTAAAAAAAAGCCTTTGAGGGCAAATAAAACATTTACCAAGCAGTCAATAAAATGTCAGGACACTCAGAACCAAGCACTTCCCAAAGTACCCGGCCAGGCCCAGGACAGTGATTAGGAAAACTGCATGACTGTCATGTGTGGAAGTCTGAGCAATTTAAAATGACATTCTACCTTTTTTTTTTTTTTCCCTGTTTGGTTTTTGGTAATGTAATTTAAATGAAAATCCAGGATTATAACTGGAATGCAGGATATTAGTTACCAAGTGTTTGTAACATAACTTTAATGTGTTTAGGAAATACTGAATAGTTATTGTGACTTTTTTCTACATTGTAGTTTAAATAAATTACCAAAACAATTGAAACTGGTGTGATTACATTGCATTATTTTGACAAATAAAATATGCAGAATTTTGAATTTTTTGGTAACGAATCCCCCCCAGGAGTAATAGTTCAATGCCATACACCAAAGATCACAAAAATTTCAGGTTGCTCCAAGTCCCAAGAGACAGTCACTTAACCCAGATCAATTTGTACCTCAGATCTCACACCAAAGACAACGCTCGTAGTCAATCCTATAGTAAACTAACTAAGGATTTATTACAGGGCTGGGCAAACTACGGCCCACGGGCCACATCCGGCCCATGGGACCATCCTGCCCGGCCCCCGAGCTCCTGGTCCAGTAAGCTAGCCCCTGGCCCGTCCCCTGCTGTCCTCCCTCCCCCGCAGCCTCAGCTCGCTCACTCCGCCGCCAGCACAATGCTCTGGGCGGCGGGGCTGTGAGCTCCTGCGGCGGCCACCAGGCAGAGTGGTAAGGGGGCGGGGAGCAGGGGGGGTTGGATAGAGGGCAGGGGAATTCGGGGTGGTGGTCAGGGGGTGGGGGTGTGGATGGTGGTTGGGGGGGAACTAGGGGGTTGAATGGGGGCAGGGATCCCAGCAGGCAGTCAGGAAGGAGGAGGGGTTGGATGGGGCGGTGGAGGGCAGTCGGGGCAGGGGGGCAGTCAGGGGACAGGGAGAAGGGGTGGTTGGATGGGGCAAGGGTCCCGGGGGGAGCTGTCAGGAATGAGAGGAGGGGTTGGATGGGGTGGCGGGGGTCCGGGGGCAGTCAGGGGACAGGGAGTGGGGGTGTGTGGATGGGGCAGGGGTCCCACAGGGGCCGTCAGAGAACGGGGCGGTTGGATGGGGCAGGAGTCCCGGGCGGGGCAGATACAAGGTGGGGGCCGGGCCATGACCCCCTCCCATAACCAGCCCTCCATACAATTTCTGAAACCTGATGCGGCCCTCAGGTCAAAAAGTTTGCCCGCCCCTGATTTATTACCTAGGAAAAATAAATGAGAGAGTTATTTACAAGTTAAAGGAGGCAAACATGTATGCACAGATGAGTTACAGTTTGTGGTTCCAAAAGATGACAGAGCTGCAGTAATCTGTCAGCACTGAATGTCTTTGAGGGCTAACCCAGTTTGACCCTGGGGATCCCTGCTTCTGTTTCCTAGCTCCAGCTCTGTGAGGGTCCAAACAGCAAAGAGATGAAGAATGTTCATGTCAGCTATCTTCATTTGCCTCTTGGATGTGAGAGGGCCTTAACCCAGTCCTTGTTCTGTGATGTTCCCCAAAGGCCTGCTCAGTTTTGATAGTCCTCCTTGATAGGTGTGGGAATCACCACTCCTGCCTAGGTTCACCGGTTCAGAGCTGGCATTTTTACAGTTATAAAGCAAAACTAACATATCACCTTATAGCAGGGGATACAGACATTACATATGAAATTAATGCGTGCAGCAACTTACAAACGTTGTATAGAGTCTAACCACCAAACACATCTTTACAAGTCTAACACCTGCCTGGAGCAATACTCACATACAGGTGAGCTGGTCTGGTTTCCAGCTATGAATTTGTCAGTGCTCAGCTGGTGCCTATAGCCTTGTCAAGAGCTTGGCACCTGGTCTACCAGTGTCACAATGTCATGCGGCACCAAGTCAAATGCCTTACAGAGGTCTAAGTATATTACATTAACCTTATTGTCTTTATCAGCCAAACTTGTAATCTCATCAAAAAAGATATCAAATTAGTTTGACAAGATCCATTTTCCATGAACCTATGTTCGTTTGCATTAATTACATTACCCTCCTGTATCAACCGCTCCATTATTTTGCCCGGGATTGAAGTCAAGCTGACGAGCCTATAATTACCCGGGTCATCCCGTTTACCCTTTTTAAAAATTGGCACATTATTAGCTTTCTTCCCATCTTCTGGAACTTCCCCAGTGCTGCAAGACTTATTAAAATCAACATTAGACCAAAGGCAGCCTCAACATAAACATCTGACTATCTGAATTGAGTCAGTTTATTTCAGTGAATGCCCATGGTCAGCATAACAGATAAGAGGGAAAATATATATTTTCCTCTAATTCTTCAGTTTATTTGTGGATTTGACAGCCCTGGACGCAGTCTGTTTTGCTCTGATCCAAATCCAACCAGTCTTTCCACTGACTTCAGTGGGCTGTAAAGGCCCTTAGTAAGTTCCCCCAGTTGTGTGTGTGTCTTTCACACAATGAGATAGCAGAGTTTAAAAAAGAAATAAAAAGAGGAAAATGTGGTTTTAAAACCACAGAAGTTGCCAGAGGGATTCCAGTGCAATCTGAAGTTATTTTGAATTTAGTTTTTGAAACTGACCAGACTTCAAGTGGATTGTCTCTTTGAGTCTGAGGGTATGTCTACACTATGAGAGTAGTTTGATTTTACCTAAATCGAATATGTGGAATCGATATTACAAAGTCGAACGTGTGTATCCACACTAAGGACAGTAATTCGACTGTGTGAGTCCACACTAACGGGGCAAGCGTCGACATTGGAAGCGGTGCACTGTGGGCAGCTATCCCACAGTTCCCGCAGTCCCTGCTGCCCATTGGAATTCTGCCCAATGCCTGCTGGGGAAAAAAATGTGTCGAGGGTGGTTTTGGGTAACTGTCGTCATCCAACCTGAAAGCTCCGGCGGGCAATCAGTTCGCACACTTTTCTGGTGAGTGACAGCGCGGACGCCACAGCACTGCGAGCATGGAGCCCGCTGCAACCATCGCTGCAGTTATGGCCGTTGTCAACACCTCGCACCTTATCATCCACCTTTTCCAGAGGCAGATGCTGAGAAATCGGGCGAGGAGGCTACAGCAGCGCAGTGAGGACATGAAGTCTGAGAGTGGCACAGACCTGTCACAAAGCACGGGACCCCGCGCCGTGGACATCATGGTGGCAATGAGTCATGTTGATGCCGTGGAACGGCAATTCTGGGCCCGGGAAACAAGCACGGACTTGTGGGACCGCATAGTGCTGCAGGTCTGGGATGAATCACAGTGGCTGCGAAACTTTCGCACGCGGAAGGGAACTTTCCTGGAACTTTGTGAGTTGCTGTCCCCTGCCCTGAAGCGCAAGGACACCCGGATGTGAGCAGCCCTGACTGTCCAGAAGCGAGTGGCCATAGCCCTCTGGAAGCTTGCAATGCCAGACAGCTACCGGTCAGTCGCGAACCACTTTGGCGTGAGCAAATCTACGATGGGGGTTGTTGTGATGCAAGTAGCCAACGCAATCGTTGATGTACTGCTGTCAAAGGTAGTGACCCTGGGAAACGTGGAGGTCATCATAGATGGCTTCACCGCGATGGGATTCCCAAACTGCGGTGGGGCTATAGATGGAACTCACATCCCTGTCCTGGGACCGGACCACCAGGCCAGCCAGTACATTAACTGAAAGGACTACTTTTCAATGGTGCTGCAAGCACTGGTGGACCATAGGGGACGTTTTACCAACATCAACGTCGGATGGCCGGGCAAGGTTCATGACGCTCGTGTTTGCAGGAACTCTGGTCTGTTTAGACAGCTGCTGGAAGATATTTACTTCCCGGACCACAAAATAACTGTTGGGGATGTGGAGATGCCTATAGTGATCCTCGGGGACCCAGTCTACCCGCTAATGCCCTGGCTCATGAAGCCCTATACAGGTGCCCTGGACACTGAAAAAGAACTCTTCAACTACCGTCTGAGCAAGTGCAGAATGGTGGTGGAGTGTGCTTTTGGACGTCTCAAGGGGAGATGGAGAAGCTTACTGACTCGCTCTGATCTCAGCGAAACCAATATCCCCATTGTTATTGCAGCTTGCTGTGTGCTCCACAATCTCTGTGAGAGCAAGGGGGGGACGTTTATGGCAGGGTGGGAGGTTGAGGCAAATCGCCTGGCTGCTGATTACGCCCAGCCAGACAACCGGGCGATTAGAAGAGCCCAGCGGGACGCGCTATGCATCCGGGAGGCTTTGAAAGCTAGGTTCCTGAGTGAGCAGTGTAACCTGTGACTATTAAGTTTGTTTACAGAGAAGCTGAACCTGCCCTCATTTCTTTACCCAGTGAATATTCACTATCCTCTCCAGTTTCATACCCCGTTCATACCTCCCTGTTCCCCCCCTTCCAACACACGTTTAAAAATAAAATCACTGGAAATTTGTTAATGAACACCGTTTTCTTTATTACTGTTTTCGTGGTAAAGTGTTGAAACTGGGACGCAGACTGTGGTGAGGAGCGGGTGTAGTGTAGTGATGCAAAGGACGCTTCTAAACTCGAGGAATGACAGGCTCCTGCTTCTAGAGTGGTCCACACTGGTGGACTGGTTGTTTCAACGGCGTCTGCCACCCCTCCTGTTTGGAACTCTGTGTGTGGGGGCTATGTGACTTTGTGGCAGGGGGAGGACGGTTACAGATCCCCTGCTGCGTGGCTCTGTGATCCAGGATAAGGACCGCTGCATAAGATCTCTAACCGCCCTCCCCTGCCACAAAGTCACATACCGCCCCCACACAGAAAATGAAAACCACCTCCCAGACTGCAATGTGTGTGTGACCTGCTGCTGAACCTGCCCCCGTGTCTGTACCCTGGTAAAGGTGACTGTCCTGTCCAATTACCAACCCCCTTCCCCCCCCTTCAAACAGACTCTCCTCTAAAAAAACATGATGGAAACAGTAATTAACAGAAACGTATTTTTTATTAGCAACTACACAGTTAGGGGATGAAACTGGGATGGGGGCTTGGGTGAGGTGGGAAGGAAAGGACTTATCAAATTTTGGGGAATGACAGCCTTCTGGTACTTGAGCAGTCTGCAGGGGTGGAGTAACAGTTTTCACGGACTCTGCCGCCCCTCCTTCTTGGGACTTTGGGTGAGGGGGGTATGGGAGTTTGTGGCGGGGGAGGGCGGTTAGAGAGAGACTGCAGCGGGGCTCTGTCCTCCTGCCTCCGGTCCTGCAGAACATCCACAAGGTGCCGGAGTGTGTCCGTTTGCTCCCTCATTAGTCCAAGCAGCGTTTGAATCGCCTGCTGGTCTTCCTGCCGCCACCTCTCCTCCCGTTCGCTGTGTGCTTGCTGGTATTGCAACATGTTCTCCCTCCACTGGGTCTGCTGGGTTGCCTCGGCTCGGGAGCAGCCCGTAAGTTCTGAGAACGTGTCGTCCCATGTCCTTTTCTTTCTACGCCTAATCTGCGCCAGCCTCTGGGAGTCTGATGACTGCGTAGGTCGGGAGACAGTCACAGCTGTGGGATGGGAAAAAGGGAGTGAATTCCTCAGAAAGATAAATTTTTTTGTGAACAAAGAACATAGTCTTTCTCTGTGAACAAGACCATGCACAGCACCTATCACATGCGCACTCCAGGACAAGGTCGAATTTTTGGCCTTCGCATTCAGTGCCTGGGGTCTTGCAGTGGATATCAGACAAGCGGGGCAGGACAGCGGAATTTGGGTAGCAGGCTGACATGGTAAGACGTAGACTTGTGGCTGCTTAAAACTTTAATAATAGCACTGCCCTCTTTTCACGTTCAAAGCAATGCTCCTAGCGTTGGCCAGTTCCTGCTGCCAGCAATCCGGCAAGCATGAACTGTGCCCCTGTCCCACCCCCTCGCGGCTGTCCCCGGGAAAGATCCCTGTATGCTGCCCCTGTCCCGCCTCCACCGCACGGCTGTAAACAGCCGTTTACAGTTCTGTAAAGGAACAGGCAAGCAGTCCCAATACTAACATTCCCCTAATTCAAAGCAGGTCATCATGAGCGACATCACTCTGATGAGGATTTCAGAGACCGATAGAGAACGCATGCTTCGTGAAAGCCTGCAAGGACCAGGGCCATATGCCGCCATGCTCTGCAAGGCAATGATCCCGGAGTACTTGCTGCTAGCCTGGCGCGGAAACGTTTCCTCCTACAGAGGACACAACAAGGCTGCTCTCCCAAGGAACCTCATGCAAAGGCTTTCCAATTACCTCCAGGAGAGCTTCATGGAGATGTCCCATGAGGATTTCAGCTCTATCCCCGGACACATAGACCGAATTTTACTATAGCTGCACTGGCAAGGACTAAACAGTAGAGCGCCTAGGGCAAACCAATCATGATAAACCGGACATTGTTAGATTTTTTTGCAGTAGTTGCACTGCCAAGGACTAAAACATTAAGCGCCTAGGGCAAACTAACCATGAAAAACCCACTGTTAATATTAATGTTCTGTTCAAAATAAATGTTTACATGTTTAAAACACTTACCGACTGATCCTTCCCCTGATTCTGGGTCCGGGTTAACGCCTGGGGACGGTTGGTAGGGGATCTCTGTGAGGGTGATGAAGAGATCCTGGCTGTCTGAGAAATCAGGGTTGTAAGCGCTGTCGACTGCCTCGTCCTCCTCATCTCCTTCCTCATCTTCCCCGTCCACTAACATCTCCAAGGAAGCGGCCGTCGACAATATCCCATCCTCAGAGTCCACGGTCAGTGGTGGGGTAGTGGTGGCAGCCGCACCTAGGATGGAATGCAGTGCCTCATAGAAACGGCATGTCTGCGGCTGGGATCCGGAGCGTCCGTTTGCCTCTTTGGTCTTCTGGTAGCCTTGTCTCAGCTCCTTGATTTTCACGCGGCACTGCGTTGCATCCCGGCTGTATCCTCTCTCTGTCATTGCTTTGGAGATCTTCTCGTAGATCTTTGCATTCCATCTTTTCGATCGCAGCTCCGAAAGCACGGACTCATCACCCCACACAGCGATCAGATCCAAGACTTCCCGATCAGTCCATGCCGGGGCCCTCTTTCTATTCTGAGATTGCATGGCCATCTCTGCTGGAGAGCTCTGCATCGTTGCCAGTGCTGCTGAGCTCGCCATGATGTCCAAACAGGAAATGAGATTCAAACTGCCCAGACAGGAAAAGGAATTCAAATTTTCCCGGGGCTTTTCCTGAGGGCTGGTCAGAGCATCTGAGCTCTGACTGCTGTCCAGAGCGTCAACAGAGTGGTGCACTGTGGGATAGCTCCCGGAGCTATTAGCGTCGAATTCCATCCACACCTACCCTAATTCGACATGGCCATGTCGAATTTAGCGCTACTCCCCTCGTTGGGGAGGAGTACAGAAGTCGAATTTAAGAGACCTCTATGTCGAACTAAATAGCTTTGTTGTGTGGACGGGTGCAGAGTTAATTCGATTTAACGCTGCTAAATTCGACATAACCTCCTAGTGTAGACTGAATGCTGATGTCACTTGAGCCCACCACTGTTTCTATTTTTCTTCAAGGGGAGCATTAATCAGCTGTTGCATTGTTTCTGTTTTTGTTGCTCTGGATGTTTAGTTTTTCTAATTTTAGTGATGATTAAACCCAGACTTTGTTTTTTTATCTATTTGGGTCATTTTGGAGAGTTAGATATTTGCTCTCTGAATGGTCTGAGCTGACTGGGTCTAGCAGGATGCTGACAGCTGGGTAAAAAGGCAGATTGTGTGGGAGGTTGTGGTGGAGAATAGGTTGATGCAGGTGTAGAGTGGGCTATTGGAGTTGAGGACACAAGGAGCACTAATGCTGATTTTAGAGTAATCTGTTATTACAGTAGCACTTGAATGCTAGAGATGTTACAAAAGCATGACAGTTTCTACTTGCAAGTGGCTTCCTTGGCTCAGTCTTGTACAATGTGTTTAGTGCAGGAGCAGACTGAACACAATGAGAAACTGTGGACTCGACACCTATCTTGTCTCTGTCATAATCACCACCAGTCAGGAACAGAGATCCCAGGCTAAGTAACGGCTGTATTGTGAGAAGCTCCCACTCCTAATGAATAATAAACAATTCTGTGAACCAAACCATGTCAAGCCAGCCAGACCCTAACAGAAATCTTCAGAGTGTATAAGTGTAGATATTATCACTTAACTGTCCTGCATGGAGAGATTGGGGTGGGAATTGTAGTCACAAGGTTCAAATTGGGGGGCCTGAGATCAGGCTTGTAACTTGGTATTGAGGCCCCTTGTCAAGGCTGATTCCCCACTCTGGCACTTCAAGTGGAGAAGATGGGGGCCCGCAAGGATTCTAAAAATTAATAATGGTCACTCCAGGCTTGTATTAAACTCCCAAGGTTACAGCGTCTCTTTGACCTTGGGTGGGTAGATGCTGCTACCACCCAAATACAAAACCTCTGGAACCCAGAAAGGCGCACTTGGGAATTTCTTCCTGTGGGGTACCCTCAAGCCCTTTCACCTCTCCTCCGAGGAAGAGCTGAGAAAGGAAAACAAAGAAATCAGCTGTTGCCACCAGCTAACTTAAAAACATGTGCACAAACCTCTTAAGACACAAAAATACAAATCCTGTGCTTAAAAAAGGTAAATTTTATTAAAAACAAAAAGAAAGAAAATACATCTGAAAACTCAGGCTATTGCTAGATTTTTAAAAGAGCAATTCCAATAATTAAGAAACCAAAATAATTTTCTGGGGGTTCAGCTTAAAGGTTACAAGCAACAAAAGCATCTGGGGTTAGCACAGAGGAATCCACAAGCCATAAGAAATAAACCTAATCACGTCTTTCTATACATTTTCTGATCTACTTACATATCTGGGTTTTCAAATAAGCAATTTCTAGGTATGATTCTGATGATTTTCATACCTGGCCTTCAGCTTCTCACGGCATAACTGCTGCCCTGTTCCCGCCTTCCACGGAGAACAACAGACCCACAAAGGGGAGTCTTGTTTCAATTTTTAAAAGTTCTAGCCGTCCCATTGGCTCTTTTGGTCAGGTGCCCACTCCCTTTCTTTTACCTATGCAGGGAGACTATTTTAACCCTTTACAGGTAAAACAAGCAGAGAACAGCCACCAAAAGGGACTTTATAGCTAACTGGCTGGCTGGGTATCCATAAATGAGAGCTACCCACCCCCTTCATTTATCACTCCCCTAAATGTGTTGTCTGATTTTGGGGGTGCAGAGAAGCCACAGATCCTGTTGAGTATGTTGGCATTCTACAGCTAGTGGTTGCCATGAAAAGGTTCACAGTTACCTCCAGCAGTGATGCAGTTATTGCCAATTTCATGTGTAGGGACAGGAGGAAATTCCAAGGGGAGGGGAAAAGAGTGAGGGAAAAGAATTGCAAGGGATGGTGAAAATTTCAAGGGCGGGGGAGGACAGAGGTGTAATGCTTGGGTGTGACAAAGTTTATCTACTGAAGTTGTGCTACTGGGTGAGTACCCTTTTCCAAACACGTAGGTACACTGGGCACCATGCATATAAGTGCATGAGGATTAAGACGAAAATTTAGAACTCCAAAGCTACTGAAATAATTGCAGTCAAGCTTAGTTGACTTGTTTGGTCTCAGTGAGATCTACAAAAACAAGCCAAGTTTGAAGCACCTCAGCAGTTTTAAAGCTACGAGATCTGATTCACTCAGCCATCAGGACCTGTGTTTAGAACCCCTGGTAGCAGAAAGTCTGGATGGATTGAGACCAGTGGGGCAAACCTCCCACAATTCCTACTCTGCCAAGGTCCTGGAGCTGCTCACCACAGCTCATCAAGTGGGCAGGGCTAGCCAAGGCACTGACAATACGGGGGCTGCTCCTAGGAGATGCACTGAATCACTGTATCTCCTCAAGCACTGGGGCGTCTACGGAGCCCTGGCAAGCCAGTCGACTCCTGCCCTTCCTTGAGGGCTGATGTCACCTTTGACGCAACTGTCCTCCTAGCACCAGGGCAGCAGTGCGGGCAAACTGTGCTCCCTGTGCCCACCTGGGGGGATTAAGCCAATTAATAATACTTAAATTCCCTAATTGAGCATACAGGGACATGCTCTGTGCACAGTTTCCAAACAATCGTATATGTTAAACCACCGTCAGCTTATGACTGCAAGCCAAGCAACCAAGGGAGCAGGCTTCAGGGAACAGTCCAGGTCCATGATAACCCTGCAGCCAGAACTCTCCTGGAAACAGGAGGATGTGCTGCTTTTCTTTCCCAGCCTTGCTGAGCTCAGACTCCGGAGTGGATTTTGCTCAGATTTAAAAAAACAAATGTTCTTTCCAGGAGATGTAAAGGTAGCCATCTTACAGCAAAAAAACTTCAGGACCAGACTCCAAAGAGAAACTGCTGAGCTCCAGTTCATTTGCAAATATGACACCATCAGATCAGGATTAAACAAAGACTGTGAATGGCTATCCAACTACAGAAGCAGTATCTCCTCCCTTGGTGTTCACACCTCAACTGCTAGCAGAGCACCTCACCCTCCCTGATTGCACTAACCTCGTTATCTCCATACTGATTTATACCTGCCTCTGGAGATTTCCATTACTTGCATCTGAAGAAGTGAGGTTCTTACCCACGAAAGCTTATGCTCCCAATACTTCTGTTAGGGTACTGTGGCACCTTTGAGACTCTGTTGCTTTTTACAGATTCAGACTAACACGGCTACCCCTCTGATACTTTCCAGGAGAGACCCTGTAGGAACGATTCAGTGCTGGGCCCTGCTTTGCAACCTCAACGATAGCAGGTGCTACAGGTTGCCCCAGCTTCTGAGCAGTCAGGAGGGATTTTTGCAAGTTTTTAGGGCAGTTAAGCAGCCAAGTCCTAGTGAATTCACAGGACATTGTGCGCCTAACTCCCTTGGGCTCCAGAATGCCAGCAGTTATTTCCTTGTTCAGAGAAGATTCAGACTTCAGTTTTTTCCTGATTTTATTTTATTCCCGGCATGTGCGTGGTGTTGCTCCTGCTAATCCTTTGAACCAGGATGAAAGCAGCATAAATGCTCGCACAGATGTAGCGTGACTTTCAGCAGTCCAACCAAGCAGCTCTGAGTTAAAGTTCCCACCAAATGAAATATGTGGGTGTGTTAACTGTCCTCCCCCCCCCCACACACACACACAAAAAAGCCTTTGGCAAGTACCTTTGTGTGGGCTGTCGATCCAGATCACTACCCTTCCAGTCAGGTGGTGTGTGTCACTCCACTATTCTGCGCTTGAGGCTGATATCTGCAGAGGCTGTGCGGAGGGTGGGGGGTGGTCCCCTGTCGCCCAGCTGCTCTTTGGCACAAAGGACTCTCTCTTCCCTCTGAACCACAAGGGAGGAGATGCTGATTTCACTCACACCGATGTGACCCCCACCCCCAAATCACTAGTTTCACCAAGATAAAACGAAAGCGTGAGAGCCCGCCTGGGGTAACACCTCTGCATTCAGCAGGGGTGACGTTGGGAAAAAGGGCTTGAGTGCTTGCTGCTAAGTGCCAATCAGTCAGTGGTTGGTGGTTGGCTATTCTGTTCACGTTCGGCACCTTTTAGTCATCAAGCTATTAACCTACCGGTGCCGTAGGAGTAGCTGCAGCCGTTACCCCCGCAGTGGGTTCCCTGCTCAGATAATTATGTCTGTAGCATTAGTGGTTTGTGATCTTTACCAATCTTCCTAAAAATTAGAGTGAAAAAGACTTACTCACCACCTACTGGGCATCAGAACCATGACTAATCAGTAGCTCAGGCTTGCAAAGAATAACTTTTTCCAGACAAATTTGATTGCTTTTTTGGACAGGCTTGCAAAGCCAGTGGCTGAAGGGGCTGCAATAGCCAGCATACATTTAGATTTTAGGACATGAATTAATTTAAAGAGGGAGACTTTCATGAGATGCGGCGTCAAAGTGGCTGGGCTGTGAGCAGTGTCTTGTGGATTGGCTTAAAGTCCTAAAGGAAGAAATGCGTAGATTTGGGATGAGTGAAAAGATGTCTACTGGGGTGCAGCGGGGGTCAGTTCTCTTCAGTGCTTCATTCCTGATCTGGGAGAGAGAGAAAACAGCACATCAGGGAGAGAAATTAACTGGTAAACTGACAGTGAATGGGGAGCACTTTCAAATCCCAGTTGGTGGGCAGATTTATGCTAGCTTGGCTCACACTAGTGCTCTAAAAAGAGCAGTGTGGCCATTGCGGCTTGGCTGGAGCTCGGGCTCTCAGGGCTAGGAGGTTGGGTGAGTTTGAGCACCTGACTGCAGCATCCACACTGCTATGTTTAGCATGTTAGCGCGAGTCTGTCTGCCCAGGTTGGGAGGCTAAACCCAGATGCAGGGTAGACATACCCACCAAAGGAGCTAGGAGGGTGGAGCTGGGCCTATGTGGTAAAGGTCAGTGTAGGACCAGCGAAGTCTGGAGAGGTTTATAAATGGGTTTTGGGTTGAATCTGTCAGCAAGTCCCATGCTCCCCTTGGTTTCTGTGATGGGAGGGGAAGGGAAGCCTGTGGATGTGGCTGGGGGAGGTAAGGAGAGGCTGCATACTTCTTCTCGCTGCTCCGGACGCTCCTGTGCAGGCATCCGAGCCCAAAGGTGGGAGAAGGCAGAGGCTGGGAGCCAGTCACACTCCTCAGGATTCTCCCTCTGCCCAGCCCAGCAAAATTACTGCAAGGAGAGCCTGCCTCTATCGGATGGGTAAGGCAGCTGTCGCCTTGGGACCGAAGTGCAAGCACAGTTAAGGAATAAGAACCCAGAACAAGTGGGGTTTCTCTGTCCTCCAGGCTGGCATGGCCTTGGGGATTTAAACACTCAAGCACTTCAGCCTTCACAGAGCTCCCAGCAAGGAGCTCGAGGGAGACCGTGTAAGGGGTCCCCCTCTGGGCAGGCTTCCCCTAGGGAGGGTGCTGGGGCAGTGGCAATCAGGGCGCATGCTCTGTGACTCCTGCGGGAGCTGGGCTGCCAGAGGGCTGGGGCTGAAGGGTGACAGCGTGGAGACATGGGCCCTAGCATGTTTCTCCCACTCCAAAAAAACCCTTTGTTAATAAAGGGGGAGGCAGGGAGCCATGGGCCAAGGAAGGTAAAGTCCTTCCCCCCCACTTTCTGGCAGAAGAACAAAGAGATCTCTTGCTTACCTAGGTAGGAGTAACTCAAACAACACCATGGACAATGTGTGCACCCCCCGTTCAGGGAGGTTAGCCCCCTGCCTCCTCTGCCCAAGGCCCCAACCCCACTCTACCCCCCTCCCACTTACTGGCTGGCCTTCCGGTGCAGTCCTGAACCCAGGGCAGCTCGCTGGTGCCCAGAGCAGTCCAGAGGGGCCCAGAGTCCCAGCCAACTGGCTGGGGCCGAGCCCTGAGCCCTGGGGGTCACCCAGAGGAGCTCTGAGCCCCATCTTGGCCTGGCCCTGGGGTTACAGCGCGGAGCATTAGTGGAGGTTTGGGGAGGCTTATCCTCCCCCAGCATCCATTACCCGCTGCCCATGCACAGGGATCTGTATTACCAACAGGCAGAATAATCATTGGGCTCAGTACAGGGGTTACTGGGTGAAATGCAATGACCTGTCATGTGCAGGAGGTTAGACTCGATCTGAAACTCGAGGAATGTTTGACTCTCTGGCTGTCCCAGGAGGAGATTCAGCTGGTGAAAATGAAAGTTAATGTGAGGGGAAACAATTGTACCGGTTCCACAAACAAGTGACAAATCCACACTGTTCATTTAAGGACGGGCCCCGTTTTTAACTGAATGTGACCTACTGAGTCCAAGAGAGTGAACATGTGCTTGATAATGAGCAAAATGAGGCCAGTTTTTGAGCAGAGGAGATTTACAATGGAAGCCACAGGCAGTGACTTTTGTTTTTACTGGTGAGTGCTCCTCTTCACCCCTCCCCCCTGTGCAAGCAGTGGACGGGGCCTGGGGGGGCGGGGGGAAGAGGCCAAGCAGGGATGGGGCCTCGGGGCAGAGTGCAGGCAGGGCCTTAGGGGGAAGCGGCTGAGTGAGGGCGGGGCCTCGCGGTGCAGCGCTGGCAGAACGGGGGTGGGGCCACGGTCTGGGCACCAGGGCCCACAAAAGATTAATCCGGCATTTTAGCTTTTCCTTTCCTTAATTTCATCATGTTAATGAGTGCCCGGTCACTTCCCGAAAGGGAGGGCCGCTTGGTTTGTGAAATAGTATGTCAAGGGAAGTAGTGGAAGCTCCATCACCTGTGTCTTGTTCAAATATTTGGCTTTGGTGTTCCTGACTCCTGGGGTTTGCTTTTGGCAAATATGTTTATTTGCAGGTGTGTTTGTGAGAAGAGCAAGGGTTGTGAATGCTTATGCACATGCTGAACAATGCCAGAAGTGATCAGTGGCATCTGGAGAGTTCTGTGTGCATCTGGAAGACAATGCCATGTGACACATGGTGCAAATAAGCAATTACGAAGAACAAATACTTAGAGTAATAGTTGTAGTGAATAGATGACAAACTCTCGCTGATATGGGATCATCTTTGGCACCTAGGTGCTGAAAGAAACAAAGGTTTTTAAAAAAGATGTTTTCTCTTATTGTTTTTCCATACATAAAAAGCAACCGTGTGCGTCCAGTCGGAGTGAGCCTTGCCTAGCATTAACAGAAGAACAGTGAGAACAGAAGTAAAGTATCGAGAGAGAGCACATGGTGTAACCAGGCTGCACCTGGACACAAACTGGCTCATCAGCTGGGGAGGGGAGTGTCTCTCCATTTAAAGGTGCAGCTAGCAAACCAGTCAGATCAGATGTACATTTTTCTCTCTCCATCGCCCCAGATTGCAGGTTATGAACGTTTCTAGCTTATAAATTTTTCAACGGATTCTTTCCTGGGGAAAGTTTTTTTTTTTAAATCAAAAACAAGCCCCCATCAGCTGAAATATTTGATTGAAGTCTTCATACAATAAATCTGAGTTGAGTCCCCTGTAAAATGTGGCCACATGGAGTCTGTTCCCAGATCATTCCGACAGAAAAAGGGGCAAAGTTTGGTTGTTTGTAACTAACTCAGCCGGCTCTAGACTGGAGTAGGATGGGCTTTGCTAACAGTTCCCCATTGTGCAATGGAGATAAGAGCTCGTCCGTCTCTCACAGGCTTGTTGTCAGGATAAATACATTGAAGGTTGTAAAGTGCTTGGAGGTCTACTGATGAAAAGTGCTATATAAGCGCTGGGTGTTATTAGTATTAGTATTATTTATTTGCATCCAGGCATCCGTTAAGGCCAACAGTGCCTTACAGCCCTGAGTTCAGACACACTGGTAGGACATATCTAAACAGACCACATTCCCTGAAGCACCCTATGCTCTGAAGTAGTTCCCCCACCCCAGCAGACTGGCACTGGTTAGTTAGCATGGTGGACTGAGCTGTGAAGACAGTTCCTTTTCTTCTTAAAACAGTGTTTGAACTGCCTGGCTCACAGTGGCTCCATGAGCGGACATTTCATTTAGAGCAGTGTTTCTCAAACTGGGGCCGCCACTTGTGTAGGGAAAGCCCCTGGCGGGCCGGGCCGGTTTGTTTACCTGCCCCGTCCTCAGGTCCGGCCAATCGCGGCTCCCGCTGTCTGCGGTTCGCCGCTCCAGGCCAATGGGGGCTGCTGGAAACACTGATTTAGAGGGTGTTGGCCCACATCATCAAAGGTAGTTAGGCTCCTCACTTGCATT
Source organism: Chrysemys picta bellii (assembly GCF_011386835.1). NCBI lineage: Eukaryota > Metazoa > Chordata > Testudines > Emydidae > Chrysemys > Chrysemys picta. The sequence goes on along the minus strand of NC_088799.1, from coordinate 50,484,520 downwards.
GCTTTCACCTGAAGGTAGGAGCCTAAATAATGAGGCTCTGGCTGTCATCTTGTGCTCTAGAATCTTCCATTCAAGTCTCTAGCTTGATTGTTGTAAAAATAACCTACAAGGTATAAACCAAGAGTGACCTGATGCAGTGAAGTCTACGTGAGTCTGCAACCACCCTGAAGCAATAGCTCTGAGAGATGGGACCCTGTTCATCTCAATTGTGCGTAACTCTTAAGACCAGTGTTATTTCACTGCTGATCAAGGCCAGCCAGATGAAAAGGGATAATGACTATGCAAATGTGTGCTATCTGCTTTATAAAGCAGCGCACAAGCGACCAGGGAGCTTTTGCGAACAGGGGCTGCTAACAGGGAGTTTCGCAAGGGAGTTTCGAAGGGGGCGAGGGTCCCTTGCCGGTTCTATCTGTTTTCTCTTTATTCCCCTTAATACCTATAAACCAACTACATTCAAAACTTTTTGCTTAAACAACCCTTTCAGCGGACAGGGGGCTGCAGACGGGAGTTTGACAGAGGGAGGCTTACGATGGTTAGGAAGACCCGCAACACCTGTGCCAGCACTGCTTCTGTCTCCTCCACCTGTGCCTGTAGCCAGACAGAGCACCTGAGCATGGATGCTTCTACCCAGATCCTGGTGTGGTTTTGCAGAGACTGTAACTTGCAATTTCCACTTACTGATATCCAGGCTGGGGGGACCATCCAATGTGAGAGGTGCCTGCTGGTGGAATCTCTCAGGCAGCAGGTGGGAGAGCTACAGGAGGAGGTGGCTAGGTTGAGGAGCATCCGAATCCACGAGCAATTCCTCGACAGTGTCCATGTGGAGACAGCTGAGGTAGCTGTCCCAGTACACAGGACTGCTGATACACCACTGGTGGAGGAGGAGATGGCTCAGGGTGGACACTGGCAGCTGGTTACTTCTGGCAGCAGGCAGTGCTCCACCCCTGCTCCGAACCCTCCTGCCGTGGTAATAGGTAACCGTTATGCTCTTCTTGATACAGGAAAGAAGGAATCACTCCCTACAGTAAAGGAGGAGAAGCCTCGTACCCCTAAGGCTGGGAGGTCTGCTGCCACCACTGCGAATAGGAAACGTAGGGTAGTGGTGGTCGGAGACTCTCTGCTGAGGGGGACGGAGGCGCCCATCTGTCGCCCTGACATTTCATCTCGGGAGGTATGCTGCCTGCCGGGAGCCCGTATCCGAGACGTTACGGAGGCATTGTCGAGGATTATCCAGCCCTCTGACTACTACCCCATGCTACTCATCCATGTGGGCACAAATGATACTGCGCGGTGTGACACTGAGCGGATCAAGAGTGACTACAGGGCTCGGGGAGTACGGGTGAAGGAGTTTGGAGCGCAGGTGGTATTCTCTTCAATTCTTCCTGTCAAAGGTAGGGGCCCGGGCAGAGACAGATGCATCATGGAGGTGAATGCCTGGCTGCGAAGATGGTGTCGCCAGGAGGGCTTTGGCTTCCTAGACCACGGGATGCTATTTGAGGAAGGACTGCTAGGCAGAGATGGCGTTCACCTTTCGAGGAGAGGAAAGACCCTATTTGGACACAGACTGGCTAACCTAGTGAGGAGGGCTTTAAACTAGGTTCGACGGGGACAGGTGAGCAAAGCCCACAGGTAAGTGGGGAACATGGAGACCGGGGAGATGGGTCGGAAACGAGAGGGAGTGTGGGCTATATTGTCAGAGAGAAAGGAGGGTCAGGACAAAACTGGGAGGAAAGATCAAACCAGTATCTTAGATGCCTATATACAAATGCGAGAAGTATGGGCAATAAGCAGGAAGAACTGGAAGTGCTAATAAATAAATACAACTATGACATTGTTGGCATCACTGAAACTTGGTGGGATAATACACATGATTGGAATGTTGGTGTGGATGGGTACAGCTTGCTCAGGAAGGATAGACAGGGGGAAAAGGGAGGAGGTGTTGCCTTATATATTAAAAATGTACACACTTGGACTGAGGTAGAGATGGACATAGGAGACGGAAGTGTTGAGAGTCTCTGGGTTAGGCTAAAAGGGGTAAAAAACAAGGGAGATGTCATGCTAGGAGTCTACTACAGGCCACCGAACCAGGTGGAAGAGGTGGATGAGGCTTTTTTTAAGCAACTAACAAAATCATCCAAAGCCCAAGATTTGGTGGTGATGGGGGACTTCAACTATCCGGATATATGTTGGGAAAATAACACAGCGGGGCACAGACTATCCAACAAATTCTTGGACTGCATTGGAGACAACTTTTTATTTCAGAAGGTTGAAAAAGCTACTAGGGGGGAAGCTGTTCTAGACTTGATTTTAACAAATAGGGAGGAACTCGTTGAGAATTTGAAAGTAGAAGGCAGCCTGGGTGAAAGTGATCATGAAATCATAGAGTTTGCAATTCTAAGGAAGGGTAGAAGGGAGAACAGCAAAATAGAGACAATGGATTTCAGGAAGGCAGATTTTGGTAAGCTCAGAGAGCTGATAGGTAAGGTCCCATGGGAATCAAGACTGAGGGGAAAAACAACTGAGGAGAGTTGGCAGTTTTTCAAAGAGACACTATTAAGAGCCCAAAAGCAAGCTATTCCACTGGTTAGGAAAGATAGAAAATGTGGCAAAAGACCACCTTGGCTTAACCATGAGATCTTGCATGATCTAAAAAATAAAAAGGAGTCATATAAAAAATGGAAACTGGGACAGATTACAAAGGATGAATATAGGCAAACAACACAGGAATGCAGGGGCAAGATTAGAAAGGCAAAGGCACAAAATGAGCTCAAACTAGCTACGGGAATAAAGGGAAACAAGAAGACTTTTTATCAATACATTAGAAGCAAGAGGAAGACCAAAGACAGGGTAGGCCCACTGCTTAGTGAAGAGGGAGAAACAGTAACAGGAAACTTGGAAATGGCGGAGATGCTTAATGACTTCTTTGTTTCGGTCTTCACCGAGAAGTCTGAACGAATGCCTAACATAGTGAATGCTAATGGGAAGGGGGTAGGTTTAGCAGATAAAATAAAAAAAGAACAAGTTAAAAATCACTTAGAAAAGTTAGATACCTGCAAGTCACCAGGGCCTGATGAAATGCATCCTAGAATACTCAAGGAGCTAATAGAGGAGGTATCTGAGCCTCTAGCTATTATCTTTGGAAAATCATGGGAGACAGGAGAGATTCCAGAAGACTGGAAAAGGGCAAATATAGTGCCTATCTATAAAAAGGGAAATAAAAACAACCCAGGAAACTACAGACCAGTTAGTTTAACTTCTGTGCCAGGGAAGATAATGGAGCAAGTAATTAAGGAAATCATCTGCAAACACTTGGAAGGTGGTAAGGTGATAGGGAACAGCCAGCATGGATTTGTGAAGAACAAATCATGTCAAACCAATCTGATAGCTTTCTTTGATAGGATAACGAGCCTTGTGGATAAGGGTGAAGCTGTGGATGTGGTATACCTAGACTTTAGTAAGGCATTTGATACAGTCTCGCATGATATTCTTATCGATAAACTAGGCAAATACAATTTAGATGGGGCTACTATAAGGTGGATGCATAACTGGCTGGATAACCGTACTCAGAGAGTTGTTATTAATGGTTCCCAATCCTGCTGGAAAGGCATAACGAGTGGGGTACCGCAGGGGTCTGTTTTGGGACCGGCGCTGTTCAATATCTTCATCAACGACTTAGATATTGGCATAGAAAGTACGCTTATTAAGTTTGCGGATGATACCAAACTGGGAGGGATTGCAACTGCTTTGGAGGACAGGGTCATAATTCAAAATGATCTGGACAAATTGGAGAAATGGGCTGAGGTAAACAGGATGAAGTTTAACAAAGACAAATGCAAAGTGCTCCACTTAGGAAGGAAAAATCAGTTTCACACATACAGAATGGGAAGAGACTGTCTAGGAAGGAGTACGGCAGAAAGGGATCTAGGGGTTATAGTGGACCACAAGCTAAATATGAGTCAACAGTGTGATGCTGTTGCAAAAAAAGCAAACATGATTCTGGGATGTATTAACAGGTGTGTTGTGAGCAAGACACGAGAAGTCATTCTTCCGCTCTACTCTGCTCTGGTTAGGCCTCAGCTGGAGTATTGTGTCCAGTTCTGGGCACCGCATTTTAAAAAAGATGTGGAGAAATTGGAAAGGGTCCAGAGAAGAGCAACAAGAATGATTAAAGGTCTTGAGAACATGACCTATGAAGGAAGGCTGAAAGAATTGGGTTTGTTTAGTTTGGAAAAGAGAAGACTGAGAGGGGACATGATAGCAGTTTTCAGGTATTTAAAAGGGTGTCATAAGGAGGAGGGAGAAAACTTGTTCACCTTAGCCTCTAAGGATAGAACCAGAAGCAATGGGTTTAAACTGCAGCAAGGGAGGTCTAGGTTGGACATTAGGAAAAAGTTCCTAACTGTCAGGGTGGTTAAACACTGGAATAAATTGCCTAGGGAGGTTGTGGAATCTCCATCTCTTGAGATATTTAAGAGTAGGTTAGATAAATGTCTATCAGGGATGGTCTAGATGGTATTTGGTCCTGCCATGCGGGCAGGGGACTGGACTCGATGACCTCTCGCGGTCCCTTCCAGTCCTAGAATCTATGAATCTATGAATCTGCTGCCAGCGGCTTGTCTTTTGGTTGACTCCATTTGGTGAGGATTGGATTGTAAGAACTTGGGAGAGTACCAGTACTAAAGTAAATTAAACCAGAATAACTCATAACATGTGTGCACACACACACACACATACTTCAACCCATGCCTGTAACTCCCAGGTGAGGGAAATTTTCACGACTGGTGATGAGAAATTTTTTAGTGCTTCTGAATTGTTGGCTCTGAAGAGAATTAGAAAAAGCCAGAGGACTCTGGCTCAAAAGCTGACTCAAGGGAACACAAAAGTATCATGTTGCTCTTTACTCTCCTTCTGGGGAAAGAAAAACTCCACCCTTGGCTCTCAAAATGGACTTCAAAGTGTTCTGAGGAAAAGGAGACACTTGGATACATTCACAACTAGTCCGAAGGTCCAAACATGGGACTTTGTGTACTGTACAACCGTCTAGACCTCTTTGAGAGAAGTGTTCTAATTAAGCCATTCCTCTAGACAAGAAATGGTTAATGAGCGCTCATCTAATAGGCTGCTACTATCACCATGAACTTGGTAAGCATGCTCTGAGATTATACCCTTCTAAACATGAGTTCAAAACCCTGGAGATGGGAGCTCCTGGGAGAGAGGCTCAGGTTCCTGAAGATGTAGTGCTACTGGCACCTAGGTGTAAACCTCTGGACAGACCTCAGATGCTTACTGGTCCCCTGGATAAATGTGAGTGTAATTGCCTGGGCAGATTCCGGGGTGACATACTTGCTTCAGCATTTCAAGGACAGCAGCTGATGGTTCCTGCCTGTTCTCTCTGGAATACAGACTGCAATTGCTAATACTAGAATCTTTCCAAGGATTCTAAAGTTTGGGGAAACCTGGGTTTGACATGAGGTAGAGAACTACTTGGGGGATCTAGGAACTCCATCAAATCCCCTATGGAGGTTATGAATAGAGCCCATCAACCCAAAGCCACCAGCTTCCATTGCTCTCCAAAGCTGGAAAGCTTGCTTCTGTCAGGTGCGCTAAGAACAACAGCTGGCCAGTTTGTTGGAAAGGAAGGAGCTGAGGTCCACATTCCTTTCCCCAGGAAGAATTTCCTTTAAAGGGCTGATTTTGCTGCCCATGCATACAGCACGCATGCTCCGATGCGCCTCATCATGTAGTCTCTCTGTGCAGTAATTGGCTATGATCTTTGCCACTCTGGTTCCTGTATCACATCTGTGAGCTTGCTGCTGTCCTCTCTAGAGTCCTCCCTTAGGAAGGGTTAGGATTGAGGTTGGGGGCTGGGCAGAGGGGTCAGACGCTTCGGATGGGAATGTTAATGGAATAGACATGCAGACATATATATATATATATTCCCTTCCTCCCAGTCTATATTTCTCTCCAGAAAGTTCAATTTAAGCTGTGACTGCCCTTTTCCTGCCTTTTGAAGTCAGAGAGCTCCATCCATGCATGACTTCTTTAATGAATATAAATATAGTGAAATATAAATAATACAACATGCCTGAAATAGCGTCACCCCTGAGCATTCAGGCATGAACGTCATGGAAAGAGGGGGGAAAAGGCTTTTTATCTATTTTGGCATTTTTTTGTTTTTTGAGGTTTGTTCCATTCCTTAGGAAAGTGCAACCTTTGCCATGGATGAAAATGCGCTGACGCTTTAAAAAAAAAATAAAAAGGAAACTGACCCATGGATTGAAACAAAGTGGAAAGTTTTCCATTGCAGGGGTTGTCATAACACTGCAGGACAGTGCCCATAACAGTGTGGTGAGAAGCGGTTTTTATCAATACTCTCCACAGAGATCTGTGGGTTAGAGACATCTCACCCGTGCTGTGACAGCATTTTAGAAATCCCAGCAAACAATGAAACAAAGGGCAGACCAAAACAAGCTGAAAAATACACCCTAACCAAGACAGCTTGAATCAACACTGATTTGAAATGCACATGTGTCCAAACCTCTTCAGGTTGGGCTAAGCACCCCAATCGGGTATTTATGGCTTGAAGATTCATTTGAAGCTGGTTGGGGATTGGGAAATTCTAACCAGAAAGATGAAAGCAAATTAACTGGAAATGGTGAGGCTTTTTTTTTAATGTGGCCTGTGAATTTAAGGGAGCACTAGGGTTTTGGGCAGAACAAGAACTGCAAGGACATTGCTAGGTGATGGATCACTCTCTGGCTGGCTACGCTTATCCCTCAGTCTGAAGAACCCAAACAGTCAGGACAGAAAGAGTGAGAGAAGGGTTAAACAAATGCATGGCTGTTTTCCGGGGCTCCTCCTCTTTCTTCTTGTGTTTCTGCTCCATTCACACTGAGCAGGCAGAACAAGTGTGTTGTCCGAAGGCAGGGAGGCTGAGCTGGACCGGCCGAAAAATACCAATTCTGCAGTTGATGGACTGAGATCCACCTTAACAGGGGTAGCTGGAGCTAGCAGGCTGAGCGGGCTAGTGCTTAGACCAGCAGAGACAACAGCTGCCACTGAAGACAAGCTCCATCCCAGAACAACATAGGAGGATTGGGGAAGAAAATAGACACCACTCCACCAATCTCCTGCCCCAAGCAACCCTTTTCCTGCCAGCCACGTCTAACCTTTCTGGATTACAAGGGCCAAGCGCACAGAGGGCAGAATGGGTTTTCCAAAGGTTTGTTTTTCTATCCTCCCAACCAAGGGAATAAACTAGAAGAAGGAAAAGCCTGGGGCAGCCTGCATGGTGCTGAGAGGTAAGGCTGAACTGGGAATGACAGTGTCCATGCATTCTGTGTCTAGCTGCACTCACCCTGGGGAGGGTTCCTTGGAGCTGCTTGCTCAGTTAAAAGACAAACGCTGCTGCCTGGTTTTACTTAATGATTGTTTATGATTCAGTTTGTGATAAGGGAGCTGAGCTGCTGGCTCATTGTGCGGAGCGGGTCTGCAGTAGAACTCAGTGATAAGGGAGAACACTGGAGCCCCCACAACTGCAGCTGGCTGGGCTGGGGAGCACGGGAAGGGGGATTCTATTGAATTCTAACTGTGTCCATCTCAATATGCCTCAAAAGCTCACCTGGAATGAAATGGGTGCTGTTGGCCAGCCTGAGCATGGGCCATCATGTGGGGGTGGCAAGGGAGAAGGAGAAACGCCCCCAGTAAATCCTGCTTCCCACGGATTATGGACCTCTTTTTATCTAAGCTAAATTTTAGGCTTTTCTGTGGAAGGTAGGAATTCAGGTTTTCCTTAAAGTGTTGTTCTCCTCTTAAAAAAGGACTGTGTAAAAATAGGACCTTCTTTTTTAAACCAAACCAGTCCCCCTCCAATGGTTCTTAATTGCCTTTGCTCATTTTAGGACAAAAGTTTTCCTTCCTTTGTGCTCCTCTTTGCACTGCAGAGCCAGCACAGCTCTGAAGGAGAGAGCTGAGCGTTACTGTCTGTCTCGTGCATCAGTATCAGAATTGTCTCCTAAGCCCCAGTCTGTCCCATCGCTTGCAGGCAACAGGGTTATGAGCCATCAAGGAAAGCAAAATCCGAAGACAGTGGGGGTAGCTCAGTGTCACTGAAGGCTCTGTTTAGCCTGCAGAACCTTTATTACCGGCAGTGATATGCAAGATGGAAAGAAACCAGCTTGATTCTCAGCACCCAGGCTGAAGATGTAAGGCTAGCAGGTAGAATAAGTCTATTTTGACTTGTAAGATATGCACACTTGATAGGACTAATCGAGAGGCAAACATGCCATAGATAGTCAATATTTGGGGTGCAAACTCCCATCAGGGCCTTTGCTGAACATTCTCCTCCCAACGTGTACTTTCATTTGTGTACTTTGGTATCAGACTAAGGAGGTTACGAGGTCTGTTGGTTAGCACCAAGTCCTGGGGACCCAGAGGGTATGGAACTGAGGCCTTGTCTTCACAAGGGGAAAAGGTGTGTTCTTACTTTGAGTTAAAATGCTAGTGAAGACAAGGCAGCTTGCAGTTTTCATATGAGTTAGCGGGTCAAGTTAGAGATGAGGCTCACACATAGTCTTTAAAGGGACCTGCTAACCCATGTGGAAACTACAAGCTGCCTTGTCTACCCTTACACTTTACCATGCATTGTTAAGCCGAGTTACCTAAGTACTCGGGCTAAGTACGCACCTTTTTCTCTAGTGAAGACACAGCCACCGGCTGGGCAGTGATGTCAGGCAATCCCTTTGGCTTGCTTCTACTTAAGTGAAAAATACTGGGGCTGTTTATGTTCGAGGAGAAGCATGAGATGGGACATGACAGTATATAAAATAATGAATGGGTTGGAGGAGGCCGATTAGGAATTTGTCCTTACCTTGTCTCATAATGAAATCGAAAGATGGTAAATTCAAAACTAATAAAGAGGAACACCTTTTCACACAAGGCACAGTTACCCCATAGACCTCATTGGCACAAGATACCATTGAGCCCAAGAGCATGGCAGGATTTTAAAAAAGGATTGGACATTTACTGTGGATGCCACTGGAAGTTCTTGTTATCCACGTAGATTTTTTTTTTTTAAGTTTTGGAAGGGTTGTAAGTTTTCTTGATTCGGAGCCTGAGCCAACCTCAAATTAATGAGGATTAGGAGGAAAACTTTCATGGGGTTATGCCCTAATTGACTACAGCAGGGTCCTGTGAAGCATCCAGTACCAGAGAGCAGAGACTGGTCTACATGGACACCTGGTCTAATCCAGTCTGTTCCTATGTCAGACCGACAAAATTATTCTGTAAAAAGAGAAAAGCAGGAAGGTCAGTAGGCACTAAGGTGCTGTGTGCGCTGAGCTTTCTGACAGTGCTGTGAGGTTAGCCACACTGACCCTCCTCTCCCTGCTGTTCATTGGGTTCCTTAGCCCACAGGGGGTAGGTGTGCACCTGGGAACCTTAGACCTATAGTCAGACCAGGGTTGGCCCTAGCAGTGGAAAGCAGTGCTGCTGTGGGGTGTGTGTGGGGGGAGAGGACGTACGGGTATTTTTACAGGTGACTTCAATGGCATTGGGCAGGTCTGTGTTTATTGTGTGTCACCAAGTCTGATATCAATTGTGCTCTGTTTAAGTAAAAATGCCTTTTTCTGAACTGTCAGCCCTGCAAATTCCCTGTAAGCTGATGGGCCGATGCACCAGTTGGGGCTGGTAAGTGCAGCCCCCACTCTGGTTCAGTTTGAGTCTTGTGTCTTAGTGCAACACAACTCAGAACACTTGGGAACAACCACCAGAGATCTATCCAGCTTTCAGTGAGCTGGGAGGGGGGTGGAGGACAGGCCATCTAGGGAGCCCCTATGGTGCCAGATTCCCTTTGCTTTGATAGTCTACCCCCAGATCACCCATGTGACGAGCAAGGCACTTGGGCTTTGCTTGTAACCGCTTACATGCTGAGCTTGAAGGAGTGCCTTTCCGCCTCATCACACATACTCTGGGAGCTGAGAATTCCAGGTAGGATGGTGCCCACAATAAATTAATAAACAAGTATTGAAATCTGATGCACAAGCGGGGCAAAGACCCCACTAGGTCTTAGTGGCTAAATGGGCTTTTCAGTGTCTGAGGGCGTTGTCAGAATACTTTGCTTGCTTTTCTTAAAAAAAACCCATAGACAGGACGCCAGTGCTACAAGGCGGGGATCTGATATCCCAGCACATGTACGCATACTTGTGCTAGCTCTCGGTGAGCTAGGGTGAGTACACAGAGCAGCGTAGCCGTGGTGGCAGAGGGAGCAGCAGCAGCGGCATAGCTGAGCCCTGCTGAGCTCACTGGTTTCAGATAGTCTCATTTTATGGCGTCTTTGGAAAGCACACCATTCAGCGGGCACACTGTGCAGGTCTGTTTATTGTCTATGTCAGGTGGGAGCCAGGCGAACAGAGCTGCCCGTACGTTGGTCCGTCACAGTATCTGGCACTAAGCTGGAGACGGGGATGCCCGCTCTTTGTGTTTGTAATTGGAGGGTGGAGCATATGTTGGCATCTCAAGCTGGCGTGATGCACCTGTCAGACAGAAGTAACCTCACTGCTCAACAATTGTGCTGCAGGACTGGGAACTGTGGGTCACACTGAGTCTTCTGATTCACGTGTTCTTCAGAAACACAGTCTGTCAACCCCCACCCCTGGGCTAGAGGGTCTCCCCCTTATTCCCATCATAGAGTACTAACTTTTCAGGTCATTTGGCCCATTGACCATAGACCTACTTTGATTGACACCAGCAGAGGAGCTGGCCCTCAGTTTGCAAACAACACCGTTCGTTAGCACAGCATCTAAGGACGTAAATGCAGAGGGCTGCAGCGCTATGTGTGATTGTTATTCACTGAGGCTTAAACTGAGCTAGCCCCTGGTTACTCTGTGCCACTGGAGCCTCTCTGCAGCAGCCAGAGGCCACCTGGCAGCTTTTCCACATGCTCACTCGGGGCCAGGCTCATCTCTGCACTGGTGCTGGTGCCAGGACGGGGAGGAACGGGAAGCAGCTCAGGGGGGCCGGGCTCTGTTTGTGTAAATTCCGTGGCCTGTTGCAGCAGCGTCTCTTGGCCATCCTTGGGGCTCAGCACTGCTCCAGCCATGCCTCCTCCCAGTCCTGCTCAGCTTCCAATTGCAGAGAACTTGTGCCAGCAGCTGCTGCAGCGGTGTGTCTGGGACTGAGACCTGGGCTGGGCTGGGAGGGCCTCTGCCAGCCCCATGACCCATCCATGTGAGGGTTTCTCTTTCAGTGGATGAACTGAGTAAAAAGGGGCCCAGGCTTGTGTGAAGGGAAGTGTGCACAGGAAGGGATCCCACATACAGGGGTCTGGAGTGAGCTCAAGGGCATGCACAGGGCAGGTGGGTGGAAATGTCACACAACCGTGTGTAATCCTCCCCATGGACTGGGACGCAGGAGGATAGGCAAGAGGTGTCTGTCTAGTACACTGAGATATCTGCATGTCTTGTACAGTGGGCTAGCAGGTCAGCCGTTTGTAACACTGGTTTTGGGGAGGGCGAAGTTTAGCCAAATGCAGATCACGACGTAGTGCAGACACTCAAGCCTTCTTAGGTCCCCGGGTCGAGCTCCGGTTGCTAGCCCTCGCCGAATTCTGTGCCATCACATTCACTCTAGTGGTGTTACCAATGCTAGCTAGATGAGAGCTAGCATGGGTCTGCCTAGCTCAGCTGTGCTACAATCATGCCTTCATTTGCAATGCAGATATATTCTTAGAGCCAGTGAACCTATTTATCAGGTCTTCTGCCCCCTCTCCAGCACCTGCCGTATGTGCTGCAATTTGATTCTTCTCAGGGTGGGCAGCCCACGAAGGATAAAGCCGTGTTCGGGAATCCTCCCTTTGATCTATGCAGAGGTTGACAGCTTTTTAGGAGGCTGTGCGAACTTGTAGTAAAGAGAGGCAGAAGTGTGTAGTAAAAAGCATCATGAATGGATCCTAGCAACAGAGAAGGAAAAACTGCAAAGGAAGTGCATTTTCTCCCTCCGAGCCTTCGTTAATTCATGGCCGGGTTAGTGACAGGCTTCAAAATCGGTTCTCATGTAATTGCACTGAATATTTTGAGCATGACTTGACTGGGTATTGCTTGTTGGAGCGAAGAGGGGAGAGCCCAGGCAAGGTTTATACTCCACCCCTTGCCCGAGGGGCCTCTCCAGAGTAGGACATGAAAACAGATTGATTTCATGAAAGACGGGCCTTCCCGGATGGAAAATGCCATTCCTGAAGGGGACCCAGTTTGCTTCTGCATAAGAATGAGAGGTTGCAAGTAAGACTAGAGTTCCCGATGGGACAAGTTAACAGCAGAGGGGTTGGCAGAGAGATTGACCCACACCAGACATACATCAGGTCTGTTAATTAGTGGAAGCAGCAGCTTCCTTGTCTGTGTGTGGAGTGAAGTTTTCTCTCTTTTCCTGTGATGTAGAGCACAAAACCCAACAGCTAAAGGAGCTTGTTTCCCCCTTCCCAGTAGGTGATCTGATCCAGAAATCCTCACAGCAAAGAACAGTGCTTTGGCCTGACCCCCATATGCTGAAAATGATTAAAGACTTTTAAACCATTCCAAGGTTTAGTCTCCGATTAAACCCTTTGCGATCTAGGATTTCTACACTGGGTTTTTAAAATCCATCAGCACATTCTAAGCTTTGCCAGCCACCCCACCATATTGACATTCGATTTTTTTTTTTAATTAGGCGTTCAATGAATCCCTTCAATGTGGCCCTCTTAAGGATTAATTAGGCCTCAGGTTAGGGTTGCCAGTTTTGGTTAGATGTATTCCTGGAGGTTTCATCATATGACACAATCTTTAATTAAAGATTAATCTTTAATTCCTGGAGACTGCAGGAGCATCCTGGAGAGTTGGCAACCCTTCTTGCCTGGTTCCTGGTGTAACAGGAGAATGAAGACCATTTTGAAAGAGAGACAAGGTGGGTGAGGGAATATCTTTTATTGGACCAACGTCTGTTGGTGAAAGACACAAGCTTTTGAGCTACACAGAGCTCTTCTTCAGGTCTGGGAAAGGTACTCAGTGTCATAGCTAAATGCAATGTTTAGTGTAAGGAGTTAACACATGTCTAAGAGACTATTAAAAGTGAAGTGGCCCATTAACCACTCCAGTCACAGGACTAAAAAGGGGGGTTAGTAAGATGTGCACGCTTGATAGGACTAATCAAGAGGCAAACATGCCAATATTTGGGGCGCAAACTCCCACCAGGGCCTTTGTTGAACATTCTCCTCCCAATGTGTATTTTCAATAGCGTACTTTGGTATCAAACTAAGGAGGTTATGAGGTCTGTTGGTTAGTGCCAAGTCTTGGGGACCCAGAGGGTATGGGACTGAGGCCTTGTCTTCACGAGAGGAAAAGGTGTGTTCTTAACTTGAGTTAAAATGCTAGTGAAGACAAGGCAGCTTGTCCAAGAGGCACATTAGATTGAACTGGCTTGTTGTGAAACAAACTCTTCAGGAAATTATGCCACTGACTGAGGATCCGCTTTAATGTTTCAGTTAAGAATTGGAAGATCAGTGTTCAGCAAAACACCTTTCCCCATGTATTAATCATTACATATACAAGGAAGTCCTCTTCCCCTCTCCCTACTCTACCTGGAACTTGATTTCCATTATCTGCAAACTTGTTTCAGACACAACCATGTGGATTTTAGCTCGTGATCGGTATCATGTTAAAGCTTTTGGATTTTGAAGCCTTTCCTTTAATTCTTGGTTGTGATTGGCAGGGGTTGCTTTCAGCTTTTTCTGCTGTTGACTTCTTAAAGTGGAAGCACCAAGAAAAAATGGAAGAGCTAGCTCGTCCCCACCTTCCGAGTGGAAGGGGATGAGGTTCTGGAGGGGAAGCTGTATTGCTCTCCATGCTGGAGCTCCAGGTGGTGAGAGAACAGGCGCTAGAGGGGTGGAGCTTAGGAGCGGCCCGTACCAGCGGCATTGGCCACTTTTGAGCCTGAGAATTCCTATAGGGAAATAGGATCTGAAGTTGAGTGTCGCTTCAGGCTCAAACATCTCCAGGAGACTGGATGAGGGCTAGCCCACTGAAACGTAGTCTGGGTAAAGGTGAGATAGTGGGCCTGGTTCTCCACTGCTTGGCGCCGTGTGTATTACAGCGGTGTGGAGAGGTGCGTCCAGAGATTGGGGTGTACAGTTAAGAGATTGCAGTCACATGTAACCTCCGCTCCTGGGTGACATCTCACTCTTTGTAGACGTGGTGTTGGGGCTGGAGAACGAGGCTCTGCTTCTGTGGGCTTGGGGAAGAGGGTTGAAGATCTATTGGCATCCCTGACTGGTGGTGGAGTATGGCTGCAACCCAGTGTAGAGTCTGACTGGATCTGACACTGCTCCCAGGTGTTCAGGCCGCAGCTGTGGCTGAAAGCACTTTTCCCCTCTGTCCCTGGAGAGATCAAGAGACCGTTTCTCTTGCCCACAGCTCTTCCTGTCTTATCAGTGCCTTTGGTGTTCCAAGAATGTGCTCTGCTAACATGGGGGCTAGTGTAGAATCAGTCCAAGTGGAGGGCAGCACTGCCTGTATGCTGTGACCAGCCCTCATGGCTCGCCAACTGCTGGATGTTGACTTTAGTTTTGAAAGCCCTAAATGGTTTGGGAGCTGGTTCCCTGAGGGATTGTCCCTCTGCCTGCACCTGAGGTGCTCAAATGGAGCGCCTCCTTTAGCAGCTGGAGGGAGTGGCTGACACTCCTTTTGGCTGTCCCCTTTTCCCCATCCCAGCCCTGGGGTTAGCCTTTCAGACATGCTACAAACCTCCTCTTTCCTCATGGGCCATTGAGCGTGGGCTGAGGGACACACTGGGCAGGGGCGAGACATCCATTGGCATGTGGCGGCCCTGGGCAGTATGTCTTCCATCCATGGGTTGGGAGCTTATTGGTGCTTGTAGAAATTGAAGGACTAAAAAGCTATTAACTCCCACTGCAGCTGCCACAGTGCAGCCAGGGGCATTGTGACTCCTGCTGCGCCGTGGTACTAGAAGACAGGGATCAAAGCAGATGCAGACAGCACTGTCTCCTCCACAGCACCCACTACCCCCTCCCTTAGATCCGAGGGAAACCACCTTTGGGGCCCTGCTGAGTCTGGCTCTGATTGAATAATTCAGCATGCGGTGCTGAATTCCTCCTGGAAGCAGGCTAGCAAGGGACCGAGAGCACAAACGTTCACTCTGAAGGGATCTCGCTCCCGGGGAACCCTACTGACTGCCCCTGCTCAGTGGTGACACCGGGGTTGAGCTGGTGCTCTTGGAATGCAGAGCTGGCTTAGCAAGAAGAAATGCTTGCCATCCGTCTCCAGTCTCAAGCACCAAAGCTTTTGTTTCAGGGCTGTGTCGAGGTCAGTAAGGTTTGGGGCTCAGCAAAGCAGCAACACGGCACTAAAGCAGGAGACAACTCTTGAGACCAGAGTCTGGGTCGATGAAACTTCTTACCGCTCTACCTGACCCTCGTGGGAACAGGAGGGTAGGGCAGGAAAAAGGAGATGAAGACGTTTTAGATGAAGGATAAAATGAAGAGTGATCCTTTTCTGCATGTCCCATAAGGAGGCCAGGGGGTGACTATTTCACATGATGGGAATGTCAGGAGCACTGCTGATGTTCCTACAGCCCAAAGCCCTTGCTTTGTCCACAGAGCAGCTGCAGCTCCCCCACCAGTGTGTCCCAATCCTGATCTAGAAGAACAGTGAGTAGAGATGGGGCTGGTTCACCAGGGAGTGCACAAGGGCCCCCGTATGCCTACGTTGCACCCACATAGCTGGCACACAGTGGCCACAACACAGGGGCATATTGTCCCACGGTGCCCAGTTCTCCTCTGTCTCGCATCTTGTGTAGAGCACTGTCACCCTGTGGGTGGGTGAGGAATCTGGGCCTGGGAGCATGTTCTGCCCACTGGGACCAGGTGTAGGTGATAACACAGGGTGTGAGGGGCTCTGAGAGTGGTCGGAATGGGGAGAGGAGACAAGAAGACAGCAGAAGATGGGCAGCAAGGGAACAGGAAGGAGTGAATTATACAAAACCCACAGATGTGTGTGGGGGCAGGACAGCCCAGCTGGGAGGTTGGCTTGGGAGTCTGTTGTTCCTACGTTATCCTTGGAGAAGTGATCACCTGCTCCATTTTATCCCCACACACAAGCCCACTACACAGCTGTGCTTTCAGAGTCTTGTCACACGCTTTCTGTGTCTGATGGGAAATGCAGGGATGGACCAAGGGTCTCAGAGCACGCTGATGCTTTGAGGGGACACTGGTAACTTAAAAACTTGCCAGTTTCACGAAGCAAGTTCAGTTCCAGGTACTAAACTCCCCCTGGCCCACTCCACACCAGCCCCATCCCCAGCCAGTGGTTTGTAGCCTTACAAACCCATGTTGCTGGTTTTCAGTGTTGATTCTCTGTCGCCGTGCGTGGAAGACCCATGCCCACGGGGAAGGGGACTGACTGCAGAAAACTGCTCCCTGTGCTGTCAAATGCCCAAAGCAGATCTGGGGGGGGCGGGGGGGGAGGGAAGAGAAATTGTTTTCCTCTCCTCTCTTCCAGCTAGAGTAATCAGATGTTATTTGTAACACTCGTAGGGAGCTATTTTTAGACAGAAGCGAGTTTGATTTAATAGAACATAATTTGCTGCTGCTGACGTGCAGAATGCCAGATGAGCGGCAGCTGGGCTTCCAGGGAGGCTGTTTCCTCCCCCACCGAAAATCTAAATCTAAACCGCAGGAAATGGCATTTCTTATTCCAAAAATTGCTGTGGGAAGACCCCTGGGATGTCCCGATTTGCATTTTTCCTGCCTCTTCGCAGCACCCCAGAGCCTTCCTACCTTCAGACCTGTCAGCGCTAAAAGCAAGTGAGCAATTTCTTTCCCATCCTCACGGAGGGAGCTCGCTTCACATTAGCTAGAAGGCTGCTCCGGGCATCCAAAGCAGCATGAATGCGAGTACAAAGCTGGGAGTGGGTGCAGAAGACAAAGGGAGTGGTGGGGAGGGGAGCGGAGCATGGCCAGAGTGGAGGGGGAGGGTGTATTTAACCTTCAGGTCTGGCATTTCAGAACAGAGGCTTTTGGTGCAGCCCCCGCATGCCATAAGGCTAACGCAGTGGTTATGGCAGTAGAGACTAACAATAATACCCATCAGTTACTGCTGCAGGTCATATATTCTGCAGCGATGCTATACTGTAGAATAGTCTAATGGTAGTGCAGAGCAAAAATGGTTGCTGTGCATCTCATACTCCTTAAGCAGCTATATCCCTCTAGAGGACCGTATACTAACTCAGGAGGAAGGAATTAACAGATGTTTTCCAAACACTTCAGGGTATTTTTTAAAACCCCCACAGCAGCCAGAAAATTCAAAGTCCAAGCTGAAATTCCATCCGTACCCCATGCTGACTGCAGCTCTTTGGTGCTTTTATGGTGCAGACTAGACGTTACTGGTCTTAGATTCAAGAGAGGGACCCCCAGAAACTGGAATTCAGAAGTGTGGGTTGGGGTTGTAGCTTGTACATGAGAGCTGGGCAAAATATTTTGACCAAAGCTTTTTCCGGGGGGAGGGGCGGGATCCACATTTGGGTTGACCGGAACGTTTTGCAAATTCATGTCTGATTCACCACACTGTCTCTGTTGAAAGAAAAAAAAATCAGAAAAAATTGAAACATTTCAATGTTTTGATTCAAAATGACTTTTCTTTTAGGAATCGCCTTCCATTTTATTTTAAAAAATAGGTAAAATGTTAAAAAAAAAGCTCAAAATCTAAACAAAATGTTTCATTTTTGACCAAACAAAGGATTTCATTTGATCCAAAACAATTTTGTTTTGATTTTTTGAGAACTGACAGTGATTCCCACAGCTCTAGCTGGTCCCCTGTGTCCAGCTCTAAGGGCGTCAGACCCTGGCTACATCTGGGGCTGAGGCTGATTCCCAGCTCACGGACACATACACTACAAATAGTAGCAGAACCTGGGTAGCGTGGGCAGCAGCAGGTGGCAGTACAGTCTAGTATGTATCCACGGGTTCCACTGGGTTTGTGCTCAGGGCGGCTTGCCTATGCTGCCACTGCCCACGCTACCTGGCTACACTACCTTTCTTAGTGAGCTCGTGCAAATATGGCTGCTCAGCTGGGAATCATCCCCTAGCTCCCAGTATAGACACAGCCCACCTTCTGGACTTCTCCACAGGGGCTCAAAAATATCCCCCCGCCATTGAGGAGATGATGACTTTCTTGGGCAATTTTTGGAACTCAGTTAGTTATCTCGGGTCCCTCACACACTTGGAATCGCTTCCCCCTCTCTCCACTTTTCCCTTTTCCTCCAACCCTTCTCATCTTAGCTTACACAAATTTAGTCCCTGCGGGCTTTAACTGATGGTTTGGATGCTGGATCCACTCTGATCCCAGATGGTTGCCCTGCTCTGCTGTGATGTCTCGAAAAGCACACTTCCATTCTGCAGCCTGTTTAATTCTGCCTCTCGTTAGCTGGCATTTAGTTATCCTGTAACACGTTTATTCGTGGCTTTGTTTATTTGGCTTTAACAGGACGATGGTTACTCTTGGTTTAGGCAGGTAAGACAGGATTAGGGAATGAGGTTGCGGAACAGCAATAATATCTGCTGCTATTAAACTCTGCCGAGACAAGTGAGTTCGCCCCAGAGAAATATGGCACTATACATAGTGTACCGTCCCTGAAACAGCAGAGATGGGCCTGGGCTGAGGAGCTCCCATCCATGGCCAAGCTTTTCGAAGGGCAGGAGTGGGGAGAGAAAGTGGAGGTGGGGTCCTGTTCTGGGTCCATCACCAATATCCGACTGGGCATTGTCCTAGGGTGCCAGCTTCCACCTTCTTCACACACATCCTGAGTGGTACCTTACTTGGCAAGTAGCCTATGGGAGTAGGCATGCCACTCAGTGTGGGTAAGGCTGGCGTAGGGGCTGGGGCAGGGACATAGCTAGGTAAAAGGGGCGTGAATCTCCAGCCAATCCCTGACTGCTGGAAAGGCCCCTGGGGGACACAGGCAGCTGGGGGTTAGAGCAGCCCTGGGGCTGCTCTCATATGCCAAGCCTGAGTTCAGTGGCCTTGGGTTTGCGGCAGTGTATAGGTGACCTACCCCTTAGAGCTGCACTGGCTGCAGCAGGGCAATTTCCCATGAAAAGGCCCAGAGGTTCCCAGAAGTGAGTTCCTGGACATTAGGACCAGGCAGGGGCTGGAGAAAAGCATGGAAGGACCCAGTTCCCTGGGCAGGACACAGGAAGACGCTGTCTTCAGAAGGCCACCTTTCAAGACGGAGGGGACGTTACACGTGGGAGTGGGTGATATCATGTGCTTTAGTGTGAATACGGGGTGTGAAAGACCAGCAGCTTTGTGCCTGACTGCTTAAAAGAAAGGTGGTTCTGAAATGGTTCTAAATCCAGAAGCTGGGCTAGGTATATTTTTTTCTTCATTGGCAAAAATAAAAGACAACAAAAAAAGAATCACATATAGGCCCCCATCCTGCTGCCCTTAAACTAAGGGAGCAGGATGGGTGAGAGCATTCCACCTTAGTGAGAGCACATTGTGTGTGAGTAGCAAC
This sequence comes from Chrysemys picta bellii, assembly GCF_011386835.1. NCBI lineage: Eukaryota > Metazoa > Chordata > Testudines > Emydidae > Chrysemys > Chrysemys picta. The sequence continues at coordinate 50,464,966 of NC_088799.1, read as the reverse complement.
AGTGGCTTTAAGTTGATCCAGTGGGAGAAGTGACTGTTTCTGACCCCAGATGTAACTGAAATGGCAGAAGGGATCTACCACCCCCTCAGCCCCCCTCCAATGTTTTCCTCCCAAAACAAAAGCATCACCTCTGTGCTGAGGCCAAGGCTAAACATGAGCCCAACCAGAGGATTGGTCAGAAAGTTATTATTATTAAAGAGGGGCATATAAGGGGGAGGGGGAAATGAAAGCCCTGCCCAGGTGCCCACAATCATGGAACCCACTACCACCCCCTGAAATCCCAGCAGAAATGGGCAGTCACTTGCTAGGAGCGACGGAGGCTTTTATCTCTGTGTCCCACTTTGGCCAATGCACAGAACGAGTGCACATGATCAGACTGCGACAGTGGCTTCTAACACTGAGCTTGCAGCTTCGGGTATTTTCAGGCTTGTGACATCTCCAAAAACTTCAGGCCAGGCCGATGAGAATGATATACCAGCACACAAGGGGCTGTACAGCATGTTATATCCATTGGGAAACAGCACTTTTTTTCCTTGATGTGTTTATTAAGGAAGAAGAAGGGATAAAAACGTGTATGTAACTGGTCCAGTTATATCTGACACTTTGTACCTATGTAGCAATTCCACAGTCACCCAGAATAAATGTGTGCTGTTGTGGTAAACCAAGGCTGCAGAGCAAATTAGGAGATTTATTTTAAGCCTGTAGCCTTAAATGGGATCAAATTAGGCAAGTACCTGGGGCTGAGTTCTGATGTTGGATGAATGATCTGTGAAGAATTTATCCAATTAATGTTAGCATTTCTTGGCCATTTGCAGTGGCTTTCATTTGACTAGTTCTAGATGCATCTTCATCATTCAGTTGAAATTGGCAGTAGTCAGAGTTTGTGTCTAAGAATCACAAGCAGAGGGGATTGCACACAGAAAATGCTAGACAGTCCTTTCCTTTTAATGCTTCTCCTTGTGGATGGAGAGACGAATTAATAATTGTGTGGTCTCTGTACAGTATTTCCCGTCTCAAGTAATTACTTTTCTGCTTGTTGAAAAAACAGGTTGGTCTAATATGGATATTGGCTACTGTGATCTTTAATATCAGAGCCAACGTAGGGACATTTCTAAGCGTTGGCCTGGACATGTAGTGCCAGATTTTTTCCAAGAAAGCAGTTTCCAGTTAGCCATCTACATTAGGGCCAGAAATACTCAGCCCATATTCTGCACCCAATGTACTGATCTCTTTTGGAAAATCTGACCCTCAACCGATTGCAGGTGCAAGGAGTTGGATTGCAAAAATCTTCATTTGACTAAATCACGTTTCCTTTTCACATCATGTGCGGTTGGTGTGCTTTCTGCATCTCTCTCCTCTTAGGCTAGAGAACTAGACATGTCAGTTTCACCATCAAGTTCTCAGGCACTGTAGCATCAAGCTGCAACATTTGGCATCTAAATATTCCCCTAAATGTTCACTTTTTTCTGCTGGAAGTTTAAGGCATCATCGTTTCTGCGTACCTAAGATTTTTTAGGAGCTTATTCTTACAAAAATAGAGGAGTGGGAACTCAATGAGGCTACTCACATGCGTAAGTATTTTCAGAATCAAGGTCTAAATTTGGTGCTAAATTTGATATGGTAGTGTACCTACAAGAGTCACAAGAAATAACTAAAATGACTAGAACCAGAAAAGATTAAAAACTAAAGGTTTTTTGTCTGATTAACCTGAGTATATAAAGTGCTGCGAAATGCACTGTTTCTCCTGTGCAGTCAGTCGTTTCGCCCCCTTTAAGTTACGAAGGTTTTTCAAAAAAGGAACAGAGGACAGTAAGATTGTAAATCTACCAAAATCAGGGGACTTAGAACTCAGGATAATATCTGAATCTGCTGTTCACTCATACAGCTGTGATGAGCACAGAGAAGATGGGAGCTCCCCAACTGGAAAAAAAAAATTGTTCAAGAAGTGAAGTCCTATGTTTGAGTGATAGAAAATCAAACCGACAAGCATTATTTTTCAGCTCAGACAGATGGGGAAACAGAGTGAGATCATTCCATGGAGTCTCTGCAGCAAGAGACATTCTGGAGCAGATATTCTGTTTGGTTTCAAAAGTTTAGTTCATGTGATTAGATGCATAGGAGGTGTCCCCCACAAACTGAAAAATACTGCAAAACAATACCTTGATAACAGCCTTTAAAGGAAATACATAATATAAGTCTTGTAGACATTAGTTGTAGATCAGACCTATCCTATTTATGCAACATCTAGAGACACTGGTACTTAACTGCATTACAGAAAAATTCAGTGATAGGCCCTGTTCAAGGCCTGCAGCCTGGGGGTTCTCTAGACTGGAGTTCCCGCTCCCTCTGCCCTTCCCCAGCACTGCTCCAACTCAGGTACCCTTCTCAGCTCCCCAGGCAGCCAGGTCCTTCTCTCTCAAAGGCGAGAGAGAGAGTCTGTGTGTGCTCCTGGCCCACTGCTCTTGTAGACATTAGTTGCTCATCCCTAATTGCTCCCCTGCACCATAGAGTCAGCGGGCTCTAGGGATGTGCCAGAGAATCCCTGGGATTTGGGCTATTAAATTTACACTAAACCTGAACGGTTTTGAAAGCCATAACCAAAGATTCCAAACCCAGATTAAGAAGAGTGGGGAAGAGGTCATGGATGATGCACTCCAGGTCTTATTCGGATCTGTAAAAAAGAATTTGGAGAGCAGAGCTTGGTGAGCGTGTGATCAGGGCCGGCTCCAGGCACCAGCTTACCAAGCAGGTGTTGGGGCGGCCACTTCGGAGAGGGGTGGCAAGTCCAGCTGTTCGGCGGCAATTCAGCGGACGGTCCCTCACTCCTGCTCGGAGCGAAGGACCTCTCGCCGAATTGCCACCGCAGATCACGATCGTGACTTTTTTTTGTTTGTTTGTTTGTTTGGCTGCTTGGGGCAGCCAAAACCCTGGAGCCAGCCCTGCGTGCGATAGATGTGGTGAGTGCATTACACATGCTCTGGGAGTGACCAGTCTGGCATGTGCCCCCCAGCACTCCTCGACACATGCTGGATAGATTAGGGAGGCGGTGTGTCTTAGTGGAAAGGGCACAGGACTGCGACTTCGGAGGCCTAGATTCTGTTCCTGGCTCTGCTGTGGGGTGACCTTGGGCACTTCACCACTCAGTGCCAAGATGGGAGTAATGCTCCTGACCTCCTTGGTAAAGTGCTGGGAGAGCTGCTGACGATTAGAGAGGGGTGTTATTAATACCAGTTTGCTCAATGTCACTGGCACCTACCGCTCCAGTACAGACAGGGGAATTCAGAGCTTGTAGTTTGCCCTCAGATGTTCATTTTCCTCATTTTAAATAAGTAAGCTTGCTCTCCTGAATCAAATGCCTTTTTCATCTATTGAAAGAGCGACTGTCTGACGGCTAGACCTGATGGATGAGAGCACCTGTCTGATGTTGCCTGAAGCCGGCTGGCCTTTCACAAACCCTGCTGGGTCTCTGTGTAGAACATCTAATAAAATAAGAGTCGTGTTGAAATTGATAATCAACATTTAGCAGGCAGAGGAGCCTAAAATCAAGCCCAGGTGGCTCTCATATGTTCTGCATGTACCTCCTGGAAAAGCCGACCTTTCCCAAATGTCACTGTAGCAATTCACTTAGTAAAGGAGCTTACGGATTCGGAAGGCTGCAGATTGATTGTTGGGAAGCTGTCACTTCCAGGAGGCTTCCCACAAGGGTTCTGACATTTCCTCAATGACTGAGATTTTGGGGGAGCTACATTTAGGAGTTATTCATTCGTGTTTCCTCCTCGTCAATTTTTAATGTAGATCAATGGTTTTCCACCTTTTTGCATTTGTGGACCCCTAAAAATTTTCAAATGGAGGTGCAGACCCCTTTGGAATTCTTAGACATAATCTGCAGACCCTTGATTGAAAACCACTGATTTAGATTTTAAAAAAACAAATGATTAGTCACAGGATCTGTCAGAGGGTTAGGACCAATTCTCATAGATGAAGGAATGATCTTCTGGCTTTAAGGCCTCCTGTCCTCTCCCTTCGCTAATGAATAGTGCAGTTCTTTCTACTCATATCAAATTGAATTTTCTCTGGGAAATGTAAGTGGTAAATACACAAAGTGAGAGCACTTTAAAGTACTGATGAGAGATTACAGATTCTACTGATTCTACTGATTCTACTGATATTTCTCATTTCTTTAGTAAAATGGAATCCCTCACACAGGCAGAATCTTTCCAAGTGGAAGAATTTTTAGGGCAGCCACTGTATATTGCTCGAGATCTAGAGAGATTCAGCGCAAGAGCCAGATGTTAACTCAGCTTCTAATGTCCAACTTCCAGCCACAACCATATTCTATCTAATCTACTTGTCTGACATTTGGAAGCTCCATCTGAAGAGGCCACGGTACTAGGAATTTTCACGGCACATCTGCTCTGCCCAGAATATTTTTCTGATCTTTTTAACAACCATAACCAGCCACCTCTGTTATAAATGGAACAGTCCCATGCCTTTGCTGTTCATTAGCCTTGGATATACCACCTCTGAAATCATCCCACAGATAGAGAGGTTCAACCGCCTTGGAGGAGAAATCAGAATTAAAATAATGGTTCATGCTGCTTCTCATAGAGTCTCAATTGCTTCCCAACCCAGTGCCCATTTTGCTCCTTCTCTGTGGCAGCTACAGTGCTGATGGAGCAGGTTGAACTATGAAGCTCAGCACCTCAGCTGGTGTCTATTTAGACTGGGGCATGCATGAGAGCAAACTGGCTGAGGGTCAACCCAGACAAGAAGGGGATGGTGGGTGGGGGAAGCAGCTGGGGGTGATAACATAAGAACGGACATACTGAGTCAGACCAATGGTCCATCCAGCCCAGTATCCTGTCTTCTTAAGTGACCAATGCCAGGTGCTTCAGAGGGCATGAACAGAACAGGGCACTTATCGAGTGATCCATCTCCTGTTGTCCACTCCCAGGTTCTGGCAGTTGGAGGCAGATGGCAGAAGTAATATCAATCTGAGGGAGTGCGTCCACCATAGTCACTAGGGTTTGGAATTTAGGGGTGATTCTAAACCCCCTGCTGCTATCTGACCATCATATTACAGCCAGAGCCCAGTCAGCTTTGTACCAGCTGCATCCAGCTAGGAGGTGGTGGCCTTTCCTTTTGGACGTGAGTCTGACCACTGTCGCCCAGATCTTTGTCATCTCAGGATTAGACTGTTGCAATGTGCTGTACACGGGGCTATCCCTGAAAACCATTCAGAGACTGACGCTGGTGCAGATCGAGATGGCTCACTTACAGAGCGGGGCATCTCCTGGGAACTCATGGCACTCCGGGGTTGACACTGGCTGTCCACTGGTCTCCGGGTAGAGTTTAAGATGTTCGTTATGACCTGTAAAGCCCTAACTGGCTTGGGACTGGCCTACCTGAGGCATCGCCTCTGCCCCATGCCATGCTGCCACAGCTGTGGTTTGCAGGGGCGCTCGAGCTGACTCTCCCTCGTTATCCAAGCGGGGGCGGGGTTTCAGAGAAGGGGCGGGGCATGGGTGGTGTCTCAGAGGAGGGGAGGGGCAGGAGGCGGGGAAACGGTGTTCAGTTTTGTGCGTGTTACACACATCTCTGTAGGAGAAAGGCCTGGCTGAATTCCTGTTCTCTCTAGCTGCCCCTATGCATAGGAGCCGGAGGGGGGACATGCTGGCTGCTTCCCAGGAGCCACGCTGTGCGGAGGTTAGCAGGGAGCCTGCCAGCCCCGCTGTGCAATGCCACCAACCAGACAGTCTGACCATGCACCTCAGCTATTCTAACCTGCAGAATTCCAGTGTAATGTACCAGAGAGCCAGGTCTCCAGGGAGAGCAGTGCTCACATAATAACCCACTGCAGAAATGGGTGTTGTTAAACACACGAGGGCACATGCTCCAGTACACACTCTTTATGTGTTCCTTACCCACATAAAACCAGCGAGCCCAACAACAATCAATACGAAGAACAGTGCCTCTCCTGCATTCTGCCGGGTGGGGTGGGGTGGGGGGCAGTGATGAGTTACCTCCAAGCCGGGCAGCTCTTCGGGAGGGGCTACGTGCTTTATTCATGTTTTCCCAGCATTTACATGGGGGTTTTCACAAAAGGTTAGACTTACTGGCTCAGATCCAAGCAAGCCAGATCCAGATTCTGCCCCTTTCTACTAAGCATCATGGTGACTAGGGCTGAAGACCAGGTGTCTTCCTTGAGGCCCCATTTAATGTGATTGTGACTCCACCCACTTAGAAACCTGACTCAGCACGTTTCTCTAGCCACTGGGACATCAGAGCCAGTATTTTTGCCTTACTAGTTTGTTAGTCAAATAGCTGGTCACTATTGGATTCCGCTATTTCGAGTTCATTGTCCCTGGTCGCTTCTACATCTGCAGTGTCATCCTTTGAGAGAGGCTGGAAGTGAGCCCGTTTCAGAGTAATAATTGTGTCTACTCATCCATGACTCCAAACAACCTGCATAAGCTTTGATTAAGGCTTTGAATCTACTGAGAAGCAGGCAGATAATCAGTGTAAGTGATTCTTTTGCCTGCATTTCTTCCTATTCTAGGAGTGAAGCGCCTGAAATAGCATTCTCCAGTTGGTGTGTCTGAAGCACCTACTCATGGAATCCCTCCACACAACGGTCTTAGCGATGGGTCTGAAACACGAAGCCTTTGCACTCATCCTGCTGGTGATCTGAAATGTGTACCTGGGACAGAGCAGGCACTGACCAACGGCAATGAACCTGGGCAGCTCCTAGTTCCGCTGGTGTGGATCTTCATTACCCCTTCACTGTGAAAGTGTGGCCTGGGCTCCCCAAGGGCTCCCCTGAAAGATGAGTGATGGCGCGTGGATCTCCCTCAGCCCGACAGAATTTTCGCAGCTCCAGCAATATTCTGATTGTGAGTACTCAAATTCTCTCCTAGCTCTGCTGTCATGTGTGGCTGGCTGTGGGGTGTGTTGGGGGGGGGAGGAATGAGTGGCCTTGACAACAGCCCCCAGGCATCTCCAGAGCTTTCTGTACTAGACAAATATGGCTGTATTCTCCTTTTCCTAGTGACTGTACCTAGAACTCATTCCATGGTGCAGCACCAGGCCATCTCCTCACTGCCTGGGAAATAGGCAAACTAAAGCACTGAGCAGTGATGACCCACAGAGGTCTTATACGGAACTTTATAGATCCTGCAGATGCTACCAGTCATCTGTGTTCTCAGAGGCTTTGCGCACATGTTGTGTGTAGGAACACGGTGTAGTTACTCTGTTTATCACTGAACCCATAACGATGTCTTTTATGGTAGTGCTGTGATGAACTCAGGTGCAGTAATACGGTAGCTGTGGAGCAGACACACTGACTCAGCACTACAGCTGGCTGGGAATTTTTCGGCTGAATTTCTTTTGTTGGAAGATGACCGTTTGTTGAAATTGAAATGTGTATTGGTTGTGACAAAATGTTTGTTGGGAAGGTTTCCTTGGTGCAGGATGGCCTCCAGGGAGACTCAACCCACAACAGGCCAGTGGTGAGAACACTTGCTTTGGATGTGAGTGTCCCCATGGAAGTAGGCAGAGCAGGTATTGGAATGTGGGTCTTCCATATCTCATCTGTGTGCGGCTTTTGGCTGGGCTGGGGAAAGGTCTCTCTCTCTCTCTCTTGTTCCTCACAAAAAAATTCGAAAAGGCTCCTTTTCATTCCCCGGCAGAAGGCAAACAAATGTTAACACCTTGAAGTCTTTCACAAAAGAGAATTCTTGTTCTCCAGTCAGCCCTACTCAGCATAACTCGCCAGTTGTCCATCATTTCTGTACCGGATCGCCCCTGTCCCAGGAGCTGTCCTGTTTGTCACAAGTCTGGCCTGTAATGTTGGTAGAACTCGGGGGGAGGGAGTTTGGTCAGGTCCGTTTTTCTCCCATTAACCTTATTACCATGATTTAATCTTTCAGAGATTAGCCTAACATCATTTTTCAGCAGCCGTGTTGCTGATTAGGGGATGCTGTCTCCAGAAACATAGACAGAAGATTTTGTGGGTTTATGTCTACAGTGGCTGGATTAGACCCTTCAAATCTACTCCCGCTTTCAGGCAAGGGCAGCATTTTCCTGTGGTATTCTGCTCTATTTTGATCCTGTGTGACTAAATCCAGGTTATCTGAACCCACCACGTCTCCTGGGGCCCTGAGACCAGAGCAAAGAGAATTAAAAGTAAACTGGCGCCCATTAAAGCATTCTAGGAAGGAACTCTTCTCAAGTATTTATAGCTGCAGCGCTCCTGAAAAGAGCCTGGTCTGAAAGCAGCTCTGCTCCCTTTGCAGGGGGTGCCTGCGGGCTCAGCGATTTTCCATCCCTGGGGTGATGAGGAGGAGGAACAGCTACAATGGCAACATTCCGGCCCTTTAGCAGGACCTGCTTTGCATCACTAGTTGGAGGCTAGCCACTGCTGTAGGGCTGCCTGGCAGAAATCCCTCCTGCCTTCGGTTTAGGCAGCATCCGGAGGTGATGGTTTACTTCAGCTGCTCCAGAGTCCCCGGGGAAGCTCAGATCTTGATCCCTTTGCACTAAACTAAAGTTGTTTTACCCATTGTTTGGACCAAATCACTGTCCCGTCCTCCCCCACATTGAACCCACCCCTGTTCTCCCTTCCACTACTGCATCAGGTCTAGCTGCTTATGACTGCCGTCAAGGCCCTGCCAAGCACTGGCACGCTGAGCAAGAATCTGCAGGAGGAAATCCTTGCAGATAGCCTTCTGCAATCAGAAGGGGACAGTCTGGCCTAGACTTAGCCAATATATTTACAGGAAAGTCTACAAAAGGGAACACTCTAGAGACAGGTCAGAAAGAGCAAAACATTCTTTAGTGAGCACTTATCAAAAATGAGATTTGTAACTTCAGGGCAGTTAAAAAAATAAAGAGCTAAGAAAGACATTAAGGAGAAACAAACAAAACATTGTAAAATACAGCTGATGTTTGGGAAGCAATGATGTATGTGGAGTATCCTGCATCTGAATCAAGTTCTGCAGCTTCAGAAAGTGGGTTCTGTTTTATTTAAGCACAGACAATAAAATAACTATGATAATGCTAAGTCCAAAAAAAAGATATGCAACATCTTCATTTTATTAATTGACGTTTGGCAAGAAATGGAAACTCAGAGATGAGTTTGATGGAGAAAATTACTAACCTTATCTATGTTAGAGTTATGGTAGTAATATAAGGGAAATTGATAGCTTACAAAACGACGCGTAGTCTCTCCATTCCCAGATCTCACTCTGTCACACATTCCACAGCAGCAAAGGAAGTGTTTTGAGCACTAAAGGGCTTATGAATGTGCAATATCCTTCCAATATATTACGAGAAAGGTGGGTTGCAATCTGAGGCTAAAAAGGACATAACCTTGACAGACAAATTGTCTGTACCAGTGAATTCAGAGAACTACACAAATCACACAATGTTTACCCTAACTTCTCATTTAAAGTGCTTCCTATTTAAATCGTACTTGGCCTTAATTTGACCAGCCTCACTATTTGTTTTAATCTGGAGTACATTGTGTTACATTTTACTTTTATCTGAAACAATCTAACTTTGACTCTGATCGACCTGTTTATCGTGTTTTATTGTAGAAAAAACATCACTAGAAGCCGATAGTGGCGAAGAACTAAATTTTGATTTCTGGTCTGCTAATCTAACTGCTTTTTAAGCAGATATGCCTAGCAAGGGCTTGAAGGGGCCCAGGAAAATGCCTACTCCTTGGATTACTGGGTCCCTTTGCAAGCGCAGTTAACTCTGTGATAATCTAAAGCTCCAATTTCCTTTCTCCTCTCGGGGAGTGAAAAGGACTCCCTTAAACTCCCGACTGGTACAAATAATTTTCCTTAGACAGACAGTTGAGCTCTGTGGTGGCCAGGAGTTCTCTCACTAGGGCTTTCTCTGGCACTCAGAGCTGGCGTCTGAGCCCCGCAAACACAAATGCACGTACCCTTTCTATCCCCAGAGGTAGGGAAGGTTGGAGCCCCATTTGCCTAACAGAACGTATATTTAGCATGACGTTCTTGAGAGCCCCTGGATTGCAAAACATGGCATCTTCAGCCTAGTGCTCCCTCCAGCTCTCAGCTGCTCTGCCCTGCCTGGGTGGTTCCTAGCCAGCTGTAAACTATCCCACTGATCTGCCACTCCACCGCGGTTCACTGAGTGCGCCGCTTCCACAGCCAGGCGACCTACTTCACCTCCTTTTGCTTTTCAGCTTCCCACGTTGCTATGAAGATCTTGATCCTCTGTAGTTTTACCCATTAGTCTATTTTTATCTGATGCCTGTGTGACTCCTTGTTACTTTCCTGCTCTCTCCTCCCATTCAGCTGCAATGTCCATCTCATCTTTTAACAGACAGCTCTTTTGCTAGACCTGGGTGTCACACCCGGACCTCACCTTGCTTGTGCCTCCAGACTCCTCTCCGTACCTGTCCCGCGAGCCCTCCACCTCATCTACTTCCACCACCACTTGGCCTGGCCTGGCCTGCGTGCGGCCCTCCCCCCTTTCCCTGAAACCTCATTGTCTGACCTGTGCATCCGCCCAGCCTTCCCATAGAAGCCCCTCTTGTCTCAGCTGGGGAATCCCACCCACCCTTCATGACCTCTTCACTTGGAGTCATTTCACTTTGTACTGTCCTCTGCTGCTTGTATTAGTCTCTAGCAAGGGGCAGCTGCCATGGGCATTTTCCTTCTAGCTGCTCTGGTGCTCGATCCCTCCCATGCAGGAGGAAAGTGGCTTCCTGTCTCACACGGAAGCTGAGTGGAGGGAGGAAAGTGGCTTCCTGTCTCACACGGAAGCTGAGTGGAGACATTGTCTACCAAGTCTCCTTCCCTAGCAGGCTCTTGTGCAGGTGAGGGAGGGCAGCAGAAATCTGGGGACAGAAAGGCCGCTCCCCTTCCAGGTAAGAGTCCCCTCCCCTGACCCATGGACAGTAGGCAGGGAAGATTTGCTGCAGGGTGTGGGATGGATGGAGGGGCGTGGTGCAAGGTGGGGAATGCTGAGGGGCTGCAGGAGTCAGTGAGGGGGGCAGGGTGTGGAGCCACACTCAGCAGCAGGGAGATGGGGGAAAGGCTGGGTTCTGAAGGAAAGACTTGGTAGAACCTAGTGTAACCCTTCTGCAAAGTGGAGCCAGCAGCAACAAGGGCTGAGTTCAGTATCTAGAGGTTCCTTTTCAACAATACAACACAAAATAGGCTCAAGCCCCCACCCAGTGGCCGGGACAATTACACACCATCCCCTGGGCGCCTCTAAGAAGCAATACTTCCCCTCTCGCAAGCACAGAGTCTGAGTCTAGCAAAACCTTTTAATAAAAGGAGGGAATTAACTCAGCATTAATTTGGGAAAACACTGCAACTAGGGTTCATAAACACAAAGCAAAAGACCCACCTCAAGTAAGTTGGGCAGTGTCCTTTTCCCTCAGGATCTTAAGTCCAGCAACCCAAAAGTCCCTTTAACGTGCCCGTCCCTTCTCTGTACCCCACTCACAGTTGCTATCCTTGGCCAGTGCAGCCCCAGAGTTCAGAGGTTCATCCACAGAGTTCACCTCCCACCCTGTGTAGAAGGGGTGGGGAAAGGAGGTACCTTATACGCTGTACTGCTCGGGCACTCGCTCGTCGCCTCAACGGCCGCTTGCCACGCCTCTGCAGGGCTCTGCCCTGGCCCTCTCCACCAGCTTCTCTGCTGGCTGCTTGCCACACCTCTCTGCCAGCCAGGCTGCTGGCCACGCCTCTCCACCAGCCTCCCTGCTGGCTGTTTGCCACACGTCTCTGCCAGCTGGCCACTCACCAAGGTGTCTTCAGGGCCCCCCACACACACACATAACACAGCTCTTAGTGATTTCAGCTGTTAGTGGGGGAGCCCCACTGCTGGTGTACACTGGGCAGTCTCTTGCAACAGAGACACTGTCCCAAAGGAGATCTAATACTTAGACCGAGGTATCAGTGATTTCAGCTCTGCAGCATGTAACAAGACTCTCAATTGAATCTAAATTAGCTCTTATATTATACCATGGAGAGCAGAAGAGTCATATGGTGCTTAGGCCCTGTCCCCACCCTCTCTTTACTCATTGGGCTTTGGAACCCATGTCCCCTGCCTAGCAAGTTCCATTCAGTTGAGGGTGAGTCCCTCCATTGTGGTATGCCAGGTACAGTTCTGCTGCCCTCGGTTCACACAACAAGGATAACCCTTTATTACTCCTACCCCAATAATAAGGAGACTGGCGATCCAACACCAGTCACAAGTGATCATTTGGGCAAGCAATCCCATCATGCTTAACACCTAGGCAGGATGGGGGTGTCCATGCAAATGAGATCAGCTTCTGAAGTATTTTTCCACAACTCACCACTAGATGTTAGGGGAGATCTCGTTCAGATTCTGCTTACACCAGCATCAGTCTGGATGTTGGAAACAAGTCACGTGCAGCCTTGGGGTCAGGCTTGAAAAGCAACTGGGGAGCATGGGGCAGGGCATCCTGGCCTGTTTCCCATTCAAGGGGGTCCCAAGTCACTCCTGGGTCAGATGTCTCATTGCGGGTGAGTCGCCTTCGATAGCATGTGCCACTGAGGAAGGCACTTAGACTCCATGGCCTCCGGGAGCGAATGCTGCCTTAGCAATGGCATGTGGAATCTCTCACCTCTGGGCCACTTCCTGAGACTCTGCCTAGACCATTAACTCACCAAGGGGCAGCACCAGCCAGTGGTGTTCAGTGGCCTAGGTGGTCTCAGGTCAGCGATTAGTGGGGAGGTGTATGCATGGAGAAGACCACTATTCCAGCTGGCACCCTTACAGGGCACCGGATAAGTGTCCCTATCCTACCGAGGTGCTTCCTTAAAGTCAGGCTGGAGGCGTGCTGGCCAGGCTAGTGCAGCAAGGTCGCAGTGCCACTGTCTGTGCTGTGCCCGCTTCTATGCTTTCCAGAGCAGCCGCTCTGCACCGTTCCCACACAAGGCTCCGCCCAGTTCGAACACTGCAATGAGAACAATCATCCAGTCAGCGCTGCCTTGGGGTCTCGTTGTGAAGCAGGATCTCCATTCTGCTTGTAGGCACAGTTCTCCCTCCTGGGCACCTGCTGCTCTGGGATCCATTGCAGCTAGGTTTTTCCTCCTTGTCTGCCACACGTGGAGGCTCCTCCTTGTTTTGCCCTCCCTGTAGTGATGGCAGGTGGAGCTGGGCAGAGACCTGATAGCCTCGCTAACTCCTCAATGTGTCCTCTCCACTTGAACTGGCAGAAGGTTCCGCTGGGCATCTCCGGGCTTTGTTTCCAGGCAGGTACTTTTTCTAGTCTTGTGTTGATTTTTCTCCCTCTCCTTGGTGCCCCTGGCAGGGCGAGGGTTCTGAGAACAGGAGTCTGCAGGAAACTGGTATGTGAGGAAAAACATGGCAGTGAGGCAGGCCCAGCTAAGATGAAAGGGGCTTCTGCACACGGCCCAGCTGTGTGGTGCTCCCACTTTCTGTCTGGCAGCTGTGAGTTCAGCATCCTTGAACCTCCTGGATTGGCGTCCATACGCACTATTGTCAGATGGATAAATTCAGTGGTTTGTGAGGCCTATGAATTATTCGTTAAAGATCCCCCATCCTGTGAGGGCTCCTTGTTTCGTGGGTAGAACAGCACAGTGCTTTGTTCAAGTAACATTGCTGTGTAGTTACCTGGTCTTCAGTGTATTCTATTGGCCATCACTTCAAAACAGATGTGTTGTCTTTTTTGGATGTGGGTTCTGCAGTCTCTTGCTGTTTTTCCTTCATTAAAACCTTTTACATGGTGGGGAAGTAAGAAGAAAAGCAAAAAACCAACCAACCAAAACCACCCTCCCATCAGAGCAGGTTTTCATCTTGGTTCAGTTGTATGTTTCTCTCCTGTTTGTGCAGATTGGTTTTACGGCTGGCCACTTCCCAGCTGTAATGGGAACACCAGGTGAACAAGAGAATTTACTGACGCAGCTATAATTTTTCTGTCCCTGAAGGCGGCAGCTGGTGCTCAATGAGACACCACTCAGGACATCATCCAATTTTGCATTAAATTCCAGTTAGAATATCTCAGTCCCTCATGGAGCATTCCTGCAGAGAGATGATGGGATTCCCTCCAACTGGGATCTGGCTTCATTTCCATGTTTTGTGTATCCTTTATAGTTTGTCTTCTCAGCTTGGGCCCAGAGCCTGAGAGTACAGCTCCCCCTGCTGGCTGCACATTGTGAAGTTAGAGCAGGAGGTTCAAAATAAGTAACTAGGAGTATGGAAGATGAGGAATAAACCCAGTTGTAATGCAGGGTGGAGCACCAGGTGTCTGCTCCAGAGAAGGGGAAATGATAGGTGGGTAAGTACATGGTACTGTTCCTAGCATGCTAGGCCTCTAGCTGTCCTACTGCTAAATGGGTGGCTTAATATCACTGTGAAAGCTTGTGACATCACAACTTGATCTGCTGTTAATGGTTTTCATGGCAAGCGGGGAAGTCTGTTCCTCCATCAGCATCACAGTGCTTCATATATGGTTCTGTCCTCCTAGATTCCACTAAGAAGCTGAAGGATGTCTTGGAAGAGTTCCAAGGGGACGGAGTCCTCTCAAAATATAACCCAGAACAGGTAAGAAGGTTTATAACATCAGCACATTATATATTCATCCCCTTCCAACAGGCCAGAAAGGCTGATAAGTGTGTCAGAGCTACTGAGCTAATTGCACCTCTGCCTCCCCACCCCAGTCTTTCCAAGCGCACCGTGTCTCAGGCCTTGAGCCGTCACCTATCTGAGGATGGAGTTATGTGACTCTCCCATTCTCACACCAGGCTCTGGGCTGCAGTCACCCATGCATCAACTGCAATTACATCTGCAGGCCTGATGTATGTTGAGCAACTGGAGGTTTGTTCCCTCCGGGGCAATGACAGTGGTAACCAGTGACCACATGTTCTCCTGAAAGCAAGAGATAATTTATTTAGAACAAAAGTGTTTAAGAGAAAACAGATCTTAAAAACAATAGCCAGTCTGTACGCCTGCCTGCCTCTCCCTAAGGCTTACCATTCCCTGGAGCTGGGGTAGGCTCTAATGTCTTCAAACACTCCAGCAGGACCCATGTGTGTGTCCGTGTCAGAGCTAACGAACAACTCCCTAGACAGCCCCTGGCAACTGACCCACTTGGCAGGAATCAAGTAACTTTTTAACTGGGTGTAGCTCTTTGATCTAGTAACTCAGATCTCCCAGCATTTCAAGTGGCTAAAGCAGGACGCAGCGCCACTCAGGTTTGGCCCTTCAATCCCTCGGAGATGGAGGTGGAGAGGTGGGCAGGCCAAACCTTTGGGCAGCCCTGAATGTGGGAAATGTTCTACTTCAGCTAGGACAGGGAGGTTTTGGGTTCACAGTGGGACAGTCCCATGAATCCCAGGACTGTTGGGAGGACTGATAATTCCCAGCTTTGGCAAAACCAGGCTTTCAACTTGGAGACAGGAAGCAGGATCCTTGACCCATTGTCTTTCAAGTGTGTACCTGGATGTTCTTATTTGGGAAAACTGTGTTGCTTTCCTGCTTGTCCCCTTTGAATTCAAGTATTATAGGCCTATGATAAGCATCCTATGATCCCAGTATAAGTTATAGACTCTCTCTCAATAACTAGGTTACATATCAATGTTCTCAGTTATTACAAAACTCCTCTATGTCATACATGCCAACTCCGCAAAAAAAAAAATGCAGAAATTGGGTGCTTTTTTTGGCTTAATTGGCTTGTGAGTTTCTTGTTGGCTATTTTTTTGCTTGTGGCTTGTTGCTTGTACCTTGTTGCTTGTTGTAGCTTGTTGCTTCTTTTTTTTGATCGGCTCCTGGCAAGCAGGGGCAAGGGGGGGGGCAAGCAGAGGGTAGGGGGATGCCCATTAGACCCATCACAATCCCAGACTGCACGCCGGGGGGATCTAGTCACATAAAGTGTTGGGTTCTTAGGGATTTGCTTGTTTGGGCCTTGTTTTGAAATGGGATTAGCTTGATTTTTGGCTTTACCGTACTAGGGAACAGAGCAGAGAGGTCGGCACTGTTCTGAAGCTCACCATGGCCTCAAGCCTGACAGCAGTGACCTATTGCTCCCCAATGCAGAACTGCAGAATGACTAGAGACCCATCCTAAGGGAAGGGGATGGACCCCTATGCTACTGCCTTAGGCACACTGGCTGCCACATGCGATTCTGGGGACTTGTCAGCAGGGCTGTCTCTAGGGGCATGCGGGGCCTGGGACATAGGTGCTGAGTTTCTAATCTGCTGGGGGGGTGCTCCCCCTGGCTCTGCCCAGGCCCCGTCCCCACTCCACCCCTTCCCCAAGGCCCCACGCCCACCCACCTCTTCCTGCCCTGCCCCCTCCTCCGAGCGTTCTGCGTCCTTGCTCCTCCCCCCTCTCCCCCAGCACCTTCTGACACTGATCCACGGCAGGCAGTAGGCACTGGGAGGGAGCGGGAGGTGCTGATCAGCGGGGCCCGCCAGCAGGCAGGAGGCACTGGGGGGAGTTTCTGGTAGGGGGGCTGCCGGTGGGCACTCCAGCCCCGGAGTGCGGGGCCCCCCAAAGCGTGGGGCCTGGGGCAATCGCCCCAATTCATCGTACCCAAGGGACAGCTCTGCTTGTCAGACTCCTTGATTCAGGACAGGACAGTCTGCGGCACTTGGGATCCTGCCTGCAGAAGCGGCTGCTCCAGGAAGGTGATCTCAGACTAGACAGATGCTTACCCATGGGACGTGCAGTGGAAGCTGCAAGAGAAAGGATGACAGCCTTAGGAGGCACAACAGCCCCAGAAGTATGTACAGTGAGACAACAACAAAGGTGAGCAGGTGGCCAGGGCTCCATATCCATCGTGAGATGCACTCACCGAGGGAGACGGCATGAGCAGGTAGAGGAGACGGGCCCTGCACTGGACAGCATTGCAAGGAACGTGGCAAGTTGAGCCATTTTAGCAAAGTGTGCCAGAGCAGAGGAAGGATCCAGAAAGTTTCAGCCAGACCTGTACAAGAGGGGGAGGGCACATTGGACAGCGGTGGTGACACCATGACTCTCTCTGGAGCCCGAGAGCATATCAGGCTCAGGCTGTGTGCCAGGAAAGCAACAGGAGACCAGACCAACTCTGTGCATACGACAGTGTTACTAGGGAAAAGCCTTGCATGATTTCAGCGGGCTAGCGGGGCCTCCTGCAGTGTGATTCCTTGGTGTGAATTGCACTTGAACACGCCCATCACAAAGAGTAGGTGCAATCTAATAACCTACAATGAGCGCACAGTGCAGCCCATAGAAAAATGTCACCTCCTTATAACTAGTCTGGAAAACAGCCCCCGGGGCCAGCTGAAGTTTGTGGTGGTGGATGGTAAGCGCCACAGACCCCTCTTGGGGCATCCAGCTGTACAAGCCATGGATCTGATCGAGGGGAGCATCAGACTTTGATAGAGGCAGAGCAAGAAGCAAAAGGGGGAGCTCCATGGACAATGGAGGTAATTTTAAGAGCATATGGGGATGTTTTCCAAGACAAGAGGTGCCTCAAAAGAAAGCTGAAACTGCAAGTACACCCCATAGTAGAACTTGGGTGTTTACCATGAAGGAAATTTCCAATGGCACCACGTAATCCAGCATTGAGCTTAGAAGTCTGCAGAGCAGGGGCATCAAATGGGGAACAAATATTTAATAACGGACGCTTCAATCTAGCAGTGAAAGGTATAATATGATCCAATGGCTGGAAGTTGAAGCTAGACGAATCCAGACTGAAAATAGGGAGTACATTTTTAATGGTGAGAGTAACTAACCATTGGATCAATTTACCCAAGGGTTGTGGAGGATTCTCCATTACTGACAATTTTTAAATCAAGATTGGCTCTTTTTCCAAAAGCTCTGCTCTAGGATTTATTGTGGGGCAGGTGTCTGGCCTGTGTTATACAGGAGGGCACACTAGATGATCATAATGGTCCCTTCTGGCCTTAGAATCTATGAATCATAGCACCTGTAGAGGCCAGGACAGCCATCAGGCAAATAACACATCTGCATAGACCCAGAGTCACTGAACTGGGCTTTGAAAAGATGTCACTGTCCACTGCTCACAACTCATGCCATCTTGCTAGAACTCTCCAAAGCCAGAATCTCTACAGCTGTGAGGTGAGGCATGGGGTTTGGTACAAAAGCCTGGAGAAAGAGTGCAACATGCTGACAACCTTTGCAACACCATTTGGTCACTACGGGTGGCTGCCCATGCTGATGGGCATAAGCCCAGCACCAGATGTGTTCCAGAGATAAGTCCTGGAAGGACTGCCTGGGGTGAACATAATTGCAGATGATATTCTTATTGTAGGGAGAGGAGCAACAATACAGAAACTGAACGAGATTGTGACAGAAAACAACGATCTTTTCTACTGTGATGGAGGCACAAGAATATAAAACTCAACCCAGAAAAAATATGATGCAAACAGCATGAAGTGACATACATTGGATATCTGCTCACAGCAAGGGACTGAAGGCAGGTCCCAACAAGACCAAGGCAGTTAGAGACCTGCCAGCTCCAGTGGATGTGAAAGGGGAATGGTGCTTCTTAGGAACGATAAAAATTCTGTACAAGTTCTGGCCACACCTGGCTGCAGTGGCGGAACCCATACGTCAGCTCACAAGGCTGGATATTGAGTGAGACTGGGCAGGTCCCCAACCGCAAGCATTGGACACACCAAAACAAATAATAATGGATGTCCCTGTCCTGAAATACCACCAGACAGAAGAGCCTCTGACATTCCAGTGTGATGCATCGGAGAAAGGATTGGGTGTAGCTCTTCTGCAGGAGTAGCCGATCTCTTACGCCAGCAGAGCCCTGTCAGAGACTGAAGAGGGGTAAGGCCCGAAGAGAAAAAGAGCTTCTGGATGTGGTGTTTGGAGTGGAATGATTCCACCCGGACACCTATGGACATTAAGCAATAGGGCAATCAGACCACAAACCCCTAGAGACAATCATGGCAAAGCCACGTCTTAGTGCTCCAAAGAGATTTGAGCACATGTTGATGCACCTCCAGTGCTACCAGGTAGAGACGAGATATTGTCCAGGACCATTACTGATGTTAGCTGGCACCCTGAGAAGGGCACATCTACCCAGCATCAGTGAGTTGGGGCAAAAGGACCAAGGCACTGAATTTATTAACATGCTGCACTATCTACAGTTTTGGGCATTGATGACAGAACAGGGAATACAGGGAGTTCGGTTGGAAGCAGCTCAGTCACATGGACAGAGAGAGCCATGCACAGGGTTTAATAAAGTCCTGTTGGTTCAACGTATCTGCCTTCAGCTTCACTGTTTGCAAATGAAACACCCCCACCCCGTTTTCTCCCTATATGTCTGTGCTCCCCAATGAAACCTGTCTCCATTCCCCCTCACACTTTCCAACCCCCACTCGTTAGCCATGAACAAGGCTGGGACAATGGACTCTCCTATCGGACTAGGTTTGGGAAGAGTCTGTCCCTTGTAACACATCTCCTGGGATGGCTGGGTTTTGTAGACGATGCTTTTTGAAAGACTCAGATGAGATCCAGTAGGACAGAGCCTTTAGCAGAGGTTGTAACTGTAAAGAGCTCAGGGATGTTTGGTTTAGAATCATTCAAAGCGAGGTGATTAAGAACAGGCAGTGGGTTGTCCTCAGCTAGGAGAGGCAGTGAAAGCGGCGGAACTATTCAAGAACACAACAGGGTCCAGAGCCAAAGAATACAAACTGACTTTAGACAAGGAGCCAGCACAGAGGGAACTTCTTGTCTCCAAAGGTAATTACCACATGGAACAGAGCAACAAAAGGCATCACTAGGAGCTGTGCTTGTGAGCCTATTAAAGAGCGGTGGACAGGCACTTAGGAGAAAACAGGCCATTGTACAAATGATGTGTGGTGGGTGGACCTCAGTGAGTTCTAACTGCTTCCTGCCTACGGTGCCTTTGGCTGTTCCTCTCCTATGATGTGTCTTTCACGGTGAGTGTGTCCCTCTTACACAGAAGGGATTGCGTAGGTGTAATGCATTCTGGGGAAAGTAATGTAATGACTAATTACATTTAAAATGTCTTCGAAGCACAGATCAGCTGCAGGACAGGGGGAGTTGACCAAAGATAAAAATGTCCTCCAGCATGTTTGTAATTTAGTAAACAAAGTGCTGCTCCTCGTGCGCCTTCCCTGCCATTCGTGAGGGAGCTGTCCTGGGACCCACGTCAAACCCCTTCCTCCCACCCACGTTGGCACCTTCAGGGAAAATCTTAGTGGGTTTCCTCACTCCCATAGCATCTTCAGAGATGTCCTGGCAGACTTGCTCTTCCCACTCCTCTTAGTGGCCCCCACGTGGTCCGACTACTCTGGCTGTTTCAAATTAGAATTGCCCTTTGACGCTTGTGGCCCAGAGACGACAGGGACGGACTTTAGAGATGGAGACCTAGTGAGTCATCTAATCTGCTCCTGAGCAAATACAGGTTTGTGTTCTACAGAACACTCCCTAGTACTCCATTCAGCCCACTTTTAAAATGCTCAGGTGATGGGTTTCTGCTATTTCCCCAAGGAAGTTAGACACTGGCAAGTGTACAGTGGGAAAGAACCCTTCACTGAATGAATTATTCCTGGTTAGACCACCCTCAAGTTCATTTCTTCTTCACTCCTGGTATTTTCACCCTTCCAGGGCCTACTAACCCCTCTTCCTAAGCTATCACTTAGCTGTGCGATCTACTATGGATTCAGTTCTCGAATCTTTCCACATAAATCAGTCCCTCCAGCACCCTAAGGACTTTGTTGCGCTTCTCTGAACTCCATCAAATTTGTCAGTATCTGTCTGGTCCTGAGGTCTCCAGGATGCAGCATGCCAGATGAAGGGGCAACAGAGCTCCCTGAGAAGGTCCTTCACCTCCCTGCTCTGTAAATGGAGCCCATCACTGGCTTTTTATGCAGCTCCATCCAGTTGGGAACTTCTATCTAATTTGCTGCCCACTGTCACTGCCAACGTTTACTACTGAACTTGCTCCTACTTTCTGCGCATGGACGCTGGCCTCATTATTTCCCATGTGTTGCCCTTTATTATTTTATGTTTTTCTTGCCAATATTTCTAGTTATTTCTCCGCCTCTCTGGTCTTCCCACTTCCAGGGGATAGATGAACATTAATTGAAACTGGACGGAACATTGACCCTTTCAGCAGGCTTCTAGATCCCTCCCTCTCCTGCTTGATGCAGCTCATTGCTATGTGTCATTCATGACACTCAAAGCGGGTCCTCAGAGGGACCACAGGAATCCATACTATCATAGTGGGGGATAATCTCTGGAGAGGCAGAGCTAGTCAGTCTGCTGCTCCAAGGTAGGCCAGTTGCCCAACCTTGCTGTTTTCTATTTGAGTTGAGTTTTATGTAAAGCCTGTGTCCTTTCCCTATACCCCGGGGACATTAAGGTACTTGAATAAAGCCTTGTAGAAACCTGGCTTAGCAAACTATTTTGTTATTGGACCAGCTACCCCATTCCACTAGCTTCTCCTGCTTACTTGTAAGTACTAGCTAACCTAGTCAGTCCACTGATTTTTCCAATAAATTCTTTGGATCTGCCAAGGTATTGGCGCCCACCTTAAACTATCTGCCACTTTCCTGCCCAAAATCCCGGCTCAGACCTTACCTATAAAAGTATGAACGATAGCATTGGGGAGACAAGAATGAAGTAATTTGCACCCTGGGCTCTGGTGACTCACACTTTGTGCTCCCAGGTACAATGCCTCCAGAATCCCACTGGCATTGTTTCTATGTGTGTTGCTGCAAAAGCTTGTTTGAGCAATAGAAGGTAACCGGATGTGCACTTCTGGGTGATAATAGCGTGCTGCTGGTGATGGAATAATACAGCCAAGGGACTTCACCCACCCCTCGGTGACTTCCCGCAGAGGGCCAGATCTGCAGCTGGTGTGAACTGGTGTAGGTCTAGTGACTGCAGTGCAGATTTGTCAAGTGACATCAGATGAGGAGCCAGCTCTGAAGGTCCATTTGTTGGCCCGGATAGATGATTGCTCAGTGCCATTCAGCTGCTGTGGCAATGAGGGGTATAAATACCAAGATGAACATAAAGCTCCATTTGTCTTCAAAATTTTAAGATCATTTTGTGACATTCTCATTAGCTGACCTGCAATTCCATCAAGACAGACAAGAACTCTGGGTGTGACAACAGAGGCATAAGCCAATGAGACATACATCCCCATATGCCAAGTCCGAGAGGCCAGGGTGAAAGGATGGCCACCCTTCAGTTGGGCAAACATGTCCTCTTCCTTAGTACACCCCTTAAGGCAGGGGTTTTTGGTTTTCTGCTGAAACTTGGGGTCACTATATGGAAAAGTTCCAGGGCGGCCACCACCACCACCCATCTAGCCATGAAGGAAAGAAAGGTGGGCTCGCCCCCATTGGCGGCCACAAGTTCCAAGCTGAGAACCCATGCTCAAGACAAGCCTTGCTGTCCCCATGGTGGATCAAGAATGGTAGTGTCCAGCTCTGTGGTCATCTTTGCTTTCTGGACCCTTCTGGCTAGCTGGCAGATGTTTTCCCTTTCCCTCCCTCCCTCTTCCAAGCTGTTGTTACCCCAGCCCGTCATTGCTTCGGGTCATCCACCTGCCCTGCCGGCTGGCTGTTTTCTCATCTATCCACTTCAACGTCGTCTTCTGACGTCTCCTCATGGCTCCCTGCTCCTCTCATTACCACCTCCTTCCCCTTCCGTGGCTGTTTTCCCCCTTGGTCCTTCCCATGGGTCCTGCCCTTCCTCCCTTCATTCTGTCTCTCCCCTTTTCCTTCTGACATTCTGCCCCTGTCCTGCAGTCACCACCTGCAATTACCCCTGGTGCTCGGGCTGTAGCCTCACTGCTGAGTGCTGGGCGTGGCACTCTCCTCTGCATCTGGGTGTTGGGCAGATCAATGCCTGCTCTGCTCAAAACTACTCAGAAGTTCTGCAGGAGCGAGGCGGCTGCCAAAGCATGACTGGGAGCTCCAGCCTACTAGGCCATTCCACCCCATCGAGCTGGGGCAGTGCAGTGTAAAGCACAGGGTTGGGTTAGGGGTTCCTTGGGAACAGCAGCAGAACCACCAACTCCGGCAGGTGGGACTGTCAGAAAAACACCACATAGCCTGAGCCTTGCAAAGTACGGTGGCAACGCCGTTCCCTGCACAGTGTGTTACTGGGCATGTGCTAGCACTGCCAGGGCTCCTGCCCTCTTGCTGCTCACTAAACTCTCCTCTCTGTTTTCTCTGCTCTCATCTGCTGCAGAAGCAAGATACCCTGAACCAAGTAAGAGACCTGCCTTCTTCTCCCCACTTGAGTTGTGGTGGGTGGCTGTAGTTAGGCTATTAGCTTCGGCTCTGCATGCTGGCTTTCGCACGCTCAGCAAGGAGTCCCAACAGGGAAGCCATCACCCAGCCATGCACTTGTGGCCAGCAGGTCCCCACAGGGTAAGCAAAGACCAGTCAGCACGAGGAGAAAGGTACAGAGCCCAGGGAGAGCCACTTTTGTTAGGGCCCCACAAGACATTAAGCAAATGGCAATGTCCCGGCTGCTGGGTAGCCAGTTTTCCCCTCTAGCAATGGGAGGTGATGAGGGGTGCACTTGGCAGGTGTCTTTCCCACTGCCAGAAAACCTCTGCAACGACAACAGACAGCTTTCCCAGATCCCTTTCCCAGACCCAGGAGTTTGGTATTTCCCTGCCAGGCCAGAGATGGGTCTGGGTACCCCTCCACGCCACCCAGCGTGGGTACAGTCCCATCTTGATGGGCCAAGGAATCCCTCCATATAGCTCTGTGCATAGTGTTCCGCAGACCCAACATTAGCCCATGCGCCGCAGGTGATACCGGACAGAAATCACTGAAAATTGGACAAGCACCTTAACTTTCCAAAACTATCCATGGAAACGGCTGTGATTGCATGTCACTGCGGCAGGAGCTATTGGCTACGCCGCCCAAGTGAACAGAGATGTTCGGACCTCAATGCCACAGGCACATTGCCATGAAATGTTAGGTCGAAGGCCTGTGTGGGTAATGAATGCCTGTGTTGTTAAACTCAGACAGCTCAGTTCGAGCAGTGCCGGGGCTGAGATGTGCCATGCATGGAGGCAGGAGACTGGAGGGTTTGATTGTTGAGGAAAGATTTGAAAAGCTAAGTGGCATGGCCTGGGGTGTGCGTGCCCTGCAATCGGGGGATGATCACCGCATGTAGATTGAGCTAGCTTGGGTGCTGAGACCCCAGACTCTATACAGCCCATGCTGTGGTGCAGTCACTGCTCTCGGTACATGAGCTAGCTAGATCAAAGCTCTCTGCCCTCTCCCCGCATGCTGCACTTAGACCCCATGTCTGCCTTGTAGACATGCTGGATGGGGGCTCACCACTCCTCTCCCCACGTAGCGTCTCCAAGGACTCTCCCTCGGGGCTGAGAACAGGGGGGAGAAACATCAGCTCCTGCAGTAGCTTTGTGGGAAGTAGTAAGTGCCCCGCCCCTCCACAGAGCCCTGTTCAGATCAGTGCTGTGTGCAATGGCAGCGCAGGAGAATGGCACCACGACCGGCAGAGACCGCATGGAAAAGAGCAGGGCATGGCTCCCTTTGGCATCCCCATCTGGGCACATCAGCTCTCCACTGGCACCGCCAGTGTGGATGCCAGTCAGATCCAGCCATGCTGGGGACAGGTGGTGGGCTCCTGTCCACCAGGAGCTGAGGGGAAGGGGGCAGTTACTATTCGCTCGTGCCAGCGTGCCAGCGTCCAGCCCCGAGAGGGCTTGTGAGAATAGGGAGGCTGGCAGCTTCCTAACATCTGCTCACCCTTCTCCAGTGCAGCCAATGAAAGGGAAATCTCCTGGGCTCAGAGACCTGATTCCTGCTGTGGCCAAGGAGCTACACAATGCCTCCTCTCTGGGCTGGTAAAGAGTGGGGATCAGCTCCCTGTGCCCCAGCACGGAAAGGGCAGCCGGGGATATGTCTGTATGGCCAGGAGGAGGGAGCTCGGGCAGAATCGTGCTAGCTGGGAGGGAAGGGAAGGGTGGCATGAAGACATTTCCCCTTTCCAGTCCCTGCAGTGTAGCCCAGCAAAGCGGCTCCTGGCTGGCTGACATGTGAGCTGTCGTGCCCATGGAGGGTCTGGCCTCAGGGCTTTCAGGGCAGGAGGCTGGGTGTGGAGGAGTTAAAGCAGTCACACCTGATGGCAGGGGTTGAATTCTGGCAGGGGTTGGGGAAAGTACCTCCCACAAACCAAGCTCCATCCACGAGACCCCGCTCACAGTCCTGTAGATGTTCAAAATGGGATCGTGCATGTTCCACCAGGCTTGTGGGGTGTGGCTTCCCCAAGGGCTCCCCAAGCAGCTCCCAGTTTCATACTCCCCTGGTGTAAACACTGGCAATGTTTGGAAAACCCTTCTGCCTTTTCCCATCAGCATATCAGAAAGAGTCCTGCCTGGAGCGTACTGTGGGAAGCAAACCGCCCTGTGGAAACCATGGTTTGGAGCAGAGCGAAGGCGGCTCTGTGGGTGGGCAGGGTATTTCTAACAGCATCCTTTGTTTCCCCTCCGTAGCCCATTGACTACGAGGGGTTTCGGCTCTTCATGAAGACGTACCTGGAGGTGGATATTCCTGAGGAGCTCTGCCAGCACCTCTTCATGTCCTTCAAACGCAAGATCTGCCAGTATTCCCCAGAGTCTCGGCGACAAGGTTCCAGCATCTCACAGCTCAACATCCTGGGTAAGCAACATCTGGCCTGCTCCTGCTCTCCTGTCTGCTCTGCACACTGGCAGCCAGTGCGGGGCACGGGCAACTCGTGACATTGTGTGAAGTTAGAAATGGAAGTCAACATCCTTTACTGGGTGGCATCCACTGGTTGGTGATAGCGGAGCTCAGAGTAGACGATCTAATGGTCCCTCTAGCCTTACGCTCTAGGAATCTTGTGTATTGGAGGTGCCAGGGTGTCTGTTCTTCACAGCAACATTCTCCAGTTCTTTTTGACCCCTCTTTAGTACTTCAGTAACACACCCAAATGGCTGCCCTTACGCGGCCATGCACATCACAGGCTGCTGGGAAGAGGTTTGCTCCCAGTGGCTGGAAGGGACCCACAAGTTGCTTAGGTCTCCAGTTTGCCTGGCTGTAAATAGTTAGAATCTGCTGAAGTAGAGCCAGTTCCAGTGATCTCCTGCCCCACGAACAGAACTGTGCAGCTGGCACTCCTATGGTCTCCGTGTGTCTCTGTACTGAGCGCACACCCAGCATGCCGCGGACTCCTGCCTACCATGAGGTTCTGCATTGCTGCCCATTGCTGTAATATCTAAGCAGCTTCCGCGTACAGTGGCGGGGCAAAGCGAGAGCCTTGGTGAGCACCGTGGAGTCTCTGGTTCTCCTCCCTTTTCAGGGTATGGAAAGCTCTTTCCCTTGGGTCTGGTTGGGTGTGCTGATGTTGTGAATGTCGGACTGTTGACGGTGGAAAGGCTTCCTCAGAGAGGAGAGTTTTGCAGTGTTTCCTAAAGTTCATCAGACTCTGGCCTGGCCTGACCTCCCCTCCTCTAGGAGATTGTTCTGTAGCCAGGTCCCTGTGGCAAAGAATGCTTTATCCCTAGCTCTCGCGTACTTCTCCCTGAGCTTTGGGACTGCATTGTCCCAGAAGAGTGCAGCTGTGGTGGTGGTCTATATGTGAAAACATGGTCTCTGCTGTAACTGGCACCTGATCTAGGATGAGGACCAGGCAGTGAGAGCAGAGTGGAGGGACTGGAGCACAGGATTTAAGTGCTCACAGTGGCCTCCATCATGGGGAGGCCTGGCCACGGCATATCAGCTGGAGCTGCAGCATTGTTTTCCCCATTCAGCCTCAGAGACATGGACAGTGACTGCAGACGCCATATGCCCCAGCACACATCCCACAGATTGGGATAGTGTGGCCCTCTCAGGACTGGGGTGGGTGGGTGCAGCATGTGCCATTGTGCAGCCCAAGGCAGTGGCTGTGGGTTCCAATAGGTGCCGTGTACCCTCACCCGCCCAGTAGGATTGGATAGTGCAATGTAATATTCACAAGGGGGGGTACCTTGCTCCCAGATGTGGGTCTTGCACCCTTGGGCTCTGGAGGAGATAGGAACATGCTGCATTCCCTCTGTCTGCTTGTCACAGCTCCTCAGATGGGAACATCTGACTCCCAGTGCCAAATTATTAGGCTAATTCTATGTCTGTAAAGTTAATATTTACCATAATGAATAGAGTATCACCCACACTTGCATTTGGCGGAGATGTGGCTCTGAAGGAATCAACAGATCCATGACGAGGTGGCCATGCCCAACCACTGAACTTTGGTAGAAGTACTTGTCACTAAATGCTTTGCTTCCTTGACTTTTTTCCCAGGAAGGGGAGGTTGGATAAAAGGTGGGGGCAGGGACTACTGCACTATTTCTCATAGAGCTCAGATGACTGCAGACACATTCCATGTATTTATTCTTTTGCTTCTCTTACGTGCTCAGAGCCAAAATCCATTGATGCGGGCATCTCCATCCAGACTGAAGTGGCCTGCGCCCCCGTCACAGGTACCCACTGTGTTTGTGACTCATGGCATGTCATATGGAATTTCAGCCCAACTGAAACGGGAGGGAAAGCAATCAACTGACAGACACAAACTAACAAGCTTCCACCCAGTCCGAGTTCCAGCTTTGTCTCCCTTGTTTGCCAAGGACAGACACCCTTCCCCCCACCCCACCCCGCCCCACCCACCCCTCACCCCCAGTGGCTGGTCTGGAAGTGTTGGCATGCAGGGCTTTGTATGTCTGGTGTTACATTGCGGGTGAATGTATTACTCAAGTCAGCTGAGTGCAGAAGAAGATGAGTGTTATTCTTTAACCTGGCCAGGTCCTTTCCTAATTGCAGTCAGTTTGAGGGGTGCTGATCTGTTTCAAGTGCACTCTAGGCAGCTGCAGGTCTGGAATAAATTGTTAAATCTCATATGCAGGGAGCTCCATAGAGATGGGGGCCTGGAGCGCCAAGGAACACCTGCAGGTGGGACCCAGAGGTCTAAGGAATCCTCTGACCTGTGCTGGGACTAATGTGAAAAGCTGGTTTACAAAGGAGATGGAATTGCATCACTCCGGTGACTCCTTCTGGCCAATTAATAGCACATCAGAAAGAACCCAGCTCAAAGGCCAGGGAAAGCAGCAGCAGTGTGGACCCTCTTGTGTGTGGCTGAATATTCCCCAGGCAGTGATTCCCAGGTGTTAATCTCCCTGTCTAGGTTCCAGCTAGCTAGGGACATGAGAATCTGTCTGTAGGTTTAAGTGTCCTCTAGAGTGTAATGGAGAATTATCTCCCTGGAGGTGGTTATAGGGGACTATGGGATAGCGTGGGGGATGGTATTCTCTGTTATTTAGCCCCCTGGATTTTCCTGTTACAGTCTGTAGGACTTTTCCATGGTGGCCTTTCATCGCCAGCCTAGCTGCTCCTCATGTTCTCTGTGCACAGCTCCTAGTCCCATAGTGTGTATTCTCTGCTCCCTCAGCAGCACAGAGCCCCATGGGACTTGCCCCTTTCCCTCCCAAAGATCCCTCAGCTAAGTGGAGAGAGGCAGAGCGGAGATGCCTCATCAGACCAGCCTTGAAAACCCAGGCTGGGAAACTGGTGGATCAGCCAGCATCCTGGAAGCATGTGGTGGGCAGCTGCTCAGAGCTGCTCTGCGCCCAGCTCTGCTCCAGCTCCTGGAGGCAGGGGTATGTGTGAGAGGGGCAGCGCAGAGATCCAGGAGCATGCCCTGGAGAGAGGAGCCTGCCCTTGGTGGCCAGAAAGGGATCAGCCAACTGAGGGATGTGAGGCAGCCCACATGGGTGGGAGCCCTAGGGCAAAGGCCAGAGCAGCAGGAGGTGAGGGGGAGGGGAGATTCCCAGGGGTTGTTTTTCAGATCACCCAGGGAGATTCCATGGAACCTCTAGAACTGTCTGTCCCTTGGCCAAGTGGGACGACCCTTAGGGAGGGGGCAGAGCCCCAGATCCCTCACAAATGGAGGGAGTGAAGAGTCCAGGTGCTACTGCCCTCGGGAGATCCAAGGGGATGGACCACAGTCCTGTTGGTTATTTCACACTGGCCTGGGGACTGGCTAATGACTCCAGAGGGCAGGGCAAGTGTGTGTGCTACACAGTCCAGGTGTGTTGCCCCAGGAGCGGCTTCCCCAGATGGGTTCTCCAAACCTGGCGCGGTCCAAGCCCCAGCAGGACTCTGGGCCCATGTGCTGGTGCCTGCTTCTTTGGTTGAGCCATCTTTAGAGACGATCAGGTGGGTTTGGGGCATTGTCACACTCTCCACGTTCCTGTATCTGCCTTTCAGGGATCAATGGGAAAACTCTCTTAAGTGCCCTGGGAAGACACACTCCTGACTCCAGGAGCTCCCCCTCTAGCCTCGCAGAGCAGCAGTCCGCTTCTCTGATCCCTACACCTCTAGCCAACACCAGTGCCCTCGGGAACGCCTCTCCCAACTGGTCCAGGTCCTCCTCTCAGAAATCCACCGCCGGCACCCACTCTGCTCACAACTCATCAGGCTCCTCGAAGATCTCCGCCGGGGCTGTGCTCAGCCCTCAGTCCCCAGGTGAGCTTTGCCGCAGGCCTCTGGCTCAGCCCACAGGCTCCCTGGCTTTGCCTGGCCTCTCATAGGGATAAGCTGACAAAAGCCAGAGCTTGGGGTTTTGTTTTCTTCCCTCATCTTCCTGCCTAGAGAGGAAATGCAGATAAATGGGACCAATCTGGCCGCAAAGCCAGCTCGGTGCTTCCAGGAGAGCTCAGGGGTTGTACCAGTTTTCTTGGCCCCTGGAGAAATGGGGACATTGACTCTGGGACTCTTAATTCGTGGAGAGTGTCTCAGAATCAAACCATTGCACAGGGGCGTGACAGGTGTTTGGAAGCTGGGTTCTGTGAGGCAATAGATTCCTCCTGGGGATGTTCTGTGGGTGGGGATTTGATCCTCTGAATGCCGAGCCAAACGAGTTACGGATGATGCACAGTCTGTCCAATCCCAGCAGGAGCAGCAGTTCTATAGCAGTGGGGGCCAGAGCATCTTAGCACCTTTGCTTGTGACTTGAGCCATAAGTCTCCAAGCCCACAGAGACGCCGTCCGTCAATGTCTTAATTACATAGCAGCAGTGGTCCCAGAGGCCAACGGGGTGGTAAAGTGACTCAGCTCTGTCCCGAGTTCCACAAGCAAGAGGAGGGTAGGAAATATCCCCAGCTCCAACCATCTGTGCAGGGCCATGTCCTGCTGGGCTGCATGTTGAGAGTGTCCGGTCTGGCCTTGGCAAGCCAACAAGCTGCCTCTCTCTTTTATTTTTATTTCCTCCATTAACTCCGGTGCATGGTGCAGAGAAGAGCATGTGGTTCGGGAATCAGCATGTCCTATACAGCCCAGCCCTTGGCCTCTGCCTAGCCTGCCAGAAGGTCGGTCTTTCATCCATGGGTCATCGATCCTCTAGTGGCTGAGAGTCATGCCAGCCGACAGCTGTCTGGTGGTCTCTGTGAAATGAATTGGTGCCATGGAAGCACAAAAATACCACAAGACGGGATGTTCTTACACATTCTGTTCGCATTCTCTCAGTCCTACTCATGGAACTGAGCACAAAACGCCTTGGCGAGGGGTCAGGTCACGTGGGAAAGACCAGGAATGGTGGAGCTGGCATTTTTGGGGTGGCCTTGAATTTTCTCCTCTCCTCCCACAGGCTCGCGAAGCCTAGAGAAGAGGTTACCGTTCAGCCTGCGCAAGACCCACAACTCCCTGAAAATGGCCAATCCGCACCAGCCAGCCCTCATGTCTCAGGTAGCCTACCTGAAGGACATTGTTTGCTACCTGTCGCTGCTGGAAAGGGGCCGGGCTGAAGACAAGCTGGAGTGTAAGTGCTGGTGGACACGGAGAACACGTGAGCCGAAAGTACCAGAGACCTGGCTCCAGGAGACTTGTTTAAAGGTGGGGCTGGGTGGGGAGAGCTGGGAGGACTGGTTCAGAAAGGCTGTTCTGTATGGGCCACTGGGAGAAAGGAGAAAAGACTGTGAGGGTGGGGAGAGTCTTGTGTTCCCAGCTGGCCCACCCACTCCGTGTGACCCTAGCAATGTACCTGACTTTGCTATAACCTGGGCTAAGGCAAAATGCATCTGAGATGAGCTTTTCTGGAGCAATAGCAATATTTAAAAGAGAAAACAGCGGAAACATCAGTGTTTGCCATAGTTCCCCTGTCACTCGTACATCTATTTCTGTCAATGGTGCATGCAGTGTAGTTGTAGCCATGTCAGTCCCAGGATATTAGAGAGACAAGGTGGGGAAGGTCATATCTGTGATTGGGTCAACATCTGTTGGTGAGAGAAACAAACATGCTAGCTTACAGAGAGGACTCCTGTCCCCAGTGAAGTACTGTATTGTGATGGACTTATTAGAGTGGTTGCATACCACTGCCCTCTACTGCATGGAATCAGGATTGCATTACTGTCACAGGTTAACAGCTCAGGCCTTGTCTACGTGGGAAAATTTTACCAGTTATACTGGTATAGTTATAACCCACCATGTGGACACTTCTATTCCAATAGAAATGTGGCTTCATTTGGTTTAGCTTAAGCCTCCTTCCCAAGAGACACAAGCTAAACTAAGCTAGACTAAAGCCCCTCTTATACCAATATGAGCATATCCACATAGGCAATTATAACTAGATCGGTTTAAATTTGTGATGATAAACATGTCCCATGCAGACAAGGCCTTGGTTTCCCTCAAGTGATGGGGGTCTGTGTTGTTTAGAGCTGGAAAATATGAGTTGCTGTGTTGTCCCAAGAGGCCATGGTGTGTGGGGCAGTGACAAGGATGACGGTCGAGGTGGTCTCAGATGTGTGACTCCATGAAAGGAAAACTCCAGATTATGACAGTAAAAAGCGAGTGGCTTTGCTGATCTCAGGGGAGTGCTTCAGTCCAGAATACGCTCTCATTTTCATTTTTTTAAAAGCAGTTTGGATTTGACTTGCATCTTACTCATTGCCACCTGGTGTCCAGGAGCTGCAGATGAAGAGCCAAGGCTCTATGACATTCCCTGATTAATGGTGTGTCTGATTTCTGCCCCCCTTTGCCTCCCAGCTCTTTCAGACCAGTATTGTAACCACCCCACCTCCTCCAGAGCATCACTGCTCCCATGCCTCACCTCCCCACCACAGTGGGTGAAATTTTTCCAATTTTGATGAAATTTTATAAAGCAGCAAACTCCCCCATCCATGCCCCTGTTCTTCATCCTGCTGCACTCAGCCCTCAAAGCCACCTCTCTTCTGGGGAAACATTGGTGAGGCCTCATCTGGAATACATTGGTGAGGCCTCATCTGGAATACTGTGTCCAGTTTTGGTCCCCACACTACAAGAAGGATGTGGAAAAATTGGAAAGAGTCCAGCGGAGGGCAACAAAAATGATTAGGGGTCTGGAGCACATGACTTATGAGGAGAGGCTGAGGGAACTGGGATTGTTTAGTCTCCAGAAGAGAAGAATGAGGGGGGATTTGATAGCAGCCTTCAACTACCTGAAGGGGGGTTCCAAAGAGGATGGAGCTCGGCTATTCTCAGTGGTGGCAGATGACAGAACAAGGAGCAATGGTCTCAAGTTGCAGTAGGGGAGGTCCAGGTTGGATATCAGGAAAAACTATTTCACTAGGAGGGTGGTGAAACACTGGAATGCGTTACCTAGGGAGGTGGTGGAGTCTCCTTCCTTGGAGGTTTTTAAGGCCCGGCTTGACAAAGCCCTGGCTGGGATGATTTAGCTGGGAATTGGTCCTGCTTTGAGCAGGGGGTTGGACTAGATGATCTCTTGAGGTCCCTTCCAACTCTGATATTCTATGATTCTATTCTATGATTCTATGAAACAGTCTGACCTGGGGCCTCCATTCTGAAGAGGCAGTGAAGGGAGACAGAGATAAGAGGCGCACCATTCTCCAAAGGACAGAGCAGGTTCTCTGCAGATTTGCAGGACTCTACAGATATCTGCTTCATATTCGCGGATGCAGACATCCGTGGACCATGTTTGCAGATCGCGGATCAGATGTGGATATAAATTTTTCATCTGCGCAGGGCTCTAGTTTTCTGTCTCCATTTAAATCTTGGGCTCTGCCTGGCAATGAAAGAAAGAAATGCCGGATTAACTAGACATGTCCATGTTTCCCCAGTTTGTTTTTTAGCAGCTGGGACTTCGCCAATGGCAGTGCTAAATGTAGCTGGTTGGGACTTTTCCTTCAGAATAATTTTATGATAGAAAATACAGTTTCAGTCCAATTGAAACTATTTCAGTTTATTGAACTGACCTGAAATGAAATGTTTTGGTTCAATGGCTTTCAGCACCCCCACGATACACAGCTCCCCGTCCCCTTGTGAATTGAGCTTGGGGAAGAAACTGACTGAAACTATTCAGTAAATTTGTGTCAAAATTATGAATGCTTTTGGGCTGACTGAAGCTGCATTTTTCAGCTGTTTGAAAAGCGTCAGCTCACTGAGGGCTCTCTGGGGCAAGGAGGGTTCTGAGTTTCCTTGTCTGTCCAGTGACTCGCCCAGTGCAGCCAGCTCTGGTCCCTGGGCACTGCCACAGTATTAGTCATAGCCGTGGGAAAGCCAAACCTCTAGGAGCTCTTTGTTAAGCAACATTCATCTTTAAGTCCATGTACGGTGGCCTCTCCCCCAGCCTGTGTCATCAGTCCAAGTGCTGCTAACCTGCGACACCCAAAGCTGCTGCCTACAGTAAAGACTAGGGAGAGGCTCCTGAAAGGGGTCAGGCTGTGCTTTCTCACACATGTTAACTGGGTTGTGCTGAATGCTAATGGGGACGAACTCTTGGCTGCTACGTCCCCCACTATTCCTGGGCACATGATGCTGAGGGAGGCCGTGTGGGGAGCCTGGGCAGCGCCTATGTGTGTTCTCTCCTGCCCAGAGGAGCTGGGGTTAGGTCATCCGCTCTGTATGAAACGCAGCAGTGCTGCCAGGCTGCACGCTCATTAGTTGCCCACATGCTGCTTCTCGCTTCCCAGCAGCCCCTGTATCTTCACCCCTAATGCTGGCTTCTCTCCCTTCTGCGCCCGTCCTTCCCGTTCTCTTCAGGGCTGCCCCTAGCCCAGACCTGCAAAAGCCCCGGAATGTCTCTGTGGTTTACTCTTCCGCAGTGAACAACAACCAGCTTTGGTTTTAAATGGCCAGTTGCTTTGAACAGACTTACGCACAAACACCAGCAGGTGACTAGCACGGGCCACGTCTTCTGGTTTCAGCGAAGGAGCCATTTAATTTTTTTAATTAGTAAATGTTAAAAATAGCCTTAGGAAAATCCATCTCCAGTTTAAAGAAGGGCCATTTTCAAATTACACATACTCCAGATTTTAAAGCCAGTTACCTAGTTGTTAGTGTAACCTGGCTCTATTGCGATGAGGCCCTGGTTAGTAAGGTTGTGAGGTGCTAAAAATGTTCACAGCAGACAGAGGAAGAGCTAGGATTAAAACTCCTGGGCTCCCAGCTTGTACTACAGGGTAGTTTCTCCTAGACTAGAGGGTGTATTTATACAGCCTTCTCCCTCAGGTGTGTACCTGACGTTCTGTCTGCTACGTGGAAAAAAGCATGTCTAGAGCTGATGGGAAAATGAGTTTTCCATCCCACAGAAAATGTTGAGCTTTTGAAAAATAATTGTATTCTGAATCAGGACAAAAATCAAAATGTCACAATTTGTCATGAAACAAAGTTCTGGTCAACTGAACCATTTTGTTTTGAGAAATTTGAAACATTCCTTTCAAGTTTGATCATTTGTAATTTGTTTACTTTTTAAATATAAAATGCATTTCAAAACAAAAAGTCATTTTGAAATGAAAAATCAAAACTTTTTATACCAAAAATGTCAACGTGGGAAGTTATGACATTTTCTAAATGGTTTTAATCCAGTTGTTTTCTCTACAAATTCACGGAAATTATTCCGGTTAGTTGAAATAGTGTTTTATGATGGGAAACTGCTTTGACAAAAAAATTTCAACCTGCCATAAGTACGACCCACATAACGAACACCAGGCAATGCTAGAGAGTGTCATTTTTCCTTGGGCCTCTCTGCCACTTTTCCAAAGTTGCAGACGTTTTGAAAAGTCACAAATGAAAAAATGAAAAAATAACCTGCTAGCAACATTTTTTCTGTCATCTCCAGGGTAAAACAAGACGGAGAAAAGGGAAAGCACCAAATTCCAAAATGTGGACAATGTTTTGATTGTAAAACCAAAAGAAAATGGAAATTTCTGATCAAAGTGAACTGAAACAATTGCATTTTGTTTTAAAACATTCCCTCAGAAAAAAATCCAAATGAAAAAATTACATTCAGGATTTTTCTTGGGGAAAAAACATGGGGAAAGCTTGACTGCTCAAATATACACACGTACATTCCTGCTATGTCTCACTCCTGGTATTTATTAATTTTATCCATTTTGATTTAAAATAATGGAAAAGATCCCTTCCCAAGGCTGTAGGTGCCCTCGCTCATTGTTAATTATACAGGACATACTATGTGAGTTGGCTTTTCACCTTGCACAGCAGAGAAGGGCAGCACATCGACACCCTGTATGGAGAGGATGGGAAGAAATACATTGGATTGGTAAGATTTTCCTGCGTCAGAGTTGATATTTTACAGCAGTGGTTTGCTCATCTCTGGCACCTCGCCCACAGATCTTGGAGTGCTCAACCCACCCCTTCAGCCTCACAACTCCCCAGCACGGCGAGGACAGCCATTCTCATGGGGAACCCAAGGGCATGGGCCAGATTGTGGTACCCACCCTGACTCCCACTGAATGAGACCTCCCACCAGAAGTAGTGCCAATGAAATCTAGCCTTTGGCGACTTGTCAAAGGTCACCCAGGGAGCGTGTGGTAGAACAGAGAGTAGGAACTGTGTCTTCTTACTCCCTTGTGCTTCCCTCCTGTATGCCAATGGGCCAGGAGCTTGGTACAGAATTCCAAGCCGAGGGTGCTAAAGGAGTTGGCGGGTGAGATTGCAGAGCCATTAGCCATTATTTTTGAAAACTCATGGCGATCGGGGGAGGTCCCAGATGACTGGAAAAAGGCTAATGTAGTGCCCATCTTTAAAAAAGGGAAGAAGGAGGATCCGGGGAACTACAGGCCAGTCAGCCTCACCTCAGTCCCTGGAAAAATTATGGAGCAGGTCCTCAAGGA
This sequence comes from Chrysemys picta bellii, assembly GCF_011386835.1. Taxonomy (NCBI): domain Eukaryota; kingdom Metazoa; phylum Chordata; order Testudines; family Emydidae; genus Chrysemys; species Chrysemys picta. Next base: position 50,428,836 of record NC_088799.1, on the reverse strand, counting down.
ATCAATTATGAAACATTTAGAGGAAAGGAAAGTGATCAGGAACAGTCAGCATGGATTCACCAAGGGGAAGTCGTGCCTGACTAACCTAATTGCCTTCTATGATGAGATAACTGGCTCTGTGGATGAGGGGAAAGCAGTGGATGTGTTATTTCTTGACTTTAGCAAAGCTTTTGATACTGTCTCCCACAGTATTCTTGCCACCAAGTTAAAGAAGTATGGGCTGGATGAATGGACTGTAAGGTGGATAGAAAGCTGGCTAGATCGTCGGGCTCAACGGGTAGTGATCAATGGCTCCATGTCTAGTTGGCAGCCAGTTTCAAGTGGAGTGCCCCAAGGGTCGGTCCTGGGGCCGGTTTTGTTTAATATCTTTATTAATGATCTGGAGGATGGTGTGGACTGCACTCTCAGCAAGTTTGCAGATGACACTAAACTAGGAGGCGTGGTAGATACACTAGAGGGTAGGGATCGGATACAGAGGGACCTAGACAAATTAGAGGATTGGGCAGAAAAAAAACCTGATGAGGTTCAACAAGGACAAGTGCAGAGTCCTGCACTTAGGACGGAAGAATCCCATGCACTGCTACAGACTAGGGACCGAATGGCTAGGTAGCAGTTCTGCTGAAAAGGACCTAGGGGTCACAGTGGACGAGAAGCTGGATATGAGTCAACAGTGTGCTCTTGTTGCCAAGAAGGCTAACGGCATTTTGGGCTGTATAAGTAGGGGCATTGCCAGCAGATCGAGGAACGTGATCGTTCCCCTTTATTCGACATTGGTGAGGCCTCATAGAATCATAGAATATCAGAGTTGGAAGGGACCTCAAGAGGTCATCTAGTCCAACCCCCTGCTCAAAGCAGGACCAATTCCCAGCTAAATCATCCCAGCCAGGGCTTTGTCAAGCCGGGCCTTAAAAACCTCCAAGGAAGGAGACTCCACCACCTCCCTAGGTAACGCATTCCAGTGTTTCACCACCCTCCTAGTGAAATAGTTTTTCCTGATATCCAACCTGGACCTCCCCCACTGCAACTTGAGACCATTGCTCCTTGTTCTGTCATCTGCCACCACTGAGAACAGCCGAGCTCCATCCTCTTTGGAACCCCCCTTCAGGTAGTTGAAGGCTGCTATCAAATCCCCCCTCATTCTTCTCTTCTGGAGACTAAACAATCCCAGTTCTCTCAGCCTCTCCTCATAAGTCATGTGCTCCAGACCCCTAATCATTTTTGTTGCCCTCCGCTGGACTCTTTCCAATTTTTCCACATCCTTCTTGTAGTGTGGGGCCCAAAACTGGACACAGTATTCCAGATGAGGAAAGCGTAGGGGACAATTTCCTGGTGCAAGTGCTGGAGGAACCAACTAGGGGCAAAGCTTTTCTTGACCTGCTGCTCACAAACAGGGAAGAACTAGTAGGGGAAGCAAAAGTGGATGGGAACCTGGGAGGCAGTAACCATGAGATGGTCGAGTTCAGGATCCTGACACAAGGAAGAAAGGAGAGCAGCAGAATATGGACCCTGGACTTCAGAAAAGCAGACTTTGACTCCCTCAGGGAACAGATGGGCAGGATCCCCTGGGAGAAAAACATGAAGGGCAAAGGGGTCCAGGAGAGCTGGCTGTATTTTAAAGAATCCTTATTGAGGTTGCAGGAACAAACCATCCCGATGTGTAGAAAGAATAGTAAATATGGCAGGCGACCAGCTTGGCTAAACAGTGAAATCCTTGCTGATCTTAAACGCAAAAGAGAGGCTTATAAGAAGTGGAAGATTGGACAAATGACCAGGGAGGAGTATAAAAATATTGCTCAGGCGTGCAGGAGTGAAATCAGGAAGGCCAAATCACACTTGGAGTTGCAGTTAGCAAGAGATGTTAAGAGTAACAAGAAGGGTTTCTTCAGGTATGTTAGCAACAAGAAGAAAATCAAGGAAAGTGTGGGCCCCTTACTGAATGAGGGAGGCAACCTAGTGACCAAGGATGTGGAAAAAGCTAATGTACTCAATGATTTTTTTGCCTCTGTCTTCACGCACAAGGTCAGCTCCCAGATTGCTGCACTGGGCAGTACAGCATGGGGAGAAGGTGACCAGCCCTCTGTGGAGAAAGAAGTGGTTCGGGACTATTTAGAAAAACTGGACGTGAACAAGTCCATGGGGCCGGATGCGCTGCATCCGAGGGTGCATCTGGAATACTGTGTCCAGTTTTGGGCCCCACACTACAAGAAGGATGTGGAAAAATTGGAAAGAGTCCAGCGGAGGGCAACAAAAATGATTAGGGGTCTGGAGCACATGACTTATGAGGAGAGGCTGAGAGAACTGGGATTGTTTAGTCTCCAGAAGAGAAGAATGAGGGGGGATTTGATAGCAGCCTTCAACTACCTGAAGGGGGGTTCCAAAGAGGATGGAGCTCGGCTGTTCTCAGTGGTGGCAGATGACAGAACAAGGAGCAATGGTCTCAAGTTGCGGTGGGGGAGGTCCAGGTTGGATATCAGGAAAAACTATTTCACTAGGAGGGTGGTGAAACACTGGAATGCGTTACCTAGGGAGGTGGTGGAGTCTCCTTCCTTGGAGGTTTTTAAGGCCCGGCTTGACAAAGCCCTGGCTGGGATGATTTAGCTGGGAATTGGTCCTGCTTTGAGCAGGGGGTTGGACTAGATGACCTCTTGAGGTCCCTTCCAACTCTGATATTCTATGATTCTATGATTCTATGATTCTAACGTTTCATTTAAATATCTAGTGGAGGTGGTTAAGTGACAGCCTCTCACATCTCTTCCCAAACCCCAGCCCTTGCAAGCAAGGAAATGACCAATTAAGGCCATCCTTAGCCTTCCACTGCCCATATAATAAACAGCCTCATCCTTATCAGGTGGAAAGAAGTGCCTATTTCACTTAGTTCACAGTGTCCTCTGGCATGACTCAGGCGTGATTCAGAGCACTGCAGCTCTGCTGAACACTGGCCTCTCTCGACGCTAGGGACTCAGGCACAGATTTTTAAAGGGATTTAGGCAGGGCTGTGCTTAGCATTCAATGCCTAGCGGATTTAGGAGCCTAAGTCTCATTTTTCAAAAGGAATTTTCGGCAATTAGGGTGTGTCTACACTGCAAAGAAAACCCTGCAGCTGGCCTGTGCCAACCAATTGGGGCTCATGGGGTAGGGCTGCGGGGTTGTTTTATTGCTGTGTAGATTTAAAGGCTCGGGCTGGAGCCCAGGCTCTGGGACTCTCCAAACTTGCAGGGTCCTAGAGCCCAGACCCCAGCCCGAGTCCACCTGCGCCTGCCCATAGTGGGGGGATAGAGTGAGAGCAGCCAGCTTCAGCAGTGTTACTGAGCATGCTCAGTACAAGCCAAGGAACAAATCAGAGGGGAGGTGACATGACCCCGGAGTAGGTGTCCAGTTGCTGGGTAGACATACCTGTAGGAGCCTCAGCCCCATTGACTGTCAGTGGAATTTTGGCTCCTCTATGCCTAAATCCTTTTGGCAAATGAGACAGGCATTGCAATGCTGAGTGCAGCAATGCCTAAATAGCTTTAAAACCTGGCCTTGGGCTGAAAACATCCAGTACTGGCTAATACTGAGTCAGCCTCGTTGGGAACTCTAGGTTAGCAGGGCCACATTTTTAAAACCATCTCAGAGAACCTCGCCCAGAGCAGGCTGAAATGACCCAATACCGTCTACACTGGCGGCCACTGGTGATTTGTCTACACTAGAGCTCCCAGTGTGGCTGACGACAGTGGTACAAGCACCAAGGGGAAATTCTGAGAACATGTCCCTAGCATAGACAGGCTCCTTGGGGACCCAGAGTGCACAGCAGGGGATCCTGGGAGCTAGCGACTGTCTATTTTAAATGGTTCACAGAACACGCACAAGACTTATTTATAGATTCTGTTTGTGAGCGGCAATAAGACAAGAAAGGCCATGCATTGCTGGGCGATAATTACTCATCTCTTCCGCTGTGCTCATTAAAATTGTTTGGCCTTCTGCCCGAGGCTTGCTTTAGTCATTCACTTGTGAATTCACTGCCTGCGTGCCGTTTCTTGTTAGCCGACACAAAGATCGGCGGCAGAAGGAAGATGAGCGAAGAGTAGGTTATTGTGCCGAGGGATGGATGCTGCTACCAGCCTGTGTCTATCTGAGGATCACGCACATCAAACCGTTGCAAGGGGAAGAGGTCCTTGTCATATTAGCAGGCAATGCAATTGCACAAGGCCAGTGCTTAATTTGTATCGACAGAGGTGCTGGGGCTCAAGCAATTAAATGCTGGGGCTCAGGCAATTTTTTTACATGCATAACTGATGCAGCAGCAGCAAGACCAGAGGTACTCGGGCTACGAACTGCCACACCTAGAGGTACCGGGGCTCAGCCCTGCCAAGCCCTGGCACAAATTAAGCACTGCACAAGGCTGCCCCCTAGGCCCAATCCAACCCTGGAGCACAAGTGTGGCCTGCGTTGTCTTTTGTTTTTATGATTTTTCTAAAGGGGTGTTGTGTTATAGTTTTAGGGTTTTGGAGGAGAAGATGATGCTTACTGTGGCGGGGGGGGGGCAGGATCTTTTGGTGGGTGGTTTATGAAACCATCTTGAAAACATCTTAAAATGTGTTTTATTGTGACAGAATTTCTAGTGGCCCTATATAAACAGGGGACTAGAGGTGTTGGCCGTAAAGTGGGTTTATTGGAGCAATTCCGTCTTTGCCACCTTCATTGCTCTCTGACTGTGTTTGTACATCACTCTAATGTTGGAAAAAAGACAAAATGTAGCCAAAGACAATGGGAACCCACAGCTAACTAGATGCACAATGGCTGCAGCTCTTGAGAGCAGTACTAGCAGCGAGGCAATTTGAAAAAATGAGCATGGATCGTTTCCCACACTGCTCATGATACCCACTGAAATGCCCATTCACACTACATAATGCCTCTCTTCAGAATATGACTGTCCCTTTCCTGTCTTATGGACTCTGATCAGCAATGAAACAGTTAAGTGTTGCTATTTAAGGTGTCATCATTAGACTCCAGAGTCAACACCTCTTTAAATGCATGGGGCAGTTCAGACATCTCAAAGCGATTGTCTCAGGCTGTCTGCAGATGCAGGCAGATCTCGCCGTACTGGTCTGAGTGGGGTTCGTATATGGAAGGCTGTCTGTAACCAAAAGTGCTGGAGACTTTTTTTTTTTAAATAAAACCTTAAATGCTGGAGCACATGCCACAGCCACTAGGGAAAAGTCCCTGCATGGTGAGAGACTGTGAGGTGGCCCAGTCCAACCCTGGAGCACAAGTGTCAAGCTGTTAAGCCTTAAGCACTGCAGGAGAGTTTATATTCTAAGATTAAAACAAACACTTCCCCAGGTGCCAAGAATTCACTGGCTCCCAGCTGACGAAGTCAGGTGGGAGAAGTTCAATATCACCTTCAACTCCTCCTTTATCTGAGGCTCAGAAACAATTACATGTTTGTCCTTCAGAGCTGCCCCATGCCTGCGGTGTGCTGAGAATGCCTGTCTCCTGTGTTCTTGCTTCTCCTGCTACACCCAGGAGAAAGTGAGCTACTCTCTACCTGTTACTTGGCACTGTCCATCCGTAGAGCTCTAGACGCTTTGCAAAGGAGCTCATTTCCCAGATGGGGAAACTAAGGCACGGAGCGGTGAAGTGACTTGCCTAAGGTCACCCAGCAGGCCGGCGGCTGAGTCAGGATCCAAATTTCTTGCATCCTAACCCAAGGCTCTGTCCACTAGGCTGCACTGTCTGTCTAGCAAATGTCTTGCTCTTCTGGAGTAATGTTGACCCCATATTGCAGGGACGGCCAACCTGAGCCTGAGAAGGAGCCAGAATTTACCAATGTACATTGCCAAAGAGCCACAATAATACGTCAGCAGCCCCCCATCAGCTCCCCCTCTCCCGCTCCCAGTGCCTCCCACCCACCGGCAGCCCCGCCGATCAGCACCTCCCCCTCCCTCCCCACACCTCCTGATCACCTGTTTCATGGCATGCAGGAGGCTTGGAGGGAGAGGAGCGAGGGCGTAGCAGGCTCAGGAGCCGGGCTGCCCGGGGGGGGGGCAAGAGGGGCAATTTGCCCCAGGCCCCACAGGGGCCCCGCGAGCCGTGGCCCAGCGGTGGTCCGGGTCTTCGGCGGCATTTCAGCGGCGGGGGGCCCTTCAGTGCTGCCGAAGACGCAGAGCGACTGAAGGGCCCTCTGCTGCCGAAATGCCACCGAAGACCCGGACCACCGCCGAGTGAGTACAAGCGCTGCAGCTTCCCCACTCTGCCCCAGGCCCCCTGAATCCTCTGGGCAGCCCTGCAGGGGAGGGGACAGGAAGGGGTGGAGTGCGAGCAGAGCCTGTGGCAGAATTAGGGGTTGAGCAGTGAGCACCCCCTGGCACATTGGAAAGTTGGCACCTGTAGCTCCAGCCCCGGAGTTGAAGCCTATATGTAAGCGCGGGAATGGTCCCACTATTGTGGGGAATTTTCCTGGCTTCTGCACTACCCCAGTGAGGTGGGCTAGCGAAAGGATCTGAGTCCTCGCTCCCACTTCCTTTATCCAGAGGCCTCCCTGCCCTTGAGGACTCCCCTTCCACTCTCCTGTCTGGCAGAGTCCTTGTAACCCCAACAAGGCTGGGCCCAGGATTCCTGGGGGGGCTTGACCCCCAACCCTGCTGTGGTCACCTAGGATAGGGACTAGGGTGTCCCCACTCCGGGGTGCTCTCTCTGCACTGGGCACTTCACTGACCCATTGATCAATACATACAATTTAAAGCAAAAACAAGTTATTTAATCAACAATTAATTTAAAAAAAAAAGGAAAAATGGGAAAGGTTGAAGGAAACACATCACCCCGCTCTGTGGCGGGGAACATTACAAACAGTGTCTCTGGAACGTCAGGGCAGTGCAGTCTGTTCCTTGTAGGTCCCAGGCTCCTTCTCAGGCCCTGGCTGTGCTGCAGGGATGCTGCAGGTTGGACACTTGCTCTGGGGGTGGCCACACACCTCCGGGCTTTGGATGGTGGGACCTTCTTCCCAGCATCAGCGCCCCCCCGTCGAGTTAAGATCCCCCTCCTGGTCTGGCCTGCAAGGACCCTTGGCTGGGGGTGTTTTTCTGCACTGGGCCCTTTGCCCAGGGTCCCCCCTTGGCTGGCCCCAGTTGCTCACCACACCTGGCTCCAGCTCCAGCCCCAGCTCCACTCTGCCTCAGCACTGCTGCTGCTGCTCTGCCTCCAGCTCCCTGGGCTGCTTCTCTGGCCCCTCTGGCTCTGGGACTGCATCTCTGCTCCCAATACAGGATCTGCTCTCTCTGGGCTGTGTCTCTGGCCCCGCTGGCTGACACGGCTCTTAGCTCAGCTTGGGCCCCGCGCTCTCCTTAGCTCGGCCCCACTCTGTCTGACCCAGGCAATTCTGGCTCACACGGAGGACGGGACCCTCCTGGCCTCCTGACTCCCTGATTAGCCGGCCGACCCTGTCAATCAGGCTGACCTGGAGCATTGGCCTCTCCCCATTGTTCCTGGGGACTGTCAGTCTCAGGGTCCTGATTTCCCATTGACCCTTCCCCTTTTGGTACTGGGAGCTAACCAACCAAAACACCCCCACTGAGTGTTAGTAAGGGGGCAACAGTCCCCTTACATATACAAGGAGCACATATTAACTTCTGAAGAGCCGCATGTGGCTCCAGAGCCACAGGTTGGCCACCCCTGCCGTATTGGTTTGATGGCGTTATTGCAGTAGCACCGCTCCTGTCCTGTAGAGCACATGCTCTGAAGGCAAAAGCCGAGGGCGGGGAAAGGGCTGGGATCAACACCCACCTGGCTGCCCAGGCACACAGGCTGACCTCTGGGGTCTGTCTGCCAGCCCCCACTTTGCTAGCTCTGCTCCCTGGCAGTTCTGGCAGCTGCCACTGGATTGTGCGTTCCTTGCTTTTCAGTCCTGTCTTGAAGTCACTTGCCACTACAGCTGCATGGTCTCACTTCCCCTCGTGGTGGTGTGGGGAGCACCCAGGTCGGGGAGCCTTCCTCTGCGGGGGGCTGAGTTTGAGGTAGACGATGTTCCTACACCCACCACCACTCCGGGGTTGGGGGCAGAGTGCTGAGGGGGACGAGGGGCAATGGGGACAGTGGGCCTGGTTCTCCGCCGTGTCACTCTATCTTAATGCCAGTGCTATTCCATGGAGATCCGGCATTGCGCCAGCATGGCGCTGGAGGCTCTCAGCCTGTATACGTAATCGGGGATTGGTGGTGTCCGACTGACTGTGCTTGACTGAGGAGAGAGGAACAGCTGGCTATGCCATATTAGCACCTCTGAGAGGGTCTGGGCTGGAGGCTGCAGGTTCAGTGACTGCATTCCTCCCAGGACCGAGCGCCAACAGACAAAGAAGCAGCCCCAGGAGCTCGCCCCACGCTCCGCTGTCCCTAACGTCCCGTGTCTTTGTGTCTCTTGCAGTTATGTTTCGTCTCTACGACACCGATGGCAACGGCGTCCTGGACAGCTCGGTAAGCCCTAGCATGCGGAGCTCTCCTCACTGCATGTAGCTGCACAAGCTGGCTGATACTGGGGGGATGGCAGCTGGGTAGGCCAGGGCAATACAGGGCCCTAGGAGGCCCTTGGAGGGACGCTTGCAAAAACCAGCCCTGTCCTCCCAGCCATTTCTTTATGGAATATGTATTGTCTCCTAGAGAGACCGCTAGTTCATTGGGCCGGCCGACAGAGACCTGTAGTGTTTACGTGCACTGCAGCGGACCGCCTCTGATGCACTGCCATAGGTCTCTGCTGGCCATTTGGCCCAGGGCTGCAGGTGTGTCACCTCCTTCTGGCCAGGCGGCCCCTTCTCGGCAGTCACTGTGCAAAGAAGCTACCCAGATGCAAGTGCAGTCAGTGCCTCTCCCTCAAACAATCACCTGCTTCTCGCTCGGCTATCTTGTTTCTAGGTGGAAGAGAAGGGCGTGATTTCCTCAGGGTCAGTGCCCCACCACAAAGCAAAAGCCACCATCATAGCCACACCCTCATTCTGGGCAGAGAGAGAGAGACCCTCCCCTGCCTTCAGTTCTGGGCTTTGCCCTCTCTGGTTGTTGCAGATTCCTGGTGAGGCCCCTACATTAATTTTGGGGGACTCCCTGCTATCTTTCTTCCACCCCCCACACCCCCGTTTCTCTGTCTTGTCCATTTGGGATGGATTCTGACATGCTTAGTCACCTTGACTGGCACCGGACTCCACGAATAGCCCTGCTGAGATAGAGGCTGCTAGAAACTGGGATTCCCATTGCCTGGGGAACTCCCTGATGAAAACAAAAAAGTGGGTCTGAAACCAAATGGAAAATAAAATATCTGCATGTCCCAACATTTCATGTGGAAAAAGTCTCAGTAACATTTCCTTTGGGTCTTTTCACAATGTTTCTCCAGTTCGCCCAGCTGCCCAGAGCCCCAGCAGCCTGCCAGCAGGGAGCTGGGGAGCCTGAGAGCCAGGCATCTCGGGAGCTGGGTCCCCCAAGGCTTGTGGGCTGTCAAGGAGCTGGGGACCTACCAACCCCCAGGGATATGTGTCTACACTGTGTTTTAACACAGAGCCATGTGGATGTACCCAGGCGGGCTGCTAAGGAGCAGGTGGGCGAGCTGGCAGGAATCCCAGCCATTGGAATCTCAATTCCAACTAAACACTCTTTTCTGATGGAAAATTTCCCACCCGCTCTTCACTGAAACGAATGGGAGTGACTGGGGTGTAAGGTTGGGTGAGGGCTTGCCTCTCTGTGTGTCTGCGGGCAGCCTCTACCCCAGTAGGGCTCTGATCCACATGCCTTATCTCCCGCCTGCTCATGTCTCAGGGGCAGCGCTGATTGTTTCTCTTTGGTTCCTCCTTTTGTCTGAGCTCAGGAGCTAGATCGGATCATCAACCAAATGGTGCACGTGGCAGAATACTTGGAGTGGGACTCGACGGAGCTCAAGCCGGTAAGTGACAGCGGAGCCTCTGACTGCTGGTCAGGGGGCGGTGGTCGGGAGAGACTGAGTGGGGAAGGCTGAGGTGAATTCCACCTGAATGAGCTGCTGGTGCTACGAGCTCGGAAGAACACCCCTGCCCCAAGTGTGACTTCCCAGAGATATCCCTGTGTGGAGGCGCTGGGCTCCCCCGCTCCTGGGCTTCTGAACAGGGTCTTTGCTGTCCAGGAGCTTTCTGCTTGCTCCTGGCAAGTAGCTGCGGTGGAGATGGTAGCGATGTCAAGGATGGAGACCCGAGATGAGAAATAGGCAGGACTAGATTAGTACCTAAGGAACAAAGAGCCTGTCTTCATGCATCTGTTCTTAATCATCCGGGGCTGTTCAGAGAAGAGGTGCATGGAGAGACCTGATGGATTAGTTAGGAGGGCGTGCCAGTGTAAGGGGTGGGAGAGAGCATGGAGAGGGCTGCACTATGAGGGGTAGACAGGGTTGGTGGAAATGTTCTGGGCTTTGGTGTTTGTGCTGGCCTCTTGGAATGGCGTAGGCCTCTGCCTTGGGTCATTGATCTGGTACTTAAAATATGGGAATGCCCTGGCCATTGTGCAAGGTGCATGCAGTGAGCGGGATCACTGGCCATTGTGTAAGGTGCGTGCGATGAGCGGGATCACTGGCCATTGTGCAAGGTGCATGCAGTGAGCGGGATCATTGGCCATTGGGAAACATGCATGCAATGAGCGGGATCACTGGCCATTGGGAAAGGTGCATGCGATGAGTGGGATCACTGGCTGTTGTGCAAGGTGCGTGCGATGAGTGGGATCACTGGCCGTTGTGCAAGGTGCATGCGATGAGCGGGATCACTGGCTATTGTTCAAGGTGCGTGCGATGAGCGGGATCACTGGCCATTGTGCAAGGTGCGTGCGATGAGTGGGATCACTACCTTCAGGAATATGGGAACTCCCATGGACTCTTGTTTCCTCTAGATTTTGAAGGAGATGATGGAGGAAATAGACTATGATCATGATGGCACCGTGACGCTGGAAGAGTGGATCCGGGGCGGCATGACCACCATCCCCTTGCTAGTCTTGCTGGGGATGGAGACTGTGAGTATCCAGGGCTGGGCTTAGATGGGACAGGCCCTACAGGGCTGGTCTCCAGAGATGTACAACTCGGGGTTCAGGTGTAACTCAATTGCCAGGCACTTGGCTGGAGGAACTGGGTGGGGCATGGCAGAGGGGTAGGGGAACACTTCCTTCCTGCAACAACTCTGCCCGGAGAATAGGGTTCTGACCATGCCAGGGTGGAAATGAACACTGGGACAGAGTGGCTATGCTGGCTAGCCAGGGCAAGCTATGCAGGGCTTGCTTCTCCTTCACCCCACTCCAGGTACATTACAGCCCCTGCAGAGCTCGTTTGCAGCCTTCCCAAGGACTCCATTTGGCATGTGCTTTGTGGCAGCATCCCAGGTGTGAGTTCACCTCTAAGATGGCTGCACTGGGCCAGTGTCCCAGCAAGGGCCCGGGAAGATCTCCACTTGCATATCACCCTGGGGCCATTATTCTGCACCTACCCCCTCTGCTGTGCATGTGTGGTGTTCGAACGACCCCCCCTTGATACAGACGCCTTCACGCTCAGGTGTTGCCCGGGGGCAGCAGGAAAACCACCCTGCTTTCTGATGGGGGCAGGCTGGTCTGATTACTGCCTGTGATTTGTAATGGCAGCGTTGACGGGGGTTAGACAATGAATGGTCAGAAAGGAGCTAGGCAGAAAGGTCAGATGCTGGGGACAGCTGGTGCAACATTCAGAGGGCAGCTTAGGACCACAGGAGGGCACCAGAGCCTCACAAACTGAACGCTTGCAATCATGTCTTCTCACCCTCCTTCCAGCCATGCTGTGGGGAGTGCATGTGCGGCACAGAGCCAGCCCTTTGACAGGAATCAGGCTGCTCGGTGACTAGATAGAAAATGAATGGGACCTTCCTTAAAGACCAAACTGTCCTTTCGAATGTCTTCAGAGGGACAGGCTGGAATGGCGGGAGCCACTGCAGGCCAGCTCCTCAGCTGGCATCACTGCCTTGCCTCAGCTGCGGAGCTAGCCCGGAAGTGAGGTCTTGAAAATCAGCAAATACAAAATCTTTTTAAAGTCCCAATTCACAGGCAGTACGTGGGCATGGGGGGAAACGGCAGCTCAGATACATTTTAAAAGGCCAGAGTTACACCAGGGATGAATATGGCCCAAAACTTTTCCAGACAGTCTCTCTTCACCTACTTGCCAAGGCCTGAGTTCAGGCTCTGAGGCTTCTCTGTGTTCTGTGGTCTAGTCTGATAGCGTCCAGTGCATGGTGGGCCATGCTGCTCCAGCTGCCAGTGGCATCAGCAGCTCTAAGGAGAGACACCTGAGGATAGGGTTACCATACGTCCGGATTTTCCCGGACATGTCCGGCTTTTTGGGCCTCAAATCCCCGTCCGGGGGGAAATCCCAAAAAGCCGGACATGTCCGGGAAAATAGGGAGGGAGGGCCCAGTGGTGCGGGGCCGGGGGCCGGTGCGGTGCTCGGCCGGGGCTGGGGGCGTGGTGCTCGGCCGGAGCCGGGGCCGGTGGTGCGGGCACTTGGCCAGGGACCGGGGCCGGCGCGGTGCTCGGCCAGGGACCGGGGCCGGCGGCGCAGGCACTTGGCTGGGGGCCGGGGCTGGCGCAGTGCTCGGCCGGGGGCGCGGGCACTTGGCCGGGGGCTGGCGCGGTGCTCGGCCGGGGGCGTGGGCACTTGGCCGGGGGCTGGCGCGGTGCTCGGCCGGGGGTGCGGGCACTTGGGTGGGGGACAGCGCCCCAGGGCCCGAGCCGGACGGGAGACGCCGGGGCCAGAGCCTCTTGGCCTGGGCCGGCCGCCGGAGGGAGCCACTCAGCCAGGGGGGCCGGACTGAGCCGCGCTGCACCCCGCCCCAGCCCCAGCTTACCTGCTGCCTCCCTGTTTCAGGCTTCCCGCGAACATTTGATTCGCGGGAAGCAGGGGAGGGGGAGGAGCAGGGGGCGGAGCGTTCAGGGGAGGGGGCAGAGTTGGGGCGGGGCTGGGGCGGGGAAGGGGTGGAGTTGGGGCGAGGCCAGGGCCCCATGGAGTGTCCTTCTTTTTAAAAATTAAAATATGGTAACCCTACCTGAGGACAGAGATTTTAGATCTTGAAAGAGAAAAGGGCTTTTGGCTGACTGTTAAAAGGTGTTCCCACCAGGGGCAGCAGAAGCTTCCTAACAGTGGGGGACCCATCGGCACCCAGAACCGTGGCCCCACCGCCTCACACTGCCCCTCCTCGAGGCCCTGCCCCCACACCACCCCTTCCTCCTGAGGCACTGCCCTAGCATTGCCCCTTCCCCCGAGACCCTGCCCCATGCCACCTCTCCCCCCCCACCAAGACCTCTCCCCTTCCTCCTGTTGCTCACCCTTACTGCCATGGTTCCCTCCTCCTCCCTTCCAGCACCCCTGGTTCCCACCTAAGATTTCAGTCTCTCTCTTGTCTCAGCGATTTGGGATCTCAAGCACACCAGGCTTGTTGTTTGGCATGTGGAAGAGTTTTTTTTATTATTAATCATTTCAAAAATGTGAAGAGTAAGTCAAATACTAGATGATAGCCCCGTGTCTGCTATGGGACTGATTCACTGTGTGATGAAGTACAAGGGACGGAGTTAAGGTATTTCCTGACTTCCAGATGGTTAATTATTCATTCTGATGAAGTTCTTTATATTTAAAGTGTATATTAGGCCTGAATTCATCCCAGTAAAATTTGCTGTCCGTAGTCATTTGAAATGTGAAACGCATTCACTGCAGCTGTGTTTGTGCCCCTTCTTGTGTTTGACCTCCCCAGATAAGCTAGCGAACAAACTGACTGGCAGGAATGTTGAAGGGAACAGGGAACTTTAAGACTATTGGAAAGTGCTTGTGCCTTAAACATGAGCCGAAGAGCTGTGCTCATCCAATCAGGGAACACAAACGTATCGTGTGTAATCTCTCTAGAATCAGCACAGCTTGAAGGTTGAACAAACTGGGCACAGGCTGAGCAGGGATTTGCTTTAATTGTTCAGCAAATGACTTTGCATAGCAAATACATTGGAATCAATTGTAAGCTACTTGTGGGCAGCTGGTAAACAGAAAGAGGCAAAATGAGTGAAATGAATTATTTGTTAAACTCAAGTGTGTGTGAGATTGAGAGAGAGACTATCTATCTGGGAAATTCCTCTCTAGATCGCTGGATGACTGGAGCCCCACTGTTTATACGGAAGCGAGCTAGGATTCTTCAGTACAGAAATGATGGCCTTTACAGTCCCAGAAAATAAGAGATGTCAGCCAGCATCATGGGGCTGTTGGTTCAGAGTGTTCTTATCCGCCTAATATTGGAAGAAGGTTGAATAGTGCCGGATGGTTTTGTATTTGTTTATAGCGTGGTCTTCCCCCAAGCTATCTTTAATAAGGAACGTGTCCATGTATGTGGGTACCAAGCTGCCGTATTTCCACCTGTTCAGGAGGATCTAGCAAACCAGAAAGCTAGATGTGAAGCATATTCTATGTAATGGTTTAACCTGTACATCTCTTTGCCTGGCACACTATGGGTACGTCTACACGGGAGGTGTGATTTCCAGCTCATAGAGCTAGCATGCTAAAAATAGAAGTGTAGCCGCAGCAACATGAGCAGCTGGATGGGTTAGTCACCCCAAGTATGATCCTGTCTGAAACCCGAGGCACAGACTTGGGTGGTTGTCCCATCCCACTCTTTATATTGCTGCAGTGATATTTCTATTTTTAGCACGCTAGCTTGGTCAGAGCCAGAGCAGGTATGTCTACTCGAGCTGGAAATGATACCTCCAGCTCCAGTGTAGACATACCCAAAGGGACAACCTTATCTTCAGGGATTTCCGAGTTCCCCAGCAGACAGGCAATTCCACTACCTCCGCTGGAAGGCTGTTCCAGAGTTAACTACATTATAATTAGAAAGTTTTTCCTAATCGCTAAACTAAATCTCCCTTGCTCCAGATTAATCTCATTGCTTCTTGTCCTCCCTTCAGAGAAAATGGAGAACAGTTGATCACCATCTTCTTTATAATGGCCCTTAGCATATTTGAAGATTGTTATCAGGTCCCCCCTCTGTCTTCTCTTCTCAAGACTAAACGTGCCCAGTTTTTTTGCCTTTCCTCATCAGTCAGGTTTTCTAAACCTTTTATCATTTTTGTTGCTCTCCTCTTGACTCTCTCCAGTTTGTCCTCATTTTTCCTAGTGTGAGACACCCAGAATTGGACACAGCTGAGCCCTCCCCAGTGCCGAGTAGAGTGGGACAATTACCTCCCATGGCTTCCATACGACACTGCTGTTAATACAACTCAGAATGATATTCACTTTTCTTGCAACTGCATCCCATTGTTGACTCATATTCAATTTGTGATCCACTATTACCCCCAGTCCTCTTCAGCAGTACTATCACCTACCCAGTTATTCCCCAGTTTGCAGTTGTGCATTTGATATTTCCTTCCTAAGTGAAGTACTTTGCACTCGTCTTTATTGAATTTCATCTTGGTGAATTCAGACCAATTCTCAAATTTGGCAAGGTCATTTTGAATTCTAGTCCTGTCCCCCAAAATGCTGGCAGCCCCTCCCAGCTCCGCAAATTGTATAAATATACTCTCCGCTCCATTATCTGAGTCATTAATGAAAATATGGTCTAGTACCGGATACGGGACTGACCCCTGTGGGACCCTGCTAGAGACACCCTCACAGTTTGCTAATGGGAAGAAGTCGGGGGAGGGGGACTTTGTTTGTCAGTGTTTGACTCTAGGGAGCTTTTATGAGCAATGGAGAGAAATGGGTAAAGCTACCCAAATGACTCGCTATTGTCCTTAAACACACAGTGGAAAAGCACAAGCAGATCAGCCGCCTTCTCCAGAATGGACCTTGAACAGTCCCTGGTGTCAGCGAATTGCTGCCCCATCTACCCCGGACCCCCATTGTGCCTCTCCCTAACTCCCGCTGTGCTTTGCCTGCAGAATGTGAAGGATGACGGGCAGCATGCCTGGAGACTGAAGCACTTCAAGAAACCTGCCTACTGCAACTTCTGTCGCACCATGCTGTTGGGGGTCCGGAAACAGGGCTTGTGCTGCTCCTGTGAGTCCTGCTCTCCTAGCCCTCTGTGCCCCATGTATGGCCTGTGGCACTGCAGCACACTGACCAGCGTTCAACCCCTGCCCTTGATTTGCAGCACAGCCCTTGTCCATTTCTTTCAGGATGCTTTGGGTGCCACAAGCATCCGAGGAAAGCAAGCCTATTGTAGGAGTGGGAGGGTGAGGTTCTGTGGCCTGCGATGTGCAGGAGGCCAGACTAAATCACTATAGTCCCTTTTGGTCTTAAAGTCTATGAGTCTATAACCCTGGCCCCAGATAACGGGGCCGCAGCCGGAACCCCAGCTCCGGATAACGGGGCTCTGGCCCTTTCTTGCTTTCCTATCCTTAACAACAAAAGCTTCATTTGGGTAACTTGACATGTTTGACTGCAGTCTCCAAAGGCTGGGAAATTCAGAGATTAGTCTGAACCTCGATCCCTAACTCACCCGGCTTTGCCCAAGTAATGTAAAACCTTCCCCTAGTCCAGGTCTTTCTCCCCTGCCTGGAGTGTCCTGCCCCAACCGGGGAGAGCTGAGAATGGAGTGTCAACATTAACACTCAGCCAGGCAAACAATCCCTCCTTCCCAGTAAGGCACCCCTCTTCCCAAGGTCCAGGCCTAGATAACCGCTACACTGGGGTCCTGTTCTCCTCGCAGCTGCTGAGTTCCGCTGGGTCCTCCAAAGTGCTCATGGTCAGGCTCGATACCCCAGCTCCCTAGACAGTTATACGGTGCCCATCACTCATCTCTGCCAGCAGGGGGTGCTGCTCTCCCCTCCCTGCAGCATCTTCCTCCAGGCTTCCTGCTCTCCTGTTAATTCGATGGTAGAGGCTTGAGCCTGCAACTGCGGAGCAGTGCCTGGGAGGCAGTGAGTGCCTAGCTCCCCCTGGACGTCAGTGGAGTTTGAAGGTGCTCAGTCTTACCCAGCATGTGCTGCTGGAAACCTGCAGGCTCTGGCCCATTCTGTTTCATAAGCTAGCAGGCAGCCCACCCCTTCACATGGCAGCGAGGTGGTGGGTAGCTCCCACTACTTCCCTCCCTGCTCTGACTCTGGTTCTGGCCAACGCAACACATCACCTGGATGCATGGGAGCTCTGGCTCTTGTCTGTATCCTGGGGTGGCTCTGAAGTGGATGCAGCGTGCATGTACCGAGGGGACACAGCTGACTTCTTTTCCCCTTTCTGCTGCAGTTTGTAAATATACCGTCCATGAACGGTGTGTGTCCAAAGAGATTGCCTCGTGCATCAGCACATACGTGAAATCCAAGAGGAACACCAATGTGAGTAGCATGTGTGTGCACGAGTGCTGACTGGTTTCCCTTCCAGCTCTGCTAACGCCCATGCAGGATGTTCTGTTATTGGAGAGAGCCATGGGATTTCCCTGTGAGAGTGGCTGGCAGCTCAACTGTGTACCTGCGTTCAGCAGGGGAGATGAGTGAAGCTTTAGAAGCCCCGCTCTACCTTAGCTGGGGGGTTAGCAGACTATTGGCCAATGGACTCATCTGAGATCCAGCTGGGAGTGGACCAAAGCTCCACCAGAATGGATACTGGGGACAGTGAGGATGGGGCCAGTTCCCCCCCACATAACCACCCCTTCCCATTAACCTGCAGATCACTTAGGTTCCCATGGTTTGCTCTACGTGCCAGGCTCCCCAAAGCTATCATAGCGCTGGCTCTCCCAAGGAGGGGGAGCAGCAGAGGATGGGGCTGGCAGCCTTCCCCGTGGCTGGCTGGCCATACAGGAACAGCCTACATCCAGTTACCCCCGCAGAACAGGGCAAAGAGAGATGTCAGAGAACTTCGCAGAGCAGCTCTTTTTAACAGGACAGCGCCAGCTGGTGCTTGGGCCTCTTTGCCGTTGTCTGGTGTGCAAAGCAGGCCAGTGTCCAAGGGAACAGAGCAGTGGCAGTCCAGACCCCTGTTTATCCAGGGTCTCCTGAGAGACCTTTGACTCAACAGATTCCCTGTGTGCCCAATTCCCATTGCCGGTTAGCCTCTGGGTTTCAATGCTGGCCCAGATGGCGCCGTCTCTCTTTCATTTCTCGCCTGTTCTTTCAGGTCATGCAGCACACCTGGATCGAGGGGAACTCCCCTGTCAAGTGTGACAGGTGCCACAAAAGCATCAAGTGCTACCAGGGTATTACCGGGCTACACTGTGCATGGTGTCAAATCACAGTGAGTACGTGGAGGGGACGCTGTGCAGGGATGTCAGGGAGACTGAATGGCCCCGGGTGGGGTAGGATACACAAAACTGTTTGCTCCTAGGTTACCAGCCCATGTCAGGAGTGTTCAAAAGCCCATTACCGCCTGGCAAGTAGAAGGAGAGCTGCTGGCCTGTGTGAAATGAGCTGGTGCCCACCCCGTTCCTTGTGAGCCCTCCTATGAATTGCTGTCACCGTGAGTGCTGAGGGTCTCCACTGAGAAGCCAGCGGCTGGCTCGGTGTGAAAAATGAATGACCTACCTGTGACCCCACTATATCTGGGTCCAGGTCTGCCAGCAGGGGCTGCAGGGGAAGCTTGTGTCTTTTCAGGCTGTGACTGAGCAACTGCCATCAGCACTGGGCTCACTCTGCAGCCGAAACAGGTGGCCCAATGTACAGGCTCTGCGAGGGGGAGGAGAATGGTGCCAGCTCTCCAGGAGAACTGGATTCCCCAAGCTCTTCTACTGCCCTGGCGGCACTCCCACAGGGTCTGACAAGTCCCATGGCCCATTGTGCCAGCATGACAAATACAGGCAATGGCCTCTGCCAGTGGGAGGGAAAGGCTGTGGCAGGCCTGGAGAAGCCTCAGTTGGTTTCCCAGCCCACTTTAACCGTCTCTTCCTTTGGGTTAGAGATGAGATCTGAGAGGCGGCCCGGGGAGGGACAGTCATCCTGGCACTCCCTAGCGCCGGGCCGAGGATTTGACAGCTCAGGCATTGTGCTGCAGGAACCCACAACACATCACTTTCCCCGCCACAGTGGCACTTAGGGGTGGAGCAGATCACGACCCTTCCACGATGCCCCTTGCGGCAAAATCCATGTTCCATGGCAGAAATTCGAATGAGGCCAGGAAGGCTCTTGTTAGTTTCATGCTCCGCCTGTGGGGAAACTGACCTGAGCCAAGGAGGGCAGCTGGCAAGCGGAAAAACTCTGTCTCAGTTCTCCTGCAATGGCACGTTCCGGAGATCCCTTCCCCCAAAAATGGCACCGGACAAAATATTGTTCAAAACTGTGACGTGTAGTAAAGCAGCCCTGAGCCCTCTTCCCTTGAGATCCCGGTGAAGGGGGGGACGCAATAAGGGCAACGGGAAGAGGGTGGAAACAAGCAGGGACAGAATAAGACGAGGGGATTCCAGGAAGCAGGGAAGTGGGGAGAGCTAATGCAGAGAGCGATTGTCATGGGGGTAGAAAACCCCTCAGCTGAACTCTGCTCCCCCTGCTTCAGCCCATATTACAGTGCCAGGGCTCTCTGGTCTGTAGTGCTTGGGGCTTCCATGCATAATGCTGTCAGCTCAAAGGGTTGGAGAGCCAGAGCCAGGAGGCCAGCTGCCCAGAGGGAAGGGGTGGGGAGGGGAGGCGGTCACGCTCTCACGTGCCTTCCTCTCTCTTCCCAGCTTCACAACAAATGTGCCTCCCACGTGAAGCGAGAGTGTGACGGGGGGCAGCTCAAGGACCACATCTTGCTGCCTTCTGACATCTGCCCAGTGGTTCTGGTATGTCTGTCTCTTCCGGCCCATACGGCAGTGAGGGGCACGGGCATGCACATGCCCTCTTCAATGTCCCCCCCAGAAACCTGTGGGAACTCAAAGCTACGTCTGCTTGAGTGCATGGCTCCACCCTTCAAGCCCCGCGGAGCAAGGCAATCCCAAGGCAAGGCAGCAGTCAGCCCAGCCCGATACCAGTAGACCTGCATCAGCCCAGTAGCATCGCAGCCCTGCAGCATGCTCACTCCTCTAGCAACAGACACGATGCCGCCCGCAGGGCACCCCTCAAGGAACCACAAGGCACAACCTAACTCTGACCGCCCCTTGCTTCTTTAATTTGCAAGGTTGTGACTGCAAATATCATGAAAATGCTATCCTGCCATGCGCCGGATGGGTAAAGAGTGCACATCTCCTCACACCCACAACATCCCTGGCCTTACTGAACACAAAGAAACCTCTTCTGTCCAATTACACTGTGGCTTCAAAAGATCGGCTCAGCTTTGCAGTGCACGCCGCCCAGCAAAACCACACACACATAGATGGCAGGTGAAGCTTCCCCTCGGGAAGGCTAGCTCCCCATCCCCCACCTCTTCCTTCCACAACACTGTCCACACTGTACCCCAAGTCCCATCCCTGCTCTACCCCAGGCCCCTCCCCTTCCCCTGCTCAGCCCCATTTGCTGCGTGTGTCTCTCCTCTCCTTCCCTCCTCCTCCCTGTTCAGCCCCCCACCACCACCGCTGCTCAAAGTGTGCATCCCTCCTCTCTCCCTCCCCCCCACTCAGGAGGGAGGCGGCGGCAGCCGGACCAAGCGGGAAGGAGAGGAGGAACCAGCGAGCGGCGGCGGGGACCTCTGGGGTGGGGGGTGGAGTGCTGGAGAGGAGCAGCCAGGCAGTGGCTGGCGGAGAACACTGAGCTTTTATATGGGCCATGTAGGTTCCGGGGTGGCGGAGGAGGCGGTATCTGCCTCTCAGCTTCCAGGTTCATCGATAATCTCCCTGGGGAGTCCAAGGGACCCGGGAAGCTGAGTAGCAGATACCTTCTCCTCAGCCGCATGGGCACCTGCATGGCACATAATAAATAAGCATAAACTTCCAGCAGAAGCCCACTCCCAGGAGGGAGGGGAAGGGGCAGGGCCACCATGGCCTATTATAACCATGTACACACAGATGTCTTCCCCCACCATATAGCAGGCTGTAACTGGGCCTATGGAAGAAACCAGCAGATCACAGCTCAGGCTGTGCCATGCAGAGGCATCTCCCGTCCTTCAGTGTGTGCTCTCTGGGGATGACACTATTGGAGTGAGGCTCGGTGGATGCTGGGGGGCAATGCTTGCAGGCTGCGGTTGTGCTGGGTGTGGCTGTTGCCTTCGCATGTGATTTCCAGGTCTTTGAGTGACTGTGACTCGGCTCTCAGTCAGGGTGTTTGGGCCTGTGCCTACGCTATGGCCACTGTCATGGAAACTGCAGGGCCATCAGCCCCTCCTGCCCCCATGGGGACTTGTTTCTGCCAGACCAATCCTGGAAGCTGGAGTCTGACAAACAAATGCCCCTTCTTAGCCCCGCTCTTCGTTCGTGTGTTAGATTCCGTGCATCTTTTTCCTTCTAAAAGGACAGGCAGTCCCACCCCAGGAAATCAGACAGCGATTCCCCTGCCAGCACCTGTCCAGACGACACCGCCCAGACCAAATTCAATACCACCACACTGGACGGGCACGGCCTGCAGGTAGGTGGCTCTGAGCTGCCTCGGTCTCCAGAAGGCTCAGATGCTGGCCTGGGAGTGAGAAATCCAGGGGCAGGATGCTGAAGTCTCAGGCCCAGGCCAGCAGGGGATGAGGGTCTGACAGGGAGCTAGACTATTCATGCACTCTGATGGCTGGCTGGGGTCACGTTACCCCTGCTGGCCAGCTCTGCTTGTGTCTACTGACTTCCGGGTATTGGAATGAACTCTGGGACAGTCTGTCCTGGCGTGTCAATGACCCTACGATCCTTTCCCCACAATGGCCTTTATTTCTCCCTTGTGTAGCCTGTTGTTTCTGAGGAGCAGCTTCAGAAACGCCAGTGAACGATCAGTTTATGGTGCTAGTATCATCTCACTGTTTCCCAGTGCTCCCCGTCCGTCTCTTGCATCCATCTGTAATATAGACTGCAGGCAGGAACCGTCTCTTTGTTCTGTGTTTGGACAGCACCTGGTGCAATGGGCCTGGGGCCTGTATCATGACGCACATCGTTAATGATGAAAATATCGGCAGACAGAGCTGAACAGCCACATGGCTCTGCCCTGTTGTGTCCCCCATTATCCGCTGGGCAGTTCCCCACTGGGCGTGGAGCCATGGTGTGGAGCCTGCGCTCAGTGTCCCTCGCTGGTGCCTTCCTCCGTGTGGGGTTCTCTCCTCCCTTACTGAGAGCATGGACCATCCCGTCTTGCAGCAGGGCCTCATGACTCGAGCTCATCCGAGGCTCCACCCATTCCTCCCCCCTCCCCCCCCCGCCCATGGATGAGGGGTTTTCATACATGTCTCACGGGCGGGCCGTGTTCTGCTCTTTGCATTTCAGATCACCCCCAGGCCCGGGACCCACCCTCTGCTGGTGTTCGTGAATCCCAAGAGTGGAGGGAGACAAGGAGAAAGGTACGTTCTCTGCTCCCCGGAGGCACTGGCTGAGCATTTGCTTCCTCCCCAGTCAGGCCTATGGATCTGGGGAGCTTGGGGGCAGGTAGCGATGAGGGGAGCTGCTTGGGACAGAGGCAATCTGCACAGGTGCCCTGGGGCAGACTGGGGGCCCTGTTACTAACCATGCCAGTCCTTCCACGATATGGGTGAGCTGGAGCTAGTCGGGGCTGTCCTTCACCTGCCAGCCACGAGATGTTTGGGTGAAAGTCGCTGTACAGTGGGGAGTGCTCGGGATGCCCGGCTCCCTGGGGCACTGAGCTATTGCTGCTGACTTTTCTTCCTCTCTGTGTGTTGCTAGGAGCCCCACATAATGAGCAAAGATGGAGAGTAAGCAACAGCAGCCCCTCCTGGTGCCAGGCTCTGGCCAGGGTTTCTGCAATGGGATCTGCCCCGTGCCAGCCTTGCCCTGTGGGTGGATTCCCTGTCCGCATCCTCTAGGCCAGACAGCCCATTTGCATGGCTCTCCTTTGTTTCCAGGGATAGTTTCCTTCTGTTTCCGTCTCTCACTCGCCCTCTATTTCCACAGAGTCCTTCGGAAATTCCACTATCTGCTCAACCCCAGACAAGTGTACAACCTGGACCGAGGGGGACCGACTCCTGGGTATGGAGATGATAGACAACCCACGTCCCCACACCCCATCCTTACCTTTCCCTGCCTCTGTCATCCTCTCCCACCCCCCTGCCAGCAATAAGCCATCCCCTGTGATCACCTGACTCTCCCTCCTTGTGCTTCCACTTTCCAGGTTGAATTTTTTCCGTGACGCCCCAGACTTTCGTGTCCTGGCATGCGGCGGGGATGGGACTGTTGGCTGGATCCTGGACTGCATAGGTAACTCGGGATCACAGGTGCACTGTGTATGTGCCCAAGAGACCTGAGCTAAGGAGCTCTGTAAGCTGCTGCACCATGGAGCAGCCGCGCTTGTAACCTGGATAAGACGCTGTGATGGAGCTCGCTGGTCTGACTCCCTGTGGTGGAAGCAGACCTGCACGTTCCCAGAAAATAGGCTAAGGGGCAGCAGGTCCCCATTCTGCCCTAGCTCTCTTCTCTCCTGCCTGACTTGGTGCTGGTTTCCTGCTGCCTCCAAGCCTTCCCCAGTGCTGGGAAAGTGCCTGCCTCCTGCTGTCTGGTTTATCTTCCACTGCAGCCCTGCTCACTGCCAACCCTCTGGCTTTGTCTGTCCCTGTCATGTTCTGCAGCCTCCCCTCTGCTCCTCTATGCTCCCATGGCTCTTCGGGTCGAACCCTTCTCCACACTCTGCCCCGTGGCCCGCCCGCCACACCGGGGCACACGGCTTCTCCCTGATGTGCGGAGCTCTCTTCTGAAGACATCCCTCTGAGCTGCTATTGCTGCCCCGTGTTAGGAGGCGCCTACCAATGGCATCTTCTGGCAGCTCCTGGCAAGCAGGCTGAGCTATCAGACACTGGCTCCTGCCTGCGAGCTGCTCTCTTGCGGATGGAATCGCCAGGGGTAGAGGACACTTGCTTGCTACCCGGGTATGCTCATGCTTCCACATGCATTTGCCCCATTTCCACGCTGGCACAGGCTCTCCCTGGAATCTGCAGTGCCACAAAGAAGCAGAATCACTCTGTTTTTTCCCAGAAAGGATGAGTCTGGTTTTCAGCTCTTTGCACTTTCCCAGGAGCCCCTGCATTGTGGATAATAGGACAGGGACTTAGCCGAGAGGCTGCTGGCTTGTGTCTGTGCTAACAGCCTTCTCTCTTTGCATTGCAGACAAGGCGAACTTGCTGAAGCACCCCCCTGTGGCTGTCCTGCCACTGGGAACCGGCAACGACCTGGCCAGGTGTCTGCGCTGGGGAGGAGGTGAGGCTTCCTGACTTGGCCAGCTGGCCCACTCCGCCCCAAGCACCACAGAACACACTTCCAAGCTGCCTTTGTAGGCACATGCTGTACATCCGGGGGGCAAACTGTCCCTTCTCGGGATGTGTGGATACATGGCGCAAACTCACCACCGTGCTTGCCGTCCAGGTGCACGAGGACTTGCTGTTAATGCTAGTGAACATAGCAAATTCAGCTGCATCAGGCTGAAAATGTACCCTGGTGAGTCACCCCTCTGCTTTCCTAGACACACAGCTGATCTGCTGGGCAGCCCAGGCAAAAGATTCAAATTCTTATGGGGTGTGAGGGGCTTCTCCTCCATCTACCCTTGGGGGAGGGTGTGGCCTAGTGGATAGAGCACTGGACTGGGACCCTTGGGTTCTATTCTTGGCTTTGCTGCAGGGTGACCTTATGCAGGCCACTTAATGCTCTGTTCCTCAGTTTCTCCATCTGCACTGACCTCCTTTGTAAAGCGCTTTGAGATCTACCTCATAGAAGAGCTAGGAATTGTCATTTCGCAGTATGTCACCTCTCTAACTGGGATGGGGGAGCTCCTTGGGACCTTATCTTATTCTCCTCTCATGCGTACCACGTACACCAGAGCTGCTATTTCTATAAATAGGGAATAATAACAAGGAGTTCTCTCTGTCACTGCTGCAAGAGTCACGTTTCATGGCACAGTTTTGGTTCCAATCCCCCACATCATTCCCCTGAAATAGCCTGAGAATTGGCTTTCTGTAGGTATGTGGGGATGGTTTATCAGATGCTTCATCAGAATGCCAGCAAAGGAGAAATGAAACCCCAGCTGAGGCCCCGATCCTGTAACATGCTCCCAGCCAGCAGACCCCAGCACCCTCACAGAGCATCGCCTGGGCATGGGAGTCCATGGAGCAAGCTACAGGGTCCCGGTTAGAATGGCAATCTCTTACAGCAATGGTGCTTTCATCCAGCGCCTCACTCCACCTAGCTAGCCTGCTGTTGCACTCAAGTGCAGTCGGTGGTTTCTGCACAGGCACAGTCCCTGCTCTGAAGAGGCTGTGCTCTGGGGCCTTGTTTACACAGGAGAGTTGCGCCAGATTAACTTTGGTCAGTTTCAAAACTGCTGTAGTTAAACAGGTGCAAAGCCCTGGGTGGGTGCGCTAATTTCGGCGTAGCTTAGCTGGTAAGGAGCTGAGTTCAGCTGCATAGATATAAACAGAAATCAGAGTGTCTACATGGTGGGCTGCAATGGCTCCATAACCCACTTTTAGTTAAACCAGCACAAGTCTGTGCACAGAGCAGGCCTGAGAAGACAAGCCAGCCCAGGGGATGGGGGAGCGAGGCACACATACAAGTACAGCAACCGGCTGCGTGTGTGAGAGAGTGTGACAGGCCCTTGTCACGTGGGCTCCATTTTTGTGGGTTATTAAGTGATACATCTGCATTGGCCTCTCTACCTGATTGTTTGCAAAGCTAACCTGTCTGCATCTGCGTCTCCACCGAGCAGTTAATGGTAGCTGTGTTCTTGTCACTTAGCTCCCCGGTCCTTCTGAGCAGGGAGAGCAGAGTATAGAGGAGAGACCGTTCAGACTCTGACAACCCAGCTCTTCCTTCTCCAACTTCCAGTTCTTCTGGGCTTGTGTTAGACCCTGGCTGGGGAGTTAGGCAGTCCAGGTTCAATTCCCAGCTCCATCCCTGGGTGACATCAGGCGAGTCACTCTGGGCCTCAGTCCCTCCCATCTGTACAGCAGGGGGACAATTCTTTTCTCCCCCCTTGGTCTTGCCAGCTTGGGCTGTGATCTCTTTGGGGCTGGGACGGCCTCTTGCTGAATGTACATACAGCATCTAGCGCACTGAGCCTCTTTCTCCCCACCCACCCCCCCCCCGACCCCTGACAGCACGTCACGTTAGGTGCTGCTCTAATCCAGTCGTCACTCTGTGGGATTGGAAAGGCTCTGACTGGAAAGACAGATTTTTCTTAGGCTTCTAGTCTTCCAAATCCCAGAGTAGCCTGGCTGTGGTGGGTGTCCCAGGCTCTTTTCTGGCTCTTCTCTGCCTCCCATCCAGTCCCCTCTGGACTTCCCCGATCCAGTGCCTTGCTGGGTGGCTCGCTGCTCTCTCTGCCTGGAATCACAGGGCGCCCATGAGCACTGGACTGAGCCTCCGGGGGGCGAGGCCTGGGGTGTCGCACCGAAATCCCCCACGAAGCTGAATGATTTTCCTGCCTGGCAGCACTGCAGCAGACACTGAGCCCTTCCCACACTGGAGCGCCAGAGAAACAGCAAATGCCCTGCCGGGAAATGGAGCCCTGTGGAGCGTGTGATGCGCTGGATGGCCCAGTTTGGGTTCAGCCCTAACCGAAGTCGGCTGTTCCTCGCCTCTCCAGGAGCACCCTGATCTAGTACAGCAGGGTGTTTACACTCCGTTTTGGCTCTGAACTTCCCCACGCCCTGGGCCAGGCCACCTCTCCCTGACCAGGACAGCTTGCCACTGCACAAGTTGGGGTTTCCACCACCACTTCATCTGCTCTTTGCTCCCTCCCTCTTGGGTTCCCATGTGTGTGCATCTGAGCCAGGGGATCCTGTGGCCACCAGCCTCTCCTGATCACCGTGCACGACAGAGTGGGAAAGTCACTTAACAAGTCACACCCCCACAGAAAACAACTCCAGCTCCCGATTCCTGCAGCTTTCGAAACCACTGACCCCAGCCCACGTATCCCCACGGGGTCGGCCAGTAAGCCCTGCACAGGAGAGATCCTTGTGGGTTGGGCTCAGAGCTCGAGGACACTGACCTGGCTCTAACTCGGCCCCTCCTGCAGCCCATCACCCAGCTAGCTTGGTCCCTGGCATGTGGCAGAGAAGCAGGTGATGGGAGCTAAACCTGAGCAAGACAGAGGTGGCCCTGGCAGAAAGGGGGAGAGGTGTGAAGAGCAGGTCACCCCACAGCGGCTCCTGATCTCAAGGGAGTCTGCGCTCCCGTAGTCTCCTCGGTCCAGAGCCGGGAGTTGGTCACTATCCCTCGCGGCTTCTGGACATACAGATAGCTCCTGCTGCCAAAATAGCCTGTCACTTGCTGCTGGCATGAAGACTGCGCCCCCGAATGCTGGGCCGTGGTCAGAGACAAGGCCCTCATGGTTCAGTGCTGGATTGCTGGCTTTGGGCTGGGCTGGGAATGTGGACGTTGACATCAGCTGGGCCAGAACCCAGCAGCCATCCGGCCCCACCTCATGCTCCGCCCATGCCGCCAGCTCCCCGCAGAACAGCAGATCCACCTCGAGATCAGGGTTCCCACTGGTGTGCCACTGGGCTGAGTTACCTCCACGAGCAGGGCTTGCTAAGGGGCCGAGAGCTCCGCCAGCAGTTACATCCACGGCAGCGCTGATCTGAGCAGCCCCCGGACACAGCCTCATGCCAGCAGAGGAGAGCTGTCTTGGCAGCTGGTCCGAGGCTATGGCACGTCCTGCTGGAGGAGGTGAGAATGATCCCCAGGCCTCCCCGCCTTCTGAGCAAAATACCAGCCTGGCAATTTGCCTTCCCGCAACAACAGCAACAGGCACTAAGACCAGAGGAGAGGCAGGATGTTCACACACACAGTCCCCATCCTGTGGCCAAGGGACAGTGGGAGGCTCTCGGATACCCTGGTGATGGGCCCTGGAGAAGAGCCTCAGCAGAGAGTGGGCGCTGTGGCCACCCGTGTGGGCTGCTGGCCTGGTTGTTACTCGACATGGGCTAGGAACAGCCGCATCTTGGCTCCCAGCTAGACTTGCAGCTCTTGCTCCTGCAGTTCCAGAGAGCTGGCTCTGCAACCTGGGCAGTGAATCTGGACAGGGCCCAATGGCCCATGTGAATTGCCTGTGTTCTTTGCTGTGTATAGGCAGCCCTGGGCCCAGTGAATAGGATGCCGTTCTAACAAGATGGAGAGGGGCCAACCCCAAAACCCTGGGAGTCCAGGTGGGCTCTGCCGCTTGCCCGGGAACTCCTGTGAGTGGATTTATTCCCACCTGGAGCTAATCTTTGCAAAGCCTCCTCCCACTCTGCAGCGCTCGCCTCCAGCAACTGTGATGGCACTCCATGGGGGGAGGGAGGGATGGTCCTGTTTACTCTCTTCTCAGCTCTGCACCCTGCTGGGACCCATCCACTGCACCACGAACCTGACACGGCTCTGCCCTGGCCCCCCAGACCCAACACGGCTCTGCCCTGGCCCCCCAAATCTGACCTGGCTCTGCCTTTGCTCTCCAGACCTGACCCAGCTCTGCCCTGGCCCCCCCAGAACTGAACCATCTCTGCCCTAACCCTTCAGCCTTGACCCTCCAGACCCAACCCATCTCTGTCAATGACCCCCCAGACCCAACCCATCTCTGCCCTGACCCCACAGCCTTGACCCTGCAGACCTGACCCATCTCTGCCAGTGATCCCCCAGACCTGACCCATCTCTGCCCTGACCCCACAGGCCCGATCCTGACCCTAGTCACTGCTGAGCAGCGTGTGGTGTCTCCCTGATGGTCTAGTGGTCAGAATTTGGTGCCTTCCCCACTGAGGCCTGGGTTTGATCCTTGGTCAGGGAAACATCTATGGAACTTCCAGTGACCCCACAACTGCTGAGTCCTGCCCACTGCCAGTTACCCCACAAACTTCCCCCTTTTTGCCCTGATCCCAGGTCCTGCTGAGTCCCTCCCAGCAACCCTGTCGGTTGTTGTCAGGCCCTCGCAGCCTGATCTGCCATTGCAGTGCTGGGCCCTGTTTGCTGACAACACCAGCCTTGGTCGCTGCTGCACCCTACCAGCCATGAGCAAGTCTCTGTACTACAGATGACCAGGCTTTAGCATGCCCCAGGTGCCGCCATTGACCCCTGCCAACTCAGCATGGCACTGGGCTGTGTGTCCCACCTATTGCCAGCGGAAGTGTACACTAGCGATCTGCCCCGGTTAACCCTCTCGTCACATGACTCCAAGTGGCACTGCCATGTGTCCCGTTGGCAGTCACTGTGCTGCTCTGAGCATCTCTCTTGTGCTAACAGTGATCCAATCCTTTGTCCCTCCCAAGGTTATGAAGGGGGCAGCCTGCTGAAGGTGCTGAAGGACATTGAACACAGCATCGAGGTCATGTTGGACCGGTGGCGGATTGACGTGATCCCCACAGACAAGGAGGAGAACGGAGACCCTGTCCCGTACAGCATCATCAACAACTATTTCTCCATAGGCGTGGTAAGTAGTCCTGGGATTTCCCTTCCGGCAGGAGAACAATGAGTCTACTCAGACTTGGCTCAACCAGGGCGAGGCGGGATCAGTGAGGAGTGGTGTGTTGGGCTGGCATACACACACTGGCATAGCAGAGCCCTTTGGCCGTACCATGCCTTCCATGTTGGGCACACAGCCAGTAGCTTGACGTCACTGTGTGGCCCTGTGCTGGTTTACATATGAGTCACAGCCCTTCACCCCACGTCGCGACGGGCCCAGGCTGCGTGGAACGGCAGTGTGCAGCGACCTGTGGAGCATTTTCATGATGCTTTTTCAAATGTCTAGGATGCAGGCCAACGAGTCGGCCCACCAGCCTGGCTCCCAGCAGTCATCCCTCCTCACCCAGCTAGTCCCATTGAGGTCAGTCAGGAGCGGGTCCCTATTTTGCAGTGGCATTCCTCACTCAGACAGTACCCCGGGCACTTTGTACAGCTAGCCCTGGAGAGGCTGGGCTGCTGCTGGCTCTGCAGGCCTAGGCCACGACAGCAGGGGGAGATGGAATATTCCCGGTGGGAAATCCCGCTCAGGAAGGGCCTCCTGCAGACTGACATTGCTTGACAGCGAATCAGTGGCTTTCGTCTTTGTAACAGCAGATTGGCAAAGCGATGCTGGTTGAACTGAAGGCAGACGTTAGTGCCTGGAATAAGTGCTAGCCAAGCTGCCATAATAGCCTCTTCCCAAGGTGTCTCTGCCAGGGCACCTCAGTTCTGACCTAGTCCATTGCTGCTCCCCCACTGAGATCTGCTAAGATCTCTCACCCTGGGCCTGGGGAAGCCGATTTCAACCTTACGCCCTGATCTGCAGCATAACACACTCGTTGGGGGCCACATAATTCTGATATCCAAAGTCATCACCCCAGCAGCAGTCCCCTGCTGTCTCTCTCTGTATCCGATCGCTGTACGACTTGTGGGGCACCCCCCTGCTTTACAGACACCTACATACCCGGGGAGAGAGAGGAGGGCTTTTCAAAAGGCAACTCCAGTGGGAACAGAGTTAC
Source organism: Chrysemys picta bellii (assembly GCF_011386835.1). Lineage (NCBI taxonomy): Eukaryota > Metazoa > Chordata > Testudines > Emydidae > Chrysemys > Chrysemys picta. The sequence goes on along the minus strand of NC_088799.1, from coordinate 50,398,421 downwards.
ACCAACGCTGAGTGTTTCTGAAAATCCTCCCAGGGCCCCAAAGCATTTACACTGTGGAGATGTGTCCTCCAAAAAAAGTGACTCCACTCTGATATAAACTATAGAGAGGCAGGCAAAAGGGAACTGCCCTATTGGTCCTATGTGTATTGTAGCAGTGTGCAAACACCCAAGGCAGTGGCCAGGCCCTGTTGCGTCAGGCATGCAGAGAGGCAGATCCTTGGCTGGTGTTAATTGTCAGTGCTTTTTTCATGCCTGTTTACCCCAGATGAGGCCCTGCATCGTGTGTGTCTTGCCTTTGGGAGCTTGTCCTCTGCACATACAAGGCAGACAAATAGTAAAAGACAAACAAGAGCTCAGTCACAAGGCAGAAGTTGCGTAACTTGGCTTAACTCTTGGGTGTAATTCCAGTGCTGTCAGTGGAATCACACCTGCTCAAACCAGGTCAGATTTTGGCCCATAGCTTCTATTCCTGGCTCCTCCCAAGAACCTCTCTAAACTCAGGCAAATGTCTAATCTCAAAATCTAACCTGTCAGTGCCTCAGTTTACCTCTAGGAAATGGCTCTAATGATAGTTTCCAGGGGTATTGACTGAGCCTTTAGGTTTGAGAAGCTCTGTGAACTCTGATAAAAGCCACACAAAATACACCGCGAAGCTCTGGCTTTGGCTAGCATCCCTGGCTGGATTAGCTGGCATTTTCCCAGGTGGACTCTCCTGATGATATTCCCTGTTCATCTGTCTAAGCCAGAGATATTCAGACCTCAGGGGAAATTAGCTATGAGAATTACCCAAAAGAGCCACAGGAGTGTGAATTCATGGTTTCATTTTCTGTAGCACTATATATTCATATTCAAACAGTATGACGGGGAAACCTTTAGTTTTTATATATAATTCTCACAGCAAAATGACTGACCAACTATTATTATTTTATCAACTACAATTGGTTAATAACATAGTAAAAACATCCTGATTGGTTAATAACTTAGATTGGTTACTAATTAAATCCCACAGTGTTTTAATATCATGGGCTGTAAAGAGCCGCAGGAGATGCATTGAAGAGCCACTCGTAGGTCCCGAGCCACAGTCTGAGTATCACCGCTCTATGCCTTCTCGGTCACTTGGCATCATTTTTCTGTCCTCACTGCTGTTTGCAGCACATCTTGACTCATCCAGCATGACTCTTTCTTCCAAACCAATGATCAGCCTCGCAGATGGGGAATGATATAAGGGGTACAAGTCTCAAAAGTGCCTAAAGCCCAGAACCACAATTGGATTGAGGCCCCACCCTCCTAAAGAGGGGTGGAGCTTAGCACACACCCCTCGCATCTCCACCTCCCATTGGCTAGCTTAGGCAGCTCTCCGCCTATCGCTCTGGCTTTGTTGGAGCCCATGCTTAAGTGCCCATCTCCTCCCATTTATTATTCAAGGAACCTGGGCGCCAAGCAGGGGCGGCTCCAGGCACCAGCGCTCCAAGCGCATGCCTGGGGTGGCAAGCCGCGGGGGGCGGCCTGCCGGTCGCTGTGGGGGCAGCAGTCAGGCTGCCTTCGGCAGCATGCCTGCAGGAGGTCCGCCGGTCCTGCGGTTTCAGCGGCAATTTGGCGGCAGGGGCACCGATGGTGCGGGACTGGTGGACCTCCCGCCGAAGGCTGCCTGACTGCCGTGCTTGGGGCGGCAAAATACATAGAGCTGCCCCTGGTGCCAAGCTCGGGCTGTGTGGATGCCAGTGTTGTACCTGTGATTTTCTGGGCACCTAGTTAGGTGTGGTGATGCTGAGAGTCGCCATGCCAAGGTCCCTTTGTGGATCAGGGCATCAGTGACATAGGAGCCTAAGGCTCAATGAGACATGGGCTCCCAAGTGCATGAGCCTCTTCCCAGCACCTCCCCCCACGGCATCTGACGGGCACCTTCCCCTCGTTTGGTACGTTGCCGTTTCCCTCTGGAGAGTAAATGTCATTTATTTTCTTTTTCACATTTTGGAAGGCGGGGAGCCAGCCTGCTGGTGTGACCTTCTGAACGCCAGGCAGCCCCAGCTAGTCACCGGCCCCCCGCGGGCTGGCTGTCATTAGCAACGCGTTCTCTGGAAGAGAGGAATGAGTCTGTCCTGGCTGAGGCTGGCATGGTTTGGGAAAGTGGGAAAACAGCACACTTGAGTCATCAGGATGAGAAACCTCAGCCTGGGACACTGGAAAGGAGCCTGCGTGGTGGAGAGGCCAACTCTGTTCCGCCTCTGTGCAGGTCATCGGTGAGGTGCTGGCTCCACTGAAGCCAATGGGAGCTTTGCCATTGACTGCAGTGGGGCCAGGATTTTGCTCCACCTCTGCTTCCTTCACAGGTGAGGGTGGATTTTCCATCAGTCTGCAGGATCAGCCTCTCTATGGAGCAAGGCAGGATTGAGAGGCAGTGTAGAGCCCTTCCTCCTCCAAAGTGGGGCTTTACAAAGCTGGAGCCTCCCGCTGCCCCATGGCCTGGCCATGTCCGTGGTGCTCCTGGAGCTGATGCACAGCCAGCATGGACTGGGCACAATGTGCTGGGGGGCCCTCTGCAAGGAAGGGCTGGGACATTGCCAGCAGTGTAACTCTTCCACATTTCGAATGAACAACCAGGAAAGGACTAGAGTTTACGACAGCATGAAATGCAACTAGGGGAGGATTTAAAAACAAGGGAACGGGCTGGGGTCTGGGCTAGGAAAAGGGCAAAAATGCTGTTAAATGAGATTTTTATAACTGTTACTTTTTAATGTGTGGGGGGTGCCAGTCCTGCTACTGAAGGGGGGGTGCCCACCCTTCCACAGATTTGCCTTGTAGACCCTAATCCTGCAAATCTTTACATGCACAGCCAGTCCCCCCAGCAACACTTTGCTGCAAGAGTGTGTCAGGCAAACACGTGAGTTAACTCTTGCCTGGGTGGACTGTGGGTTCTCAGTTTCCTTTCTCTTAGCTGGGCATACCCTGCCTGGGGTAGAACCTGGCCCTGTGTGAGACAGATCTTAGAGCAGGGGTTCTCACACTGTGCTCTGGTTGACCATGATGCTCATTCTCCTGTTTATTTCCGGTTGCTAAAGTGCATCAAGCCAGATAAAAAGACATTGGCTATTTTTCTTTGTAAACAATTACTGTGGTTGCCACAGGATGGTAGGAGCCACCAGCTGGGAAGGGCGGTGGGCGTTCACCAGCGGGAGGAGGGATGGCCGCACTTTGAAAAGTTTGGAAATTTGTACTTACTTCTAGTATGGGCGTGAAAATGTCCAGGAAATTTCCATCGGCAAATCAAACCATTGGCAAACTCCTTCTTCCCCAGGGACTGAGTGAAGGCATTTAGTCCGCAATTCAGCAAAGCATTTAAATTCAGATCGAAGGTTAAGCCCACACTTAAGTGCTTTGCTTAGTCAGGGCCTTCGATTTGATGTCTCTCTGATTAAATTAAACCCATATGGACTGGCTGGTATTACAATGTTCTGCTGAGTGCTTGTGGCACACATTATTACTGGGCTAGAGTAAGATTACCAGCTCAAAATAGTCTCCGGAATGTCTGTCTTACTCACTAACACTGCTGCCTATAGAACCAGCAGGAAAATCTTTCTCCAGATATTGCCAGGTACCACTGAAGCTTTGAGAGAGCCCTGTAGTTCATATAATCCCATTTGCCAGCCCCAGTCCTGTGCAGCCATTCCCTCCCCTGTAAAATCAGGCTGGGACATGAAACCAGAGTGACTCTGTGTCATAACTATAAAGGGAAGGGTAACAGCTGTCCTGTGTACAGTACTATAAAATCCCTCCTGGCCAGAGACTCCAAAATCCTTTTCCCTGTAAAGGGTTAAGAAGCTCAGGTAACCTGGCTGGCATCTGACCTAAAGGACCAATAAGGGGACAAGATACTTTCAAATCTGGGGGGGGGAGGCTTTTGTTTGTGTTTTTTGTTTGGGAGTGGGTTCGTTCTCGGGACTGAGAGGGACCAGACATCAATCCAGGTTCTCCACATCTTTCTAAACAAGTCTCTCCTATTTCAAACTTGTAAGTAAATAGCCAGGCAAGGCGTGTTAGTTTTCCTTTGTTTTTCTCAACTTGTAAATGTACCTTTTACTAGAGTGTTTATCTTTGTTTGCTGTACTTTAAACCTGAGACTAGAGGGGAGTCCTCTGAGCTCTTTAAGTTTGATTACCCTGTAAGGTTAATTTCCATACTGATTTTACAGAGATGATTTTTACTTTTTTTCTTTAATTAAAAGCCTTCTTTTTAAGAACCTGATTGATTTTTCCTTGTTTTTAAGATCCAAGGGGTTTGGATCTTGATTCACCAGGAGTTGGTGGGAGGAAGGAGGGGGGATGGTTAATTTCTCCTTGTTTTAGATCCCAAGGGGATTAGATCTGTGTTCACCAGGGAATTGGTGAAAGGTTTCTCAGGGCTTCCCAGGGAGGGAAAAATTGGGAAATGGTGGCAGCGGAACCAGAGCTAAGGTGGTAGTTAAGCTTAGAAGTTTTCATGCAGGCCCCTACATTTGTACCCTAAAGTTCAAAGTGGGGATCCAGCCTTGACACTCTGGTTTGGGGATCAGCACTACTATATGTCCTTTGCTCCAAAGGCACAACCATAGGCAATAAACATTTCACGTGGCTCAGAACGAATAGGCATTTCTTCTTGCACGGGAATATGAATGGAGCATTTTTTTCCAACAGGCCATGGCTTGCCCAACCATCCCTGGAAGGGAAGGGGTTAATATCAACCATTCATGGTGTGATACAGCAGCACTGTGGTAAACATGTAGTAGGTCGCATGTGTGAGCACAGGTTGAGTTGTGAACATGAATCATCCGGGCCCCTCTCCAAGGAGATATCCTTGAGCACACAGCACTGTCCTCCCAGGAGGTTTATTTCAGAGCAGACAGACAGACAGACAGTTTCCTCACCCCTTCTCACTGGGCTTTCCTGCATTTTTAAAAATCATTTTTCCTAGTAAGCCCTTGACCACGTGGACTCGAAATGTGCTTCTTTACGAAGCTGCTTCCCTGCTGCATGGTGCCTATGGACGGCTTGGCTCCTGCGAGGTTGATCCAGAGTCCTAGGCTGCTGGGTTTCTTGTTTTGGTGGGGAGCCCATTGACCAAAAAAGGACACTGAGGCTATAAAACAAATTCCTCCACACAGTCTGTTATGGAAGGGTGCAGGGTACTGGGGAGCCAATAAAAGGGGGACACCCTGAAAGCTTAAGTCATGCTTGGGAGGTTTGGTATTGACAGAGGGCCCTGAAAGAAAGCCCTGGTGACGGGCTGTGTCAGTCTTGGGCAGCTGGACTGCCACTTCCTGTCTGCGCCTCCTTGATTTTTGGGCATGAGGACTGCCGGGCAGCAGCCTTAGCACCGCCCGGAAGGTTTGGCTTGCACGGAGCTTAGAGCGATGTTTAACTCGGGGCTCTCCAAAGGCCCTAGGTGGCGATCCTGTCGACGAATAGGCTGCTGATTCCTTGATGTGGTGCATGCATTGCCAGTGCCACCCGAGCCCTGAGACTTGAAAGAGAGCCACCAGCACAGTTTGCATTCTGTATTTTATAGGGACGCTTGAAAACTACGTAAGCAGCTCACTTTATAACCCCGCACTCACATGGCTGCTACATCCGGTGCCATGGCACATACAGGCTGTCACACCTTTCCAGACAAACAGAGGGTCTGGTTAAAATCTCCCCTCTAACATATCCTCCGTAGCGAGTCATGGCAGTTAATCTCTCATGTGGAACAATTAGAATGGCACACAGGGAGCCAGAGAGGGAAATTGTGCTCACTGGAGCATCAAGTGATATTCCACCTCCCCTCCCCCTTCCCACTGAGGTAGCTCTGGTTGGGTGATAAAAGTTAATTCCTTTCACCCCAGAGAAGCTGCCTGTAATGGCCAGGGCGTAGGCAGCTGGCCAGTAGTGCCAGCTCGGCCAGGGTCGAAGGCAGGAGTTGGGACTAGTTACCAAGCCAAGTCAGGAGATGGACACCAAAGTCAAGCTGGGCAGAGGGCCGAAGGCAGGGATCAGGAGTAAGATGGGGCAAAAGACAAAGTCTGTAGCAGTAGCAAGCCAGAGTGTCTACACTGTTGCTCAGACGGCTCCCTGGGGCAACTTCCTGGTTTAAATAGCTGGTGTATACCAATCAGGTGGCCGCAGGGTTCTTTTGCTTGGGCTTCTGTGGGTGGTACTTCCTGCGGTGCCTGATCCTCTAGCAATTGTCAAATGCTGCTTCACTCGGCTCCCCCATGGAGACATTGGTCACCCCGGACCCTCCAGCTGCAGGTTCTAGTCCCACAGATCCTTATGCTGCCCCATCATGACTTCTGCCTCGTTGTGACACAGCCAAACTGCCCTTTCTCAGTGTTAACTCCTCTCTCATAATTCCCTCCCTTCTCCAAAGTCCTACAGAGTTTAATAGAAAATAATCTTGCTGTTAAAACAACAAGGAGTCTGGTGGCACCTTAAAGACTAAACAGATTTATTTGGGCATAAGCTTTCATGGGTAAAAAACCCACTTCTTCAGCTGCAACATATCTTGCAACAATTCAAATCTTGCTGTTGAATTTTTGAATTGAGTCATAGAATTACATAGAGAATTCTAGCCCTGCTATGGAATCATAACACACAGCTCCAATAACCTACAGAAAGGATATTGTTCCCTGTTGCGTTGGATAGGTTGGAGAGTAATCCCAATAGATCCCCATTATGTTCTATAGGATTTAACTGTTGGAAATTTTCATAAATGTTTGACTAAAATACCCCATATAAGAGAGGGAATTATTAGCTTAAGGAATAGTTTAAAATTGCAGGAAACTGAGTCAATGGCATAAAATGGAGTTGTTTTATATGCATTCAGCTCTTGAGATAAACTGGCCTTCAAGGGCTGAAGGAAGGAAAGAAACACCATCACTTTTCCCCCTAGCTTGCTGTTTGGTCACTTGCCATCCTTCTCCACCTCAGAGGGGTGGGGTTTAGGTAGTCTAGGAGGGAGGCCAAGTTAGCAAATTGCATCTTGTTTAACATGCCCGTTTAACATGGCTGGCCCAAGCGCTCGTCTCAGGTACGCAGGCGTAGCTCTACAGAAGTTGATGGAGGAAGGAATTTAGGTGGTTAGGTGTCTGACATGCTCTTTTTCTAACCTGGCGTAGTGGGCGATATAGAATGCTGTCTCATCATAGAGTGATCTCATGCTATGTGCAATGAGTGTAACGTTATGGGACTCCCTCTTTAATACCCGATAACGGTATGCTAGCCGCTATACAGTACTGATGTAGAGTGCAAGATTCCAAGTCTCTCTGCATGACTAGAGTTACGGTAAAATCCCCAGACTGCCAATGACGGCGTTAAGGGCACAGAAACAGAGAAGTAAAATATTGAGTCGTCTAGTCCCTATCCTCCCTGCTAGTGCAGGATTGTCCCTTACTGTATTTTTTGTTGTTGTTCTTTTTGTGTCTCTAGGCACTCCAGCTTGCCTGCACGGCCAGGGAATTCTGTAGTTCCAAGGCATTAGCAGGACTTTAGGGGAAATCACAGCTTAGTCATGGAAATTTTTGATAAAATCAGATACCGTCAGCATTTGAGATGTCCGTGACTTTTCCTTTGTCACCTCCTTGCCCTCAGCCTCCCACAGTTCCCTCTTCTCCCAGGGGGGCTCAGCTCTATCAGCAACAGCAACTCACCCATTTCCTCGGGCTCGGCTTTGCTGGTAACTCAGACGTGGATGATGTTTGGCTGTTAAATAAAACCCCCCTAACTAGGTCTTTAGCGCAGAAATCAAAGCCCTGAGTAAACTTCTGTTCCAGGCATTAGCCCTCAGGAGCTGATGTCCTGGCTAAGGAGATGACGCTTACTTATCTGAATCTCAGCTCTTGGCAAGTTCATGTTGATTTTCTGGAAATGTCTCTCTTCTGTCATCAGGCATTTCCCATAACTCAACTCACGTGTCCCTTCGTTCCCTCTCCCTGCAGGACGCCTCCATCGCGCATCGATTCCACGTGATGAGAGAAAAGCACCCTGAGAAATTCAACAGCAGGTAAACCCTTTGGCCATTCCATTGTGATGCTGGTGGAAGCATTCCCCACCAGCTACGGGAGGAGGAGGAAGTCCTGCATTGGACCAATCTTGCTTTAAGGACTTGTCTTGCAGGGAGCACAAAATCCAACTGTCTAGGCTTCTGTTACCAGCATGGTCCTGGGAACTGGATAGGGGTGGTGGGCATAATAGGCCAGGGGAGGCTCCCAAACAGCCACCACCCCGCTGTCTCAGAAAGCACAGATGCCTGGGCTGTGGCCTTGCTTGCGCTCCACCCCAGGGCCCCGCTCCCATTCTTCCCCTTTGGCCCCACCTGCGCTGCTCCTCTTCCCACCCCCCTCCGAGGCCTGCCCGCGCTCCGCCCCTTCCCATCCCCGCTCCGCCTCTGCCCTGAGGCCCCCACCGCTCACTGAGTCACATAAGACAAAAGGAGTATGTGAAGCACCCAGGAGCTTTTGGCTGAGTATTGTTTTGAGTAGAGGCACATGGGGAAGGGGGGAGGCAGAAGAGAGAAAAGAGTAAAAAAGACAAGAAGAGAGAGAGAGGCAGAGGCAAGCAGCAGCCTGTGAACAAAGTGTGACCCTGGATATAGCTAGAGAGAGAGATTTTGGGTCTGTTGGCTAAAGAAAGTTGGGGCTGCATGCAAGCTAAGAAATTGCTCCCTTTGTTCGTGGGTCCTCCTGCATTCAGAGAAGCAGAATTTTGTACGTTCCTAGTAACTAAACAAGGTGACAGCAAAGAAAACAGCAGCCTCCATCGATGTCTCCTTCTAGCTGGAACATCCCCAGGGCCCCGCACTTTGACTAACCAGTCGGGTTGAAAAGGCGCAACCAGCCCTTGTGGAGAAGGCAGTAAGAAGAGGGGCTTTGCCATATGCTTCAAAGGTTAAGATCTGGGCTTTGGTGGTGAGCCATGACAGACTTAATCCAACCTGGCTGTAAAATAGAAACAACAGCAGTGGGAGCGCTTGCGGCCCGGAAGCTGCACCTGGGCTGAGAAAATAAACATGCAGTGCACTGTGATCGAGGCCGTGTTGGGTCTGTCGGTTCACCCATCCTATAGGGCTGGATATTTCAGCCTTCTTGGAAAGGTGCAAGGATTTGGCTGCAAACCCAGCTACATTCATTCACACTTTACAATTAGCTCCAAACTCCAGGGCTAGCAAGAGCAGGCTATCCAGCACAGGCAGAGCCGCAGGTTGGGACTAGCTCATGTTTCACTTGGAGATTATAAAAATGGCACGTGGGCAGCAGGAGCCAGTGGCTTATGATCCGTGCAAGAGAGACACAGGCAGATCCCCCCGCAGGGCCCTGATTTTCAGAAATTCCTGCTAGAGAAGCACCAAAGAACCTCAGCTCCAGCTTTGGGCTACAGTGCAGAGCTCTCTGATCCTGGGGCAGCTCTTTGAAGCACAGCCCGGGGAGTCAAACAAGCCCAGCACACCTTGTCTCTCTGTCCCTCCCCTGCCACCAAGAGCCACCTGAATAACAGTTAGGGAGAACAGGAGCCACTCCCCACCTGCTCAAATCCCAGGCAGCTCAAAAGGAGCTGCAATCAGGCCGTGGTTTTGTTATTTTGGGGCTGCAGTGTGTGGGTGCTGACAGCTTATCCAGCCACTCCTGCTAACCCCTCACATCTCATCCCATTGGAGTCAATGGCCAAATTCTAGTGACTTCCGAGGGCTCCAGATTTGGCCCTTGTAACAGAGGGGATGGTCCCTGGGCACTTATTTGGTGAAGACCAATGACTCATAGCCCATGGCGGGTGGCCTGGCCCCTCCAAACTGCAGGTCCCCTGCTCTTTTTCCTACAAGAGATCCAGCACCCACGCAGCACAGTGGCCTCACCTAACACCCTCCCCCGGCACGCCCCCAGCCTGAATCTCCTCTCGGTTTCTCTTGCTATCTTCCTGCTTCTTCCCAGCAGCCCACCTGGCCTCCATGTTGGCTTCCTCTCTTGGACCCCGGTGCAAGGGAGGCATCTGGTTTAAGGTGGAGCAGGGACCTCCTGGTTCAATGGGCCCCGTCCAGGAGCTGCTGGTGCAATGTGCAAAAGCGCTACCGACAGATTTTGCTACCGGCTCAGTCGGTGTGAGCCCGCTCAGCCCCAAGCAGCTCTGGGTTTGGACACCATCCCGGAAAGCGAAGTCATTGCTTTCCCTGGCTGGGGGTGCTGCGTGCGGCATCTGGAGCAAGGGAGCTGAGGAGGTGGCCCCTCTCCTCTCTATTCACTGCTGTCTGACTGCAGCCCCTCCGCTTCCTTCTCGCAGTGAGGAGCAGCCAGAGCGCGTGTGGCCAGTGGGGGGCTGTGGCTCTCCTCCCCCATTCCCCCTTCTCCCCCCCAGAGATCCAGGGCCAGATTTCCTACTGAAGCACCTAAAGGATGAGGTGGGCTTTTCAGCAGTGCTTGTGCCAGGCGAGGGCTGAGCCCTTCCAGCCATGACATGGAGGTACCTAAGACCTAGGCCCTCTCTGTACATAGTTAAAAATGGCCTGTCGGTGACCAGATGTGGCTGGAACAGACTGCCTCCCAAGTGTGTGCAGAGAGGAATCTGTGCCAGGCGGTAGTGCCTTGGGCCGCGTGTGCACTAGGAACCTCCCCAGCTGTAATGGCTCCTGCTGTATGTGGGTAGAACTGGCAGCGAAGGCAGGACTGGACTATGGTCTGCTCAGAAACTGCGGCTGTGCCTTGCTTAGACCAAACCGTCTTCAGCCCCAGCTGCCTGCAATGCATAGTAGCCCTGCATAGGCGGGTTAAACATGGCCTTTAACATGGCTAGAACATAGTTTGATTTCTAGTTGTGCAAGCAAGGAAAGCCCACCTGCTCACATGGTTTGACTACAACTACTTGTGTAAACAGGGTGCTGTTTTGGTAGGCAGGGCCGGATTTAGGGGCAGGCAACCCAGGCAACCACCTGGGGTGCCAGGCTTGGGGGGCGCTGGAGTTGGGGGGCTGTTTTTGTTGTTTACAGATCCTAGCATGCAAATTGAGCATCTTATATGATAGGGATAAATCATGCATGCAAATTGTGCAGCCAAGTCGTGAAATGGGCTACACATGCAATACAAAATAAGGAATTCAAAAATTTAACAAAGGGTAGGGGAATGCCAAAGACGCTCCTCTTCTGGGGCACCATTTAGTTTAGGGCCAGCCCTGTTGCTAAGGTAGCCAGAACCATAAATGATTTCCGAGGATATGTCACAGCCATCTCATCCAGGTGCCTGGAAACTCTATCAAGCGCCCTCCCTTTTGACAGTGCCAGAAAGCCACATGTCTGCTTTATTGTTATTCCATGGGCATCTGTCACAGTGTATCTGGACCCCTGTCCTATACGTAGCATGAGGCATGTATTACAGCTAGGTCAGGTACCTGAGCAGAGGTAGCATACGCTTCACTGCAGGTTAGCTACCCTCATAATTACCATGACTTCCAGGTGGGCTTGTACAGCCCAAGCTGAAGCCCATGTGGCTGCAGCTTTACTTAGCCAGTACCTGAACTAGCTAGATCAAATCTAGCTCAGGTACATCTACATACGATTGTGGTGTTGACATACCCTAAGGGTCACATTCCCAAGTTTTTCTCTGCAACCAGGAGCACTAGAAACTTGTAGTTGTTTTTAATAAAAGCTGAGATTCTCACACAATCCCCTGACTCCAGGAGCTGGGGCTTTAAGAAAATCACCAAATATTATGAGAGTCATGATAAAACCATGAGAGTTGGCACCGCTGAGAATAGAGCAGAAGCAATGCTCGGTAGTTGGAAAGACAGTAGATTTAAGGGTAATACTTACTTTTCTTTATTCTAATCAAATTCCTTGTTCAGTGTTAGAATCTGTTGTTTCAGTGATTCTTTATCACTTTCACATAAGAGTTCTGTCACACTGCCCTTTGCATCCATGTGAGTACTAGGTGCGTAATATCAATGAGACGTAAACCTTCCCAGATCCTTTTGTGTGATGACCAGATGGAGTTTTTCACCCTATAGCTGTTCAGCCCATCATATCCAGCCTTGGTTGTCTTCAGCCATGGCCATTCCATATCCTCCTCCAGTTGCAAATTGGTACATTGCGTTCTCTAGTCATTCTTACTGGAGTAGGGCCAGAGTCCCTGCAGCTGGGGAGGGAGGGTGTAAATCACCCTGATGCACTGGCAGGTGAGCAAGATGTGTCCTGCTGTCTCCTTTTCTCTTGGGTTTCCATGGGGCTGGTTGATGGTGCAGGCTGGTTAGAGGATGCACTAACTCATTCCATCTTCCAGCTGCCCTGGCCAAGTCCCATCCCTAGCCAGAGTTCCTCACTCTTCTGAGGGTATGTGCCATCTTTGGGCCCCCAGAACAGAGAGAGGTTTCAGGTGCTTTCCACTGTTGCAACTCCCCTCTCTCCCCCTCTATGGCCAGGGCCTCCACTAGGGTCTCTGCTGAAGCTTTGATTTGTTAGTACGTGGTCTGTTTTCATTAGGTACTAGAATAACGAGTCCCTGTGTAACATCCCTTCAGGTTAGTATTTGCTGACAGCTATCCTGTCTCCCTCCCTAGACTGAGCATGCCCAGCTTTCTGACCCTTCTGGTGTGCCTGCTTTCTGAACTCTCTGCCAATTGAGCAGTTTTGAAACATGGGCACTGCAGGGAGGCGCCGACTTGCTCAATTGGGTGCTCAAATCAGGAGGCACATTTGGCTCTCTTAAACCTACCAAATCCACCAATTGGATATTGGTGGGACTCCTGGAACTCAGAATCGGGGATTAATGCCAATATCCCAGTAACCATTGCGACATGTAAGTTTCTAAGGCTGTCTGCTGGCCGTATCCAGAGAACCAGTTCAGTGGCCAAGTATTCGTTTGGGTGCTTTCATTTAGGCAACAGCCTTTGAAAATAGGGTTCTGTTGTTTGGGAATTCTGAGCCACAGAGCTGTCCCCTGTGCCCCCGATGGCCCTAATTAGTGATAGTGAGACAGCAAGAATTACCTGGCTTGTTCTACACGCAGTCCTATTGATGCAGCCCAATATAGCATGCTCCTTTTTTGCTCTAACTTTGCATTGCTGACTCACGTATAATCAATCCTCCCCTACAACCTTAGATCCTGGCGTGTGCTGCTGTTTCCTAGCCAGGCACCCCCATTTGCGTTTGGGCCTGTGCCAATGAAAGCATTTTGCATTTGTCTCTAGTGAATCCCATTGATTTTTAGCCACTCTCCCCAAGACCACAGTGTATTTTAATCCAACCCCTGATACATTTCCCTTCTCTCTCTGTTCCTGGCTTTGTAGCAGCTAATTCAATCAGCTTATTACTACCCTATGATTTACTTGGCTAGCACCCCAAAGCATGCAGGGGACTCTGAAACCATGAAATCACCTTAATCTCTGGTTCAAATGGGCAATGTGTATTTAATTGATATTTCTGTATTTTTGGTCCTTTGCTGCTAGACACTGACCACTCACCCCACTGACAGCTTTGGGGTCTTCCTTTTGAGATCCTCCCTGACGTGCCTGGTCCAGCTCTTTCCTCTATTCAGTTTCCGTTTAACCAAGCTAGCTGCTTCCTTGTGCCTCCATAATCTAGCCCTCGTTGCACCCTGCTGGGCAAAGTGATCCCCGGCCCCGCTCCCAGCCTCTTTTCCATGCTGCCCTCCACCGCTCGAACCCATGTTCCCACAGCTGGCATGGGACTGGGGAGATGCGCCCCCCTGCTGCCGCTATGGGGGCCAGTCCCTCTTCTCCGAACAGGGGTGACGACCCATGAGGGGCTGGTAGGGTTCCTGACCCATGGGGGAGTGCAGAAAGGGGTGGAGCAGAGAGCCTGCTGGAGGTCTCCTTTGCCTGGCTCTGCTGTACCCCATCCCCTGTTGCAGTGCCTTTCCCCTCAAGAGGAGAGCTGGGGACTGAGAAGAGCTTTTGCCCCACCCCACCTCTGTCCAGGAGGAGCTGAGAGGACCGCTGCCTCTGAGAACCCCTGTTGTGACTGCTGCCGTGTTCTCTAAGTTGTTACTGCAGACCCTGAGCAGTTCTGGAGAAGGCTCGGTGCACTTGACACCCGACTGTCTCTGCACTGCCTGGTTTGGCTGTCAGGGTGTGGAGCTGCTCCTGTGATATGCCAGTCCTGGCCAAAAGAGGAATTCCACCCCACTGCCTGGCTCAGTGTGAACATGCTTGTCGCAGTGTATGTACACCCCATCCCACTTTGGGACGGGACAGGGTGGTGATATCACCGCAGTTAGTCTCCCTGGTGGCCCTTGGGGTGAACGCGGTACAGCCCAGAGGCTGCGGTCAGGTACAGCAGCCCTTACACTCAGGGCAACACGGCCCAGTGGCCAGAGTCAGTCTAACAACCCCCCAGCCCTAGGACAGTGCAGCCCAGCAGCTAGAGTCCATGTAATCACCCTCGGGGACAGGGCAGGGCGGCTCAGCAGCCAGTGTTCAGCTAGCAACCCTCAGGTTCGGGGCAGTGCGGCCCAATGGCCAGAATTACAGCCTAATGGCTACAGTCAATATGGTGGCCCTCAAACACAGGGCAGCACAGGCTAATGACTAAGGTCAATATGGTGGCCCTCGTACACAGGGCAACACAGCCTAATGGCCAGAGTCAATCTGGCAGGGAAAGGTGGGGGCCACCACCAGGGGACTGATGGCCCAAATAGGGGGTCCTGGGCCCACCCAACTCCACTGGGCCCTGACCCAGGGCCCTAACAGTGACAGCGTGGTCCATCACTGGGTTAGCAGGGAATCCCACCAAAACACGCTCACCTCACTTTGTTGGGAAATACCATTTGGTCACACACACACACACACGGGTCGCTTCCTAACGTAGTTCCAGAAGCTGCTGTCCATGGGGCATCAGGGTCTCCGAGCTCCTCAGCGTGGATGGTTCTCCAGAGCTCCTTGGGCTCCAGGCCTCCAATCCAGGCAAGGGTTGTGGCGGCTCTTCAGCTGGAGCTTCAGTTGAAAGTCCTTCCCCTCCAGCCATCCACCTAGAATGAGCTGGGCTGCTCCCTTTTATACTGAGGCAGCAGTTGGAGTATGCCTAGCATGGCCAGCAGGGCGGGTCTTCCACCGCCCATAGTGTGGGGTTAACCCTTTCTTCTCCAGTGCGGGGTATGCACAACCCGTCACAAAGCTCAATGATTCCTCTTCTGTATCCAAAGCTGCGTCTGGCATCCCCTCGCCGGCATGAATGCAGGGCTTCAGAAACGTCTCCACTTCTCTACGCTTGGGCCTTGCCAGCCGCCCCAACAGCCCATATTCAGTTGGTCTCGGGGCATGTGTATGTATCACATTGGCTGGCCAGCGTCACTCCATGTAACAGTATCCCACTTTTCCTAGGAGACAAGCTTGTGGGCAGGGTCTCAGCAGCAGGCCGGTAGAATTCCCCTGTCAGTGGGGCTGGAGAACCCTGGCCTGGAGGGGAAGGGGTTAGAGATGGAGCCATGTCTCCAGACAAATGTGTTAATGAGTCCTCCCAACTCTGTGTGTTCTGTGTGTCAGGATGAAGAACAAGCTGTGGTATTTTGAATTTGGCACGACTGAAACCTTCGCTGCTACCTGCAAGAAGCTCCACGACTACCTAGAGATCGAGGTGAGCTTCAGCGTACGGTGACCATTTGTCCAAGCGTGGTATTGACAGCGTTCCCATCAGAGTCTCCTCCTGGAGGCTGTGCTCCTGGGAATGAAATGGTGGCTCTCAGACATCTGCCCAATGAGGGACTTCCAGGAGTGGCAGTGAATTGTGGCCGGTAGCAAGCTGAAATCAGAATATTGATTGGCAGAGGGTAACATTTTCAAAAGCACCTTGGTTATTTAGAAACCCAAGACCCATTTTCAAAAGTGGTTTAGGCACTTATGGCCAGATTTCAAAGGGTATTTAAACACCTAAAGATGCAGATAGGTGCCTAGTGAGATTTTCAAAAGTACCTCAGTGCCTAACTTTCATTGGATTGGTTAGACACCAAACCTACTTAAATGCTTTAGAAAACCTCACTAGACACCTATCTGCATCTTCAGGTGTCTAAATACCTTTGACAGTCTGGTCATAAGTGCCTGCCATTTTTGAAAATGGAACTTAGGGTCCTAAGTCACTGAGATGTTTTTGATAATTTTACCCGTAGGCTCCTAAGTCCTGTAAGTGATTTTGAAAATGTTACCCATCGATGCAGGTATCTGACCATACAGACCCACCTCCATTTTTGTTTCCCTAAAGTATCGTTTCAGAGCAAAGGCAGGTATCTGATCTCAAGCAATGCACCATTGTTACATTCAATAAGTAGACTGCAAACTCTTTGGGGCAGGCAGCATTTCTTCCTCTGCAGTTGTATAGCACCCAGCAGAATGGGGCCCAGATTCTGACTACGGCCTCTGAGCGTCATGCCAGTGAAAATAATAAATAGCGATCATTAGAGTGTTAGGCCAAGAAAGCCCAACTCCTGACCTGAAATATACTGATGTAACTGCAGCTTGAAAATGTTTTAGCATAGTCCCCTGAAACAGTCCTGTCCTCACTAAGTAGTTGGTATGTAAGTAGCGGTGTTCTCCACTGAAAGCAGCTCCATACTCCTGCTTGATTCGCTCAGTGACAGCTCGATCCAGGAGCGATTATGTGACCTCACTGGGGCGTGATGTCACTAGATATGCTGGGGACAGGGAGGAAGCTGGTTGAAAGGAGCAGGCTTCTGCTGACGTCCAGATCTCCTGATTAGCAGCCCGGGGAAAGGAAATGGACAAGACAGCTCAGGAAAATATTTTGGTCAAGTTTGTATATTTGCAAGGTGAATTCTCCTTAAACATATACCAGAGAGCTGGGAGCAGGGCACTTGCCCTAACTGCAGCCAGCTGCGGGAGAACAGAATACTCCTGTTTGTGCCTTGCAGCTGTACTGGAGAGTGGGCCTGGAACAGTCTCTCTCTGTAAACGCTGTGTCCGCACACAGCCGCCTTTTGGCGACATGGAAACAGCCTTTAATTAGAGAAAGGAGGAGGGGGGAGCCACTTGTCAGTGGTTGCTAAGAGCTCTGTCATTTTACAGTTCGCACTGGGGGTTTTGTGCTGTGTTTTTTTGTAAACTTCCTGCTTTCCTTATCTCTGAATAAATGAACCTTTTATTACTTATTCATGAGGGCTAGA
The DNA here is from genome assembly GCF_011386835.1 of Chrysemys picta bellii. Classification (NCBI taxonomy): domain Eukaryota; kingdom Metazoa; phylum Chordata; order Testudines; family Emydidae; genus Chrysemys; species Chrysemys picta. Next base: position 50,381,302 of record NC_088799.1, on the reverse strand, counting down.
AAAAACAGGTCGGTTGCCACAAAGGCTGACGTGGATCTGACCATGCAGGCCATGCTGCTTGCAATTTAATTCATGTCCAGCAAAGAAAATCCCAGGAGATCCTAATCTCCCGCAGTGTATCTCATCACTTAATTACAATCCGTATAGGAAAGGTTGGGAGGGAAATAAAAGAGGATGAATAGTATTGCATATGAAATCCTGCACTGCAGACAAGTGTGGGAAGTGGAACCAGGGAAAAAGATGCTATAGATAGCAGAGGGCATATGATGGAGGGGCCGGTGTTAGTCAAAGACAGCACCATGCATTCAGCCCATCCACAGATGGAGAAATGCATGTGGATTTTACCTCCAGCAGTGGAATTTTCCTCCATCCTCCATGAGGAAATTCTTTCCCCAGCTCTGCCCAGGCAGAGAGAGCAGAACGCCAGTCCCAGGAGTGCCCTCTGGGTCAGGCAGAACTACCTGTAGTGAGCTAGTGGAGGTGGGATCATGGGGACTGTTGGGTATGGGCGGCAGAGGGCAGAAAAGGAACCAATCGGCCCAGAGGATAGGTCTTTGGGAGGGACGCTGCATGGGAGAGAGGTGGTGGAAATCCCCCCTCTCTGCTACCTGACAAACCACCCAGACCCCCTCAAGCACCTGCCCTCATGTCACTGCTGTGGGTGTGGACCAGGTGGAATTCCGAGACCAGCTGGTGCGTATGTGACAGCATAGCAGAAGTGGAGGAGCACTCTGAAAGCATGTGCGTCACCTTCTGTGCAGCACTGGTGCTATCGTGGCCAATTAGAGCCTCGCTTTTGTTGAGCAGTGGGACCCAGGGGCCTGCCACACAACTTAGATCCATTGTAATGCAGGATACGTGGCCGGGAGTTGGGGGAGATGCTTTCCTGAGGCTTCGCTCCCCAGCATGGACAAGGGGATGGGTCCTGTCCTCTGATGTCAGTCAAGCAAAGAAGGACCAGTTAGGTGCCAAAGATGGAGCAGAAGGCCCCTCCCCTTTCAGCCCCTCAGCTATGGCTTTGTGGGCCGGGAGGGGGGAGAGGGAAAGAGGACTGTGACTGCAGCTGATGGAGGAGGGCTGGGGTGAAGTGTCCGAAGGGTAGGGATGATTCACTTTGTGGACAAAGTGAGGGGAGAAAGCTGTGGGCCTGGGCCTCGCGGCTGGGTTCCCACTCTCCTGTGAAAGAGAATTCTGGGTTAGCAAGGGAAGTAATGGTGCCTCCCTGTGTTGCCCAGGGCAGCCAGACCGGGCCAAGTTCATGCCAGCCAGGTATCTTTGGAATAGGAAAGATACAGCAAAAACAGAGACCAAAAGGGAGAATGGAATGATTTTCAAACCTGGAGAGTAAGACACTGCTGTCAAAGAACCACCAAAACACAGCAGCTAGGGTCACTTCACCCCGCCTCCATGTCCCTCCACTGGCCCCTCTCCTCCACCACAGCAAACACAAGCTCCACATCTTGGCCTTTAACACCCTTCTCCATCCAGCCCTCCTCTCCATCCGATCTGCTCACCTGTCGAGCTGTTGGCCCCAGCGGTACCAGCCTGCCTGTCCACTTCTCCCCCGACAATCTCCATGCGCTCTCCCGCATCACCAGCCATTCCTGGGGAAAAGTCCCCACAGAAATTCATAAAGCTGCCACCTTGTACTTCTTTAAATCCTATTTTTAAAACATACCTGCCACAATGTGTCTTTACAAATACCTCTCAACTGGGGATGTTGACCAGCTTTTCTGAGATGTTGTGTTCGCTTTATGGCAACTCATCCTCCCATTCTAGTCTTGCCCACTGGTCTGGTGTGTGTCCCCGTTGCCTGCTGGCTGACATGCAGACTGAGTTCCCTAGGCCCAGCCATGTCTGTACATAGCCCCACAGAATGGGGTCCTGATCCTGGGGTGGGGTTTCTAGCTGTTACTGCAATACAAATACTAAATACTAATGACAACATAGGAATGTGGACTGTAACCCCTCAGTGTAAAAACCTCAGTGAAGGAAGGCAATGTATCCAGCCACACAAGAGGGTAGGACAGAAAGGTGAGCAATAGTTTGTCGTTAAAGAAGGATGTTTAGATGAGATATTAGGAACATTGGGCAGGGGAGTATAGAGTCATAACGTTTAAGGCCAGACGGGTCACCAGATTGTCTAGTGACCTCCTACGTATCACAGGCCATCACCCAGCATCTGCAGGCTAAATCCAGCAACCGGAATTAGACTAAAGTAGTCCAGAGTAATTAGTAAAGGAAAGGTGTGCAAGGCAGCATCGCTAGTGATGGTCAGATTAGCGTCGGTACTGGAGGGGAGTTGATCTGCCAAGATGTCACGTTTCTGACTTGATGACCGAGGTGACCCCTTGGTCCCTAGTACTGATCTCTGACTCTGTGACCGGCTGGCCTCCCTGAACTGTTCTGTCAGCCAGCCTGGCAAAATTACAGAGTGAAACTGTTGATCTCTGAGCCACACCTAGGATTTGTGTTTGAAGGTGAGGGAAGATACACACCGCCCCAAACAGGTGGTGGTGCTGCCATGGGATGGGGGGAAAGATTGGGAGGGGAAGGGGTTGTTAAAATCCCAGACTTCTGTTCCATGTCTCTGAATGTTGTGCGGAAGCCATGCTGCACAGCGATGCATCCTGTGGTTTGAGATCGGCGCTGTTGATCAGGAGCAAGTGCAGGTATTTCAAGCGCTCCATCTCCGTCGCAAGCATGGGTGTGTTATGTAAATCGCCGTCCCAGGCAGCAAAGTGTTAACCTAGCAGCATTTTAAGTTGAAATTCCCAGTCCGGCCTCCCTCCAGCTCTGAGGCAACTGCCATGAGGGCAGAGAAATGGCGGTTTTGTTTTGGAAATTGGCATCCGTTATGGGACAGCTCCTGGAAATGAATTTGGTTTTCCCCCAGCTGCACATTTCTACGGCCAGCCTCCCTGCCAGCTGCCCCTTCTCAAAGAGCCCATTGTACCAGGCTGGCACACAAACAGAGGAGGGTAAAGGGGGGGGGGAACACATTCCCTGCTCGTTGGATGTTCTTCAGTGTGTTGTGTGTGTATGTGGCGTCTGCACCAGGTTCTTAAAGCCAGCACAAACCAACCCAAGTTCTGTTAAGCCCAGCAGAGGATGGGGGTCCTTTCTAATACACCTGTTTTCCCAACCCCATAAAGGCACCGGAGTGTATAGGATTTGGCAGATTACATTCCTTTTGGACTGGGTCACCACCTCCATCCCTTCCCTGTTCGGGCCAGTAATGTTTAGCCTAAAGATAAAAATGGCTTATCTGGTGTCCTTTTCCAGCCATCCAACCTTGCTGCACTCCTGGGTCCATTCCTTCATTTGTTTCATCTGTTCAATGGCTGCTGTATTGAGCCTGTAATCTCCAGAATACCTCTGTTCCTCACTATAGATCTACTGTGAAATAACTGTCAGCCTAGGGGGCCTGTAGTAGTTCCGGGATGGGGCTCGTCCCTTCCAGGGGCGCCTGGGAGCCAGGCCGCCCCGCTACAAAGCTAATAACAGTTCAGAGCTCAGGCCCTTATGCAGGGAGTGAGCACACAAGTAACAGTTCAGAGCTCGGGCCCTTATACAGGGACTGAGCACACATTAACAGCCCCGGCCCTAGATCAGGGCGGGGCAGCAAACCAATAGTCAATCAGTGGCCCAGGCCTTGTAGCAGGGGCTGGGTCAGTTTGTGATAGCCCAGGCCCTAGGTCAGGGCAGGGCAGCAAACAAATGGGCTGTCAGGAGGAGGAGACAAGGAGGAGGAGAGACTGCCACCCGGCGCGGGGTGGCAGGGGGGAACACAGGCCCACCCACTCCACTGTGTTCCAGCCCGGGGCCCTATCTGCAGCAGTCTGTCTGCTGCGCAGTCAGTGGGGATCCTGACCGCAACACACTGACATGGGTTCGGGGTCTGCTATCCCCGGGCCACTTCCCATCTCCTCCTCCATGAGTACCTGTTCATCCTGAGTCTCGTCTGCCGTGTCCCAGATCATGGGCTCCTCCGGGCCCCGAGCACCGGGTAGGCTTGTCGCTCCCTCTGGGCCCTCGGCGGGGGGAAGCTCAGACCACTCCTCAGGATACCGGGCCCTCGGCAGGCTCGGCCAGTCCTCCTCTGGATACCGGGCTCTCGGAGGCTCGGCCCGTCCTCCTCTGGATACCGGGCTCTCGGTCGGCTCAGGCCCGCGGGAGCTCGGGCACCAGCGTCTGTCCTCTCCTGCTGCCGGCCAGCTACTGAGCGCTGTGGCTTGGCCTTTATACTTCCTGTCCCGCCCCTTGACTTCCAGGGGGTGGAGACAGGCGGCGGTGGCTCCGCCCACTCTGGCGGCTGTTCTGGCTCGTCCCTTCCAGGGGCGCCTGGGAGCCAGGCCGCCCCGCTACAGGGCCTATAGGCCATGTCGACACTAGAGAGTTGTACTGCTTTGACTATACCAGAATCGTCCAAGCAATACACCCCACCCTCGGCATGGACACAGGAATACCTGTAAAAATGTGCTTATCCTGGGATAGCTCATCCCCCCAAGGTATCTTCCTGCATCTTTAGGTGCCAGCTGCCTTTGTAAATCTGGCTCTAAATACTCAGCTACCTAAATGAGTGTGTACATGAATTAGCAGTTAGGTGCCTGCAACCGAGTTTAGGTAACTAATTACAGACTCACGTACCTAACATTAAAGACCCACACTTGAAAGGCTGGCTAGACACTCTGGGTATGTGTGTGTGCTTTAGTGTTTAATAGCCTTCCTCTTAGCCATCTCCACTCCCAGGATATGTTCACGCCACCCAATGTGGACGTGCTCGTTCCAGTCTCAGTACATAGGAGCATCCCAGTGTTCTCTCCCCACATGTCTGTATGTCAGAGGTCCCTCCATGTCCTCTCAGGCTCCTATTCCCTTGTCCATCTCCTGCACTCCATCTCCCACTTCTCAGAAAGACTGGAACAGGAAGGGCCAGTTGCCCAGCTCCATTCGCTCCAATGGAAATGATCTGTGTGACTTCAGTGGAGCTACATTGAGTTACATCAACTGGGACTGGACCCTTACTGTTCTTCCTGCCCCTAAACAAGCCATATCCTATTGCATCAGCATGTCTTTGGCACTTCCTTTTTCTACCTGCATAGCGTTGCCTGGTGACCTGCAGCTTGGAAGCTTTACAGACCCTAGAAGTCTGCAATTAACCAGACGCAGCATTCAGAAGTTATCATGTTAAAGACCAACAGAGAAATGCCATTGAGTTGAGCGGCATCGAGTCATGGATCAGTACCCCACTGCGCTAGGCACTGTACACGCACTTCAAGATGTTAGAGGATATTTTACTTCTTATTATTTTCAAAAATATATTGAAGAATGAGTAACTGAAACAAAGCCCCAAAATTCTGAGTTTAGCTTAAAATAAATAAAAAAACATTTCTGGCTTTTCACAATCAAGGGTGAGCTAAAAAAAGAGAAGACTTCCAAGCATTCTGGGGGATAAAAAAGTATTGCATATACAAAGATAAGTGTGTATGTGTGTGTGCATACTGGTATATTCATTTGCAGGCAGATTCACACACATAATCATGTGGTAATATTTAAAATGTCCTAATTTTTTATCATGAATATTTAAAATGTCCTAACTTTAGCATGAATTATTGAAAAAAATCCCTTCTGGCCCTGCATTTCTATGATTCTATAAGGGCGGTTGTGGAATGCCCATCATTGGAGGTATTTAAGAACAGGTTACACAAACACTTGCCAGGGACGGTCTAGGTTTACTTGGTCCTGCCACAGCATGGGCAGCTGGGCTAGATGACCTCTTGAGGTCTCTTCCAGCCCTACATTTATTTCTATGATTCCAGGAAAAATAAGGTTGAGGTCCTCACTCAGCAAGAAAAAGAGTCAAAATGCTAGCCACAGAGAATTAGAGAGTTCTTCGTTATCCAACACACATTCTTCTTTGGAAAACACGGAGGACAGAAATTCCCTAGCATCATCAAAATCCAAGAAAAAAATCACATTTCTGATCCTTGCTCCGCTGTTACTTAGCAGGCAAAAGAACAGATGTTTTAAAGCCTAGGAAATACATTTTGAATGCAAACAAAGATTTTTCCCCCCTACATGCGTGGTAGTTTTAGCAATATCAAGGAAGATCTTTACCCTTCTACCTTGAAGAAACCACACCTAATTTTTCCACCTATAAGTCATCAGCTTTCCCAATCAGAAGACGATGTCAGGGTAATAGTATATAGGGGGCACTTCATGGACACCACAGTCCAAGTATTGTTTTGTTTATAAAATATTCTACCTGCTTGAATGCTGGCAGAGGAATTAAAGTCATTTATACAATTAAAAACTCTATTTACTTGTCCCTCCCTCTAGTCCTTTGGAAAGCCACAAATACCTTTTCGTGTAGTTTTCAAATGTTGCAATTTTTCTATGTAACACAGAGACGCCTCAGTAAGGACTCCAAGTAATGAATGCTTTATTGCTTTCCTAAAGAGGCTCCAAAATTGACAATTTTTTCTTTCACATCTTTAATATTGTTTTCTGCCAAAGTCAACCCAATTTTCCAAATCGCATTTAGAAGAAACAGTATCCAGTCCTCAAAGGAATAAGGCTTTGAAGAGCCAAAATATGTCATTCTCTAAGGTACGTTCAAATAATAAGAGAAGAGGCCACAGGAAAAGGTAGCTGAGCAGTGGACGTTTTCTAAGCTGCTGTAGATAGAACATGATGAACTGTGAGCGGTGATTTGAGAAACTGTCCAGTTAGTGACATCAGTTCCACTGGAAATTACGTGAAAAAATATCTAATCAGACTTCTCTGGGTTTTTTAAATTTTCATTTAAAATATATAATAAAAAAAATCTTGTCGCCAAAAGAAAGAACCGACTAATGAGAGAGTGTTTCTAGGATGGGAGTTCTTGAGAGTTATATTTGATCCCCTCCACTCCCCGCACCCTACATACAATATTCAAAATAGAAATGCCCGAACAACAACATGAGAGACAAGGTGGGGGAGGTCATATCTTTTATTGGACCAGCTTTTGTTGGTGAGAAAGACAAACTTTCAAGCGTACACAGAGCTCTTCTTCAGGTCCTGAAGAACAACAGACTGACAGAAGTTGGTCCAATAAAAGATATGACCTCACCCACCTTGTCTCTCTGATACCCTGAGACCCACACAACTGCAATAACATAGCATGTAAGATTCTGCCAGGTCAGGTGCTTGTATAACATCTGCATCTCCTGACATCCGGGAGAGACGAGGTGATGCTCAGTGCTGACAGCTGCCCCCCACCCAAGTTGGTTTTAAGAAAAGCTGTTTGAAAAATGCTAATTATTTTTCATGAGAAATTTTTAAAAATTGATATTTTTGTTTTCATCAAAATGTCCTGCAAATGTTTTTGGGGATTTCAAAAGACCACAACAGAAAACTTGGGGCGGGGGTCAGAATTTCTGTTTTCAGTTACATTTTTCAGTTTGGGGCAAAATGTTTCCTGGCCTCGTTGACATGTTTCCATGAAATGGAAATTACTCTGTGAAAAATGTTGTTTGACAAAAAGCCCTTTTCACGGAAATTACATATAGCGGGGAATTGTTTTGACGGGCTCTAGCATTAAGCTGTTTAGGGCTTGGGGTTTGTGTGTAATGGAGATCACCTTTCATATGGGGTCAGACCCCCGTGATGCTGAGATCAAAGGTGCTCCCCCGCTGGCACTCCGGAGGGTAGGTATGCATGACGAGGAGTCAGTGGCAGGGCATTCTCAGGGAAGGGCCCTACACTCTGAATTCACTTCCCTTGACTTAATCCACGACAACCTGACTCTGTTGGTCTTCAGGGCACAATGCAAAGTCTGGGTGTTTCCCCAGGTTTTCCATAAGGGGGTGACTGAGCAGGGACTCATTGTTTGCAAGGCAGGCCCTGTAGCGGACGTTGTGCCAGTTTCAATTTAATAGATGAGCTGTATTTCCTGTCCATTCCATATGCCTCTAGCAGTTCTGAACAGCACATGGAATACATTCAAAGACTAACAAAATGCGCTACCTGCCTATCAGCCCCGGGGCTGGGAAGAAAAACAGACATTGTTTGTGAAGGGGCTGCATGCGGCCTGGTCTGAACTGCTGCCTGCACGCAGAGTACGGTGGAAAGACCGATGTGTGGCACAAGTCGTCACTGGCCTCTCTGAGGGTAGGATTCCCAGGCTGTTTCCATGGGGCGGGGCTGGTACCCAGAGCAGACCCCCTGTGTGCTGCCTGCTCCCCAAGTGGCAGCCTGAACTTTTTGTATCCCAGCCTGGGCAGTCTGTGTGTGCAGGCCAGAGATCAGCAGCTCTGTCCTCTGGCTCCAGTTCAGCAAAGCACTGAGGCATGTGCCTAACTCGAACCACACGAGTAGCCCTGTTGCCATCCATGGGTTTTCTCATGTGCTTAAAGCTAAACACGTGCTCAGATACCTGTACCTTGCTGAATCAGGGCCAGACATCGCGTGCCATGAATACACTGTTCTGTTCACTGTCCTCTGCCCTCCACACTGCTGGGCCTCACCACCCAGCCAGAGCCAAGTCATGGAAATCACTAGCCATTCAGATGAAAATGGCTCCTCTTCTCTCCCCCACCCCCAAAGAGACATGCCTCCCCATCTCACAGTCATGGAGCGTAAGGCCAGAAGGGATCAGCTGGTCTGATCTCCGGTACGTCACAGGCCATTGTGTTTCAACCTGAACGCCCCTGCATCGAGCCCAGCCACTTGTGTCTGACTAGCATGTCCTCCAGAAAGGCAGCGGTGCTATTTCAAGGGACTGATGTGATTTTTCCATTTGCCACATAACGACTCAGTGCTTTGATGAATGCTGTGTGGTTGCCTGATTTGAGGCTCTCTGCTTTACACTTCTGTCAGTGCCTGTAGCCGCGCACGGTAGATCAGGATGTCCGGACCATTTCCTGGTGGTGTTCCTGGCATGCGGGACCTCGCCAGTTCTCCTAGCCTTGGCCTTCTCTGGAGTTCTGGGGAAGTGGACATGCCTCTGCAAGCCCAGCTCCTGGGAGCTCTGCATCTGTCCCTTCTTCGTGTCACTGTTGTGTGCCCACAGGCCCCACCCAATCAGGGCGCTGGGCTGTGTCCGTAACCCGGGGTGTCAGTCAGTGTCTAATGCCTGACCATGCTTGTCTCTATGCAGTGTGACGGAACGCTCCTGGACCTGAGCAGTACCTCACTGGAGGGCATCGCCGTCCTCAACATCCCCAGCATGTATGGCGGCTCCAATCTCTGGGGCGAGACCAAGAGACAGCGCAGCTATAACCGGATGAGCAAGAAAGTGCCCGAAAAGTTGCACTCCACGGTGGTCACTGATGCCAAGGAACTCAAGTTCTGCGTCCAAGGTGAGCTGCGAATGCCATCACTCCCAGTGCATGGAGAGGCTGGGGGATGGGAGGCGGTAGGGCTCGATAAAGCACAGAGCGGGGATGACTGAACTGTGCATGTATCTCTGTAGGCGCTTTGGTCATGGCTTAAAACAGGAGAGCGAGAGAAGGTTCCCAACAATAGGTTTTACAGCCGAGAGTGGTTCTTTCATGAACATTTAACTGGCCCAGAACAGAGGTAAATCCACACTGCCCTCATCCCACCTCCTTCCCTTCTGTCCATGACACCCAAAAATCTTTGTCCATTTGCCAACCCTTTGGGCATTGGAAAGCCCTGGAGAATGGTCAAAAGATGGTTCCTTTGACTATCCTGACATGGCCCCATGTATACAATGGCGTTAATACTCCTGCCTTTCTCCAACTCAAGGACCATCTCTCCCTATGTGTACAAAGGGAGCAGGTGGGTTATCCCCCCTTCCCCTCGGTGCGGGTGGGTGGTGAATAGAGTGCCCTGGGTGTGAATGGGGGCAGGACCAGCTGTGAGTGAACCTCAACCTGCATTGCCAGCCAGCCAGGATGCTGTGGAGCAGAGCAGAGCAAGTGGGGGATTGGTTAGCGATAACCCAGTGGATGGTGTGGGGATTATTGGACACAGATCTCAGTTAGGTCAGCGTAAGACTCAGGGCCTGGTGTCTGTGTCTGGGCTCTGTCTGAGGAGGCTGTTTGCTGATTGCTCTGCACGGGGAGTAGTGGGGAGCTGTCGATGATGCCTTCCCAGGCACTGTAGGATGACCAGGTGTCCAGTTTTTGACCAGAACACCCGGTCGAAAATAGACCCTGGCAGCTGCGGAGAGCACCACTGACCGGGCTGTTAAAAGTCCAGTTGTCGGTGCTGCAGAGCTAAGGCAGGCTCCCTACCTGTCCTGGCTCTGCGGTGCGCCCTGGAAGGGCCAGCAGGTCCGGCTCCTAGTTGAGGGGGCCACAGGGCTCCGCTTGCTGCCCCTGCCCTGATCACGAGCTCTGCACTCCCATTGGCCAGGAACTGCGGCCAATGGGAGCTGCGGGTGCGGTGCCTGTGGGTGAGAGCAGCACGCAGAGCCGCCTGCCACACCTCCGCCTAGGAGCTGGACTGGCTGGCCACTTCCGGGGCACATTGTGAAGCCAAGACAGGCAGGGAGCCTGCCTTAGCCTCACTGCGCCACTGACCAGGAGCCGCCAGAGGTAAGCCTGTGCCCCAACCCCGAGCCCCCTCCCACACCCTGAACTCCTCTGCCCCAGCCTGGAGCCCCCTCCTGCACCCCAAACCCCTCATCCCCAGCCCTACCCCAGAGCCCACATCCCCAGAAAGAGGCCTCACCCTCCCTGCACCCCAACCCCCAGTCCCAGTCTGGAGCCCCCTCTCACACCCAGAACCCCTCTGCCCCAGCCTGGAGCCCCCTCCTGTACCCCAAAGCCCCAGCCCCACCCCAGAACCCGCACCCCCAGTCAGAGCCCTCACCCCCTCCCACACCCCAACCACCTGCCGCCTTCTGCACCCTGAGCCCCTCATTTCTGGCTCCACCCCGGAGCCCGCACACCCAGTTAGAGCTCTCACCCCCCTCCCGTACCCCAACCCCCTGCCTCAGCCCATGAAAGTGAGTGAGGGTGGGGGAGAGCAAGCCACCGAGGGAGGGGGAATATAGTGAGTGGGGGGTAGGGCCTCGGGGAAGGGGCAGGGCAGGAATGTGGCCTCAGGGAAGTGGGGGGGCTAGGGTGTTCGTTTTTGTGCAATTAGAAGGTTGGCAACCCTAAGGCACTGGCTGGGGCTTCCTGGCTTGTTTCCTCCTGTTGTCTGTGTGGTGGGGCGGGTGCGGGTCGGGGGCAGCAGAACTGGCCGTGGTGGGGCCCCAGGTACAGAGAGAGTTGTCATGGGGCTGGGTTACCGTGAGTTGGTGGTGAAGAGCTCGGGCTGTGCCAGCGAGCCAGGGGCCTGCGGGCGTTCTGGAGCCCCTGAGCTCCGGGCTGTGGGCAGCTGCTCTCCAGAGCAGAGGGAGGTGATTATTAACGTGATCAGTTGAGGCACAGGTGCAGGGTTCTTGTGGGGAGGGGAGTGCTCGAGGGGGAGATGCAGCCTGCCGTGGGGCTGAGTCCTGGCAGCATGGGAGGGGGCAGGAGGAGAATGTGAGGTGCTGCCTGGCTCTTCAGAAGTCTGACCCCAGACGGCAAGGGCTGGGGCGTTCTTGGCAGTGCCCTGGGAGGCCAGAATTCCTCTCCCTGCTGGTGGAGTCTCGCTGAGGGATGGAGGTGGTAGCTGGTGGCTGCTGTTGCTGGAGCAGTCGTTGCTGCTTCGAGGGGAAAAGATGGGAATGAAACTGTGGAGCTCATCCTGTTATACTCCCTCGAAGCCCCTACTGCAGCATGGCCAGCTCTGGCATCTGCACGTTTCACGATAGCTGGTGGTTTTCTGCAAGCCCCAACTCCTAGAGTCAGGTGATTGTGTGAGAATCTCAGCTGGCCTTTCTAGCCCTCCTGGTTGAAAAGAAAACCTTTTGAGGGCATGAGCTGAGGGCGACCTAGCAGCTCAGAGACCAGAAGACAGAGAAACAACTTTTACTGTGATTTAAACTCTCATGATTTCTAAGCCAATCTCATAATTTCTGGGCCCTGACTCAGGACTTTTGCATGCTTGGGGTTGGCACTGCTGTGGGGGACTTGCAGGGCCGGCTCTGGCTTTTTTGCCGCCCTATGCAAAAAAGCCACACACACCCCCCGCCAGCGCGGCAGGGGAGGGCACCGAGCAATCCCCCACCGGCAAGAGCGCCGGTAGGAGGGCGGGGAACCCGGCCGGGGCTCTCCGCTCTCCCCGGTGGCCAGAGCGCCAGGGGGAAGGCGGAGAGCCCCTGGCGGCCAGAGCACCGGGAGGAGGGCGGAGAGCCTAGGGTTACCATACGTCCGGATTTCCCCGGACATGTCCTCCTTTTGTGTGCTAAAAATAGCGTCCGGGGGGAATTTGTAAAGCACTCACAATGTCCGGGATTAGCAGAGAGTGGCTGGGAGGGCTGCAGGGAAGTCCCGGGCTGGACTCAGGAGCAGCTGTAGAGGAGCCGGATCCGCCCTGCATTCTGAGCCAGCAGCTCCCTTGCAGCCCAGTCCAGCAGCACTGTGCAGGGCCAGACCGGGTTTTGTTGTGCAGGGCCAGACCGGGTTTTGTTGTGCAGGGGAGCTCAGCCAAGTGTCCGGCTCGGCTGCACAGAGCCCAACACTCTGTTCTGAGCAGCAGGGTAAGGAGGTCAGGGGGCAGGAAGGTTCTGGAGGTGGAGGTCAAGAAACGGGGGGGGCTTTTTGGGGGGAGTGGAGAAAGTTTTGGGCAGTCAGGGTACAGGTAGGGGGTAGGGTCCTGGGGGGCAGTTGGGGGGGGTCTTAGGAGGGGGCAGTTAGGGGACAAGGAGCGGGGGGGGGTAGGGGGCTGGGAGTTCTGGGGGGGAGCTGTCAGGGGGCAGGAGTGGAGAGAGTGATCGGAGCAGTCAGGGGACAGGGAGCAGAGGGGTTTAGATGGGTTGGGAGTTCTGGGGGGGGCTGTCAGGGGGCAGGAGTGCGGAGAGGGATCGGAGCAGTCAGGGGACAGGGAGCAGAGGGGTTTAGATGGGTTGGGAGTTCTGGGGGGGGCTGTCAGGGGGCAGGAGTGCGGAGAGGGATCGGAGCAGTCAGGGGACAGGGAGCAGAGGGGTTTAGATGGGTTGGGAGTTCTGGGGGGGGGCTGTCAGTGGGTGGGGAGTGGTTGGATGGGGCGTGGGAGTCCCAGGGGTCTGTCTGGGGGTGGGGGTGTGGATAAAGGTTGGGGCAGTCAGGGGACAAGAGGCAGGGAGGCTTAGATAGTCCTGGGGGGCAGTTAGGGGCAGGGGTCCCAGGAGGGGGTAGTCAGGGGACAAGGAACGGGGGGAGGGTTGGGAGGTCAGGGGGGGCGGGAAGTGGGAGGGGCAGGGGCGGGGCTAGGGCGGGGCTCCTCCCGTCCTCTTTTTTGCTCGCTGAAATATGGTAACCCTCTGAGAGCCCAGCCGGGCTCTCCGCCCTGTTCCCAGCGCTCTGGGCGCCAGGGAGAGCGGAGAGCCCCGGCCGGGCTCGCCGCCCTCCCCCCGGTGCTCTGGCCGCCGGGGGGAAGGCGGAGAGCCCCCGGCGGCCAGAGCGCCGGGGGGAGGGCGGCGAGCCCGGCCAGGGCTCTCCGCTCTCTCCGGCGGCAGGAGCGCCGCGGGGAGGACGGCGAGCCCAGTCGCGGCCCCGCTCTCGGGCCAGAGCGCCCCGCCACCCCCCTCCAGGCGCCGCCCCAAGCACATGCTTGGTGGGCTGGTGCCTGGAGCCGGCCCTGGGGACTTGGGAGGGACTTTGAAGGTGCTTGAAGGAAGCTCTGCAGCTGCTATTCCCTTGACAGTGGCCTGTGAAAGCCCTGATAGGCTGCCGCGCAGTATGACTTAGACAGCCATGGGAGTGGCACAAACTGGAGGGGCACTGCCCGTTGCTTATACCTCCTTAGTCAGATAACAGGCCTGACTCCCTGTGGCCCTGGGCCTGGTGTGGCAATTTCCACCTGCACCACCTGTGCCCAGGGGAGATGGCTGCAGAGGTGCAGGGCAGGGGGAATCGGGCTCAGTGTAGTCACACCAGCATGCATAGCTCCCCCCCTCTGTTTGTGGCTATGTTCAGAGGGCCCAAACTAAACACTTGCTTTGCAAATCTTGTCCTCCATAGGAGGACACAGACCAAGGGCTTCAAGAGAATTATACCCTGGTCCCTCCCCATTTTAATTCCATCCTTCATCCAGACTTGGGCATGGAGATAAACCCTTTGCGGTGTGAGAGTCAGCACTAGTGACAAAGTCAAAGTAAAGGGAACCCACAAAGAGGAGGCAAGGGTGCCATCCTGCCCCAGAGGCAAAGGATGGGAAATAAACAAACACAGATTTATTAGAAAGCCCTCTAGCTGCTTGAGGGAGTCAATACAATAAACAAACAGAACCCCTTGTGTTTTTCAGCCTCCTCAAGTTTTAGTCTAGCCTCCAGTCTCCTACGAATTGGGGATTATTATATAGCACAGATTGTGTGTGTTCACTAGATATGAATTGAGTCATATGCTTAACTACTAGTCCTGCTAGCCCATAAATCCAGTGGGGATAGCTCTGCAGATTGCCGTTCAATATCTCAAAGCAAAATCTTTAAACATAGGGAGATGCCGGGGATTGTTCCTGAAGGCGACATTTAGGGCTTCTGTGGTAGGGCTCTGTGAAGTGCTTCCACAGGGCTAGGAAGACAGAGGAACTTCAGAGCCCCAATGTGCAAAGGAGAAGATGGTATAAAGGGGCAGGGGGTAAATTAACTAACCACTGGGGAGTTTGCGGGAAGAGAGAGCTGCTGCAGGAGGGGTGGGTTCCACTGTAACGCAAGTAACTCCAAAGGGCATGCACAGAAAACTAGCAAGGCTTTGTGGGATTATTTTAAGTAGGAGCTGGGGGAGAGCTGCTGGGTGCCAACGTGCAGCAGAGGCAGACAAAACCTTCTGTCCAGGTGTCAGTGAGACACAGCCATCTCTGAACTCAGCAAAGTGTAGGGCAGAAATTACAGCTGGAGAAGGGACAGGCTGAGATCAGAGAGAAAAAGCCCAGAAAGCAGTGAGGTGCCAGAGTTCAGCGTTAAATAACCTGTGTCTAGAACTAGCTGTTCCGAGAAGCAATGATGCTGAGAAACAGCTTCTGTAACTCTTGTCCCAATGTGCTCTGACCATCCATTGTTCTGGGTGATTAGACTGAGCTGCCTCTCGGAGCTCCCTCAGCACTGCACTCCAAGCCGTGTTCTTCATTGGGATGCTGATAGCATAGCCCTAGTGGCATGTTTGTACTTATGACTTGGAGCCATACGGAGTCATGTGTGTGATCGAAGCACCTCACGTTCTCTAATGTGTTACCTTCACATGCCCAATAGGAAGGAGAGAGAAGTGCTCCTATTCCTCCTGTCTTATAACTAAGGCTGCATGTCTGTCATGGGGGTCCGTGACTTCTGCAGTGGCTGACTCTGGGGCTGACTGAACAGATCAGGCAGCCCTTGTGCCAGCCGCACCAGCTGCTGCTGGGGCAGTTTGGGTATGGGAGGGGGCTCAGGACTGGGGCAGGGGGTTGGGGTGCGTGGTGGTGCTTACCACGGGGGAGCTTCCTCGAAGCGGCCGGCATGTCCCTGCAGCTCCTAGGTGGAGGGGCCAGGGGAGCTCCTCGCACTGCCCGTGCTCCTAGGCACCTCCCCCCACAGCTCCCATTGGCTGCGGTTCCTGGCCAATGGGAGCTGTGGAGCCGGAGCTCATGGCGGGGGGCAGCATGGGGAGCCTCCCGGCCTTCCCTCCCGCTAGATGCTGCAGGGACACACAGAACCGGGTAGGGAGCTGTGAATTTTTGTTTACTGCCCGTGACCTGTCCATGACTTTTAATAAAAATATCCATGACTAAAACGTAGCCTGTTCTTGAACAAGGGAACGTTCAATGAGATTGAAAGGTGGCAAATACAAAATTGATCAAAAATACTTTCTTACCCAACACATTATTACCTCCTAGAACTCACTGCCATTTGATAACTTTGAAATCGAGGACTTGGTAGGATTGATAAAATGTCTCTTACTATGTGTATGTACAGCACCTAGCACAATGGGACCCTGATCTTAGTGCTACTGTAAAACAAATAATAAATAATACCAAATAATAATAAATAATAGGCAAAGAGTAACTATTAATGGAATGCATCTGTAACTTTCACTCCATGCATCTGAAGAAGTGAGGTTTTTTACCCACGAAAGCTTATGCCCAAATAAGTCTGTTAGTCTTTAAGGTACCACCGGACTCCTTGTTGTTTTTGAGGATACAGACTAACACGGCTACCCCCTGATATTAATGGAATGATGTCAGATTGGAAGGAGGTCTCAAGAGGGGTTCCACAGGGATCTGTTCTGGGTCTGGTGTTATTTAACATCTTCACTAATGACCTGGATGTAGGAATAGAGAGCATACTGATCAAATTTGCAGATGACACAAAATTGCAGACACTATGGAGGATAGAGCTAACATTCAAAGGGACCTTGATAAATTGAAGAACTGGGCTATAGACAATAAAATGAAATTCTACAAGGACAAATGTAAGGTGCTGCACTTAGGCAAGAAAAACCAAATGCACAAATACAGAATGGGGGATAACTGGCTTGGCAGCAGTATGGCTGAAACAGATTTGGGAGTTGTGGTGGATCACAACCTCAACATGAGTCAGCAATGCGATGCTGTTGCAAAAAAAGCAAATGCAGTGTTGGGTTGCATTTAAAGAGGCATAGCATGCAAGTCATGGGACGTGATAGTACCGCTCTACTCAGCCCTGGTTAGGCCTCAGCTGGAGTACTGTGTCTGGTTTTGGTCACTGCTGTATAAAAAGGATGTAGAGAAACCAGAAAGGACCAAAGGTGGGTGACAAAGATGATCAAAGGGATGGAAAGCAAGCCATAGGAGCAAAGGCTGAAGGAACTGGGTATGTTTAGTTTGAAAAAGAGGAAATTGACGGGGGACATGATAGCGGTCTTCAAATACATGAAAGGCTGCCATAAGAAAGATGGAGAAAAGTTGTTCTCTCTTGTCACAGAGGGCAGGACAAGAGGCAATGGGGTCAAACTACAGCACAGCAGCTTTAGATTAAATCTCAGGAAAAACTTCCTAACTGTAAGAACAGTAGGACAATGGAACAAACTGCCTAGGGGAAGTCATGGAAGTTCCTTCACTGGAGGTTTTCAAAAGGAGGCTGAATAGCCATCTGTCTTGGATGGTTTAGACCAGTGGTGGGCAATCTGCAGCCCATCAGGCCACATGCAGCCCATCAGGGTAATCTGATTGCGGGCCACGAGACATTTTGCTGACATTGACAGTCCGCAGGCATGGCCCCCCGCAACTCCCAGTGGCCGCGGTTCACTGTTCCCACCAATGGGAGCTGCAGGAAGCAGCACATCCCTGCAGATCACCGCTTCCCGCAGCACCCATTGGCTGGGAACGGCAAACTGCGGCCACTGGGAGCTGAGGGGGGGCCGTGCCTGCGGATGATCAACATCAGCAAAATGTCTTGCTGCCCACAATCAGATTACCTTGGTGGGCCACATGCGGCCCGTGGGCCACAGGTTGCCCACCACTGGTTTAGACACAACAAATCCTGCGTCTTGGCAGGGGATTAAACTAACTGACCCTTACGGTCCCTTCTCACCCTGTGGTTCTATGAGTCTGTGCAGTTTCGGGGACCTTCCTCGAAAGCATCTGTTACTGGCCTCTGTCCCCCAGGCTACCTGTCCGACCGCCTGCTGTGGAGGAGGATTGTGTGCTGGTGTTCCTGAGTGACCAGATTTGGTAAAGAAAATGATGTGGAATGTGTGCGGTGGAACAGCTGCCAGGGCAGGCAGCATGATGGGACTCCATTTCAGCCACTGCCTCTCTCTGCTCACAGCCCCCCTGTGGATTTGGGGCTTGGATCTGACTGCTGAGCTTCAAGGAACTAACTGGCTGGGTTTTGGCCAAGCTGAGGGGAAGCAGAACCCTGCGGAGAGATCATTGCTGTTGATGGGTGCATACACAGCATGAACAAAATGACAGCTGTGAGCCAGGAGAGCTCAGGTTGCTCTGCCTGTCCTGTTTTTCTGCTCCCTGAGGCCCAGTTGGGACCATTGCAGCTCACTGACTGGGAGTGGAAATCGATTCAGCCCCTGCTTCTGTCTGGGGATTGGCCTTGAACTTTCCCTGTGAAACACGGGGGAATCCTTCTCCAGCACATGGGGAGGGGCTGAGTCTCGGACAGCTCCATCGCTGGCAGGGGTGAGCATTGCCTTCCTGACACCATTCGCTGGCATGAGCGCGCAGAGTCTGGATCATTTGCGTACTGCCTGGATGGTCTCCAGAGGCCTTTGACAAACATAAGTAACAAATTCGGAAGGCACTATGGGGAACAGTGATTATTTGGCCCAGTTTCCGGGAATACAAGAAGTTTTTAAAAGCTCCAGGATTGGCTGGTTGGGTTAATGAGTCCCTGACTGCCCTGCTCTCCCATGGCTCTCCCCAGCAGCACTAAGTCTTGCCATTTTCATAGTCACATAGTTAGTGTGACTCTGTGCTGGAGTAAACGTGGAGCCTGCCTTTGTTCATCACTCATCCCACACCACCAGTGGGGCCCAGATGGGTTCACTTGCACTGCAGAGTTGGTGGCTTTTCTTAATTTGACCAGGTCAGAGGCAGACGGGAACTGAGGCTTGAAACTATTGGGGTCTAATAGGGTCTTTGTTAGTGTTGTGTCGTAGAAGCAGCTACTGTCTCGTTGACTGAGTGTGAGGCTGGGAGCGCCCAAGTTCTAGTTCCACCCGGCCACTGGCTTGCTCTTTGCCTTTGAGCAAGATTCTTGAATGGGTCGGTCTACCAATGTGTGAAAGGGACAATATCCGTCCCCTAGGTCTACCTCGCAAGGGGGTTGTAAGGGTTAATTATTCACTGTTTGCCGAGCACTTGGAAAATGCTCTGTAAATAAGGATTGTTCCAGGCAGTTGGGTCATTCAGTGAACCCTGTCTACTGACAGTCTTCTCTAACTTACTGCATTTTACAATATGAGAGCGCATTTCCTAGTCACGGTTTGAAGACCCTGCAGCAGAGCTTCCGCAGATGTAGCACTAACTCTCCAAACCACGGCAGAGCTCCTCTGTTCAAACTTCCAACCAGTCTACTTCTCATGCAGCTGCCCCTAGCTGCAGGACAAAAGGTTCCCCCAAGCACAATTTCTTGATTGAGATTAGTGCTAGCTATGTATGAGAGAGCCCTTCCCATGCTGTGTGCACCAGGGATAAACTCTTAGGAACTGTAGTCTGTATGTATCAGACTAACAACTCTGCATGGTTTGTAAGAACATGGGCTGGGACTGTCGCTCCAAGTCACTGGCCCCAGATCTGCCCCGGGGCTGAGCCCACTGGGGCTCGGGGGTTGCTTGACAGAAAACAAAACAAACAGGGAGCCATTTCACTCTGCTTGGATGTGCCACATTTGAAAGGAACATCTGCCTTTGGGACAATAGATGAGACAATGTTACGATTGCCAGTAATCTCAAAGTGCTGTAAATAATAAAGCAAGTGCAGAGTTATTAAGCCCAGCCCAGCCACGATGTGGCGGTCACCTGCAATAGCCTTTATGTTTCTTCCTTTTGCAGGAAGTCTCACCTCTGCTAGCTTTCATAAAGGCATTGATTGGAGAAGTGGATGAGAGCCCCTGCAGAGGTAAAGCTGAGGACCATCAATGGCTATTAGCCAGGATGGGCAGGGATGGTGTTTGCCAGAAGCTGGGAGTGGTGACCGGGGATAGATCACTCGATAATTGCCTATTATGTTCATTCCCTCTGAAGCACCTGGCATTGGCCGCTGTCAGAAGACAGGACACTGAGCTAGATGGACCTTTGGTCTGACCCAGTATGGCTGTTCTTATGTTATGTTCTAGATTTGTTTTCCATTATGAGCCCAATAGTGCCCTCTCCTTTATCGTCCTCAAAAGGTCCTTGTCATGAATGGGCTGTGGTGAGTGGAGGGAATTGTTTTAACTAATTGAGAAGATTCAAGGAAGCCAGTTTTGAGCCAGGGGATCCAGACAACATAGATGTTAATCATGTTTTGAAATCCCTGTAATCGTGGGGGGAAGGGCGGAGGGAAGGTGTTGGTTTTGTCAGTGCTAGTTGCAGAAGAGATTGTCTTATAAACTTCAGATTGGGGATCTCTGGAAAAGCTCGGTAATAGCTTCTGGCATGAGATGAACTGGGGAGGGAAAGGCCTATTTGGGAAGGCATCTGCTGGGGAATTAGCAGCATCACATGGCCAGTTGGCTCTGGCAGAGGGTGCCCAAATGACTGGTGGAACTCAAAGATTATGCCGACAAAACCAGCCAGACTCTCATGTGGCCAAACCCTTCAAGATGGAACACGATCATCAGGGCAGTTTGCCACTCAGGGTGAGCTGGAAAAAGATTGGGAAAATCCAAGCCTGACACCCCCCAGCCAGCTTCATGCCCTGCCTTTTTGCCTGACACAACGCAGCCATCAGTAGCCAGAGCACCAGAGCATGAGTCT
Organism: Chrysemys picta bellii; assembly: GCF_011386835.1. Taxonomy (NCBI): domain Eukaryota; kingdom Metazoa; phylum Chordata; order Testudines; family Emydidae; genus Chrysemys; species Chrysemys picta. The sequence continues at coordinate 50,360,852 of NC_088799.1, read as the reverse complement.
GTGGTGCTCCATAGCTCCAGGGGGAATAGGTGTTTGTGGGAGGAAGGGCAGGGAAGCAGTGGCCCAGCATCTACCGAGATCCCCATCACTGAGCAATTCTTAATGATTTCTAGCTCCATTTGGCCCTGGACCTGCCTGTTTAGAATCATTACAAGGAGTACATAAGAATGGCTATACTGGGTCAGATCATTGGTCCAGCTAGTCCAGTATCTTGTCTTCCAACAGTGGGTGGTGCCAGGTGCTTCAGAAGGAGTGAACAGAACAGGGCAATTATTGAGTGATCCACTCCATGTCATCCAGTCCCAGCATCTGGCAGTCAGAGGTTTAGGGACACCCAAAGCATGGGGTTGTGTCCTTGCCCATCCTGGCTAATAGCCATTGATGGACCTATCCTCCATGAATTTATCTAGTTCTTTTTTTAACCCAATTATACTTTTGGCCTACTGCCTATTAATTTCACTGGGTGACCCCTCGTTCTTGTGTTATGTGAATGGGGTAAATAACACTTCCTTATTCAACTTTCTCCACACCAGTTATGATTTTATAGATCTCTATCATATCCCTCCTTAGTCGTCTCTTTTCCAAGCTGAACAGTCCCAGTCTTCTTAATCTCTCCTCACATGGAGCCTGTTCCACACCCCTAATCATTTTTGTTGCCCTTCTCTGTACTTTTTCAAATTCTAATATATCTTTTTTGAGATGGAGCGACCAAAACTGCACACAGTGTTTCAAGGTGTAGACGTACCATGGATTTATATAGTGGTATTTTGATATTTTCTGTCTTATTATCTATCCCTTTCCTAATGGTTCCTAACAGTCTGTTAGCTTTTTTGACTGCCTTTGCACATTGAGCAGATGTTTTCAGAGAACTATCCACAATGATTCCAAGATCTCTCTCTTGAGTTGTAACAGCTAATTTAGACCCCATCATTTTGTATGTATAGTTGGGATTATGTTTTCCAAAGTACATTGCTTTGCATTTATCAACTTTGAATTTCATCTGCCATTTTGTTGGCCAGTCACCCAGTTTTGTGAGATCCCTTTTTTGCTTTTCGCAGTCTGCACTGGACTTAACTATTTTGAATAGTTTTGTATCATCTACAAACTTTGCCATCTCACTGTTGACCCCTTTTTCTAGATCTTTTATGAATATATTGTTGAACAGCACTGGTCCCTGTACAAAGCCTTGGGGAACCCTGCTATATACCTATCTCCACTGTGAAAATTGTGATTTATTTTATTTATTCCTACTCTTTGTTTCCTATCTTTAACCAATTACTGCTCCATACTGCTCCATCTGTTTGTCAGAGATCTAAGGTATTTTTCTTCAATAAGCTTGTAAAATGTTGAGAATTTCTGTACCAGTAGAGGGGAGGGATTATTGAACATACGAACTTTGTTAGAGCAGTAAATGAGAGGACCTATTGCATCTGCTTGTCTAGGCCAGTCTCTGGGAATTCTATCACCTAGAATATCATACTGGGTTAGATGCTCTGAGTTGTGATAAGTCTGTATTTTCTTTTAAATGTTGATTTATGGCATTGGCCACTCAGTATCTAGATGGGTAATGCTGCACACAGAGTGTGGTAAAATCTGACTTGACTGAACTGTAACCATTTGTGAGTTTAAATGGCAAGCCTTCGAAGAAGAGATGGTCAAAACTCCAAATTTCTGTTTTGTGGTATATTTTGATATTTTGAAATTTGTTTTCATTCCCAAATTGGAATGCAGACAAATATTTTCAAATTTCTCTGGAAATCAAAATGCCAAAAGTAATTGCTTTGAAATTTTTCATTTTGGAATTTTGAAATTTTGTTTCCATTTTTATTTTATGTTTTTTCATTTTTATATTATTTTTATTCTTTAATGACATGTCAGTGGTAGTAGTGCATAACATGACATTAGATGAGCAAGTATTTTCAATCTCTTAGCAAAATGATTCCAGGCTAACACAAGGATACTGAAAAGAGCTGCTCCACGAATTAGTACTCTAAGTGCTATCTTATTTTGTTTCAAAGTGTCAAAATATTTCATTATATCACAAACAGGAAAATACGATCTAGAGAATAAGACAAACAGTAGTAAGTAGCAGCTACTCTTACTGATTTAAAAAAGAGAAATAGAATATTTCAACGATTATACTCTATCTTTATGACACATCAGTACTAGTTGTACAGAATATGACATAGTAGGACATGCTTTACATCAGTGGTTCTCAACCAGGGCTACGTGTATCCCGGGGGGTACTTAGAGGTCTTCCAGGGGGTACATCAACTCATCTAGATATTTACCTAGTTTTACAACAGGCTACAGAAAAAGCACTAGCGAAATCAGTACAAACTAAAATTTCATACAGACAATGACTTGTTTATGTTGCTGTATATACTATACACGGAAATGTAAGTATAATATTTATATTCCAATCAATTTATTTTATAATTATATGGTAAAAATGAGAAAGTAAGCAGTTTTTCAGTAACAGCGTGCTGTGGCACTTTTGTATTTTTATGTCTGATTTTGTAAGCAAGTAGTTTTTAAATGAGATGAAACTTGGGGTATGCAAGTCAAATCAGACTCCTGAAAGGGGTACAGTAGTCTGGAAAGGTTGAGAGCCACTGCTTTACATGATGCAACATGTCATTATGTAAAAATAATAAAAAAAAATACAAAAAGTGAAAAATTCATAAAATAAAATCGTGAATGAAATATCAACATTTTTCTTTTACAAAATTTCCCAAAAAATTGTTTACAAATATGTTCACAGGAAAATTCATTGAAATCGGTACAATTTTATGACAAATTTCTGTTTAGTAAAAGTGCCACATTCCAACAGAAAAGTGTTTTGACAAAAAAAATCTGAGCAGTTCTACTTCTAAGGGCTTGTCTATACTTACGCGCTGGTTCGGCGGCAGGCAATCGAACTTCTGGGTTCGATTTATCGCGTCTTGTCTGGACGCGATAAATTGAACTCAGAAGTGCCCCGTCGACTCCGGTAATCCTGCTCGCCGCGAGGAGTACGCGGAGTCGACGGGGGAGCCTGCCTGCCGGGTCTGGACCGCGGTAAGTTCGAACTAAGGTACGTCGACTTCAGCTACGTTATTCACGTAGCTGAAGTTGCGTACCTTAGTTCGATTTGGGGGTTTAGTGTAGACCAAGCCTAAGTGACCTTCCCTGGGCTCTTGCAAGGTTTGAAAGTGTCAACAGGACACCTTTCACAGTTCAATGGTACAGTGCCCTCCACTACCTTGGTAATGGAGTATTTCGTCCGGTTTGGAGTTTTTTTATTGAAATATTTACTTTCTATTCCTTTTCTTAATGATAGTGGAGAGACAAGGTGATGTACCTCACCCAGTGCACTAAATGCCCCAACAATAACTATGTGGGTGAAACAAATCACTTTGCTCTTGAAGGAACTCACACAGGAAAATGATAAAAGACACATCACATCACCTGTGGGGGGACACTTCTCACAAAGCAATATCTGACCTGTCAGTCCTTGTCCTCAAAGGAAACCTGCACAACACCTTCAAAAGATGAGCCGGAGAGCTTAATTTCATAACTCTGCTAGACCCTAAAAATCATTGTCTGCAGGGCCAGCTTTAAGCCGATTCAGCCGATTTGGCTGAATTGGGCCCCGCACTAAGAGGGCCCCACACCGCAGCTCTACACCCCGCCCTCAGCTCACTTCCCCCTCCTCCCCTCCCCAAACGCTCCGCCCCCTGCTCCTCCCCCTCTCCTTCTTCCCGCGAATCAGAGGTTCGCGGGAAGTCTGAAAAGAAGCAGGGGCGGGAAGGCAGCACCAGGTAAACTGGGGTGGCGGGGGACGGGAGAAGGGCTCCGGGGAGGCGCGGCCCAGTCTGGCCCTGGTTCCAGCCGAGTGCGCTGGCCCCAACGCCTCCGGCCTGGCTTGGCTCCAGCCCGGCCCCCGTGGCACGGCTTGGGTCCGGCCCGGCCCCCGCGGTGCAGCTCGGGTCTGGCCCGGCCCGGCCCCCGCGGCTCAGGTCCGGCCCGGACCCCGCGGCTCTGCTCGGCTCTGGCCGCCAAGCGGCTCTGGGCCGGACCCAAGCCCGGTGACCCTGGTCGGAGCGCAGCGCGATTCCTGGGGGCGGGGCTTGCGGCAAGCCAGGAATCGGGCCCCGCTCTTGCTAAAGCCGGCCCTGATTGTCTTAATAAAGAGACTGGATTTATGGCTTGTTACAACAGTCTGTAACCCACTAACTTTAGGGTTACCATACGTCCGGATTTCCCCGGACATGTCCTCCTTTTGTGTGCTAAAAATAGCGTCCGGGGGGAATTTGCAAAGCTCTCACAATGTCCGGGATTAGCAGAGAGTGGCTGGGAGGGCTGCAGGGAAGTCCCGGGCTGGACTCGGGAGCAGCTGTAGAGGAGCCGGATCCGCCCTGCATTCTGAGCAGGCAGCTCCTTTGCAGCCCAGTCCGGCAGCACTGTGCAGGGCCAGACCGGGTTTTGTTGTGCAGGGCCAGACCGGGTTTTGTTGTGCTCGGGAGCTCAGCCACGTGTCCGGCTCGGCTGCACAGAGCCCAACACTCTGTTCTGAGCAGCAGGGTAAGGAGGTCAGGGGGCAGGAAGGTTCTGGAGGTGGAGGTCAAGAAACAGGGGGGGCTTTTTGGGGGCAGTGGAGAAAGTTTTGGGCAGTCAGGGTACAGGTAGGGGGTAGGGTCCTGGGGGGCAGTTGGGGGGGGTCTTAGGAGGGGGCAGTTAGGGGACAAGGAGCGGGGGGGGGTAGGGGGCTGGGAGTTCTGGGGGGGAGCTGTCAGGGGGCAGGAGTGGAGAGAGGGATCGGAGCAGTCAGGGGACAGGGAGCAGAGGGGTTTAGATGGGTTGGGAGTTCTGGGGGGGGCTGTCAGGGGGCAGGAGTGCGGAGAGGGATCGGAGCAGTCAGGGGACAGGGAGCAGAGGGGTTTAGATGGGTTGGGAGTTCTGGGGGGGGGCTGTCAGTGGGTGGGGAGTGGTTGGATGGGGCGTGGGAGTCCCAGGGGTCTGTCTGGGGGTGGGGGTGTGGATAAAGGTTGGGGCAGTCAGGGGACAAGAGGCAGGGAGGCTTAGATAGTCCTGGGGGGCAGTTAGGGGCAGGGGTCCCAGGAGGGGGTAGTCAGGGGACAAGGAACGGGGGGAGGGTTGGGAGGTCAGGGGGGGGCGGGAAGTGGGAGGGGCAGGGGCGGGGCTCCTCCCGTCCTCTTTTTTGCTCGCTGAAATATGGTAACCCTAACTAACTTCCTTTTTTTGTTCTATGATTGGAGGGGTGTTAACTGGCCACTTCCCCTTGAATGGTCTCTTGCAATATGTGTTAATGGCTTATGCTAAACAATCTGTTCCACCTTGTATGTAGCTGTGACACTCTGCGTACCTTTCCCAGAGCTCTGTGTAGCTTAAAAGCTTGTCTCTTTCACCAACAGAAGTTGGTCCTATAAAAGATATTACCTCACCCACCTGTCTTTCTAATACCCTAATCAGGGCCGGCTCCAGGGTTTTGGCTGCCCCAAGCAGCCAAAAAAAAAAAAAAAAAAAAGCCGCGATCACGATCTGCGGCGGCAATTCGGCGGGAGGTCCTTCGCTCCGAGCGGGAGTGAGGGACCATCTGCCGAATTGTCGCTGAATAGCTGGACTTGCCGCCCCTCTCCGGAGCGGCCGCCCCAAGCACCTGCTTGCCAGGCTGGTGCCTGGAGCCGGCCCTGACCCTAATGATACTGTCATTTTGTTAATCGGTAACATTTTGCCATTTTCAAAATGGTTTAATTTGACGTTTGAGAACAGTATATTCTGCATCGCTTGCTCCGCAAGGAGAAGGCAAACGGTCTAATGAGTCCCAGCAATGGGATGTTGTTACATTCAGCAGAACCTTACTAATCCACACTTTGGCAACCTGCAAGGCCACGCCAGAAATGAATTTTCAAGCTCTGTGGTGGATCGAAGCTGGAATCGATGATATTTTCTTGTGCTGAGCTGGTGTTCCCACTCACCCCACCCCATCATTTCTGCAAGGCCAGAGGTGGTGGGTATGGCCTGCCAGGAGTGATGTGGGGAGATGCCTGGTGATTTTGGTTATGTTGGTGTTGGGTTATGTGATGTTGGTGTTATTGGTGGGTCATTTATTAAGGGATTTCCATGGGTGCTCAGAGCAGTGGACAGGTGCTTTTCTATTGTAGATTGGTAAATCTCTAAATAACTGATGTCACTCTTCCAACAGATGAACCTCTTATCACTCCGGGAACCTATTAACACCCTAGAAAGGTGCTAGGCTGCTTACATTTGTTTGGTGATGCTGGTGCACATCCAGTGGCAGATTAGCCACTGGGCGAACGGGGCCCATGCCAAGGGGGACCCGGAAAAATGGTCACTCCGGCGCCCTACCCCTGCTCCACCCAGGGCTCCTGCTGGGGAACAGGATGGGCACAGGGGCTTCTCCCGCTCCACCCCCCTGGCGCTCCTGCCAGGGACCGGGACAAGCCCCTGCGCCCTGACCCCACTCCCTGGCAGGAGCTCCAGGCAGGCGGGAGAAGCAGGGCAAGCCTCTGTGCCTGACCCCATTTCCCTGGCAGGAGTGCCAGGCCGGGCGGGGGGGGGGGGGAGTGGGGCAAGCCCCTTTGCCCAACCCTATTTCCCCAGTAGAAGCACCAGGGAGGAAGTGGCGGGGGGGAGGGGGACTGCAGGCAGAAGAGGTGGGGAGGGGGCCCCCACTTGCTCTGGCCCAAAGCCCCACAAAATAGCAATCCGCCTATGTGCACATCCTCCTTTCTAACGTCAGTAGCAGCTTCTTCCATCAGCATGATGGAAGCCATGACTGCCCATCCTCACTGGCCCAGCTAGTGAACTTCAAGCAGATAGATCTCCTGTTGGCCAAATGCCCAAGTGGATTCTGGCTCATAAGGCTCCCACGGGACAGTGCTTCTCTGCTGTGGGAAAGCTTACATGCCAGAGGTCTCCCCAGCCTGGTCCCCAGATGCAAGTTCAGAGTAGTGACCTTAGACTCAGCCGCAGAATCTCCAACCCTATGGGACTGAACACTTATATCCACATGTCCGTCAGGCCAGCTCACAGGCAGCTCCTTCATTTCTGCCCAAGGCAGGATCATTACAAGTACAGCACGGTACTGGTCAGCTTTTCTTTTGCCCCTCTCCCTCCCCCCTCCCCCCCACCCGAGTACATACCCAGTGACCATCATGGTCGCTCACCCGAACATCCTGGCAATTCATGTCTCGCCGTACCTTGGTGGTTGGCTAGGGAAGATTCAGGTGCTACAGGAGGCGAGAACTGGCCTGCAGAAGACCTGCTCTCACCTCCAGGCTAAGGTTACACCACGTGAAATCCACCTTTGCGCTCGTGTCTGTTGGGGAGACCATGGAGTCGGTAATGACAAAGGTTTGCCTGCCTCAAGGAGATTTCTAGACCTACTCACAACTACTCCATTAGTAGGTTCTCAGCTTCAAAACTAGGGAGTGCCTGAGGTCACTGGCTCAATGGTGTTGTGCATCTGGATAACCCCAGTCGTCCGGTTGAGAGGAAGCTGCCTCAGGAGAACAATTGAAGCAACAGAGTGGCTGTTCCTCCTGGCGTGATGGACCGTCCCTTGGGATGTTTGCAGAGTGGTTCTTGACTCACCAGTCTCCCAGGAACCAGGCCTGTAAGGCAGGAGGGGATGCACATCTGGGCCAGTGGACAACCCACAATTTGAATGCCTATTGCCTTGGGCAACATTAATGGTAAACAGTAGTAGCAGCCAGGGGCCTGGCAGAGGTCCCCAGCAGAGACAGCTGGAGCTCAGTGTGCTTCAGGCATGCTCCCTATGCTGGAGCTGCAGGGGGCATGTGGTATAGGAACAAGCTGTGCTGGGAGTGAGCCGTGCCCTGCAGAGGGAGCAGAGTGGGGCTGTGAGCCCCCATGGAGAGTCTCCAGCACAAGGCAGTGCAGAGTGTTCTCTAGCACTCAGGAGTTATCGTAAAGATGCTACTGAATTGCTTTGGCCAGCCTGTTTCTGTGAGTTCCTCTCGCTGTTTGTCCCTCTGTGCGGCTATAAAGATGCTTCTAAAACGCAATCCACTTTCCCAGTTGAGACGGGTCAGTGTTCTGAACAGCAACTAAAGGCACGAGGGTCATCAGGAGAACCTTGCTGAGGAGTATTCACCAGCTTTGGTATCGTGTGGCCCATCCCTGGGCAAGAGGGGCTCATGAGCGCCATTGGTGGGATTCCTAGGGGTGGTAGGCAGGACACCCTGGATGCGATTGAGCTTTCAGACTGTGCATTAATGAAACGTAGACATTGTCAGGCTGGAGAGTTCGAAATCCACTGGTTACCTCCATTCAGGGGCCTCCTGCCCCAGCCGAAAAAACAAAGCGAGAGCTTCGCAGCTTTGAACTCTTCCATTTCTGCTCCATAGCTGGAGCTATGCCCTAGGTAGACTGCCGTCTGCATCCTTCTCCGGTCATCCTGTCCCAGCCCATTTATAGTCAGTTACCTAGTGTGACCTTTCAGCACTAAGTTGGCTATTCAATGAACCCACTCTTCCTGGGCACTTTGCCAATGGCTACCCAATATCAGAACTGCCTCTTGTAAGCAAGCGGCTGAGAGGCTAACGCAGACCCTGCACTCCTCTGCCAGGCTTCAGCCCAGGGCATGGTGCAGGCAGGACACTTGTTGGTATGCTGGATGGTCTCCTCTTGCCCTCAGCCAGGGAGATGCCATGTAGCTGTATCCTGCAGGGCTTCTCTGTGCCCTGCCATACCACTGATATCAATATCCATCTATACCCAACATCAAAATGTCACTGTTAATGGGGAATCCTATCCAGTGGAGGTGTTTCCCCCGGGGATCTGTTCTTGCCCCTCTGCTCTTCAGCTTCTTGATCAATGAACTGTGAGGAAATACAAAATCACTCACTGCTGGTAAAATCTGCAGCTGACCCAAAGCTGAGCGGAGTGGTAAATAATGCTAAGGGCAGTTACGCAGAGTGGGCTGGACAATTTGGTGAGCTGGGCCCAAGCCAACATGCATTTCAATGCAGCCAAAGGCAAGGGCATATATCCAGGAACAAATAGCGTAGGCCACATTTTCAGGGTGGGAGATTGTATTTTGGACCGCAGTGACTCTCACCTATTGAGGGCTCCTGGCTGCTGATTGCAGAACAGAGTCCCAGCCTTGACATCCTTTTGGTCTCCTTAGTGCATTCAGAGACCCACATTGCCACAACAGGAAAATATGCTCCCTTCTGCCTGTGGCTGGCCTGAAGACTGAGCCACACCCTATCAAACATGGATCTGGCACCTGGGACCCATGCTGGTTACAGGAGCTTGCAGGACTGGATCGAAGAGTGAACCACACCCTCTAAAAACGTTCTCACTGGTACAAATACATTAGCCCATTAGCTTAGCAAGGCAGGTTGCTGAGAGCACATCACCCCACTGTACCAAGATATGCTTGGGGGCCTTCAGAGAGCAAGTTACATTCCCTGATTCTAATAGTTCGACTGACCCAACCCCAGCCCTTCAGCCTAAGTTAGAGCCGCTTAGGGACTGCTCTAACCACTGCCAGCTGCCTGTGGTCCCTACGGGACCATGCAACATGTGAGAAATGATGGAGTGCAGCTGTGCTCCACCTGCCCTCTTGTTCCCAATTAACCCTCCCATCCTCCACACTGCGGGGAGAAGGGCAGTTGGTGCAAGAGCTGGCAACGCTACTGTCCACCTGCTCAGTGCTCCCCCATGCCGGGGAATTCCCTGCTGGTCAAATCCTGAGTGGCCAGAACCGGGGCAGAGAGGCTGGACCATTGCATTCTGTTTGGGGAAATCTGTGTTGTCTTCCCATCCAAGGAAAGGGGCTGTCTGAGATCACTGAGTGCACCCCACAGGCTGACAGAGGGCCTCCACTCCAAAGGGGGTGCTGTTATGTGGGAGATGCTGATCAGAGAAGAAAGCCACAGCAGTGTCTGGTCTAATCAGAAAACAAGCATTCGTCTCTCATCTCAATATTTCTCTTCTCTGCCTCCCTCTTTCCTCTCTTGGTACCTTCCTCTTTCTCAGAGCCCCTCCCTCCACTGCCAGAGCCTCTTCCCAGCAGAGCTGAACAAGTCTTCTTCAAGCTATTGCAAGCGGCTGCTTTTTCAGCCCCAGCCTTTGAAGTCCTTCCGGAATATCATCAGCATTTCATCGCCCGCAAGGGGGAGCTTTGGTTTGAAAATCCAGACAGAACAATGCATCTCTGTCTTTGTCAAGAGTGCACAGCCCAGGGGCAAAGTGGGGTTGGTGTGGACGGACACGCAGGTGCTGTGGAGGAGCAGAGACTACATCCCGGCTAGGCTAGGCACAGGCCTTGTGGAGTGGTGGATAGCAGCTATAACTCAGTGAGGGTGTCAGGCCATCTCACTCAGAGTACGGGCACGTGCTCACTCGTTGGAAGGAGTACGTGGCATTGTGTGCTCCAGTCCTTCTCTCACCTAATGAATGGAGCAGCATTCACACCCGCCTCCGAGGGAAGTGGTAAAAGCATCATCCCCCTGAGTCTTTGACAACGGACCAGACAAAGCAGTGGACAGGCTAGTGTAGCAGGGAACAGAGCAGAGAACTGAACAGATTGTTCCCATCGCTAATTCCAGCTTATGCTGCCAGGGGTCAATTCATCAGCAAGGTCTTAAGAAATAAATACAAGTTTGTGAACAGGTCTTCATCCTGCCTGGCTCAGTGGGTGTGAAACACGATCGTTGTGAGCTGGGTGGCTCACACCCCCTTTGCACAGGTGCAGATGACCGCACAAGGCAGCAGGGGCCAGGTATGTGAGGGGTAAAGTGGAAGCACTGGGAGCCTTCCCCATCCCACCTTGTGCACCCAGAGACAGCTGCATTCCTGTGCTCAGGACGTTTCCAGGACTGCTCCCTGCCAGTGCTCTTGGATGGAGGGCCCTGAGCCCTAGTGCCCTATGCACCAGCCCACAGAGCAAGCAGGGGCAGCAGGTCACGCCATTGTCAAGGCTAGTGAAGCCTGTTCTCTCTGGTAAGTTGTGTGGGAACATCACACACCCCAGGGGAAGCCGGGCTCCTGCATGCTGCCGGATAGCCCTTGCTTGATGCGTGAATGGCTCGGGAGACTGCATGTGAGGAGACACCTGGCTGGGAATCTCTCATGGGAGCAGAACCTCTTTAAACAACACATGGACCTTTCTGAAGCTGCTCCACTTGCCTGTTGTCTGGAGTCTATGGGGGAGGAGAGCCAGATTGCCAGAACCCTGCAGCTTCCTGGAATCCCCTGGAAACCCATTCCCAAGGGCTCTTCCAGTTCTAGCAACTTGTCTTCAGTGCCGTGTAACATGGGTCTCAGCTTGGTTTGTTCCAACAGGGCATATCCCAGTGTCAGGTATTCTAGAAGATTTTGTGGATGCTGTTGAGGTGCTTGCTCCACTGGGACTGAGAACAGTTCTGGTATTCAGTGAGCACCGAAGATTGGCTATACTATAGACTAGCTAGAGAAAATAGGGGCCAGACTAGATGCTTTGATCTTAATAAAGTCAGAAGGGACCATTGTGATCATCTAGCCTGACCTCCTGCATAACAAAGGCCAGAGAATCTCATCCACTGATTCCTGCCCCATGCCCAGAACATCTCACTGAGCTAGAATGAAGCTCTTAGTCACAGATCCAGACTTGGTGACCAAGTGAAGCCAAGTGTTGGAGAATTGGACAAATCCCTTGGGAATCTGGTCCAGTGGTTAATTATTCTCTGTGTTACCAACATATCTTATTTCCCATTTGCTCTGCTGAGTTCATCTTCCAGCCATTGGGTCTGGTTCCACCTTTAACTGCGAGGTTAAAGAGGCCTCTATCAGAAACCTCCCCGTGTAGGTACTTAACGGCCAAGATCAAATCACCTCTTAACTGCATCTTTTATAAGTGAAATAAATAACCATTGGCACAGATTCCCAAGGGATGGGCCCAAACACGCTCACCATAGCTTTGTTTGAGCTGGCTCGCTAAGAATAACAGCATGGCCCATGGCAGCACAGGCACCGGCACCGGCTTGGGCTTAGCACCCGAGTACAAACTCAGCGGGTTGGACAGGATTGTGATCAGGTGGCCATCCTGAGCTGCTGTCTGTGCTGCTGTGGGCACACTGCTATTTTTAGCAAGCTAGTTCAATCAAAGCTAGCGGGGTATATTTACCCAAGCTGAAAACTCTATCTCCCCAGCACTGTGTAGACGTACCCTCAGTGGCTCACTGTCTGGCAGGTTTTCTAGACCTCTGATCAGTCTTGTAGCTTCTACTCTCCCCTTTCCAGTATTTCAACATCCTTCTTGGAGAGCGGCCAGTAGAATTGGATTCCGTATTTGTGCAATGGTCTCACCAACGCTGTATGCAGAGGTAGCGCCACCTCGCCGCTCCTCTCCGATGGTCCCGTTTGTCCCTTTTGCCCCAGCCTCGCACTGGGCGAGCATGCTCAGCTGGTTTCTACCACCACCCCTTAGGCTTTTTCAGTGTCACTGTGTTCCCGGATCTAGTCCTGCCTCCTGTAAGTGTGGCCAAGGCAGGAAACCAGGAGGGACTGGGGAAGAGACGATAATGAACAAGAGACAACATTTGGATGTCAACTGCCTGAGTCACCTGGCCAGGAATCTTTTCTTGTGTTTTCTTTTCTCGTGGAGCTTCTTATTGTAGACCCACCTTTGCCTTGTTTTGTCTTCCCCCTGGGCACAAATGCATCTGACCTGTATGGGATGGGGGCTAGTCACAGCGCAGCCCTCCAACACGGGGCAGCTGTGCCATTCCTAGCTGAGGCCCTAGCTCAGTTCCCTGGGATTGACAGGCATGTGGAGCATGCTCAGAAAGGCAAGGGCTCTGATCTGCAGGGCATCCCTGGGAGGGGTGCAAAGATGGCTTTATGGGCTTTCCAGAGGCCAAAACATACTCCAGAATAAGTTACAGCAGCCAGGTGCTGCTCTAAGTTACTGCAGACCAGACCAGCCGCCCTCTAGCACTGTGAGCTATGGGTTTGCCCCCAGGCACCCCCTTCCAGCCCTGCCCTGGTCCCAGCACATCCCGTGTTTGTGGTAGCCCTGCTCTGTGCATGACCAGGCAGATTTCCCTCTGCCAGCTGCAGTGCATTAAGAGCTCCTAGACACCACGGCCATGGTGATGCAGGGGACTGGCGTGGGGAAAGTCCCTGTCCTCCTTGAAGCTGGTCCCAGGTGGGGAGGTGTCATTTCCCCACTCTCTGCTGAGCTCCCAAACACCGTCCCAGCATTGGACTGAGTGTTCAGAGATACTTCCTTGCAGAACGAGCCCAAGTCTGTTAGGGATTCACAGCTCTTTCTCCAAGCAAATGTCTGTTAGCCCCAGTGCCCAGGCTAAATTCCAAGACAGCGAGCTACAGTATGTTCAGATAAATTCCCCTCTCGCTGCATTTGGGTTCATGACCTGCCCCTACACTGTTAGGCAGTATTGCTGACATATTTACAGTGGCTGCTGAGTTCCACTCCAGAGGTGGCTGCATTGTGATGAGTAACATGATCACTGTGTAAATGTCTGCTCTGTAAAGTGTCTTGCTCCTGTCGCTAAATGGATAGGAATAGTAACGAGCAGTGGTAGTTAGTACTAGACCAGAGGCTGGGTGAGGGGCTGTGTCTGAGGACATGAGTTCAGTCTGGACAAGGTCAGAACCTACATGCAGTGTTTGACTTTCTCTCCTCCCAGACCTCAGTGACCAGCTCCTGGAAGTGGTGGGTCTCGAGGGAGCGATGGAGATGGGGCAGATCTACACCGGACTGAAGAGTGCTGGAAAGAGACTGGCTCAGTGTTCATCCGTTACCATCAGGTACTGTCCCAGCCCTCAGCCCCGATCCCGCTCTTAATCACTCCCATTAGAACATGGCAAATGGCTGTGACTATTTGAAAGCATCCTAACAGATACATTGCTACATCCAACACCTGTCCGAGGCTCTGCTGAGAGCCAGTTATTGCCCCACCTGTCTCCCCTTCACCCACTAATCCTGTAACTCCAATTCCAGCAGGTCTGCTTGTCTGGCATGATTTATTTACAGTGTTGTGGTGGCCGCATTGGTCCCCGGATATGAGTGAGACAAGGTAGATGCGGTAACACCTTGTATTGGACCAATTTCTGTTGGTGGAAGGGTCAAGCTCAAAAGCACGTACCTTCCACCAACAGAAACTGATCCAATAAAAGACATTATTCCCCCACCTTGTTTCTCTCCTGCGTTATGTATGGGGCTTGTACAGCACTGAGCAGAAAGGACTCATTGGCCATGAGTAAGGCTCCTAGGACCTATGGTGATACAGCTACCCCGGCAATATTTAGTGTAAGGCTTTGCCACTTATTGCTCAGGAGTCTATTGGCCACAGTGTCTCTCTTTATATTTGCTCAGTTCTTTTACTAGGCTGGGATGGCTTGAGTTGGGTTGGTTGGGTAGTTGGTCGGTCAGTCATTGACAAGATCATTCTTCTCTCCTTCATAGTAAAATAGTGCCGTGTTGTATTTCCCAGCTCTTAGATACCTCCCTAGTTTTCAGTGACTCTTCAGTGATGGTTGTTAGTGGGTTTGTGCATTTGTTGGCTGGCTTCCTTTAAAACTAGGAACCCTCCCTTGTCACCGACTCATTGTGTGAGCCAAATCCTGAAGGTCTTACTGCTTACTTGGGCAAAGCTCGCCCTGGCGTCAGTAGCAGTTTGACTGACTCGGACGGAGGAAACAGGGTGGAAGGACTGCAGGATTTGGCCGTGTGTATTCAGATCTCCCCTTCCTTTCTTCTGATCAATAGGTGGTTTGTGTATTAGTCATTATTGAATTGGCAAAAATGTTTGGACGGATGCCACAAAACTGTTTGCAGATTTCACGCAAATAGTTTCAGCCATTCACAAAATGGCTGGAGGAGGCGGTGAGGGTGTGTTCACTGCTGCCCTCCCTTCCCCTTATAACTTTTCACCCAGCGGATAGGGTAGTCACCCAAGAGGTAGGCGACCCAGGTTCATTATCTCCCTCCTTCCAGTCATCGGTGACATAACCTTCCAGCATCTACCTTGAGGGAGGCGCTTCAGGACAGGGGTTCCCACCCCTCAGATCTTTGACCAGTTTACCATGGAGCCACATTAGCCTCCCCTTGTTCCTGACCCCTGCTTTTTCAGAGGGATGGCAGACTGCTGGGCCTTAATTAAGGTGTCTTGTAGGGTGCTTCCACCTTCATTCTCACCCCTGGATTTTAGTACTTCATCCCTTTCCCCATGCCTTACAGACTGCAATACACCTCCACCTTGACCGAAATGCTGCTCGGTTGTACTTTCCCATAGACTCAGATCTCAGTATCAGTCCTGATTACTCAAAACCCACACACCTTCCACCCCACTGACTCAGATCCCAGATCTGCCCTTCCCCGGGCCAGACTGTAACCCCTAATGACATACCCACATGTACAGCCCAGGGTGCCTCTCATCCATGGAACCCTCCCCCTAGAGTTTATCATCTCCACAACACCTCATTTTTTTTAACCTCCTTCCACTGACGCATCAGGACTGGCCCAGCTGGAGATGGGACACTGGATGGGGCGGCAGGGGGGAGGGAGCAGGCCTCTGAGGTGGCACCGAACGTTCTCTCTCTCCAATGCTTGGCTGGCTGGGTCTTGCTCACATGCTCAGGGTCTAACTCAGGGGTTGGCAACCTTTCAGAAGTGGGATACTGAGTCTTCAGTTATTCACTCTTAATTTAAGATTTCACATGCCAGTAATACATTTTAACGTTTTTAGAAGGTCTCTTTCTATAAGTTTATAATATATAACTAAACTATTGTTGTATGTAAAGTAAATAAGGTTTTTAAAATGTTTAAGAAGCTTCATTTAAAATTAAATTAAAATGCAGAGCCCCCCCGGACCGGTGGCCAGGACCCAGGCAGTGTGAGTGCCACTGAAAATCAGCTCATGTGCCGCCTTTGGCACGTGTGCCATAGGTTGCCTACCCCTGGTCTAACTGATCGCCGTGTGGGGTCGGGAAGGAATTATCCCCCAGGTCAGACTGGCAGGGACCAGGGCCGGCTCCAGGCACCAGCCCACCAAGCTTGTGCTTGGGGCGGCACCTGGAGGGGGGCGGCGCGGCGCTCCGGCCCCCGGGGAGAGCGGGGCCACGGCCGGGCTCGCCGCCCTCCCCCCGGTGCTCTGGCCGCCCTCCCCCCTGGCGCCCTCCCCCCGGCCGCCGGGGGGAGAGCGGCGAGCCCTGGCTGGGGAGAGCGGCGAGCCCTGGCTGGGGCTCGCCGCCCTCTTGCCACCCTGTCCCCTGCGCTCTGGCCGCCGGGGGGAGAGCGGAGCCCCCGGCCGGGGCTCGCCGCCCTCCTCCCAGGGCTCCGGCCGCCCCCCCCCAGCCGCCGGGGGGAGAGCCACCGCCCTCCTCCCAGGGCTCCGGCCGCCCTCCCCCCCCCGCGCCCTCCCCCCGGGGCTCCGGCCGCCCTTCCCCCCTCCCCCCCACGGGGGGGGGGGGGGCGGCCGGCGGCTTTTTTGCCTGGGGCGGCAAAAAAGCCAGAATCGGCCCTGGCAGGGACCTTAGTGGAAGGGGGCGATTCTCATTCCTCTGCAGCGCATGGGTGCGGGTCACTTGTCAGGATTATCTGGGTCTCTCTCATGTAATCATTTTCCTGACACTGAGTGGGCCTTGGGCACTGATGCACTTCGGTCCCTCCTGTTCTCTGCCTGTGACACATCCTACTCTAGTGTCCTGGGAGCTGTAATAGTTTGGTCAGTGGCTGGGTTTGGTGCATGGGTGCTGGGTGGTGTTGGGGGCCTGCGCTATGCAGGAGGTCAGACTGGAGGATCTGGTGGTCCCTTCTGGCCTTGAACTCTATGACTGTATCAAACGCGTGGGCAGAGGCAGTGACAGACGCAGCAGAAGAATGAAGAGCGTTCAGCAAAGGTGCAAGGAAGGAGCGGAGAGGATCCAGGGACAGGCTACCGACCTGGGAAAGGAAGTGATCAGATCCAGTAGCTCATAAAACAAGGTGCAATCCTTGGCATGATGCCTCGAGCCTGGGGCATTACAGCAGTCTCCCACGTGGATTTCATGTGCCCAGGACTTGCAGTTCAGGGCATGTTTTCACTAAGGGCTGCTCCAGAGCATGTCCTCTGTGTCTCCACCCACTCCTCCGGGGCAGGTCAGTGAGCTACAGGACCCTCGGTGCAGACTACCTGGAGAAAGGCAGCCCCTCCTGTGTCCTCACCCTGTGTCTTGTTTGTTTGTGGGTTCCAGAACAACAAAGCTGTTGCCCATGCAGGTGGATGGAGAGCCCTGGATGCAGCCTCCCTGCACAGTGAGTACACAACTGGCAGCGGTGCAGACTGGACGGGGTCCCAAAGGCAGGGTCCACATCAAAAGCAGCTGCTGATGGTTGGGTGATTTTCTCAGAGAAGGGATTTGTAATCCAAAGAAAATTCCCAACATGATTCCTTGACTACATCTGTCTCTTATTCCCCCTCCCCCATGACTGGAGGGGACATCACCCCATTGCCACCTCCCTAAGCCATTGTCTCCTGGCGATTCTCCCCCCACCCCCTGCAGAAGAGGGCTGGATACAAGCCTCTGAAGCCCAAGCAGTGTGATGCTCCCCCAGCCCCTGTAGCCTCAGCAAGAGCACAGAAGGTGGCCTTTTTAATAATAATAATAATAAAAAAAAACAGTAAAAATTTGACTTAAATTCACAAGCTCTTGAGTCCCGACCTCCAGCACGTGTACAGCTGAAGTGCAGAGCGGGAAAGAGAGCTGATGTGTGGGCTGATTCATTAGGGCAGTGGTTCTCAGACTTTTGTACTGGTGACCCCTTTCACATACTAAGCCTCTGAGTGCAACCCCCTTATAAGTGAAAAACACTTAAATATACTTAACACCATTATAAATGCAGGAGGCAAAACAGGGTTTGGGGTGGAGGCTGACAGCTCGTGACCCCCCATGTAATAACCTTGCAAACCCCTGAGGGTGTCGCAACCCCCCAGTTTGAGAACCCCTGCATTAGGGTGGGTGACAGGATGCACTGGGCCCTTTGAGGCCCCCTGCTGGAGGCCTCTCAGTCCTGCCACACATTGCCCCAGAAAAAGGAGCAGTGAAGATGGGTCCTCCAGCCCTGGATAGATAGGCTGCAGGGAAGCAGCCAATCAGAGTGCAGCAAGCATAGCTAAAAGGAGCGGCAGGGCTGGAGTGGCTCAGTCGCTGGTGTGGACCAGAAGGGTGAGAAAGGCTGCGAGAGAACAAATAGAGAACCTGGGCTAAGGGTGAAGAGGAAGGGGCTATGTGGAAAGTGGCCCAGGAAATAGCAGCAGCAGCTATTAAAGGAGGCAGCATGTGGCTGCTATTTGTAGGGTCCCTGGGCTGGGACCCAGAGTAGAGGACAGACCCAGGTCCCCCTACTGGACACTGGGGAAGTGGCTGAAGCCCCAGGAAGGGGATAAGGCTCAGTACTAAAAGCCCAAGAAAGGAGCTAGAATTTAAACAGGCCTAGAGATGGGCTGAAGACCCTGGAGGGGGCCAACCATTGTTGGACTGTGTTACCCCAGAAGGGGTTCCTTCATGCGTTAGACTGTGTGTGACTTAGCCAGAGGGCTGGGCCATTGAAGACCCGCTTGATGAGGTTAACAGCCAATAGGGCACCAGGAAAAGAGTGCAGGTTCACATCCAACCAACAGGAGTTGCTCATGAGAGGTAAGTGACTTCCCTCACAGGGTTTCTGAAAGGCGTAGGCTAAAAAAATAAACCAGGGGCAAAGGGGGTGTGGCTAATTTCAGGTCCTGGCTCCCCTCTATTCGGACAGTGCAGATTAAGCCAAAGTGCCCCAGTTGACTCCCTCAGTTGGGAGCTGTACAGGGCCCAGCTCAGGTGTCGGCTCCCCGTGCCTCACTGTCCAGATCCTTCTTCCTGCTATTTCGAATGAAAACAAGTAACTATAATGGGCCCAAGCCTCGGGTGGTGCATGTCTGCACAGCTCTACTGACTCAGTGGAGCAAGGCTGGGGATCTGGCCCTGGAGTGGATGTGGCCTTGGGGGTTCTCTCTATACAGATTAAAGGGACAGTAAAATGCCCACCTGAAACCTCTGGCTTTATACTTCACCTTCCCGTCCTCCTGCCAATGCAGGCCAGCACCGCTGGTTAGCATAGCCTTAAATGAAAAGAGAGGATTTGGGAAACAATGGCTTTTAGATGCCAGCAGAAAACTCAGGTCACTTTACTTTGCATTTTGGCTCCTTTTCCATGTGTCTTTTTCCGCCCCATGGGGTCCCCCGCCTCAATATCTTCAAGGCTCTGACATCATAACCAAGATTTTTCCAGGCAAGAAATGCTTGTCACGGTGTCACCAGCCACCTGAGCCAGCTGCAGGGTCCCCCAACCTGTTGTCCCTGGAGTGGAGTGTGCTGCCCATGCTGCCTCTGCGAGACGTGCTGGCTCTGAAGCAGGGCCCCAGCCTCGCCCCACATTGCATAGCACTGTTCCTGGCTGGATTCGCTGGGCAGGAATGACTGCGTAGGCACAGGCTGTCTCAGCATTGCTCTGATTTCAGCAGATCTCCCAATAAACTCTCCCCTTTGTTTTAATTCAAACAAGTCAGATTTTTCTTCCCTTCCACACAGCCCGTTTGCAGCCGAGGCAGAGTCCTTCGCTGCCTGGGACCAGACCCAAAAGTGTGGGGCACTAAGCGAAGAGGGGAGTGCTGACCCAGGGCGCCCCAACAGCTGGGTCTGCTGGCCGGGCTCATAGGGAACCGGTTCATGGCTGCACCATTCCAGGGCGGGGTGCGGTGCACATGCCGTCCAGCCACCTTGCGGTGGATCATCCCAGGACCCTGACCCCTGCTAGTGCAAGGGCTGAACGTGACCCCACAGTGAACACACATGAGCCAGCCTGCCGTGCCTGAACAGGGCGATGGTACCAGCTCTCCTCTCCCCCTCCCCCATCCCCGAACGCAATGCCTCTGCATCTAAAGTGGTACTCGTGAGCTTCCTGGTGGGCGGCATCAGAGCCCCGGCAACCTGCTATTTTTGTCACTGCAGCACGTTAGACTCACTGCAGTGATTGCACTTGAGAGGATGGAGATTATTAAAGCGCCTTGCTGGGGACAGGGTCTCCGGGGAGAGTGGGTGTCCCTGCCCGGAGGCTCCAGAGTGCCCCGGTCCAGGATCCCAGTATGATCCAGAGCGACCCGACACCTTTGCTCCATGGCATTGGGTCCTGCTGGCGGCTCACAAAGAGACATATTCCAAGCGTGGCTTTGCCATGCGCCTGGCCTTATGCACTCGCAAAGCTAGGAAGCCCTTAATCCAGCAACTCCCATGTCCCTGACCCACGGAGAGCAGGCTCTTTAAAGGGACGCTGCCAACCACTGGCTGGAGGGAGCATATGCATCCAGACCGCTCCATCATGCTGTGGCCCCTGTGCCAGCAGCTTCACCCATAGCAATCCCAACTTTTCCTCAAAAATCTCTGTTAGGAACCACAGGTTCCCCTTCAAGAGCCACGTGACAGTGGGGTTGGCGTTAGAAGAGCTACCAACTGCACCTCCGCCCGGGGCATTGAAAACCAGCCACTTTGTTTAGGAATAAAGTGATGCCTATATTCTAGAGGAGCCAGATCAGGAAGAGTTTGGGTGCAAAGGGAGGCGCTGCTGGGCGAGGCACTAGCCATCTAGAGCTCTGGCTTCTAATGTAACTTGGCCCATCTATGGAAGTGTGTTTGGTGGATCCATCCTAGCAGAGGTGAAAATAAGCCGGTACGCCCCGGTACGGTGTACTGACAAGAGCCGGTACACCGTACCAGGGCTGCCCGGCTTCCCCAGGGGGCAATTTAAAGGGCCTGGAGCTCCCAGCAGGGGCTGGAGGCCCAGGCTCTTTAAATTGCCACCAGAGCCCCCTGCTGGAGCCCTGGGGTAGGGCTGCGGGGCTCTGGGGCTATTTAAAAAGTCCAGGGCTCCCACTGCTTCTACCACCCCAGCCCTTAAAATAGCCGCGGGAGCCCTGGGGAAGCAGCACGGCTCCCGCGGCTATTTAAAGGACTGGGGCGGTAGAGGCAGCTGGAGCCCCGGTCCCTTTAAATAATCCCTGGAGCCCCCCGCTACCCTTGGGCTCCGGGGCCTATTTACAGGGCTGGGGCAGTAAAAGCAGGGGAGCCCCGGGCCCTTTAAATAGCTCCCGGAGCCCCGGGCTGCCTCTGCTACCCGCGGGGGGAGGGAAGAGACTTACCTTACAGGGTGGGCTGGGGCTGGCTCTGGCTCCCTCAGCCATGCCCCTTCCGGGGGCCAGAGCTGGCCCCAGCGTACCGGTAAGTCACTGGACTTACTTTCACCCCTGCATCCTAGACATCATTGTTGACATCACAAAAGCCCACCGCCATTTGTCGTGTCTGGTAGTCTTTGCTGAGGAGACTAGAATAGCAAGGAAGTGTTATTTACTCCTTCTCATAACACACAAACTAGGGGTCACCAAATGAAATTAATAGGCAGCAGGTTTAAAACAAACAAAAGGAAGTATTTTTTCACACAATGCACAGTCAACCTGTGGAACTACTTGCCAGAGGATGTTGTGAAGGCCAAGACTATAACGGGATTAAAAAAAAAAGAACTAGATAAGTTCATGGAGGATAGGTCCATCAATGGCTATTAGCCAGGACGGACAGGGATGGTGTCCTAGCCTCTGTTTGCCAGAAGTTGGGAATGGGTGACAGGGGATGGATCACTTCATTATTACCTGTTCTGTTCATTCCCTCTGGGGCACCTGCATTGGCCAGTGTCGGAAGACAGGATACTGGGCTAGATGGACCTTTGGTCTGATCCAGTATTGCCATTCTTATGTTCTTAAAAATGATGTGGACCGGGGCAGAGATGGATGGACAAAGCTGCGTGTTGGAGAGAGGAATCCAAACCCATGCACCTCGTCCAGGCTTTCTGTCCCTCATAAAATGTCAAGTGAATTACAAGAGTTTGAGTCTTAGGAAGCCAGGAGCTAATTGGCTCCTGGTGTTACTGTTGCCCTCTGGTCTGCATGGGTTAGGTGTCCAATCCAGAGATGAGCTGAGCCTGGCTCTTTAGCTCAAGCTGTAAAGGCTCCTCCTTGCAGCAGTGGAGGTCCCTGGTTCCATCCCTAGCATGCTGGCCAAGATGGCTGTTGTCATGTTCTCGGGGAACAGAGAGTCTCTTTCTGAGAGGAGTAGCCCCGCTAACCCTTCTCTAAGCTGAGCCTTATTGATTGATTTGTTTTATGTATTGATTTTTAGATAAAAATTACCCACAAAAGCCAAGTGCCGATGTTGCTGGGCGCTCCCCAGAAGAGCAGCTTCTTCTTCCTGAAGAGAAGAAACCGAACTCAAGACTAAAAAAGCAAAGAAATCAAGTCCAGAGGTGACAACGCTGCATCCCGCTGGCAACTGCTGCAAGGAAGGCTTGTGGAAAAGGACCCTTCATCTCTTCAGAGTTCCTGACTTCTCGCTCTGCTTTGGAAACAGCAGACCGGAGGCAGTGGTTTGAACAGCAAGTGGAAAAGAGCAGCCAATGGTTCCATGTGAAATGAGGTGTGGTTTGGGTTTGTACACACACACACACACACACACACACACACACACACACACACGCTACTGGCAGGCACCACCTGGATGGTTTGAAAAATGAGATTATTCCTAGAACGTCTCAGTCACAGGAGTGAAAACAAACTCTCAGTGCCGGGGAAGGGTTTTGTCCCTGGTGAAGCCTTAGACTCTGTTGAGAAAATTTTTTATCCTCTGAAAATAGACCAGCATAGATGGCCTGGAATGGATGGAGTATAATATCTGGCCCAACACTGCAAATGAGAGTTGGTTTCTTTCTTTTTATTTAAACAACTAACTCC
The DNA here is from genome assembly GCF_011386835.1 of Chrysemys picta bellii. Classification (NCBI taxonomy): domain Eukaryota; kingdom Metazoa; phylum Chordata; order Testudines; family Emydidae; genus Chrysemys; species Chrysemys picta. Next base: position 50,338,005 of record NC_088799.1, on the reverse strand, counting down.
CCACTCGTCTCCCAAAGTTGCCAGTGAAACAGCGACCTGGCAAGAAGCTGAGTGTCACTTATTTATCGTTTAATGCTGTCCAAGGACACTGGATGTTTCATTGCACTGTCCCTGTGGTCACCAGATCCTACACATTCTAACAGTTATTTGTTGTCTTAGCTTCAAGAATATTGAGGAGAGGGGAGATGGTGCCTTTTCTCAAACTGTTCTAATTTCATTGTTTCAAATCGCCCCACCACTAGCTTTTTTTGGGGGGGTGGGGGGTTGGTTTAAACAGAAGCAAGTTTGTCATTCAATTTCAGACCCATTTGGGTGCGAGCTATGTTTGGAGAGAGGGAGCCAGAAGGGATGGGGGAGGCCACACAAGGAGAGCCCGTTCCTTGGATGCCAGAAACAAACTCAGGGTAAACAAGAGAAGACAACACTTGGAATGTATAACTGGTCAAACATGGTCCTTGCCAGGCTGCCAGCCTCCATGGAATCCTGAATCCGATTTTGGACCGCACCTGTCTGTTTTTATTTATATATTTATTGAACAGATTCTTTTTATTTAAAAAGAAAGTTTGACAGGAATGAAACTTCCCAATTTTCCCTGGCAGTTCCAGCTAAGAGAGAGGCCCAAACTCTCTCTAACAGGAGAGTATTATTCTTAAGATAGTTGCTTTAGCCCACTGACAAATGGCCTGAGTTGAATTTTGGATGTGATGTGGCACTCAGCCTTCACTATGCCGCAAAGGGCTTATGCTGAATCATCACAATCCGTGGCAGGCTTGTGCATGACTGTGGAAGAGGCGCTGGTCTGGGGATGAAATCAAAGTCAACCCAGAAGTAGCACTGCATAGAGTTATTTGCTTTCTAAAGCACAACAGTGCAGAGGTGGGGCAGGGGGGAAGAAAGGTAAAGAGTATACAGCAAAGGGAGACAAAAGCAACATGGCTTCAAATGTGATTGTAATACACAATTTGCTACTATGCTTTCCTGCCTAGGGGACTTGTATTCAGATTTGGCTTAGATCATATGAGTGTGATGGTCTCATCCTAATTCCCATTGAATCCATGTCCTGAATATCAAATCCGCCAACTTGATGGTTGGCAGTTAGGTGGAGTGCTGGGTCAAGATCTTCTATGCCAGCTATGGACTGGTGACAGCACTTGCTTATACACACCAGCTGTGTTCATCATAGGATCCTTTAATGCTCTCCTGGTATGGCTGAGGTTCATTTAAATAAAGGTATTTTACACACCATGCCGCAAGTGGCTGAACAGTACAATACATCCATTACATCTCCCCCTTTAAGTTCTATTTGCCTCCCATTTACAATATTTACGCTATCCTGCCAACTTTGAAGTTCAGTATGGACCAGTCTGTTAAGTGTCTCTGAATCATACTGATTTTCTAACTGCATCACCCAAACGCATAACACCTTGGTCATCTGGCTGTCCAGTAGTTGCCGGCTATTGTCGGTTTGGAATCCTTGAGTCGTCTTCTTGTTCTGCCCCTGCCATCTGTAAAGGTTGCTCTGTTGATTGTTCTTTCGGAGGAACAAACTGTAGGTATTGATGGTTTCTGTTGAACTCTCTACTGTCAGTCTTGATCACATATGATCTGGGCACTGAATTTTTTCTTCATGAGAACTGCAGTTGTCAATCCCATTTCTTCATCCAATTTGACATTAACACAGTCACCAGGTTCTAGACCCAACAGTTCTCTGAATGACTTCTGTTGTAAAAGCTCTTATAGACTTTATATCTGATTTGGCTACTCTCTGCATGTCTGAGCACTTTGGAGATAGAATCTGAGCTGTCCAGTAGCCACTGTTGGTGTTGAACTGTAACTCAGAAGAGCAAGGAATGGATCTTCCTGCTATAGGATTTTCTTGGCTGTCTGTACAGCTCTCTCAGCCTCTCCATTTGCTTGTGGGAAACTTGAGCTACTAGTAATATGACCAAATTATATTTCATTCAGAATTACTTAAATGGATCTCCTTTCAAAAGTCCAATAACATCAAATCCTCTGAGTTCTTCCACCTTTCCCACTAGGCTCATCATGGCTGCCATGCTGTGGCTGAGAAGGCTATTGGTCTGTGGTACTTTGATCACAAAGCTTTTGTCTTTGTAAGTTGTTTCTGTGGTGAACTGGTCCATGCAGTTCAGAATACCTCCAGGGCTAGTCAGAGCTGTGTCAGGTGACTTCAGCTCTGGGAGGGGTTGAACGTGATTGTAAGTCCCTTCTGAGAGGACTGTAACATCAGCTCCTGAGTCAATTTTAAAGTCAATAGTTTTGCCGTGAATATTCCGTTTCACTTTCCAGGCAGGCTCTGTGTCGTCACAAGGGATAGATTCCCAGAAACAATGCCCCTTGGTGGTCTGTCATATGAGTCAACTCCCTGACTGTTTTGGTGCAGCGAACAGCTGCAAAATGTCCATATTTCGTGCATGTAGGAAACCGTGCGCCTGTGCCTGGACATGCATCATCTCTTGGGATGTGACTTTTTCCACACCAAGCCGTAGCCCTGCACAGCTCCCCCTGAAAGTGCTTTTTGGGAAGGAGAACAATGTGCTGTGGTCATCTCCCTACCAGCACAACACCTGCAGGCATGCCAACACCTCAAGACTGACTGTGAGAAATGCAGCTGGTGGAACTAACAGCGCCAGCCCAGATGACTTGATCTTCATCTATCACTGGGTGGAGATTGTCAACCAGTGCAGCTAGCTCAGTCTCCATATCAGACCAAAGCTGGTACCCAGTTTGTCATGGGCCACAGAGACCTGAGGCGATCTAGGTGCTGTGAGGGTGTCACTCTACAGGCTTGTCCAGGGGACTTTGACCATAAAGGGAAGATCAGACCCTGGACAAAAATGAACCAGATTGTCAGTGTCAAGCAGTGACTTCCTGAGCACAGGCCAAGGCTGGCGTCCTGCCCCCTGCAGGGAGGCACTGACAACCTCTCTCAGCACAGGACTGGGCACTTCCCACTGGCCTTCTCCACCCACAAAGGGCATGGATCCAACGCACAGGATGCAGCCCAAAGCCCTCCCAGCACCTTCAGGCCCTTGAGAGCCCCCCAGGACACTGACCCACACAGAAAGACAGGTCAGTCTGAATGGAAGCATTTGACCGGGCTGAGACAGGGTGTTTCACCGAGCTATCCTCAACCTACCCAAGAAGGCGGAGATTGAGGCTGTGACATTGGAGGGGACTGAGCTGCGAGGAGGACTCTAGAGCAGAGCATGCCCATGAGCACCACATGCTATGTCTGGACACTCCACAGCAAGCGGATGGAGCCTTGAGAGTCATTGCTAACATGGGCAGAACTAATCCATGTGTGGCTTGGCAGACTTCGCTGGGCTGTGACCAGGAGCACATAGATGGGAGTTCCTGAGAGTGTCCAGAGAAGAGAGGAATAACCAAGTGTTTAGAACAGAGGGAAGCTAGTCTGGAATTGTTTTCTGGTCCTCATTCCCCACTCCATTTCTGCTCTCCCCACTCCAGGCATCAGGGGGCCCCAAGGAATCATCTTCCTTCTTCCCCTGCCCTGATCTCTTCTCCTCATCCCCAAGCCTAGGAGTGTGGTTGCAGCAACTGATCTTCTGCTCCCTGCCATGATCAACACCATGCCTGATCCTCGCTTGCTCTGCTCCCTCATATGGCTACCTATTTTGCTGCACAGAGCATCCAAATCTCACCACTTTCTGCTTCAAGTGCAAGCCACATTTCTTTGGCCTTGCTTTTCTAATAGGCCAAAGAACAGAGCAGCAGGTATAATTTAACACACACACACAAAAACCTACCACATGCTTCTCCTTCAGGGGAGAGGATGCAAGAGCAAACACTATGTGACAGCTGTGTAGTCAAGTCGCACTCCTGGAAGGTGCTCAGATACTCCAGTGATGGATATGATATAAAAGCCTATGTAGAGCAGAAGAGTGTAATAAAGAACCAAGGAACTACCACAGAATGTGGAAGAAAAACAATTGAGGTATCAAGCCTTCAAAAACAGGTGGTGTGATCCTGGCAATTCCCATCTAGCAATACAGCTAACTTCAAGCCTTACTAAAATAATAGAGCAAATATTAAGCTCTCAGTCCACACCCCAGACGAGTGACTCCAAGAGTGGGACGATCTATAAAATCATAACTGGTGTAGAGAAAATAGATAATGAAGTGTTGTTTACTATTTCTCATAACACAAGAAGTAGGGGTCACCAAATGAAATTAATAGGCAGCAGGTTTAAAACAAATAAAAGGAAGTATTTCTTCACACAGCGCAAAGTCAACTTGTGGAACTCCTTGCCAGAGGATGTTGTGAAGGCCAAGACCATAACAGGGTTCAAAAAAGAACTAGATAAATTCATGGAGGATAGGTCCATCAATGGCTATTAGCCAGGATGGGCAGGAATGGTGTCCCTAGCCTCTGTTTGCTGGAAGCTGAGAATGAACGACAGGGAATGGATCACTTGATGATCACCTATTCTGTTCATTACCTCTGGGGCACCTGGCACTGGCCACTGTCAGAAGAAAGGATACTGGGCTAGATGGACCTTTGGTCTGAGCCAGTAGGGCCGTTCTTATGATCTGCGCTCCCCCACCAAATTCTGGCATTCAGCCCCATCTGCCAGAGCCTTCACCCCAAACATCTGCCCTGCCTCTGAGAGCTCTTCTACATGCCTTTCTTGCACATCCTCCTGCTTTCCCTCAGCTGTCTCTGGCCATCCAGCCTGCCACTCTCCTCCACTATGTAGGGCTGCTAGCCCACAGCCTGCTCATCTGCTCACCATTCACAGGCCTTTCAATCCTCTGGCACCACACACTAGCCCTCCTGCCCCTAGACACTCCATCACTCCCACCACGATCCTCATCTCTGCTGCCACAGGCAGACCGTAGACCTTTCCCTATGGCTACTCAACAGCATGCAGGGATGAGAGGATTAAAGAGGAGAAATCTGTGAGAATCCAAACAACAAGAGCCCTAAACACCAGTTACAGGGCATAAGCCAGGCCAGACAAACTCAACTGCTTTTCTTTGGAACATGGCATTGCAACATTAGTGACTGAGAATACACTGGGTACGTGGGCGTTAGTAGAACATCTGAGACAGCATTCCTTGGAATCTGAATTGAAATAGTTCATTCAGATTGGTTTAGATCTGAGCAGTGTTCCATGCCTGAAACTGCCTGAGGGCTCCAAACAGCAGCTTGTACTAATGACTATGTATCGAGTTTGGGGGAGACTTTTTTGGGTCAGCTGTGTAGGTTTACTGAAAGGAGGGGTGTTGTAAACCCCAGAGAGGCTGAAGAAATAATCCAAAGGTCCCTAGATGGTTGGACATGTGGGCAAGGAATGAAACAAGAAGGAAAAGTTGTCAATTCAGTGAGCATAGGATTCTTAGCCAGCAGCGCTGTCCAAAGCAGCCTACTGTAAGGGTAATGTTATGGGAGGAGAAGTCTTCAAATTATACATGTGGGGGGGAGGGAGATTATAAAATCAAGGGCTAGTTTCATCCCTGGTGTAATTTTGATCACCTGGGTGGAGTGACACCAGGGATGAACCTAGCCCATTGTGCGATGGGCATGACACGCAAGCCGTCTGTACGCAGGCATCGCACCAGAGTGTGGAAAGGCCACCTCCATGGGGTGCACCATAGTGAGGTGTTTCTTAAAATGCTACTGGGCATCTATCTACACAGCAAAATGGAGAGAATGCTGAGGACCCCACAATCCTGAAAGGAGCTGGAAGGGTTAATTCAGGATGAGAGAACTAAATCTGTATCCCTGTGCCTTGGTCACGATGGAGAATGAAGGGGGCATGCGGCACTCAGCTAACATGATGGGTGAACTGCAAGGAGAGAGGGGAGTTGTTTAGGGTGATCTTTCGGTCTGTAATTTCTGTTGTGCCACAGAGACTGCATCATAATTCAGGAGAAATTTCTTCCTCATCCTGCCCCATGGTGGGCTGTGAGAGAGGGCTGGGTCCAGCCCATTCTCCCCAGAACAAAGTTTGAGACTATTCTGCTATTCTGCCTGTGAACAGCCTGCCAGGTGAACCAGAGACAAGCGCTACAGAGCAGTGCATACTAGGAATAAACTAGACACTCAGAAGACCAGATTGATCCTTGGTGCAGAGAGCTTTTGTAATATAACCAGAGCAGGGCAGGAACTTTCCTGTCCCCAAATATTTTTGAGAGTTTGAAATTTCCCTCCCCCCCCCCCATCTTGTAGGAGGATGAAAAGTCAAAATCTTGAATCTATTTCTGAATTGGAAAACTGACAGTTCAGATCATTTCGAGTGACCTGTTTTGAAAATTTATAAATGTTTCGTTTCAAGTTTAACCTTTTTTCTTCTTCTTTTAAACCTTTTGGGTAAATTAGCTTAAATTTAGGAAAAGTCATTTCCAATCGGAAAACTGGAGTTGTTCATTTGCTGAAATATTTCAATTTGACAATTTCAAAACTCCCCCCGCCCCCCGAGTTGGGAGAACTATCAAATCCAAGCCAGTGTTGTGAGCTGTTCTGGATTCAGTGAATCAGCATTTTTCAACAGAAAAACTTTGTCCAAAAATTCTCAACCACCTCTAGCTATAATCAAGGCAAAGTCCATACATGGTTGTTTTACCTAACATGGAAATGGTCTCTCAGGGTATGTCTGTGCAGCAATAAAAGATCCCCGGCACAGCCGCAGCTGGCCTGGGTCAGCGGACTCAGGCTCTCAGGGCTCTGAGACTGAACATCAACACTGCATTTTTATTGCCCCACAACCCGAGGCCCCCAAGCTCAAGTTAGCTGACTGGGACGTGGGCTTTATATTGCACCATAGACGTGCTCTCACTGAACACGTGCTTAACATCAAGAGGTAAAGTCAATGGGAATTAGCACACACTTAGGGCTGGTCCACCCTAACCCCCCACTTTGAACTAAGATATGCAACTTCAGCTACGTGAATAACGTAGCTGAAGTCGAAGTACCTTAGTTTGAACTTACCGCGGGTCCACACGCGGCAGGCAGGCTCCCCTGTCGACTCTGCGTACTCCTCTCGTGGAGCAGGAGTACCGGCGTCGACGGTGAGCACTTCCGGGATCGATCCGGGATCAATTTATCGCATCTAGACAAGACACGATAAATCGATCCCAGAAGATCGATTGCTTACCGCTGGACCCGGAGGTAAGTATAGACATACCCTTAAAGTTAAGCATGTTGCAAAACACGACTGTGGCTTGGGATCTCAGGGCACTTACTTGGTCCCAACCCACTGCAGTTTAGGATGCACCACGCCAGCCCCAGTCAGGGAAGGGCTGGTAGCTATGGGTGTCATTTCTTTTAAAGAGAGAAAAGAAAGGAGGTTTGGCAGCATGGCTATAGCTCTGGGTGGTTGATCATACACCTCATGTGAAAGGCTGAGTCAGCTCTTCTGTCATTTTGCCTGATGTCTGGGGAAAACTCAGACCACTGGGAGAAGGCAGGCTGAATTCAATAGGAAGAAGAAGCTGGAGACCTAGGCTGAGATATCCAGAGGGGCCCAAGGAACCCAGTTCTCACTGAAAGTCATTCCCATTAGGCCAGCCCTTTTAATTCCAACCAATTCTCCAGAGCCCTAGGGCAATCCAGTCACCTAAGGATTCTCCATGACTTAAAGCTGTATTTGCCCCCTTCCTGACTCCAAGTGCAGCTGGGCTGGTTGGGAGAATCTGGTCCATAACACACATTCCAGAGCATGCAGCTCTGAGTATGGCGAGACCCTTTTAAATAATGGGTTTTAAGCATTTGCTAAAATGCAATTGCATGCACAGATTCATAGGAAAGTGTTCATGGAAAAACACTGTAAATATCTAATGCAATGCGATACAGGGGATTTTTGCTAAGCAACTCTCCGAGCAAGTGGAAAATAGCATCAGATTTTCCAAACATACAGGCAAAAGGCTTTGTGAGCAGAGGAGAACGCTGATCAGCCCATCTTTGCTCCGTTGCATCTGTGTGCTCTGCTAGGCAGTGTGTAAATACATTTCCCTTTGATTTAAACAATGGCATTTGTAAATTAGCAGCAGGTGAAAACATATTGTACTGATGCTGAAATAAAAATGATAATTACCATGAAACATTAACAATATTTGTTCTCCAAGCCCCCTTCCAGATGGTATAATTTGTCAGACCCCTACTTGCTCCTCTGGAAGTGTTAAAAAAGAAAACACTAGCTCTTCAACTGTAAATGCTATTGGCAGGGGAAAAGGCCTTCTCTGTTTAATTCATATGGTGAAAAACCATGAGATCATTGGGATTTATATAAGCAGATTTGGCACCCTTTCCTGCAAATTATCGTTGTACAGTGTGACTATGGTCAGAAAAGTGCCTGTATAAAAATAGCACCTTTTTAATTCAACAGAACTTCTTCCTGAACAAATTCAGATCCTGAACTGCTCCTATTCCTGCGGGGAGAAAAAGAGCTTTACTCCAGTTCTCCCAGCACAGCTCCGGGAGAGCGAGCTAGAAACTCTTTTGGCTCAAGCAGTAACCCAGTGCCAGCTGCAGAAACGTGATGGCTAGTTGTGATTCAGGAGCCCAGCTCAGATCCCAGGCTGCGTCCGAGGGCCAGCAGGAAGACAAAACATCTTTTATTTGTGAACTGAGCCCACGTGCTCTGAGTGCCACCATGACCCAGTAAACACGGAGCCCCCCCCCCCATGCTATTTGGAGAGGAGGGCCCAGTAGGGAAAAGTGCCTCCATTTCTTAGGGCCTGGGCATCTCAGCCTGGTTTACAGACTCCGTAAGGCAGATGCAGGCGCATCGTGGGCACAGTGCTGCAGGGGGGCGAGTTCGCAGCCAGTATAAATAGCTGCCGTTCCATTGGCATAAATGGCGGTTCATCCGCTTATACCAGCTGGGAAGCTAGAAGGAAAATTCTGGGGAGGAGGAAAGCAGCAAGGGAGCAGAGCTAGTGCCTGCTTTTGGTGTGTCTGGAAAGCGGCCTGAGAGCATCCAGCCCAAGAAAGGTGTCCAGACTGAGCCCTGCTTCTGAGTTGCCTTTGCCTCTATGCACTCCTGAGAGAAGCAGTAGTGTGGGGCTCACCAAGGCCACTCTGCTGCCATTGGAAGGCTCCTGTAGTTCAGCACTCCCTGGCCAGCTCCCCAGAGCCCTGAGGTGCCGCCGCACACACACAGCAGTCTCTTTGCAGGCATACAGGGCAGGCTCCCAGACATGGCCTCAGTGCATTGGGCTGGAGGCTCATGGGAAATTCCCTTCTCTATTTCCCTTCTCCCTCAACATGCATTTCTAGCCCTCCCCTTGCCACCTGGCTACACTTCTCTACCCACTGTTCGTCTCTCTGCTTCCTAGCTCCTCTCCCATCCATTTGGACTTCAGAGATGGAAGGGATTTCCCATGGAAAACAGAGGCTGGCTAGGAAAGCCAGCCCTTTCTCCTGCCTCCTGAGTCACTGTGCATGGAGAGATATAAGCCCCTTTTGACTGTGTCCTGGTCAGGTCAGGGCAGCGCCCATGGACTGACCTTTGGCCAGGTTGCCAAGGTGTTACAAAACCTGCTGCGTGCCTTGGTCAGCTGCCTATGACCCCACAGCTCGGCAGCATGGCATGCCAACCTCCAAAGCCATCCTCTGCACGGCACTTCCAATAAGCCACCATCGGGGCCAGAGATCGTTCAGCCAACCCAATGGTATTTGAAGACACTTCTCTTTCCCACTTCAGTGCTCTACATGCATTTCAGAAGGTTACGGCGTAAGAAAGGCTGCACTCTGCTTAGCAAGACTGCTCCCTGGTACGCTGGGGTGTGGCACAGCAGTTACTGGTGGTGTGGTGAACAGGCATGGTACCCTGCCCAGCACTGAAGTGTCACCCATGCAGGAAGGGATGGCTTCGCGGAGCATCCCTTTGTCTAGTGGTAGGGGCTTCTCTGTCCCTATGGGAGTTACCTGCTAGGGGAGTAACCACACCATGCAAGTTGCACCTTGCAACAGCCAAAAAGCCAGCACTTGAGATGATCGAACCCTCAGATTTCCTTTTGTGCATAAACCTGCACGTTGTCCTGACTCCACAGGCTCCAGAACTGAATTGAGTGCCACTAGCATCAAACTAGCACTGCTTTTAGGGGCTCTTGATGCTGTCAACCAAGACTCGGGTGTGTAAACAGAACACACAGCCCCCCAACTGTGCTGTGTGGCTACCACATGGCCTCCTGTTCCCCGGAATCTGTTGAGCCCCCTTTTTCCTCCCCACCCAGCCCCCGTCCTCCCACTCGTGTGTCGGTGTGGTGCCCTGCATGGAATTGTAATGTAGCACGTGTTTATATGTGAATCCTGATTTATGTGGTTTTCCAGCAAATAAAACGACAATGAAGCCGTGGCTGGGCCTGGAATATGTCAGGTTGCGTTTACATTATTGCCTGTGGACTTCCCCTGAGCACCACTCTGGAGGCTGACATGTCAGCGGGTGAATCACCAAGAGCAGCCAGATGTTGGCTTTCTTCCTTTCCAAACCCATCAGCACCCTGTCCGCTAGCAAAGGTGGTGCCGGTGTTTCAGAACTGCTGAAGCTGCATTGATGGGAGCACTGAGCGCCTAGCATGGTGGCCAGGTCTGAGCCCCATCTCCAGTAGCTCTTATGCCGTGGCAGGCCTGAAGACAGCTACAGAGAAGCTGAAAAATAGGCACCCTTCAAAAAGCAAGCAAAAGGGTGAAAAGTAAGAGAATAAAACTGGGAATGATGAGTTGGGCCTTTAACCCAACTTTAACCCAGCTTTTTTCTCATTCAGCCCTTGCAAGACTTAGCATTTCTGATACCAATAATTCTCCCCAGCTGCCCGCTGCAGACACAGAGCTTGGTCACTTGGTCCTTTCAGCCCCAGCCATTGGGCAATGTGTCAGTCTACAAGCCCGGAGCACTTTGCCAGGGAAAGGACGCAAAACTCACTTGTCTGCAAACGGAAGCCGCAGCTTCCATTGCTAGTGGCAGCTCACCCACTTCAGAGCTGCGAGTCTCCATGGGGCCAAAACCAGCTCTGCCCCTCATGGAGCTGAAGCTGTTCCTACTCAGATCCTCCACTGTTAGTTAGCGCCAGGGCTCGCAGGGTCACGGCTTCCATGTTGTGACAGCATCCCTGGTAGCAGGACTGGGGCTATGACATCCATTGAAATAATGGGAGTGAGGCTGACCCCCAAGTACTTCATCACCTTGCTTCATCATTACAAGTGATTTTCTTCAATGCAGCTGATGCGTTGGCGTCTGAGGAGGTTTAACTTGCTGGGAAGCGAGAAGGGGCCGTAACCAGCTGCTTGAAGCCAGGAGGAGACAAAGCAGTTACACAACAGGAACCATTTCAAATCAGAGTAATTTTACATTACCCGTAGTTCAAAACCAGTTTGCAGGGTTTCCTTCAGGCTTTGCCAAGATGCTCTCCTCTGCCTCCCCTGTGCTTTGGTTTAGAAAAGCAGGGCCTAAAACGCACCCCCCAGCCTCCAGGACGCTACGATAGAGCTTTGCAATGGAAGCTGCCTCTGAAGAGGCTACAGTGTCTCCATCACTGAGTGAGCTTTGGCACGTCCCACACATCCCTGCACCAGAGGGATTTTCCAGAACTTAACCAAGGGCCAGTCCAGTGTGTGGGGCTGGGAGATGCTGGGGGGCAGGTTGGGTTTCCCAAAGCCCCTAGAGCACAGCCTGATTCACCGGGGCATCCAATGGTTTTATACTGGGACAGCTCCACTGGTGTGAGGCTGCAGCTGAGCCGGATTCTCCGCGGCCTTTTACAACGTAGGGTGCGAGGGGACTCAAAAGACAAGGCACTTCCCCTACATTTAACCCATCAGACTTTTCAGGGACAGTGCCTTGCAAACATCTGCTTTTACAGGACTGAACCCTAATCAACGCTTCCTATTTGAAAATGATCAATGTCTTGTTTCTAGGGAACAAACAAAGAAGCAGCAGCAGGCGGGAACTTGTGTGTTGCCAAAGCCAAGCTGAGCTCTCAATGTGAAGCGTATATTGGGCTAAATTTAGACCCATTGATTTTTTTGAGGGGTTCTAAATTTAGCCAAACTAGTTCTCCCTTCCCCCATAAGATTGAACTTGTAGAGATTTCCGTTCTCACAAAGGCACCGGGAAGCATCTTGCAGTCTCCTCCAGCAATTGTTCTCCTTAGAGCCACACCTGGTGTAGCCCTGTATGTAGATCTCCCTGCTGCCATGTGGAAGAGAGACTCAACCAATGGCGCTGTGCACTGCCTCCATCGACTCCAGGTTTGGGGTCAGGCCTTGCAGCTTTCGTTGTGGGGGCAGGGTACTGATTTCCTTCTCCAGACCCCTTCCCAGAGGTGTTACTGTCAGGGGGCAGTCAGAGCGCTACACCCCCTTTTCACTGCTGCTTAGGTAACAGCAGCACGGCTTTGGCCGGCCAGCCACCCAACAAACTCCCTGCAAACAGCATCCAGGGAGGGAACATTTCTCAGCCTGAGACAGGGAGCAAAGGTCCATTGTCTTTCAGAAAGACTGGAAAGCAGGAAAGGGTTGTATACTTCTTGGCTTGGCCTCTTGTGCAGGGGTGTAGCCATGGCTGAGTCTGAATGGGCCCCGGTTCTCCAAGGTGTAGCCAGTTAGCACCCAGGCAGAGCTGGAGGGGCAGTGCCTGGTGGGTTTGGACTTGGACAGCTAGCCCAGTGCCGCGTTGTCCACACTGCTCATTGTAGCCCCTAGCGCACTACGAGCTAGCGCGAGTCTGGCATTGTCCACCCATCATAAGTTGGGGCCCAACACGTTTCCACTCCTAGTGACGCCACTGCTCCTGAGGATACCGGTGCAGAACTCAGCTTCAGAACCAGCCAACACCACCAGCCAGAGGGAGATCACAGAAGAGCCCCATGGCTGGGCCTGCTGCAAAGGGTAACCCAGATCAGGCCACTGGGAAGAGGAGCAATCAGAGCAGGACCAGGTGGGGAGCAAGGCCGGAGTGTGTCCAACAGTCAGGGAGGGCCAGTATCTCGCTGCAGCCATGCGCTCTGCCCTATGGTGTATTCGTGCTGTCAGCTGGGCAGCCTGGGTGCCTCCTACACCCACTGTTTGGAGGGTGCTTTCAAAGAACAGTCCATACTAGGAGGGGCAGAAAAACAGCTCTCACTTACAGCATAGGGTTTCCCCCAGATGCTGCATTTGTGTGCACATGAATTTGCATGTGTGCATGCACGCAGGGGGTGCACAAGAGGAGTGCAGTTCCCACCCTGAACCAGTTGCAATGTTTTGCAGCGAGTGCTGCAGGGACCTGCCCCATTCCTGACACTAGCAAAACAGCTCCGGGCCTTGTCCCTGAGATGCTTGGGCCAGCGGGTGGGGGGCCAAGGAAGGTTCACTGAATGAGGCTGAGGGGAGGGAACCTTGTAGCTGCTGCATCCCCTTTCATTGCAATGCTGCCTCCACAACCAGGCCAAGGGCCAGCCCCAAGACCAGCTTGTGGGTGATTACAGCACTAATGAGCACTGAGGGAAGACAAGGACTCTCAGCTGTCTAATCAGCTCTATCTTTAAACACTGGAGAGGAAGGGTCACATGGCATCAAGGACTCTTAAACAGCAGCCTCAGCACCAGGTAGGAACAGCTGTCCTCACTCTCTTTCACCCAGATGTGGCTCACTCTCCCCACACTTAAGCATACAAAGTACAGTTCTGCTGCCTTTCGGTCATACAAAAGGGATAACAATATTTCATTACCTCTGCATCCAAGACTTAAAGTGAATTTTAAACCAAAACAGGCAAATTGATCACCTTGACAAAGCAGGTGTGTCTGTTGTTAACCTTGGCAAAGTAGGTGTGTCTATGCAAATAAGGTCTGCTCCTGACCTCTCTTCCTCCAGTTCATTAATAGCTGGCAAGAGAGAACTCATTCAGACCACAGGCTTACATCTACTTCCAGATCAGTGAAGAAAATGTTGACTAGCGCTGAGCCTAGTACCAATCCCATCAGAACTCCACTAGAAATATCCCCAGTGAGAACTTCTTTTTGAGATCTGTCAGGAAGCCAGAGCTTAATCCATTTCACAGATGTTTTATTGACATTGTATAGTGCTAGTTTTTAATCAGAATGTCATGCAGTACTAAGTCAAACACCTTGAAAAAGTCCAAATATATTTCATCTGCACAATTATCTTTATCAACCAAATTTATAATCTCATTGAAAAGTGAAATTGGGTTTGTTTGACTAGACTTATTTTCCATAAAACCATGTTGGCTGGCATTAATTATAGTCTTATGCTTTAATTCTTTATTAATTGACTCTCATATCAGCTTTTCCATTATTTTGCCCAGGCCTGATGTCAGGCTAACTGGACTATTGGTACCCAAGTCATCCTACTTGCCCTTTTGGAATATTGGCACAACATTAGCACACTTGCAATCTTTTGGAATTTCTTCAATATGCCAAGATTTATTAAAAATTAACCTAAATGGACCAGAGATCTCCTAAACTAACTCTTTAAAGACTCTTGGTGCAAATTTTCTGGGCCTTATGATTTAAAAATATTTATCCCTAGTAGATGTTGTTTAATAGCCTCCTTAGTTACTAAGGGACTGTGATATGAATACATTATCCTGCTTCTTTCTAAATACAGAACAGAAATATTTATTGAACATTTGGCCTATATCACAGCATGATTATTTTACCACTCCATCTAGTAATGGACCTATACCATTGCTAGGCTTTCTTCTGTTCCTAATATACTTTAAAAACTCCTTTTTATTGTCCTTAGCCTAGTCAGCTATGGAATTTTCCTTATGTCTTTAGCTTCCCTTATCATTTTTCTACACTTCATAGAATCTAATTTATACACCAGTTGCTATAGAATATCAGAGTTGAAAGGGACCTCAGGAGGTCATTTAGTCCACCCCCCTGCTCAAAGCAGGGCTAATCCCCAGACAGTTTTTTACCCCAGTTCCCTAAATGGCCCCATCAAGGATTGGGCTCACAACCCTGGGTTTAGTAGGTCAATACTCAAATCACTGAGCTATCCCTCCCCCCTCTGCTTCTTGTTTTTTTATTTATGGATAAGGGCTGATGGAGAATGCCCATTGTGACCCCATGACTCCTTGTGCAATCTTCTTACAAGTCACTACCACAGAAACTCTCCTTTGTGCTTCCAGTGCCATGCCCCAGGGCAGGTGCTCACATGGTGGACTGCAGTCCATGTCTCCATCTCTGTGTTACTGGGAGTGCTCATCTACACACAGATCTTGGAGGGGCTGAAAAAGTGCCCTTTGGCTGCCAGAAAAAGTTTGGTTCAGGTCAATCAAAACATTCCCTGGACTGGACCATGCACTCGTAGCGCTGCCGGAGCACAGGCCAAATTGTAGGCCATCAAGGATTGGGCAGGGCACTGGGCAGCAGTCTAGAAATGTAGCCCTTTCCAGCTATGAGCCTGAGGGTGCAACCTGCCAGCTAGTGGATTTAAACACCCTATTTCTCTACTGAAATGAGGAGGGTGGGGGTTGTGCCAGGGCTAATTAGCGCAATTTGTTCTGACAGTGCAGTAGTGCTCAGCACCCTATTGTCTTTCCTTGTGCCCTACACAGTCAGAGCTGTGTTGCCCGCTCTGTCGCAGGCACTAACATGGGCAGAGAAGGGTATTGTGGAGCAGCACAGGCAAGGCCTGAAGGCGCCAAAGTGACACCCACTGCCAGGACTGTGCCAGTGATGCCATATGAGTCAGTGCCAGCTTCTGCATGGCTGGGCTGCTTCGGCTGAACATGGAGGGCAACCTCTGTAACCCTGGGGTCTGCTCCTGCTCATGGCGGCTGAATGAGAAGTAAGTGTGTGCACAAGACAGAGAGAGAGAGAGACATGACAGTGAACACGTACTAAGGTTTGGGCTCTCCTGGGCCCCTTGTGTGCCTTCTGTGTCAGTTTGTCTCCTCTAGCAGTGTGACCTACTAGCTTCCTTTGCTGTATTGCCCTGTCTTACAATGAGGCTTCTGTGACCGGCATCAGCACTTGTGGCCATCTTTGTGCATGGGCACATGTGCTGGCCTGTGAGCTCATCTAAAGAGGGGGACAATACCCTGGCAGAGTAGGCAATGTGTGTGTTGTGTGTGGGGGGGCTGCCTTCCTTTGAAAATATGTCTGGTATTCAGAGAGACAAGGTGGGTGCGGTAATGTCTTTTACTGGACCAACTTCTGCTGGTGACGGAGATCCCTGGTATTCAGGGCAGTGAGAAGAGGATGCACTTTCATCCCCCAGCTTCCCCATCCCACCAGCTTTGGGAATTCTGTCCTGGTCTCCACAGGCCTAGCCTGTGCAGTGCACACACATCCTTTCCAGGGCCAGACTAACTTTTTGTGGGCCGGCGCCAAACATATTTGTGGGGCCCCCTGGGGAATGATTGTAAAAGGGGTCGGAGGTAAAAGCGCAGTGGGGCAGGAGCTAGGCTTGGTCTCTGGAGCAAGGGAGGGTTCGGGGTAAACTGCAAGCGCAGCAGGGCTGGGGAGGGGGTAAACAGGATTCCCCCCGCCCCAGCCCACATAGAACGGGTACCTACCTGGTTCTAGCCCATTTTCTTTGTCTCTTTCTGCACTGAGCTGCCTCTCCTCCCACAGCAGCAGGACAGGTTCTCTTCCAGCCCTCTGGGGTGGGTGTTGGGAGTGGGAGGAGCGGAGGCTAATGTGGTTACTCCTATAACCGGACATTTAGTTTCCAGTCAGCACTGCTAACCGGACACTCAGGTCCTGTTTTCTATTGGAGTTTCCAGTCTAAAACTGGATACCTGGCAACAGGGCTGCCAGAAAAACCTGAGGGTGGGAGAGGGGCAAGCAATCATTTTTAAAAGTAAGAGGATAAGCCTTAGGGGGGGGGCAAGTAGTGGCTGGGCTAGGGAGTGGAGAGGAGCTAGTGGGCAGGGCCATGTCTGCCGTACTGCCCAGGTAGGTTGGAGACTGTGGGGATCAGCTGACAGAGTATCCAGGGCTGGTGCAAGGATATTTTGCACCCTAGGCGAAACTTCCACCTTGCACGCTCCCCCGCCCCGGAGCATCGCTTATTATAAATGTTCAAAAATGAATACAGTGGAGTCACATCTTACGCGGGGGTTAGGTTCTAAGGTCAGCGCGTAAGAGGAAAATCACATATAGTGAAAATTACCATAAATTACAGTATACACTGTCTACACTAGAACAGGGGTCCACAACCTACGGCACGCATGCTGATTTTTTTTTTAATGGCAGGCTGCGGGTCCCGGTCACCGCTGAGCCTGCTGTCGGCCTGGGGTTCTGTTCATTCAGCTGCCAGCCGGGGTCCCAGCCGGTGACTCCGCTCAGCCTCCTGCTGTTCACCCAGGGCGGCAGGAAGCTGAGCAGGGCCGGTGGCCAAGACCCCGGCTGGCAAGGGGCCGGCTGCCGGAACCCCAGATCATCAGCGGGCTGAGCTGGGCCAGTGGCCGAGACCCTGGCTGGCAAGGGGCCGGCAGCCGGAACCCCAAATCATCAGCGGGCTGAGCTGGGCCGGTGGCCGGTCTGGGGTTCCGTCCGCTGGCTCCTGCCGGCCAGGGTCCCAGCCGCCGGCCCCACTCAGCCTGCTCAGCCTCCTGCCAGCCCAGGGCCTGACCACTGGATCTGCTCAGCCTCCTGGCGGCCTGGGTGAACGGAACCCCCGGCCGGCAAACAGAACCCTGGGGGAATGGGGGAGCGGGGAGGGATAGCTCAGTGGTTTGAGCATTGGCCTCCTAAACCCAGGGTTGTGAGTTCAATCCTTGAGGGGGCCACCTAGGGATCTGGGGCAAAATCAGTACTTGGTCCTGCTAGTGAAGGCAGGGGGCTGGACTCAATGACCTTTCAAGGTCCCTTCCAGTTCTAGGCGATAGTATATCTCCATTAATTTTAATTTAATGGAACCCCCAGCCGGTGGACGGAACCCCGGGTGAACGGAACCCCAGGCCATTCACCCAGACTGGCAGGAGGCTGAGCAGAGCTGGCTCGGACCCCAGCGGGCTGAGCGGGGCTGGCAGCTGGGACCCCGGCCCACTGCTGGCCCTGTTCAGCCCACTGCCGGCTGAGTGAACAGAACCCCAGGTCAGCAGCAAGCTCAGTGGCAGCTGGGACCTGCCGCCTGCCATAAAAAAAAAAATCGGCTTGTGTGCCACCTTTGGCATGCATGCTGTAGGTTGAGGACCCCTGTTCTAGTGTATACTGTGTATACTGTACTTTATGGTAATTTTCACTATACGCGATTTTCCTCGTACGCGGTGACTTTAGAACCTAACCCCCGTGTAAGATGTGACTCCACTGTAGTGTAAAAAAAAATTGGGGGGCACTGCTTTTTGGCACCCCCAAATCTTGGTGCCCTAGGCAGTTGCCTAGTTCACCTAGTGGTTACACCAGCCCTGACAGTATCCCCAGCCCAGGTGACATGACAGCCAGTGGTGGATTTAGAGTTAGCCCAGGCAGAGCTCTGCTTCCCTTCACCCCCCAGGGTATTTTTAGTAAAAGTCAGGGACAGGTTGCAGGCTTCCAGGAATTTTTGTTTATTGCCTGGGACCTATCGCTGACTTTTACTAAAAATACCGTGACAGAATCTTAACCTTAATCATGACCAATCAATGTGATGGCACCAACCAACGAGCTTGTGAG
This sequence comes from Chrysemys picta bellii, assembly GCF_011386835.1. Taxonomy (NCBI): domain Eukaryota; kingdom Metazoa; phylum Chordata; order Testudines; family Emydidae; genus Chrysemys; species Chrysemys picta. Next base: position 50,319,409 of record NC_088799.1, on the reverse strand, counting down.
CTGTTCTAAGGGGAGACCCAGTGGAGCAGCAGGCTGGCACTCTGTACCAGTCCCCTCAGTCACTGTAGCATTTGGGCACTCAGTAGCTGCTGGTCCTGATGGGTTGAGGGGGCACCTCCCGGGAGCCATGCAGTGCCTGTAGCCTGCAGGGAGGGAAAAGCCCCCGGCCGATGCGCACTGGGGCGTTCACTCTGAGGCCTAACGATACTCCAATTGGCATTGGCTCCGAAGCCCATTGGCTGCGGGGTTGCGCCTGTGCCCTGCCCAGCCCCAATAACGCCCCGGGGTGCCGTGGAGGCTGGGCAAGGGCGAGTGTCCCCTGCCCTGGGCACGCGACGCGCCGGCCTGGCACGGGGCGCCGCGCTCGCGGTGGGAGCCTGGCCGCTCGGCGAGGCGCTGTCTCTTTAAATCCTTCCCTCGCTCGACCTCCCCCTCAGGACGCGTTTTTTTATGAATGAAAAACGTCCTTGCAATCGTTGTGCAAATTAGGCTGTGCCGATTGGCTGCCACTCCCCGGAGAATAAATTATGTACATTAGCGCTAGGAGGAGGCGGGCACAGAACGCGCCGCTGGGCCACTAGGACCAATCAGAACGGGCGGCGCCGCAGGGACGCGCGCCATTGGGCGGCGGAAAGGGTAAACAAGCAGTGATTGACGGCTCCTGGAGAGGCTGTGGGCCAATGCGGACGGGTGGGCGGGCGGACTCGGGAGGCCGCTCGGCCTCTGGCAGCCCAAAGACTCCGGCTCCGAGCGACTCTGCGGCGGCTGCGAGGGGCTACGGGACCCGGTGAGTGCGGATCGGGGTGAGGCCGCAGCCTTCCTGGGGAAGGGGGCTGCGCGGCCGGGGAGCGCACGGGGCTCGGGCTGGCGCAAGAGGTGGTGGGCGCGCGGGTATGGGGGTGCAGGCGGGGAGGGACGCACGGAAATGGGGTGCAGGAGGGGGCGCACGGGGCTTGGGAAGGAGCGAGAGGGGTTTGGGGGTGTAGACGGGAAGCGCGAGGGGCGCGCGGGGCTTGGGGGAGTGTAAGTGGGGTGCGCGGGAATGGGGTGCAGGGGTGGGGTGCCCGTGCAGGTGACGGGCTTGGGGGACCAGGGGGTGGGAAGTGCATGCGGGGTCGCGCGGGGCTTGGAGGTGTGGGGGTGCAGGCGGTTGGAGCTGGGGGTACCTAGGGTGCGAGACATGAGTTTGGGGGTGCCAGGGGTATGCATGTTTGGGGTATAGGAGGGTGCGCAGGCGGTGTTAGTATCGCCGTGCAGGTGATGGATGTGAGGATCATGGGGTGCGGGGGACAGGCTTTGAGGTGCACAAGATGTTGGGGGCGGGAGCAGGTGGATGGGGCTGGAGTGTAGGGGCGCGCGACAGCCTGCTCTAGCTCAGGGCTGCCGGACGGAATGGCTAAGCTTGGCCGCGGCTGCTCGGAGTTCTACGAATGTGGGCGATTTGTGAATGAAGCATTAAGTTTCCCCTCAAACCGCGGGGGTGGGGGCTGTCTCTCCCGAGGCTGTGGGGGCGGGGGGCGCATCTGAAGGAGTTTCATGAATGGGGAAAGCTGGGAAGTGTGTGCCTTGTTTTGTGAATGGGGCCCTGCTCTGGGGATCCAGTTACACTCTACCTGCTGCTGCTCCCTCTTCCATTCATAAAGCTAAAGCCAGATTTGTGTTGTGGGGGAGGGGATGCTAATTTTATTGTTTGACTGTGTTAAAGCTTTCCTGGGGGCACAGGGAAAGGAACAGGCGAGGAAGTGGCTTAACTACAGGCCCAGTTAAATATATGTGGTCTAGAGCCCTCTAAAAATGTTGCTGTTATTGAAAAACTGGACCCAACCACTACTTGGGAAGGATTTTTGGACTCGGGCATCTCCTTTGCATTCTTTCCTGCACTGCTGAATGTTGGAGCAGGACTCTGACATTTTAAGAGCAGGCTTTAGTCTGTAACACACAATACTGCTTGGGTATGGAAGCTGGAAAGGTCCCTCCCCTCCTAGGTGTTATGAAACTTGTGGTGTGCATTTTTCCTCTTCATGCTAAATATTTAAATACCAAATTCCTTATTTCTGTTTATGGAGAGAAGAAGTAGAAGGCTTATATACTTATAGGCTTGGATGCTTTTTTAAAAAATCTACTGCAATTATAGCGGCACAACAATCCTGCACTCCATTTCACACCAAAACTACTCAATGTTTTAAAAAAGCAATGAAGTGAAAGTTGCTCTTTGATTAATTTACAACAGTCTGGCTTCTGGAATGGCAAGAGTTGCATCAACAGCACGGGGAAGTAGTGATTTTCCACTTCATGTAGACTTCACTGTCAACTAAACATATAGAAAACGTTTGCCTTTTGTTACTGGGTGTTTAACTTCTCAAACATATGACGGGCTTGGGAAGCCAACTGATTTTCTTAAAACAATGATTTTCATTATTTTAAAATGGCCCCTAGAGAAGTATTCTCTCTCTTTCCCTGGCAGTACCCAGAAGAGTTAAACTTTATTTTCTGTTGTCTTTAGATAGATTAGCTCTTTCATATTTGTTAAGTAAACTGGGACTTACTTTCCATGGACTTGTTGCTATTTATAGCTATCTTTTAGCCATGTAGAGAAAAAATATTTGTACTCTGGGCAATATGATCTCTCCCTTGTAATCCACGCCTTTGCCCATATGTTTGCTTTTAAGCAGTTGTAATCAATCATTAGTGATGTCACAGCAGTTTCCATGGTAACTCTGTGACATCACAAACTAAAGGTTATGACCTCTCTGTTCAAGCAAGAAGTTAGGTTATAGAGGAGAAACTTGTGAATGAAAATGATCAATCATAGCAAGTTAATTGGCAAGGGGAGAAAATATCAGAGAATAAATGGATTAGTCTTTAAACATAGTGTGTTTGGTGTGTGTTAATTGAGCCCAGCAGTTAATCTTTAAAGCTCGCAGGCAGTGTTCTTTCCATGCCATTAGAGAAGGGGGAAGTCTGTTCAGGCTTAAAGGCAGATCTTGATGCTTTGCGTCTTTTTTTGTTCCTTAGTGTTCAATCTGCCATAGTAGGTACTTTGAAGAAAACCCTCCTTCTCTGGAATTGGCTTCAATGCTGAAAACATTTAAGGGGATACTAAAGATATTGGAAGCACAATGGATGGCTTTTATGATCAGCAAGTCCCTTTCATGGTCCCAGGGGTAAGTCTTGTTTGTCTCTGCCTCCCAAGCACTTTTTGTTCTTCATCTCTTACCGTAAGATTTCTCTTCCTTTGTCTAGCGTGTGCTGTCTCTGGTAAGCTTGCTGTGTCCTTCATGGCAATATGTGGTCTCTCTTTCAGCAGTCTTGCACAGAGGAATGTCGAGGCCGGCCAGTGACTGACAGAAAAAGGAAGTTTTTGGACACTGACCTGGCACATGATTCCGAAGGTAGTTAAACTGAATCTTAATGAAGAGGGGGAAACTTAAGTTGTCACTACTACCTCTTTTCTCCATAAAAGTTGAACCTCTTTGTAACTGTTCTACATAATTCTTTTCTTCTGTTCCAGAACTGTTCCAGGATCTCAGCCAGCTTCAGGAGGCTTGGTTAGCTGAAGGCAAGTCTTCATCTCTGCCCCTTTTTTCTATCACATTTTCTAATGCACATGTATTTGGAGTGACTAAACTATTTTACAACCCCCTTTTTTTTCCAGCCCAAGTTCCTGATGACGAACAGTTTGTCCCAGATTTTCAGTCTGATAACTGTAAGTAACTCCATAGCTTATTGTATGTAAATGTAAATATAGCTGTTTTCTGCACTAACTCATGTAACTCATTAGGGTTAAGAAAAAGGTAGCATGCAGACTTGCATGGTTTTGGTTCCTCAAGATGAGGTTAGCCTATATTTCCAAGTATCCTGTCTTGACTAAATAGCTTTGTAAAGATATTTTACCATCTGTGAACTTGGATCTCTGGGATTCATTTGAACCCCCTCTGATTGATTGTCCATAATACAATAGCTTTTAAAATCAATTTGATAGGAACACAGGTGCAGTGCTACTTGGAGAGCTAACATCTCTCTGTGATGGCCTCGGAGCTTTTCTAGTTGTAGCCTAGTGAGGCTGTCAAGGGCAAAGCTGACTGGTGAAACTCGAGCTGTGCTGAGCAGCATCAGGGAGCATTAGTCACTGGCAAGCAGGCATGTTTAAGAGAAGATTGATGAAAATGCAGTCCCTTGTGAATTGCATCAGAAAGAGAATTGTTCCTTAGTCACAGTGATGATAGAAAACACCTGAGCCAGTTAGAGCTCCTATTTTTTTTCCCTTTTATATGCAGCAAGCTGCTTGTGTCTGTATGTTCTCCCTGTGTGTATTTTGGACTGACCATACTGGCGTTAGAGGCTAAATAAAAGCAGGATGTTCTTGGATTGTTAACTGCAAACATAAATACCAGCTTGGTCTTTATTAATAGGCCTTTGTACTAAGTCATACTGCTACAGAACGTAGAGGAAATCAAATTTAGCCTGCAGTGGAACAGATTCTTTGCTGAAACTTTGTCACAGCATGCAGCAGAGTATCTTATGCTACAGTAAATGCATGTTAATTATTGCTCTTTGATTATTTCTAAGCGAGTGGGATGCTTGCCATGAAACTGCTCCAGACAACCAACATGTTTTACTTTCTCTCTCTCTCTGCCTGGAGATAAAAGGCAGGCCTGGAGTCAGAAACACAAGTCTGTGTTGACATTCTAGCCCAGCCCTTCCAGTTCTTGCCTGGAGCAGTATAAACTGCAGTGTGTGTGGGAGGGTGACTCTTTTGGCAGAGGTTCTTTCAAATGCCTCTCGGCAGTCTTATTCCTATGTAACCTGAGGAGTTTAGAGAGAGCCGAAATGACCACTCCTGGTCACTGGGGTTTTCGGAGTGAGCCGAGAGACATAAGCTTTCGGGTTGAAGAGGCTTGTCTGTGGCTTGGGTGGCTAAAATGTGTTCTGCTGCTGCAGAAGATAACTTAACTGAAACAAGCTGAATAAAGAGGAGTTTGTGTTGAAATGAGGCTGTCCAGGTAACTTCAAATTGACATCTTGGTTTTATGGCATAGCAGCACTAAAAGAATTTGAATATTTTTTCCTTAGGCTAAGGCAGTTCATCCTCCTGCCCTTGAAACCTAGAGCACCTGATGCAAAGGGTAGAGGAGGAAGAAGTGGTGGAAGGCGGGGGGGGCTACACTATGTGCCATAATCTGTCCTGCCTGGGGAAACCCTGTGCCTGCTCAGAGCAGCTTGCTGCATTGGTGCCTAAACTTGAATTGAAGTGAGAGGTTTGGAGAAACCATGGAATTGCCTCCCACCTCCTTAAGAAGAGTCCTGCAAGTAGCAACCTGCGGGACCTGAGCCCGCGTTGGGGTTCTGCCAGGCTTTCTGCGGCCTGATGGGGAGGAGAAAATAGGGAGGGGGACACACAACCTGCAGAGGAAACAGTGAGTTGGGGGTGTGCTATCACACTGCTGGCAAGGCTGGTAGCAGCCAGTGCTGGCTTGTTGGCTTCCTTCTCTCTCTCTCTCTCTCTCTTCCCTCCCCCCCCCCCCCCCCCACCTGCTAGATGGGAGGGAGAAAACTGAACTCTTCCCGAAGGGAGCTGGCTGCGAATGAGGAGTATCTGGAACAGACTTGCACTTGCAACAAAAGGCTGTTTTGGGGCTAAAACCTTGATAGCTTTTTTTTTTTTTTTTAATGCCCTCACTGGCCTGTAAAGAGGAATACAAATATTGCGTATTGTAAAAGGTCATGGTGGAGCCTGGAATGCACCCGTGTGCAGCTTCCTCTGGGCGGGATGGCAGTCTTGCACTCCAGTAGCTTTTCTTTTATAAACGGAATGGTCAAGAAGTACTAAGGGGAGCATAAAGAACACTTGGATTTCAGTGCCTAGTCACGCCTGTGGATACAGACTGCTGCAAGAACACCATAGTCCATGTTTCCTATTGCACGTGCGGTCTTGGCATTGAACCCAGCTGCTGCACTATTTAAAGGGACACTGTCAACACAAGTGACACATTTGTCCTTATTTGCTATTGTTGAGATTGGGTGGGGGCCTTAATTTTGATTTTTTTGCTGTCCTTTGGAGATTTGACTGTGCTTTGTGTGTTTTGCTTCGTCCTGCTGTTATGCAATAACATAACATAATATTCACAAACCACTGTCGGTGGAGCTGACAAGCCGCACCACGAGAATGCTGGGTGTCTTTTCCGGTCCCGCAAATGCCTCTCTGGAGGACAAAGTGTGCCCATAGTGACCCTTCCTGTATGTAGTTCGTGGCAAATGTTCTGTCTGGCATTCTCGGGGCTGGGTAAAGTCAGTCTCATCAGCCGCACCTTGCCAGAAGTTTGACAATGCAGTGAAGGCTTCGGGAAGAAAAGCCGCTACCAGTTTTTGCTGTTAATTTCACAGTAACAGAGATGGTCTCATCAAACCCGTTCCTCTGAAGATTTTCTATAAGGTCATACTTAAGAGCAAACTGGAGTTTTATAATCTTCTGGGTGACAGGGTCACTTTATCATGTGTTGTATCTAGGCTTGGAAGGATTTCGTTTTTTAATTGGCAAATGTTGGTACACCTTGATTTTTTTTTTTTTTTCACCAAACACACAAGCAGACAAATATGTCCATTGATGATGATCAAAATTTACCAAGCGGCAAAGTAAGAAAACTGCTACTTGAGAACCCTAGAGTTCTTTAAGGGTATTGACGTTGTATATTTGACATCTGATGTGAACAGTTTGCGTTTTAACGGTTATGAGACTTTAATGACAGGAGACACAGATTCAAACAGTTAAATAATTAGTCTGACCCCCACCATAACTTCCAGCACCTGCAAACATTAAAAAAAATACTTAAAACCCATCATTTTGCACAACTTTGATAATTTAAACAATATATTGAAAAAATGTTTTAAAATGAACATTGATATTCTCTGTTGAAATAAATAAATATATTAAAAAATGGAATTCTGCCAAGCCTAGTTGTATCCTGTTATAATGTAGAGGAGAAATGATCCCCTGCTCTCCACAGGATAAGGGAGCCATGGACCTAAAGTTCCTCTCAGTCTCCAGCGTCAAAGGCTGAATTCCTGAACTGAGACCCTTTCCCAGTTGTAGCTGTAACATTCGTCTCCCAGAAGTGGCTGGGGATGGATGTGCGCACAGCCAGGGGTTCCAGTGCATGGTTGGAACAAAGGCGAGAGAGATGGGACCCTCTGTGACCTCTGGCCACTCATACCCATTCGACAGGTGGTTAGTCTGAGGCAGGCAAATATTTTAAGGCCCTATTCCTGCTGTGAGCTCTCTAATGGCCATTCCCTGTGTCGATTGCTACCTTCATTGATGCTCCACAGGGATCTGCTGCTGCAGGATCAGCGCCATGCTGTCTAACAGGCTGTTACATTTATGGTGTTGTTTAAAGCATCAGAGTTTGTTGTAAGCAAGGTTTTCCCTCGGGCCCCAGTAACACCTTAAGTCATTAAAGCAAATAAAGTCACATTGCTTTCGTTCAGAGGAGAGATGGTTTTGTGGTTAAAACCAAGAAAGCCAGGAGGCTGGTGTTCTGTTGCATGCTGTGCTATAGCTTTGCTGTGTGACCCCCATAGGCACGTTCCTGAATGGCAGCGCCCTGAGGATTAAATAAAGGTTGAACAGGCACAGAGCGGCGAAATGTGCGAACAAAACAAGTGAGCACCATGCTGCTGGATTCTCCAGAAATGCCCAAGTCTTGTGCTGTTTACTTGCATTTCTCTCAGCCTGGACAGCTGAAATCAGTAGAGTCAGCCAGTCCTATTATACGGTGGTCACTCCTTTAATATATTGGTTGCAAAAATGACAAAGAAGGTTCACTTGTTTATTGACCTTCTCAGAGCTTGATTCTACAGAACCTAGATCTGGGCAGATACTGGAGTCAACAGCATCCCTTCAAAGTCAGTACATGGTTGAAAGGGGTTAGGCATGTGTTACTGCTATGAAGGAGAGTAGAAGGATTTGAATCAGCAGGTGTCCTTGAACTTACTTGTGAATGGCTGTGGTCTGTTTTGTTTGCACAGGAGAATGCCTGTTCCTTCTTTCTCATCCCCTCTGGAGAGTCAGTAAAATGGAGAAAATAAAAGCTCTAGGTTGACATGAAAGGCTTCAATTAGAGCTTGAAAAGTGTCATTCTTCCCCCTCACCCCCCCTTGGACTTCTCAAAGAGACAAGATGGGATCAGCTCTAGGGATTGGGTTGGGATTCTTGCCCTGAATCTTTTATAGGCTTTATTTTAAGACCAGACGAGGTCCCTAAGATCTAGCCCCAGGGGTTCGTAACTTGAGGGTTGTGAGTAGTCCTAGGGTGTTGCTGCCACTCATCCTTTCTTTATGGGGCCCAAACCTTTTCTCCACGGTGCGGAAAAGGTTGAGAACCTCTGATCTAGTTGGACCTCCTGCAGAGACCAACTCAGGACATAGTTGGCAGACATCTGCTTTTTTCCTTTCCAACAGCGAATCAAATTCTTATCCGCTCGAGGATACTAGCTCACTGTGGTGAGCTAAGTAAGGGGCGATGGCGTTGGATGCTAGAATCCTTTTTTTAAATAACCTAAACTTAGCCTTGTGGAAAGATGCTGAAACTAAGTTTCTAGGATTGAGTATACAGGCAGGGAACATGAGTTTGATGGGTCAAATGGGGTGAAGTGGTATTTTCTGGTCTGACTCATAAAAAGCACTGTCAGGCTGATGGTGTGAAATGTAATAAATTGCTGTAGTGAAAGCCAGGCTGGGCAGACAGGTTCCCTTCAATGGTGGTAGGGTAGAGGGTCCGTCCTAGGCTAATGTGTTGGTGCTGCCCCCAGGCAAGAGCAGAACTTGGAAGCAGCAAATCGCTTACCTGGCCAGTTCAAACATGGAGCAGCTCTTGTGGGTTCCATCCTGCCAGTACCACATTCACGGCTGCATCTCATAATGGTATGGGGAGATGCATTCTCTAACCTTCTCTATAGTTAAACTAGTTACTTGCTTTTTTCAGCTTCTAATTCTAGTGGAGAGGAGTAGAATTGAGAGGGTGGAAGCCTGTTCGCGCGTGTGTGCTCCCTCACACGTGGCCTTTGAGACATCAGTGCTCCAGCCTTGCGCTGGCACAGCAAGCTTTTCCTAGGCAGTGCCCGGGGAAGCGGTGCTGGTGCCAATAATGGATTATGATCACTTTTGTTACTAGCTCACTGATGGTTCTCTTAATGGGGCCCCGCCCGCTGCTGTGTCCTCCCAGTGCGTAGGGGAAGTGAAGCACAGGATGGTTTGAAATGAACTGGCCGGCAGAAATACGCCTCATTCCAAGGCCAGCCGTGGGGGGTGTCATGGGTCCAGCTCTAATGCAGCCTAGGAGAGGCAATCAGAACAAGCATTCCCCTGCCATGTGCTTTAATCCCCCAAAGTAGCTGTTGAAGGTTATTTTTTCCACCTCTGGTACACGGAGGGAACTCTGCAGTTCATGCTCCTCTCCCCATTCCCTGGAACCTCGGTAATGCATCTATCCTCTGCTGGCCATGAGCATGCTCAGTCCCTTGTGAGGATCAGCAGTTCTCCAAGTTGATTGCAGCTCCCAGAAGCAAAGCAGGGCTGCTGAGGTGTGGCTGGGCAGATCTTCTTTCCTCCCAGTGAATAGGGGAAATAGGGATGGGTGGTCCCGGGGGGGTCCCAGAGTGGTCCACTGCCCAAGTCAGTGAGGGAAATCTCACCCAGACATTAGCACCCTGCAGTTCTGTTTTGAACAAAGGAGCCCAAGTTTAACTTCTTGCCCCCTCCTTTGGCCGAAAGGCGTTTCCGGCCCTCACCACAAGCTGAGTTGCACAATCAAGCGGGTTTGGAGTGAACGCTGCAAGAAGCCAAGTTCCCCAGCGCAGTGCAGGCCATTCCTGCAGTGTTTGAATTCCTTATGTAAACGTTGCGCACAGCGCAGGCTTCTCTGTGTGGACAGCTGGTCTCTGTTATGATCTTAAGTGTCGTTTCCCTTTTCTTGAATGGTAGCGCTGAGCGGGAGGGATTGTTTTTTGGTCTCTGAATGAATGGAGCGTTCCAAATTGGTTGTGAATGGAGGGCGGTGCCCGCTTGCAGACTTTTTCAATGAATAACCAGGACCCATTGTGCTGCTGGCGGAAAAACAACCCGCTCAAACAACACAGAGGCTGTTGGAGAGAAACATGCCTGTGATTGACAGCTGGAGCACCTCCAAAATATGTTTCCTTTTGCTTTCCCTGCTGCTCCACTGCTCAGCAAGGCCAGGCTTAATGGGTGTGATAGTCTTTCTCTCCAAGGGAGGGAATTAACACTAGACATGCTGAAGGGCAGCCTGAATGTACTTGGGAAGTGTAGCTGCCGCTTAATGAGAGGGGGGGGGGGGCCCAGTAAACCTACCATGCGTTGCCGAATGCCTCTGCCTTCACTAAAGCAAGGATTGATCAAGAGAGTAATTACTCTTCCCTGCCCCAGCAAATGGCACAGTTGTGAGTGCCCGTCTCTGCATGTCTCCTGAAGGAGAAAGACTGACCAATGGAAGCAGGGCCGGCTCTAACTTTTTTTGCTGCCCCAAGCAGCGGAAAAAAGCGCCGCCCCGCCGAGCCCCCCTCCCCCACCAGCCGAGCGCCGCCGGAGCGCCCCCCCCTCCCCGCGGAATGCCGCGCCGCACTGCCCCCCACCACCCCAAGATTGGCCGCCCCTTACCAGGTGCCACCCCAAGCATGTGCTTGGTTGCCTGGTGCCTGGAGCCGGCCCTGAATGGAAGGCCAGGTCTACACGCCATAAAGGATTCTGCGGCGCCCTCTGATCTCAGGCAATTTTTTTTTTTTTTTTTTTTTTAAATCTAGTGATGACCAACTTAATTAGATGAGCCTAGAGCCGAGCTGCCTCGTCTCCATTCCTGGTTGGAGAGAGAACTGGGGAGTGACTTGGCTATGAAGCCTCTCTCAGGAGTTTTCCTAGTCCCTTAGTCCCAGCTGAGCAATGGGGGGGTTCCATGCTGGGGGCTTTAGCCCTGGGGGCATTTGGGGAGCAGCTAACTAGCCGGGAAGGCTGGGAGCACTTAGTTCAGGGCTGGTGTCTCCGAATGTATGGGGGATGTATTCAGACTGTGTAGAGGTAATACTCCACTTCTGATTAAGCCTGGCTGTATTGTTCAGTCACTACTGGGTAAAGAACTCTGATGTCCTCCCTTGCCTAGAGTGGCTAACTTCACTTTTAGTATTTCCGTAAACCCATCTGCAAGTTCAAACGGCCAGTAGGATGGGCATTTGAATTTGTCACACGACTGCTTGTGCAAGCAGAGGCAGTGTTACTGCCAGTGCTGAGTTACGTGTGCCTCCGGGCTCTTTGACCCACAGGGCCCTCTCCCAAAGGAGCAGTAACTAACGCAAGGCTCTAATTATTGGCTTCATACAATAACGAACACTGCCTAATTTCTCATGCATTTAACCCTCCATGTGCTGCCTCTCTTCCCCCAACCATCCAAACTGCTTCATTCCACACCCCAGAATTCAATACCCAGCCCAGCGTCTTCCAGCTGCGCCGGTGCTAAGCCAGCCAGGAACAGCTTTGTATGGGTTGCGGGGACAGCTTTGCTTCTTCAGGGCAGTGGACCGGGCTGGCCTGTGTCCACCACCAGCAGGATCCTTGGGGTCCTCTTTTGCAGGAGCCATTAAGCCTCAGAGAGGTGGAACTTTTGCAGGTCCCTTTCTTTTGGCCAGTGGCGATAGCTCCATGAAGAAGGTGGAGACTGTTTAGGTGCACGCTGGTATCTCACTGCAATGCTAGTTGTCTAACTCGGAGCTGGTGTTATTTCAGTAGTGAGAAAGGGGATCCTGCATTCCGGCTCTTAGCTTTTGAAGTAAGCAGATCAAAGCAGAGTTACTGAGTGAGATGCGCCCCTCCCCCCCAGCAGACCATACCCCAACCAAAACAGAGTATATACAGCAGCTGACAAACTTCAGCTTCAAAGTACAGTGGGGAGGAAAAATCCTGTAAAAATAATTGGATTAGCCCCAACTTTTTATGCCACTTCTCTGGCTACCAGAGTTGGAACAGAATGAAGCGCATCTTGACCCACACAGAAGACACTAGCCTGCTAATAATATTTCCTTTGGCTCCTACTATAGAGGCAACATCTCTAAAATACCTAGCAGAAAATATAACTACTGAGAATAAACCAGATTTCAGATCATAGAATCACAGAAGATTAGAGTTGGAAGAGACCTCAGGAGGTCATCTAGTCCAACCCCCTGCTCAAAGCAGGACCAACCCCAACTAAATCATCCCAGCCAGGGCTTTGTCAAGCTGGGCCTTAAAAACCTCTTAGGATGGCGATTCCACCACCTCCCTAGGTAACCCATTCCAATGCTTCATCACCCTCCTAGTGAAATAGTGTTTCCTAATATCCAACCTAGACCTCCCCCACTGCAACTTGAGACCATTGCTCCTTGTTCTGTCATCTGCCACCACTGAGAACAGCCTAGCTCCATCCTCTTTGGAACCCCCTTTCAGGTAGTTGAAGGCTACCATCAAATGGGCACTAACTTCTCCCCTGAGCTATCTGAAACCAAGCTGTGAGTGGTTCCTGACCCTGTTTGACAGCTGGCTCCCCAACCGCCAGGGTGGAACTGCACATGGCTGGGTCTGCCTCACTGGACCTTCAGAGCCACAGCCCTGTTAAGCCTGATCAATGCTAAAATAGCTGCAACTTCAGCAAACAAGAAAGGTTAAATATATGGGGCTGCCTGTCTGCAAAACCCCAAGGTGCTGTTCTGTTGAGCCTTGTGGAAGCAGGTTCCAAAACCAGATGACTCTTAAGGCTTTGATAACCCATAATTTGAAGCTTTATATTCTGGGCTTTCTACAGCCATGGACTCTGCCTTCTGCATTGTGCTCTGTAGCAAACCACTGTCTCCCGGTCCAGTGGTGTCGGAAGGGAGAGCAGATTGACTAGCATGCTGCCAAAGGGCAGGGAGTGCTCCAGAGACCAGAGCTCCACTGACAATATCTGAGCAGGGGAATTCCCTTTCCCAGGAGCTCAGTGGACATGGTAATGGTGTAGCAAAACCCAGGGGACCTCACTGAATCAGACGGGAGCCACCCATGTCTGTGCTGCGTCAAAACTTGCAGTTGCCCCAAGTTTTGAGCAGGTCTGTCCTTGTAAAACACATGGGTCCTTCTTGCTTGCTTATCTTCAGTTTCCAAAGTATTCGTCCACAATTGCAGAAGGAGCCAATCTGCTGGTGGGTTTGCTTGTGTGTTTCTCTCGTGGAAGGCTTCTGGGGATGTGCGTGTGAACCGGTCACTCATGGAGGAAAAGCTTCCTCCTGTAAAATCTGCTCAAGAAGCTGGGCTCTCTAGCTTGGTTTGCAGCTGGCTCTTGGGAGGAAGTGTTGTACTCCAGGCAAAGCTGCCTAGTAAAAAGTGTTTTCCATATTCTTGACCTCAGTTCAGGGGTGAGTCTTCCTGTTCTCTCAGGGGTAGGATGGCATCTTTCTGTGTTGCTTTTTGAGGGCTCCGGATTAAATTTTGAATCCAAATTAGGGCCCGGTAACAAATACTCAATTCCCGTCTGGACAGTAAAGCCTAGTGGTTGGGAACCAGCTAGCGGGGGATTCACAGTGAAGTTGCTCTATAAAGAGCAGATCTGTCTAAATGACTTTACTGCAAGCAACTCTTCATAGTCATTTCTTGACTGCCCTGTCCACAAACATACAGGTGAGACCCTGTAGAGTGAACCTTAGCTGCTGTTGTGCACTAGGAATCACACCCACAACAGTGGCATCTCCCCACTTCTCAGTCCAGAGTGCTCTAAGAATGGGGCTTGGATTACGATGTCTGACAAGCTGTAACAGTACATTCAGCTGTACAACGGCCAGGTAAACAGCTGGCTGGACAAACGAACCAGGTGTGCGCCGAGGTATTAGTTCTGTAGTTTTTATTCTGCTAATCTGCAAACATTCTGCCCTTTAGTGGGTCTGTTCACTTGCAGGTTAGCAGGTTTCTGCTGTATTCATGCAGTTACGGAGCTGCACTGCACTTAGTCTATGCACTGGCTCCCTGCCGTGCCTCAGAAGCGTTGTCTTCTATAACTAAACAGACGTTTCATGTAGCCTGAGGTGTATTGTAGATATGACAACAGGCCCTCTTTAAACGCATTCCTACAATGAGCTCTCAGGCCCATTCCCCTTCAGCACAGTCACCACAGTTCGGCCCTTTCAGGGTCTGTCTATGCTGCATGCTTAGCCTGGGTCTGTGGGACCCAGGCGTATGTACTAGGTGTTTCCAAGCCAGTTGTTGAGCATTCACGCTGCGTTGGAAGCCTGGGTTTTACAGCTAGTGGACCTGGGAGTCTCAGCCGTGCTAAGGGTCCATACTGCACTACTCAGATCTTCTGACTAGGATCTGCGGCTTGACGTGTGTCCACCCTGCAAAATGACAAGGCTTGGACCTAAGTCCCGGCAGCCCTTGAGCTCTGACCCACCCCCCAGCATGGTCTTAGGACCTGGCCCCTGAATGCTTGCTGATCTGCATCAGACTGATTTGTGTGTGGACAGAAGTAGGGCTTGAGCTTAGTGTGCAGTGTAGACATACCCTCAGAGGGCAGGCTCTGCACCGCCTTTCCCTCTTCTTTGTGCTCCTCCGCTGCCCCAGTGATCACTAACTGCCCTTGCTTTGCACAATGGGAACATGCATTATGCTAAGCACCACCAGACTATTTCTGATGTGGTTATCGCATATCTGATCATCTGGCGGGCTGCCATCATGTCTGCTGTTGATCCCCCTCTGCTGCCTTCTTGTTCATGGAAAGAGCCAGCAAACACCATCATTTGTGCTAAATGGAGTCTGGGGGGAGGGGTTGCTCTGTTTTTCACTCCCTTCCCTACTTGAAAAGGACAGCGCGCAGGCAAGCACAATCCAGTTGCCAACTCAGAAGAGCAACATGTAATGTTCTACCCGTACTCCAGCTGGGAGCTGTGTGGCAATTCTCTTTATGCAGTCAGTAGACTCCCCCAAAGGCTGAGCGACCACCTCCCTCCACACACTTGCTGGGCCAGAATCCTTGTGTTTATCTTTTCCCTTCTTCCCAGAGCTGTGCCCAATACCAGCCGATGGTGGAAGGTCGCTGTCTACACTTAAATTGCAACAGTGGCACAGTTGTAGTGCTTCAGTGTAGCCACTCCCTACAGCCACAGTGGCTATAGTGTTAAACCACTGCCCCGAGAGAGTTTTTCTGTCAACCTCCCACTGTCTGCACCGAGGGGGGTGGAGGGTTAATAGGCTTAACTATGTAGCTGGGAGTGTGTGGATTTTTTCACACTCCTGCTGACATAGCTGGGTAAACATAACTGTTTAGTGTAGACCTGGCCTTAGTCTCTATGTTTTCTGTGCAGGGGCTAAGTTTGACTGGCTGACGTTTCACCGACTGAATGGCCCACTTCCTTTTAAAAGACACAAGGAAAAATCTCAACCGGCTTTTCATAGCTGCGAAGGCCAGAAGGACTGTTATAACCTAGTCTGAGCTCCTGCATGACCAGGGCCGGCTCTTGCTGCCCCCTGCCCCCCCCCCCCCCCCCCCCCCCCCCCCCCCCCCGGCTGGGAGGGCGGCGAGCCCGGCCACGGCCCCGCTCTCCCCGGCCAGCTGGAGCGCCGGGGGGGGAGGGCGCGAGCCCGGCCGCGGCCCTGATCTCCCCGGGTGAGCGCTGCCCCCCTCCAGGTGCTGCCCCACTCCAGGTGCCGCCCCAAGCACATGCTTGGAGGGCTGGTGCCTGGAGCTGGCCCTGTGCATGACACAGGCCAGAGAGCCTCATCCAGTCTTCCCGCTACCCGCAGGGGAACCTGTTGGATTTTTCCAGCCTGATCCCCAGCCTGGTTTGTGTCTAGGACCAGTGGCAGTCCAGTGAAGACAGTCCAGGCCTGTTACTGGAGCAGATAATCCTGCTGGTGGGGTCGGGCCCGAGCTCTTGTTGTCAGTGACTGTTTCAGTGGCTCTCTAGCTCCCTGCAGAGCGGGAAAAGTGTAGTTTCCTGCGGCTTGGTGGTCGTGGGTAGCCGCTGAAGAGACCAGCTTGTAGAATTGTCGCTGTTGTTTCTCAGAGCTGCAGGAATTCTGCTGGTCCATATTAAAGAACTGTGACCACTCCTAGACATCAGTGATACCAGGACAGGAGGAGAGACTGGCTCCCTACTAGATGCCACATGCTACCCTATACGGGGAGTAAATACTGCCCTCCCCCTGTTCCAGGTCAGTCTCCTCTGCCGTGGCTGGTGGGAGAGCTCCTGTCTTGCTTCTGCATTGCTCTCTTGCTCCTTGGGGTGTGGTGCCACCACGCACCCGCTTGCACCGGGTGAATTGCATGGATTGGGGCTCCGGCATCTGCACTGAGATACTCCAGTCCTTTGCTCAGTGGATAACCCCTTCCTCCCCACTCATGATGCACAACCAGATCTTGCTTTGAAGCTGGCTTCTTCAGACTGAACAAGAAGCTTACATACCTCACAGGTCCTGCCTTTCCCAGAATCCCTTGCTATCCAACCTGCTTTCTGGTGGAAATCAGAGCCAGACTGTACTAGGCCTGAAGCTTCCCTTAAAGGGTCAGCATCCTATTAAAGTCCCCTCCGCTCTCCTTCCCAAGCCCCCTATCTGTAGCTGAAGCAGCACAAGTCTCCGATCACTCTGACAAATGGTTTTCCCTTTGTGGGATATGGATGCAGCCTGTATTCCTACATCCTCCTCCACAGGTGACCGGGGCCCAGCCAACGGACTCTGAGGTCCACCTCTGAAAGGCACAGCTGTGCTGCCTCCTTGCAGAGAACAGGCTGGAGGCTTGTCCACCTTTGCTAGCTTGTGTGTCCCTTCTTGGGGGTCCTGGCCCCCTGTGTTCCGAGGCAGTGGAAGGTAGGTCTGCTCGCAGTTACTAAGTAGCATTTGGATTGCAATGATGGTGGCGAGGGTCGCTTTCTGTGCAAGAAACATCGTTGATTCTTGGCCCTCCTGTACCAGGTTGTGCGTCAGGAAGCTCCTGGCTTTCGGGGATGTGCTCAGGCAATAGGAAGTGGGTGTGGATTTTGATGTCCTTGATAGAACAGATTACAGCTAAGAGGCCTGTCTGCTATCTGAAACCACTAAGGCCTAGGTCTACACTACCCGCCTGAATCGGCGGGTAGAAATCGACCTCTCGGGGATCGATTTATCGCGTCCCGTCAGGACGCGACAATCGATCCCCGAATCGACGCTCTTACTCCACCAGCGGAGGTGGGAGTAAGCGCCGTCGACAGGAAGCCGCAGAAGTCGATTTTGCCGCCGTCCTCACAGCGGGGTAAGTCGGCTGCGATACTTCGAATTCAGCTACGCAATTCACGTAGCTGAATTTGTGTATCTTAAATCGACTCCCTCCCTGTAGTGTAGATGTACCCTAAGATACCAAGGCCTGCTCCTTTAAAGTATGGGCCTCTCCCGGTGCCTGGCCAAAACTCCCTACCTCTGCTACTGGGCAACATGCTGTGCACAGTTTCTGCTTGGCTGGCTGCCCTGTAGTCCAGGGGAGGCTGAGTTCCAGTGGTGCAATAAGCAGGTCGCTTGCGAAGGATCCTCTGTGATAAAGGTGGTGTGTGAATGTAAGCCCCGTCTCCCGAACAGTATGTGGGGATCTTGCGTTACTGTCACAAAACTTTGGCTGAAATTTCAGATTTTAAGCATAAAGGGGAGTAAAATTAGAGAGATTCTGCTCTTAAAAAGGATTGTGTTGCGTACTAATTAGTACGTGCAGTTAAGTGTTGTAAGTATCCATCCATTTCCTTCTCCTGCATGGCCCTGCGCTCGTTGAAATCCATGCTAGTGGATTGCAGCAGTAGTCCCAAGTATGGAGACTGAGAAGCTATGATGCATGTTAATCACTTATTTCCCTCCTCTGATTTTAGTGGTACTTCACGCCCCACCTCCGACAAAGATCAAGCGGGAACTCCACAGCCCTTCCTCTGAGCTGTCATCCTGTAGCCGTGACCAGAGTCTCTGTGCTAACTACGGAGACAAGTGCCTCTACAACTATTGGTAGGTAGAACTGAGATTCATCCCCAGGACCGCAGAAGGTGGGGGTGGCCTGGAGACTGGAAGGCATGGAAACCAGATGCTGGAGAATCCATCTGAGACTGATGTTATCACCTCTGTGTTGCTAATGAAAACCCCTCCAGGCTTAGTTGGAAGGGAGATTTGAAAGCGCATTCACTTTGAGAGCTAGCTTCTTACTGATTAAATTCCTGAGCTCATGGAAGTGAGGGCAGTTCCAGGCTGCACAGAGCATCAAACTT
The DNA here is from genome assembly GCF_011386835.1 of Chrysemys picta bellii. NCBI lineage: Eukaryota > Metazoa > Chordata > Testudines > Emydidae > Chrysemys > Chrysemys picta. Next base: position 50,301,131 of record NC_088799.1, on the reverse strand, counting down.
CCTTGTGTTTCCATGAGCACTGTTTGCAATTGCTGATTTAAGCCATAAAAACAACTCTAAATACGCAAATGGGCAGGATTGGCTTCTGAGAGAGGTTTCTTTAGGGCTCTTGTATGTTAACACGCACCAAGGCAGTTGTTTAGACATCCAAAGGTTTCCAGGAATCCTGGACAGCACTGTGCGTGCAGGCTCCTTCAGAATGCTCATTTCCCTGGAAACGAAATCTACACGGCTCTCTAACGCATAGTGCCATCTAACTGCTAGTGAGTACTAGGTGATGCTCAGCTGCATGTTAACTACTAGTATCGATTAGCAGAGGTTGGTCCATCAAACAGGTCACAGCTAACTCCTGCAAAACGCACCGAAAAGAGACCTGGGCGGCGGGGGGTGGTGGTGGAATACGACAAGTTATTCTCTTACTTTTCATGAGTGGAAGCTAAAATTATCTTTGAGGAAAACGTGTGGCAAGTGTTAAAGCAGGCCCCTGTGACACAGCCTGTCTGTCACTCTTGTGAAGTACAAAGATTCCCTTGGGGCTGCTAGCGGATCGGGCTGTGTTAGTGCTGTCACTGCCTGACAACCAGGAATGCAAACAAGTCTGGGTTGTTCTGAGCAGTGGGTGAAGCCGCGTCAATGCTGTACTCACTACATCGTGGTCCTCTCCATCTTCTGTTCACAGTGCCTATGACAGGAAGCCCCCTGCTGGGTTCAAGCCATTAACCCCGCCTGCCACCCCCGTGTCCTCTGCCCAGCAGAGTTCCTCGCTTCCTCACCCTCCACCTGCTGCGTCCGTGCAGGCCGCTGCCCATGTTGCCCCAGCAGGCGCGCTGCGGGGGGCTCCCCAGGCGTCGGCCCCGCATGCTCTCCAGGAGCCAAGGCAGCAAACGTTCGCTGTGCCCCGGCCACCTCATCAGCCCATGCACATGCCTAAGATGATGCCTGAAAACCAGTATCCAGCAGAGCACAGGTAATGAGCCAGGTTTGCTTTATCACACGGCGCATGCAAGACGCAGCAAGAAGCCGGGTGTCTTGTGTTCTGAATGCTCTTTCCTCATTGGTTTTGCTCGTTTGACCAGAGATGACATGCGGGGTCACATGCCTCTTCTCCCTCCCCTCGATAACACTGCTGAAGCCTGCTGTCCTCATGTTCTCCGCCCCCCCCCCCCCCCCCCCCAACCCTGGCAGGGATGGGTTGTCTCTTGGTCTCACACCATGTGTTGGGCAGAGGAAATACAGTTTTCTATGGGACGCTGCAGTACCTGTGGCGTAGTTGCTAACATTCCTTCTCCAGTCCTGGAACCCCAGGATTATTGTAAGCTGGGGTGGCTGGCTTGTAACAGCACACTTGTCAAGGTATATCGCCTATTTCAATGTCGAACATTAGGCAACTTTCTCCCCTTTTCCCTCTCCTAACAGAGAGTGAGCCTGGGGCCTGCCTTGTCCTCCCAAAGGGAAAACAGGGTTATCTCTGACTCCAATACAACAGCTCGCTTCTGGAACGCCTTCCTTTGGCTTCACAGAACACTAGAGAATACTGTCTGGGAGCTATGTCTTAGATCTATGCCTAGAGGGCTCTTCTGGCAGTCTGCTCCATTGCCTAAATGATCAATGTTAATACTGGAAACTTCCTTTGCTGTAGTTTACACCAATTACTTGGATCTCTGCAGATTTTTCTCTGAGCTCTTTTCTTTTGAAAAGACGCAGGTCAGCAGCCTTGGAGACTGTCTGGGCTCTTCCCAGAAGAGACACAGCATTAGCCGTGATGGCACTGACCTCCCCCACCCCTGCAATTTCTCTCAAACCCCTATCTGGCTTGGGGGGTGGGGGGGAATGACTTCCTCTAGGGATGAGCTGTTAGTTTGGCGTGTCTGCCCGTTTTGCTCGTCAGACTGATACTACAGTAAATGTGCCGATCAGTACCAGTTGTGGGTTTTGTTGTAGAAGCTAGTCAAACCGCACTTGGACTGGGACCGCTAAACTAATTTGATTTAGGAAATGGAGCAGCCAGTTCTTTGGATTACAAAGCCCCTGGGTGGGATCTGAACTGATTTTATAGAGGTGATAGGTTCTGTTTGCTATCCATTCCCACATTGCTTCTGTCGTCACTTACTGATGGCATTAATTGATTCTCATCTTTAGCAGGGCCGGCTCTGGCTTTTTTGCCGCCCCAGGCAAAAAAGCCTCTGGCCGCGCCTCCCCCCACCAGCGCGACAGGGGAGGGCAGCCGGGGCCCCGGGGGGGTGGGGCGGGGGGCGGAGTGCCCGGCTGGGGCTCCGCTCTCCCCGGCGGCCGGGGCCCCGGGGGGAGGGCAGAGTGCCCGGCCGGGGCTCCGCTCTCCCAGGCGGCCAGAGCACCGGGGGGAGGGCGGCAAGCCCCGGTTGGGGCTCCGCTCTCCCCAGCGGCCAGAGGGGAGGGCGGCCGGAGCCCTGGGAGGAGGGTGGAGTGCCCGGCCGGGGCTCCGCTCTCCCCGGCAGCCGGGGGGAGGACGCCGGGGGGGAGGGCGGCTGGAGCCCTGGGAGGAGGGTGGAGTGCCCGGCCGGGGCTCCGCTCTCCCCGGCGGCTGGAGCCCTGGGAGGAGGGTGGAGTGCCCGGCTGGGGCTCCGCTCTCCCTGGCAGCCAGAGCACCGGGGGGAGGGCGGCGAGCCCCAGCCGGGGCTCTGCTCTCCCCGGCAGCCGGGGGGAGGGTGCTGGGAGGGAGGGCAGCCGGAGCCCTGGGGGGAGGGCGGCGAGCCCCGGCTGGGGCTCTGCTCTCCCCGGCGGCGAGCCCCGGCTGGGGCTCTGCTCTCCCCGGCAGCCAGAGCCGAAGCACCACACTGTGCCGCCCCCGTCCAGGTGCCGCCCCAAGCACAAGCTTGGTGGGCTGGTGCCTGGAGCCGGCCCTGATCTTTAGAACATGCCTTTCACGTATCTGTAGGTACACTTCGGATATCTTGACCCCCTGCCCATCTCTTCCCTAGACTGAACACGTCCCATTGTCTTAAGACCAAGGAGAAATTGTTCTCCAAACCTCGCATAGTATTGCTTTCTTCAATATTCACTAGTTCCCTTAGAACATTTTTATTGTGCTGCCCATACACTAATATAGTACTGACTCAAGCTGAGGATTAATCTGCCTGAGTTAAGGCAGATAATTACCTTCTGCTTTTGCCACGTGACTCCTCCCTTCACAGAGCCAAGTAGATGAGTTTTGGTGAATTGCACTGTTTCTCTGTTCCTGTTCGAAGTTTAATGCACATATGAAAACTGCAGAGCCTGGATTTTTTTTTTTTTTTTTTTTTTTTTAAACGGGCTTGTTGCAACATTTGTCACTTCCTGCAAGAATCTCAGCTGCTTTCTTCCTTCTTGAGAACATCCTCTAGTGGAGCCAGCACCCTGCCGCCCTGTTCACACGGCCTTGCCAAAACTCCTGGCTGAACATCCTCCACCCTGGTTCAAGTCCTCCAAGCTTTGGGGGTGACGTGCTAGGAGTATTTGTGTGTTCTGCAAAACAAGGCAACATTCCCAACATGTTTTTTTCCACTTCACCCCAACTTTCCAGCAATGCAGATCACAATGCAAAGCCCTCCTCTGCAGTACCACTTTCTTGCTCATCTGTCGATGTAGTCATTCTCTCCTGTCTGGAAATCACTTGACAGTCGTGCTTCCTTGACCTCGGATTATTGTGTTGCTTTTATCACACTTCTGCAGTTTGTTGGGATTGTACTGTGTATTTTAACCATAGCCTCCCAAGTGCTTGTAAACCTTCCCGTTGCTGAGTGTCTGACACTGCTCCACGTTGTCTCTACTCAGTCCATTGCTAGAGAGCACCGTGACAACCTACTTAGTTCTACCTTTCAGCCCGATGCTGAATTTTATCAGTTACTCTGCTTGACTCTTGCCAAGCTGTGTATCCATCTTATTCCAGCAAAGTCCCAGATAGAGCTATGTGGAACATATCTGCACACACAAGACCGGCTGCAGTGCCAAAGATGTGCAAAAAAAGCATCTGGATTCAACCTAGTTTCAACAGTTTGTTTGCTGTTTGTTCATGTCCTTTTTCCTTAAGCTGGTGCTGCTAGAACCTAGGTAGGTAGATTGCTTTAAAAGACCTAGATGGGCTTTTGCCTAGTTCAGGGGGCAGGAAGTCTGCATCCTCATCTGTATTCCTTAGTCTGGGTTATCCACGCCATTGATTTATTCCCTCCGAAGTGCCACAGATGTGCATGGCGGAGAATTCTTTAAAGATGGGATCTGCTGAAATAACGGGGGAATGGAAAGCGGGGGGCTGGTTCACTACAAATTGAGCTGGCCTGTCTATCTGTCAGGTTTCCCTATTTCTGCCTCTGTAAACGGGCGCTTCGTTTTCTGTCTCCACTGCGGGATGTGGATCGATCCCACAGAGGAACAGGCAGGGCAGGCGGGGGCTATAGTCAAATGAAGGTCAGTGCACAAAGTTGGCCACGCTTTATTTTAAGCAGGATGAGATGTGAAATGCTTCCCTAATCTGCACAAGTGGAAACCATAGGAACACAAGTCAACACTGGGTTTCAAAAGCTGAGCCCACCTCCCTGGATATCTCTGCTCTCATCTTTCTCTCCTCGCTTCCCCTCCCCCCCCCACCATCTCCAAAAAAGCCCTAGTGAATGGCACTAGCATCTGAGGTCGCCTTGCAGCCCCCAGGGCTGCGAGCTCCAGACGACCTGACAGCTATGCTTCAGCTACTGGCTCGCGCCCATCCGGAAGTGCCTCTTCCTGCAGAGGCCATACCACCACAGTGCTAGAGTTTCAGGCTGAAAGGTTAGAGGGGCATCCATCGGAAGTGGAGTAATCCAGGCCCGTCAGCTGCAAAGGATCCAGTTACAAAGGTCCCAGGGGCCTTGGTGCTTGGGAAAGGAACTGATTGGTAGAGATCGCCTTTCAAGGTGCTGAGATGTTAAGCAGCAAATTGTGGGTGGGGGCTGGGCTGGGCTCCTGTTCACATCTCTCCCAAGTCACAGCACTCAGCCTCTGGAGCATTACAAATAGGGGCGGATGCCTTTCACATCCTGATCTCCTCCCCTGCAGGCACTGGCTGGGGGTTCCCCGGCATACCCCCTGCCCGGGTACAGCAAATCAGAACTTGTGCCTGCTGCTGGCACACGCCTGGGCACCTTTCAGTGGCTTCCTTAACTGGAGCGTTAAGGATCCAGGAAGGATGTGCGACAAGGTTCAGCAGCAGGTCACTTGGCTAGAGGTGCCTCAGATGGGTTGTGTTCTGCAATGGCCCAGGTTGATCTCTGCCAACTTGAGCATCCACGAGAGCTCAGAGGCCCACACCCCACCAGAGAGTTAAATGCTTAATCCCAGCCCCAGAGGCAGATTAGAGGCCACTTGGCTTTCTCAGGTTGGAATGGATTCAGCATTATGTAATTGCCAGCTCCTCAGTCCAAGCTGTGTGACAGCGCAGGAGCAGAACATCCTGGGGCTCTTCTCTCCTCTGTCCCCTGTCCATGGGGTCTTGTCCTCAGCAAGGGGTAGGAACGGGGCTCCCTGGTCTCCTGGGAGGCAGGTATTCGTCTCACATGCCTGCTGTAAGGTCATGGTCAAGTGGGCCCGTCTTCTGGGGCCTAGACCTTGCCATAGCCACGTCTGTGTGAATTTCCTTGATGCAGGCGGCCTTGTTTACCAATAGCTGGCTAGCGGGCTCTTGACCAAGGAGCTAGGAGTGATGGCCTGCCAGGAGGGGCTGAACGGACTTGCTCCGAGTGCCCCACCCATGAAGATGGTAAACGTCCCTGAGAGGCAGGGGAGGGCAGTGACGTGTCACTCCCCTACCCTCATCTGGATGTAGCCTGGTGATAGCTCCCATAGCAGCACAGGAGGCAGGTGTGGGGAGGGGCCGAAGGCCAAGCTGCGCTGGCTGAGAGTGTGTGTTCCCCTACTTGGATGACTGGCTAATCCAGGGCAGTGTGGCACAGGTTACATCTCCTGATTCCATCACCAGTGTTTTTGATGAGCTACCCAGGTACCAGGTTGTGCCTGGGGAGTGGAGCACTTGGGAGCCGGGCCGGATGTTGGAGGGAGTGAAACAGGTTTGTCCGGGCTGGGCCTGCCCCACCTCTCATGAGCATCTCTTGACTTGGTCTGCACAAAAACTGCTTGAATGCTGCCTTCGCCTGCCTGAGTCTGCCATGGGCTAAATCTATCTGGGCCCACATGGCTGCTGGTTTTGTCTTATCTTGAGTGGGGTTGACAAGGGACTACAGAGACCCTGATCATAAAGTACACGTAGGACTTGGTAGCCTAACTGCACCCCATTTAAAAAGCCATCTGCATTGTGGGAGACCATGGCGGTCCTGAGAACGTTGCTAGTTCGGTTTGAGCCACGTTGCTCCTGTGATGAGCTAACTTCGTGTGTGGAAAGCCACTTTCCAGTGGAGGTGACTGTGGTGCTCTCAACGAGGGAGCTCCTGGCTCACCATCTACCCTGTCCTCCAAGGAGAAGATGGTACTGCGGTGCCATGGGAGACTCTTCCCCAAGATGGTGTTTTGAACTCTACGAAGGCTGTAGCCCTGCCAACGTCCTTCCCACAATGCTGCTTCAATTCCACAAGGCCCTTCTCCGCATGTTTGGTGTCGCAGGATCATCGGGGCTCTAACATCCCACTTCTCCTTTCATGTGCCCCAGGTCCCCAGGTAAAAGGCTGGCTGAATGCGAGTCATTGCTGTGAGCTGGCCCACTGACAGCTGCCAGCAGGTGTCTCTCCCCTCGGCGCTTACAAGGGCCTTGCCCTCCTCTCCCCTCTGTTACTATGTCCCCTGGCTTTGGGTCATTCTGTGGAGGTGATGGGCTTGCTTTCTTTGGACTGTCTTTGCTTCCCACTGGCTGGAAGGGTCCATGTGTGGTAGCTAGAGCCTTTGGGGGGATCAAGACATAGTTTTTCCCCCCAATGCAATATGGCTGCCTGTAGAGACCAAAAACCTTAGAGCTCGGGGGCTCTATCTGTCTCTCCCTGGGGAGTAAGAAGCCCAGGACTGAAAATCCTGCCATAACTGCAGAGAAGCAGGGTTACAAGCTGTCCCTCACCTCTCTTTAAAAGACCAAACTAGGCCCTTGGCCCAGCCCTGACTGGCAGCAGCAGCAGCATGGTCCCAGCCACATGGGAAACCTCCCATCTGACCTAGTTCTCAAACTCCATAATTCTCTGCTATAGAGTCTCTGTGCAGCTACCTGGTAGGAGCTGGTTCCTGCCCGTGAATGGCTTGAGAGGCAATTGGGGTACATGAATGCCCCCGAGCCCTACCTATAAATGCCCTCTCCATCCATTCCACAGTGGTTCCATATTGGCTCCCAGGGTGGGAGTGGGACCAATCCAGTCTTGGTCTCTGAGGATTGCTCAGAAACCTAAGGCTGCAGCTAGTTAGCTCAGAATTGCAGCTCAGCCTCTGTTTCAGAGGGCAAGTGCATTTGACACCTGTAATCTCTAGTTAATGAACGTCTTTGGTGGGGTCCCTGGGCATTGCCAGTAGCGGCTAGCAGTGGGGAAAACCAGGCTAGGTATTCTACTTTTGTCAGGGTAATGGGCGTGAGTTCTTGTGGGCTGCCTGTTTGGCAGAGCTGGGAATGGATGGTTTCACCGTACGGTAACATATCTCTCTCTCTCTCTCTTTTTCTCCCCCACCCCACCCCAAAGGTTTCAGAGACAGCTGTCTGAGCCCTGCCATCCTTTCCCTCCTCCGCCAGGCCTTCCTGGAGACAGTCGCCCAGTCTACCACAGGCAGATGTCCGAACCTATAGTCCCAGCCGCTCCGCACCCTCCTCAGGGATTCAAACAAGAGTACCATGATCCCCTCTATGAGCACGGTGTCCCGGGCATTCCAGGGCCTCCAAGGCATGGATACCAGTCTCCAATGGGCATTAAGCAGGAGCCCAGGGATTACTGCATTGACTCAGGTTTGTATGGGAGTTGGAGATGCCACTGAAAGGTTTAGCCAGGACCGCACCTTGGTGCTTTTGCTGTAGTGTTCCTCGTGCGCAGGACCCTGGGCCCCAGGGCTTCACGAAGGCTGTTGAGCACCCTCGTCTGAGGAATAGACCCCATTTGGAACTTGCGGACCTCAGCCAGAGTCTGTAGGGAGTGCGGCGTCTCGGAAAGGGAAGCTGCTCCCTAGGGTGGAGTGCAGGCACTGCAGCAGCTTCAGAATGCTGTCAGGGGGAGCGTGGAGAAGTCACTCCCCATGGCTCTTTTGAAGCCGAACAGCATATTGGTTCATGCCCTAAGCTGGAGCAGGCGCTGCTATGCTCTCTCAGTTCGCTGGGTGATTTCCAAGCACAGCGAGGGACCGATGGGGAAGGGAACAGCAGTGTTTATATACAGCAGCCTGTTGGTTTTCTCATGCCTACAAAATGCCTCCAAAGAACCCCTGCTGGCAGTAGGTCAGTGCCCAGGCTTTGCTGAGGCCCTGTGGAAGGAAGAGCCTTCTGCCCGTAACCTAGCACCCTGTTCGCAAGCCGTCTGTGTGGCTGGAGTCCTTCCCCGAATGGCTGGGGTGGGGAGCAGGTTGATGCAGCGAGTTCCAGCTGATTCACGCACTCCAGGCTAGAGCCAAGCTGTATCTCTCCCCATCTCTCAGCCAGCACTGGGGTGCTGCAAAGTACCACTAGCTCTGCCGCGCTAGGAGAGGAACGGAGCTGCAGTTGGCCCACCTGCCTCTGCTGAGGTTTAGCTGGCAACTTCCTTGAAGGTGTCTTGATAATGTTGCATTAAAGCGGTGACCTGTGTGACCTCAGCGCTTCCCACTGCGGGTGTGGGAAACCGCGCCCCACACGCTGCCTCCGAGAGCTAATGTCTAACCGAGTTAGAATGTCAGATGACTCTTTTTTTTGTATAAAGAACAAGCATCAGGCACTCAACAGATGTTGCTGTATCTAAGCACCAGTAATCTGCACAGCGGTCCTGCTCAACCGCGCTGCAGACCTGTGTGCAGAAACACCGCCTCCTCCCCTCCTTCCCTTAGCTCACAGGGGCAAAGGTTATCTGAGAACACAGAGTTATGTGGGCTCGGGCTAAGCTTTCCCCTTGGCCCCAGGTAGCCGACTCTGTTGACCCATAGTGTGATTTCTGCTGGCTGCTGACCGTGCAGGGCCTAGCTACACAACAGAAAATCCTCTAATCGCCTTAGGCCTAAAAATACGGTGACCTCTCAAAGGCAGGATTGGATGCAGTCGTCAGCAACAAACTGGAGCAGATGTGTGGGGGGGAGGGGATCTAAATTTTTTGAAGGACTCTTGTTTATCTTCAACTTTCCTCCCTTCTCGTGTTGCTTGAGCTATTTGGGAGAAGACTAAATATTGGGCTTGTTCTCTTTTAAGACCATCTATTACCGTGGATTGTTGAAACAGACCTTTCCCTATTGAGTGTCTCCAAATCGCCTTTGCAAGTCAATTTGGATTGCCTTTTCCAAACCAGGAAAGAGCCTGTACTTTGTGCTGATAACCTCTCCCTACTCATTTTGAGACCGCATGCCATTGCAAAGAGATGGGAGTGAATGAGAAGGGGGCTGTCCCCTGTAGGAAGAGGAGAGAAGAGCTGGTTTATAAGACCTCCAAGATAAATATGCTGTACCTGCAGTTGCAGTATCCTATTCATGCCCACAAATTCAGGACACCTCAGTTTAGTCTCGGATTTATCTTTCACGTTGAATCTGAGGGGGGTAAATAGTCACGTGGGCTAGGAATAGTTCAGAGCTATGAGCTGGCCTGGAGGCTTCTAATTTCCTAGATGAGGGGGAGTTCTTTTTTCAGAGAAGTCTTCAGGTCAAAGCGAACATTGAGTGAATGATCAATCTTTCGAGCAGTCCCTGAAATCTTGTGTGCAGAGCTCTCACCTCTTGAGCGCCTCTTGCTGCTGTGTGCAGTACTGCAGCCCTCTTCCTGACCCCAGGGCCCCATGTAGGTTGTTGCTCTCACCTGGCGGGTCTTCAGCGGTTCAGCCTCTGGCTGGTCACACAATCAAAACGAACCCTTCCAGGGTAGCAAAAGTCCAGCAAAACTGTCTGTCTGCCCTCACCTCGGTCTTCAGCCCCGGCTCTGGGCCCTTTAAACTCAGCCCTCAGGTTGGGCTGCCAAACGAGCCTTGTCCCCATCTTGGGTTTGACACCACTTCCCTGGGGAGGGGGGGAACATGGCACCCCCACTGCTCTGGGTGCCAGCCAAGGGTCCCAGCAGCCACTATTCATTGCTGCTGCTTCCCTGGGCCTCTTCCCACCTGGACCCTTTAGCCTCCTCCCTTAGCTTGGGGTTGATGTTCCCAGGGTGCCTCTCTTTCCCAGCTTAAGCAAGTGCAGCCAGGATCAAACCCTGGCTGTCCCTTGAGCTCCTGTGGCCAGAGAGGAATGCCCGTCCCTCTGGTCCCAGCTGAGCTCTGGCTACTTCTGGGAGGCCTCTCTAGGCAGGCCTGGAGGACCCGCCCTCTGCTGCTTCTGCCCTGAGTGGGGGTGGTAGGGACAGGCCCTGCCATAGGGTGCCGGGAAGACAGGGTGCGCCCTATCATATGTCACCACAATAAAATTGCTTGTAGGGCTGCGTGATATCGTGGGGTTTCCTGCTCGCATGGCGCTGCCAATCCCGGGTGGGAGGCATGCAGAGTGCCGAGGAGCACCGCTAGGGCCCCGGAAGGACACTCCAGCCTGTGACAGGGTGACACTGACCCCACCCAGCAGGCAGAAGTGCTAAGCCATTGCACCTGTTGACCACGTGCACAGCGGCTATGTAACAACCCCGCACTGCCGCCCCCTATACCCCCCAGGAATATCTCAGCACGCTGCTTCTGCTGTGCCATGTGGCCAGGGTGTAGCGCTGCCTGGTTGAGCGCAGGCTTAACTCGGCTGTTGTTTTGATTGCAGAAGTGCCTACCTGCCAGTCGTCATACATGAGAGGAGGGGGCTACTTCCCCACGGGCCAGGAGGGTAAGTGTGCACGTGTGTACACAAGACTTAGCACTGCGGGGATGGTCATGGGCGCACAGTTGCGTGTCATTGACTGGGGCAGAAGGTTGTGGAGGCTGCTGACACAAAGAACCCTGAGAAGTGTCCCTTGACAATGCTACTACAGTAACAGAACCACCACTGCTTTAGAAAGGGAGAAGCCTAGGAACTTCCCTGGTTCAGGTACCCACCCATCTGTAGCTTCCTTTCTGTACTGGGGTGAGTCCAGCACCACTGTGAAAGCAGGTGAATAGCAAACCAGCATCACTGCTGATTTAGAGATCCAATCTGCCCCTTACCAGGCACTCTGTATCCTTCCGTACGACTGTTGAGACTCCCATTTACCGCAGCATGAGTTCTTCCTTCCTGCCTCGCTCTTGGGTGTATTAAACGGTGGTACGGGCGGCTGTGCCTGATGCAGCTGCTAATAATAGTGCGTCTCCATTTCAACTGACACTTCACCTGAGCTAACAGACCATCCCAGCTGTGTGAGAGAGCAAGGGGAAACCACGCTGCCTTGCTCAGCCACACATCTTGACGGCCGCATACTTGCCTGTACCCTTTAGTCTGGGATAACATGCCTGATAGAGACAGTAAAAGGGTTTTCAGTTACTGGAGCTATATGGGGTGGGGAAGAGGAGAAATCCGAACGGTATTTGGCCAGCGGAGTGGCTTTCAGCTTGCTCACTGAACTAGTCTAGACAGGTTTTCTGCCAGCAAATAGAATCTAACATTCTGAGGGCCAGGCCGAGTGAGCCGATGCACCGTTTAGCCCAGAAAAGGGACTGTGCTTGGATGTGCTTCTTGCAAGTGAAATGTGCTGACTTTCTAAAGCTGTTAGCTTCATGCCTGGCCTCAAGGTGAAGGGGAGGAAACCAATCCATGCTCCAAATCTGCCCACAAACCAGTAGGGTTTGGGCCTGAGCATTAGATAAGTCCATCCAAAAGGCAGGTATGAATGAGTTTGTGCAGTCAGGAATATGGCTTTTTTACAGGTTCTAACTCTCCAGTAGTGCCTTTGCTAACCCCGGCACAAAGGTCCTGCTTGGTTTGTAGCCTGGAATCCAACCAAGGCCGTGTTTGTGGCTATGGCGCTGTAGCAGCTGGGATTTCACTGGTCTCAGCTGGGTCTTTCGTGCATTCTCAATGGTCTCCTGAAAGCCTTTTTAGTGTGTTTGTTTTGCTGAGCTGGCTGATAAACAGTCAGCGTTTATTAATGCCACTGGCTGCCTGTCCCGGTAGGATGGTGGGGAAACATTCTGCTAGAATGTGGAGATCTGGATTCATACCAGACAAATTTCAGTTTTCAAAGAAACTGCGTAAGATGGGCCTCAAATAAAGCCACAGCGCTCTGTAAGCAAAGGGGGTAGCTAGCAGATGTCCAGGAGATTTCTGATCTGGGGTTTGGTTGGTTCAATGGCACAATCAGCTAATCACACCTCTGCACCTATAGCATACATGCTTCAGCTCCGCTCTCAGGTCTGGACTGCGGAGCTAATGGCCATGCTTTCCTCCTAGGATTTTCCTACGAAAAAGATGCCCGTTTGTACTTTGATGACACCTGCGTGGTGCCGGAGAGGCTGGAAGGTAAGACACTGGCTGTAATGCGGCAGGGTGGGGGAGGGAGGCAGGCATGGAGCTGCCTCATAGAATTCCCATGGCCGGCTCTTCTGACAAAAACAGGGTAAGAAACCCAAGCCAGTGGCAAAAGGATGCCAGAGCTGGGTTCTGTAGCCAGGCCCCACTCTCTCACCATGGCATGGTGACATCCTCGGGCAGTCTTGTTCTAGGGCTAGAGACCAGCCAGGCTGGCTCCAAGTGCAGGAGACAGCAGGTCAGCAGCGAGCCTGTGGTGTTGGGAGCAGGTGATCTAACACGTCTCTCCTCCCACACAGGGAAAGTGAAGCAGGAGCCCACCATGTATCGGGAGGGGCCTCCATACCAGAGACGAGGGTCACTGCAGCTCTGGCAGTTCCTGGTCACACTCCTGGATGACCCGGCCAATGCCCACTTCATTGCCTGGACAGGCCGGGGCATGGAGTTCAAGCTGATCGAGCCCGAAGAGGTACGGAACCGGACACGGGACTTGCCAGTAGCTGCTGGCTTGGTTACAACCCAGAAACAAAGGCCTCTGTTCCCAACTCGCTTCCCCCTGAGCGCTCTGGGCATTGCCTGGTGCAGTGTGGGGGGGAAACAGCGGGGGACGGATTGAGTCTAATGGGGTTTAATACTTTACTGGAAACGGATGACTAGCTTGGAGCCTCAGGCTGATCAGGGCTCTCTCCTTTCCACCCATCTTGCTCCCTAAATGGCAGGTGGGACGGGGGGGTGGGATAGGGAACATCTTTGCTGGGGACATGGAGTGTGCTCTGGATCTCCAGAGGGGAGACCCATGGGCACTGTGAGCAGGGGCTGTGTACAGTGGCTTTGCAGCCTCTTGAGGGAGGCTGGATGAGGTAGACAGAGCCTTGGGATGGAGCAAATGTAGCCTTCTTGGTATATGCTTGGGCAGTGGTGGGGAAGTCTGGCTCTTTCCCAATGCTGGAGGAGGTTTGAGACTCTGGCTCCCCTGGGACAGGGGCGCTAAGCTCTCCGTTTGTAGAGTCAGTACTGGGCTAGCCATGCAGTCTGCCTCACACTGGAAATGCAGAGGGCACAGATGGGGTGAGTGCTGGAGCTTGAGCAGGAATATGGAGGTAGATTTATGGTTGATGCTGGGGTCTCAATCACTGTAGTGGAAACATCCAGCAGTGAGAGAGTTCATGTTGATATTTAGACTGTCCTCACTAGGTTTCAGAGTCAACATACAGCATAGTGAGGGTTGAGGAGCAGTTCCCATCTCTCAGAGCTGCCTCTGCTATGCTTCCTTCCTGTGGGTGAAGGGAGTGTGTTTTCTGTTTGCTTACTTGGGGCTGTTTTGCTGCTCCAAGGGCTAGAATGGTTTTCAAATGGACATGTAGATTCTGGAGCAAGGGCATGATTCTGCAGCAGGGCACTACAGGCAATCGCAGGTGTAGTGGCCATGACACATGCAAGTCCTGCCAGCAGTGTAGTCTGTAGCTTTTATTTTACATTCAGTCTGCTTTTGAGTGGTCTTCAAGATGTAAAAGCCAGCAATGCTGTCTCCATTGGCAACTGGAGCAATTAACCTGCAACTTCCAGCCCCAATTCCCATCTCAGCAGACACCGAAAAGCAGAACTGTCATGTGGAAATATGTCCCTCCTGCCCCAAAACAGCTGGGAATCCAAAATAGGGCCGTTTCGACTGCAAAGCACAAAGGTGTAATGGGGGGTTACTGCTGTGATGCCAGTGTAAGACATACCCTGCTCAGGTCCGTCTGCTTAGGGGCCCATATTCCCACCGGCAGTGACGGTGCTTTGCCCAGGGCTGAGACGCACACGTTGCCTTTGGAAGAGCGTTCCCTCTTGTGAAAACCAGAGTGCCTCCTCCGCAGCCCCTGTTCATTTGTCTTTCACCCACAGGATCCCATTGCTTGGTGACCCTGTGTAGGGCCCTGTGTCACAGCTTGTTGTCGGATCTTCTCCCGCCTGTAACACAGCCCAAGGGGAACATGTTGAACAGATGGCACAAGCCCAGGTCTCCATGCGTCCTGCTATGCCAGAGCCCCAGATTGGTAGCAAGCAATCTGCCAACCAGGAGCCCTGGGTGCTTGTCATTATCTCCTATGCTGTAGCAGCCAGTTCATGCGCTCTCCCCGGGCACTCCGTGAGAATCATTCCTTCCCTTTCACTCTAGCATGTTGCCTTCCCTGCCCACGTGGCCCTGGGCTGGCCCAGCACTTGCCGGGTGCATTGGACACCTAGCAGGGTCCATGAGGTTTCCAATGTAGTTGTCGGCTCTGCCCTGGTGATGCCCAGTGCCTTCTTGGGTTCTTGGATCGCCCTCTGTGAGGAGCATTGGGGCACGTTTGCAGGGTGACGCAGAGGAAGAAGCAGTTTAAGTAATTGAAACCAGCTGCATCGCTGAGCAGTGCACTCTGGGTAATGATCCATAATCTCTATTGCGCCGTGCATGGAAATTGTGGTTTTCAAACGGCTTTTTTGGCAGGCTCCCTAATCAAGTGGCTTTGATTGTCTTCCAGTTGAGCACCCTCTGAACGCTGACAGGCGGCTCTTCAGTCTGTAAATGCTTTTGCCATGAGTCTGCTTTTATTGCCTTTGAGGGGGGAGGATGGAGTTAAGGGGGGGATGCAAGTGGGGGGGTGGAACATGTGGCAAAAACCCACTGGAGCGCAAGGAGCCGTGGTCCCTGGGATGCCGCTGCCTCTCCTTTGTGGAGGAGATAGGACAGGAGTCATGTAATCTCCTCCAGCCAAGAGCAAGCTAGGCAGGGAAGCCAAGCTCTCTTCTGTCAAAGTGCTAACTAGCCCGCACGCTCCTGGAGCCGTCCCCAGCCAGGGCCTGGCTAGCCGTGAGTAGGCCTCACGGGGCTCACCAGCGCACAGAGTCATGCAGCGGTGAGACAGACAGAGCTCTTCTGTGGCCCCCTCCATTAGCGGAGCCTTGGTGCTGGAAGACGATTACGTAACCATAGCTACCGGGCTGCTTGGAAGCCCTGCGTGTACAAACACTCGCTTGTTGCATATGGAAGTGATGGCAGGAAGAGGCTGTGACTGAACAGATAGCGTGCTCTGGAGGCACTTCCAGAGCTGGGCTGTGGGGAAGGAGTGGGGGGGTGCTGTCCTGCCTACAGTGCTGTAGCACCTTACAGCTTTCACTGAGGAAAGGCCGGTGGGGGGTGGAGTGATAGCCGGGCTTCCTTTTCCCTCCAGAGGTCGCATCTTTGCTTTGAAGTGCTTAGATTTCTAGCAAATAAGTCGTTGCTGTTCTGCTGCCCCTTGTTAAACAGACTGAGTGTCTGTGTTAGTAGGAGCTGGCTCTGCAATCTGTGTCCATTCCCTTCCACGAGCCATGAACAGAGACCAAATCACTGAACCTTATGGAAGAGGGATCACCATTTCCTCTTAGGCTTGGAGCAAGGAAAGGGATGGAGAGAGATGTTACGTTCCACAGGTGTGGCTTGGGAGGCTAAACCCAGGTGCCTCTCTGATTAGCTAGGCCAGGTATACCTTTGCCCTGATTTTTAAACAGCTGAAGAGGAGAGCAGCTCCCCCACCTACTAGCCACTTCGCTGCTGTAACTAGAGGTCCTTGGGCCAGTTTCTCACACCTCTGCAACTCACCTGGTGAACAGAAAAGGGTTTCCCCCAACCTGAACATTGGCCAGGGGGATTTACCTGCTCTGCCAGTCAGTGCTGCCATTTGAACTGCTCTGTTTTCAGCTCGGGTTGCCGCCTCAAGCCTCTGCGTGCATTTCCCCTCTGTTACAATGCCTCAGGTGGACGGGGTTTGGCTTAGTGCACTTAGTGTCAGGAAATCCCATTAATCTATCTCCAAGTGGATAATGGTGCCGCGTGGCTTATTGTCCATTCCAGAAATCCCTGGGGAAGGGGCGGATTGGTTGGCAGCAGCCTCATGTCATCAGATTCCTGCTCCCGAAGGGAACGGAAATGAGTAAACCTCTTCAGGCTACTCCGGAATCTGCTTCGAAATGATTGGGTTCTCTTGCAGCCCATTAGCAGCTCCTGCCTGTGGCTGCCTCTCTCAGGTTTCTGAGGTGACCATTCTAGTAATTCCTTATTGACTGCAACCAAAACCACAGAGCTTAGCTGCCGTGTGCTAATGGCTAGTGGTCGATAACCCAGGGGTTGGGTAGAAGTGATTGCTCAGCTAGCCTGCTATATTCTGAGGCCCCAAGTGACTCAGGGGGTTGATAATGGGACACAGAGCCTGGACGCAGAGTTGAGTCCAGAGGCCGTCGTTTGGCTGCTCTGTGATGTATGAGCAGTTGCTGGTTTAGGCCCAATTTCTCATAGACATCTGAGCACATAACAAGCCACCACCTTGGCTAGCGCAAGGACCGAATGGTACATGCAGGTGCCAACTGTGCCTGGGTCTATACCTGTTGGAGGACTCTGGTCACCAAGGCTCTTGGGGACCTCTCTCAGTAGCACTAACCTTTGGCAAACCCATCAGAGCTGCCCCTGGGTCTTCATGCCTGTCTTCTCTCCCCTCAGGTAGCTCGACGCTGGGGAATCCAGAAGAACCGACCAGCCATGAACTACGACAAGCTCAGCCGTTCTTTGCGCTACTACTATGAAAAGGGCATCATGCAGAAGGCAAGTAGGTCACCGCTGCCTGTCAATGGCAGACCAGATGCCTGAGGGTTGAGGGCTGGTGCATGGGAACAGCCCCTCTGGGTGTAGGGGCAGGGACTGGCGGCAGCAGCAGGACAGCATGTGGAGTGCCCACAGCTAGTCGGATTGCTGAGTGGCTGCAGACCCTTTCAGGAGCGAGAGCCAGGTCCCATGGCTTCTGTCGCTCTGGGGACAGACACTTGGAAGAGGGAAGTGACTCCACCAAACTAAGGCAATGGGAAACCATGATGTAACCTGGTTTGGGGCAGGAGCTGTTAAGGGAGAGACTGCAGCACCAATTTAATTTTTTAGCATCTCATGGGTGAACTGTAAAGATGCAGCCCTATGGAAACGGAATGCAAAGCAGCGAAGCGTTAATTGTTCTGTTAGGCTGTCATACTGAAATAATGACAACCCTAGCATGACTGCCGGTGTGCCTAAACCTAGACTGAGCTGTTACAGGCACGTTTATACCGGTATAGCTGCGTCTGTGCTAGGGGATTGTGGCTCGTTGACTATTCTGCTTTCACCCCAATCTATTTCAAGCTAGATGGAGATAGTCTACAGACTAGCCCTCTCCTCTATACTCTAATAAACTATCAGATAAAGCACTTTGGAACTGGAGGGGCTCGTTTAGCCCTATGGAGGCCGTCTTTTACAGTAGCTTCAATGAAAAGCCCTCAGAAGTGTTGTGCTGCTTTTCACTGGGAGAGGAGCAAAGTTTGCCTTAATAAATGACAATAAATATCCCAATCCAAACAGCAGTGCTGGGAACGTGAGCATACCCTGTAGTCAGGGGCCTTGTGAATGAATGAATCGATGAGTTATCTTAAGTGCCTATACACAAATGCAAGAAGCCTGGGAAACAAGCAGGGAGAACTGGAAGTCCTGGCACAGTCAGGGAGCTATGATGTGATTGGAATAACAGAGACTTGGTGGGATAACTCACATGACTGGAGTACTGTCATGGATGGATATAAACTGTTCAGGAAGGACAGGCAGGGCAGAAAAGGTGGGGGAGTTGCGTTGTATGTAAGAGAGGAGTATGACTGCTCAGAGGTCCGGTATGAAACTGCAGAAAAACCTGAGAGTCTCTGGATTAAGTTGAGAAGTGTGAGCAACAAGGGTGATGTCGTGGTTGGAGTCTGCTATAGACCACCAGACCAGGGGGATGAGGTGGACGAGGCTTTCTTCTGGCAACTAGCAGAAGTTGCTAGATCGCAAGCCCTGGTTCTCATGGGAGACTTTAATCACCCTGATATCTGCTGGGAAAGCAATACAGCGGTGCACAGACAATCCAGGAAATTTTTGGAAAGTGTAGGGGGCAATTTCCTGGTGCAAGTGCTGGAGGAACCAACTTGGGGCAGAGCTTTTCTTGACCTGCTACTCACAAACAGGGAAGAATTAGTAGGGGAAGCAAAAGTGGATGGGAACCTGGGAGGCAGTGACCATGAGATGGTCGAGTTCAGGATCCTGACACAAGGAAGAAAGGAGAGCAGCAGAATACGGACCCTGGACTTCAGAAAAGCAGACTTTGACTCCCTCAGGGAACAGATGGGCAGGATCCCCTGGGAGAATAACATGAAGGGCAAAGGGGTCCAGGAGAGCTGGCTGTATTTTAAAGAATCCTTATTGAGGTTGCAGGAACAAACCATCCCGATGTGTAGAAAGAATAGTAAATATGGCAGGCAACCAGCTTGGCTAAACAGTGAAATCCTTGCTGATCTTAAACGCAAAAAAGAAGCTTACAAGAAGTGGAAGATTGGACAAATGACCAGGGAGGAGTATAAAAATATTGCTCAGGCATGCAGGAGTGAAATCAGGAAGGCCAAATCACACTTGGAGTTGCAGTTAGCAAGAGATGTTAAGAGTAACAAGAAGGGTTTCTACAGGTATGTTAGCAAGAAGAAGAAAATCAAGGAAAGTGTGGGCCCCTTACTGAATGAGGGAGGCAACCTAGTGACCGAGGATGTGGAAAAAGCTAATGTACTCAATGATTTTTTTGCCTCTGTCTTCACGCACAAGGTCAGCTCCCAGATTGCTGCACTGGGCAGTACAGCATGGGGAGAAGGTGACCAGCCCTCTCTGGAGAAAGAAGTGGTTCGGGACTATTTAGAAAAACTGGACGTGCACAAGTCCATGGGGCCGGATGCGCTGCATCCGAGGGTGCTAAAGGAGTTGGCGGATGAGATTGCAGCGCCATTAGCCATTATTTTTGAAAACTCATGGCGATCGGGGGAGGTCCCAGATGACTGGAAAAAGGCTAATGTAGTGCCCATCTTTAAAAAAGGGAAGGAGGAGGATCCGGGGAACTACAGGCCAGTCAGCCTCACCTCAGTCCCTGGAAAAATCATGGAGCAGGTCCTCAAGGAATCAATTATGAAACATTTAGAGGAGAGGAAAGTGATCAGGAACAGTCAGCATGGATTCACCAAGGGGAAGTCGTGCCTGACTAACCTAATTGCCTTCTATGATGAGATAACTGGCTCTGTGGATGAGGGGAAAGCAGTGGATGTGTTATTCCTTGACTTTAGCAAAGCTTTTGATACGGTCTCCCACAGTATTCTTGCTGCCAAGTTAAAGAAGTATGGGCTGGATGAATGGACTGTAAGGTGGATAGAAAGCTGGCTAGATCGTCGGGCTCAACGGGTAGTGATCAATGGCTCCATGTCTAGTTGGCAGCCGGTTTCAAGCGGAGTGCCCCAAGGGTCAGTCCTGGGGCCAGTTTTGTTTAATATCTTTATTAATGATCTGGAGGATGGTGTGGACTGCACTCTCAGCAAGTTTGCAGATGACACTAAACTAGGAGGCGTGGTAGATACACTAGAGGGTAGGGATCGGATACAGAGGGACCTAGACAAATTAGAGGATTGGGCCGAAAAAAACTGATGAGGTTCAACAAGGACAAGTGCAGAGTCCTGCACTTAGGACGGAAGAATCCCATGCACTGCTACAGACTAGGGACCGAATGGCTAGGTAGCAGTTCTGCAGAAAAGGACCTAGGGGTCACAGTGGACGAGAAGCTGGATATGAGTCAACAGTGTGCTCTTGTTGCCAAGAAGGCTAACGGCATTTTGGGCTGTATAAGTAGGGGCATTGCCAGCAGATCGAGGAACGTGATCGTTCCCCTTTATTCGACATTGGTGAGGCCTCATCTGGAATACTGTGTCCAGTTTTGGTCCCCACACTACAAGAAGGATGTGGAAAAATTGGAAAGAGTCCAGCGGAGGGCAACAAAAATGATTAGGGGTCTGGAGCACATGACCTATGAGGAGAGGCTGAGGGAACTGGGATTGTTTAGTCTCCAGAAGAGAAGAATGAGGGGGGATTTGATAGCAGCCTTCAACTACCTGAAGGGGGGTTCCAAAGAGGATGGAGCTCGGCTGTTCTCAGTGGTGGCAGATGACAGAACAAGGAGCAATGGTCTCAAGTTGCAGTGGGGAAGGTCCAGGTTGGATATCAGGAAAAACTATTTCACTATGAGGGTGGTGAAACACTGGAATGCGTTACCTAGGGAGGTGGTGGAGTCTCCTTCCTTGGAGGTTTTTAAGGCCCGGCTTGACACAGCCCTGGCTGGGATGATTTAGCTGGGAATTGGTCCTGCTTTGAGCAGGGGGTTGGACTAGATGACCTCTTGAGGTCCCTTCCAACTCTGATATTCTATGAATCCTCCAGCCCTTATGCAAATTGTACCTTTTTAACTTCTAGTACTGTACGGATGAGTGCTCCGTTAAGGGCTTCGTTCAAATTCTGCCCCCTAATGGAAGAACTGAGACATCCCATTCTAATCCACATCAATGTGTCCTGAGCTACGTGTGGCAGCTGAGATTCTAAGAACATAACAGCTATACTAATGGCCGTACGAATACATACTAATGGCCCATCTAGCCCAGTATCCTGTCTTCTGACAGTGGCCAAAGCTACGTGCTTCAGAACAGGGAATTATCGAGTGATCAGTCCCAGAGCATGGGGTTGCATCCCTGACCATCTTGACTACTAGCCATTGAGGGACTTATCCTCCATCAAGTTATCCAATTCTTTTTTGAATCCAGTTACATTTTTGGCCTTCACAGCGTCCCCTGGCAATGAGTTCCACGGGTTGACTGTGCATTGTGTGAAGAAATACTTTGTTTTGTTTGTTTTTAAGCCTGCTGCCTATTAATTTCTTTGGGTGACCACTGGTTCTTGTGTTATGTGAAGGGGTAGTTATGTGAAGGGGTAAATAACACTTTTTCTCCACACCATGATTTAATAGACCTCTAGCATACTCCTCCCCTTAGTCATCTCTTTTCCAAGATGAAAAGTCTATCTTTTTAATCTCTTCTCATTTTGTATGGATACTTGGGATTGTTTTCCAATGTGCATTACTTTGCATTTATCAACACTAAATTTAATCTGCTATTTTCTTGCCCAGTCACCCAGTTTTGTGAGATCTCTTGGTAACTCTTTACAATCTGCTTTGGACTAAACTATTTTGAGTAATTTTTCATTGTCTAAAAATGTTGCCACTTCCCTTTTTTCCAGATCACTTACGAATATGTTGAACAGCAGTGGTCCAAGTTCAGATCCCTTAAAGACACCGCTGTTTACCTCTCTGAATGCTGCCTAGGGGATTTAGGCACATCTTCCATTCAAATGTAATGGAAGATGCATGTCCAAATTCCCTAGATGTCTCTTGAAAAATATCAGCCAACACATACACAATTCCCCCTCCACAATCTCTTTCTATCCGTCGCACCCCTATCCATACAGGCATTTGACAGCCCACAGAGATGACCCATCAGTTTGAGTTTTGTGCCTTTGGCTCCTAGCTCTGCATTGTTCCTCCTATTATGGATGGGGTTTGTGAAGTGTTGCACAAACTGTCTTTACAAGTAGAAGGAGCCAAATGTTTTGGAGTGTGCTGGAGCCTCCCAATTCTCCTAACACAGGCGTTTGTCTCTGATTTTAGGTGGCTGGCGAGCGGTACGTCTATAAATTTGTCTGTGACCCTGATGCCCTCTTCTCCATGGCCTACCCGGACAATCAGCGCCCGTTCTTGAAAGCCGAGCCTGACTGCCATGTGACTGAAGATGATACCTTGCCTCTGACACATTTCGAAGACAACCCTGCTTACCTCCTGGAGATGGATCACTGCAGCAACCTTCCCTACGCGGAGGGCTTTGCTTACTGACTTGCTGCAGGCTAGCGCTAGAAAGTCAAGTTGGGGCAAATAAAGGCAGTGGTTTTGTAAAGAATGTTTGCTCTTCGTAAAACTGAACTCTCTAACCATGATTGGTGGAGTCTAAAATGTACATTCAGTGGCCCCACTGAAGACCGAATCTGATAGCTTAAGGACTAGGAGTAGATCTGCCAAAGGCTGCAACCATGAAGAGTTTTTCGGGGAGAGGGTTAACTTGAAGTCTTTGTTCCAGGCCACACTGCTGTGGACATGTGTGTGAGGTGTGGCCATTGTGCTCAATGGTCCCCCTGGAACTTGCCTAGACAGTGTGACTGTACAGCACACCATCCTGACAATCTGCTTTGCATCAATCACAATACTTGTAGCTGCCTTGTGTGTTGGAAAGGGCTTTGTTTTGCACAGACAATGGATTTGCGGGGTGGGAGGCGATCTGAGCTAGTCTGTTTAGGCTTAAAGTGTGGTGCTTGGCCTCCTGGGAGTGGGACAGCACTCTGGGTGGTTTCAAATGCATAGCACCCCAATCGGACCTGAGGAAACCTCCGTTTTCTCTCTAAACAAAAACAAACCCCACCGGACAGCTCCCCTAACTCCTGATCCGGTTCTCTGGAACCAGGTTTCTGCTCTCCTGTGGAGTCCATCACTTCCTCCCTGTTTGATGCTTGGGGGGGATGGCTTTGATTGCAGGGGAAGGGGGGTTGTGGCAGGGTTTTTTCCCATGTGTTGGGGAAAAGTTTATAAACCAATTTTGTAGTCTTTTGTATTTTAAGGCGAAGCTGCTCTTTGCAAGCCTGCTGGTTCCCCTCCCCGCAGCAGTGCCAATGCTTTGAGGACACTGCACCCTGCGTGGCAGCTTCGCCACCAGCCACGCCCATTAGCGTCTTCTTTGCGCTCTCCGCATCGGATACCGAACAGAACACCTGCGCACTATACGTTTGGAATGTTCTGCAAGACAGCAGGGCCCCGCTGTTTGGGTCCCCTGTGCGCAGCTCCCGCGCTCTGGGAATTATATGTATATAATCCATGCATATCCCACTGGGTTAACTCTCCAAGCCGTGACCCTGTGGCACGGCTGCTGTGGTCCTCCCGAACTACCTATTCCTCTCCATGTCACTGCTCAAATTTTAACCCTCCATCGCACTCCTGGGATTTGAGACTGGGTGAAACATACAAATAACAGAACTCTCCGCTTAATTTCCATGTCACAGTTCCCTCCCTCTTCAGTGTGTTTAGGTTGATCTTATAAGAGGAGGCTTTTTTTAAGAATTAGGCTATAATACCTGGATGGGGGAGGATTTCAGGGATATCTCACCATAAACAAAACATACTCCAGTTCACCTAAATCCCATGGCCTCATGCAGTTACCGCTTCCTAACTTACTCATACCACTCCTATATACTATACCTATATGCATATTTTTCCCCAACTATCTATATGTTTTTGTTGTAAATGCTGTATAGGGTTTTTTCCTTCTTAGTTAACCTGGTTTGGGTTTGTTGACAGTCGTTACTTTTTTTGAAAGTATGAGGATTAACTCTTTGTAGACTAAATTTCTCTCCCCATGATGTATAAAGTGGCCTGTACAGTCATGAAATGTGGGATGCAGGCATCACTCTTGCACTCCTGCACCGAGGGGATGGATGCTAGCTGTTGTTCAAGGTGGAAAGTCTACAGTGCAGAAAGGGTTAATCTGAGGAGTGATCTGAAATAACCTTTCCTTGAGCAGGGTCGTGCATCTCCTGCAAAGCTGCATTACATTCTGTACTGTGTACAATAAAGGATTTTGCTTTCTGTTCATTCGTGGCTGAAATTGCCTCTTTTCCTCTATCATGTGGGGTGTGCGTTCTGTGTCTTGAAAAGACGACGTGGGGAAGGCTTTTCCGACTAGCCTCCAGATCTCTGTGTGGGAATCACATCATCTACACCATGCTGGGTGGTCCCAACAGGGAAATGCCGTTTGTCTCTTTGCTGATATGGCCTATAAAAATCCTTCGGTTGAGGGGGAGGAGGGTGTTTGGGTACAGGGTAGTCGGGCATAGGGAGGACAAACCAAGTACCGTGGGATGGTGAAATGGCAATACCTTGAATGCTCTTCCAGCTCACATGTTGCAGGAGATGGACTCGGGGCGGGAGGGGAAATGAGTGGCCCAGCTTTGGCTGTGTCGGCACCTACTGAGCTGTTCTACTTCTTTGACTTATAAATATATGCACAACAATGAGACCCTGAAGCAGCTTGTGCAGCTCTCTGGCCATCCTTCCTGCTTGGCTATTGCAATGCCTCTTCACATGCCCATGCACTGAGACATACGGGCAGGGAATTCTGTGAATTTCAATAGCAATTGGTATTCCTTTCATGCTGTCCTACTACTGAGTGCTTTTTAACCAACCTAGGCAGTATTCAGGGTTCCCCATAGCCCCAGGCTTCTTTCCTAGGGTTAGCTCTGGCTTCCTTTTCCAGTTTGGTAAAGTGATGTTACTCAAGGTGCAGAAGAAAATGGTGACCGTGATGAAACTCGGTCTTGATTTTGCCTGTTGGGTTGAGAGGGAGAGGAGCTGAACGAAGACCTGCAGAAGTGGGTGTTAAACCCCAAAACTTTGTAACTATCCTTATCCTGGAATCTGCTCAGTCTGCTCTGAGTTTTTTGATGCCAGCTAGAACCCTGTAGGCACCTAAACTCCCCTGGTGCCTGAATCTTCACTGTAAAAGTTCCCTTCAGGCCTGAATTTCTGTTTTGACCCCACACACTGCTGCTTCCCTCTAGGCACCTAGCCCCAGACTGATACATACACTAGTTAGAGGAGCCGCAACTCCCCCGTGGGGCCTGATCTGGTGGGTGTGCTCAGAGGCTGCTGGAGAGGGTGGTGCTGACCTTGTTCTGATCCCAATGGCTAGAGCCCTGACCTGGGATGTGGCAGACCTAGGTTCAATTCCCCTCTGCCTGAAGGGGAAGACAGGGTTTGAATGTGGGTTTCCCACCTCTCAGGTGAGGCTCTAACCACTGAGCTATGGGACGAAGACTCCCTCTCCGAGGGAACCTGTTCCACTGTGGCTAGTCCCACAGTGGGTAGAGCACTCTCCTGAGAGGTGGGAGATCCCCCATTCAAACCTTTTCTCCCTCAGGCAGAGTGGGAATTGAACCTGGCTCTCTCATGCTCTGGGGCAGTGCTCAGCCTGCTGGATGGAGGTGGTACCACAGCTGCCTCCTCCAGCTGTTTTGTGCAACATGAGGCGGGTGCCTCACTCATGCTCACCAGAAGTGGCTTAGATGCCAAAGGCATCCAATGCCAGGGGTACGTCCACACTACCCACCGGATCGGTGGATAGCGATCCATCTATCGGGGATCGATTTATCGTGTCCCATCTAGACACGATAAATCAATCCCCAAACGCACTCCCCGTCGACTCAGGAACTCCACCAGGGGGAGAGGTGGAAGCGGAGTCGACGGGGGAGCCATGGCCATCGATCCTGCACCGTGAGGACAGGAGGTAAGTTGAGCTAAGATACGTCGACTTCTGCTACACTATTCTCGTAGCTGAAGTTGCATATCTTAGATCGATTTCCCCCTTCCCCCTCTCCCTCCTCCCTCCCCCCCCCCCCCCAGTGTAGACCAGGAGAGGGTCCCGGGTTGTGCATCGCTAGCAGAAATAGACGGCCCTGCAGCCCGGACTTAAACACCTTGCTCCATGAGAGGTGGGGCTTAGAACACATGCCTCTCATTGGCATCTGCCATTGGCTAGCTAAGATGCTCCCCACAGTGTGCTGGCTTTTGTGGATCCCATGCATAGGTGTCCCTCTCTCCCTGGTCACTTTGTGGGGAGTCTCGGTGCCTTGCTCGGGCTTGGTGAATCCCAGTCTCGTGCCTAGGATTTTCTAGGTGGCTCCAAATTAGACATTGCCATGTCTAAGACCCTTTGTCGACCTGGGCTTGTTCCAGATGAAGATAGCCACATGGCTTCCTCTGAAATACCTCCTCACTGGACTGGAGCAAATACTATCTCTCCATGTTCCCCCCCTGCTACTGGTGGTCCCCTAACATGACTGAGAAAATCATAAGGCTCCAATCTGCCTGATCAACTGCCAGGTCCACCTTCAGGCTGTGCTCACGGCCACCTCGGTCTCACCCATCTCCACCAAGCTTCCTCTCTCAAAACCAAGGGACCTCCTCCACCCAAACCCAGAGCCAATGCAGCCAGTGGCAGGGATCACACTGCCTTGAGCTTTGGAAATCAGGCGATCCATGAGGGACTGTAGGAAACCTACCAGAAACTCCTATGCAGCCAAGTGGAAGGGGTTTCCTCTGGCTTTCTCTACAGAGAAGCATGACCAGCTTTAACACCTGTGGCCGACTATTTAATTTCCTCCTGTACTTCAAGGTAAGTTCCCTAAAATTTCATGCCGGCAATAGATACATTGAAGTCCCCTTCCTGGAGCATGATGTGTTCATAACCTTATCATCACATTGTTAAGGAAACTGTCCAATACCCTCACCCTGTCCATGAGCTGCTCCTTGGACTGGCTTTAAAGTGGTGATTTCATCAGCTGAGTCTCTGGGAAAGTTGATCTCTTCTTCTGTCGTTCAGAGAGGAGTGTCACTGATCCCCAGGCGCTAATAGCCTCTGGGGAGGCTCAGGTGGCTATTAGCCAGGATGGGCAGGGATGGTGTTCCTAGTCTCTGTTTGCCAGAAGCTGGGAATGGGTGACGGGATGGATCACTTGATGATTACCTGTTCTGTTCATTCCCTCTGGGGCACCTGGCATTGGCCACTGTCGGAAGGCAGGATACTGGGCTAGATGGACTTTTGGTCTGACCCAGGATGGACATTCTTATGTTCTTAGATGTTGTGTGAAATCCTCAGCCCAGACGAGCTCTAAAAGGGCCCTTACTTGCATTTGAACCAGATCACTAAAATGACATTCCCTAGCAGGGCCATCAGGGTCCATAGCTTGGATGCCTTGAGGGCCCTTGGCTACTCCCTTTAATGGCCACTTGGCCTCGAGCTGGCCATAGGCTAGAGTACTGGGGAGAGGCTCACGTGCCCTGGCCTGATCGTCTGATGCCCAGTTTGAGAGAGCGTCCCTGCACGTATTGGCCTACTTGTCCTCCTGAACCCCACCTTCTCGGAACAGTGCTTCTGCCTCTTATTCTCCTGAGACCAGGGCTCTGGCCTGACAATACTGGGCAAGAAGTTAATTGCCTGTGCCTGGGCTGCTCTGAGCACTCCCTTGGGGCAGATGGCCATGCAGCTGCTGATAGTCAAAGCTTTGCAGAACGTTAAAATTCAATAGTACAAAGCTCAAGGCACTTAGGGGCTAATAAGAATTTCTTCTACCGGCTTGGGGGGGGGCGAGGGGTTATCAGCTGGAAGTGACAGAGGAGGCAAGATAGCTGGGCATGTGAGTTGATCACAGGGTGACTATGAGCCACCAATGTGATGTGACTGGGAAATGGCAAATACTGGGATGTGTCAGGCAAGGCATTTCCAATAGCAATAGAGAAGTAAAATCCCATCATACAAGGCAGTGCTCAGACCTCATTTGGAAGACTGTGTACAGTTCTGGTCACACAATCTCAAGAACACTGATGATGCGGACAGGACAGGCAAGGGTCACCTGCCCCCCCCAGATTGCTTGGTCACATGGTGTGGCTGGGCCCTCTCCCAGTGGAGCAGCTGAGCCAGTGAGCTGAACCAGGCAGGGAGAGGCAGGAGACAGAGCAGAGGACTCTCTGGGATCTGCAGGAGGGGCCGCTGCTTTAACTGCTGGGAGAGACAGAGGAACAGCTGGGAGCTTCTGATAAGGGGCCAATGCTTTCTGGGAGAAGAGGGGCTGCTGTGGGGGGTGGAGGGAGACTCGAGCTGTTCTGGGGTTGTGCCCTCCATCTTTCAGTAGGCCTGGGTCTATGCTCAAGAAAGATGAATTTACAGGGGAACAGCTGGAGAGAATTGCTGTTAGGATGATTGGGGAATGGACAGCTCATCTTATGAGAGGAGCATGAAAGAGCTTGGCTTGTGTAGCCACCAAAATGAAGGTTGAGCGCGCAGCTGATTGGTCTTTCCTGCAGTATATTTACAGTGAGCTCAAAGAGGATGCCAAACTACTGAAGCTAAAGGACAATGTTGGCACAAGAGCAAATGGGGAGAAACTGAGGCTGGAAATGAGACAATGGTTTCCAGCCATCAGAGGACGGAAGTTCTGCAACAGGCTCCCTACAGGAGCCATAGGGGCACAAAACTAAACTGTTTGGATACAATGACCCAGGAGGGCCCTTTCAGTGCTACATTCCAGGCTTCAGTGCAGTGCGGAGGCCTGACCCAGGAGCAGGGCTCCGTCCTTCACTGGCATTGAGTAGGGTAAGCCTTTAGCATGGCAACGTGGGCAGAGCCGCGGCCTCCGCTATGCCGAGGGGGTAATGCTCATTTTGTCAAGGGCTGACCGTGGCCTAGACACATGAACTGTAGGCCAAGCCCTGCAAAGGAGGAGGAGCTGTTCACGCCTCAGCTAACCCCAGTGGCTGATGATGCCGTGGGTGATAGCAGGCTTGGGGGGCACCCCTGTAACGAGGCCGAGCTGAAGGGTTCCAGGAAGCCAGCCAGCACTGCTAATTCTAAGCATCTCAGCCAGTCCTGTAGCACTTCACTTGCATTACCGAGTATGGCATGAAAGGGGAATGCGTCCCTTCAAAGCCGGTTGATAGGCTGGGGTCCTGGGAGCCAGGCAGAGCTAATAGGGGGCCTCTCTGCTGAGGTCGTTCTGTTTTCCTCCTGTGCTCCATGGTTCACACGCCTGCACCAGGATGCCCCAGGAGCGGAGGCTGGCATGGGAGCCGTGCTTCTGTTCTGTTGTCACATGTCTTCTGCGATTGCCAGGCCTGGTTTCCATAGTGATGAACACTGCCGCTTGTTCAGATGCAGATGCTGCCTTAAACTGGGCAGTTGGCAGCAGAACATCATGGAGAACAGCGAGGGCAATTATAAAGTCCCCCACCCCCACCCCCAAAGCGTCTAGCCAGTCTTGCTCAGGCGCCTGAATGGAGACATTTCTCCCTGGGGGGGGCAGGATGCTGGATCAGTCATTCCAATGGGCTCTAGTCATTTGTCATTGTAATTGGAAGGTGAATTATAATGACTGCAGTACCTGCCCTCCTACTTTGGGCCAATTGCTGGCATAGCAGCTGCCTAGTCATCCAGGAGGGAGTAGTCTATGTGCAGCGCTTTGAACCTACCTGCTCTTTGCAGCCCCCTAGGAGCCAGGAATGGCAGAACATCCCTAAAAGTGGGGGGGTGAATAGTGCCCAAACCACGGGCTTGCCCCCCACACTGCCCTTTCTCCCCAAGGTGCTGCCCCTTTCCCCTGAGGCCCTGCTCCCACACTGATCCTTCCCCCGAGGCCCTGCTTCCATGCCACCTCCCCCGTTGCTCACCATTACGGCCAGTAAAATGTTGGGGGCCATGGCCCCCTGGCCTTGCCCCCCATTCCGGATCCCCTGCTAGGAGATTTATCCTACTATACTAGGCACTGTCAGCTCCAAGCACCTATTCCCTGCAAACTGGCCCCTGTGTGAGGTCTCAAGGTGGCACCTAGAATCACTCAGCACTTTCCAAAACATTAGGGTCAAAAACAGCAACTCAAGGCAGCCAGGCTTGAGAATTTTGGTCCTAGGAGAGTCAGCAGAAATATTTGGGGCTGGCTCCTCTAGCTGGCTGAGGAGCTCTCAGTGCAGGACAGAAGATAGCGACAGTGAAGAAGGTGGCAACTCCTTCACATACCCCAATCCAAGGGCTTCCCTTGAAACGTATAGGAGTCTCGGTGATGCTCTATGCTGAGCATCACTAGAGCTGGGGAATGTGGTCTAGTGATGCTCCCTGGCAGTGTTGCCTTTGTCCTGTGCCAGAGCCTGGGGTGTGGAAGGGGAGCAACGAGCCGGGTCAGGGCAGCCTCCAGAGGCTGTTTAAATAGGCTTCAGAGCCACTTTGTAGCTGCTGAACAATACATTGTGGGAGCCTAAAGGTCCCCCTGGGCCAGGCTCCACCACATTGGGCAATGTACAGACACCTGCTCAGTAAGGGTCCCTGCCCCAAAGAGCTTGCAGTCTAACTGGCCAGCCAGAGCTGGTGGAAAAGACAAGCATGTGGGGATGGGGGAGCAGCCCAAAGGAGCTGTAATGGGTCTGAGAATTAGCCCTTAGGTCTCTGGTTTATGGCTGATCTAGGCTATGCTTTCCTGGCACCAGAGCCCAATCAACTCCTATACTCTGTGCAGGTGAGCCGTCAGTGCGTCCTTTCATGGAGGAAGAGGAGAGCTTACCCTGGCTCTAGCTATCTTCAATGGGAGGGTGTGTTCCTCATCTCGCACTCTCTGAACTAGAGTCAGCGCTTTCTCCGACAGCGGGAAGAGCTGCGTGTGCTTCTATTATTGCAGCTGCTCAAAGCCGAGGCCTCCCTCTGCTCCACCAGTTCTGTGCTCGTCACTGGATCTTTCAGGCCTTAAAACTGCCCTGCCTCTTCCAAAACCAACACACATTCCACTTGGCTTCAACATAAAGACAACATTTGTCAGCAAGGCCACCAAGGACAGGGGAGGAGTAATAAGGCTAATGCAACTCAGCGTATGACCCTGCAGTTTAGGAAGCAAGTGCTAAAGGTTAGATTTAATTGCTGTCTTGTTTTTTTACCCCTTTTCTCTCCAGTTCCTTGAAGTCCAATCTTTACACACTTCCTAATTAGCCACCACAGGACTCCTCTCAGCAGGCAGGGATCATGGGGAAGTCAGCTGATCTACTTTTGAAGCATGGCTGCTGATGATTCTTTGCAGGTCCAAATAAGGCGATCAAACCTGCACATGATCTAACTAGGGAAGGTCAAATGTCCAGGGGGGAGAACAAACCCGTCTGAATGCATTCTCCTACAGCACACACAGCCGTCTCCTGAGAGCAGGGTTAGCACCAGAGGGCTTAGCTGCCTTCTGACTTCTCTTCATACTAATCGGTACCTTTTGTCCAAGAGCCTCTCAGCTTCTTCACAAAGGCAAGGAAGTATTATCAGCCCCTTTATGAAGCACAGAGAGCAGCATATCACTTGGTGCTCAATGGCAAAGTCAGGGCTAGAATGTAGTTATCCTACCTCCTGACCGAACAAATAGGCAGCTACCATCTGATGCACAGCCCAAAGGCATGGCTCATTTACCACATCTCTGCCTCAAGCAGGCCAGCTTTTCATTGCCAGGCTAGAATGTTACTGCTGATGAAATGAAAGAGCCATTCCAACACCACGCTATGAAACCAGCTGAATTTGTGAACCAAAGAGCGGTTCATCCCTGGATTTGACAAGCAATCCTAAAATACAGCTATTCTTTATAAAACCTAACACCATTTTGAGTCCATCATCGGTCGGCAAAAGGAACAGCTGCACACCTTTGCCAGGCACGTCAGGGGAGAAAGCGACTCCATGTCCACAAGCAAGGATTCTAAATTACAGTCTATGGCCATCAGCCGAAGGAAGAATGAGAATCCTCCTCCATGCTTGCTCCTAATGGAGCAGTCCATTGTTACTGTGTGTTCCACTCTTCAAGGAGCCTTCTATAAACCCAAGAAAATTATGAGCTAAAGAATGTGTTGAATATTTTATCTTCTGCGCTGGAGCTTTAGGCTAGTTAGCTTAAAGGGCCTTCTTTCCACCTGAGGGTAGAATCACTAAAGCACTGGAGGCAGGGTGTTGAGGGGTTAGATTAGTCAGGACTAGGGCCTGGTCCCCACTTAGTCCGGACTTCGGACTAAGGTACGCAAATTCAGCTACGTTAATAACGTAGCTGAATTCGAAGTACCTTAGTCCGAACTTACCGCGGTCCGGACGCGGCCGGAAGTCTCCCCCCGTCGACGCCGCGTACTCCTCTCGGCGAGCTGGAGTACCGGCGCCGACTGTGAGCACTTCCGGGATCGATCCGGGATCGATTTATCGCGTCTTAACCAGACGCGATAAATCGATCCCAGAACATCGATGGCGTGCCGCCGGACCAGCCGGTAAGTGAAGACTAGGCCTAGGACTTTGCAAACTCCCTGCAACCTCCCGTTCATGGCAGTTGCATGGGCAGGGGTTGCTGCTGAGCTCACCCCTGCAACTTCTTTTGAAGAGCTGGGTTCTCCAGGAACCAACCACCCACTATCAACTTTCATTTGTCTTCAGAGGGTCTCCAGTGGCCTGCCTCCTTGCCACTGCATCCATGGGCTGGATTCCCCCTCTGCCTGGGGTGTCAGAGAGCTGCATGGTTGACGCCTCTCCATCCAAAAGGCTCAGATGACATCTTGGTATGGGCCACTGTGATGGGGTGTTTGCCCCACACAGGTCAAGAAAGGGTTAACCTCAGCAGGGAACAGTAGAGGTGGGTCCTCCAAGTGGCCCAGAGAGGCTGCATGAGGCGCAGCCAATCAGGGAGAGGCTGCAAGGAGCAGCCAATCAGGGCCCAGCAGGCTCACATAAGAGGAGCTACAGGGCAATGCAGGGTCAGTTGCTGCTGGGAACCCAACGGGGTGAGGACTGTGTCCCTAGCAGGCTGAAAGAAAGCTAGCATTATGGACAGGTCAGTTGCTGGCAGGGATTGGGGGGAGTAAGAGGGAGCTCCTGGCTGGCTGCAGGAGCTGAGTAACCTAAGGCAAAGGCAAAGAAGATGCTGGGACTGTGGGGATGCAGCCCAAAGGATCGTAGTAGTGGTCAGAGGAATTTGTAGCATAAGGCTGCTATCCACGGGGTCCCTGGGCTGGGACCCGGAGTAATGGATGGGCCCAGGTCCCCCCCGACACTTGCCATTGGGGAATTGGCTCAATAATTAGATTGAGATACTGACCCCCGGAAGAGGAGACCAAGGATGGTGACACAGTTGAAGGGCTGAGTTGTGACGAGGGCAGTGCGGTTCCTGAGGCTGTGAGAGGGGCTGCAGGCAGATGCAGGGATGGAGTGACAGGGTGTGAACCACGGACGAGGGTGTTGGCCTTGAGCTAATCCCCAGAGTGACCAGGAGGAGGCACCAGTCTGGCAGTGAGTGATGTGCCCTGTGGCAGCCACTATCCTTCCAAATCCTGAAGGGCCCCTCTCTTGAGAACCTTAGGAACTCTGCAGCTTGAGAAAGCCCTGGAGACTGCCCTTGCCTCAGACCCTGCAAAATTTGTCAGGTACAAAGGAGCTGCAGAAGGCTCCTGAAGACTTTGTAACCCCTGGGGAATGTCAGGAGCTCCACCACAGGAGGAATGGGGCATCTTTCATGAGGGATTTCAGTGGCGTTAGCTTAGGCCCCTCCCCATCAGCAGAGCTCTCCTGGAGCCGGCATTTGGTGGTGTCCAGTCAAATAGTTCCAGGTTACAGCATTTGCATGAGCTATTTGGGATATTTGCAAATCAGCAGAGCTTCTGAGTTGTGGAGAGAGAAGAGGCTCCTCCCTGGAGCTTTTGTTTTTGTAACCATCATTTGCTTTTCAGCCAAACATCTAGAAAATTCTATAAGAGAAAATCCGAGATGGGGATGTGAACGATGCACATTGATGAGTCAGGCCCTGGAGTGTGTCTCTGGGAATCCCCCAAGCCCAGATGTTTGTATGTTGGGGGACCTGGCCCAATACAGTCCCCCAGCCCCTTCTTTGCCTTAGAGCTGTGTAATTAAGGCAGCCCTACCAAAATAAATGAGGGAAAGTCCCCTGCAGCCTGGTGTGGGTCGGTGATGACTAAGGGCTAGCTCGACAAAGGTATCTGATGCCTAACTGCCATTTTAGATGCCTAAATCCAACATTTAGGTGCTAATGAGATCCTCAACACCCTGCTTTGCTGCTGTCTCACCTTATAGACACCTGAATTACCGCGGCCCCTGAGTTTCCACCGGTAAAGCCCCTAGGCACCTACCGGTAAGTTTTGGCCAGTGGGCATGCACAACCCCCCCCTTCCCCCAGCAACCTGACACTGCCAAGCAGTGCCATAGCCTCATTCACACCTAAGTACTGGCAGGATTCTCAAACTAGGTAAACCATGAGGCCAGGCTGGTCACAGAGGGATCTGGATGGTTTGGTAAGCTGGGCCATTTCAAACAAAATGTGTGTTAATACAGCCAGATGCAAAATTATACAGCTAGAACCAAGAAGCACAAGCCACACCAACAGACTGGGGGACTGTGTCCTGGCAAGCAGGGACTCTGAAAAAGATCTAGGACAATGCTGTGGGGCTAATGTGACCCTTGGCTACATAAACATGGGAGTAATGAGGGCTCAATGCAGGGCTAACTGGGTGAAATGCAATGGTCTGTGATGTAGAGGAAGTCAGGCTAATGGTCCCTGCTGTTTTTTAACTCTGACTATGATTGTAGCCATGTAAGTGACAGATTTGGGTTCTCTGTTCTACCCCTTCACATTGCTAGAAGTCTACTTTGTTGGAGGCAGTTGCCATTTTGTATTCAGTTCCTATGCAGATTCTTACAGAAGAGATGTACACATGGTGTTCTCCCATGGAGATTTCACTTACGTTCTTTCTTGTGTTATTACTGTCCCTTAATCTAAAGTAGCAGGTCACTTGCACTCAAAGTCTGTACGTCTTCACTACCCGCCGTATTGGCGGGTAGCAATCGATTTATCCAGGATCGATATATCGCGTCTCATTAAGACGCGATATATCGATCCCCGAACGCACTCACCGTCGACTCCGGAACTCCACCAGAGCAAGCGGCGGTAGCGCAGTTGACGGGGGAGCTGCGGCCATCGATCCCGCGCTGTGTGGACCCCAGGTAATTCGATCCAAGATACTTCGACTTCAGCTACGCTTTCGTGTAGCTGAAGTTGCGTATCTTGGCTCGATCCCCCCCACCCTAGTGTAGACCAGCCTGTATGTAGGGAAAACATGACAGCCAGGACTCTGGGTTAACAACCCAACTCTTACACAACACAATGGAGCATCCAGAAGGCAGAACTTGTGTTCTAAATATGGCAGCTCCAGAACACAGCAGAGACTTAGATGGGTGGCAGGCAGGGAACATCTAGGTACTACAGCCTTCCCTCCAGCTGGTGCCCAAGTCTTTCTGACTGCATGTTCTGTGATGAAATCCCAAATGAACTGTTTACAAGAAGCGCTGGGCATTCTGCTTCATTGCCCCTGAGCTAAGCATCACGTCCTCCTGGTTGAGGTTTCAGATCTATCTCTCTCTTCTTGGCTTTAGAGTGGCTAGCTGAGACACTACCAGAGTGAACTACAGATGTGACAGAGCAGTGTGATCTCCTGCTAAAGCAGCTTAGTTAGCTAGACGGGCAGGCATGGCCCTGATGGAGAAATGCTCATTTGGTGGGAGAAATAAGAGACACATGCACAACAAGACTTGTTTCTCTGGCAGCTATTGAATGTATTACACAGATGTGTCCCTTTAAATGAGTGCTGACGCTTTCCCACATTTGTACAACAGCTGAGCTCTCAAGTTATGATTATTTATCTATCTCTATACATACACGTCAATTCAATAATCAGGCATGTTTCTTTGTATTTAATTCCTCTTTAAATTGCTTTGGTCTTTTTGCTCCATTTTTATTGTAACTAAACTTTTTTTTTTCCCAATCAAAGATCAGTGCTAATAAATACAATATTCTCTATTTCTAATGACACTAATGCGCCAACCCTTATAAAAGAAAGAGTTGGAGGGGGGGGCGGCATGGGAAAACCCTGAAAAAATACAACAAACCAAGGCTTTCCCCCTAATTGGCCATGACAACACCCTGCCCCAGGAAAAATCATTTAAAGTGCCATTGACCCATATGAGTTTTCACTCCAAAGGTATTCTTGTGGGGTTTAACCATGGGCACAAAGTGGCTTTAGCTGCAGAGCAGAATCCTCAAACCATGCACTGAATTTTCTGGTAGTAGATTAGTGCCCAGCCCAATATTTTGCACCATTGACCTAAACTTGCTTTAGCCTATTTGAAGGTGCCTAATTGGAGCTCTTATTTTCTCAAGGATGCCTGACCCATTTTAAACATGCACGAGTAGAATGATGAATGTTTAAGAATAACATTGACTGCTGCCAGTGCAGCCAGCTCCTCTTCCAATCGTCACCCAGCCGCCTGGTCTTGGTCCTGCAACCTGTTCACGTCCTGCTTGGAAGCAAGGAGTAGCCTCGCTTCCCAGTAACTGGGGCGGGGGGGGGGGCAGAATGAGGAAGGTGCTGGAGCATCTCACAGGGATGAGTCCAGGGCATTCTGTACAGATCTCAAAGGGACAAAATCTATCACTAACCCTAGGAGGGCTTTGAGAAGGAGAAGTCTCAAAATCTTTTACACTCAATGAGTAAAGTCTTACAAACACCCCTGGAATGCAGGTATTATTAATTATTGCCATTGTACCAAGGAGCGAATGAGGCACTAGCCACTACATCAGGCTCCCTACCAATTTCTCTTAAGACAATTTCCCAAATTTTCGAAAGCTGAGCCCTGCTTCAGGAAAATAAAATCAACAGTAATCCTCACATGTGCTACTAAAAGGCACTCGTACTAAATTATACAGCGTCTGCATGCCCTCTCTTCCACAGCGAGTCTGTTATGCTGACACACAGACACCCTATTGGAAACACTGGAGCAGATCTTCATAATATGATGCTTCTCACCTCTTGTACGTGTTTGATTCAGCAGTGAGATGGTTAACAATATTGATCTTTTCAGTGTTCTCATTGGCCTCTGAGTTAGCGCCTGCCGAGATGCACAGGACAGTACAAACCTCTCACAGCTGTTGCTTCAGGCTTTCTGCAAACTCAGCCAGGCAGTTCTGCATTGGTTACACTAGCTTCATGTTTTGAAGGAGGGGTTGTTTTGTTTTTTATGCAACCACAGCAGCTTGAGACTTACTTGAAAGAAAGGAAAGGACTGGAAATTTCTGACTGTGGAGAACAATTGAGAGGTCTGTCCACACCCCCTGAGATAGCCCTTCCTGCGCCCCAATAAATACAATGTGTTTGCCCCACATTTTAGGACACGCTGTCTTACGATAGCATATGTGTTCACTCAAAATGTTTGACATCTAGGGCTGGATCCACAAAGGGGATGTAGGCTCAGCATTGCAACATTTAGGTGCCTACCTGCCCCGTACAATCTGCAACCCCAAGTCAGGCATCTAGGCTCCCTGGACAATGTATGGTGAAAGTTGGGCACCTCAGAAAGGATTCACAAATACCAGCAAGCTGCAGAGAGGACAGGGGTGTAGCTAAGCCTCACCCTTCAAAGGGAGTTAGGTGCTAGCTCATTAGAGCAGGAACTTGAATTTCAGACTCCCATCTCCCGGGGGAGGTCCCTAACCACTGGGCCACTGAGTCATTATCTCACGCTGTCTTGTCCACATAGTCCAGGGGTCATGTGCAAGGTGGGAGACCTGGGTTCCACTCCGTGCATCTCTCAGGCAGAGAGATGTCCACCTGGGTCGCCCACATCGTGGGTGCTCCAGGCCCTGCTGAAAGGTTACAAGGTGGCACCTCCTGCAGCTGTGCATTGTGAGGCATTTTCCGTTCAGGCTCCACCGGTGAGACAGGTGGGACAATGCCAGCTCAAGGATCACACTAAATGTAGGCATGAGCCAGGTGGCTGTGTGCACACCCCCAGGCAGACATTTAGGGGACTTCATCGGTAGAAACCTAGGCACCTACAAGGTTAGGTGGCAGCTGAGTGGGAATTTTTAGGATCTAAATTTTGGACTTTGCCACCTAAAGTGGCAGGTAGGTGCCAAAATCTGATGGTGGATCTCACGCCTAAGGAGGGAGAGCAGAACAGAAACGACAATGCAGGGAACAACAGCTGGAAAAGTCACATGTCCCGGAAACTGAAATGCACTAAGATGGAAATAAACAGAATACTCATGTACCAATGATGGATAGTTCAAATGCAAGAGCCTTACGGCAGGCCAATGAGATCTGGACAGGGAACAGGAGGGTCCTGCTACCCTGTTAGAATATTCAGACTTTAGTAGTGAGCTAGAATTACTGTTGGGTTCTAACCGCAGGGCAGCACCAATATTACACTGTTTGGTTGCACAGCTCCCCACTAAATGCCATGAGTGAATTATTGCACAAGTCTGGCCTTTCTCCAGTATTTACAAAGCAGGCCTCTTGCCTGTCAAACAACACCAAGCTGTGCTAAAATAAACACTGACTTCTCCATAGAGAACAACCCAAAAACCAGTGGGTTAAAAGTTCGCCTCTTGGGTGGATTGAAGTTTCTGAAACAGATCCTCAGAACTGATCTTATTTATAAGGAATAAAGAGCCAGTTGGGAGTGGTTGCATCACGAGTTCCCCCCTCTTTGCTGATATTTGGAGCTGAACAGGGAGACCCAGAAAATGGTCAGATCTCTAGTAACGGTCACTAAGCTTCCCATCTTTGATGTGTCCAACCCGTTGCAGGCCTCAGTATCAGCTCTGACTAGAACTGAGCTAGTGATGCAAAAAATAGTCCACAAATATTCAGACTTCTAAGCAAATTCACTTGCATGCTGTTCACACCACTTTTGTGTTAGTTTTCCATGAAACATACTTACTGGCAGGAATATTCCTTGAAACAGTGATTTTTAAAGTGACTATAGGAGAATATTCCTCAGGTCACCCCTTTGCCGAGTGAGTGCAGCTCTTGGGGCTTTGCACACCTGTTTCTTATTGAAGGAGAAATCAGTGCTGTAGAGTCTAGGCATTTTCTTAATGTAACCCGTTTACATTACTCTATACACACCAGTCCTTGAACAGAGGTGGTCACAAACAGCATGCAGGTAACCCCTCTTTCTGAAATCTCAGCTCAGACCCCAAAACCCTGCTCCCAGGAAGCAATTGTACAGCAAGCACAGATGCTAATTGACTACATTAACTATAAGATGATGTGACAGGGGGCTGTTGGTTGCTATAAATAGCTTCCCCTTTGGGAGCCAGCACCCTGGTCACTTAGAACACACAAAGCAGTAGGCAGTTAGAGTAGGAGGGAGTTAGCTAGTCTAATTGGGTCTGCAGGGAGTCTGATGAACTAATTAGCTCATCAGCTGGCTAGCTTGGGGAAAAAAATCAAACAATAGAAAACACTTGAGCCAGGGAGGAGGCCTCTCTGACCTGCTGCTACATTGTGTTGTACCTGGAATGCAAAACAAGAAATAAGACTAGACACCTGGTGAAGGTACCTGGTGGAGTCTCTGTGCTGTCTAAGTACCAGGAGGGCTTACCAGGCTGGAGTTCTGGAGCTGGAGGGGAAACCTGTTTACAGATGATTTGAGTAGATTTCAGAGCAGCCTCTGGGCAGCAAGCAAACTCTCCTGCTGGTTGCGACAGCTCCCCAAATAAATCACAGCACAAAACTAACAACAACGCAGCACCTCTTCAAAGGCAGAACCCTCTTCTGACATGAAGCAAAACAACTTGTAGGGCAGCATTTCCCAAACAGCAGCTCCTGACCCACCAGTGGGCTGCAGAAGGTTCTAGATGGGTCGCCATGTCTAGGGCCAGATTAACCCACCACAGGGCTTTGGTCTAGGCAAACATACACTTTTTCTGGCCTGGGTGGGGGAGAGACCTGGGAGAGAGGTTGGAGAGCAAATCCACCCCACACCCTGCAATAGCACAACTCCTGCTCTGGGCATTCTGCCCTGTACACAGGATGGTAGCACCACTCGGGTTTGGGGCTGGGCGAGGGGGTTCTGCCCACTCTCCCAATGTTTGCAGTGGAGTCCCAGCTGGCCAGCTCACACTACCCAGGAGCTTCTGGGGGTGCCCTGCTGCTATGCTCTCCCCTGCCCCCCACATTAGCTGTCTTCTGAGGGGCTGACAAGTCCCCCCCCCAGCTGTCATTCAGGGGCTGGGGAGTCATTCAAGGTATTGGTATTCCCACCTACTGCTACTAGCACAGAGCTCTTCCGTAGCATTTCCCACGTTCTCAGGGCTGGGCAAGCACTGCTCCATGGAGCGCAGGTCCCTGGGCTTGTGGGGAACCGGTGGTTGCATGCTGCTGGCTCCCACAGTTAAGGATACATTTGCTACTTCCCTAGTGATACTTCTCCATGGCAGCAGTTGTCTCGGGGATGTGGGAAGCTGGCCTGCGTGAAGGGTGGTGAGAAGGCCATCTCCTCTTGGTTACCCTGGGGTCCGCCCTGTACAGCCATTTGAGAGACCCTGAACTAATCCCTCTGGGGCGTCTCAGGCTGGTTTCAGGAGCAGCAAGTTCATGTCCTGCTCCACGACAACAGCATGTGTAGGATGGATGCTGGAAGCAACTTGCCCGAAAAGGATCCTTCCTTTCCAGATGGGGAGTGGCAGAGAAAGACTGTTATCAACAGGCTCGAGTAGCACACAAGGCCGGAGGCAAATCGACACTGGCTCACCGCCTCCTGCATTTTGTTCTGCACTGATATGGAAGGAGCCTGCCGAACTCGGCACCCCTGCACTCCGCCAGGGGAAAGTGCTGCTGGGTCCAAGCATAGAGCTACACCCCTCAGACAGCAATCTTCTCCTGAGACCTGAGCCAAACCCCATTCGAGGCAAGGGTAAGGCTGCTACTGATTTCAGGAGCTGTGGAGCAAACCCTTGCTACTAAACGTGCCCAGGGAAAGGACAGAGACTGGGACAGGAGGAGACAGGTAAGGGCAGAGATAATGAAGGACTGAGAAACAGAAAGCAGAGGATGAGCCCCAGCCCACACTAGGGTGACCAGGTGTCCCGATAAAATCGGAACCATCCCAATATTTAGGTGTTTGTCCCCAAAGATCGGCCGGGACGCAATTATTCCCGATAAAGCCGGCAGCTTTTTTTATTTTTTGCTCCACCGGCAGCATTCGGCTTTTTTTTTTTTTCCCGCTGGTGGAAACCCCCTCCCACCCCCCATGTGTCCCGATATTTTCTTCCTCTCATCTGGTCACCCTAGCCCACAGTGAGGGCCACAGGAGCAGACACAGGGACAGAAATAGCAAGGAAGGGAATGCTGCCAGCCATTGACTTTATTCC
Organism: Chrysemys picta bellii; assembly: GCF_011386835.1. NCBI lineage: Eukaryota > Metazoa > Chordata > Testudines > Emydidae > Chrysemys > Chrysemys picta. The sequence continues at coordinate 50,259,826 of NC_088799.1, read as the reverse complement.
CAGTGTTTCCATCGGTCAGGAGCACAGCACGGAGTCTAGGACAGAGCAAAGACAGCAGCTGGTTCTGCTCAGTTCGGGATTGCACCTGGCCTAGCAAGCAACCAGTGTTTGGTCTGACAGAGCCAGAGTTTGCCGACCTTCAGGTCACTGCAAAGCCCGTCGTCTATTTCCTAACACAGCTCTTCCTGGGGCTGGTGGGGGAGGAGAAGGGGTTGTTTTTCTCTTTAGGGGTGTGGAAAGTCCTTGACTTTTTTGTTTGCTGGGTTATTTTTTGCTAAGTGTTTTTATTAGGGTTACCATTCGTCCGGATTTACCCAGACATGTCCTCCTTTTTGTGTTAAAAATAGCGTCCGGGGGGGAATTTGTAAATCACTAAAAATGTCCGGGATTTCCCCCCCCATGCAGAGCGAGGCGCGGCTGGGAGGGCTGCAGGAAAGTCAGCCGCTCGCATGGGGCTCTGGCAGCCAGAGCCCTTCCCCCGCAGCTTGCCGGGCTGGACTCCGGAGCAGCTGTAGAGCTCCTCCTCCCCCCCTCCCTCCCCGCATTCTGAGCTGGCCGGCCTGCCGGGCCGTTTGCATCGGCCTCGGCAGCTCCTCCTCCCCTGCAGCCCAGCGCCCCGCTCCGGCAGCACTGTGCAGGGGCAGGGACCGGGTTGTGTGTTGCGCTGGGGAGTGCACCCACGTGTCCGGCTCCGCACAGAGCCCAACACCATGTTCTGACCCGCGGGGTAAGGGGGCCAGGGGGCAGGAGAAAGGGCAGGGAGATTTTGGAGGGGGCAGTCAAGAGACGGGGAGGGGGGGTTGGGAGTTCGGGGGGGGGCTTTTTAGGGGGGGTGGAGAAGGTTTTGGGCAGTCAGGGTACAGGTAGGGGGTAGGGTCCTGGGGGGCAGTTTGGGGGGTCTTAGGAGGGGGCAGTTAGGGGACAAGGAACAGGGAGGCTTAGGTATGGGGTGGGGTTCTGGAGGGCAGTTAGGAGCAGGGGTCCCAGGAGGGGGCAGTCAGGGGACAAGGAGCGGGGGGGGTGTTTGGGAGTTCTGGGGGGGGCTGTCAGGGGGCAGGGGTGGGGAGAGGGATTGGAGCAGTCAGGGGACAGGGAGCAGAGGGGTTTAGATGGGTCGGGAGTTCTGGGGGGGGCTGTCAGGGGGTGGGGAGTGGTTGGATGGGGCGTGGGAGTCCCAGGGGTCTGTCTGGGGGTGGGGGTGTGGATAAGGGTTGGGGCAATCAGGGTACAGGTAGGGGGTAGGGTCCTAGGGGGCCAGTTAGGATGGGGGGAGGGTCTCAGGAGGGAGCAGTCAGGGGACAAGAGGCAGGGAGGCTTAGGTAGGGTGTGGAGTCCTGGGGGGCAGTTAGGGGCAGGGGTCCCAGGAGGGGGCAGTCAGGGCACAAGGAACGGGGGGAGGGTTGGAGGTTCTGAGGGGGGCGGGAAGTGGGAGGGGCAGGGGCGGGGCTAGGGCAGGACGGGGGCGGGGCTCCTCCCGTCCTCTTTTTTGCTTGCTGAAATATGGTAACCCTAGGTTTTATACTTTCTGTAAATGCTTCTAGCGAGCATTGGAGAGAGATCAACAGTTATCGGACAGAATGTTTTCTCGGTGGAAAATACCATCTTGTCCAAATCAAAACTTTCTGATCTCTGAAATCGAACGTGCTGATTTCAACAAACAAACAAAAACCAAAACACTGGAACGAAGCATTTCAATAAGGTTGAAACTTTCCTTTTTGACCTTATCAGAACAGAGTGGAACATTTTGATTCTTCATTTCAAAATGACCTTTTGTTGCAAAATGTATATTATTTTTATATTCTTATAAATCAGAATGTGAAATAAAACTTTTAAATGGTTGCAATCGGAACAAAATGACTTGATTTGATTGAAAACAATTGTTTCGATTGACCTGAAACAAAAAGTTTTCAAAAATTCTGTTGGCAATGAAAACAACTTTTGAAATGGTGGAATGTCCCACATAACAAATTGGGGTTCCTGCACAGCTCTAACCAGAGGCTCAAAACATGGAAAGTGAAATCACATACAATCCTGGGGCAATGTGATGTCTAGCGATTTATTCGTGACCCTACAAATGACTCACTATGTGACGTGACAGTACTTCACCTTTCTGCTCAGTTTATTCAGCCATAAGGTGGACCTAGTCAGATGGACCTCAGAGGGTTGTTAGGAAGCATCATTCATGTTTGCAAAGTGATTTCAGACCCTCAGACAAAAGGGGAAATTATTTGGTTATTGTCAAAATGGACCCCCTGACCACCAACCCCTGGTGGGGCATGCTGCAAAGGGAATCAGAGCCAGGTCCCTGACTCCAGAACCTGCACGGAAAAAACACCAAACTGAACAGAAGGTTGCGAGGGGCCTTCTGTTCTGGGATTCCCTTCCTTGGCGTGAATCCTCTCTGCCCTCCGATGGCATGAAAGCCCTGACTTTGCAGCCTGAGTGGGTTATTCAAAGACTAATGCACTTTTCCTTCCTTCACCTCAACTCTCTATGTCCACTTGTCACCCAGGGGTGGTCAAAGGTAGATGAGGGTGACACACGTGATTTCTTGCTTGCGTACGTCTACGTTCTAAGCTCTTGCTAAAGATAAGCTTCCAAACATCTTTAGCACTAAGCTCTCCTGGGCAGAGTTATTTGTTAAGTAATAAGCGTTTTAGTGTGGTAAGCGGATTAGATGGGAAAGCAGCACCTGACTAATGTAGTATTAGCCATGAGCTAAAAGGCTCCCACCAGCTAGTCCACCTCAACTGCCCAGAGAGGGATCTGCTGGCTGGAGCATGAGGCCACCAGGGCACCAGTAGTAAAAAGCAAAGTGACAGTGGAAACGAATGACAGAAGCAGCCGCTTTCCTCTAACACGGAACAAGGGACTTTATTGGAATAAAAAAAACAGTGTCATCCCTAATGCTGCTCCCTCTCTTTCTCTTCTTCACTGCAGAGATCTTGCCCAGGTTCCGTCTGCAGATTTAAAGAGACAGTGCACAGACGCCACATCCTCCCCACCTGCCCTGTGTTAAAAAGAACATAAGAATGGCCAGACTGGGTCAGACCAATGTTCCATCTAGCCCAGTATCCTGTCTTCCAACAGTGGTCAATGCCAGGTGCTTCAGAGGGAATGAACAGAACAGGTAATCATCAAGTGATCCATCCCCTGTCTCCCATTCCCAGCTTCTGGCAAACAGAGGCTAGGGACACTTCAGAGCACCCAGTTTGGCCCATCCTTTCTCCTTGGGATGGGTTTTGCCAAGATGATTCATTTGAGAGCCAGGGATGATAGTGAAGTTGTCAGTGGTGATAGACAAAGGGGAATGCAGATGTGGATCCATGCCCATATCATGATCAATGGAACTGGAGTCAGAGCGCCCATGTTCCCTGGAGGGACTGATATTGACGGGACACCAGGAGAACAGGCAGTGTGGGGAGCCGGGCTGGAAGCAACAAGGTCAGGCCAGAGCAGTGCACAGAGTTTAATAAAGTTCCACTTGTTCAGCTTACCCGCCTCCAGCCTCACTCTTTGCAAATGAAACGTGGTGGCAGCACAGGAGTGGTGAGTTCTCTGCAGTGCAGCAGCTGGTGGCGTGTGCCGTGGCACATGGTATGATGACCCCTGAAGCCTTGGATTTTGCAGACACAAACCTAGCCCAGCGATGGATCCTGCACTCACTCTGAAGCTCACCATGGCCTCACAGGAGTCCTAGGAGCCCTGGGGACCTATTGCTCCTCAAAACAGAATGAGGGAGGACTGGTTTGTCACTAGAGACCCATCCTAAGGGAAGGGGATGGCCCCCTATGCTACTGCCTTACGCACACTGGCTGCCACATGCGATTCTGGGGACTTGTCAGACTCCCTGATTCAGGACAGGACAGTGTGCGGCACTTGGGATCCCGCCTGCGGAAGCGGCTGCTCCAGGAATGCGATCTCAGACTAGACAGATGCTTACCCATGGGATGTGCAGTGGAAGCTGCAAGAGAAAGTATGACAGCCCTAGGAGGCACAACAGCCCCAGAAGTATGTACAGTGAGACAACAGCAAAGGCGAACAGGTGGCCAGGGCTTCATACTCATTGTGAGATGCACTTACCGAGGGAGACGGCATGAGCAGGTAGAGTCCCTGCATTGGACAGCATTGCAAGGAACGTGGCAAGTTGAGCCATTTTAGCAGCGTGTGCCAGAGCAGAGGAAGGATCCAAAAAGATTCAGCCAGACTTGTACAAAAGTGGGAGGGCACACTGGACAGCGGTGGTGACATGATGATTCTCTCCTGGAGTCCAAGAACATTTCAGGCTCAGACTGAGATGACATACATTGGACACCTGCTCACAGCAGAGGGACTGAAAGCAGGTCCCAACAAGAGCAAGGCAGTCAGACCTGCCAGCTCCAGAAGATGTGAAAGAGGAACGGTGCCTAATAGGAATGATAAATGTTCTGTCTACACCTGGCTGCAGTAATGGAACCCATTCGTCAGTTCACATGGCAGGATGTTGAGTGGGACCGGGCAGATCCCCAACAGCAGACATTTAACACACTGAAACAAATGATAACGGTTGCCCCATCCTGAAATATTACCAGGCAGGAGAGTGACACTCCAGCGTGTTGCATCAGAGAAAGGATTGGGTGCAGGAGCAGCCGGTCACTTACGCCAGCAGAGACCTGTCAGAGACTGAACAGGGATCCACCCAAATAGAAAAAAAATACTTCTGGGTGTGGTGTTTGGAGTGGAATGATTCCATCAGGACACCTGGGGCCACCCAGCAATAGGGCAATCTGACCACAGACCCCTAGAGACAATCATGGCAAAGCCACCTCTTAGTGCTCCAAAGAGATTGCAACCCATGTTGATGTGCCTTCAGTGCTTCCAGCTAGAGACCAGTCACTGTCAAGGACTATTACTGGTGTGAGCTAGCACACTGAGCAGGACATATATACCCAGCATCAGCAAGCTGGGGGAAGGGGCTCAGGGCACACTGCAGCATGTTAATGGATTCAGTATCCTAGTTTCAACAGCAAAGCAGATGGAAATCAAAGAGGTGATGGAAAAGGACATCTAGTCAAGAGAGCAATACTAGCAGGGTGGCCAGGAGAGAAAAGCCATATACTGGTAGAAGCAGAAACATAAACATGCAACTCTGCTGCTTGGTGGAAGGATGGGACACCTGCCTGTCGTGTGATAACCACCAGCAGAAAGAGACTGTTACCATGTGAGCTGCCCACCCAACCATGGGAAAAGATTGGAGCAGGTGTATTTACCTTCAAGGAAAAGCAGCACAGTGGACTATTATTCACCACTCAATGCCTTGCCTGATACCAGAAGCAAGTCAGTCATTGGCGAACTGAACGCCTGTTTGCGAGATGTAGCATTCCGGATGTGACGTTGCACCCCATAATGCTTTATAGGAATATGCTTATGAGTGTAAATATGACATAAATGGAATATGTTTTATGCTAGATATGCCATGTAGCATATCTTTGCAAAGGTTATGATCTACTGAATATATTCATCCTATTTGTATGCATGTAACATCTTTATATCTGAAGTTATGAGCGTTGGGTCTATGCTTGTAATTAAAATGTTTGCTGTAGGAAGCACATAAAACAGATTTGGTCAACATAGTGTGAAGGGGTTATTCAAGTATCAGAGGGGTAGCCGTGTTAGTCTGAATCTGTAAAAAGCAACAGAGGGTCCTGTGGCACCTTTGAGACTAACAGAAGTATTGGGAGCATAAGCTTTCGTGGGTAAGAACCTCACTTCTTCAGATGCAAGTAATGGAAATCTCTAGAGGCAGGTATATATCAGTGTGGAGATAACGAGGTTAGTTCAATCAGGGAGGGTGAGGTGCTCTGCTAGCAGTTGAGGTGTGAACACCAAGGGAGGAGAAACTGTTTCTGTAGTTGGATAGCCATTCACAGTCTTTGTTTAATCCTGATCTGATGGTGTCAAATTTGCAAATGAACTGGAGCTCAGCAGTTTCTCTTTGGAGTCTGGTCCTGAAGTTTTTTTGCTGTAAGATGGCAACCTTTACATCTGCTATTGTGTGGCCAGGGAGGTTGAAGTGTTCTCCTACAGGTTTTTGTATATTGCCATTCCTGATATCTGACTTGTGTCCATTTATTCTCTTGCGTAGTGACTGTCCAGTTTGGCCAATGTACATAGCAGAGGGGCATTGCTGGCATATGATGGCATATATAACATTAGTGGACGTGCAGGTGAATGAGCCGGTGATGTTGTAGCTGATCTGGTTAGGTCCAGTGATGGTGTTGCTGGTGTAGATATGTGGGCAGAGTAGGCATCGAGGTTTGTTGCATGGGTTGGTTCCTGAGTTAGAGTTGTTATGGTGCGGTGCGTGGTTGCTGGTGAGAATATGCTTAAGGTTGGCAGGTTGTCTGTGGGCGAGGACTGGCCTGCCTCCCAAGGTCTGTGAAAGTGAGGGATCATTGTCCAGGATGGGTTGTAGATCACTGATGATGCGTTGGAGAGGTTTAAGCTGAGGACTGTAGGTGATGGCCAGTGGAGTTCTGTTGGTTTCTCTTCTGGGCCTGTCTTGTAGCAGGAGGCTTCTGGGTACACGTCTGGCTCTGTTGATTTGTTTCTTTATTTCCTTGTGTGGGTATCGTAGTTTTGAGAATGCTTGGTGAAGATCTTGTAGGTGTTGGTCTCTGTCTGAGGGGTTGGAGCAGATGCGATTGTACCTCAGTGCTTGGCTGTACACGATGGATCGTGTAGTGTGACCGGGGTGGAAGCTGGAGGCATGAAGGTAGGCGTAGCGGTCGGTTGGTTTTCGGTATAGGGTGGTGTTAATGTGGCCATCGCTTATTTGTACGGTGGTGTCCAGGAAGTGGACCTCCTGTGTAGATTGGTCCAGGCTGAGGTTGATGGTGGGGTGGAAGCTGTTGAAAGCATGGTAGAATTCTTCCAGGGCCTCCTTCCCATGGGTCCAGATGATGAAGATGTCATCAATATAGCATAGGTAGAGAAGGGGCATGAGTGGACAGGAGCTGAGGAAGTGTTGTTCCAGGTCAGCCATAAAAATGTTGGCATATTGTGGGGCCATGCGGGTGCCCATAGCGGTGCCACTGGTCTGGAGGTATATATTGTCACCAAATTTGAAATAATTGTGCGTGAGGATAAAGTCACAGAGCTCAGCAATAAGTTGTGCTGTGTCATCATCAGGGATACTGTTCCTGACAGCTTGTATTCCATCTGTATGTGGGATGTTAGTGTAGAGAGCCTCTACATCCATGGTGGCTAGGATGGTGTTTTCTGGGAGGTCACCAATGCATTGTAGTTTCCTCAGGAAATCTGTGGTGTCACGGAGATAGCTGGGAGTGCTGGTGGCGTAGGGTCTGAGTAGGGAGTCCACATATCCAGACAGTCCTTCAGTGAGAGTGCCAATGCCCGAGATGATGGGGCGTCCAGGATTTCCAGGTTTGTGGATCTTAGGTAGTAGATAGAATAACCCCGGTCGGGGCTCTAAGGGTATGTTGATTTGTTCCTGTGTTAGTGTAGGGAGTGTCCTGAGTAGATGGTGTAGTCAGACCTGTTCATGATGACAACAGCACCTCCTTTATCAGCCTCTTTGATGATAATGTCAGGGTGGTTTCTGAGGCTGTGGATGGCATTGCATTCTGCACGACTTAGGTTATGAGGCCTCTGGGGTTATTCAAGTAATTCAACTTAACTAACAATGGACTTTGGGAGACACCAATCCACATCTGAGCTTTCTTGGGACTGTTCACACTAACATATAAATAATGGTGTCGGCCTGCAAAAAGCTGAATAATTCATAGACATGTGACTTGCCCAGGTGGCTAGAGACCCCATCTTGTGACTGTGATATGGCACAAGAGAGAGAATATAAGAGGCCCTGGAAACCCCTCCATTTTGTCTTCAGCTGGCTCAGAAGATAGCCTCTCCATCCCAAAGAGATGCCTGAAAGAAACTGGAACAAAGGACAGTAATTATGGGAGTGTGAGTGATTGCTGGACCCAGACTAGGAAGGAGTCTAGTCTGTGAAACAAGCTTATTGGAACATCTCTGAGGGTGAGATTTACCTGCATTTAGTTTCCTACTGTATTAGGCTTAGACTTGCGTGGTTTTTTTTTTATTTTGCTTGGTAATTTACTTTGTTCTGTCTGTTATTACTTGGAACCACTTAAATCCTACTTTTTAGATTTAATAAAATCACTTTTTGCTTATTAAGTGACCCAGAGTATGTATTAATACCTGGGGGAGCAAACAGCTGTGCATATCACTCTATCAGTGTTATAGAGGGCGAACAATTTATGTTTACCCTGTGTAAGCTTTATACAGAGTAAAACGGATTTATTTGGGGTTTGGACCCCATTGAGAACTGGGTATCTGGGTGTTGGAGATGGGGGCACTGCTTAAGCTGTTTTCAGTTAAGCCTGCAGCTTTTGGGGGACGTGGTTCAGACCTGGGTCTGTGTTGCAGTGTCTGGCTAGCGTGTCTAGCTCAACAAGGCAGGTTACTGAAGTCCCAAGCTGGCAGGGAAAACGGGCTAAGAGGTAGTTCCAGCACGTCAGGTGGCAGATCCAAGGGGGTCTCTGTGACCCAACCTGTCACACAGGACACTGTGTTCACTGACAACAAACCTCCATTTGTCTTGGAAGAATTCCAGGAGTTTGCATGCTACAGGGAGTTTGACTACCACCCCTCCTCCCCAGCATACCCACAGAGTAACAGTAAGATGGAATCAGCTGTTACTCAAGGCTGTTTCTTCTGGTTCAACCCCTTTGATAGCATTTCTGGCACACTGGAATACCCATCCCAGAGGTGCCAAAACAATCCAGTGCAGGGAAGACCTGTTGCAGCCAGAAAGATGGAGAAACCACTGAGAGGAGATGGCCGACAATCAGAGAAAGCAGGCACTAGAGTATGGCAGATCAGCTACAGACCTGCCAGCTGCAGAGACAGACAATCCAGCGAGTCGAGCCATTAGAGACACAGCAGAAGGAGGGAACTAAAGGAATCACAAGGGGTGCAGTGGCACACAGATCTCACAAGGTGACTGCGTGGGAGGGACGAGTGACCCGAAGGAAGAGGAGACACTTGGGAGCCAGCAGACACAGCACCTAGAGAGAGCCCACAGCGATACAGAGATCACCCCCAAAGGAAGGGACAGAACTATGCAGAGGCCGACCCCTCAGGAATGGAGGAGACTCCAGAGACAGGTGGCTGGCCTCGGAGACAGGTGATGGACACAGAGCAAGGTCACTCCTGGTGCAGTCACCTGCTGAGGAGACCAAAGTGTCTCACAGACCCTGTGACCAGCTGAATCTGTGTAAAGACAAGCCCAGCTCGGTGCTAGCAGCCTCTGGCCAAGGGTCCTGGGGTGGGATCTGGGTGTCAGGCTGTATCAAAATGTCTGTAAAATCAGGAAGCTGGACCATGACCAGTGGAACTGGGCCCATGCTCCTGGAGGGACTGTCACTGAGGGGACACAAGCGGGCCAGGCAGTGCGGGGAGCTGGGCTGGATGCAACGTGGCCATGTAGACAAAGCAGTGCATGGGGTTTAATAAAGTTCCACTTGTTCAACTTACCCGCATCCAGCGTCATTCTTGGCTGATGAGACCCACGCCCAGCATGCGCACAGCCTCCCTTTCACACTCCCTCCCATGGCTACAAGTGCCTGATTTCACAGCTGGAAATGCTGGCCACACTGGAACATGTTTTCTCACTGGCTCTCTGACATGTAGGTCACCAGCATGAAGGGCCCCACCCTCCACAGCCCTGCCCCGGGCGTGGTCACTCCCACCTGTGCAGAGAGGGTGTGGAATGCCACCCAACCAACATGCTCCACTCATGCACACCTTGCACTGGTGTCGGTGACAGTAGGAGGGACAGGGGCCACAGGGCAATCAACACAGGAACCATTTTTATTTTTTTGGATGGGAAAATCCCTGCCTGACCATTTCAGGGATATCAGTGGTGTTGCCTATGAACTGTCCTACCTGAATCTACATCAGGAGGCCCTCGTGTCAGAACAAAGGGAGGGAGAGATGAAGTAACTTGTGCCAGGATAGCAGGTCATTTCCATGAGGGCAAATACCCCAGTGAAGTGGGTGTGGTTATTTTAAATGACACACATGCACCCCACTCCAAGCTGGAGAAGCAGAGCTGTAAGGGACCATGGGGGATCCCATTCACTCAGGAAGGAGAGGAGAGCAATTTAAGTGTTTGCTCAAGGTTTGCGATCTCAAGTGCTTGGGACCAGGAGAAGAAAGACGTGTTGACGCCCCCTCCCATGATGTTTTGGTTGAAAAACAAGGATTGTAAATAATGACTTTTGTAAATATGTTCTCAGCAACCTGCTTAAATGGGCCCTCCCAGGAGTCCCTGTGGTGCCATTTACATCCAGGAACGAGTTCATTTAAAGATAGCTTTCAGAAGCAGCTAACAATTCTGTGCTGCCCTGAGGGGACGGGCAGGCAGGGAGAATTTCTTCTGATGTTTCATCCCAGGGTTGTGATGGCAGAGAAACTGTGTGTTTGTTGTCACTATCTTCGAGGAACGTGTCCCAACCTGGGTACCCAAACCCCATTATACTTTGTGCTGGAGACAGGGCAATAGCCCAGGTCCAGCTCTGTGCATCCTGTGCAAATTCTCTGCCAACACAGCTCCCATCTGACACAAACCACCACACTACAGACGGTTCTGCCAATGGGCACTGGTAGTGTCAGCTGTTGGAGGCATCGCACCAATAACAGAAATAGGATGGGGGGGGGTAGGCAGCACAACTAATACATCTCTCCTCTTTGTGCTTTGAAAAAACCAGCCCTACGCAAGCAGCAGCTGGGTTGTCAATGGGCTCTCCTGCAGACTCTCCTGTCTTTCTCTGGCTTGCCACATGTCCGTAATCCAGGGTGGTGAACAAAGGTTTGCAGAGAACTCACCTAGAGCTATTAGCAGACAGCTCTCCTCATTCAACTCCTGGCTCCGCAGCATGTTTGGCTGGAGCGGCTGTGCTCCCTTCGCTCATTAGCACGCACCTGCCTTCAATGGAAGCTGAAATGACCGGATTCTCAGAAGGAGTCCCAGGCTAGGAGAGCTTCCCAGATTCCCTGAACAAGAGCCTTTAAAAAGTCCTGTGCCATAATAAACAGGTTAAGTCTCATTCAAACGAGCCACTTTGTGCACTTTCCTGCAGTTAGAGGCTGAGATCAGCATGCTGTGCACTATGTTGAAGGAGTTAAACTTGTTTCTGAAGGGCTATTCTTAGGTTAACCTGGCCTGGAGCAGGCCCTGCTCCCCCATTGCCTTCAGGGCCGCCCAAAGGATTCAGGGGGCCTGGGGCAAAGCGAGGGAGCGGACATAAAAAAAGGCGCCGCCCGCTGCGGTGCTTGTACTCACCGGGCGGCGCTCCGAGTCTGTGGCAGCGGTGGTGGGTCCTTCACTTGCTCCACATCTGCGGCAGCACTGAAGGGCCCGCTGCCAAAGTGCCGCCGAAGACCCAGACCGCCGCCGGGTGAGTAGCCAGGGAAGGGATTCTCGGCCAGGGTTCGCGGGGCCCCTGTGGGGCCCGGGGCAAATTGCCCCACTTGCCCCCCCCGAGCGGCTCTGATTGCCTTGCCCTCCCCTGTGCAAGGCTGTACAGGGAATTTGCATAGAACAGAGCACTATGCAGCATCCTCTGCATGACCCTCCAACATACAGTTCCCTTGTGTGCCGCACAAACACTCTGGGGCAAACTTTCTGCTGGCATCTCTCCACTGCAGTCCCAGGGCTGTGGAGAAGGGGCGGAGTATCCCTCTTAGTAGATGCACACTCCTGAGATGCACACAGCTGCACCGCGCACCTTCCGTTGGGGTGAGCTCTCAGGACGACAGCAGGTTCAGTCATTCATATTCTTTTTCCAAATGTAGCAGAGCTGTGCTCCCTGCTAAGGGCTAGTCACAGGGAGAACTTCAAGGCTGAAGGTTCAGCGATCAGTGTGTCAATAATTGAAAAAGTCAAGGAACGTTTATTTTGTCCCTCTGCACAGAACCTGAAAGGAGCTGAAGGGCTTTCCCTGCTTACAAAGAATGCATTCCCGGTCAACTAGGAGCATGGAAATGGATTTGGAAGCTCAGGTCTCCTATTTGTGACCCAGATTAATAGTATCATCAGTAAAGGTCTCTTCCAAATAGAGATGCAACTAAAAGCTTCTATCTCTGTCTCTGCTCAAGTTATTTATGGGACAAGCAGTAGAAAAATTCTGGGGAACATTAGATGGGGGTCTTCATTATAGTTCTTATGAACTGTCCATGTTGAAATAGGCCTTTTTGAATATAAAATGGTTACAAATTAAAATAATAGGCAGGGGAGGCAAAGTCCTTAGACACCATAATATAATGACTCAGCAAGCAAATGAGTGGGTTTTGGAAGGTGCACTTCCTGTGGTATTCCATCATTACCCAAGTCCACCATCCCTCTGAGCAGGTCACAGTAAGGTTCTCTCTGATATTATCCAAGTGTTGCTTTGCGGCTGCATAATTCCCAAATGGGACTTTTTCCAACAACAAAGCACTGTGAGCTCGGCCCTCATGTCCATAAATGTCTTTTGAAATACAGCCATTTCTTTCTGCCTTGCCTGAGTGAGCTGGCTACCTGGAGAAAACAAGGCCTTCCTTGCCAGGGTGATGGCTGTAACAGCATGTGCTCCTTAAGGAGACCACCCCAAACCCTGAGGGCAAGACCGACAAAGGGATTTAGATGCTTAAAGATGCAGGTGGGCATCTAGGCCTGGATTCACCGAGGTATTTAGGCACCAACACCCCAGATTAAGGCTCTATCTGGGTTAGGTGCCCACATCCCAGTTTTAGGCTCCACTGCTTTTCACAAAACTCCTGTTGAACCTTGTAGGAGCATAAATTTACCCGGCGCCTACATTTTCAGGGCAGAAGTTCCCTGTGCCTAAGTTTCTGCCTCTGGGCATGCGCCCTGCTGCCTCCCTCTGGGTGTCCATACTCCTAGTTCCTGCCTCAGCCCCAGAATGATTCACATACCTAGAGAGACAAGCTCCAAACTCAGGCTTTGTGAATCGCAGTGTGTTCCTGTGGTTTTCTAGGTGCCATGATGCTTAGAGACCCAACACCTAAGTCCCTTCATTAATCCAGGCCTGTGATGGGGCATTCACTGCACCCCTCACCTGAAAGAATTAAGGTAGCTGGGAAGGGGCTAATTAACCTGATAGGCTGCTCCTGGGGGAGAATTAGGTGGCCTAAGTAGCCCCTGATTGATGATGGAGCCCAACTGAGAAGGAACAAGTGGGGCTAGGATAAAGTCAGGCAGCTGGCAGCAGAAAGGGGTTGTAGTGAGGAGCTGGTAGCCACCCTCTGGACATTAGAGAGGGAAGGAAGGAGACAAGGGGAGAGGATATAGGAAAAGGCTTAGGGAAAAGGCAGCAAAGTTTAAGACAGTGCAGACCTTGGCTGATGATTCAAGTGTCCCTGGGCTGGAACCTAGAGTAGAGGGCAGGCCCAGGTTCCCCTACCAGCCACTGAGGAAGTAGCACAGATAGGCAGTGGATGGGAAGACTGCTGGAGACAGTGTATACGGAGGGACTGTGATACCCTGGAAGGGGAAAACACACAGTGACCTGGCCGGAGAGCCAAGCCAAGAAGGGAGAGAACCCTGAGTCATACAGACAGAGAGAGAGAGAGAGAGAGAGAGAAGGACAGAGGCAGCAGGGCATGCAAATGACTGGCCAATGGGAGCATCAGACCTGGAAGGAGCTAATCCCCAAAGCAGCCAGGAGGAGGTGCCTGTGATGGGGTATACCAGACCCTCTGAGGCCCCTGCTGGAGGCCTCATGGTCCTGCCACACCCCGCCCCAAAAAAAGGCAGTGGAGAGGGTCCTCCAAGCTGCCTAGAGTTACTGTGTTCCACACAGCCAATCAGAAAGGTGCTGCAGGGAGCAGCCAATCAGGGCTCAGCTGGCTAGTATAAGAAGAGCTGCAGAGCCAGACTGAGTTCAGTTCCTTGCTGGAGCTGAAGGAGTGTTGATGGTGTGTGGTTAGCTGAGAGAGCTGCTGGACCTTGGACAGGTTAGTGCTGGCAGAAGCAAGGGGGAGCAAGAAGGTGCTCTGGTTTGGTTGCTGGGACTCCACCAGGACAAGGCCCTGAGGCAGAGCCAGCTACAGGCACCAGCTCAGCATGCAGGTGCTTGGGGCGGCCAAGGGGAAGGGGTGGCACGTTGGGCTCTTCGGCGGTGGGTCCCTCTCGGAGAGAAGGACCTGCCGCTGAAGTGCTGCCGAAGAAGAAAGTGGCGCGGTGGAGCTGCTGCCGATTGCGGTTTTTGTTTTTGTTTTTTCTAGCTGCTTGGGGTGGCAAAAACCCTGGAGCCAGTCCTACCCTGAGGTTAGAGTGAAGACAGTGTGGGGCCATGGGGAAGTGGACTAGGGAATTAGAGCAGTGGCACAGCTTAGATAAAGGGACATGGCAGATGGCTACTGTCTACAGGGTCTCTAAGCTGAGACCTGGAGTAGTGGGAGGGAATGGGTCCCCCCCATGCCCTCATTAGCCACTGTGGGGAAGTGGCCTGGACATTGAGGCACTCCAGAAGGGGAACTGAACCCTTTAGTGGCCCATCAGGAGAGATGGAGCCCTGGAGTACGACCCGATACCAGGGCTAAAACCACTGATAGACTACAGGACTAATTAAGGACCTAAGCCCAAGGAAGAGAGGGAGAGAGAGAGTGCAGGGAGAGAAAGTGCAGGCCTGCATGTATTAAGCTAAGGGAGCGCCCTATTACAGTGCCCTAGTGGTGAGTGAGCAAGCTAGGTGCCCATCCCCACTGAAATCCCTGGGAGTTGGTAGCCAGCCCACTTGGGTGCAGTGCTGACTGGAGGGTGCCCATTCTGCTTCAAGCTCTGAAATTTATTCTCGTTCAGCACTGAAACAAATTCAGGATGGGATGGGGAGACCCAGGTTTGGGACCCGCTCTGCCTGCTTGAGAGTGCTCTGGGATGAAAGGCTTTGCTCCGAATCAGGCAGAACAGGGCTTAGATCCTGGCTCTCCCAGGGCAGTGCCTAACCCAGCAGGCTATGGAGCAGAAGAGTTGCTCGCCCCACTTCCTGGGGAAAAGGTCACTGACGCCGACACATCTCAGCTTTGACCAAACAGCATATTTCAGCAAAATTTCATTGCAGGAAAAATTTTCCCTTCTGCTCTGCTTAGGTGCTGTTGTAACCCCACTGCTCACCTCTCTCATGTACTCATGTTCAGGCCACCCCCAAACACACCGACTTCCCCAGTTCCGCAGGGTGCTCTACTCCTGCTCCACACCAGGCCCCACCCCCACTCCACCCCTTCCCCCAAGCTCCCACCCCTGCCCCACCCTGTTCAACCTCTCCCCCGCCTCTTCCTACCACCACTCCTCCCCCTCCCTGCCATGCCTCCTGAATGCTGCTGAACAGCTGATTGCAGTGGGCGAGAGGCGCTGGGAGGGAGGGGGAGGTGCTGATCAGCGGGGCTGCCGGTGAGTGCTGAGCACCCTGTTTTTTTTTTTTTTCATAGGTGCTCCAGCCCCGGAGCATCCATGGAGTCGGCACCTAGATCTGGCCAGTGCTGTCTAAGGAAGGGGGCAGGGAGCTGTAATAAGTGTGAGCAGACTCAGGGCTAGTCCTCCCGGAGACCGTACTCACTGGGAGAATGGAAAGTGATGTCACCACTTCTCCCTGAAGGAATGCTGCAAAGCTGGACTTCAGGGGAACGTCAGGGCCACCTGTTGATGTTTGATTTCACAAGCACCTAGAGGCACCCTTGAGGATCAGGATTTATATAAACCACTCTTGTAATTTTGTGGGGCCTGGCTCATGATTTTGGATCCCTTGGGGTTGGCGATGTGGAAGGGAATGGACAAGGTAACCCAGAACTGCTCCTGTTTGGTATAATGAGCCATGGTCCTAGCACACCAGTCATTGTGTTCTGTAGGCAACATGGCAGAGGGAGGAGTTGAAGCAGGGGAATATTTTCAGCTTTGCAGCTATTGTGAAATGGAAACCCAAAACGGGGACACCACCTTGAGCACAACTTGTAGCCCTGGCCATGATGGGATTCTCTAGAAGTTTGGCAAGGAGTGTTACCCAAGCACGGGCTGAAGTGCCACTCACTAATGCCTGGAAAACTAAGAAATTGGAGGTGGGAGAGCTCACATGTCCCCTGGGAGGCTCTGTGAACACCCTACTGGGGGTGCTGTCGACACAGCATGGAGGGAATGGTGAGGAGTGTATGTCTGGAATTCTGTTGCCAGGCAGGACAGATTTCTAGTGGGCATCTTGAATCCAGGGCCAGTGTCCAGTGAGTCTAGTGGGTGGCCCTTGGGCCTTTCCCACATCTAACAGGAGCAAGGATCAGGCTCCCTGCCTAAGGAAGAGATCTTGTGCCAGGTGAAGTGTGGTTTCATTAGTGAGCAGGGCCCGTGCCCGAGGTCCCCTGCTGTGCATAGGGCTGTGCTACTGCACACCAGGAACAGCTGCCTCTGCTTCCTGCGTGCAGCGTGTCTCCAGCTGCCTCGTGCCATATGTTGGCACAGCAGGTGAACGGCTGCAGCCTCCTTTCCTGCAATGAGGTCAGGGAGAGCCCAGCGGAGTCATTCAGTGTGTAACAAACACTCTGGACACGTGAGTGACCTCCACTGTGTCTAGGCAGCCACTTCCCCGCCAGGGCAGGCGCACACACCGCCAGGGGGCACCCAGCATGAGGAAAGGCCGGAGCAGACAGGCCAGGATACTACTCCACTTCCCCCTATTGAAAAGTGCAATCCCCTGGCCCAGCCCAGTCCTCTGCAGCTCCGGAGAGCAGCCCAGATGGGGGTTGACCCATTGCTCGAGTGGGGGAGGTGCACACAGTGCACAGGGGGACACAGAGCATCCACACGCACCTAGTGCTACACACGCACACCTGGTCCCTCTCACACATGCTGTTATGGTCTAATTGTAAGACGTGGTGCTACTGGGGACTTTGGGGATGGGGAGACCAGGATGGTCTGTGCAACCAGCCCCGTCTCCCGGCATCTTCTAGGTGAAAATGACTGCCCTGCTCTTTCCAGAAGACGGAGTCTTTTTAACCTCTGAGATATCTCGCCCCAGCCCAGATGCCTTACTGCCCAGTAGGAGACACCCAGAGCAGGTCAGTTTCAGGGCAAGAGGTAAAGGAGATTGATAGAAGTATCGACAGCCTCCTACAGCCAAGGATCATGAGATAATCTCAGATATGCTGAGATTAAACATCATAATTGTACTAAAAGCTGGGCTCTCTGGTTTCTGAGCCTCTATGTTGCAATCAGGTCCTGTTCTCAGGCTTCTCTCCACAACCAGGAGGGTTAGAAAGTTACCTTTCCTTGTAAATGAAGGCTGAGATTCTTGTGAAGTCACAAGACTCCAGGTCCTGGGGTTTTTAGGAAAAGACCAAATATTGCAAGGCTCACAGTGAAATTGGGAGAGTTGGCAATGCCGCGTTAGGCTTCATAAGTCATAATCATTCTGGATGGGCCACACGTTCCAAGTGCTCAGACACTGATTTGTACATGGCAGGCCAAGTAACCATCTGTCAGTGCATGATAAACTCCAGTGATCTCAAATCAGAGACTTATCCTTGAATTTAGGCCTAACTTGTTCTGATCACAGCAAAGCTCAGGGCACCTCAGAGCAAAAACAGTTGATTGCTCACAGGCTGAAGTTGCCCTGCACGCCTGGGCAAGCATGCTGCTCTCGAGACCAGAGGGGAAAGACCAAAGGGCAGGACTCTCTTGCTGGAGAGGCACATGTGAGGCACATGTGAGGACTGTGCCCCTTGGTGTTCATGTGTACTGGTTACATTCCCTAGAGATACATGGAAAATGTGATGGAGAAGGCTCCCTGTGTTCACGCAGTTCTAAGTCAAAGAACCGTCCAATTTCCCTTGCCAAGAAAAGTCCATGAATTAGAAATCACTGTCTGGGTTGGCTGTTCCTTGTGACACAGAGTTGTCACGTATCCCTGCCTCCTGTCAGAGTTCTGCACCATTGCAGAGAAAGGGTCCATGTGACTCAGGGAGGGGCATGGCTCTGACCCATCCTGTGTTCAAAGAGGAGCTGAGCATCCAGCTGCTTGAGTCCTGGTCTAAGGGATGGAGCTGTCACTAAATCTCACACTCTCTCTCTCTCTCTCTCTCTCACACACCCACACACACCCCAGTTTGGAGGTTCAGCCATGCCCACTGTTTATGCTGTTTGTTAATTGCCATGGTACTGAAACAAAATCAAGCTGTACCATAACATCCCATTCTGCTCCAGTGATTTGGAGGACTGACCTTACCATGAGGCAAACTGAGGCAGCCGCCTCAGGTGCCAGACTGTGTGTGTGGGGGGGCACTAGGACCCAGAGTGTAGAAAATTGTGGCGGCTGCTGCTGCATATGTATTCTCTCTGCTCTAGATTCACAGAGATGGTGGAGTGCTGTGCTGGAGGAAGGAGGGCACAAGAGACATAACAGGCAGGCAGGAGAAAAGGTGAGAGGGAATAACAGAGGAGCTGCAGGGAAAGAGAGGAGGAGGAGCCTCTTATGTACCACTCTAGCACCCCCAGGAGCCTGGACTGATTAACACCAGCTTCTCAGGGAACTTCCTGTTTCCTGCTGCTTCCCTGAACCCACTTGAGGAGAACAGGAAGTCAACGGAAAGAGTAGGAGCCAGTTAGGCCCTTAAGACGCTGATATCTTCCCTCACTCAGGCCCCGCTACCAGCCTGTTTTTGTCCCCTTCAACTGAGTGTTGAGTGAGAGCCACTATAGCTGGCACACAACAGCAGTCATAAGTGAAAGAAGAAAACACCCCTCTGGGGCAGCATTCAGAAAAAGCAAGCAAGCAAAGGAAGCTTTTCTATCTAAGCAGGAAGGAGCTCTCCTGAGATACATAGACACAAATCAGAGGGGTAGCCGTGTTAGTCTGAATCTGTAAAAAGCAACAGAGGGTCCTGTGGCACCTTTGAGACTAACAGAAGTACTGGGAGCATAAGCTTTCGTGGGTAAGAACCTCACTTCTACAGATGCATCTGAAGAAGTGAGGTTCTTACCCACGAAAGCTTATGCTCCCAGTACTTCTGTTAGTCTCAAAGGTGCCACAGGACCCTCTGTTGCTTTTTATAGACACAAATGTTCACGGTGAACCTTCCGGCCCCAGTGAGGATGTGAGTGGTGAGGAGATGCCTGATCTTCCAGTTAGTCAGAGTGCAGGTGACCTGGCAGCCACTGCAGCATCCATATCTCCATCTCAAATGGATGTAACCATGCACATTCCTAAAGAAAAGTGTAGATCAGAGAAGAGTATGGTGGAGGCGCAAGAAACAGCTGCTGCTGAGTTTAGTTCCTTAAGTCTAGATGACTTCCTTGTACTGCATGGGCCACAGCAAGTGAAAAACTTCATGTTCCCCAAAGACAATGAAAATAGAAGTTTCCATCCAACACATTACTGGCATGAAATCCCCAATGGTGACAAAGTGAAGAGGCCATGGCTTATGTACTCAAAAACCCAGAATGCTGCATATTGTTTTAGGTGCAAACTCTTCCAGTCTAATGTTCCAGACACATTGGGTTCTATAGGAACAAAGGACTGGAAAAATCTGGCTAAAAATCTGGCATGCTATGAGAAGGCAGCAAATCACCAGAGAGCATTCCATAGGTGGAAAGAGCTTGAGATGAGACGAAGGTTAAAGGCCACCATAGATGATCAGCATCAAGAGAAGATTGCATCAAAGTTTCTTTACTGGCAAAATGTTCTGAAAAGGCTCATTGCCATTGTGAGAATGCGTGCTACCCAAAACCTAGCACTGCATGGCACTTCAGATCAGCTGTATGTGCCAAACAATGGAAACTTCCTTAAAATTGTGGAGCTGATGGCTGAATTTGATGCTGTACTCAAGGAGCATCTAAGAAGAGTCACCAACCAAGAAATGTACATACACCACTACCTTGGAAAAACAATTCAAAATGAGATCATACAATTACTGGCAGCAAAAGTCAAACAGAAGATTGTGGCAGATCTGAAGTAAACAAGATATTACTGTTATTCTGGACTGCACACCTGACATCAGCTGTATGGAACAAATGACTTTAATGGTGCGTTTTGGAACAACAACAGAACCTAATGAAAATGTCCCTGCAATGGTGACTGTCAGAGAGCATTTTCTAGCATTTATTGACATTGATGATACAACAGGAGCTGGTATGACAAATGTGCTTCTTAAAAAGCTGGAAGATATGGGAAGTGCGATAGCTGACATGAGCGGTCAGGGCTACGATAATGATGCCAACATGAGAGGAAAGAACAGAGGAGTGCAGACACGGATCCGAGAGTGAAACCCTCGAGCTTTTTTTGTTCCATGCAGTTCTCATTCATTGAAATTGGTGGTCAGTGATGCAGCATCAGCTTCGAGTGAGGCTGCTGAATATTTTAATGTACTTCAAAGCATCTATGTTTTTATTTTTCTCTGCATCAACTCATCGATGGCAAATTTTGAAGCAACATCTGGGAAGATCCTCTCTGACACTGAAAGCACTGAGTGCCACACGATGGGAAAGTCAAGTGGAGGCGATAAAGCCTATCAAACACTAAGTTGGGAAGATACATGATGCCATAGTTGCAATTATGGAGGATAATGCTATGACAGGAACTGTTCATGGGAGAACAGTGGCAGAGGGAAATGGAATCACCAGAAACATACATAACTTCAAATTTATGTGTGGCTTAGTGTTGTGGCATGACATACTGTTTGAAATAAATGTTGTAAGCAAGAGACTCCAAGGTGTTGACCTGATATATCTGGAGCAATGGAACAACTGGACAAAGCAAAGTCATACAGGTCAGATGAGGGATTTCAGAGTGTTCTGAAGAGTGCACGGAAGTTAGCAGAGAAACTTCACACTGAAGCTATTTCCCCACCCATTCAAGAATACAAGAGTCCCCGAAGAAGAAGACATTTTGATTACGAGGCACGGGATAATCCCATAAGAGACCCCAAACAACAATTCAAAGTTAAATTCTTTAACTAGGTGCTAGATTGTGCAATACAGTCAGTTGAAGAACATTCCATGCAGCTCAAGGAACACAGCAGTATATTTGGGATGTTGTATGATATTCCAAAACTCCTCACTATACCTGAAGAAGATCTACACTAGCAATGCAGGGCATTAGAGACAGTGACACATGATGACATGCGCGATATTTGATGCGAGTGATTTAGGTGATGAACTGAAAGCCCTTTCAAGATACATTTCAGCAGGATCAATTCCAAAGGCTGTTCTGGAATATATGTGCACAAATAAGATGACCACCCTCTTTCCAAATGCTTTTGTTGCTCTGCGCATACTTCTAACACTTCCTGTAACCGTTGCCAGTGGAGAACGCAGCTTCTCCAAGCCGAAGTTAATAAAAACACGTCTACGCTCCACAATGACACAGGAGAGTCTGGTCGGCCTTGCAACCATCTCAATAGAGCATGAGCTGGCCCGGACTGTGGACCTTCAGCAGGAAGCAGTTCAAATCTTTGCAACCAAGAAGGCACCACTTTGATTATTCAAACAGATAAAAATGCCAGTGTTTACTATACAGACAAGAAAAGTTACATTTGCTGTTCAAGCATTTGAAAGTTGTGTTACTTAAAATTTTTGAACAAGGCATTGTAAGTTGTTAGTTCTCCTTTATTGGGGTAGGTAGCAGAGCAGTACCATGAGAGGAGTAGAACAGGAAGAAGGCAGAATTGAGACCTTTCAAAGTTTTGGCCCAAGCAAGGAGGCATAGGGTCGTCATTTGAGCTCCCTGCCTCAGGTGCCAAAATGTTGTGGGCTGGTCCTGGTGATTTGTAATAATAAGCTGTGATTATGTACATGGAACCAACCCTGGCCTCAGCAGGCAGTGCACGCGCACATGGCATTAGCATGAAACCCAGGCCTATCGCAGTCCTAAGAAAACAGCCTGGTTCAAGGAGCAGCCAGCAGGGTCACTGTGCATCTGACAGCCAAAGGCGACTTGCAAAGGGAAGAAAATGTTTGTCCCCTGCTTTTTATTTGTCTTCTTGCTGGGGAGACAAAGAAAACCTTAAAGTTTGGACTTTGCTGTTTTCTCTGGAAGAGGCCTTGGACAACTGGGAATGGTGATTTCTATTCCAATTGTTTCAAATTCTTTGTGAACACCTATTTAGCACAACAGTTGGGGGGAAAAAAACAACAACAATCCAATGGAACGAGGGTAGCCCTAACTCAACAATTGGCAGCCAGCTTTCGCTGTAGCAGCATGCCTGCTGCAGCTGCCTAGGGGTCCCAGCTGGGAAATCAGGTCATGTTAGACTTAGAACACCATCCTGAAGAGCCACATCAACAAACACAAAGTTCAACATGGCTTTGCAGTCAGAATGAACAGGGATAAGTTACACTTAACACTGTGTCCGCTGGTAATGGTTAACCCTACAGTTCAGCAGGGTTTGCTCATGGCCGGCTGACATGATGTTGAACACTGTAGTTTCTGTCTACACTAAGTGGTAAGTCATGTCAGCATTCTGTTAGTGGACATGACTCCTTACAGTCAAAGTCCTAAAGCAAGCTGGTTTTCTAGTGAAGACGAGCCCTAAATGCAGACAAGGGTGTAGAATCGTAGAAATGTAGGGCTGGGAGGGACCTCGAGGTCCTCTAGTCAATCTCCCCCTATGCTGACACTGGACCATGTAAACCTAGACCATCCCTCACAGGTGTCTGTTCAACCAGTTTTTAAAAGCCTCCAAGGATGGAGATTCCACAACCTCCGTTAGAAGCCTTTTCTATGAGCTTAACTATCCTTATAGTTAGACAGTTTTTCCTAATATCTAACCTACCTTGCTGCAGATTAAGCCCATTACTACTTCTGTCTTCTGTGGACATGGAGATCAATTGATCATTGTCTTCTTCATAACAGCTCAAGATATTTGAAGAGTGTTATCAGGTCCCCCCCTCAGTCTTCTCTACACTGAACATGCCCAGTTCTTTCAAACTTCTTCACAGGTCAGGTTTTCTAAACCTTTTATCATTTGTCTTGCTCCAATTTGTCCTTTACTTTTGTAAAGTGTGGTGCCTAGAACTGGACACAGTACTCCCGCTAAGGCCTCACCAGTGCCTGGCAGAGCAGGCCAATGACCTTCCGTGTCTCACATACAACACTACTGTGAATACAACCCAAAATGACATTTGATTTTTTTTCACTGCAGCATCACACTGTTGACTTATACTGAATTTGTGACCCCCTGTAAACTCCAAATCCTTTTTGGCAGGACCACTGCCTGGACAGTTAATCCCCATTTTGAAGTTGTGCATTTGATTTTTCCTTTTAAGTGATGTACTTTGCACTTGTCTTCACTGAAATTTCTTCTTGCTTTCAGATCCACCAGTTTATCAAGATCATTTTAACTCTAATGGATTACACCAGCTTGGTGGCATCTGCAGAAATTGTAAGTGTAAGCAGAGTCAGAATGAGCGCTACCCTGACATCTAGTGATGAGCTGTGGAAAAGGACTTCAGAGGCTGATCTTGTTTGCATGGGCACATCCACCCTGCCTAGCATGATGGACTGCTTGCCCAAATGGTCACTTTGGCTGCTGTGGGATCCCCAGTCTCTTTGTAATTGGGGCAGGAGTAATAAAGGTTGTTCTACTGTCCTTGATTCACATAACCAGGATAACTGTACTTGGCATTTTATGATGGAGGGATTCACCCTCAACTAAGCAGCACTTACTAGGCAAGGGACATGGGTTCCAAAGCCTAGTGAACTAAGAGAGATGGGGGATAGGTATGTGTACCCAGTGCTTTGGCATCACATATACTAAAATTGGGGGCCTCCTTCTGAGGTCCTAAAATGCCACGTTGACCTCTTCTCTCTCCATTGTGTAATAACAGAGCTAATTTTGATTCTATCAGTAGTCTTGTTATATACTGCGGAACTGAAATCATTGATACCTAATGCTTAGACCTACTTTGGGCTAGTAGTGTACTAGCACTGAGGCTCCCCTACTACCAGCTAAACTCACTGAGAGCTGAAGTTATTAAGAGGTGAGCTCACTGAGAGCTGTGTTGGGGGCGGGAGAGCCTGAAGACAAGTTGGTGGAGCAGACAGCAGGATGGTGAGTGGAGCGGAGGGGATAGCAGGGCGGCTGGCTGGGCAGCTGGCAGAGAGCGGAGCAGAGTGGAGAAGAGCAGCCAACAGGATGGCTGGCGGAGAGGTGGGGCTGGCGGTGAAGATTGCAGCAGAACCCCATAGAGAGGTGTGGCACTCGGCCATCAACCTGAGCAGCAGAGCATGTAAGATGTCCCCCATACCTCCCCCGCTTCCACGCGGGCTGGGAGGTAAACTCTGCAGATGAACTTCTGAACTCTGGGGCAGAAGGGTTACATAAGCTCTCCACGGCTCCACGCCATTATCCAAGCAAGTCATTAAAGAAAATATTGAATAGAACCGGATCCAGGACAGACCCCTGTGGGACCCCACTTGGTGCATCCTCCCAGTTTGAAAATGAACTATTGATAGCTACTCTTTCAGTTTGTTTTTTCAGCCAGTTGTGCACCCATCTTTCATTTCATTTCATCTAGGCCACATTTCCCTAGTTTGAATATAAGAATGTCATGTGACATGCAGAGGTTGGCATCAAGCGAGGCTCAGCCCCGCTTCATACCTGAAGCTGGCTCAGCTACTGGTGGAAGGGGTGGGACTTAGCTCTATGCCTTTGAGCACTTCTAACAACCACCAGCTCACATCAAGTCCTCCCGCCCATCACTGGACCTTTGCCCATGTGGCTGAGGTGAGGGTGAGTAACTGGTGGTTCCCAGGAGACATTAGTGGTTGGTACTCAGCCTTCAGGCGCAGTTTCTGATTCAAGGCCATCTCTGCTAGGGAAAGTAGTAAATAGCCAGCAGAGGTTTCAAGGGCATCTGGAGGAGTTAAATGCCTTGCCCAGCTCCCATTGACTCTCACAGGACTTGGGCCCCTGCCGTCCTGGGGCTCCAGTGAAAAGCCCAGCCTGAAGAAGTGACCGCTGAGGAGCACGTGTCTCTTTCTAGGTGCCCGGTCCGGCATGTCGTGAGCCACTCCTTTCCCCTAAGTGCCTGCGTTCAGACAGCCAAGCCCTCAACCCCCTAGTGCATTCCCCATATTAAGGGAGGCCTTTAATTTTCTGCCTCACGTCCCAGGACCTGGATCTACTCAGGAGCTTCTAAGACCCCTGTGCAGGGCCAAGAGCCATGGTGCTCGTGAGTCACCCTGGAAGGGCTCACATGCTGGGCACAGCCAGCTAATGCCCCATGGGGAATGCAAACCTCTGGGGTGCTGACCTGGGAAATTAACCTTGTTTTGTATTTCCCACACAACTGTCCTGGGCATGTGCTCACTGCCTCCCTCTTTAGAGCCCTCTCTGGGTGCTGCTACCCTATCTGAGCACCCACCCAGCATCCCCCATCCAGCCCCACTGTGCCTGCTCCCCTTTGGGAGACACCACATGCTCCCCTCTTCATGTGCCACCCGACACTGCCCCTCCGACTTGGTGAGACACACAGCTTCTGGCCCCTTTGGAGCTCCCCTCTGAGCAGCACCACTGGGCGCCCACACGGACCAGGGCAAATGGAAGCGGGAATTGTTGGTGTAGGAAAAAATAGCAACTTTAGCCTGCAAATGCTGCTTGCAGATGTGTTCCTCCAGCTCTTCTCAGGCAGCTCGTCTCCATGAGCTGGCCCAATAGACACTAGCCAAAATAGACAGAGTAAATGTTAAACTGGGAAAACAAAGTTTATAACGTGCCAGCTGCTTTTTAATTCACAGCCCAGCTGACTGCATGATGCCATCGCGAGTCCTGCTCTGTGGGAGTCAGACTGGCGTTCTAGGACTCCTTTGTTTGCTGCCATGAACTGGTCAAAATTGTTGACGGGAGGTTGAGCTGGTGGGTCAGTGTAAGATCCCAATCTGGTCTCCTCTGCCAGAAGCCAAACACCGGGTCCTCAGCGCTCAGAAAGCCCGGCTTTTCCTACGCTTCTGGGGAGATCTGAAAAGGGGGAGCGGGGATGAGAAGGGGAGATGCTGTCATTTAAGCTTAAGGCTGTGATTTTACCCTGGGGTTTATTATACCCTCAAATAGTTACTGTCTGGGGACTCAGGAGAGAGCATCACCGTGCCCTGGGATATTGCACGCAGGGCTGTTTTAGTGCAGGAGCTTGTTCTGCCTGGCCCTGCCAGGGGAAGTGTGTCTTCATCTCATTAAAGTCAATGGGAGCTAAGGGTGCTCAGTACCTAGCAGAGGCACCCAGCACCTTTCAGGACTGGTTTCTATTAGAATATCCTTCTTGCTGCCATCCTTCCACCCCCAGGCCAGCATGCTCCCTGGCCTGTGGAAAGAACCTGGGAGAGACATCAGTGCTTCCACCTGGTGTGCAAGGCAGGCCAGAGGGGCAGACAGCTCTGCGGGACAAGGGGCAATTCACCGCCCCAAGTGGCTCAGAGCAGGGTGCATGCACTCATCCTTCACAATGAAATGGAGGCAGAAGGGGATTCTGGGCCCGCACATTTTAATTTACAATCGAAGTTCTGGGCTGTGCCCTCCTGTCACTCTACCAAACCTCGGGGGAGGGCTACACGTATAGCAAATGCAGAACTGTGGTGGGCCCCCAGCTCATGGGCACGGTGTTTCCAAGCCCGCAGTTGAGCGTTCACACTACGTTGTAAACCTAGGTTGGCAGTTGCTGGACCCAGATCTCAGAAGCCATGCTAACACATCCATACTGCACTACGAAGCCCTTCTGACTCGGGTCTGCAGGTGGAGCTGTGACCACACTGTAAAATGACAGGGCTTGGGCCTGAGTCACTACAGGACTCAGGCTCTGACCCACCCCTCAGCAGGGTCCTAGGACCTGATGCTTGCTGACCCGAGTCAGACTGATTTGTGTGTGTATGGAAGGAGTCAGAGCCTGGACTTAGTGTGCAGTGTGGACACACCCTGAGACAACTCCTCCAACATTGCATGCTGCCAGGGCAAATTCCCAGCCTCCCCTCCCCCAGCTAAGTCTTATCGGGTTCATTTCGATATCTGCCCGGACAGGCAATGTCTGCCCTACCAGCTGCTCGGGGTATGTCTACACCACAGTCAACGACCCATGGCTGACCAGGTCAGCTGACTCAGACTCGTGGGGCTCAGGCTGGGCTATAAAACTGCAGTGTCGACGTTCAGACTCAGGCTGGAGCCCAGGCTCTCGCTCCCTGGCAGGGGAGGGGGTCCCAAGGGCCTGAGCTGGAATGTCTACACAGGAATTGTTAAGCCCTGTGAGCCTGAGCCAGCCGTGGCTGTGCCCCAGGTCTTTAATTGCAGTGTAGATGTACCCTCAGACACAATCAGGGGTGGGCAAGGTATCAGCACCGTGCTGCTCTGGGTCCCGCGCATGCCAGTTCTAGCACGGCTGAGCTCTAGGGGAGCATCTCCAGGAGGGTCAGCTGGCAGACACTGTGGTGGAAAATTAAATCTTAACTCTCCTCTTCCTTGGCTAACTCAAGGACTTGGAAGCTGAGTGTCCTGCACTGACATGAGCCCCAGTCTCCTGCAGAGCAGCCCGTTCTCTTCCAGAACCCTTCCAACGATTCCCAGTGTTTGCTTGGTGGGAGCAATGAGAGGGTAGATGCTGGAGGCCCATGTGGGTGAGAGCCAGCAACTCTGGAGGCATTCTAGGCCCCAGGGAAATGAAGACTGGGAACCAGGGGTGTGGGACCTGCTCTGTGATACTAGCCTCTGGCTAGTGCGGTGGAGTGAGCTGCAGCCCAGCTTCATTTTTGGTGGTATAACACCACCTTGTGGCCATTTAGCTTCAGTTCTAATGCTCTTTAGCTTAACTAAGAATTAAATTCATTTCTTTTGTTCTTTTGGGGACTTGAATGTGGGGAGGTTGACTGTGTGTGATCCTTACTGAAAATCCTTAGAGACTGAACTCTGGGTCTCCAGGTGCTTTTTCTGTGGGAGTTGGGGTTTTTAGGCATTGGAGAAGGGCAATGAAGTGAACTCTAGCCCAGTGGTTCTCAAGCAGGGGTACGTGTAACCCTGGGGGTACACAGAGGTCTTCCAGGAGGGACATCAGCTCATCTAGATATTTGCCTAGTTTTACAAAAAGCACTAGCAAAGTCAGTACAAACTAAAATTTCATACCAACAATGACGTGTTTATATTGCTCTATACACTGACGTAAATACAGTATCTATATTCCAATCTATTTATTTTATAATTGTATGGTAAAAGTAAGAAAGTAAGCAATTTTTTAGTACTAGTGTGCTGTGACACTTTTTGTATTTTTATGTCTGATTTTGTAAGCAAGTAGTTTTTAAGTGAGGTGAAACTTGGGGGTATGCAAGACAAATCAGACTCCTGAAAGGGGTACAGTACTCTGAAAAGGTTGAGAGCCACTGGACTAGCCCACCCAAAGGTAACACATGATGTCTGCAAATTGCTATCAGCACTTCAGAGTTTCCTAATCAAACTCTCCAGAGAATGGAAGGTGTTGGAGACCACTGTCTTGATCTTCACCATCCCTGGGGACAGCCCCGCTCCCAAAGGCAATGCTAGTCACATAGATTTCTGTCCCTGCAGGGCCCAGGCCTGTGCTCCAGAACTACCCAAGCAATTCAATATCCTCACAGACCCAGGAGTGTAGCTAGGGCGGGAGCAGGGGGAGCAGCTGCTCCCCCACTGAGCATATTCACCAAAGGTGGCGCCCTGCTGCTGCCGACTCTGGGTGCTCTGGGGCTGAAGGGAGCGCCCACAGGGATAGCCTAGCCCAGCTCCCCGGTCCCCGCCCAGCTCACTTCCAGTCCACCTCCACTCCGCCTCCTCCCCTGAGTGCCGTGTTCTGCTTCTCCCCTGCCCTGGCCAGTGGCGTAGCCAGGTTCTAAAGTCAGGGGGAGCGAACACATAAAAAAAAAGGTGCCACCCGACATACCAAATTACTAATTACATACTTTTAAATTTGTTATACATATTTATTTTGTACTTAAAATAAAAACACAAGAATGATATTGTTTTACAAGTACGTGAGCCTACTTGACAAGTTTTATTGTCTTTGGGTCTGGGTTCCATCCCCTCTTCAACTATTGCAGCTGTCTGGAGGTGCCTGCCTTCCACACCTTCCTTATTCACACCTCATTCATTCAACAGGGCAATTAATTAAGGGGTGAGGGGAAATCTTATCTATTCTTAGCAAAGAGACATTTTTCTTCTATCTTATTCTATCCTTAGGGGCTATAACATTATACCAAGGGCATGCAAAGTTTCTACATTAGGCTTTGATACAAAGTTTCATGAAAACAGAGGTCACACATGGGTAGACCCACTACAAAGTTATATGAAGAGGCACAATGTAAAGTCATGTGAAAATTATCAGAGATTTATCTACAAGCAATTCCAAGTGGGTGAAGGCTTAGCACAGAGAGGCAAGAGAGATGCCTGAGGGCTCGAATTAGGTGTCTGTGTTTTATTGCTGGAGCCTACATTGTGCATAAAAGAACCTGTGGCGAGGGGTGCTGGGGAGCACCCCGCCAACCCAGATATGCAGGGGGACTGCATGATATGTGAGAGGGATTCAGTGGGGACCAGGCCATCTTCTGTGCCGGCATGAGGGAGGGAGCTGATCCTGGCTGTATTTTTAGTGAAGCGGGGGGAGGGGGAAATCAGATTCACTCATCTATGGATGTAACCATTGGGTAGGCTGTGGGAGTGCAGTGCCCCCTAGTGGCTGGTTCCACTTACTCACAACCAATGAGGTAGTTCCCTTAGCTCAAGAGGGTTGGTACTTGTGGGGCTACAGGTCCAGGGTACAATCTCTGGGACAGGGGGTATTGTAAATATAGCATTTAAAGCAGCCAATCCTGCTGCTGCTGCTAGAGAAAACTCAGCTGCCAGCTTGGAAAGCGTAGGGTGCAGACATGAGCTCTGGAGCATTTCCCATTCTTTAGGGGGCATCTGCAGCTTAGGGGATGGGCTTCTAGATAAGGCAACAGACTGGGTCTTGGGAGATGTAGGTTCAGTTCCTGCCTCTGCCACAGACTCCCTGGGGGGACCTTGGATGAGTCACTTAACCTCCCTGGGCCTCAGTTCCCTGTCTGTAAAATGGGAATAATACTCCATCGTCTGTCTGTTTGGAGTGCAATGGCAGAACGCTTCTGAACTGTTCTAGTCCAGATTCAAGACAGCAGCATCTCCCCTGACCTGGGCCAAAGAGGGCCATGTTTCCGGAGGACCTAGTTTGTTGTGTCACCAGGGGCTCAGGGACGCAAACAGGGGCCAGGCCCCTCCCACAAACTCTGCAGCTTCAGCGTGCCCAATAAAGATCTCTCTCCTACAACTCTGCCTGCCCCCACACCCATTAGTGTTGCTGAAACAAACCCAAGGGGTCATCGTTCCCCCTCCTTCAGCCCCCACTCCAAATGCCAAGGAAAACTTGACACTCAAGTGCATGGAGGGGGTGTCAGAAGCTTGTCCAGAAGAAAATGACACCGCTCAAAAATTATTTGGAGGCACCTGTATTCAGTGGTGAGTTGAAGCCGGTTTGTGTGAACTGGTTATTAAATTTAGAAGCTGCTTTAGAACTGGTTGTTAAAGGGGTGGGCAATTGGGAGAGGGAGGTTTTTCTGTCGTTACACCGGCCCGCAGGCCACATCCAGCCTGCCTGAGCTCCTGGTTTGGGAGGCTCCCCCGCCTTCCCCCCTCTCGCAGAGCCTCAGCGTGCCCCACCGCCGGCGCCCTGGACCGCTCCTGGGCAGCTCTGCAGCTCCTACCACTTTGAGCGGCATGGTAAGGGGGTAGGGCTACAAGCTCCAGTGGGCCATGCAGCATCCATACACGCTGCCCTGAGCAGCATGGTAAGGGGGCCAGGCCAGGAGGAGGGGTTGGATAAAGGACAGGGAGCAGTTGGAGGGGGCGGAGGTTCTAGGGGGGGCGGTCAGGGGACAGGAAATGGGGGGGGGGGTTGGGTAGAGGGTGTGGTCCTGGGGGGGGTCTCAGGAGGGGGTGGTCAGGGGACAAGGAGGGGGGGGTTGATGGGTTGCGGGTTCTGAGGGGGGACAGGGGGTCGGATGGGGGGGGGGAAAAAACAGAGGGGTTGTACTCACCGGGCGGTTCCCTACCAGGTCTTTGGCGGCGGGCCCTTCACTCACTCCGGGTCTTCGGCGGCTCTGCAGGGCCTGCCACCGAAGACTTGGAGCAAGTCAAGGGCCTGCCGCTGAAGAAGAACTCTGCCCTGCCTCCGCCCCCTCCCTGCCCCTATTGGACCCCTTCCCAAATCCCTGTCCCCTGCCCCACCCCAACTCCGCCCCCTCCCTGTCCCTATTGGACCCCTCCCCAAATCCCCACCCTGGCCCCGCCTCTTCCCCAGCGCACCGCGTTCCCCTTCCTCCCCCCCTCCCAGGCTTGCCACAAATGAGTTTTGCAGGGCAAGCACAGGGAGCCAGGGTAGCTTCTATATTTTCCAAGATATTCAGTCTTTTTGGACTCTTGTTGAAAAAAGAATATAATGAAGACATTAAATTTATAGCTTTTTAAATGTCTTTTGAAGATTCTGCAGCTCATACTAGCGCTAGTTGGAGTAGATGGCCTCTGCAGTGCGTATAGGAGAGATTAGGTTACACTTTTCTCTGAGCAAAGCTTGTACTCCACCAGGTCTTCCAGAGAAGTTTGCAGCTCCATCAAATACACAAGCAGCCATCTGTTTGGGGTCCAATTGACAAGCATTTAACTCTTCTACGATGTGGGTTGTCATAGATGCAGCCGATGTGTCTTCTATAACTTGAACATCTAGAAATGCATCTACTGGCCTACCCCTGACATCAAGATAACGTACACAATGACTTAATACTTGATGCCCATTTGCATCAGTGCATTCATCAGCCATGTATGCAAATTTTTTGAATGTGGTGAGAGAGTTCTTCACTTTTTCAACTCTTGAGTCTTTCACTGTTGCACTGCATGCTTCTAGCCAGTCAGTTGAGTTTCTTGCAGAAAGATAGTGAGCATTTGCTGGTCTTGTTCGGAACCAGTGTTCAACTTCAGGATGAACAAGGGACAATGCACTTAACATTGGCCTCCAGTTTGTAGTGTGTGGTATCTCTTGCTTAAATAGAAAGTAGGATGCCACAGCCATGTTTGTTCGCATGAACTGTGTTGTGTCTCCAGCATTCTTAACAGCCTCATTAAGTACTTCTAAAATTGGCTTTGAAAGTGGGCTTATAAGTCTTTCTGCATATTGATGCACTCCAGAGGCCTGGTGTTTTGCAGCCTTTTCATGTAGTTTGTCAGCATTGGCTTTGCTGGTCGGTTTGACAAACCAAGCTCCTCCACTTTTACCAATTATAGCATTGGGAAGTTTTCCTTCTTCGTAAGCTTTTTTGCAAGAGGTGCACCAGTAGCCACCTTTTGTAACTTTAATAAATGGGAACACTTTGACCGACAAACATTGGGAACTGCCCTTAGGTTTTGGAGACACTGTTTCTTCAGTAGGTAGCTATATTTGTGCTTCGGGCTGGTCGGATGTAGATATACCACTTGAACCTTCAGATGACATGTTGATATATTCTTGGTTCTTGATGTGTTCTTCACCTTAGCTAGTTTTTGAGGCCTTTGAGTGGAAAAATTATTTTATTGTTTTTTGTCTTTTCATTTTCACTTTGACCTGCAAAATATAAAAGAGATATGAATAAAGTAAATGTTTTGTTAGGATAATGCAAATTTAACATACGGATAATGCAAGTTACACCAAAACACATAACAGGTCTAGATTTCTAAAAAAATATAATTAAAAAAAATGTATTTAATTTAAATTGACTTTTGAAAAGTAAGCCCTCATGGGATAAGAGGGAAGTCCTCTCATGGATCAGTAACTGGTTAAAAGATGGGAAACAAAGGGTAGGAATAAATTATCGGTTTTCAGAATGGAGAGAGATATATAGTGGTATCCCTGAGGGGTCAGTACTGGGACCATTACTGTTCAACATATTCATAAATGATCTGGAAAAATGGGTAAACAGTGAGGTGGCAAAATTTATAGATGATACAAAACTATTCAAGATAGTTAAGTCCCAGGCAGACTGCGAAGAATTACAAAGGGATCTCACAAAACTGGGTGACTGGGCAACAAAATGGCAGATGAAATTCAGTGTTGATAAATGCAAAGTAATGCACAGTGGAGAACAATCTCAACTATACATACAAAATAATGGAGTCTGAATTAGCTAACAACACTCAAGAAAGAGATCTTGGAGTCATTGTGGATAGTTCTCTGAAAACATCCACTCAATGTGCAGTGGCAGTCAAAAAAGCGAACAGAATGTTGGGAATCATTAAGAAAGGGATAGATAATAAGACAGAAAATATCATATTGCCTCTATGTAAATCCATGGTACGTGCACACCTTGAATACTGTGTGCAGATCTGGTCCCCCATCCCAAAAAAGATATATTGGAATTGGAAAAGGTACAGAGATAGCAACTAAAATGATTAGGGGTATGAAACAGGAGGAGAGATTAAAGTGACTGGGAATTTTCATCTTAGAAAAGAGATGACTAAGGGGGAATATGATAGAGGTCTATAAAATCTTGACTGGTGTGAAGAAAGTGAATAAGGAAATGTTATTTAATCCTTCACATAACACAAGAACTAGCAGTCACACAATGAAATTAATAGGCAGCAGGTTTTAAAAAAACAAAAGGAAGTACTTCTTCACACAACATAAGTCAACCTGTGGAACTCTGCCAGGGGATGCTGTGAAGACCAAAACTATAACAGGATTAAAAAAAGAACTAGATAAATTCCTGGAGAATAGGTCCATCAGTGACTATTAGCCAGGATGAGGAGGGATGCAATACCATGCTCTGAGTGTCCCTAGCCTGTTTGCCAGAAGCTGGGAATGGGCAACAGGGGATTGATCACTTGATGATTCCCTGTTCTGTTCATTCCCTCTGAAGCACCTGGCCTTGACCACTATCAGAATACAGGACACTGGGCTATATGGACCATTGGTCTGACCCAATATGACCATTCTTATGTAAAAATTAATTATAATAATAAAAATGTTTAGTACAGAAACTCCCCAACATAATGACCTCTCAAGATATCAACGATGTGAGATAACAACCTTGGCAAATAATGCATTTTAAAAATCTTGGCCTACTAGGAAAAATATTTGTATAAGTTTCCATTTCCAGTCACAAATCTAGCATTCTGAAGCAAAGTCACTAAAATATAGTCCAACAAACAAATGTTTATTTAACATGCCCCTCACTTTTCCCTCCTCCGCACCCCACTCACCGGTGTTGTCTTTGGTCAGTAGAGACTCAGAGTTCAGAGGTGCTTTCACGTGAGTACAGACACCTCCCAGGTGGGGGGCAAGAAGGCACCTTGCTCATTCCTCCAGCTGCTCACTGTTCGCTCTGGCCACTGCTGTTTGTTGTGCCACCGTTCACTGCACCACTCTGTTGCCAATGGCCCTGCGCAGTCACCTTCTGCTGCCACCTGCCACTGTGACCTCTGCTAGTTGGTCTCTTGAGGTTCCACCCAGCTCTCAGTGATTTCAGCTGAGCTCGGGGGGGGGGGGGGAGAACTCACTGCTAGTGCAGTCTGGGACATCTCTTCCACAGAAACATGACCCCACAGCACAACTAAGCACTTTTAGACCTGATTATCAGTGATTTCAGCTGCAGTGGTCACTTAACAGAACAAAAGACTATCTATGGAGCCTAATCAGCTCTGTCTTTAAACAGTGGAGAGGGACAGGTCCCACCCTCTCTCTTGATGCTCTCAATCAGCACAGGCTAAGTACAGTTCTACTGCCCTTTACTCATACAATAAAAACAACATTTCATCCCCTGCCCCTCTTTCCCCCCCCCCCCCCCGCATTCAAGTGATTTGTAACCCAACCCCAATCAAAATCTATCACTTGGGCAACACAGCTCTGTTTGCTGGATACCTAGATAATAAAAAATAATGTAAATACAATCTAGTCCTGAAGCCTTTCCCTTCAGTCCCAGCTCATCACTAGCTGTCAGGGAGAGCTCATTTAGACTTTGGTTACAAAACACCATTTGAAATTATTAGGTTGGCCAACATCACCAAAATGAATGCACTGACATTGTCATAAAAACAACAGCCGTATAAGGAAGCTAGTCTATGTTCATACTTTTCAAATCTATTATACTTTTTCAGATACATGTATTTTATCATACACTGTATATGCTTTTAAAGTGTGTATTAATGTTTCAATTTCAATTCAAATTTCCAAACAGTCACTAAATTGGCATATAACTAGTTCACAAAACTAGTGGGGAGGGATGTAGGGAAATCACTGCCTTCCAGTACACACACACCCCTCCCAGGACACACACCCGAGTTCTCCCAGATACCTCTCCCAGTACACATGCACCCTCCCCACACACTCGAAATATCCCTCCCAGTACACACAAACCTCAGTACCCCTCTCAGTCTACATACACTCCAGCCCCTCAAATACCCCTCCCAATACACACACAGCCGCCCCCCCGCCATACTCGGGGGGGGGGAGGGTGGGGGGAGGGGCTAGTCTCACCGCTCAGTCCGGGGGGGAGGAGCAGGTGGGGGTGGGGCTAGGCTCATCCAGTCACTGAGGGAGTTTCAGGTCACCGGGTGTGTCACTCACGCCCGCCTCACATAGCGGGCGGGGCCTAGCGAGGGAGGGACGCACGTCACTTCCGTTCCGTGGTGGAGAGCGCTGGTGCCGGACGGTGGTGGCGGTTAGTGCGACGGTTGCTGGCAGCCTTCGAGGGACAATGAGCGACAGCGGGGAGCAGAACTACGGCGAGCGGGTAATACACGGAGCCTGAGAGCACAGCTGGCCGGGCCTCCAAAGCGGCAGCGCAGCCTGGCCCGTCTGGGGCTGGCCTGAGGCGCCGCTCCACGGCCCCGCGAGGCAGGAGCGGGCCTGTAACCCGCAGGCGGCGGCGGTGTGGAGCGCGGCCTAGCCTCCGCGGGGAGCGCGCTGGGTGGCCCGTTTGTTAGGTCTGGCTGGGGTTGGCGCGGGAAAATGGCCGCTGGGCCGCTAATGGGGGAGGCGGGGACACTCTAGCTGCTCGGTTGCGTGCTCCATGGTGAGTCCTCCCGGCGCCATCTTGGGCTGGTGACCCGCCAAAGGGACAAAATGGCCGAGAGGCCAGGCGCGTCCCGTGCCCAGGCGGCCCGCGGCCGGGGTCCTGGCAGGCGAGCCGCTTTCTGGGCCGTGGCAGCCCCGGAAGCACGGGCGCGACCCGAGCTTCTCCCCGACAGAACGTGCCTTGCGCGGGCTCCGCGGCTAGGGGCGCGCAGGCTAGCCCCCTTCCCCGCCCCGCTCTTCCCCAGCGTCTCCTGCGCTTGGTGGCAGCGGGGAGCTTCAGCGGGCTTCGCCCTGAAGCCGCTGAGTCAATCGTGGGTGAAGCACGGAGCTCGGCTAGGGCATCTGCCCCCTCCGGCCCAGCACCTCTCCCGGCGCTGCCCCGGGGCGTAGCCACCTGTCTGCCGGCAATCGCTGCCGCAGAGCATCTGTCGGGGGCTGGTAGTTCGGGTGCCCGGGCAGCCAGCATGGCTATAGCCTTCTCTCTCCTCTGCATTGGTGTTTCCGTGTAAGGGATGGGGGTATTTAGACGACATTAAGTAACGTGGGTCCGGTCCCACTCCAGCCACCGTGGAGACGGGTTTGGAACTGAAGCCTCCACGCTCCGGTTCCTGTGCTCACTACTGGAGGCACTGACGCTGCCTGTAGTGTCCATGTTGGTTTGCTATGAATGGTTGGGTGTGACCGCTTTTGACAAACTATCAATAGCCAGAAGCTGTTGATGGTGCCTAAAATGCATAGAGTGCTTGAGGGAAGAGGGATAGCTTATGAGGGCCAGCCTGCTTTACCATCAGTACTGGCATAGACATCCGCTGCATTTGCTAGAGCCTGAGTCAAGGGGATGCCGAAATGAGGCTGCATCTGAGCTCTTGCTGTGTTTACAACTATTAGGGGAGCACTGTCTCAAACCTTATGCTGCTTGTAAACACGATGTAACTTTTCATAGTTTACTGGGCTTGTCAAGGATGGTTGAGTCTTAGAATGTTTTTCCCCAAAAACTGGAATAGCATAATTGCTCAGACAAGAATCCTGTAGACTTTTGCATTATACAGTTAGCCCCTTTGATCACTGGTAGATCAAAATACAGTAACTTCTCACTTAACATTGTAATTATGTTCCGGAAAAATGCTACGTTAAGTGAAATGATGCTAAGTGAATCCAATTTCCCTATAAGAATTAATGTAAATAGGAGGAGTTAGGTTGCAGGGGGAAAAAATTTCACCAGATAAAAGACTGTGTGTGTGTATATATATATACACACACACACAATATAAGTTTTAAACAATTTAATACTGTACACATCAGTGGCAATTGTGAAGCTTGGTTGAGGTGGTGGAGTCAGGATGGAAGACGGTGGGATATTTCCCAGGGAATGCCTTACTGCTAAATGATGAGCTAGCACTTGGCCGAGCCCTCAAGGGTTAACACATTGTTGTTAATGTAGCCTCACACTCTACAAGGCCGCACAAATGGCGGGAGGGGAGACAGCATGGCAGAGAGGTGGAGACATACACCTTGTGTGGGGGAGAGAGATGGGCGTTGCCCCTTTAAGTATGCTGACCCCACTCTAAGTAGGTTGCCTTTTTAAGTAGGTCTGCAAGTTGCGGATCTGTCCTGAGCCCTGTTGTGTCCCCCCTTCTTGGAGATAGGGAGCAGGGAGAGGAGGATGCCCTCACACCCCTCTTCCCCCCACCCTTGCACAGGAAGCAGGAGGCTCCTGGGAGCGGCTCCAAGGAAGTGGGGAGAGGGAGGGACAGCTGAACTGCCCAGCAATTGATAGCAATTTTAGTCTGTACAGATATTTTTGGCCTCCTGAACCATGTTTAAAGGTGACTTGTATATCTGGACAGTAGCATCTGACTTGAAATTACGAGCCCTGAAGTGGGTTCTTCCCCCCCCCCCCCAAAAAAAAGTGATTATTGCAGGGGTCCCCAACACGGTGCCCACGGGTGCCATGGCATCTAAGTTTTGCGCCTGCGTACTGGCCAGCGGACGAGCATCGGCCGAAATGCTGCCAAGAAGCAGCGTCACCAAGAGGCGGCATCGCCGAAATGCCGCCACCTCTGGATGATGCTACTTGGCGGCGGCGACACCTGTTAACGTTGCGGCATTTTGGCGGATGTCGTCCGCCGCCACGGTCCTCCGTGGCTTGTT
This sequence comes from Chrysemys picta bellii, assembly GCF_011386835.1. Taxonomy (NCBI): domain Eukaryota; kingdom Metazoa; phylum Chordata; order Testudines; family Emydidae; genus Chrysemys; species Chrysemys picta. The sequence continues at coordinate 50,221,548 of NC_088799.1, read as the reverse complement.
GTCTGGCACGTGCCAGACGAAAAAGGTTGCGGACCATTGGATTATTGGGACAAATGCTCACACTGGGTACAAAATTAGCTATGAAAGCCAAGTAGTAATATTGCAATTATGGTACAGTAAATGACATCTTCAGAAACAAGCAGCATTTACTGCAAAAATGTTCTCTTTAGCTGGGTCAAATATAACAAATGAAGGTAATCAGAAAAGGAGAGGTGATATGTGTATTCCCCCCACCCCCCCTCCAAAAAAAGCTTGTCAATGTAATCCAAATAGAGTAAATTAGTTTAAATTGAAACCTTGCAAAAATACATATTCTTTAAATGAAATATTCTGACTTTCTGTTATGCTTGAGACCTATGTAGCTGTTTGTTTCTACATATTGGTTGGTAATTGAGTTTTTAAATCTGTCACAGAGGGTTTTTCATTTCCTTAATAATAAAAAAAAAAGGTAAAACTTTAGCTTTCCATAGAAATCAATATGTAGGGTGTTAGTATGAAATCTTAAATTTTATCCATGTGCTCATCTTTCCAGTAGCCTGTGTAGAATTTCCAGTGGCACAGATTTACCAGTATTGGACAGTAGTACTGAACTTTAAGAGTATAGCTACACTGCAGTATAAGCCTGGGGTTAGTGGGACTCAAGTCAGCTGACTAGTATTAAGGAACTCCGGGTTTGAGCATCTACATTGTATTTAAACCCTACATTCAAGTCTTTTCTAACCCGTGCTCAAACCTAGGGCTAAGGCATACACACTGCAGCGTGTAGACCTAAGTCAAAGTAACCATATCCTAGAGTCCCTAATGCTCCCCCCTGAAATGTGGCCAATCTAGCCCTAGGACTGTGGTACAGTGTGGGACATCTTTACTGCCCACTCGGCACATTACCAGGAAGCAGCTTGCTCTGCAAGAGGCTTGATCAACTCACTTTCCACTGCAAATCCAGGAAATTTTGATAGTGTATTTGCAGAATGATGATCAGAACAGAATGGATTTGCAAAAGAGGTGATGGGGGCAGCTTCCCTTTTCAATAGGGTGGATTGCAGATTGTTGGAGGTAAGAGGGCTCAGGAAGTTGTTGCATGGAACTGGGGGATACTTCCAACTGATTCTTGGGATCTGTGTCAAGCCGGGCTGCAGCTACACTTCAAAGCAATACGGCTTGGATCCTGGGCTTGACTCGAACTAGGACCCTCCAGCCCTGCAGGGTGTCCTGGTCCTGGCTTAACACAATTACAGTGGAGGCACAATGGCGTTAGCCTTGAGCCCAGGCTCTAACACAGGCTTACATTGCAGTGTAGACACCCTAAATGTTCAACAATTAGGGGCAAGATCATTTTTTAAACTTAGGGTACATTCAAGATGCTAGACATTATCAGATGGTGTCCTTCTGAATGATCAAATTTTAGGTTAGTGTTTTTCCAATCTTATTTTTCATAATGTCTACATCTTGTACTTTGACCAAGCACTTTTCTGCAAAGAAAAGAACATATTTACCATTTATACCATTTAATCCCTGTTCACTTTGGGCTGCCAAACTGGTAGTTATATGTGAGTGTACTGGCAGAAGCCCCTACTTGATTGTACTCAAACCCTGCCAGTATTTTCTCAGTTTGCCAACATAACCACTTTGCATCTTTGCTTAGTGTTTATGGAAACTATATTACAACTTTGTGAAAACACAAAACACTGGTGTGAAGAGGACCTTAAATAATGAAATCATAGAAAATGTGTGAAATTTAAACTATACATCATCCTGACCTTGGGGCTTTTCCGACAATTGCATATGCAAGCAACCCCCTATCGACATAGACATGAACAAGACGTAAAATCAGGTATGTCTCACTAGCATTTAATTATAAAACATAGCCATACAGGAGTAGTATTACTAACTTGGGGCTGGGGTTTTTTAAAAGTAAAAATGGAGAACATAGCCAACTAGCTACCACAATTCTGCTATTTTAGACTAGATTATAACAGATTTGCTCTTTTAAACTGTCTTATGTGACGGTGGTGAGGTAATATCTTTTATTGGGCTATCTTCTGTTGGTGAGAGACACAAGCTTTTGAGTTTACACAGAGCTCTTCAGGTAAAAAGCAGCTCTGTAAGGTTGAAAGCTTGTCTCTCTCTCCAGCAGAAGGTGAATAAAAGACATTACCTCACCCACCTTGTCTCTCTAATATCCTGGGACTGACATGACTACAACAACACTGGCTTTTGTGACATTTTTCTAGTATTTTTAAGTACTTTTTTTTTTTTTTTTTTGCAAGGTTAGTGAGAAGTGGCTTTTTGCTGTTTCAAGCTGGAAGTTGGGGAGTCCCCACTTTATTCATAGTAGTAAAGCTGTGGGCCCAGTAATCAAGTGAGATGTGATTTATTTCAATGGAAATAGCATGTGCTTGCCTCCCAGCATTATCCCCCTGAAGTGTATTCACTGACAAACTGCCCAAGATGAAGTGAGATTATATAAATTGTGCAAAATCCAGGATTTGAAATAAATGGGAACATTTTTCGCAATGAACACTGAAAATGGTTCCTACTTTTATTTTAAGTCACTTTATGCCAAATGTTGATTCAGTGGTGTTCTGGTCACTCCTGAAGTATACCATTCCTTTTTGGAAAATGGGTGGTTACCTTGGTCTGTGTACTTTTATTTGGTAATGTTTGAGACCTGCAAATACTGATCTTGTTCCTTTGAATGACCAAATAAGAGCTGCAGGCACTGAACCTCTCTCAGAATAGGACTTACTAACCTTGTCTTCACATGGAAAAAGGTGATTGCGTGTTTTTTTTACCAACTTTTAAAAAAACACCCTTTTCTAGTGAAGACATAGCCAGTGAAAGATAATTATAGTTTGTACTGAATGCCCTCTGTCCTTTAGTTGTCACTTAACATATCCTGCTGGTGCCCTGTTTATAGCATGCTTACACATCAATTTTAAATTTCTTACTAATAATTACAGAACATGTCACAATGTTAGTTGTGAATAAGAAATTGTTATAAGTAATTTCAATAGTATTCAAGTTGTATGAGAGGAACTGTCAACTCCATGTGGTGAAAATACTTAAGCATGGCTCATTCCGAACATGAGGGTACAATCAACTTAAATATCACACCTCTGAATGTATCTGCTATAGTTTTAAGTAACTAATATTACTAAAACTGAAAGATTTTCAGTTTGTTTCCCCTCGTAACTGCAACTTTTACATAGTAACTAAGAATAAGAAAAACACTTGGGAAAATGTGATTGTAAACTCACAAATTAACAGGAAATCAGGGTTAAGTGCATTATCTGAAACTGCTTATATTTTTAAATTAAAATTCAAGTTGATTATCCCTTTAAGGTAACTGAAGCCCTACTACTCGTCATTTAATTATTATAGAAATGAATGTGAGATTGTATTTCCACAAAAACTTTAAAATAACAGGTTTTTTTAGCTGTTTGCACTTGCCTTATGCCTTACAGCTTTCACCACATGGAGAACGCTTGAAACCAATCTACCTTCTTAGAGATATTTCTGCTTTTATAACTTTTCCATATTTTTAGTAAAATACATGTTAATTGTTCTATTATCATAACTATCATCGTAATTAATGGAATGCTACAAATAATAATGAAAACACAGAAGGCATAGATTTGAGTTTCTGGCCTCTTGTATTCCCTTTTTAAGTGCATTAAGTGTATTTTTTATCATGTGTATGCCAAAAATATGTGGCATGACTGCTACAGGAATTACAACCCTGAATCTGCTGGCTCCCATGCACTCTCAAAATCCAAACTTGAATGAAGGAAGGAAAAATGTGAATGAATATAGTAGCAGATACAGGGAAAGGGTGGGGGAGTTACAATCCTAAAATAAGCCCCCTCTGAAATTCAGATTTAGAAAACTATGTAGATGTAAAACATTGGATAAACAAATTTCCAATTAGAAATTTTTGCTCTTTCCATAAATGGGATGTGCAGTGGTATGAAACTAATACAATCCTTGACAGATTCACTCTTGCTTAGAGTTAGGGGAAGAAGGACCCAACTTCTCTTCTGCTACCCTTCCCCTCCAGCCATAGCACAAGTAGAAACTTGCCCTGCCTTTGCTGCTCCTGTGCATAGCAAGCCTCCAGCAGACATCTTAATACAGAGGGGAGCATAAAGCAATACAAGTATGAAGAGAGGAAAAGTCAGACTGGGAAAAGCAAAACCAAGCAAACTAGAAGCTGAAAAATGTAAGACTCAACTGTGGGAGAAGCTTGCACCAAGATGAGCAGAGATTGATAAAGATATAGTGGGGAACTATCTGATTCTCTGCTCCATGGGCTTCTAGTATTTGAGGCAATATTCTCTGACTGTTAAGGGAGTGCTTCCTTTCTTGCCAAGTGAAGGAGTAGTGTTGACAAGCTCTACTGGAATCATGTCCAGTTTTCCTCGGTCTTCTAAGGATTATTGCAGTAATGTGTGCGCTCTTTAGAGATGAGGGGGAATAGATTCTTCAAAGACTCCCAGAAAGGAACCTGGGGAGAATGTATAGAAAGATTGACTGAAACTAGGGGTTGGGCAAAGAAATGGCATAGAATCATGACTTAGGTTGACAGAATTACAGGAGAGAGCGAACAAAATCCAAAGGAGCCTAATGAGAGAGAAGCCAATTGCTTAATTTAGGATGTAGATATTAAGCAATTATCTTTTTCCTCTTTTTAGGTTTCCTTCTCCTGTGATTTTTTTTTAAAGGAATTCCACTTAGTTATGGTTACCTCTGCATTTGTATGAACCAGTCTGTTGCCAACGTTTGTAATAGTCTTGGCACTGTTAAATGGTTTAACATGTTCCACCTCTGATGTTGTTGCACTGGGTAATATAGGTAAAGTGACTCATCTTTTTGAGGCATGACTTTCTTGGATAAAATGTAAGCTTAGAAATTATGCCATTAAAATGAGTGTTGGGAGTTCACACAATAGTATTGCTCTTTGTCTGGAAGTTTGAGACCCACAAAGAACTATAAATTTGTTTAGAAATGAGAGCTTAGTTTATGGAGAATATAGCAAAGTCTGTATGAACTACATACAGGACAATGTTCTGTGTTAACAAGTGGATTAAGGCTTTTGGTCAAACGTCACTAAAGGAAGCAAATTCTCAAATTCTTCTGAAGTCTAGTGGTTTTAAAACTAGGATTATAGAAGCAATGGGAATTTTTAATGCTCAATATTTTTCTGTGCCAGGCCTAAAAGAAGTACATTTGGAAAACCCTGAGTAAGTTGAGCTAGGTTTAGGAAGCCTCATCTCCAAGACATTTTAGCCTATACTGATTTTATCACTGTTGTGCATAAAAGGAACACTGTTGTAAAAGGAAATTGTGTTTGAAGCGACAACTAAGTTCTGAATTTTTTTAAAAAATTAACTGGCTGAATTGATTCATAGAAACTTAAAATGATGCAGAGTTCTGGGATGGATTAAGATTTTTTTCTTTAAATGGAGTAGTGAGTACAGATTAAATAATGTTCACAACTAATTAGAAAAATCCTATTAGTTTTCATTGCATGAAACTGTAAAGCACTACTCCCGGTAAATACTGCTTAGTGTAGAAGACTTAAGGTCTGCTTTTATTTCTTCATAGCTAGGTAGTATAGTTGATTACATTTTCACAAATATAAGTGGAATATCTGACTTCTAGCATAAGTGCCATTGCTGTTGATTTGAAATAAATTCTCATTTAACACTTCATAATAATATTTTAAACATTAATGGTAGTCACCGTAAACAAACTCACAGCAAAACAAGCTTTCCTCTGGGTTCTGTGGAAGTGGTGGTTTCAACTAAAATTAAAACTAATTTGGCTCAGCTAATGACTATCCAGTATGAAAACACCTTTTCGTATGAATTTCCAAACACTGGGAATATAAAGTTAAAAAGAAGGGGGGAAAAATCCTTAGAATTGACAAGAGTGGGAGTAATTTTTGGTCCCAAAATGTTATTAATCGGTTGCTGATAGGTGAAACATGGCTCAAAGTTTAGATTTTTTTTAAATAAAATAGCAAGCGTTTTCCAAATTGGCTATCAATAGGAAAGTTTCCACGAGCTTTAAAACAAAAAACTTCCCCAACCAATATTTCAAAACTAACATTCCTCTCCAGTGTTTGCAACCCAAATGTTACAGCCTTGTGATTGTGTATGAAAGTTGAACGTGGCACTGGCTAGAAACTTTTAAATCATAAAATGTAAGTAACTAGGTTATATTCATTATCCATATTGAGAAAAATACAAGTAGTAAACAATGGTATAAATAGTACATTAGATTTTGAGAACCAGAATTAATGTTGATATGCACAATTGCATCTTCAGTTTGTGTGCAGAATTACCATGGTTGCATATGGAAATACAAAACTTGCATGTGCGGTCAGTTTGCAGGCAAACTAAACATGCACACACCGAACTTTTAAAATCACGCCTTCAAAATTGTTATAATCGTGTATATTCGTGGAATTAGTGACATAAGGGAACATTAAAGGTTAAGTCATTTAATCTACAGCTGAGTTGTACTTTTGAATTCAAAAAGATTATCGGTTTACTCAGTTTAACTAGATGTGTGTGCAGTGGTGACCTTTTGACACTTAACCATTTTTTTGTTGATTAAGATCTAAATCTGTGGCTAAAGAAGTGTGAAATATAATATCCCTTGACATTTTTCATGTCAAAATGACCGGTAAATCTTCAATTCATCCATTGCACACTTCATTTTAATTAGGTATAAATAGAGAATGCACAGTTACCCAATACTAAGACTGATTTGACATCCATGTAAAAAGTAATAGAAAAATTGATAGATCCAAGTCTTGAATTGCATATATAATAAAAAAAAAGTCCAAAAACGTAGCATTTTTTTCTAGTTTCAGTTTTGGCACTAGATTTTATCCTGGAGTTTTAAAATATTCTTCATCCTGTTCTTTTTCTATTAAGGTTAATGTTGAAGAAGGAAAATGCGGAAGTCGTCATTTGACAAGTTTTATAAATGAGAATTATTTGAAGCTCAGGAATAAGTGAAGCTGAAATTTGAAAAAAAAAAAAGAAAGTGAATGCATGCTAATTATCAGACCAGAAGTCCCACTTATAGAATATTGAGCAATTTGTGTGAAGTGGGGAAGATGAAAGAAGTCAGAATTTGAAACGGAAGAATGAAGAAAAGGAATAAAAATGAAGTTAAGATAAGAAGTAATCTGGAATCTGAAAGCACTACGCTAAGTAATTACTAGTCTGTTTATGTGTCCCTGTATATTTTGCTAAAAATGCATGCATTATCTGTTTAATAGAGAAAGCACATGCAGGGTAAAGTGCCTACCAGGGGAAAAAACTTCTTAAAATCTAGGCAGTTCTAATTTCAACTGCCCGGACACATAGTTGAGATGCAAATTTTACCATTTTTTTTCACTGGAGCTTGTTTACAGAGTTTAGATCACCCAGAAATTGTGTACAAATTAGACTTTCAATATCTGCATGCAGGAATCCCGTTCTGCTTCCAGAAGCGGAAGTGCCCATGGGTCCGGCAAGTCTGCAAGGCACACTCCTGCAAGATCTCGATCCAAGGAGGACTCCAGGCGATCCAGATCAAAATCTAGATCCAGGTCTGAATCTAGGTGAGTTTACCTTCAACACAGACATGTCTGTCTGAATTTGTTTGACAGTGGTGGGGTGGAAGCTATTCAAGCTAAGCCTGAATCTGGTACCAAAAGTTTAAAACAGACCTACAGAAGATTTGAATAAAAACAATCTTGTGCCATTTCAGTTGCTGTATGACATATAAAAATAAGTGTGAGATGTGAAGACTTGCTTTTCTTTCAACCTCAGGTATATCAAGTTAGGTCTTCCTTATTTTTTTTCTGGAAGATCTCCTGCTGTCTTTTCATGTACGGGCTCACCACTTCATTTAGGGGTTGTGTGTTATCAGTTTAACAAAATGTTTCCTGTCTCTCAAATATTATGCCATTTATAGTTAAATGTCGTCAAATTGCTAAATGGTCTGACTAAAACTCCTTCCCCTCTCAGCTTTCACTCTCTTGACTCTTATGATGTCATTGCACTAGTTCATCAGTCACCATAGCATCTTCCATGGCATATGGCCTGAATTCAAGATTTAAATAGAAAAGCAGAGAAGGGAGACTGGGGGAGGTAGGTTTTACAAACTACACACCTTTCAGACTGTCTTAATACATTAAACGGTATCTTTTTTTAAAAGCACAATTCCCAATTTTTTTGTCTTTGTACAATAAGCCACCTTTATGTACATTAAACAGTGTTCTGATTCCCAATTTTTTAGTAGTAACCTGTTCAGAGGATCTGCTTGTATGTTCCCACCCAAAAAACATGGCGCATGAGTTGCTCCTACTGATAAATATCCAGCTTGCTCTCAAGTGCATTAATACAGCCTCATCATATGTACTTGCATAATACACTGACAGGTGTAAAGCAAGTGTTAACGTTAGTACAATAAACTGAAAAGATTATTTTTAAAATTCCCTGAGAGCTTTGTAAGACTTATCAAAGATTGGGAGAGGGAAGTAACCTGTATATATTGCTGCTGTTTTAAGATGTAATTAGTGCCACATTAACATTGTTTGAGACGTATCGCCCTACAAAACAATCTGAGCTGCCAACTTCCTGCTGTCACTGGCAACAAAGTCCCTCTCAAGGAAAGTAGTTATGGTATGAGACATAAAGTACTGTTATGGATTAAAAACTTAAACAGTAGGAATAAATTTGCCGCTTTCAGTATCACAGTGGCTTAACGGTACCCAAAGGGACTATATGAGAAATTGGTGCTTCATAAATTATTTAGAAAGGGCTGAACAGTAAATCTGCAAAACTTGTAAATAAGACTTGCGTGTATGAATAGGTACTGATCTACATATTCAATGCTAACAAATAGAAAAATAACTTGAACTACTCATACATGTTGCTAGGATTCTAAATTTAATTGTGAACACTTGGGAAAGACTTGGGTGTTGCTGAGCAGAGGTGGTTTTCATTGAGCTGTTCATACATGCTTTTATACAGGAAAAAAAAGTTAGTGTTAGGCTGTATAAAGAATTCATAGAAAAAATACGGAAAACATGCCATTATGTATATCAGTGGTACACCTTTGCCTGGAATACTGTTCTGGTGACCTTGCCAAAAAAAAATGGAAAAGTTCAGAGAGGAGCAACAAAATGCTTAGGGGTGTGGAGAGGCTTCTGTATGAAGTTATTTAATTTCTTCTCTGAAGAGTCCAATAAGGGGACATGATAAATGTGTACAAAATAACGAATGGCATACAATGGTAAATCCTACACGCCTGTTTACACTTTACTGTAATAAAACAAGGGGGAATCAACTAAAATTGAAAAGCAAAATGAAAACTCCTCTTTACACAGTTTATAATTAACCTGTGGAACTCATTGCCATGAGAGATCTGAGGACAACAGGAGGATTCAAAAATCCTTGGATAAGAATATCAGTTAATTTGTATTTTGTTGTTCATTAATAAGAAGTAGCCAAATGTTGAAAGGAACTAATATAAATTTGGAGACTTACTGAGTTCTTATGGTTGATACTGCAGCTTTAATGTTGCCACAATATTGGCTTTTAATCTCGTGGCTTTTAAAGAAAATAAGAAATCAATAACTATTGAGCTTGGGAAGATCACAAGCGTTATAATGGAATTTATAATCAGCCTACTGGCTTTACAGCATGCCCCCTCTCTCATTGGGAGCTTTTGACCACTGTGGCTTCATGATCTTAGAACAGAGGCACCTGTAATAAACTTTAAATGCCTTGAACTGGAAATACTCAGTTTTCAGAGTTTATGAACTCCACTGGCTTAACCATCTAACTTCAGTAAAATTACAGCCTTCTGTTAAGGTGTGCTTGGGAGCCAAGGTACCTGCATTCCATTTCCAGCTTGGTCAGATTTTGAACGTGGTCATTGGCAAGTCATTTTAAATGTGATTCTGGTCAGAAACTAAACAGCCCTACAAACTTAGCTTTAGTTCTGAGAGCTAGACTGGGTTCTTTCTGACACAACTGTAGAAGAGAGAGGCAATAATCTGATAATGCACAAAGTGATAATTGTGCAATTTCATTGTCTTCGAATGGTGCTCTTTGACACCTGTATGAGCAAAATGCCTTCAGCTGGTTTGTACAAGCGTATATGATTGGTGCTAAGGCCGTGTCTACACAAAATTAGATCAATTTAACTACGTTGCTATGGGTTGTGAAATTTCATGCCCTGAGCATTGTGGTTAGGTTGACCCAACTCCAGTGTAGATATGGCTACGGCCTGTCAGATTAACTCTTTATCAGTGGTTCTCAACCGGGGGATACATACACCTAGGGGTACGCACAGGTCTTCTGGGATTATATCAGTTCATCTAGATATTTGCCTCGTTTTACAATAGGCTACATAAAAAGCACTAGAAAAATCTAAAAACTAATATTTCGTACAGACAAAATGATAGAGCAGTTTTTCAGTAATAGTGTGCTGTGACATTTTTGTATTTGTCTGATTTTGTAAGCAAGTAGTTAAGTGAGGTGAAACTTAGGGTACACAAGACAAATCAGACTCCTGAAAGGGATACAGTAGTTTAGAAGGATGGAGAACTACATCAACAGAAGAACTTGTGGCTGTGCTGCTGCAGTGTAGATATGCCATTAGTAAACAGTTCTGAGCACAGGATTTTTGGCTTTCTTGGCATTGCAATGTGAGCAGAATAAAAGCAAAGTGGGTATAAATCTGTTATAAGACAGGAGTTTTTCAGCTCAGTGGTCCATCTTGTCCAGTGATGTACAGCTCATTCTTTGAAGAGGGTTAACTCCATTGTTAATTATGGTCTGTGGGCCGGCATATATGTTTAGGATTAAATACTCTCTCGACCTGCAGAACTTCCAAAGATCAGGGTAGAATATGGCATTCATGTAGCAGCTAGACCTCTAGTTACTAACCCTTATTTGTTCAGTACCTTATTCTCACATTCAGTGAGAGAGAATGCTCATAAATTTGACCACCATTATTTCTGCCCTCTATTGCTTTCTGTAGTCTCCATTGTTTCTTGCCCTCTTCTGTTTCACATCTTCTTTCCTCTGGATTTCCATCCCCGCAGCAACTTCTGAAACGCACCCCCATGTAGGATTCACTGCCTACCCTCTTCCCAGCTTCATGGACTAAATTGTGATCACATTTGTTAACATTAATGTGATAATGAGCTCTCAAATTAGCATCCCAATGAGACTAATTTAAAAATTGCTTTGAATGTAATTTGCAGAATGAATGGCATGTGAGAGGGTGGTTGCCCAGTCCTGACCTATTCTGATATCCTGCCACAGACTGTGGACACTGCTAGATGCTTCAGAAGATGCAAAAAACCTGTTCTTAAGGAAATTTCTTTCTAACCTGACAATTCATGGTTGGATTATGCCCTGAAGCATGATTTATTTTTATTTTTTTCAAGGTGACTGTAGCATATTCCCATTTGTAAGATTCTCCTCAGGTGGTTCAGCTTTGGGAAATTTCTAGAAAAGCAGTGCTTTCTGGGACCACCTGAACTCTCCCTAGAAGTACTGAGTGTTCAGAGAAAGGGTTATGAAGTTGTGTGCTTCCCATCTACCTTGGCTTTTTTCCTCCTGTGGCAAGCTGCAGATGGAGGGAACCTTTTTTTCCATGACAAACTTCTTTTTTCTTTGATTCCTTACGAATTTTTTGTGGGTGAGACTGGCATCAGAACTGGAAGTCACCACAATCCAAGAGAAGACGTGCCACCTGTTTTTGTCATATTGCATTGAAAGATGGCTTTGCTTGACGATGACAGCTTGTTGAACCTTGTTTGAGACACCAGACAACCCCACCATCTGCACCGGTTGTCACCAAGAAGGCAGATTATTTGCACTAGGTCCTGCAACAGGGATTCCACTATGCCTTTCCACACCTGATTCCTGGTTGTGTCGGCAGATATCAGTAATGTTAGGGGTTCAAGAGTTTCCCAGGGTAGACTTGATTTAAATCAAATTGATTTAAATCACTAGTCAGGAAGACTCGATTTAATCATGGATTTCTACATAAAAGTGCAGTCTTGTTGGTTTTTATAACCTTAATACATATTCTTCGCATCTCAGAGATGTAGGTTTCATTTTTAGAAGGTACACACTATACATTTTTTAAGTGATTTATTTTGAAAACTTTTCAGATTAGTTTTACAGCTATATCAGAAAATGAATGATTGTTTGGTTATTTTATTTACCAAAGGTAATTGAAGCAGATAGTTCGCCTCCGAGGGACTTCATATATATCTCCAATTCAACAGGTTAATCATTAATAGTTGGAGGATTTTCTTGCCATGCTGTGTTAGGAGGACATCACCAGGCAGACATTTTAAATTGTTTTAACTAAAACAGTGTTATGTATTCTGGATTTTTTTTTCTTCATCAGAAAACATATATTTTAACAAAACAAGCATATGAATTTTTGAATTTAGTTAAACCTTCAAGTTTTTTAAAATCAGGTTTGTTTTTGTTAAAATTGTTTAAAATAGTTAAATGAAATATTAAAAAAAAAAATTAACTGTCAGCCAGGTCAGCATGAGAAATTTAAAATATTGGCTTCTGCAGCTAACTCAGGCATCTTCACCTTCATTTTCCTGTTTGTTCACAATCTGGAAAAGAAAACCAAGTTTTCCTGCTTTTTCAGGTCCCGCATAATTTCTCAATTTGGAATTAATTATACCAAAGGAAGAAAATATTCTTTCTACACAGGCAGAAGAAGCTACTGCTGTTACAAGAGAGATTATCACTTCAACAGTCTCTGAATCCAAGTGCTTAACTGACTTCCTCCAGTTCACTGGTGTGACTTTCTTTAAAACATCAGCAAACATATATTTCTTGAATGGTTCACCCTTAGCTCTGAAGTTTATTATAGTTGGCATTATGGGGGGATGATTGGATGTCCATGTCATAGCCAACTCCTCTTCAGCAGTTAAGGTTTGACCCTGGTACTGAGTATTGAGAATATTTGCAAGACAATGAGTTGGAGATAGTGCTTGTCCCATTCATTTTTTTTTAGGGCTTGTAATTTAACTCTGCCATTGCATATTTCTCTTTTTAAGATCTCACTCAGTTCCTTCCAGATTTCAGCAGCATCAGCAATCAAACAGCTATTTCCCTGCATTTTGTTCAAGGCTACTGAAATAGGCTTCAGGGTACTCAGCATGTGTTCAACATTTCTCTTAAGTCCAATGTTGAGAACTTTGGCTGTGACAGTGCCATCTATTTTTTCAGTTTTGTGAACAAACTGTTATCAGATTAGGCCAGTTCTTGAAAACTCAAAACAGTCCACTATTGAGTTCCATTGCACGTCTTGTGGGAGAGTTAGCTTGGTTCCTCCGACTTTTTTCAGAGCAACTGCTGCAAAGTGGTTGTTACAGACGTATTTTGCAATTTCAACAACATTAGCCTTTATTTCTGGCACACTGAAGTCTTTGGCTAGGAGGTGCATCAAATGAACACTGCAACCATATGTTATTAGCTTGGGACTCTCTTCACTCTCTCCTAAATTTTTTCTCACCTTGGATACATTTGCAGCATTGTCTGTGACCAAGCTGCATACTAGACATTTGAAATTTTTTTTTTCCAGAGTTTGTTCTAGCTTTTACTGCTACTTCTTGTAAGTATTCTGCTGTTGTGTGCATTTCCTCATGTATCAATTGTTTCTCTAAGGAATTCATTCCCTTCTTCTGTTGTCACACAAGCACATACAACAGAATCATTGTGGACATTGCTCCACCCATCAAGACTCAGGTGAACAATTTTACCTTCTAGACCTTTTGCACACTGCTCAATTTCTCTTCCATGCACTTTATCCAGCAATTTGCCTGCGACATCTGCTTTGTTGGGTGGACTGTATCCTGGTCTTAATGACTGAACCATGTTAATGAAGTGTAGGTTCTCAATCATACGGAAAGGAGAGTTTGTTGCATAAGCAAACTGGGCAGTTTTTTCATCAGTTACCTCTTTCTGTAATCAGCTGCTTCTTATCACAAACTTATCTCTGGTTGTTTCTGGATGATGGAGACTTCTTCCTTTTTTGTGCTACGGGTGATATACTGTGGCTATATGACATACATGATGTGACTGAAACACTGTCATTGGCAGATAACTCTGAAACTATAGAAAACGATGGTGACCTTGAAGGTGGATAGTCTTCAGAATCCTGTATGTTGAGGATGGATTCTCCTAAACAAAATAAGTCAATGCAGTTATTTATTATTACCATACTGCTCATTTAGTATTACTCATTGCATTCACTGACAATCAGTACTACTTTAAAGGTGAAATTAGAAAAGGAAGATTTGCCTATTTCAGCTTTTTATTTTTTATCATAACTGCACTTAAAATGATAGTACCATAGAATAACTATTATATTTTTTTGCTCAAACATGAGAATTCAAGACTAGTCCAGAAAGAAGACAGACAGTCCTTAAGAAAGAAGTATGAAATAAAGTTTACCAACCTGAAGATCCTGCATTTTCAGACATGTTCCTTTCATCTTCAGTGCAGCTTCTTCCTGAGAAGGAGCACTTCTCATGATGTTTCATTCGGGCAACCAGGCCCTACATTTCTTTGTTGCACTGTTTGCATTTTGCACGCATGCCTGTCTTACCCACAGGTAGAGTAACTTCATTAAAATATTCCCAAACTGGGTCTCTTTTACGGCCTGCTGCCATTATGGGTTTTTCCTTCTAGTGAGAGAATGGTATGATAGATCTTAAATCAGTGAAGGCTACACTCAGACCTCAAGACTTCTGGAATATGGTGCTCAACCAGTTTCACTTTTGTTTCTACTGCCTGTCCCTCCCTTCTCACATTTATCTCCAGACTTCTCCTTGTCCAGATCTATTCCGCCCCCAACAATTTTAGAAAGAGGTAAGGGATTGACTCTGTGTATATACATTTGTAGAGGGACAATAGGGTTGAGGTCTTTTATTTCTCACCTCTATATATTTAAAAATATTTTTGCTGTTAACAAGTATGTTATCTCTGGAGACACAAACTTGCAGTTTGAGAATTGCAAAACTAAGCAGCGCTGATAGTGCTCAGTCTAGAAGATACCAAGTCCCATTGGGTAGATAGAAAGATTAACCTAAATCTATACAGAAGCCCCTGGAACCCCATAAGATTAGGTCCCTAATCCATGAACTATTGGAACTCATTTACAAACCTTTTCTTAAACATTACAATAATATATTGTCTCATACTATAGAATTAGAATTTATAATCCGGATTCCATGATGCGATACATTATAGCTCAAAGATATCTTAATTAAAATTCTCTTTAGGGAGGTTTTTTCCTCAAAAAGCATTTTATCAAAAAATCCAATTTAAATAAAAAAATTCAGATTTGATTTAAAAAAAAAAGCATTGATTTTTATCCACCTGTTTCTGACAGATGCCAGGAAGCTTGACTTGGCATTTTCCATGTCACCAGTGACTAAGGTATTTTGATATCAGTTGCAGGTTTGGGATCAGGTATTCCCTTTTTTTGATCCATCTTCACAGTGCCCATTAAGACTGTAACTGATGGGTCACTCTGTTCCAGGGCATGCACTCCATGCTTTCTGGATACCATCAGATAAGTCAGAACTGTGACATTGGGCATTGTCAACTGAGCTTAGATCAAGTTGTCTTGCTTGTTGGTTTAGTCACAAGCCAGCGTAGGAAACCTTCCTTTTTTAATGGCAAGCTTTGCCTAGAAATAAAACTCAAAAGAAGGACTAGATCTGCAGCACCATCTAAGGGGTTGCTCCAACTTGAACAAAGTTAGCTCTCTCCTCCCCCCTCCATTCCCTTTTGGATGAAGGGTATTACTTCTAGAATCTATCTCCATTACCCCTTCACCAGAAGTCTCTGCAACTGAGTATAAAGACACTTGAAACAGGTGAAGTTTGGCTCATATTTTTTCAACATCGATCCAGTTTCAAATTTGACAGGTTGCCCAATAGTCTAGACCAATTTTGCATTTCCTTTAGTCCCTTCTTGTCCCCTGTCCTTTTGGAAATTGTTTAAGTCACAAAAGGGAATATGCAGAGACTACTTTGAAGAGAGGTTGACCATCAACTTCTATTCTTCAAGGGCGTTTCTCAACTACAAATTTCTTAAACATTGCTGTTGAGGGGTCAAGTAAGGTAATATGCTGAATCCTATGTTAGTCAGTGTAGACATGGACAGGTTGTGGTCAGCACTATATTAAGCTAATTCCCTGCTTAGTTAAGTTCTAACACAAGACAAAGCTCAAGCAGTGTTACCTGGCTTCATCGCCCAACTTCCCCTTTTTAGTTAACGGTTCTACTGTCTTAAGAGCTCTAGAAGGTTTAATGGAAGGAATTAAAGCAGATTGGGATTGCACAGCTTCTTATGATCTCTGAATATTCAATGCTGAAAGAGGGCCTTTGCACTGTCCCAACAAGTACTGCTTTTCTGGAAAGGTTCCAGAAGCTCAGTTGCACAGGGGGTCCATACCACGAGTGTGACTACAATGGCAACAGTCAAAACTACGATTAGTGGTGAGTTTTTAATAGCTAGAGTAACTGGATTTTCTCATACTCAATATAACTGTCTAAACTTTTTCAACTCCCACTTAGCTCTTTATCTTAATGCCTTTTGGCCAAGTGCTGCATGGTTTTATACTGTGATGATGATTTCCTTACAGTTCTTAAAGTAGTTGTTTTTCAGCTTCTTTAAGTAGCCTCTTGTATTGAGGATAAATAGGAGTACCTGGTTTATCTTTCAATGTTTTATAAACCTCTTTCATGTCCCCCTCGGGAAATGAACAATGGTCATCTCCCCGGTCTTGCCTCATTTTAAAAAACAAAACAAAAAACCTTTCTGTGCTTGCAGTCATATTTGTATCTCATATCTCTGGTCCCCTTCTTTGTTGTTTATTTGTCTAAGAAGGTGCCATTTTCCCTCTTCTTTTTGTGGAAACATTCGTTCATCTTTTGGAATTAGATTATGCATGAACTGCTTCAAACCAACAATTATGGACAACGGGGTTGAAATGGAGTTTGGAATTCTGTTTTTGCAGTGGAAATTATATGGGGCCTGATATAGTGATGAATACCCTAAAGTAATCTAATCTGACTGTAAAGATTGAGTTGAGAAACTTGAACTGGTGATGAAATAGGTATGTGTATTGCCCTACAAGATGTAGTACAACATGATTTTTAAGTTACCTATTTTCTATTTATAGGTAATTTTTATTTGATTTCCTCATGTTAATGTGTAGTTGCAACATGGTAACCCGTCAGAAGTAACTTAGTTCTTTCTCTGCACAGATCTAGGTCAAGGAGGAGTTCTCGTAGACACTATACAAGATCACGCTCTCGTTCCCGCTCTCACAGGAGGTCCCGGAGCAGGTCTTACAGTCGGGATTATCGACGACGACACAGTCACAGCCATTCCCCTATGTCTACTCGTAGGCGTCATGTTGGAAACAGGGTAAGACTGTTACTTTAACACATTGGGATTGTTAAATTTAGCTGTTTGTGGGTTTATTGCAATTTTTAATATGTTTGTCCTCCCCCTTGAACTAAGGAATCTATAAAAGCAATCTGCTTCCATCTCTTCTCAGATTTGGAAACTAAATTTATTTTCGTGGTGTACTACATTAATAAAAATTCACAGTGAAACATGAGAAGTTTTGTTTGTAACTATAAATTATCACATTTTAAATGTTACATTATGATGATTTGAATAATGTGTGGAAGAAATTTGTGATCTTAGGTATTTAAGTTTTGTCTTCTGTGTGTTTCGTTTACTATGGGGGGTAACTCATACTTCAGTACATTAATGTTTGGATATTCCTTATTTGATCACATTTGAGCTTGTAATTTTTAAAGTTTCACAGTGCTTACAGTAACTTAAGGTGCCTGTTCACTGAAAGTTGTACGTTAATGTAGACCTTTTTCTAAACAAATGTTAATTGACTATTAACACAGTCAATTAAATTGAGATGGTAGTTCTCTCTTAAACAGGTCTGATTGACAATTACCTTTTGTATGTAGGTTTCAAAATTAATAAACTAGATTTGTTGTATCAGTCTCTTGAAATACACAGCATTTTGTCATAGATTCAGACACCTTAAACCCTGAAGCTTTCTATTAAAATCTTTTAAAGGGTACAGTCAAAGTTGGTAGGCCCTTTAATTTATCTGCCTTGTTTACAAAGTCCATGTAATTTTTGTTGCCAAACGAATGCTTTTTTCTTCTACTTAAAAAAAGCTACCAATACAGTCCTGACTCAAGAACATCCCTACAATAACAAATAAGTGTACATACCCACTTGAGATATAGGCTTCATTTTTGAGTTTCCAAAGTTTCCTAATCAGGAGGACACTTGGAGGGGAGGTTGGGGAATGAAAACCGCCTTGATGTCTTCAATAAACAAAAACAAATCAGCTAGACTAAAAAGTCATGTTCATTCTCAACTGTGTAAAATGAGGACTAAAATAAATGCCAAACTACTCCAATATAGAGGTGCTCGCAGACCAATATACAGGTATTTGTATTCACCAGCAGCACCCTTTTCTGTGGCTAGACTATTGGGCGCTTCCAGAGAGTACCCATTTCTGGAAATAAAGT
Organism: Chrysemys picta bellii; assembly: GCF_011386835.1. Taxonomy (NCBI): domain Eukaryota; kingdom Metazoa; phylum Chordata; order Testudines; family Emydidae; genus Chrysemys; species Chrysemys picta. The sequence goes on along the minus strand of NC_088799.1, from coordinate 50,202,908 downwards.
TGTGATGCCACTACAAAGTTTGGCACGGGAATTGTGTGCTCCTCTTGTGGTGAGAAATGCAAAATATGTTTTTGTGAAAGCTAAGTCTGACATGTCTGTTGTAAGTAAAACTAGCTTCTTAGATAGCAATAGATTTTTATCTGTCTTGAAGTCATGCCAAATCAACGCATGTTTATAAAGTCACTGCATTGCTGAAAGTTTGAAAGGAGAAGCTTTTTTTATTCTTCTAGGCAAATCCTGACCCAAACTGTTGTCTCGGTGTGTTTGGATTAAGTCTATACACCACAGAAAGGGACCTGAGAGAAGTGTTCTCCAAGTATGGCCCAATTGCTGATGTTTCCATTGTGTATGACCAGCAGTCTCGGCGTTCAAGAGGATTTGCATTTGTGTATTTTGAAAATGTTGATGATGCAAAGGAGGTAAGCTGGAATATATAACACTTTTAAAATTTGCAATTCCCAACTGTTAAAAACTTATTCCTGCATAACTAGTACATAGCCCTGTAAAATGTGTTGTTTTTTTTAAACCTTTGTTTGAGACCATGTAGAAAAGGAATTAAGGTACAGTATTCATTAATATTTGAAACTGCTATAAGGAAAATATGCACCTGGACAAAAACAAGAATAGCAATCTTGGAAGCATTGGCATTTGTTTTCTGTAGTCTATTAACGATTCTTCAAAATAACTGATGGGCTTATGAATGTATTTACTCAAACTGATTTGACCAAGTGGTTAAAAAGCAAGCTTCTGAAAGGAATGATTTAGTGATCAATATTTCAAATACCACAGGTTAAAATTTCAGTATGGTCAATTCAGCCTCTACGTTAGTGAGAAATAAATAGTTCCACACAGCTGGTTATGTTTTTGACCAAAGCTGCTTTTTCCTGCTGGTTGGTTGTTGCATTTCACTAGTATTGTTTGTATGAATATAATTGTAAATTGCTTTGTGATTCTCTGGGATGAATGAAACACTATTTTAGTATTTAAATCAACTGAATGGAGGATTTTAATATGTAATCAGGCTTACAAACCAGTTAACTTTTAATTCTCCCGTGGGGTGCATTTGATTTTGGATGTAGGTCTTGGCAAATGGGTAAATATATATGATAGTCTTAAAACAATATTTTAAAAGGTTTATATGGTTTTAGTTTTTATATTAGAGTAATTAATCAAATATGTGCCCAAAGCCACAATCATATTGTGTTTAAAATACACATTGAAACAAAATTTCAAATGTCAATAAATAAAAATGAACACCTTTTCGGAGCACTTGGAGACTAGAACCTGACCATGGCAGTTAGACTATTAATGTTGCCCATTCACAGCTGGAGGTGAAAGTAACTTACACATATCCCAGAAGACCAACTCTATTCATCATATAAGAGCTATAAGCCATCTTGAGGAATTATTAGATCCTGTCCCTTGTTGGTATCTCAGAACAAAATAAAGGTGTGAGTTATGCTTTAAACAAAAATACAAGGTAAATCTCCAGTTGTACCAGAGTTGCCCTCCTAAATACAAACTCAATTTGAAGATGCGTGTACTGTTACCCCAAGCAAACCACTGGTACCCCCAGCACATTGGTTATAATGGTCGCAACTGGCAAATGGATCCAGTATGAGCTTTGCGCCAATGAAACATGCATCAGGAAAATAACCCTTCAGAAGAAGTGGATGCTACCTATAGAGCCTCCAGACAAGCAGTTAAGAAGGCAAGAAACCTAGCTTTAGATACGCTGTATAATGAGATGCACAACTGTTCTCAATTTGCCAAAAAGAAAATATATATGATCTCACGGACAAGAAACAAAAGGAAGATGACAAAGTGAACACATCATTCATAAAGGATGCAGGGGTCTTGTATGTAACTGACAGTGAAAATTCTGGGGGTCTACTTAATGTGGAAAACCCTTTATATGCTGCATTGTCATGCGAAGCAATAATTATGAATGTAGATGCCTTTGAGGTCTGCCCACAAGTCACCTGGAAAAGTAGCAGGTCCAGATGAAATGATGGTGGAAATGATCAAAGCCTTGAGAGAGGCTAGGGTACATTGGCTCACACAAATCCTGCAGTCTGGGAAGAAAAGAGAATTCCATATTGGTACCGATATACAAACATAAAAGTACCTACACAACTGTTTGAAGCTTCTGTCCCACTGTGTGAAACTGAGAATCATAGCTGCATTCTCTGAAATGTGAAGCCCCTTTAAGGACAGAAGCAGTTTCCATTTAGAAAAGGAAAATGGACAATAGATGATTAAGAAGGTGGAGGAAAATATCTAGCATGGTTCATTGGTTGGGCTTTTTTTGGTGGGGGGGGGGGGGAGGACACACGGACACACACACACCTCTCTAATGCTGAGAGGCACTGTAGGATCTTGTCCAGAGGGTGATGGATTTGTATGAGGGTTCCAAGACACAAGAGCCAGTTGCCCTTCCGTGTTTCAAGGAAGGCTTCAAGGTGAAGGTTGGACTCCACCAGGGATTAGTGCTTAGTTCATTACTATTTATAATTGTGATAGACTTCATAGGTAAGTAAATCCAAATTGAAGGTTGTATGAAGATGATCTATACAAATTAAATTTTGCTAATGGCAAGGAAGATTTGGGTCCAGGCAATAGGGAACTAATAAACTATAGTGTCAAAATGAGTAAAGAAGAGAGAGATCATGTGGGTGACTTGCTCAGAACTAAGACAGATGAATATCAACATTGAGGGCCAGCCCCTAAATCAGGTATCTGTATTTATCTTGTGGGGCTGGTTAGTGACAAATAAAGAAATCTGAGAACCATAACCAAGATAGCTGAGCATGGGGGAAGTCTGGTGCAAGGTAAATGGAGTGACTTCTAATAAATGAATGCCCAGATTACATAAGGGGCAACTATAGAAAACCATGGTAAGACCAGCTCTTCTGTGTGAATCAGAGATATGGGTAACCAAAGAGAGGCACTTGAGAAGACTTGAAGTTATTGAAATGAGATGTTTGAGGGGAGACCTTGCAGGACCACATGTGGAAAGATGTCCTCAGGCATGAAACCAAGGTTTGCAGTATCAGAGAAGCTATAAAAGAAGCTGAAATGGTATCAGCATCTACAAGGATGGATGAAAGGCATCCCGTTAGGGAGACATCTGAGACTAGAGTTTGTGAGCTGAGAACAAGAGGACAGCCAAGTAAACGGTGGATAGACTGTAAGGGAAGACTAACTGAATATGGAGCAAGCATTGGACTGGCAAGCTTGGAAAAGACAGATCAACAATACAACCCCAGCTAGTTAGGAAAGGAGAAGTAGTTGATAGAAACTTGTTAGCAGTTATTAGGCTGAAGTTAATTTATTTGCAGTTAAAACTGTCTAAATCATGATTGTTTCACTCCGTATAGGCTAAAGAGCGTGCCAATGGAATGGAACTTGATGGGAGAAGAATCCGGGTAGATTTCTCCATAACAAAAAGGCCTCACACCCCTACACCTGGAATCTATATGGGGAGACCAACTTAGTAAGTTACTTCAGACATTGAATAGCACAAGTGGCATAAAGGAAATGCACATTTAGTTTACCACGTAGTCTGTTTTATTTCGCTAAATTATCTGTGCTCTTGTAGGAATTCAGTATCAACACAATCCTGATTTTTATTTTTTACTTATTTATTTATTGGTGCTTTTTGTTAAAGACTTTCAAAAGTACACATGCAACTCTTGGTATATGGGCATAAAATAGTAGTGCATCTTGATTTGTGTACTTGCACCAAATGTTAAAATCATGCCAGTCAACATTGAGGCTACATATCAGACAACACTGTCAGGAAAAAATGTAATTGATCTAAAAATTCTGTTTTCAGATAAAGCAACCTTTAAAATGTCAAATGATTGCACTTATTAGCAAAGTAACTGCCACTCAGTTTACGAAAATGACAAACTTGTATAGTTATCGTTGAAGCAAATTCCATAACTTTTATTTAATTCTTACTGGTGGGTAACCCTCAAAGGTTGTATGCTTTTTCCAACTGTAAAAAGTCAAGATGCATTTGTGTACAATAATTTAGTGACTTGTAACATTGTGTTTTAGATAACCATAAATAGAAATAAAACTACATGAACTTTTTTCACTTACTGGTAATACAACACTTGAACACTTTTTAAAAAAAAAAAAAAAACCTAATGCACCAAAAATGCATCAATTTCAGTACTTTCTATCCACCTGTCTAATGTTCCTTAATTTAGTCAGTTCTTAACTTGCTTCTAGTTGGCAGATGTGACTCGTCCAGATCTATCAGCATAATTGTTTTCCATGGGAAACGGGCCTGGAAAACCAAGAGGGCATGGGCAGTTGGAGGCCAACAGTAGGAGAGGCCATACCCAGAAATGTTAAACTTGTAGCTTTAAATCTGAGCTTGCGATCTAAAAAGCTTGCATTAAAAATTTTGGTTTCATACCATGAAAGGCACATGAGAACTAAGATCTCAAGTTGAAACACTTGAAGAAAACATTTTTGTCAGCTGACAGCTTTTTTGAAAAGTCAGTTTAGTAGCTCATACATTTTAAGTCACTACTGGAGGTTGGACTAGATAGCCTCCTGAGGTCTCTTCCAACCCTAATCTTCTATGATACTGGGCTCACTGAGGAAAAATCCTTCCAAAAGGGACTTTTTTTCCCCCGTAAAAGTTACGAATAGGTGAAAGTTGTCTTAGAAAAGAATTTCTCCTGCAATATTTAAACTTAGTGTTCATGTCAAAAAGTTAAATCCAGATTAAGTTTGCAGTTACATTTCCTGGCCACCTTATTTGAAGATTCCGACAGTACTGTTAGCTCAGCCAGCCTTACCTGTATGCAGTATTTTGTATTTTTCTAACTTTGTTTCACTGTTCCATGCAGTGGCAGCTCCCGACGAAGAGATTACTATGACAGAGGGTATGACAGAGGGTATGATGATCGTGAATATTACAGCAGATCTTATAGGTGAGCCACTAGTAACAAATACAAAATATGTGCAGATCACCTTGGGCTAGAGTTTCTCTTGAAACGCCTCCATTTTGGAAGTAAATTATTTGCATTTCTTTTTAACTTATTAAATGTTATAACTGTACCTTTGAAACTCATTTGAAGTCACTATTTTACATCCAAGCTCTGGTTTTGAAATCTTTGGTCTTTACTGCAAATAATTGTTGTTTGCCATCTGTTATTTTTGATGTACAGCCAGTGTGACAGACCGATCAGAATTTCAGTTTGAATGAGATCTAATTTCAACATAAATAGTCCATAATGCTATAGTTACATGTATATCTGTATAATTTTAATTGCTTAATAGTGTCTATGCTTCAGCTTTAAGAGCAAGCACACATACACACCTCTTCTGTATGCTGGCCCAAAAGGGGAAGAAAAAAATCTCCCAAGAGACAGCAGTGGTGAAAGTATTAGTATACACCTCTGCCACTTGCATTTTCCCATCTGGTGGTCTAGCCATGCTCTGGAGAAACGTAGTCAACACAGCGGTAAAAATAGCAGTGACCACCAATGCTCAAAGTTATTGCCACTTGGCGTACAACAGTGGAAGATTATTTTGAAAGTTAGATGAGGTCATAAATTAAACCTGTCCTTATACTGGACAGATCTACTATGAAAATGTCACATAGCCTTTCTACAAAAGAGGGCAATCCTATTTCACGGCTTCAAATCTATCAACTAACTCCTTGGCACCCATAGTTGGATTTTTCTGTTGTAAAGCCTGTTATGGACAACAGTTGCTTCAGGATCCACCAACACAGCTACTAACTAGGAAATGAGAAGATAAAACAAATTAAGGGAGAAAGTGAAACATTAGACACATGCAGTGTTGAATTGTAGATAAAACTGTAGAATGCAGGGGTAGTGTAGGAACTTTGAATTCTATGATATAGATAAAAGGATAGAGGGCAACTGTTTAAAGCGGCAGTGCTAACAAGGCTTAATAGCGGTTTTATTTTGCAGAGGATTTAAGTCTGACAAACCTAGCGTGGTTGTACTTCATGTAGCTGAAAGTTCATAGTTAACATATGTTGCCATGGGTAAATTGTAGAACTGTTTGAAATTTATTTAACACACTTGAATATAGCTAGTTGGTGGTGGGTCTTGATGAAAAATGTCATGTTAATCTGAATTTTCAGATTGGTTGCGTGAACAAAGTTGGACCACGTAATAGAGTCAAGACACAATTTAAATGTTAAGCTAGTAGTTCATTTTCTTTGTGTGTATTTTAATGACTTCCTATCATCAGGCCTAAGGCAGATTTTGTGCAGTTATAAGATTTTAAATCTTTTATTCCTTAGCTGGGTCAAAATATCCCTTGTGAGCAACTATTTCCTTTAGTCCTTTTCCTGTCACTCCTTCTAGGACAACCTTACTTTATTTTGTCTCCTTTTGTAATAATCACTCAAAATTGGTCATGCTTTCTTTTTTTCTAAATCTGAAAGTCTCTCATTTTAGAGAGTCAACGAATCCTCCAAATGTTACTTGCTTTATTCCCTTTATTTATGTTGTAGCTGGTTTTACAGAAGCTTTATATTAAATACAGGCTAGATAGAATCTCACCAACTATTTGAAACTGCTCATGCAGGAGAATTCCTTTAGGGTGAATTATGCTCCTGACCATTGCATACCAGCAGGAGTGTGAAACTAACTACTTTCACTCTTGGCAGTGCTCATACTGGTGTCAAGAGTATGAGGCATGGCTCTGAGCATGGGGAACAGGAATGGGAGCCTAGAGAGAGCATAGACTAAAACAAGGGAAATATGTTAACTAAGAGTGGAATGATGTGCACAAACATAAAGACTGGACCAGTGGTTTAGTGGCGTCACTGTTAGAATTAAGGACCATTCTCTTTGCTCTGCATCCTGGCTAGTGGTAGGTGCTCTGTAGACAGTGTTCACTGTCATCTAGTCAAGCACACCTGTGGTCACTCACCAGACTGCTGTGAGGAGTTCCAGCCCCTGTATCCCACGTGCTTTAAGCCTGCAGAGTTTGAGCAGAGTACAGCCGTTGCCCTGTCTTTGGTGATCTAGGCACTGTTGGGGTGTAGATGCTCTATCTAGCACTCCTTCTTGACAGCTGCTGCCTTGCCCCTCAGGCTCCTGTAGCTCCCACAACTCCAGCTTTGTAGGTTGTTTGGGCCCACAAGTTAATTCTTCAAGGACATGTAATAGGTATAACACACAATGTACACAGACTTTGCACGGGATTCTAAAACACCACTGCTCATCCTTTAGTAGCATGAGAAATGCACAGATTTATACAAAAATAAACTCCATGCTCAGTTTCCTTACCACTCTAGAGTATTCGTTGGGCTGGGAGCTGGGTCCTCTGGGGATGTCTCAGACCAGTCTGTTGCACTTCATGGCTTTAACTTCTGAATGATGGAGTCTCTTCCCTTCTCTCCCCCCACCCCCCAACAAGCTTGCTTTCTCTCATCTTGGTTGGTCCTACAGCTATCCCCAACCCCATGAAAGCCAGGCCTGTCTCTTCTCCTGCCCAGAGGATCCTGAGTCCCTCATGTTTTTATGTCTCACCACAAACACCTGCTTTTGTTCTGCTGCTGATAATTTTTCCACTCTCCAGAACTCCCCTCCTACAGCCAAATGGCTTCTCCCAGCTCTGACCAATCTCTTTAGCATAACTATTAACCAGCCAGAGTATAGTATCTAACTTTACCTACTCTCCATTGTATCTCGTCTGGGCGATATGTGCTTAGTTTTGTCAGCAGCGGTGGATACATACAGACTGAGGCATTTCATCATACAGAAATTTTCGTAACCTCACAATATCAACCAAAATTCATAAGTTGTACACATTCTCCATATGTTCATCTTCCTATCCACTATTTTCTCCTCCCCTTTACCTATTACATACACTCTTGTTCTAGAAGTGTTGTGCTTTTAGAACAGAAATGCTTGGTAAGAATACAGGGGCTCACCTTATGTAATTTCAACAAACTGTCTGGGCCTCAATTTTTCCACCTACCCTTACTTAAAAATAAGCAGGTAGCTTTTGGATTTTACCTTGTTCTGCAGCATATTTACAGCCTTTAACGTAATTGAAGCTGAGGCTAAGCCACAATCTTACTTCCTGTGTCTGGATGTTTAAGAATCCATCAGTTGTCCTTATAGCTAAAATGCCTGATCTCTTTTTGACGTGTTAGAACTTAACTCCCTCACACTATAATTTATTTGTACTGTATTACCATAGTGCCTAGGAACCCTAGTCATGGAGCAGGTCCCCTTGTGTTAAGGAAATGTACTCTCGCCTAGCCAGATCTTATGGAACTAGGAGTGTTGTCACAAATTAAGTAATATAAATAACATTTTTGCTGCAAGCAGACACTAATTACATACATTGGTGCTGTACTAGGAGATCTTATTTGAATAAAATTCTATACAGTCTTTAGAAAAAATACATAAGAAATTCCTAATTACATACTGAATATTTCTAGTCTCCTTTCCTGCCTGCCTCTCACTGGAAGTGCTAATTTTTATCATTTTGCTTCTGGCCTTTGAGCAGTAAAGTTAAAGGTCTTTGAATATCCACTTATCCCCTCTTTTTCCCCTTATCCTCTGTAATCTAAATTACAAGCTGACTGGCCTTCACCCAGAGGTGTTGTCTGAGTCTTTGTAGTGATGACTCCCAAACTCCCAGTTCGACCATTTAGCCACCTGCTCAGCCTTTGACATCTCCATGTACACTGTTTTCCATTAGGCCCAAAGGATCATTGTGAAAGGGCAGAGTTGTGGCCTCATCTATGCTGCAAATAAGCACTGAGATTGCAGCGATGAGCAGGGGTAGAGCGGAAAGCAGAATGGACAGACCTATGTATGTTAGACTACCTGTGTAACTTCAAACAGAAAAATTACCAAAATAGTGTGTTCATTCCAAAGTAATCATCTCCTTATTTTTCTAACACTTTCTTCCTTTCCTCCTTCCTTCCGTCATTTGAGTCTTGTCTAGAACTTTGATTATAATGTCTTTGGACCGGAGACAGTATTTGCATTGCAAGATACCTGTAACGTTTGTAGATGGTGTACAATGTATAACATTTACAGTATATTTTATTTGGCTACCTTATACCAAATGTGACCACTTCCCCACTACATAATTAAGACAGTTTCATTAAAATGATAATGAGAATTTTACTAGCTAATGCGTGAAATCCTATCATGAGAATGAACTGATCTTACTTGTCTCATTTCGAAACAAAACTACTGCTCCCTGGTGAGTGAGCAAGTACAAATTTTTGCACAGAGTAGTGTGACTGCATTTGCTTCAATTTAAAATGGAAGATAATCTCAAATTGCTGCTACCTGGAGGATAGGAAATTATAACATACAATATTGGTAAACTGGACCATGAGATTTCCTCAACTTTCCCAGACACTTTGTGATTTTTGCCAAGCCATGCTGGGCATAGTACATAAATGAACTGTGATGAGACAGGTAGCTTACACTTACACAATGCAGCAAATTTTATTTAGGTATTTTCTTGTCTTTCCTGTGTGATCCAACTGTAGTTTTATATTAGATATAACGCTTTGTTTTCCTTGTCCTTTGAAAATAATAAAGTGCGAAAAATGTTGTTTTGCTTCTGTCTTCACAGAGGAGGTGGTGGAGGAGGAGGAGGAGGAGGATGGAGAGCTGCCCAAGACAGGGATCAGATCTACAGGTATGCTTAGACAGGTTTTAATATCCAAAGAACAGTAGAAATGTTCATGAAACAGCCTGCCTAAAAAATTCAAACAGCTGAGGCCTAATGTACATCCAAAAGCATTAAAAGAAAGTGGAGTAGTCACTAGTGAATGAATACAATTTTTCAGCAAGCCACAGAACTCATTAAAACAAAAGTCCACCTGATTACAATTATATAGGTTGGTGATAACATAGGCTAGTGATGGAGCTTTACGCGTAGAAAATTCACAATCTGTGCCAAAGAGTTATGAATTTTTCAGTTACTCTTAAACTATTCTGTGAACTTTAGTGCTGGGGGACAGGACCCAGTGCGCGGGGGGAAACAAATGTAGAGAGCCTTGAGTTGGAGAACTGGGGGGAAGGAGATTGCAGCTGTTGGTGTTCATCTCCAAATAAATATTTAAATTGGAAACAAATTGAAGATAAGTAGTATTGGTTTGTTGCTTATCATATGGTATGCTGTTTGATTGCAGATAAGATTAATGTTTCTCAGGCTCTGAATATTTAATAGTCCAAAAATTAACATTGGCATTACTCATGGTTTGTTTTTTAAAATATAAAATGAAACCTTTTCTCTGGAAATATTAAGCACCTCAAGCTTGCTTTCTTCATAGACTACTAGTTTTTATAGGCATGCAGTTACCCAGCACACAGTGAACCTGTGGAACTCATTTCCAGAGGATGTTGTGAAGGCTAAAAGTATAACTAGGTTCAAAAAAGAATTGGAAAAGTTCTGGGAGGATAGGTTCATCAATGGCTATTAGCCAAGATGGTCAGGGACAAACTCCATGCTGTTAGTGTGCTTAAGTGGCTGGTTGCCAGATCCTGAGACTGGACAACACAGAGTGGATCACTCAATAACTTCCCTGTTTTGTTCATTCCCTCTAAAGCATCCAGCACTGTTGGAAGACCGAATATTTCACTAGGTGGACCATTGGTGTGACCCTATATGGCCATTATGTTCTAGTACCTTTACTGACTTTTAGGTAGCATCTATCAATACAGTATATAGATGCTCCTGTCAGCTCTGCAATGCGTGGTTTTCAGTGAATCAACTGGTAGTTAAGAATGTTGCACAGGCAGCTACAGTGCATGTGTGACCGGATTAACCTTAAATTTCTGGTGACCAGTATTCATGGGATGTAGACTAATCAGCAATAGGGGTGTTGAAGGAGAATTATAATATGGTATTTCTTGGTATCATTTGAATTTGTGTGTATCAGTATTAATTACTTTAAAACCTGAATTAGCTTAATTATCATGTTAATCCTTTCCACAGGAGAAGATCACCATCCCCATACTACAGCCGAGGAGGTTACAGATCTCGCTCCAGATCTCGATCCTATTCACCTCGTAAGTCTTGTTTTAGAATTGGTTGTGTCATTTATTGGATGGTGACTTCCACGTAGAAAAAAAAAAAAAAGAGAGCACGACTACTGGATCTTTAATATTCTCGCCATCTACTTTAATGCCCCTTGAAAAAAAACTGAGTTCTCCAAGCAAGTGACCACCTTTTAAGGACAAGGCAAATGTCAGTTTTACTCTTGCCTCCTTGCCTTACTGTGTCCTTGCCATGCATAACTTTCTTTTTAAAAAGTCATGGGAGACCGTGTCATGGTTAACGTTTTGGTTATGCCCAAGATCAAACGGTCAATCCCGGCAGAGGCTAACATGTTGTAACTGTTTCCCAACACGGTACCTTCTATAGGATAGATAATACTTTTTAAATTAATCTGAGATAAAAGTCAGAGTAATGACTTTTGTATTAGTATATTTAATATCCAAAAGTTGCTAAAATGAGGGCTTCTCTCTGGATTATCTCACTATATCAGCACATATTCTGGAGAGGTGTTTATATGGGTAAGTTCTGTTTAAAATAGAATGTCATTAAATTATTTTTACTTGGTCATAAGGGATACATATTAATGATGTTCCCACATTCTTTGCTAATAAACATACATAGTAATCTGCATTGTATCTGTCCTTTCTCAGTACCTTGAGACACCAGTCCTCCATATGTCAAGTGTCTGAGGGCTTGCTTACACAGAGAAGATCAGTGCTATAGTTAATACTGGTAAATTTCCCTATGCAGACAAGCCCTTAGCTCTTGAATTTCTGTTACCCACTTGAACAAGGTGATCACAGATGTTGAAAGGCTTTGATTGATATATTTAAAGATTTAGCCTATTAGTAATTACAAAATGAATTAATGTATGTTTACTTTTTCCTCTTACAGGTCGCTATTAAAACATGAAGTTTAGAGGAATTTCTAACTACAGCCCTTGAGCTGGGATCGCAGATATGTGGACAATATTTTTATTGTCTATTCTGTTTAAAAAGTGAGCAGTGCCTAGTGAATAGGTGACTTTTACACCTTTTATGAAGACTACTTTTTGGTGAAGTTAAAATGCTGTTTCATTCTGCATATCTGTGTAGTTCGGTGCTTTGTTCAAAGTTGTGTTTTTGAGAGGAGTATGTTTTGCATGTATTTTTTTAGTCAGAATTTTGACTGCTGAAAGGTTTCTATTATACAAAACTGTTCATTTAAAGTTTTTTCTACTGATTCCAGGATATTCTGAAGATCAAAACCTGTGTAAAATGCTTTCAAATGGTAAAAAATAATAAACAGTTTGATTTTTACTTCCCAAATCTTATGCATAGCCAAAGTAATCTGTTCCTCCAATTCTCAAATTCAGTAGCTAATTAACTAAGAAGACAGTCATCGCCCTTCTTCACAGCCCGCCAGAATATGCATAGTATGAAGCCCATTAATAAAATGTTAAGTTTATACTGCTTTTATCTGGACAAGTTACTTCTACGAAATTGCTGCTTTGTGGCTTGTAAATAGATGCTTATCTAAAGGTCTGACTAGTCAAGCCTTATGTGTAACTTGTACACTAGCAGGAGGGAGGGGTATGTTGAATACTATTGTATACTTGGAGAAGGCTTTTTTATAAATTACTGTTATATGGTGATGTTTGAGCTTTTAATTGGCTGTCATGGGGTGACGGAATACATTCTACACCTCCTAACATGTTATGTCTGAAGGCTTGTGAATGAGACCATGTGCTTTATTAGGACCAGGCAGGGAACAGATTTTCACTGGAGTAGACAACACGTACACAACTAATGAGCATACAAAGTCCGAGGCGCTCAGCTGTGAGGTTTTCACTTACCAAAGGTAACCAGCTAAACTGTTTCAATTCTTAAAAAAGGAGTTATTCCTTGAAAACGTAGCTTTTGTAATACTTCAGGGATTTGCATAAGCTTTTAAATCTCTGAAGTATTGGAGACCATGAATGTACAGAACTAGCCTACTAGTTCCCTGCTTTCTCAAATTACAAAGTAGCTTTCCTACCACTCTTCTATTTACTAAAGTTTTTTTATTTGGTTTTTTGTCTGCTACACTGCTTGCCATCAGTGGATTTCTCACCCATTCACAAGTAGGAAGAGCAGCATATGGTCTACATATGAGGTGGGGAACTTAAAGGATCAACAACACCAGGAAGGAAAAGAAAAATATGTGGGGATGGGGATAGAGAGAGGTAAAACAAGAATGAAAATGGAGAGAAGGTGGCAACTATCCTGAGTTGGCTTTCGTAGCTTTATCCAGAGAGTTCCTGTAGGAGTGATCAGTACAAAGTATGATCACAATCTCACTATTATTGGGTTAAATTGCAAAGTTTTACTCCAGACTTGCTTTTATAGATTTTTAAGGCCAGAAGGGATCTCCTGCTTAACATAGGCCAAAGAATTTCACCCAGTAATTCCTGTGTCAGACTCATATCTTGTGATTGAGTTAGGGAATTGTTTTTAGAAACAGACACCCAGTCTTGATTTAAAGACTTCAAGTGATGGAGAATCCAGCAGTGTTCCAGTGATTCATTACCGTCACTTGAATTTTGCTATGTCTTTGATAACATAAAGAGCCCTCTATTGTCAGAGATCTCACTATATAGGTACTTAAGAGACCATGGTCAAATCACCACTTGACTTGCACTGTGTGTGGATAACAGAACTGGAAACTGCATTCTTGTAGTAGTCTTACTAATGCCATCTACAGAGGTAATGCCACAACCCTACTCCTATTCAAATGTTCCGTTTATACCTCCAAAGGTGACATTACCATTCCAAGCCACCACATCACATATGGAGCTTAAGATCACCTGGTTAACCATGATTCATATCCTTTTTGGAGTCCTTTATAAAGATATTGAATACCAATAAGCAAAAAAACGATCGCTATGGGACTCCACTAGAAACACCTCTATTGGGAGTTCTTCCATTTACAAATGTTATTTGATCTGTTTTCCTACAAAGGAACTAATAACGTCACCATTTACATAGAGCAAAAAGCACAAGTTTTTTTACCTTTTCCTCAAAGTAGGGAGAAATGGAGAAGAAACAATGTATTGATGCAGGCCATGTGGTATTTTTATTCTGTAATGTGTACAGATACCAGGGATGTTTGTTTGTAAGAAGCTAAATTGAACAGAATAGTAAGGTGAGAGGGAGAGGCAGCCATGGGTCTTTTAAAGGGGACTTCAGAGATTTGGTTACTCAAGAAACATAAATACATATGGTTTTATGGTATGTTACTTTGTCCTGTGCTAACTTACACTGTACATTGGTAGATGCACCAGACCCTGCTACAACTCAGTGGCAGAGCTGGCAATAGAATGCAGGCCTCCTAATGCTATGTCCTATCCTACATTTGTACTTGAAAGGGTGTTCCAATCACCATGCTTAAAACAAGAGGGTCTTTATTGTGCATCTAGCCCCCAAAAGTTAAATCCTGGTACAGCTTTGTAAAGGCCAGATACGTAGTGTACTTTGGTCCTATCTAGGCATACAAAACAAGCCTGTTAAAAGCAAAAATTGGGAAGGTACCTGGCAGTGACAGAGGGGGCCTATTTATAAATAAGCATGTCTGAAATGTGAGGAAACTGATGTGATTGGATGACTAAAGCTGGTAGGAATTCTTGCGGGGGGGGGGGAGGGGGGAAGGGAAGAGACATTCCATCCTCTACCTGGGACTTGAACCTAGCCACCAAACTTGGTTATACTGAGGGTGGGGGGGGTCTCTCACATTTTCTGTTAGAAAAACTTTAAAAGGTCTGTGTTTGGACATTTTCCCCATTCCAAATTGGGACAAACGCATTAAAAATATTAGCAGGATAGGAAAACTTTCCTGCTTAGCTCTAGGGATAATGCCGTGTAAACCACTGGCAAGGCAAATTAGGCCATGGGGTGGGGAGCAACCTAAAAAAGTCTAGGTAGAATGGTACCTGCTCCCCAGTCCTCCTGAGGCATGTCACCACACCAGGAACCATCTCACTTACAATGGTTAGACATGATTGCCCTGTTACCAATGACTTTGCCATTCCAACAGAAGCAATTTTCATATTTAGACATCTCACAAGCGCATCCCTCCTCCTTCCCCCCCGCAGAGAGCCAAGACTGGATAGGAGATCCAGGACTTAGTCAGTACCCTTGTGGACGCAACCTTCCTAGGGACTGATGATTCCTCATGGTGGCCACCTCAAATGGTTGGTCCCTCTTTCTGGCCTTACTGGGGGCTGAGGGATCCCTATAGCAGATACCTGGGACCCACTCAGTGCACCGGTTCCGTAGGTGGAGGAGGATGTCATACCGGAACTGCACGTTCCAACTGGAATTCCTTCCTCTTTGCCTCCCCACCTGATGACCATAGGCAGTGTTAGAGGGCTTTCCCTTCACCCTCTCGCCTGGTTCTTGTCACGTAGACAGAAAGCAGAAGACCGAAGTGCAAACAATGCAATGTTTGTTGGGGTTAGTTTTCAAGCAAGCATATTCCGAAGCCCTTCACATGGGTTGGGCGTATCTCTTTGTGCTAATAGTTCCCCACTGTTCTATCCCCAGCTCTGACACCGCAGAGCATTTACCCCGTGTTCCCCTTCCCAGCTCTGATGCTGCAGAGCCTTGCCTGTGTCCCTGTTCCCATTTCCCCCCCCCCCCTTAGCAAGCATGATTCCAATTTCCCCTCCACTTCCTGTTTCCACCCATTTATATAGTAATATTCTCCGCTATACCTTAATGAATCATTTTACTGAAAATGTATTAACCACTCCTAAGATATTGTAACCTTATTCTCTAACCCATTCTCTAACTCCTACTACACTAATTAACTTACACCTAGCAAAATTATTTATACAGCAGACAGAAACAGAGAACCAGACAGATTAACAGTAAAAAAGAGGGAGCCATAAATATAAAACAGAAATGAGGGTTTCGCACCCACAACCATTGAGAAGTGATTTCTTGGAGACAGGATGCTATCAAACTAAGTTTTATTTAACCATCTTAAGATCTGTTTCTTTATCTGGTGGTGGTGGGTGCTATCAGGACAGGATCGTCTTCCTAAAAGCCCAATGCCACCTTATTTCAATGTGACTGGTTTGGGATGTGAGGATGTGACCATGTGCTTCCCAGCTTATGGCTGCCCCTGCTGCTTAGCCAAGGGCCTTAGCCTAAGAACAAGGCCTCAGACTCTCCTAGTGATAGAAGGTCCATACACAGGTGGATTGTGATTTTGATTTTGTTTTTAAACCTCTATAACTAGCTAAGTGATAAAAATACACATAAGTTCTTAAAGTATAGGCCTTTACAGGCAGGCCTGAATATCTATATTCTAACACTCCACCCCTTCCTTTTTCTTTTGGGATCCTCCTGCCAAGTATCCCTGGAAAAGCATAGGACATACGGTGACATGTTTCCTGATAGGGCCAGGCACCAAGGTGGAATGTGTCAATGCTCCATCTGTCCCACTGCCCCTTGTGTAGTACCGTGCCCTGCACCTTCTCTTGTACAGGCATACCACACCTATTCCAACTGGTGTTCCAGACTTCCCATTATAGTGGGCCCGAGAAGGTTGGGTCTGGATTGTCTAGTACACTGAGGGGGGGGGGGGGGGGCTTACTACATTACTTATAGGTTATAATTAGTGGTCATTCTTTAGAGGGTTGTGCCCCTCTTGACTGTTTCCATATAACACAAGTACACTTAACAATACACCAGCTGCTATGATAATCCATAGCAACACCGAGAGTCCTGACCACTGTGGTATAGTCCAACATCCTGGCCACCACCAAAAACACTGCTTCTTCAAGTGCTGTCCCTATGGGTGCTCCATTCTAGGTGACGGTGTGTCCTGGCGCCACTGATTGGAGATTTTCAGTAGCAGTGCCTGGTTGGGACGCACCCACTCAGTTGGTATCTCCCATCTCGTTGGAATCTTCCTGGGTGCATGCGTCCCGCACCCTCCTCAGGTCCTTCTCAATCATCCTCAGCTGAAGACAGGACTCGGGGCAGTGCTGCCTTTTCTTCCCTGGTCTCTATTGGAAACAGTAACAAAGAACATAGAAATAGTTATTAGTTACATCCCAGTTGTTTCCCTTCCTTTAGTATAGTTACATAGTTACTTAGTTTAAAAAATTTTTAAAAATTGCCTCACGCTTGTCTCCCGTTGAGACTCTCCCCTGCCATTTCTAATTCACAATGCCAGGGGCTTCAGGATTCAAAAGGTATGTTTCCTGTAAGACTCCATGCCAAGGTCAGATGGGCCTCACATTGTGTAAAGTGCCTCAGAGAAGCTCACATCCCTGCAAAACGCCTCCATTGCACGAGCCTCAAGTCTAGGGCAGGGCTTGGCATGACAGGGACCTGCGACTTAAAATGCTGCTGATGGAAAAATCGCTACAGCTGCTTTTGGAGACAGGGAAAGTTAAACATGCTCCCCGGCGAGTTCCAAACCAGTTGAGGGCATTGCTTCACTCTCCCTGGAGTGGAGGCAAGAAGCACAAGTCTCAGAGGAGAGACTTTAACAAGGGTAGGGGCTCTCCCGCGAGATCCCTACCCTCTATGCTGACAGCGCCAAAGGCAGGCGCCTCAGCCTTTTCTAACGCCTCAACCGCAGCTCTGATAGAGCGCAAAGGTAGGGACCCGACTTCCCGTGCTGGGAAGGTTCCCGTGGCACCAGTCCCCTCAGCACTGACAATGGATGCGGTGCCAACAGCACGCTCCTCGGCACCGAAAACGGACGCGGTGCCGACAGCGCACTCCTCTTTGGTACCGAGAAGAACATTGGCACCGAGCCTGTCTTCCGCCTGGGCACCAGCAGCGGACCCCCTGCAAGGCACTCCAAGTGATCCGCGGCACCGCTGTCACTTTCACTTTCTCTCGATAACGCGCTAGAGCACAGAGCAGGCTCGGTGCAGCCCAGGGAGCAGGAGCAACAGTTTCTCACTCAATGTGACCTCTCAGTGCCACCTGAGCCTAACTCTCCGCTCCTAGATACACAGGGCTCACTTTATGAACAGCCGCTCTCTCCACCTGAACTGGCTACCTTTACTGACAGCGAGCTCGATTTACAGCAGCAGGCGGAGTTCTCCCCTCCTGCTTCTCCTCCTCCACCAGAACCTCTCCCACATCAGGTCATGACTCAAGGCCGCCAGCCTCAGTTTCCCTACTTCACCCCCCTTGTGGGCGGCACCTGGGTTCTCCTACCCTATGCCTTGGCCTCAGTGGTACCCTTGGCCACATCCTCCTACAAATCATCCTTCTGTGCCTCGATCTCCAGCTCCATCCACTTCTAGGGTGCCTGAGCCCCCTCCTGAGACTGCGAGCTACACACCATTTCCTGACTCACCGACCCCTAACTCTCCATCAGCCCCAGACGAAGCCCTCTTCCCTCTGCCTCCACAGAATGTGGACGACTGTAAACAATTCCAAGAACTTTTCAGGAGGGTGGCACTCAGTCAAGATATCCCCACAACACAGACTCTTCAGAATCCTTCAACCGTCTGTGCCCTCAAAGATTGCGCTCTCTGTAAACAAAGCACTCCTGGAACCAGCTGACACTCTCTGGCAAACCCCAGCTTCTTTAGTACCAACTTGCAAAAAGACTGAACGTAAATACTGTGTCCCTGCTAAGGACGCTGACTTCCTATTTTCTCATCCACCACCGAACTCTCTTGTCATGAATGCAATCACACACAGGATGAAACAGTCACAATATCAGCCCACCCTGCAAGACAAGGACCTTAGACACCTGGACGTCTTGGTTAATAAGGTTTATTTGTCATCCACTCTACAATTCAAAATTGCGAACTATTCTGCCCTCCTCGCCAGCTACGACTTTGATAATTACAATAAACTTTTTGAATTTGCCTCCTACATTCCAGAGGATAGGAGAGCAGACTTCAAATCAATCCTAACTGAGGGCCAACTGATTTCCAGACCGGCGACTCCAAGACTCTAGTTGTGGTCGTGGCTCACCTCCACAAACACGGGATCACTCTGTTCCCCTACCTGGACGATTGCCTCATCAAGGGCGACTCTTATGGCGAGACACTTCAAGCTACCCGCTTCGCCATCTCCCTCTTTCACAGCCTATGCCTCCAAATAAACATCCAAAAATCCACCCTGACACCTACACAACAGATCGAGTTCATCGGAGCTCATCTCGACTCAATCCAGAGCAGGGTCTCGCTCCCATATCACAGATTCCTCGCTATCACACAGCTCATACACATGCTTTCTATTCATCCCAGGACACAGGCAAGAATCTGGCTACAGCTCCTTGGTCACATGGCAGCCACCACCTTCGTGGTTCAGTATGCCAGGCTACACATGAGAGGTCTTCAGGGCTGGCTCAATTCCAATTTCAAGCCCAACAGACACACCTCTTAGGGACACTGCTAACTCCTCCTCCCAATGTTATAGCTTCCCTACATTGGTGGACAAGACCAGAAAACCTCTGCATGGGGGTTTCCTTCCAGCAATGATCCCAGTGCTCATGGTCACCATGGATGCTTCCCTAATCTGTTGGGGAGCACATCTAGGGGGACGCGGGGCACAAGGCCGGTGGTCTGCATCAGAGACGCACCTACACATAAATCTCTTAAAGCTCAGAGCAGTGAGGCAAGCATGCCTTCTATTTCATCCCCTCATAAAGAACAAATCTATTCAGGTCTTAACAGACAACATAGCATGTATGTACTACATCAACAGACAAGGAGGAGCCTGATCACATTCCCTTTGCATGGAAGCCATCCAACTATGGAATTGGTGCATACAACATCACATACAAATCATCGCTTTCTATCTACCAAGCTGCCACAACACTACTGCCGATGCACTCAGCAGGCACTTCTCAACAGAACACAAATGGGAGCTGCACCCCACAATACTTCAACAGCTCTTCTCCCTCTGGGGCACCCCATCAATAGACCTCTTTGCCACAACCCAGAATCAAAAATGTCCCCTGTTTTGCTCCAGAGCAGGACTCGGGACTACATCCCTAGGAAACGCGTTCCTCATCCCATGGAACAACTCTCTCCTGTACGCCTTCCCACCAATCCCTCTGCTACACAGGGTTCTTCGGAAGATCGTAGACAACAAGGCCTGGGTCATCCTTATTGCCCCAGCTTGGCCAAGACAGACGTGGTATCCCTACCTACTCCGCATGTCCTTCCGTCATCCAAGGGCTCTCCCCAACAGGCCAGATCAGGCAGCGGCAGAGCCAGGCTGGTAGGGACAGTGTGCTAGGAGTCCTATAAAGGTAGCCAGCCAGTCAGGCAGCAGCATAGACAACTGCAGCAGCACAGGAGCCAGCAAACAGAGCTGTAAACAGGGGAGTTTGAGTGGGAGTTTACAGGTGGAGTTTGGGGGAAGACTAAGAGAGGCAGGCAGAGGAACACACAGGCTACTGAAGGGAGTGTGCAGTGTTCTAGCAGTGTCTTGGTGCTCGTTGGGGGTTTGTTTTGCTGTGGATGGTGGTGTTTTGGGTTGGTTTGTGTTTCCCAGATGTACAGGATTTAGGTGGGAAGCCTATGACAGATACAGAGGCAGCAGTTGTAGTGACCCAAGCAGTGGAAGACACAATGAAGATGATTGGATCAGTGGCTTAGCCAGGTTCTAAGTATAGGGGGAGCAAACATAAAAAAGGCGCCCCCTTTTGGCACCTCCTCTGGCCATGCCCCCCTTGGCTCCTCCCGTTTCCCTCCCAGATTAACCCCGGGGCCTAGCTCAGGACTCCCGCGGGCTTCCCGGGGGTGCGGATACCCCCGTCCCCCCATGGTCCCGGGAGAGTCTCTCCTGCCCAGCCTGCTCTGCAGGTGTCCCCCGCCGGCTGCGCTGCCTGGCCCCACCTGCGGGGTCCCGTCCCCCTCACCCCGGGCTCCAGGCTCCTGCGCCACGCCAGGGCCTCCCGTCCAGACAGTGCGGCCTGCGTCCCTGCCCTGCGGGCCTGGCCCCAGGGAGCCCCTCGCCCAGACCCCCCAGTGCAAGGCACCGGACCCCTGCCACTCACCTTCTGTCCTGCGCCGCTGCCTGTCCCCGGCCGATCCTGTCCCCGCGCCGTGGGCAGATCCCGGCTCCGGCTCGTGAGTCGCTGGCTGAGCCTCGCTCCATGGCGCATTAGCAAGGGGTGGGGAGCGCTTGGCCGCCAAGCCCTGAGCCACCACAGGAGGTGGCTGCAGCGATGTTGGGGCCGTGCTGAGCATAGGGCGCGATGGCTGAGGAGCCAGCCCCGTAGCTCCTCCGGCCGCACCTGCCGCCCTCCCCCCCCCATGGCTCCTCCGGCCATGCTGCCCCCAGCGCCAGCCCGGCAGGCGCCGCTTTTGGGAAATGTGCTGAGGGGAAGTGGTTACTTCCCCTGCACTCTGCTAGCTACGCTACTGGACTGGATGTGGAAGCTGCAGCATGTACATGATCCTGGAGGGGGTACCTGAAAAGAGTTTTGTCTGCCTGAAGTACCGCCTGGTAGAGCTGATGGAAGAAAAGATCTGAGGATTGGAGATGCAGGTGGAAACTCTGGTTGAGTTTAGAAGGGGGTTCGAGTGGATGATGGAGCAAAGACGTGATGAGGCCGAAGGGAAAAGCTCAGACTTGCAGATGGAAGCAAGACCAAAAAACTCTGGGGAGAGACTGCTGGGTGAGGAAAGTGGATGGTGGAAGCATGTGACTAAGTGAACCAGGCAGAGGAAAAGACGAGCTAGTGAAGAAGCAATAGAGCTCAGGAACAGGTTTGCGGAGTTGGAAAATGAAGAAGGGGCACAGCAGGTGGTCACTGAAGATGAGAGCGCAAGGAAAAAGAGAAGAGCAGCTAGCCCTATAAGGAGAGGGGAAGAGTCAATGCAGATGACACCAAACATGAGCCCCAGGAGGATACGGGATGGGTTGCAGAGGATTGCAAGGGTGAATAGGAATCGAGAGGACTTGCAGCCAGAGGGAACAGGGGATAGACCGGAGAATCGCACCATCACCAGGAAAAGGCAGGTCTACGTGATTGGGGACTCCTTACTGAGAAGAATAGACAGGCCTGTAACCAGAGCTGATCCAGAGAACAGAAGGGTGTGCTGTCTGCCGGGTGCTAAGATACGGGATGTGGACCTGAGACTGAAGTGGATCCTAACGGGAGCGGGAAAGAATTCACTGATTGTCCTTCATGTGGGAACGAATGATACGGCTAGATTCTCGCCGGAAAGTATCAAGGGAGACTATGCCAGGCTGGGGAAGACGCTTAAGGAAATCGAGGCTCAGGTGATCTTCAGTGGGATTCTGCCTGTTCCTAGAGAAGAGCAACAAAGGTGTGACAAGATTATGGCGATCAACAGATGGCTCAGGCAGTGGTGCTATAAGGAGGGCTTTGGGATGTATGGTCACTGGGAGGCATTCATGGACAGAGGATTGTTCTCTTGGGATGGACTTCACCTGAGTAGGGAGGGAAATAGACTTCTAGGATGGAGGCTGGCACAACTGATTAAGAGAGCTTTAAACTAGGAAATTGGGGGGAGATGGGAGATGTCCAGGTAATCTCCACGCCGGATTTTAACATTGAGAGGGAAGAAAACGAAGCAAGAAAGGATGCTGTCGTGGGTAGGAGAATGGACATATGGAGGAAGGGTACTGTAGATACAATTCTAATAGATGATACTGACAGTAGAATGTCTGGGCCTAATCGGGTAAAGAATGTGAGTGAAGCCAAACAGCAAGAATTAAGATGTTTGTACACCAATGCGAGAAGCCTAGATAACAAAATGGAGGAACTAGAGTTACTGGTGCAGGAAGTGAAACCGGATATTATAGGGATAACAGAAACATGGTGAAATAGTAGTCATGACTGGAGTACAGGTATTGAAGGGTATGTGTTGTTTAGGAAAGACAGAAATAAAGGCAAAGGTGGTGGAGTAGCATTGTATATCAATGATGAGGTAGACTGTAAAGAAATAAGAAGGGATGGAATGGATAAGACAGAGTCTGTCTGGGTAAAAATCACATTGGGGAAGAAAGCTATTAGAGCCTCCCCTGAGATAGTGCTTGGGGTGTGCTATTGACCGCCGGGATCTGATTTGGATATGGATAGAGACCTTTTTAATGTTTTTAATGAAGTAAATACTAATGGGAATTGTGTGATCATGGGAGACTTTAACTCCTCAGATATAGACTGGAGGACAAGTGCTAATAATAATAATAGGGCTCAGATTTTCCTAGATGCAATAGCTGATGGATTCCTTCACCAAGTAGTTGCTGAACCAACAAGAGGGGATGCCATTTTAGATTTGGTTTTGGTGAGTAGTGAGGACCTCATAGAAGAAATGGTTGTAGGGGACAATCTTGGTTTGAGCGATCATGAGCTAATTCAGTTTAAACTAAATGGAAGGATAAACAAAAATAGATCTGTGACTAGGGTTTTTGATTTCAAAAGGCCTAACTTTAAAGAATTAAGGAAATTAGTTAGGGAAGTGGATTGGACTGAAGAACTTGGGGATCTAAAGGTGGAGGAAGCCTGGAATTACTTCAAGTCAAAGTTGCAGAAACTATCAGAAGCCTGCATCTCAAGAAAGGGGAAAAAATTCATAGGCAGGAGTTGTAGACCAAGCTGGATGAGCAAGCATCTCAGAGAGGTGATTAAGAAAAAGCAGAAAGCCTACAAGGAATGGAAGATGGGAGTGATCAGCAAGGAAAGCTACCTTATTGAGGTCAGAACATGTAGGGATAAAGTTAGAAAGGCCAAAAGTCATGTAGAGTTGGACCTTGCAAAGTAAATTAAAACCAATAATAAAAGGTTCTGTAGCCATATAAATAAGAAGAAAACAAAGAAAGAAGAAGTGGGACCGCTAAACACTGAGGCTGGAGTGGAGGTTAATGATAATCTAGGCATGGCCCAATATCTAATCAAATACTTTGCCTCAGTCTTTAATGAGGCTAATGAGGAGCTTAGAGATAATGGTAGGATGACAAATAGGAATGAGGATATGGAGGTAGATATTACCACATCGAGGTAGAAGCCAAACTTGAACAGCTTAATGGGACAAAATCAGGGGGCCCAGATAATCTTCATCCAAGAATATTAAAGGATCTGGCACATGAAATTGCGAGCCCATTAGCAAGAATTTTTAATGAATCTATAAACTCAAGGGTTGTACCGTATGACTGGAGAATTGCTAACATAGTTCCTATTTTTAAGAAAGGGGAAAAAAGTGATCCGGGCAACTACAGGCCTGTCAGTTTGACATCTGTAGTATGCAAGGTCTTGGAAAAAAATTTGAAGGAAAAAGTAGTCAAGGACATTGAGGTCAATGGTAATTGGGACAAAATACAACATGGTTTTACAAAAGGTAGATCATGCCAAACCAACCTGATCTCCTTCTTTGAGAGGGTAACAGATTTTTTAGACAAAGGAAATGCAGTGGTTCTAATTTACCTTGATTTCAGTAAGGCATTTGATACGGTTCCACATGGGGAATTATTAGCTAAATTGGAAAAGATGGGGCTCAATATGAAAATTGGAAGGTGGATAAGGAACTGGTTAAAGGGGAGACTACAACGGGTCATACTGAAAGGTGAATTGTCAGGCTGGAGGGAGGTTACTAGTGGAGTTCCTCAGGGATCGGTTTTGGGACCAATCTTACTTAATCTTTTTATTACTGACCTTGGCACAAAAAGTGGGAATGTGCTAATAAAGTTTGAGGATGACACAAAGCTGGGAGAAGGACTGGGATATCATACAGGAAGATCTGGATGACCTTGTAAACTGGAGTAATAGTAATAGGATGAAATTTAATAGTGAAAAGTGCAAGGTCATGCATTTAGGGATTAATAACAAGAACTATTGTTATAAGCTGGGGAGGCATCAGTTGGAAGTAACAGAGGAGGAGAAGGACCTCGGAGTATTGGTTGATCACAGGATGACTATGAGCCGCCAATGTGATATGGCCGTGAAAAAAGCTAATGCAGTCTTGGGATGCATCAGGCGAGGTATTTCCAGCAGACATAAGGAGGTGTTAGTACCTTATACAAAGCACTGGTGAGACTTCATCTGGAATGCTGTGTGCAGTTCTGGTCTCCCATGTTTAAGAAGGATGAATTCAAACTGGAACAGGTACAGAGAAGGGCTACTAGGATGATCTGAGGAATGGAAAACCTATCATATGAAAGGAGACTCAAAGAGCTTGGCTTGTTTAGCCTAACCAAAAGAAGGCTGAGGGGAGATATGATTGCTCTCTATAAATATATCAGAGGAATAAATACCAGGGAGGGAGAGGAATTATTTAAGCTCAGTACCAATGTGGACACAAGAACAAATGGATATAAACTGGCCATCAGGAAGTTTAGACTTGAAATTAGATGAAGGTTTCTAACCATCAGAGGAGTGAAGTTCTGGAACAGCCTTCCAAGGGGAGTAGTGGGGGCAAAAAACATATCTGGCTTCAAGACTAAGCTTGATAAGTTTATGGAGGGGATGATATAATGGGATAGCCTAATTTTGGCAATTAATTCGTCTTTGACTACTAGCGGTAAATATGCCCAATGGCTTGTGATGGGATGTTAGATGGGGTGGGATGTGAGTTACTACACAGAATTCTTTCCTGGGTGTCTGGCTGGTGAGTCTTGCCCACATGTTCAGGATTTAGCTGATCATCATATTTGGGGTCGGGGAGGAATTTTCCTCCAGGGCAGATTGGCAGAAGCCCTGGGGGGTTTTTGCTTTCCTCTGCAGTGTGGGGCACGGGTCACTTGCTGGAAGATTCTCTGCACCTTGAAGTCTTTAAACCATGATTTGAGGACTTCAATGGCTCAGATACAGGTTTGATACAGAAGTGGGTGGGTGAGATTCTGTGGCCTGCGTTGTGCAGGAGGTCAGACTAGATGATCATAATGATCCCTTCTGACCTTAAAGTCTATGATTCTATGATTCTATCTCCTTTCCCAGGACAATTGATGGGTTCTTCACCCCCAGCTCCAAAAGCGCCACCTCACAGCCTGGTTCCTTCATGGTTCCAAACCCATGAACTAGCCTATTCCGAGCAAGTCCGATACGTCCTCCTGCACAGTAGAAAAGACTCTACTCGTAAAATTTACCTGCAGAAGTGAAAGCATTTCACCCTCTGGTGCTCACGTAATCACTTAACGCCCAATATGGTGACCCTCCCTAACATTCTAGACTACCTCCTGAAACTAAAACAGGATGGACTTTTGCTCAGCTCCATCAAAGTGCACTTGGCGGCGCTTACCACCTTCCATGACCTATTAGAAGGTTATTCACTCTTTACCCACCCCACATTAAATGATTTCTCACGGGCCTGCAAAACCTCTACCGTGAAATTTACCCAACGGCGGCTACATGGAATCTTAACCTCGTTCTTCATGCTCTCATGAAACCTCCATTCGAGCCCTTGGCTACCTCCTCTCTTCTCCATATGTCCATGAAGGTACTTTCTTAGTTGCAATAACATCGGCAAGGAGAGTAGGTGAAATAAGTGCCTTGATGACCCATCCTCCCTATACAATCTTTTTCAAAGACAAAGTCACTCTGAGACCACAACCTAAATTTCTCCCTAAGGTGGTATCTACCTTCCACCTCAACCAACCTATATACTTACCTACTTTCTATCCCAAACCTCACAAGACTCCGCACGAGGCAACCCTGCATACTCTCAACGTCAGGCGAGCAATCGCCTTTTATTTAGACAGGACTAAGCCATTTCGTAAGTCCCCACGACTCTTTGTCTCCATTACCGAAAGATCGAAAGGTACAGCTATCTCTAAACAACGTCTGTCCAAGTGGATCTCTGACTGCATCAGATCCTGTTACTGCACGCAAAATATTCAACCGCCCGAAGGCATTAGAACTCATTCCACTCAAGCTATGTCGACATCCGTAGCCTTCTTACATAATGTTCCCATTCCTGACATCTGCAAAGCAGCTACATGATCATCTGAACATACATTTGCCAAACACTATGCTCTCACGCAAGATACCACGGCAGACACCATAGTAGGCCATACAGTATTATCTACACTACTCTCTTCCGCATCTCCAAAGTACCACCAACCATAGTGGATACTGCTACACATTCACCTAGAGTGGAGCACCCACAGGGACAGCACTAGAAGAAGAAGAGAAAGTTACTCACCTTGCAGTAACTGAAGTTCTTTGAGATGTGTGTCCTTGTGGGTGCTCCACTCCCCGCCCTCCTCCCCTCTGCTTTGGAGTACTAGTATGATTCTCCACGGTAGAGAAGGAACTGAGGAGGATGCAGGATGCATGCACTCAGGAAGATTCCAATGAGACAGGAGATACCAACTGAGTGCGTGGGTCCCGACCAGGCACTGCTACCAAAAATCTCCGATCAACAGCGCCAGGATGCACCATCACCTAGAGCGGAGCACCCACAGGGACACACATCTCGAAGAACTTCAGTTCCTGGAAGGTGAGTAACTTTCTCTTCTCTCCTTTGACAGAGTTAAAACCCTGTTAACACCATCCTGAAGTGTATATTTTAAATGTGTCCAGTTGTTGGCAATTGCAGTGAGCTGCCCCTGCAGGTTTTGTATGCTTTTGTCCATATCATAAGTCCACTAGATATTCACAGAAAAATGGGGTATTGTCCAAAACAGCTCGACCACTTGGTATGGAATTGGGTAGTATGCACTGGTTCAATTGTGCACAGCAATGAGTTACACAGATCCATATGTGCACCATAGTCCTGATGGTAGCGTGTAGATGTGTGTAACTGTGCCAGATGCTGGTGAAATTGTGTCCTGAAGTGTTGTGTACATTCCCAGCAAACACCCCATACCCCATATATATCACCCCTAATGGCCCCCATTTGCAACAGACCATTAATTCTGCTCCTCCATGGCCATTGAGGAGGGACACATTCAAATATTTTCTCTGGACAAACAATTACTTAACTGAATTATTGTCCATTTTATACCATTCTATGCTCCCCATCTACCTCCCAGTGGTTCCCTGCGAGCTCCTCCCTTTCTCATTGTTCCCATAGGGCTCATGGGGACCACCTTAATAGCCATCCCGTTCCAAGATACAACAGTAACTATTACACAGGGGCTAGCTCCAGAGTTGAGCAGTTTGAATTCCCATACACACCTCCTCCTCCCAAGTTAGTTTTTTGAAACCATCCTCCATCCATGTCATGAGGTTTCCTGTCCATTGAGTTAGCCACAGGTTGACTTTTGCCGCCCTTTTCCATCCCATTGTGATTGCTGACAGTTGCTGTGCTTATAGCTCATTGATTTGCTGCTGCAATTTTACATTCTGGCTTATCAGTTACTTAGTTATCCAACAGTCTGGTCCCCCAGATTTCATACTCCCAACCCTGTGTTTCTTGCAGCCCACAAATCCCTTTTCCAGCGACGATTCCATGTATGTCCCCTCACCCACCAATTAAATTGTTGCTTCAACCCTTCTATGTATGTACTGCAGTTGGTGTACACCATTCTCTGGGGTGTACCACCCAAGTAATGGACTGGAAAGATGCGTTGAAAAGCACTGGTTGCACCTGCTCCCACAGTGGCTCCCATGCATTCACCTGTCAGGAAGTATTTCTGGCTCCAGGCTGTGGCCAGCTTAGATCAGGATTCTTCCAGCTTGGCATCCATATTACCTGTGGGGTTACATTCTGCAAAGCGGTTAAATTGTCATACCCAGCATCCCAAGGGAGACTGTCTGCCCAGTGTGATGTGCACATAACAACTATACATCCAGGGATTTTCCTCTGTGCAGGTACCATTATGATTACATATGGTAACATCACGCCCTAATTGTGGGACCCCATAACCCAAACACCCCAGGAGACCAGAGGGTTATGTTTTTTGGGCTCTCCATGACAAAACACATGTCCAGATGACCATCCATACACCACATACCAACACTGCCAAATTCCCATGGGGGGATCAGCGGTACAATTTTCTATGGGTAGACCCTTAAGGTCCTTATCTGCCTTATTACCACAACTTGGGGGTGTCGCAGTCCACGTGTTCCATCCTTTTGCCACTTCACATTGCAGGATCTGGGCAGGGTTTATGTCATAACTATAAAGGGAAGGGTAACAGCTCTTCTGTGTACAGTACTATAAAATCCCTCCTGGACAGGTAATGCTCACCCAATTAGAACCCCACCCTACCGGGAGTCACCTCATGCCCAAACTGCTATACAAAGGGAGATCCAGGACATGCTACAGATGGGTATAATCCGCCCCTCTAATAGTGTATGGGCATCTCCAGTGGTTCTAGTTCCCAAACCAGATGGGGAAATACGCTTTTGCGTGGACTACCGTAAGCTAAATGCTGTAACTCATCCTGACAACTATCCAATGCCACGCACAGATGAGCTATTGGAGAAATTGGGACATGCCCAATTCATCTCTACTTTAGACTTAACCAAAGGGTACTGGCAAGTACCACTAGATGAACCTGCTAAGGAAAGGTCAGTGTTCATCACCCAGGCAGGGGTGTATGAATTCAATGTACTCCCTTTCAGGTTGCGAAATGCACCCGCCACCTTCCAAAGACTTGTAGATGGTCTCCTAGCGGGATTGGGAGAATCTGCAGTTGCCTACCTTGATGATGTGGCCATTTTTTCTGATTCATGGACAGAACACCTGAAGCACCTGGAAAAAGTCTTCGAGCGCATCCGGCAGGCAGGACTAACTGTTAAGGCTAAAAAGTGTCAAATAGGCCAAAACAGAGTGACTTACCTGGGGCACCAGGTGGGTCAAGGAACTATAAATCCCCTACAGGCCAAAGTGGATGCTATCCAAAAGTGGCCGGTTCCAAAGTCAAAGAAACAGATCCAAGCCTTCTTAGGCTTGGCCGGATATTATAGGCGATTTGTACCACACTACAGCCAAATCGCCGCCCCGCTGACAGACCTAACCAGAAAGAAACAGCCAAATGCAGTTCAGTGGACTGATGAGTGTCAAAAGGCCTTTAACCAGCTTAAGGCGACACTCATGTCTGACCCTGTGCTAAGGGCCCCAGACTTTGACAAACCGTTCCTAGTAACCACAGATGCGTCCGAGCGGGGCGTGGGAGCAGTTTTAATGCAGGAAGGACTGGATCAAGAATTCCATCCTGTTGTGTTTCTCAGCAAGAAACTGTCTGAGAGGGAAAGCCACTGGTCAATCAGCGAAAAGGAATGCTACGCCATTGTGTACGCGCTGGAAAAGCTACGCCCATATGTTTGGGGATGGCGTTTCCAACTACAAACAGACCATGCTGCGCTACAGTGGCTTCATACCGCCAAGGGGAATAACAAAAAACTTCTTCGGTGGAGTTTAGCTCTCCAAGATTTTGATTTTGAAATACAACACATTTCAAGGGCTTCTAACAAAGTGGCTGATGCACTCCCAGGAAAGTTTCCCAGAATCAACTGGTTAAACATTGTTCTTGGAATGTGGAACATATTGTTAGTTTTTATATAATCAGTAGTATGTCTAAAGGTGCATGTGTCTTATTAACTCTCTTTTCTCCTAGAGCACCAGGAAGAAATCACAGCCAGTGTGGAACCGGCTGTCCAACACTATCTGTGATTTGGGGGGCGTGTCATAACTATAAAGGGAAGGGTAACAGCTCTCCTGTGTACAGTACTACAAAATTCCTCCTGGCCAGAGACTCCAAAATCCTTTTACCTGTAAAGGGTTAAGAAGCTCAGGTAACCTGGCTGATACCTGACCCAAAGGACCAATAAGGGGACAAGATACTTTCAAATCTTGGAGGGGGCAAGGCTTTTGTTTGTGCTCTTTGTTTGGGAAGTTGTTCGCTCTTGGGACTAAGAGGGACCAGACATCAGTCCAGGCTCTCCACATCTTTCTGAACAAGTCTCTCATATTTCAAACTTGTAAGTAAACAGCCAGGCAAGGCGTGTTAATTTACCTTTGTTTTCTCAACTTGTAAATGTACCTTTTACTAGGGAGTTTACCTCTGTTTGCTGTAACTTTGAACCTAAGGCTAGAGGGGGGTCCTCTGAGGTCTTTAAGTTTGATTACCCTGTAAAGTTATTTTCCATCCTGATTTTACAGAGATGATTTTTACCTTTTCTTTAATTAAAAGCCTTCTTTTTAAGAACCTGATTGATTTTCCTTGTTTTTAGATCCAAGGGGGTTGGATCTTGATCCATCAGGAATTGGTGGAAGGGAGGAGGGGGAATGGTTAATTTCTCCTTGTTTTAAGATCCAAGGGGTTTGGATCTGTATTCACCAGGGAATTGGTGAAGAGTCTCTCAAGGCTACCCAGGGAAGGGAATTAGCATCGAGAGTGGTGGCAGTGGACCAGATCTAAGCTGGTAGTTAAGCTTAGAAGTTTCATGCAGGCCCCCACATTTGTACCCTAAAGTTCAAAGTGGGGAAGCAGCCTTGACAGTTTACAATAGTGACAATTGTGATTAGCAACGATTGTTCTTCAAGTGATTGTTCACGTTGATTCCAATTAGGTGTGCGGGCGCTGTGTGCGTGGTCGTCAGAAACTTTTCCTCTCAGCAGCACCCGTCAGGTCAGCTAGGGAGCCCCCTGGAGTGGCGCCCTCATGGCGCTCAATATATGACCCTGACGACCTGAACCCCCTTCAGTTCCTTCTTACTGTCCGTGGCGGTGTTGGAACTGTGTTTCGCTTGCTTGCAAGTGTTCCCTTAGCTATTACTTAGTCCTACCCAGTTTTGTTTTGTATTATTGTTATCTGTAGTTAGGATAGACTTGATGAGTGGGTCGTTCTCCCCTCACGCTGCCTTGTGCTTCGGGGCATGCCTCAAGCCCAAGGATTTAAATCTTGTGGTGTATGCAAGAAGCCTTTGCCCAATAGTGACCCTCATGACTCGTGCCTGAGGTGTCTAGGGGAGGCACATCAGTCTGAGCACTGTAAGATTTGTAAGGCTTTCAAGCCCAGGACTAGGAAAGAACGCAACTTCAGTTTGAAGCAGCTGTTTATGGAAGTCGCACTCCGTCCAGTGGCACCCAACTGTCAAGTCCCGGGCCTGAGTTCAGTGCAGAGTGCCCTGGCGTCGGTTCGTGAATCGGTACCGAGGAACAACTCTGGTGCTAGAGATCCTCAGTACCGGAGATCCCCAGCATCGCAGCATGGAGTGGTGCCCCGGCACCAGTCTACATCCCCGATGCCCTACAAGCACCATAAGAAGACAGACAGAGGGTGCTCTCCTCAGAGAAGACCATCTGAGGAAACTTTGCTGCCTCAGAGGAAGGACTCAACTTCCAAGCAGCAAGAGCTTGTGCCATCAACTCTGGTGCCCCAATTGGCACCGTTGAGCTGGCACTCAGCAACTCTCCAGCGGGGCAGTGCTTGGTGGAGGAGTTGAACCCCCCTCCACCCCAGACACTTTCAAGGCTGCAAAGGAACTGATAGAAAATACTGCGCCTCAGCCCCTTGCTGTCAGAGAGAAGCCTCCAGCACCGCCCTGACGGATGCCATCTATCGGCCCTCTTCGTTGCTGGACTGGCACCATTCCCTGTCTATATCGCCGCAACATCCCCCCGGCACCAGCCTCGGTACACAATCGCCCAGCGCAGGGAATGCAATAATCTGTGTCTCCGGCACCGAGGGATCAGCACTGATCACAGTCACCCTCTCTCGGCTGGCACTGAGACATGGCACCAGAACACAGGAACCATTCTCCAGTACCGGATTCGTGGCACCAGTCTCGATCATGGGACAGCTGGCACCGATCCTTTATGTGATCGCCACGGTACCAATCCCCAACTTCCTCTTCTCGGCACCGACCGCCAGCTCAAGGACCGTTGGCACCACCATAGTCATCACCCTCGGGATCCTCAGACTCTGAGGGCGACTCCTATTACTCACAGCACAGTAGGCACAGGTCTGATAAGCGCCGGAGACACGCACAGTCCACCCGGAAGCCACAGTGGCCACCCACTATGCAATGGCCCTTCTGGATCCCCTGGGCTTACCATCAGGCCCAGGGTACCCCTTCCCGGGTTTCTAGGTCCATGACATCAGGGCATCATCTTGCACAGTCACCAGCGGATAGACCTGCCCCCGATGCTACAGAGGCAACCATTCTACAATGAGCGTACAAAGCCTTTCAGGAAGTCGAATCAGCTGTTTGTAGCGGTAACAGACCGGATAAAGGAGCTTCCAGTCTCCTCACAACGCATTTCTTCCTGGATTGTGGACTGCATCCATACCTGTTATGACCTTACCAAGGTTTCTGCAGCTTCAGGGGCTGAGGAGGCCAAGAGGCACTATTTCATCCCAGCAAAGGGAGCTGAATTTCTGTTTTCCCACCCTGCTCCTAACTCTCTGCTGGTACAGGCTGATACGGAACAAAATAGGTCACAAGGACCATCCTGTCAGACAAGGGCTCTGAGAGATTGGACCTTCTGGGGAGAAAGATGTTCTCCTCTGTGGGCTTGCAATTCCACATTGCCAATTATCAGACTTTACTAGCCAAGTACAACTTCAACAACTATTCTGGGCTGGTGGCCTTTCAGGACAAACTTTCCCCTGAGGACAACACAATTCCTCTCCCTTCTTAAAGAGGGCAAGTTGGTGCAGCAGATATGGCATCCAGAAGGTTGGCCACTGGTATTGTTATAAGGAGGGATTCTTGGTTGTAATCCTCGGGCTTCCTGGAGAAGTGCAGAAAACTATCCAAGATCTTCCCTTTGATGAGTTGAACCTCTTCAATGAGAAAACTGATGACTCTATTCATTCATTAAAGAACTCGAGATCTACCTTCTGCTCCCTGGGATCTACACACCTGCCCCAAGGAGGAGGCACCAGAGGCAGTCCTATAAACCAAGACCACCTCCTCATGCTTTCTACTACCAGCATCCTGCTGAGCCTCACTGCAAGTGACAGAAGACTTAAAGACCCCCATTTTTCAGCCCCTTCTACCACCACAACCATGACCCATTCCCAGCCCACTACTAGGAGCCACTTTTGATGTCTTAGTCAAGACCCACTTACCATCTCTGACACCACCTGCCCCTTCTTCTGTCACCTTTGGGGGCCATCTTACTCTCTTTGACCAGAACTGGGAGCTAATCACGATAGATGGCCTGGTCTTGGAGATTATCCATGAGGGATACTCCACAGAGTACCTCTCCTTCCCTCCTCCCAACCCCATTTCCTGGGGACCACTCTCACAAGATAATTCTTCAACAGGAAGTGGAATCCCTATTACATTTAGGGGCAATAGAACACATCTCACCTCAATATCAAGGAAGAGGATTCTATTCTCCATATTTCCTAGTCCCCAGAAAGAACAGAGAGTGGAGACCCATTCTGGATCTCCGGCAACTCAATATTTTCATTCAGAAGTCAAGATTCAGGATAGTTATGTTGGCATCAATAACCCCCTCTCTTCAAGAGGGGATGTGGTTTGTGGCTTTTGATATGGATGTTTACACATTCCCCATTACTCATCCCAATATCCCTTTTAAGATTCCTAAATGTAATTTTATATGTTTCGGGGGTAATATGAAAACTTCACAAAACAGTATCTTTAAATTTACAATAGTCTAAAGCATCTTCAATATGGATTCCATTGAATACATTTCAAGCTTTACCAATTAATTTCGCAATCAGGATAGGAACTCTCTTATCATCAGGGATTTCATGTATTACACACAGCCTTTCAAAGGTAATCAGATATTCAGCAATATCATCCTTCTCACTGTATGCAGGACATACATGTTCCCATTTGTGGATTTTTGGAGTGATGGGAATCATTGTGGTCTGGGGCCTCTGGTTCTGCTTCTCTAGCAGGTCCAGCTGGTGTTTTCTCTCTCTTTCTCTTTTTCTTCGCTCTTTCTCTCTGTTTTTCTTCCATAGCCCTTCTGTATGCAGCCTCCTCTCTGGCTGGCTGCCTCTGCCCCCATAGTTTCCCTGGCCGTAACTGCTTCTTTGAGCCTCACTTCTGCCTGCCACATTTGAAACTCGCGGTCCTTTGTCTTCTCCACCACTTCCAGTCTGGTCAGCTCTAGTTTTGAAGCTGCCTCACTGGTAGTTATTTTTCTGCTTCCCTGTGCTTATTTCCCTCACCCAAAATAAACAAACAGGAAATAACAAAACTGTGACCTCCTCCTGACTATTCTTAGCCACTGCACTTAAGACTCACTTAAAATCACAAGTATCAGTACTTAAAGTGTGAACTCCACTTGGAGTAACAAGCTGTTCATACACCCTGCTCGCTGCACCACTATGAAGTTCCCCTGGTGTTATCTGGACCAGTGATCTGCTAGGTCACTCCAATCCTCAATTCTGGGAGCCAGCCTTACCCTGCTCTGCTGTGAGAACCCCACTCCCGGGCTGCTCATGCACAGCTTCTAGCATGAAAGCTGCTCCCAGCTAAGTGAGTGAGCACTTTTGACTAGCGGCTGCTTGGATTGTGCAACTGAATGACACTAGCCAATATCTCCTTGACACTAGCCAATATCTCCTGTCCCAAACACAACCCTAGGAACCTCCGTCTTGCAGTGTCCAGTTATGCCCTCTGGACGCTTCAAGTTTATATGAGTTCATCAATATAACAAGAAATGGATATGTACCAGGCTTGTTATCCCAAGGGGAGTCTCTGACATGCTTCAAACCAAACACACTGCTTCAGGTAGAATAAACAAACAAATTTATTAACTATGAAAGATAGATTTTAAGTGATTATAAGTCAAAGCATAACAAGTCAGATTTGGTCAAATGAAATAAAAGCAAAATGCATCCTAAACTGATCTTAACACTTTCAGTGCCCTTGCAAACTTAGATGCTTCTCACCACAGGCTGGCTGGTTGCCCTTCAGCCAGACTCTCCCCTTTGATCAGCGCTTCGGTCGCTTGGTGGTGGTGTCTGTAGATGGAGGTGGAAGAGAGAGAGCATGGCAAACATCTCTCCCTTTTATCATGTCCTTTCTTCCCTCTTGGCTTTGCCCCCCCCCTTTCAGAGTCAGGTGAGCATAGTCCCAAACTGACCAAGGGAAGGGGAGTGACTCACTCGAGAGTCCAACAGATCCTTTGTTGCTGCCTAAGCCAGTATCCTGTGTTCCTGTGAGGCTGGGCTGGGTTTGTCCCATATATGCCCCGATGAGGTGTGAACTGCCCGTCTGCTCCTGGAGAGTTTTGCCTGGATTTGTTTTAAGCCATGAGGACTCATTTTCAGCCTCATAACTATATACATGAAATTACAACCTATAATATTACTATAAAAACAATGCTGCACTATGAGCCTTCTGAAGACACCCGACATGACAAACTTTGCATTGGAAATCACACAATCATATTATAAAGATGAACATGGGTGTGCAGGGTGTTCTCCAGAGGTAGAGAGTGTCACAATGGACACATTTTCATATAGACATTCATACCTCCCACTGGAGGTTCTTATGATTTTTGGTGCACCAGGAGAACTTCTAGTGCTTCCCTTTGGTCTAGCGACAGCTCTCCAAGTGTTTATGAAAGTTTTCTTCGTGGTGGCCACACTGTCTTTCCATATCTGGACAACTGGCTCCTGGTAGGACACTTTCAACAGTCAGGTTGATTATTCAATTCCTCATCCAGAGTTTTGCAGCCCTGGGGGTTTGTGTGAACAGAGAAAAGTCTGTTTTATTCCCCACAAGGACAAAACACTTTATCGAAGCTATGTTGGACTCTGTTTCTGCAAGAGCTTTGATCCCTCAGAAATGTTTCAAATTATGTGCAATTGGATTTCTTTGATTTGCCTCAGACCAAAAACTACCGTGTGAATGTGCCTATTGCTCTTAGGTCATATGACAGTGTGTATTCATGTAACATCCTTTGCCAGGCTTCATCTACGTTGCCTGCTGGCCTGGCTCAATTCGGTCTACTCACCCAACAAAAACCACACCAACTCCAAGGTGACCATTCCCACCAGGATGATAACCTCCTTCAACTTCATGATCAAACCCAAACAAACAAGGTACAATTAGGAGTCTCCTTCTCTGCTCCCACGCTGAGTGTCACCATTGTAACAGATGCGTCCCTTCTGGAGTGGGGTGCCCACCTGAACAGTCATAGTGCGCAGGGTACACGGACCCCAGGGAGGCCAGATTACATATCAGCATACTGAAGCTGAGGGAAAACTATCTTGCATGCAACATCTTCCTCCCACTCATTCACTCCCTGCACATCCAAGTGTTGTCAGACAATATCACCACCATGGTCTACATAAACAAACAGGGAGGAGTGAGGTCAGGCTTTGAACTGGTGCATCAGGCACAACATCATTATTCAGGCGGCATACCACCTGCATATTCACAACTCCTTAGCACACAATCTCCGCAGGCACTTCTTGGCAGACCATGAGTGGGAAATCCAGGACTCCGTTCTGACAGACATAGTCACATGGTGGGGCACACCTCTATGGGACCTTTTTGCATCACAAATGAACCAAAACCTCCCCATATATTGTTCTAGGGGAGCCAGAGGCTGTGACTCCCAAGGTGACCCTCTCCTATTATCATGGACAAATGGTTTCAGATATGTCTTTCCTCCCATCTCCTTGCTTCCACAGGTCCTGAGAAAGGTACATGGTGACAAGACCAGTGTCATTCTAGCACTATACTGGCCCACACAGGGTTGGTTCTGTCAATCTCAGCTCACCCTCCAATCAAGATCCACCCCTTCCTAGAACTTCTGATGCAGGACAGGAGCAAAATCAAACACCCCAAGCCAGGCTCACTCCACCTCACAGCCTGATGTTTGAATGGGCTTCAGAAGTAGAGCACTCTTGTTCATCCCCCATCTAGTCTATAATTAGAAAAGATTAGAGTAGAAAAGATTCGACTAGGACCTGCTATTTGGCTATATGAAAGCATTTCTCCACCTAGGTACAGCACAGTCAGTCTTACCCAGTCTCTTCAGGCATCCCAATTCTCTCCTGTCTTTAAAGAAATATGGTCTCTCAATCAGCTTGTTACATTGCAGCCATTACTACCTTCCTTCCTCCAGTATCCGGGCACTCTCTCTACCCATGCAACTACAACACGATTCATGAAAGGCCTCATCAAGGCCTTCCTGCCAGGCATTAAACCAACACAACTAAGGAGGTCTTAACCTCATGCTGTCAAAACTTCTTAGACCTCCATTTGAATCTTTAGTGACATGTTCCATGTCCCACCTGTCCATTAAGGTGGTGTTTCTAATGGCCATCACTTCAGCCAGGAGGGTCAGCAAACTGGGAGCCCTCATGGCAGACCCTCCCTTTCTGGTATTTCAGAAAGACAGGGTATCTCTTTGTCTTCACCTTAAATTTCTCTCCAACATTGTCTCTGAATTTCACCTTAACCAGTGCATTCACTTACCTGTCTGTTTTCCAAAAAAACACACTTCTCCCAAAGAAAAGAGACTTCACTTCCTCGATGTTCGGCATGCACTGGCTTTTTACCTGCAAAGAACCAAATCCATCAGAAAATCTCCAGGACTCTTTATCGCGATTCTGAAGAGATCCCATGGTTAAGCTATAACCTCTCAAAGGATTTCTAAGTGGATTTCTGGCTGCATTATCAAGTGGTACAGGCTAGCCCACATCCCACCTCCTGGTGATATAATGGCCCACTCCATGAGAAAACAGGTTGCCACAGTAGCATCCCTGCAGGAGTTCCTGATGTAGAACATATGCAGAGCAGACATCTGGAGCTCTATACACGTTTGCTAAACATTATGCATTAGTCCAGGTCTCTGCTGCAGATGCAGCTGTGGAATCTGTGGTACAACATACATCTTTGCCACCGGCTTCCTTGAACCCACCTCCAGTCTGAACACTGTTTGTCAATCACCTATGTGTGGAATACACGTAGGGACCAGGACTCAAAGAAGAAATGGAGGTTACTTACTGTAACTGGAAGTTCTTTGAGATGTGTGGTCCATATCTGTATTCTATTACCCGCCCTCCTCCCCTTTGCTGCACATCTGGTTGGATTTGTGGTGAGAAGAGAAACTGTGGTGGCATCAACCGCGCGGCCTCTTATATCCTTGCTCAGGAGCATGGGAAGACCTATGGACACTGCTTGTTAAAATCTCCGGACTCGGGCACACATGTACCCACATTTGGGAAGCAGACAGGGACCACCCATCTCAAAGACTCTCCAGTTACACCAAGTAACCTCCATTTCTCGGCACATCCCCCCACGGTACCCAAGCTGCCTGTAGGCTGGTGGACTGAGCATGGCACGAACAACTGGCCACACCCTGTTTAGTCTGTAGCCCTTTCCTGGGGGCTCTGTTTATTCTGTAATACACATGAAAAGGGAAGTGGAACAATAACAAAAAGCATTTCTTCAGCCAGGGTTGTGGAGCCTTCTGCCTCTAGTAGCTCAATGTGCTGGACCTTCCCCAGTCAAGGGCGATCCTCAGGGCTTTCTGCCCTCCCTCTCACAGCCTTCTGCTGCAGCCCCAGGAGAGTGGGCTCCAGTTCCTTTCCTGGCCCTAGCCTCATGGAGCTGAGCCCTCCTTTATATCTCTGGCTGAGAATCATCAGCCCCAATCGATTAAGTGCTGTCAAGCTTGGGTCAGATGATTCCAGCACCTGCCCGCTTGGCCCCTTTCCAGAACAGGGCCCACTGCTCCCTGGGCCTTAAAGGGGCAGACTGCCCTGCTACACTGTCCAAGCATCTCAGCCTGTCACTTGAACCCCTGAATAGTCCCACTGGTTTCCTTGTGCCTCGCCGCTAGATTAGCCCAGGAGTGTCCAGAGGAACGTTCAGAAATGTTGCTGGGTGACGAGAGACCATGGGTGCCAGTATTGTGTTTCCCTAGTTTTCTCTGCGGACAGAGGTGAGCACAGAATAGCTTGGGAAGGGAATAATGAATCACATTTTTCAAACTGCAAAGAGAAAAGGTACATCAAAATAAACCCAAAAGATCCCTGAGAGCCCGGCTCTGCTGCTTGTGGCTGATGGGTGGAGGAGGCGGTGCCAGTGTTTGCACTGTCTTCACCTACCCATAGGAACCAGTTCATCAGTTTTAGAATGGGCAGGGGCCATCAGTTTGGGAGGAGAAGGAAAAGGGAGTCAGTGCATGTAGGGACGTACTTCCAGTCAGTCTCCTTTGTCTTCAGCAGGCAGCCATCTCACTTCAGCCTTAGCTCTTGTTAGGAGGTGGCCACCATGAGATGGTCATCCAGTTGCTCTTTGGTTACTTTCTCATAGTCTGCATCTAGCTTCATCAGGGCAGCAAAGGTATGCCAGACACCCAAGAATCATAGCACAGCAACTGCTAATATTTCTGACATGCAGAGGGAATGGGGTCCCTGCCTATCTCTTCCTATACCAGCAGGAATTTTTCTTTGACTGTAAGGGCTTGTCTACATGGTGTGTTAGTCTGTACTAGAGAGGTGTAAATTCTAGATGAGGCACCTACAGTGGGATGCGCAGACTCAGAGCTTGTCTACGCAGTGTGTTAGTCCACCCCAGATGGGAGTGAATTCTAGTGCACACTGATGTGTTGTGCATTAACTGGCCCACGTGGACATTGCTGGTGTACACTAGTTACCAAACAGCATTACATTAACGTGTACTAGGAACTTTTAGTGCACACCAGCAGGGTCCGCATAGACTAGTTAGTGTGTGACATGCTAGTGCATGCTAGGGTGACCAGAGAGCAAATGTGAAAAATTGGGATGGGGTGGGGAGTAATTGGCGCCTATATAAGACAAAGCCCCGAAAATCAAGACTGCTCCTATAAAATCATGGCATCTGGTCACCCTAGTACATGCTAACATTTACATCCCTCTGGTGTACACTAATGCACTGTGCGGACAAGCCTGGAGTCTGTAGACCCCACTGTAGTGCACATGTGCCTTACCTCTATGAGATCAGAATTTTTTGAACAGTCGCATCTGACCAGACTGCACACATGTCCTGTACCTTCTAGTGCATCCTGTGAGGTTGTACGGAGCAGAGCAGGCCTGTCCCTCCCTCAGTTCCCTCTTACCATCCACAGCAGCTATATGAGACTTGGCAAGTGTCCAACCTGTGACTCTTCTTGGAGCTTCAGGCCTGGTCTTCACTAAGCCCCCACTTCAGACTAAGGTACGCAAATTCAGCTACGTTAATAATGTAGCTGAATTCGAAGTACCTTAGTCCAAACTTACCGCGGGTCCAGACGCGGCAGGGAGGTTCCCCCGTTGATGCCGCATACTCCTCTCGCCGAGCTGGAGTACCGGCGTCGACGGCGAGCACTTCCGGGATCGATTTATCGCGTCTTAACCAGACGCAATAAATCGATCCCAGAACATCGATTGCCTGCCGCCGGACCCTCTGGTAAGTGAAGACGTACCCTCAGACTCCTCCTCCAGTCTAGTTTTGTGAAGAAATCCTTCCCACTCCTTATCTTTGTTGACTCTTTAATTTGAACATTCCTAAAACAAAGTGAAATAAAAGAAAAACACCCCCTGTATAATGGTGAAGCACTTGGCACTGCCCAATATGGTACTTTCAACCCGCCTGGGCTAAGCATGCCTGACGTGGGATGGACTCATTCTCCTGCTCAGCGGCCAGCAATGCCTTTTCTATAAGTGCTCCAATGGTAAATTGTTTTCTTTGAGGACTTGCAAGTCAAGGGACATGTGTCTGAAACTACACCTTCTTCTTTGAGCGGCCTCTGCATATTCCCTCTCAAGGGACGGGCCAGCTGGGTGCAGCTCAGATGGTGGAAACTTTGCTAGCAGTGCCCACTGGAGCACTCACACTTCCCCTTCCCCTCTTCTCCCTCAGCATTCACGACTGCTCCAAGGCAAGGTTATATAAGGGGGCATGGCCCAGTGCTTGGCCATCACTGTTCCTTCCAAGCACATCCAGTAGACAGATTCAGGAACAGCTCCAGGCTTTGACCAGATCCTTTAAAGGAACTCTTTGCAACTACAAAGCTCACCATCTCTGCTATGAATCTGAACCTCAAGAATTAAACTTATGTCTGTATGTATATTGATCTTTTAACCTTACTCTTTCTCTTTTCCTTTTTAATAAATTTCAGTTTAGTTAATAAGAATTGGCTGTAAGCATGTATTTGGGTGAGATCTGAAATATTCAGTAATGTGGGAGATAATGTGTCTGATCCTTTGGGATTGGTAGAACCTTTTCTTTTATATGATGAAATAAGATTTTTAGAAATCTCCAACATATTTGACTTAGGTACCTAGATGGAGGCCTGAGGCTGGGTTACTTCAAGGGAACTGTGTTGTTGACTTTTGGGCAACCAGTGAGGTAATAAAGAAGCTGTTTTATGCTGGCTTGGTAAATCTAAGTATTGGAATATCTGCCAGCTTTATGGGGATTGTCTGTCCCATTCTTTGCAGTTCACCCTAATTGAGTGACCTCAGTTGGCCCCCACTGGGACCCCGGTCACACCTTATATTTTGCTTATAAGTCAGACTTGCATGATCTCTGCAGATCTCTGAAGAGGAAAAATACTAGCTTGCTAAAATGTATATGTACACACACATGTAATATTTTGCTAATAATTGTTAAGTAAGGAATAAATATTTTAGCAATGCACTAACCACTAGAAATAACAGATGTTTTATCATACAGGTGGAAATTTATGAAATGTAATGGAAAGTTAGGAAATATACTAAAAATAACATGTCTATGTGAAAGAGGGGAAATAATAAGAATGAAACTATAAACAATTTGGGTATAGGAATGCCAAGCTGTAAGTAAATAACGGAACCTGACTGTCAAAATCTGACTGTCTTCAACTGCAAGGCTTAGTTCTCAGATTTAGTAAAGTGATATGCCTTTCTGTTATGTACTGACTACAATGACTTAACAAACTCAACCAAGCTGGGTTATCTGAGGTCTCTTCTAATTATTAAATAGATCTGAGCCTGTGGAAAGCATCACTTATTGATTCTTGGTAACATTAGTTAGTTTGATAAGTGGATGTCATCATCAGTTCCAGAAAAGCAGATCTGAATGGAAAAAAACAGGGTTGAAGCGCTGTGCTTCCTGTTCTTTGATCTTTCCAATGTCCATTCCCTGTACAAGATGCTTGGCTTGCCTGGGGGAAGGGATCTCACCTTCCAGATTCTCCATGTTCATGCCTCGTGCTTGGAAGGAGAGGCAGCACAGACTAGAGGTTATTGCTACAAGAATTATTGGCAGCCCAGTCACTCACATCTGAGGCATCAAAGGGATATAAGAAAGCGGAAAGAGCCTCCTCAGCCCCTAGTTTACCTAAAGAGAGAAGCAGGCAACAAAATTTGATTCAGGATCCAGGGACCCAAGGCACTGACACAGAAAAAGGATCTAAAATCTTTGGATCTGGACACTGAGCAAAAGGATTCTGTGGTGGTGTCGGCCTCTATCTAGAGCCAATCAAGGAGGCAGAGGTGGGTCGGACCGTCGGTTCCAAGTACTATAGGAGCCCATAAGGAATCCCTGGAAGGGACAGAGGGAGCACTGAGAACTAGAAAGTGTGCTTTAGATTTGATGGATATTATTACTTCAGATTTGGTGCCCCCCAGGTCCAAAGATGAAGCCTAGAATTGAACTGATGCAGAAGAAGAAAGATGCTTGCCCTCCAGTGCCAAGCATCAGATCTGATTCACTCCATGCTATCACCAGTCAGATCCAAGTGTCCGCCAAATCGCAGTTTTGCTGACTGTGCCTAAAGACTCGGTTCCAGGTCAAAAGGCAGAAATGTCTCCATCTGGAGTAACATGTCAAATACAGGAGATTAGAATTTCTTTGATCCCTCCTCCACCTAAAACCTGTTCATGATTTCCAAACAAGGCTCTGTCACCCTTTTTAGTCATGCCCCTTGAACACTTCTATCACTGGTTCTGTTGATTTTGGATCCAAGGTTGGATCCACAGTTCAGCACCAATCATTAATTGCTTAACAGACAGAAATCTTCGAATAGGGGTCATTGGGAAGAGGATCCCTTTCCATCAATGGTACTATTAACCTGGCTTGAGCATTGAGTGTTGGACAAACTAGCAAATCCCACCATGGCTGAGATGGCCTGGTTCATGTGATGGAATGGCTTGAGGAGTCTCTGGTTTAGCCCCAGTAAGTCAAAGCTTATGCTTTTGCGGGTGGAAGAAATAGGGTTCTGTCCCTGCTCACAGCCAAGGGTGAATGTATTGCAAAGCACAGGCCCTTATGGATACTGGATCTCTGGACTTGCTTTAGACAAGCATCCCTAACCAGGGGTACATGTAACACACTGGCTAAGCACCTGTGGTTGGGGCTGACCCCCACAGGGGACAAGAGCTTGTTCTTTGCTCCCAGCCTGCTCTCTAAGCTCAGCAATTATGAGCAAGGATTTTT
The DNA here is from genome assembly GCF_011386835.1 of Chrysemys picta bellii. Lineage (NCBI taxonomy): Eukaryota > Metazoa > Chordata > Testudines > Emydidae > Chrysemys > Chrysemys picta. The sequence goes on along the minus strand of NC_088799.1, from coordinate 50,158,604 downwards.
TGCCCTGCAGGTTGTGTTGTATCCCCACTGGCAGCCTGTGGTAGATTATCTCTGCAGCTGCTAAGGTTCCCTTTCACCAAAGTTGAAAAAAAGTCTGTCAGGACTTTTGGGTCATCTTGGAGCTCTTTACAGAGTCACACTATGGGGTGTCTGCATACTCCTGCACAGGGTCATTTAGAGTATAATTGGCTGTGTATTACTGACTGTATCCAATGGCCCAAAGTTGAAGCTAGACAAATTCAAACTGGAAATAAGGTGAATTTTGAACAGTGAGAGTAATTAACTACTGGACCAATTTATCAAGGAGTGTGATTCCACACTGGAGAGAGGAGGAGGTACAATTGGTGTTTCAGGCCCTCAAACAGGGGCCTATACTATCAGGTGCACATACCTGTCCCCAGCCTCTCTCAATTCACTGGGTTTTGGAACCCATGTCCCTTGTCTAGCAAGTGCTACTTAGTTGATGGTGAGTCCCTCTGTCATAAAACAGTTCCACTGTCCTTGATCCACATAATCAGGTAACAATATTTATTCTTCCTGCCCCAATAACAGAGAAACTGGGGATCCCACAGCAGCCAAAGTGACCATTTGGGCTGCTGTGGGCTCATGCTAGGTGGGGTGGATGTGCCTATGCAAACAAGATCAGCCCCTGAAGTTCTTTTCCACATCTCGCCACAATTCACCACCAGATGTCAGGGTAGAGCTCATCCTGACTCTGCTTACAAGAACATTAGAATGGCCAGACTGGGTCAGACCAATGGTCCATCTAGCCCAGTGACCTATCTTCCAATAGTGGCTGGGGACAGATACTTCAGAGGGAATGAACAGAACAGGGCAATTTTTAGTGATCTGTTCCCAGCTTCTGGCAGTCAGAGGATGGTCTTTGTTTGAGCAGGAAGGACTCAGTCTCCCACTGGTGCACACATCACACTCTATGTGCCATGCTGTGCAGTCTTGTGTTTTCTAGGGCAGCATTTCTCCAACTTTCGAAAACTGAGTCAGGAAAGCAAAAGCAGTGGTGCCCCATAGTGAGGCAGAGTGTCCACCCTCTGGATTCGAGAGAGAGAGACCCTCTGGTGGGCAGAGCCGAACCTGCCCCATCCCCCTTGCCAGAAGTACCAGGGCAGGGCAGGAAGTGTAAAGGGAGGGCCCTGTAGTTCAGTTGTGGAAGCAGGAAAGGGGGCAGATGTCTCTTCTAGGGAGCCGAGCCCTCTGTGGGATTCTGGACCAGCAGCCAAGCAGACCAGCACCCCATTGACTGAGGAGGCTGAAGGCTCCAGAAAGGTACTGGAGAGAATGCCTCCCGACTGCAAAGTAGTGAGCCAGAACATGAACTCGACGGAGCAATGCTGACAGAGTGGGTAGGAAGTAGCCCAGAGGAATCAGACTTCAGTCCAGTTGTTTTGCCGGAAAGCGAGGCAGCATGTTTATGTATCTCCACTGATCCGGTGGAGTAGGATGGGCCTGGATCCTGCTACTTCCCCCCACATCTGAGGGCTGGCTGCCTACTCACTTGAGGCCAGAAGGCCTACCCATAGACTGTTTACTTGCTGTCTGCCTCAGCCAGGAGACTAAGGGCTAAAGACTGTTCCTTGGTCTGCCCCACCTAGAGAGCCAGAGTTCACAGACTGTTAATTATTGTCTGCCCCAGTCAGTATGCTCTGGGCCATAGACGGCTTGTTGCTCAGCCCAGTCAGAGGGGCTCAGACCCAGACTATTGGTGACAGGCATAGTTACATGTAGTGGCCTCCCTCTGGACCCAAGAGGGAGAGACCCTCTTCCACCCTGCCCTCTGTTATGAAATGCCTGCCAAAATGAGCCATCACTGAGTAGATTGTGCAGATCTGCACAGTCTGATATGCCTCTCCTTTTTCACATGCTTAGAGAAGTGAGATAGCACATAATGACAGTATTTAAAGTATCCTCCTGGCATCTGAGTTAGCATCTGTTGAGATGAATGAGGCAGTTCACACCTCCCAGAGTTTGTTGCAGGCTCTCTGCAGACTCAGACCTGGCCTGCACAAAGACGTTTTCTGATTTAACTTAAGGTATAATTTTACAACAATGTAGTAAACTGGTGCAATGCTGTATGTGGACACAGTCAGATTGATTTAAACTTGGCTTAGAACAGTTTAGCTTACATCTGTAAATTCATCTACACTCGTGCAGCTTTTCTATGTAGGCAAGGTCTGAGCTGTGCATGCTAACCTACTGAACCAGTTTTACCCTGGTATAGGTGTGTCCACACAGGAGTTTTTACTGGTCTAAATTAAATCAGACTTTAAAACAGAGGTAAGTAAAGCCATTGCAACTACTGTGGATTGACAAGCCCTCAGGCAGAGTCTGCACTGGTCATACTTGGGACACTGGCTTTTTTACAACCAAAATGCTAGAGATTTACCCTATTTTTAAGGTAGCGAAGACTCTGGAGAAGAGTTGAGAGGAGTGTCTTCACCCACATTTTGCCCAAAGGGCATTGTTTTTGTTGTGTACTAGCAGGGCTTTGCCTACATCGGACGATGTATTAACCCACTAGTAGGTGTCTGTATTAAATTGCACCTGCTGTATTGGTGATCACATTGGTTTAAATTCTGCCCTGTGGGATCCGCGTTCACTAGGGTTGCAGAGGTGTAAGTGAACCTAGGATGCAGCTCATGGTGTGCATGGGTAGGTTAGGAGCGTACTGCATGTGCGAGATCATGGACTCAGCAAAGCACATACGAGAGTGCAAATTCTTACTCCTTTGCACTCAGAACTGCCTGGGCTTATGAGGAGGAGAGATTGCTACACCCCATCCTATTTCCTGTTGCCCACAGCCATTCATTGCAATGAATGGCTGGCCAGATGACCAAGCTGCTACACAGTTCAGGTGTGTAATTAGAAAACCAGTATGATTCACAGACTGAGCCGTACCGAATTTCAAAGATAGGGTGTTAGTGGAAATTTTATAAAAGGTCAGTGTGTAGAACTTAAAAGAGGAGATGTAGATTCATAGATTCCAATGCCAGAAGTGCCCATTGTGATCATCTAGTCTGACCTCCTGTATAACACAGGCCAGAGAACTTCCCCCAAATAATTCCCAGAGCAGATGTTTTAGAAAAACATCCAATCTTGATTTTAATATTGTCAGTGATGCAGAATCCACCACAACCTTTGGTAAATTGTTCTGACAGTTAATTACTCTCAACTTTAAAAAGTATGCCTTATTTCCAATCTGAATTTATCAAGCTTCAACTTCCAGCCATTGGACCGTGTTAGACCTTTTTCTGCTATACTGAAGAGCCCGTTATTAAATATTTGTTCCCCATGTAGGGACTTATACTCTAGTCAAGTCACCCATTAACCTTTTCTTTGTTAAGCTAAGTAGACTGAGCTCCTTGTTGTGGTTCTTCTCTGAACCCCCTCCAATTTGTCAGCATCCTTCTTGAATTGCGGACACCAGAACTGGACACACTATTCCAGCAGTGGTTACACCGGTGCCAAAAACAGAGGTAAAATAACCTCTCTACTCCTACTTGAGATTCCCCTGTTTATGCATCTCAGGATCGCATTAGCTCTTTAGGCCACAATGTCACATTGGGAGCTCATGTTCAGCTGATTATCCACCATGATCTCCAAATCTTTTTCAGAGTCACTGCTTTCCAGGATAGAGTCCCCAGCCTGTAAGTATGGCCTGCATTCTTTGTTCCTACATGTTTACATTTATATTTAGCCATATTAAAATGCATATTGTTGCCTGAGCCCAATTTACCAAGCAATCCAGATTGCTCTGTACTAGTGATCTGCCCTCTTCACTATTTACCACTCCCCCAATTTTTGTATCATCTGCAAACTTTATCACAGATGATTTTATGTTGTTTTCTTACAAGTTAATAAAAATGCTAAATAGTGTAGGTCCAAGAACGAATCCCAGTGGTACCCCACTGGAAACAGACCCGTTCAACGACAATGCCCTGTTGACAGTTACATTTTGAGATCTTTCAGCTAGCCAGTTTTTAATCCATGTAATGTGTGCCAAGTTCATTTTATATTGTCCAATTTTTTTAATCAAAATGTCATGCAGTATCAAGTCAAACACCTTACAGAAGTCTAACTATATTATGTCAACACTATTACCTTTAGCAACCAAACTTGTAATCTCATTTAAAAAAAAATCGTTAGTTTGACAGAATCTGTTTTCCATAAACCCATGTTGATTTGCATTAATTATATTACCCTCTTTTAGTTCTTTCTTAATCAAGTCCCATGTGAGCCACTTCATTATGTTGTTCAGGATCAATGTTGGTCTGACAGGCCTATAATTCCCCAGGTCATTCCCTTTACCCATTTTAAAAACTGGCACAGCATTTTATTTATTCCAGTCTACTGGAACTTCCCCAGTGTTAAAAGACTTATTGAAAAAAATCAATGCTAACAGTCCAGTGATCTCCTCGGCCAGCTCTTTTAAAATTCTTGGATGCAAGTTATCTGGACCTGCTGATTTTAAAATGTTTAACTTTTGTAGCTTTTGTTTAACATCCTCCAGAGATACTAGTGGAATGGAAAGAGTGTTATCATCACCATATGATGAGACTATATAATCTATTTGTTCCTCAAATACAGAACAGAAATATTTATTTAACACTTCTAACGTTTCTGCATTATTATTATTGATAATTCTAACATTTCCAGCTAGTAATGGACCAATACCATTGTCAGAATTCTTTCTGTTCCTAATATATTTTAAAAACTCCTCATTTGTCCTTAACTTCACTGACCATAGGTTTCTCTTTGTGTCCCTTAGCTTCCCTTATCAATTTTCTACAATTCCTAACTTCTGATTTATATTCATTAGTATAAACTTCCCCTTTCTTCCATTTGTCATTTTAAAAAAAAATTTACAGCTGCCTTCACTTCCCTTCTAAACCAAGTTGTTGTTGTTTTAACCAGAAGAGCCTTCTTCCTTGATTGTGGTATTGTGGGCATCTAGCAAGTTGTTCTTAAAGATTTCCAAGGAGCACTTACATTTTTCTGATTAAATTCTTCCTTCTAGCTAATTTGTCTCATAACTAGGGCTGTCAATTCATTGCAGTTAACTCACGCGATTAACTAAAAAAAAATTAATTGCGATTAATCGCAGTTTTAATCGCACTGTTAAACAATAGAATACCCAATTGAAATTTATTAAATATTTTGGATGTTTTTCTAAATTTTCACATATATTGTATTCTGTGTTGTAATTGAAATCAAATTTTATATTATTTTTATTACAAATATTTGCACTGTAAAAATGATAAAAGAAATAGTATTTTTCAATTCACCTCATACAAGTACTGTAGTGCAATCTCTTTGTTGTGAAAGTGCAATTTACAAATGTAGATTTTTTTAACATAACTGCACTCAAAAACAAAACAATGTAAAACTTCAGAGCTTACAAGTCCACTCAGTCCTACTTCTTGTTCAGCCAATTGCTAAGACAAACAAGTTTGTTTGCATTTACAGGAGATAATGCTGCCCTCTTCTTATTAATAATGTCACCAGAAAGTGAGAACAGGCATTTAGATGGCACTTTTGTAGCCGGCATTGCAAGGTATTTACATGCCAGATATGCTAAACATTCGTATGCCCCTTCATGCTTCGTCCACCATTCCAGAGGACATGCTTCCATGCTGATGATGCTCATTAAAAAAAACGTGTTAATTAAATTTGTGACTGAACTCCTTGGGAGATAATTGTATGTCCCCTTCTCTGTTTTACCCACATTCTGCTATATATTTCATGTTATAGCAGTCTTGGATGATGACCCAGTACATGTTCATTTTAAGGACACTTTCACTGCAGATTTCACAAAATGCAAAGAAAGTATCAATATGAGATTTCTAAAGATAGCTACAACACTCGACCCAAGGTGTGGAGCATGCTTTCAGAAGTCTTAAAAGAGCAACACTCCAATGCGGAAACTACAGAACCCGAATCACCAAAAAAGAAAATCAACCTTCTGTTGGTGGCATCTGATTCAGATAATGAAAATGAGCATGCGTTGGTCTGCACTTCTTTGGATGGTTAGCGAGCAGAACCCATCATCAGCATGGACACATGTCCCCTGGAATGGTGGTTGAAGCATGCAGGGACATATGAATCTTTAGCGCATCTGTCATGTAAATATCTTGTGACACCAGCTACAACAGTACCATCAGAACACCTGTTTTCACTTTCAGGTAACACTGTAAACAAGAGGCGGCCAACATTATCTGCTGCAAATGTAAACAAACTTGTTTGTCTGAGTGACCGGCTGAAGAAAAAGTAGGACTGAGTAGACTTGCAGGTTCTAAAATTTTACATTGTTTTATTTTTTGATTCAGGGGTTTTTTTTGTACATAATTCTACATTTGTAAGTTCAACTTTCATGATAAAAAGATTGCACTATAGTACTTGTATTAGGTGATTTGAAAAATACTATTTATTTTGTTTTTTTACAGTGCGAATACTTGTAATAAAAAATAAATATAAAATGAGCACTGTACACCTCATATCTGTGTTTTAATTTAAATCAATATATTTGAAAATGTAGAAAACATCCAAAAATATTTAAATAAATGGTATTCTATTATTATTTAACAGTGCGATTAATCATGATTAATTTTTTTAATCGTTTGACAGCCCTACTCATAACTGTTTTCAGCTTTGTGAAATTGACCCTCTTAAACATTAAACATGTATATTACTGGTCTGGACTTTATTCCGCTTGCTTGCACATTGATTTTCAGTTCTGCGATCAGTTCCTTTTTATCTCTTAGGACAATGACTAATATATAGAATTCCCCTGTGTTGGCTGCAACAGTTTTTGAGTGAGGAATCATAGAAATGTAGGGCTGGAAGGGACCTTGAGAATTCATCCAGTCCAGCTCCCTCTGCTGTGGCAGGACCAAGTAAACCTAAATAGACCATCCCTGACGGCATTTGTCCAAGTTGTTTTTAAAAGTTTCCAGTGTTGTGGATTCCATGACCTGCCTTGGAAGCCTATTCTAGAGCTTAATGACCCCTAAAGTTAGAAAGTTTTTCTTAATATCTAACCTAAATCTCCCTTGCTGCAGATTAAGCCCATTACTTCTTGTCCTACCCTCAGTGGACATGGAGAACAGTTGATCACCTTTCCCTTTATAACAGCTCTTAACATATTGGAAGACTGTTATGAGGTCCCTGCTCAGTCTTTTTTTCTCAAAACTATCATTTTTGTTGCTCTCCTCTGGACTTTCTCCAATTGTCCACATCTTTCCTAAAGTGTGATGCCCAGAATTGGACACAGTCTCCAGCTGGGGTCTCACCAGTGCCAAGTAGAGCGGGACAATTACCTCCTGTGTGTTACATCCAAAATTCCTGTTAATGCAGACCAGAATGATACTAGTCTTTTTTGCAGCTCCATCACATTGATGACTCATATTCAGTTTGTGGTCCACTATAACCCCCCACGTCCTTTTCAGCTGTACTACAACCTAGACAACTATTCCCCACTTTTTAGTTGTGCATTTGATTTTTCCTTCTTAAGTGAAGTACTTCGCACTTGTCTTTATTGAATTTCATCTTGTTGAATTCAGACCAATCCTTCAATTTAACAAGGTCATTTTGAACTTTAAACCTGTCCTCCAAAGTGTCCAAAGGAAATTGTCATCTTTTATGTTTAGAAATTCCAGGATGGTTTAGTACTGGCAGCACGAGCCCTCCAGCATGTGAACTCAAACTGAAGTCCTCCATGGTCACAGAGCTTTTTCCCCACACATTACAGATAGATGTGTAAGGAGGTGGTCATCGGGTTCTCTAGTGTGATTTGGTGGTCTGTAGCAGACACCAGCTATCACCCCTTCTTGCGCTTTATCTGTTAGGATATTGATCCATACCCATTCAAGATCATTTTCTTCCAAGTTATCGGTGACTCGGAAACAGGTAACATAATTTTTTACATAGAGTGCCACTCCCCCTCCTTTTTTGCCCACTTGGTCCTTCCTAAATAGGCAGGGGTGAAAGTAACTTACAGGACTTACCAGTACTGCCTGAGTCCTGAGGGGGCGTGGCCTCATCCAGAAGAGGCGTGGCCTCGACTGGAAGAGGCTGGGCCTCTCAAGATTTAAAGGCCCTGGCGCACCGGCTGTGGCTGGGAGCCCCAGGGCCTTTAAATCAACCCGGGGCTTCCAGCTGCAGAGGTGGCTGGGAGCCCCCAGGGCTCAGGGGCAAATTAAAGGGCTCGGAGCTCCCGCGGCTGTGGGGAACCCCGAGCCTTGCCGGGCTGGGGCCGGGATTTAAAGGTCCCAGAGCTCCTGCCGCTGCGGGGAGCCCCGAGCCCTTTAAATCCTGGCCCCGGCCCAGCCGCAGCAGCTGCGGGCGGGATTCAAAGGGCTCTCAGCTCCCCGCTGCGGCAGGGAGCTCTGAGCCCTTTAAATCTGTCCCCAGCCCGGCCGCCAGAGCTGCGGGTGGGATTTAAAGGGCTCTGGGCTGCCCGCAGCCACAGGGAGCTCTGAGCCCCTTAAATCCCGGCCCCATCCCAGCCACCGGAGCTGCGGGCGGGATTTAAAGGGCTCTGGGCTCCCTGCAGCTGTGGGAGCTCTGAGCCCTTTAAATCCCCATTGCAGAAGCCGGTGTGGTCCGGCACGGCGTTCTGGCTCTTGCCATTACACCATACCGGACCGGACCGGCTTACTTTCACCTCTGTAAATAGGTTATAACAGTGATTTTAACATTCCAGTTGTGTGAATCATCCCACCAGGTTTCAGTAATACCAACCAGATCTAATTTATGCTAATAAGTTAGCAATTCCAATTCCTCTTGTTTATTACCCAGTCTCCTAGTGTAACCTTTGTGTGGGCTAGTGTTCACTTCACCACCCCTCTTCTAGTGCTTCCACACAACTCATATAGAAAAGCACATGGAGACCCAGAAGTTAGTCATTAAGGATTTTCAGCAAGGATCACACAGAGTCAACCTCCCACAATCCAGTCCAAAAAGAACACAAGACATTAACTTAAATCTTAGGTACAACTTTGTAAAATTTTATAATGATAAAAGAACATAACAATAGCTTAATTTCTACTACACAACAAAGCTATTTCATAATCCGCATACATTAGCTTCACAGTTATATATAAACAAAAGAAACAAACTAAATCTAAACAAGGTTCATCCCCACAGACAGTGAGAAGTAACTCAGAGCTCCAGCATCTTACACTGAAGTCACCTGAGTCTCAGCTGAGTCTAAAGCACTTCCTTCCTCTTGCTTGCAGAGATCCCCAGTTGGAACCCACGCAGACTGGGCCATTGCTCAGTTATTTCAGCCAACTAATTAACAAAGCAATCAGTATTAAGTGTATAAATAAAAAACCCTGTTACAAGAAAAGTACAAAACTGAGAATAGCAAAATCTAGATGACTCTTTGCCCATCGTCACCTTTAACCAAGAAAAGAGCTGGTGATCCACACTGGTTAAGACAATTTGACTAAAACAATTTGGCTATCATCTAATAACATTCAAAGTAGACAATTAAAATGAAAGAAATTCATTTTCCCTCCCCATTTCTCCTTTCTATACCTAACACAGCCAGGGCTTCCCTGTGGGAAGTTAACAATAACACTAACCCGCTGCAAAATGCTTCAGACTTAGGGTATGTCTACACTACGGGATTAATCCGAATTTATATAATTCGGATTTGAAAAACAGGTTGTATAAAGTCGAAATGTATGCGGCCACACTAAGCACATTAATTCGGTGGTGTGTGTCCAAGTACCGGGGCTAGCGTCGATTTCTGCACCGTTGCACTGTGGGTAGCTATCCCATAGCTATCCCATAGTTCCCGCAGTCTCCCGCGCCCATTGGGATTGTGGGTTAAGATCCCAGTGCCTGATGGGACAAAAAAATCGTCGCAGGTGGTTCTGGGTACAGCCTCGCCTTCTCCCTCCCTCCTCCCTCCCTGCATGAAAGCAACGGACGGCAGACAACCATTTTCGCGCCTTTTTTCCTGGGTGGGTGAACACTGCAGACTCCATACCACGGCAAGCATGGAGCCCGCTGAGCTCAAGACAGCAGTCATGAACATTGTAAACACCTCGCGCGTTCTCGTGGAGTTTATGCTCAGCCAGGACCAGAAAAACGAGGCGAGGAGGCAGCGGCGGCGGCAGCGCAGCGACAAGCATGATGAGGACATTGACATGGACATGGACACGGACACGGATACAGAATTCTGTGAAACCACGGGGCCCGGTGCTTTGGAGATCATGTTGTTAATGGGGCAGATTCTATCCATGGAACGCCGATTCTGGGCAAGGGAAACAAGCACAGACTGGTGGGACCGCATAGTGTTGCAGGTCTGGGACGATTCCCAGTGGCTGCGGAACTTTCGCATGCGTAAGGGCACTTTCATGGAACTTTGTGACTTGCTGTCCCCTGCCCTGAAACGCCAGAATACCAAGATGAGAGCAGCCCTCACAGTTGAGAAGCGCGTGGCGATAGCCCTGTGGAAGCTTGCAACGCCAGACAGCTACCGGTCAGTCGGGAATCAATTTGGAGTGGGCAAATCTACTGTGGGGGCTGCTGTGATGCAAGTAGCCAAAGCAATCACTCAGGTGCTGCTACGAAAGTTAGTGACTCTGGGAAATGTGTAGGCTATAGTGGATGGTTTTGCTGCAATGGGATTCCCTAACTGTGGTGGGGCGATAGACGGAACCCATATCCCTATCTTGGCACCGGAGCACCAAGCCACCGAGTACATAAACCGCAAGGGGTACTTTTCAATGGTGCTGCAAGCACTTGTGGATCACAAGGGACGTTTCACCAACATCAACGCGGGCTGGGCGGGAAGGGTTCATGACGCTCGCGTCTTCAGGAACACTACTCTGTTTAAAGGGCTGCAGCAAGGGACTTACTTTCCGGACCAGAAAATAACCGTTGGGGATGTTGAAATGCCAATAGTTATTCTTGGGGACCCAGCCTACCCCTTAATGCCATGGCTCATGAAGCCGTACACAGGCAGCCTGGACAGGAGTCAGGAGCTGTTTAACTACAGGCTAAGCAAGTGCAGAATGGTGGTAGAATGTGCATTTGGCCGTTTAAAAGGTCGCTGGCGATCATTATTGACTCGCTCTGACCTCAGCCAAAGAAATCTCCCCATTTTTATTTCTGCTTGCTGTGTGCTCCACAATCTCTGTGAAAGTAAGGGGGAGACCTTTATGGCGGGGTGGGAGGCTGAGGCAAATCGCCTGGCTGCTGATTACGCGCAGCCAGACACCAGGGCGATTAGAAGAGCACACCAGGAAGCGCTGTGCATCAGAGAAGCTTTAAAAACCAGTTTCATGACTGGCCAGGCTACAGTGTGAAATATCTGTTTGTTTCTCCTTCATGAAAACCCGCCCCCTTTATTGACTGATTTTCTGTAAGGAACCCACCCTCCCCCTTCCCCCAGCTTTCTTTCAAACCAAATAAAGTCACTATCATTTAAAAATCATTTATTCTTTATTAATAGATTAGAAAAAGAGGGAGGGAACCCGGGTGGTATTTGGGAGGAGGATTGCTGGGAAGGAAAAAGCCACAAAGAAAAGGTTAAAAAAATGACAGCCTTTTGCTTGGGCTGTCTACTGGGGTGGAATGGGAAGGTGTACGGAGCCTCCCCCACCCGCGTTCTTACACGTCTGGGTGAGGAGGATATGCAACATGGGGAGGGGGGAGGGTGGAACAGGGGCTGAAGCGGCAGTCTGTTTTCCAGCAGCCGTTCCTGAAGCTCCACCAGACGCCGGAGCATGTCTGTTTGCTCACGCAGCAGCCCCAGCGTTGCATCCTGCCTCCTCTGGTCTTCCTGCCGCCACCTCTCATCTCGAGCGTCTCTCCTCTCCTCACGTTGGTCCCTCCTCTCCTCACATTGGTCCCTCCTGTCCTCACGTTGGTCCCTCATGTCCTCACGTTGGTCCCTCCTGTCCTCACGTTCACTGGCTTCTTTCCTATACTTTGAAACTGTTTCCTTCCACTCATTCAGATGAGCTCTGTCACTGCGGCTGGATTCCATAATTTCAAAAAACATCTCGTCTCGCGTTCTCTTCTTACGACGCCTTATCTGTGATAACCTTCGGAATGGAGGAGGGAGGCTTGAGGAATTTGCAGCTGCTGTAGGGAGGGGAAAAAAGAGAGAATTGTTTAAAAAGCTACATTTTGCAGAACAATGCTTATACTCTTTCACGGTGACCAACACTATTCACATTACATAGCACATGTGATTTCTGTGCAAGGTCGCATTTTGCCTCTTAATGCTGAGTGCCTGTGGCTTTGCTGCTAGAGATCACAGGTCTGGGCAACAGAATTCGGCTTGCATGCGGCCATGGTAAGCCATTGTTTTACAGCTTCTGCGCCCTCCTTTCCCACATACCAAGCATAGCCTGTAGAGTGCTGCGGTTTTTCTGTTAACATTCAGCAGCAGCAGAAAACAAACTAACCACCACCCCCCTCTCGCCATGAATTCTCTGGGATGATCACTGTACCCCTCCCCCCCACCGCGTGGCTGGTATCAGGGAAGATCCCTGCTAGCCAAACGTGAAAAACTCAGGGCCAATTTCCCATCTGCGCTTGGCTAACTGCAGGGAAGGATTCAGAGTAGCAGCCGTGTTAGTCTGTATCCGCAAAAAGAAGAACAGGAGGACTTGTGGCACCTTAGAGACTAACAAATTTATTAGCGCATAAGCTTTCGTGGACTATGCATCCGAAGAAGTGGGCTGTAGTCCACGAAAGCTTATGCTCTAATAAATTTGTTAGTCTCTAAGGTGCCACAAGTCCTCCTGTTCTTCTTTTTACAGGGAAGGATTTATTTTCCGCCACAGGCAAACAGCCCAGTAGGAACGGCCACCTCTGTCCCCTTAATTAAGTTCCCGTATTTCAACCAGGTTACCAGGAGTGATATCACTCTCCTGAGGATTACACAACAAGATAAAGAACGGATGTTGCTTGAATGCCAGCAAACACCGGGACCATATGCTGCCAGGCTTTGTCAGGCAATGATACCAGATTACTTGCTGCAAGCATGGCGTGGTCAAGTGTCCTACCATGGAGGAGGGAATAAGGATGCACTGCCCAGAAACCTTGTGGCAAGGCTTTTGGAGTACCTCCAGGAGAGCTTCATGGAGATGTCCCTGGAGGATTTCCGCTCCATCCCCAGACACGTTAACAGACTTTTCCAGTAGCTGAACTGACTGCGAATGCATCCCAAGTCCTCAGGGCAAAGTAATCATTAAAAACCGTTTGCTTTTAAAACAAGTTTTATATTTTAAAAGGTAAACTCACCTGAGGTCCCTTCCATGGGGTCAGAGTCTTGGGTACTGGCTTGGGAGGCTTGGGAGGGTACTTCAGTCAGGGTGAGAAAAAGATCCTGGCTGTTGGGGAGAACGGAGTGCTGTGTGCTCTCTGCAAGCTCATCCTCATCCTCCTCCTCCTCCTCTCCCCCATCGGCAGAATCCTCAGGCGTCGCTGATGAGACTATCCCCGACCCAGAATCCACGATCACAGGTGGGGTAGTGGTGGCAGCCCCCCCTAGAATTGCATGCAGCTCGGCGTAGAAGCGGCATGTCCGCGGCTCTGACCCGGAGCGACCGTTTGCCTCCTTTGTTTTTTGATAGGCTTGTCTGAGCTCCTTGACTTTCACGCGGCACTGCTCAGAGTCCCTATTGTGGCCTCTCTCCATCATGCCCTTGGAGATTTTTTCAAAAGTTTTTGCATTTCGTCTTTTAGAACGAAGTTCTGCAAGCACTGAATCCTCTCCCCATACAGCGATCAGATCCAGTACCTCCCTCACGGTCCATGCTGGTGCTCTTTTTCGATTATCAGCCTGCATGGTTACCTGTGCTGATGAGCTATCTGTGGTCACCTGTGCTCTCCACGCTGGGCAAACAGGAAATGAAATTCAAATGTTCGCGGGGCTTTTCCTGTCTACCTGGCCAGTGCATCCGAGTTTAGATTGCTGTCCAGAGCGGTCACAATGATGCACTGTGGGATAGCTCCCGGAGGCCAATACCATCGAATTGCGGCCACACTATCCCTAATTCGAAATGTTAAAATCGATTTTGGCGCTACTCCGCTCGTCGGGGTGGAGTACAGAAATCGATTTAAAGGGCCCTTTACATCGAAATAAATAGCGTCGTTGTGTGGACGGTTGCAGGGTAAATTCGAATTAAAGCTGATAAATCCGAATTAAAGTCGTAGTGTAGACCAGGCCTTAGGGGATTTCCTAGGCCGGTCACGTATCCTTTTGTAGAACAGCTTCCCTGACTACTTGCCCTCAATGGAGTCTATTAGTCCAGCCACAGGGAACCTACTGAGCATGCCCAAACTGCCACACCCAGTTCCAGAAACTTTGTGTGGAGTGCTAATTGTGCACCTGCCTAGCATCAATAAACCAGACACAACTCATTCCTCTAGATCTCTTAAAGAGACACCTCCCTCTTAGGTATGTGGGTCACACTAGATAAGTAATTCAAAAATTTATTCTCTTCATGTCCTTTGGTTTCTTGATTAATTTTGTTCTGAACATCTCAATTTTGTACCGAGTGCTCATATCTTCCCTCTTTGTACCTTTCCCTTTTGCTGTTAGTTTAACTCCTTCCTGACTCCTGTAGCCAGCCTGTCCCCAAGGAGATTGGTCCCCCTTCTACAGAGGTGGAGGCCATCCAAACCATACAGCCCCACCTCTCCCCATAGAAGATGGACCAGTGTTCCAGAAAACCAAAACCCTCTACCTTACACTACTTACCTAGCCAGCGATACACTTCCAGAATCTTTCGCCTTCTGTCTTCCTTTGCTCAGGAACAATAAGGGTATGTCTACACTACGAAATTAGGTCGATTTTATAGAAGTCGATTTTTATAAATCGATTTTATACAGTCAATTGCATATGTTCACACTAAGCGCATTAAGTCAGTGGAGTGCATCCTCACTACCGTGGCTAGCATTGACTTATGGACCGGTGCACTGTGGTAGCACAGTCTACGCCGCCCATTGGAATTCTGGGTTAAGGTCCCAATGCCTGATGGGGCCAAAACATTGTCGTGGGTGCTTTTTGGGTACATGTTGTCAGTTGCCCCTCCTTCCGTGAAAGCAACAGCAGACAATTGTTTCATGCCTTTTTTCCTGGGTTACCCATGCAGACGCTATACCACAGCAAACATGGAGCCTGCTCAGCTCACCGTCACCGCTGCTGTTGTGGGCAAGTCTACTGTGGGGGCTGCTGTGATCCAAGTAGCCAGGGTGATTAGAAGGGCACAACAAGGCACAGCAAGGTGCACTGCACATCAGAGAGGCTTTGAAAACCAGTTTCATGACTTGCCAGGCTTCGGTGTGACAGTTGTGTGTGTTTCTCCTTGATGCAAACCCACCCCCTTTGTTGATTTTAATTCCCTGTAAGCCAACCACCCTCCCCCCTTCGAAATAAAGTAACTTTTTTTTTTGAAACCATGCATTCTTTCTTTATTAATTAAAAAAAATGAGATAACGGACAAGGTAGCCCGGGTGGGGTGGGGGAGGAGGGAAGGACAAGGCTACATTGCTTATTGTAGCCACACTAAAAATCAAACTGTTTGAATGACAGCCTTCTGTTGCTTGGGCCATCCTCTGGAGTTGAGTGGCTGGGTGCCTGGAGCCTTTCCCCTCCCCCCCCCGCGTTCTTGGCATCTGGGTGAGGAGGCTATGGAACATGGGAAGGAGGGTACGTGGTTATACAGTGGATGCAGCGGGGGTCTGTGCTCTTGTTGGCTTTCCTGCAGCTCCAACAGATGCTTCATCATGTCTGTTTGCTCCCCCATTAGCCTCAGCATTGTGTCCTGCCTCCGCTCTTCATGCTCACTTAATTCTTTCCTGGCCTCTGCCACTTAATGCCTCCATGCATTAAGCTGTGCCCTATCAGTGTGGGAGGACTGCATGAGCTCGGAAAACATGTCATCGCTAGTGCATTTTTTTCGCCTTCTAATCTGCGGTAACCTCAGAAACGGAGATGATAGGGGGAGTGTAGAAACATTCTATGTTCTGTGATTCTGGGAGGACTGCATGGTCACCTGTGCTGCTGAGTTCGCCACGCTGACCAAACAGGAAATGAAATTCAAAAGTTCCTGGGGCTTTTCCTGTGTACCTGGCTAGTGCATTGGAGTTCAAAGTGCTGTCCAGAGTGGTCACAATAGAGGCCAATACCATCGATTTGCGTCCACACTACCCCAAATTCAACCCAGCAAAGTTGATTTTAGCGCTACTTCCCTTGTCGGGGAGGAGTACAGAAGTCAATTTTAAGAGACCTTTAGGTCGACGGAATGGGGTGGTTGTGTGGACGCAGTCATTTTTAAATCGACCTAACGTGGCTAAATTCAACCTAACCCCATAGTGTAGACCAGGCCGAAGACTCTCAGAGAAGATCACTTGGATATTCTTATTCTTCAGCACGCTTCTGAGTTATCTGCAATCATCAGCTACCTGTGAGATATCCCACAGTGCAGTTTCATTAGTGCCGATATGAACCAATACCATTGGATTCTTGCCCGTAGACTTCAGAAGCCAATTTATTCGTAGAGTGATGTCTCGTGTCTTAGCTCTGGGAAGGCAGCACACTGTCCTGTTGTCCACCAGTTCCTTGCAGAATGTTCTTTTGATTTTTCTGAGTATTGAATCTCCAACAAAGATTGTCTGTCTTCCTTAGGTGGTTGGAGAAGTCTTTGCAGTAAGCTTGATTTTGGTACAGGTTGGGCCAAGCTGCTATCCACACATGTGTCCCGTACATTTCTCTGTTCCCTTGGACCTGCTGGATCTTGAGAGATATCTTCCATAGTTTCCACGCTGAGGACCTGGTATCAATCTGAAACTTCTAGCTGTATGGAATTCCTCCTGCCTCTCTTCTCTCTAGTGGCCACAGCCTGTCCACCCTCATCTGCTCCAGTCATGTAGAATGCCACTGTGGCCTCTTGCCTCTGGTGGTTATGAACTGCCAGGCCTCCTCTCTGACTCCCTCTCTCTGCGAATCCTTGCTGACCAGCTCCATCCTTCCTTGTACTGGAGTGCTAAACTGTGTTATACAGTTCAACCACTAGGTGGCACACTGTGCAACACACCTTAAGCTCACAACAGCCTTTCCAGGCAGTGTATTAAAGGAAAAGTTTCAGAGTAGCAGCCGTGTTAGTCTGTATCCGCAAAAAGAAGAACAGGAGGACTTGTGGCACCTTAGAGACTAACAAATTTATTAGAGCATAAGCTTTCGTGGACTACAGCCCACTTCTTCGGATGCATATAGAGTGGAACATATATTGAGGAGATATATATACACACACAGACAGAGAGCATAAACAGGTGGGAGTTGTCTTACCACCTCTGAGAGGCCAATTAATTAAGAGAAAACAAACTTTTGAAGTGATAATCAAGCTAGCTCAGTACAGACAGTTAGATAACAAGTGTGAGAATACTTACAAGGCGAGATAGATTCAATGTTTGTAATGGCTCAGCCATTCCCAGTCTTTATTCAAACCGGAGTTGATTGTGTCTAGTTTGCATATCAATTCTAGCTCAGCAGTTTCTCGTTGGAGTCTGTTTTTGAAGTTTTTCTGTTGTAATATAGCCACCCGCAGGTCTGTCACTGAATGACCAGACAGGTTAAAGTGTTCTCCCACTGGTTTTTGAGTATTTTGATTCCTGATGTCAGATTTGTGTCCATTAATTCTTTTGCGTAGAGACTGTCCGGTTTGGCCAATGTACATGGCAGAGGGGCATTGCTGGCACATGATGGCATATATCACATTGGTAGATGTGCAGGTGAACGAGCCCCTGATGGTATGGCTGATGTGATTAGGTCCTATGATGATGTCACTGGAATAGATATGTGGACAGAGTTGGCATCGGGGTTTGTTACAAGGATAGGTTCCTGGGTTAGTGGTTTTGTTCAGTGATGTGTGGTTGCTGGTGAGTATTTGCTTTAGGTTCGGGGGTTGTCTGTAAGCGAGGACAGGTCTGTCTCCCAAGATCTGTGAGAGTAAAGGATCATCTTTCAGGATAGGTTGTAGATCTCTGATGATGCGCTGGAGAGGTTTTAGTTGGGGGCTGAAGGTGACAGCTAGTGGTGTTCTGTTATTTTCTTTGTTGGGCCTGTCTTGTAGGAGGTGACTTCTGGGTACTCGTCTGGCTCTGTCAATCTGTTTTTTCACTTCAGCAGGTGGGTATTGTAGTTTTAAGAATGCTTGATAGAGATCTTGTAGGTGCTTGTCTCTATCCAAGGGATTGGAGCAAATGCGGTTATATCTTAGGGCTTGGCTGTAGACAATGGATCGTGTGGTGTGTCCTGGATGGAAGCTGGAGGCATGTAGGTAAGTGTAGCGGTCAGTAGGTTTCCGATATAGGGTGGTATTTATGTGACCATCGCTTATTAGCACAGTAGTGTCCAGGAAATGGACCGCTTGTGTGGATTGATCTAGGCTGAGGTTGATGGTGGGATGGAAATTATTGAAATCATGGTGAAATTCCTCAAGGGCTTCTTTTCCATGGGTCCAGATGATGAAGATGTCATCAATGTAGCGCAAGTAGAGTAGGGGCGTTAGGGGACGAGAGCTAAGGAAGCGTTGTTCTAAGTCAGCCATAAAAATGTTGGCATATTGTGGGGCCATGCGGGTACCCATAGCAGTGCCGCTGACTTGAAGGTATATATTGTCCCCAAATGTGAAATAGTTGTGGGTGAGGACAAAATCACAAAGTTCAGCCACCAGGTTAGCTGTGACATTATCAGGGATACTGTTCCTGATAGCTTGTAGTCCATCTTTGTGTGGAATATTGGTGTAGAGGGCTTCTACGTCCATAGTGGCCAGGATGGTGTTTTCTGGAAGATCACCGATGGATTGTAGTTTCCTCAGGAAGTCAGTGGTGTCTTGAAGATAGCTGGGAGTGCTGGTAGCGTAGGGTCTGAGGAGAGAGTCTACATAACCAGACAAGCCTGATGTTAGGGTGCCAATGCCTGAGATGATGGGGCGTCCAGGATATCCAGGTTTATGGATCTTGGGTAGCAAATAGAATACCCCTGGTCGGGGTTCTAGGCATGTGTCTGTACAGATTTGTTCCTGTGCTTTGTCAGGGAGTTTTTTTAAAGAAACTACACCATCTGCTAAAACCATCTGCTAATCTGACACATGCCTAGAACCCCGACCAGGGGTATTCTATTTGCTACCCAAGATCCATAAACCTGGATATCCTGGACGCCCCATCATCTCAGGCATTGGCACCCTAACATCAGGCTTGTCTGGTTATGTAGACTCTCTCCTCAGACCCTACGCTACCAGCACTCCCAGCTATCTTCAAGACACCACTGACTTCCTGAGGAAACTACAATCCATCGGTGATCTTCCAGAAAACACCATCCTGGCCACTATGGACGTAGAAGCCCTCTACACCAATATTCCACACAAAGATGGACTACAAGCTATCAGGAACAGTATCCCTGATAATGTCACAGCTAACCTGGTGGCTGAACTTTGTGATTTTGTCCTCACCCACAACTATTTCACATTTGGGGACAATATATACCTTCAAGTCAGCGGCACTGCTATGGGTACCCGCATGGCCCCACAATATGCCAACATTTTTATGGCTGACTTAGAACAACGCTTCCTTAGCTCTCGTCCCCTAACGCCCCTACTCTACTTGCGCTACATTGATGACATCTTCATCATCTGGACCCATGGAAAAGAAGCCCTTGAGGAATTTCACCATGATTTCAATAATTTCCATCCCACCATCAACCTCAGCCTAGATCAATCCACACAAGCGGTCCATTTCCTGGACACTACTGTGCTAATAAGCGATGGTCACATAAATACCACCCTATATCGGAAACCTACTGACCGCTACACTTACCTACATGCCTCCAGCTTCCATCCAGGACACACCACACGATCCATTGTCTACAGCCAAGCCCTAAGATATAACCGCATTTGCTCCAATCCCTTGGATAGAGACAAGCACCTACAAGATCTCTATCAAGCATTCTTAAAACTACAATACCCACCTGCTGAAGTGAAAAAACAGATTGACAGAGCCAGACGAGTACCCAGAAGTCACCTCCTACAAGACAGGCCCAACAAAGAAAATAACAGAACACCACTAGCTGTCACCTTCAGCCCCCAACTAAAACCTCTCCAGCGCATCATCAGAGATCTACAACCTATCCTGAAAGATGATCCTTTACTCTCACAGATCTTGGGAGACAGACCTGTCCTCGCTTACAGACAACCCCCGAACCTAAAGCAAATACTCACCAGCAACCACACATCACTGAACAAAACCACTAACCCAGGAACCTATCCTTGTAACAAACCCCGATGCCAACTCTGTCCACATATCTATTCCAGTGACATCATCATAGGACCTAATCACATCAGCCATACCATCAGGGGCTCGTTCACCTGCACATCTACCAATGTGATATATGCCATCATGTGCCAGCAATGCCCCTCTGCCATGTACATTGGCCAAACCGGACAGTCTCTACGCAAAAGAATTAATGGACACAAATCTGACATCAGGAATCAAAATACTCAAAAACCAGTGGGAGAACACTTTAACCTGTCTGGTCATTCAGTGACAGACCTGCGGGTGGCTATATTACAACAGAAAAACTTCAAAAACAGACTCCAACGAGAAACTGCTGAGCTAGAATTGATATGCAAACTAGACACAATCAACTCCGGTTTGAATAAAGACTGGGAATGGCTGAGCCATTACAAACATTGAATCTATCTCGCCTTGTAAGTATTCTCACACTTGTTATCTAACTGTCTGTACTGAGCTAGCTTGATTATCACTTCAAAAGTTTGTTTTCTCTTAATTAATTGGCCTCTCAGAGGTGGTAAGACAACTCCCACCTGTTTATGCTCTCTGTCTGTGTGTGTATATATATCTCCTCAATATATGTTCCACTCTATATGCATCCGAAGAAGTGGGCTGTAGTCCACGAAAGCTTATGCTCTAATAAATTTGTTAGTCTCTAAGGTGCCACAAGTCCTCCTGTTCTTTTTTTTGTATTAAAGGAGTTTATAGTGAACACAGCAGGTGTGTATCTCACCCAGAACAAAGCTCTTTCGCCAGTTTGTATCTGGTACAGGAGCCTGACCTGCTAGTAGCAGCCCTGCAACCTACTGAGTACGAGTACAAGGTATGCATGACAGAGACTGCAAATGCAATGAGGGCTTAGTGTGAAAAACTCAGGAGTGATGGGTACCCTTTGGCCAGAGGGCAGGTGGCATTCCCAGTTGGTCCATCCCTCCCTCCCCCAAAAGAATGCAGGTTTACAGCAGGGTGGAACCCAGGTGTGATATACCCGGGTACAATCCAGACCAATTAGTAGATGTATCACCCCTGCTCTCCAACCTGCAGTGCCCTTTACAATGACTTGCTGCTGTAGCCTCCAGCCCGGACTGGTCACAAACAGCCTCCAGCATGTAAGTCACTCCCAGCCATGTCTGTCTGTGTGTGCTGCAGCCAGCCGCCTCTTGGCTCTCACAAGCCTTGGTTATACTGCAGGGTGATCCCAACTCACTCCCAGATGCAGATTTCCCCCCCTGTAATCTATGTCCTGTATTGCCCAACCCTCTCCTGGACAATACAAAATTATCTAGGTCCATTATTTCATCAATGGAAATAATCTGCACATATTTTGTTATCCCAAATGGAGTTTCCCAAACACTTCAATTGAAACATACTGGACTAGATAAAACAAAAAACAAGTTTATTAATTACAAAGAGAGAGATTTTAAATGAGTACAAGTAACGAGGCAGAAAAGTCAGAAACACAAGAAAAATAAAGATAAAACACAACTAATGCCTGACTTAACAAATTATGTTAAATTGAAAGCTATGTTTTTCACACCACGTGCTCGCACCAGTCTTACCGGCCAAACTTCTTAGGTCAGGATCCCTTCTTCTGTGTAATGACTGCTTCCTTTGTTCCTTCTTGTGCAGTGAATTGATGGACAGAGAGGGAGGAGGAGAGGTGCCTTGGGGTGTCTGTCTCTTCTTTTTATAGTCCTGTCACCCCCGCCCACCCCCCAGTGAGAAGCATTTCCAGCTGGGAGTAAAGGCAACAGCCAGACTATGTGGAAGGGAATTCCAGGCTGTTTTTTGCTAAGTGCTTGTCTTCACATACAATGCTATCGCAGCACAGCTGCACTGGTGTATGGGCTGGGGTGGGGACAGATAGGAGGAGGAGGCATGTATGGGCCAGGGGGCCAATAGGAGTAGGAGGGTGCATGTATGGCCTGGGGGAGTCAATAGGAGGGGGTTACATATGGGCTGGGGGTCAATAGGAGGATGGGGTGTGTGTATGAACTGGGCGGGGGAGTCAATAGGAGGAGGAGGAGGAGGAAGAGGGGGGTGCGTATGGGTCAGGGGTCCATAAGAGGAGGAGGGTGTGTGTATGGGTTGTGGGGCTCGATAGGAGGCAGGGGTGTATTGTCTTACCCAGTGGGAGCCATCTCTGGAGCTGGGTTGCTGAGGCCCCCCCACACCTGGTGGTTGCAGTGGGGCTGGGCTGGTCTCGTGGGGGCAGGGCAGTGTGGGGCAGACAGGTGGGGGCATAAGGGTCGAGTGGGGCAGGTGGAGGCCACAGGAGGATGTGATGTTCTGTACCTCGGGGGAACACCCAGCACCCCAATGTTCATCCTTGTAAAATGAGTGTGGGTATCCAATGCGAAGTTTGTCATGTCCAGTGTCTTTGGAAGGCTCATGATGCACTGAGCATTGTTTTTACAGTAATGTTATAGGTTATAATTTCATGTATGTAGTTATGAGGCTGAAAATGTGTCCTCATGGCTCCAATAAGCCCAGGCAAAAACTCTCCAAGAACAGAGAGGCAGTTCTCACCTCATCAGGGCAGATATGGGACAAACCCAGCCCAGCCCACAGGAACAAAGGACTCTGGCCTAGGGAGCAACAAAAGAATCTGTTAGATTCTCAAGGGAGTCATCCCCCTTCCTTTGGCCAGTTTGGAACTGTGATGAGGTAATGCTCACCTGACTCTGAAGGGGGTGGGGGCAAAGCCAGGAGGGACGAAAGGACATGATAAAAAGGAGAGACATTTGCCATGCTCTCTCTCTCTTCCACCTACATATACAGACACCACACCAAGCGACTGAAGCACTGATCAAAGGGGAGAGCCTGGCTGAAAAGCAACCAGCCAGCCTGTGGTGAGAAGTATCCAAGTTTGTAAGGACATTGAAGGTGTTAAGATCAGCTTAGAATGTGTTTTGATTTTATTTCATTTGACCAAATCCGACTTGTTATGCTTTGACTTATAATCACTTAAAATCTATCTTTCATAGGCTTGGTCTACACTACCCCCCTAATTCGAACTAAGGTACGCAACTTCAGCTACGTGAATAACGTAGCTGAAGTCGAAGTACCTTAGTTCGAACTTACCTTGGTCCACACTCGGCAGGCAGGCTCCCCCGTCGACTCCGCGGTACTCCTCTCGCCGAGCTGGAGTACCGCAGTCGACGGCGAGCACTTCCGGGTTCGACTTATCGCGTCCAGACTAGACGCGATAAGTCGAACCCAGAAGTTCAATTGCCAGCCGCCGAACTAGCGGGTAAGTGTAGCCAAGGCCTAAGTTAATAAATTTGTTTGTTTATTCTACCTGAAGCAGTGTAGTGGTTTGAAGCGTGTCAGAGACACCCCTTTGGATAACAAGCCTGATACATATCAATTTCTTTGTTAAACTGACAAACTCATATAAGCTTGCAGCGTCCAGTGGGCATAACTGGACACTGCAAGACGGAGGTTCCTAGGGTTGTGTCTGGGACCGGAGATATTGGCTAGTGTTATTTGGTTACACAGTCCAAGGAGCAGCTGGCCAAAAGTGCTCACTCACGTAGCTGGGAGCAGCTTACATGCAAGAGGCTGTGCGTGAACAGCCCAGGAGTGGGGGTTCTCACAGCAGAGCAGGGTAAGGCTGGCTCCCATAGTCAAGGATTGGAATGACCTAGCAGATCACCAGTCCGGATAACACCAGAGGGGAATGTAACAGAGGAGCAGCCCTGTAACCCAGCCATCCCTAGGCTCCCCCGCCGGCCCTGTGCCTGCACTCTGGAGGCTGTGCAGGCTCAGCACCTGGCCCCCACCACCCCATGGGGCCCATTGCTCCCCCTTGTGGCATGATCAAGGCCCAGCTGGCGTTAGTGGGGGTAAAGCACTGTGAGCAATGTTTGGCAGCCTGGCTCGTGTCACTAACATCCCTCTCCCCAGCCAGCGTGGGGCTGCAGCAAGTTCCTCCAGCTCCTGGTGACGGGCTGCGTTTCCCATCAGAGCGTGATTCCTGCCAGGCTCCATGCTGTGCCACTGGCAGCATGCTGCCCTCCCTGCCCTGTCATTCTGCAGCTCCTGCCCTGCCATGGGGCTGGGATATGGGGTCCATCCCTTGGGACGGGGGACCCAAGCATGCGTAGAAGGTGCCTCCTCTGCCCCCAGAGAGCTTGAGGAGATGCTAGGACACACTGCGTCCATTTCCCTCAGGCTGCTGGTGCCCAGGCTTTGGCTGCGTCAAACATCTCATGGCAAAGCATGACATCAAGGCAGCCGTCGTCCTTCTGGAGTTAGAAACCGTGTACCTGGGTATCCCCTCCTGCTCTGCAATGGTGGTGCTGGGTGCTACTGGCCAGAGGCAGACACAGGCATAGTCCTGAATGGTTGTGGAAGGTGCTGTAGTACCCGTGCTGGACTGGGGAGTGAGTCCTGGCATCAGTATGAGCAGTGGTTCCACTCTGCTGAGGAGTAAAGGGGCCAGAGAGAGCAGGCTTCCCCCCAGCACAGACTGGCCCCCAGTCCTCAGCCCTGGGTGAGCCCCCCATGCACACACCCACTAGGGACCAGGCAGGGGAGCTAGTTCAGCTGAGCCTGCTCACGCTCTCCAGGACCCTGTGTTGACCCGTGGAGCGTGGCTGAGATCTGAAGCTGCAGCAGGAGATACTGTTGTGGAGAGGAAGCATCACCCCTTGGCATGTCTGTAGCCTTGGGCTTCGCCAGACCTTCAGGCCTCACTGATTCTGGAGATCCAGAGCCAGGCCACCATCTCCATAAAGCTGGTGAGGAGAATGCGCCCCCTGCTGTCAGATTCAGCATCGCCGAGAGGACCCGCATCATCTCTCCAGACTTGGAAACAGCTGAACCACTTGAAAAACATTGACTTTTGGGCAGAGAAATTTCAGCCCAAAGTTTACAAAAGTAATTGATTCCCCATCAAGTCTGATCAGTGGGCAGATTCGGGGTTCACTGGCAGAGCACTCTTACGGCTTCCCAGACCAGGAAGGTGCATTTTGCTGTTTGCACTCATCACTGAAAGCTTCTAGCATAAAGTAAGTGAAATGCAAGTGCTCTGACCAGCTACCAGTGTGCGTGTGTTGGTACTCCAGCCTGCCCTCTCTGTGCTCTGGTAGCTGGGCCGGGGGATGGCACTCCTGGTTCCTGGCCCATTCATGCTACTTCAAGGTACTTGGCTTCAGAGACATTTTTAGCATCTGCCCAGGCACAGGAGAGAGGAGAGGGTGTAACATCTGCCAAATGTGGACCTTTTCCAATTAAAGGTCAAACCCACACTAAGGGAGGTGCTGTATTAACCTAGCTAGTCACTGCCAAGACCTGCGGTTAGTGGAGACATACTGTAAGCAGGGTCTGAATGAGTTCTCCCCTGTCAGCTATCTGGGAGCGGGAGAGACTTCAGGAGCAAACTGTATTTACATGAACACACCTACTCTGCCAAGATGTCCAGCAGATAGAGCTGTGTTGCTCAAAGTGATCAACTTTGGCTGGTGTTGGATTACAAATCACTTTAGTACTGAATGCAAGGGGTAATGAAATGTTGTTATCAAAGTTGTTATCTTTATAGTATGAATAAAAGGGAGCAGAACTGTGCTAAGACTGTCCCAAATGAGGGGGTCACCCTCAGGTGAAAGAACCTCGTTAAGCCAGGGGCTCGAATGCCAGAGCCCTGTGAAAGTAAGAGGAGTGGGGACAGCTATCCTTGCCAGGAGATGTAATCCCTCCCTAAGGGTCCCTGGTCTGGTTTAACCCATTCCTCCCCAAAGATAGAGTTAAATAGGCTTCATTTGGAGCCTTTTGTTATTTTAAAGTATTCAAATGAGCGCTGAAATCACTTGTGGGACAGCATTTCACTACAAGACTGACCTGAAGAGGTCACAGCAGAGAGGTAGGTGGCAGCAGGACATGACTGATAGTCGGCCGGCAAACAAACAACTGGCAGGGTGGCCAGCGGAGAGGAACCACAGCTGGTGGGGCAACCAGCCAGCCTAAGTGCTCAGATGGTGGAGCAAGCAAGGTGCCTTCTTCCACAGGTGGGAGGTGAACTCACACAGGTGCACCTCTGAACCCTGGGTCCTCACTGACCAAGGACAACCACTGTTATTGGGGTATGGTGAGGGAGCAGAGAGGGGCACAGTAAAGGAACTTTTGGTTGTAGAACTCAAAAACATGAGGTGGAAGGCACTGTCTCATGCACTCTGGGGTGTGTGTCCTGCTCACAGTTTTATGATTATGAATCCTGCTTGTGGCATTTTCTCTCATTCATGTCGGGTGACTTTCATTAAAAGTTTATTTTCTATGCTCAGACTCGATTGCCTCTTAGAGGCGCCCAGGGGGTGGTGTGTCATTTTCCTAGGTCATTGGGTGGGGCTCGAGCCAGTTCTACTGTTGAAAATGAACCCCTAGATATTAAACCCAGCCCTGGTTGCTGCCGGCTCCACCTGGCAGAAGAGTAACAATACGGTTGCCTAGTGCTGCCAGAGCATTGAGGGGGAGCTAAATGCAAACCTTGAAAACCAGGCTGAGACAAACGTATTGGGCAACCAGTGCTCAGGGCATGCCTGGGACTGGGTTCAAGTCCCTGCTTCATTACAGACTTCGTGTGTGACCTTGAGTGAGTCACATAGCCGCTGTGTGCCTCAGTTCCTCACCTGTACCCCGGGATAGCAGTGCTGCCCTCCTTGCAGGGCGGCTGGGAGGAGAAATACATCAAAGATTGTGAGGTGTGATGAGAACCGTATCATGCACAGGCCAGGCCCCCAAACTTCCCTCTGCCCTGAAGCGATGCCATGCACTGCCCAGCCAATCAGGATTAAAGCATGTTATTGTTCGTGGTCTCAGATTTGATGAAAGTGAGGTTTAAAGACAGATTTGACTTCTTCCTATTTTTCCCTTGTGGAGTCACTACAGGGCAGTGGGGCAGTTGTCCGAGGCCCTGAACTGTGCATTTCCTACCCTAACATGGCTGTATTTTTTAGAAAGGAACCTTCACTCTGAACTTGCAGGATTTATAATGCTTGATTTTGAGCTAATTGAAACATCCCTGTAGCGTGTTATCCCTTTCATTACTGTTCAGTGCTTTCAACCTTAACTCCACCTTCACATAGATTTTGGTCTGGGAATTTTCTTAGTTATTTTACCAATATTAAAATTTCAGCCACAAAGCCTAACCAAGAAACCCTAAGACAATGCTGCCACACAGCGTCTCTGGAGACTGGGAAGTATCCAGTCTCAATCTTAAATAATACATTTATTTTAACCTTTAAGGTCAGTTTCCTCAGTTCCCAGAGCAGGCAGAGAGTCCTGACATCGTAATCAGGGGTGCAGCTGACTGGCCCCACCAGAGCCGCACAGCGCAGCCAGAACTAGTGGGGACTGAGGCCGGTGGTGCACAATTTATTCCTTAATTTAGAGTTCTCTGCTGGAGAAACTGTGTTCTGGAAAGCGGACGCAGGGAGAGTCCAGCAGATGCCTTCATTTTATAATGCATTGCAGTCTTGCTACCTATGGGGCTCAACAGCCCTGCATCGCAGCCACTGATTCGGGAAAATGCAGACCCACTCCTACGCCACAATCCTGATTTCTCCTGATGATGCACCCCAGTCCCAACTCATAGCCCCCTACTCTAGTCAATACACCATAATCCCAACCTGCAGTCCCTTCTCCTCGATATGCACCTGTGACAGGTTTATCTGGCCTGTACAGCTCCCTAGAGAAGGCCCTGTGATCCTACAGCAGCCCACCCCAGGACAGGAGCAGTGAAGGTGGGTCCTCCAAGCCTGCCTAGAGAGGCCTCAAGGAAGCAGCCAATCAGAGCCCAGCAGGCTCAGCTAAAAGGAGCTGCAGGGTGGTAGCTGCCACAGGTCAGTTCCTGGGACTGGCAGGACATGGCAGGGTGGAGCACCTGGCTGGGACCAGAGAGGCAAGGTGGGGCAGAGCAGCCCAGCACCTGGCTGGGACCAGAGGGAAGGGCTCCTCTCTGGCCATAGGAGCTCAAGGGGCAGCCAGGGTTTGATCCTGGCTGCACTTGCTTAAGCTACAAGAGAGAGGCCCTGAAAAATTTAACTCTGAACTAAGAGGGGAGGCTAAAGGGGCCAGGTGGGAAGAGGCACAGGGAAGCAGCAGCAATGAATTGCAGGGAGCTGTGTGTGGCTGCTGGCTCCCAGAGCAGTAGGGGGCTGGGCTCCTCCCCTCCCCATCCCCTGGCAAAGTGGTGACAACCCCGAGATGGGAACAAGGCTTGTTTGGCACCCCGTACAAAGGGCTGAGTTTAAAAGGCCCAGAGCCAGGGCTGAAGACCCAGGTGAGGGCAGACAGACAGTTTTGCTACCCCAGAAGGGTTCGTTTTGATTGTGTGACCCGGCCAGAGGCTGAGCCACTTAAGAGCTGCCAGGTGAGGTTGACAACCTACAGGGGGCCCTGGGAGCAGGAAAAGGACTGCAGTATGCACACAGCAGCAAGAGGCGCTCAAGAGGTGAGTGCCCACATCACAACTCCACAATCCTGACCCACAGCTCCCCTGCTCCTGACAATGCACCACCATCCAGACCTGCACCCCCCGACTCCCAGCAATGTACCACAGTCCAGACCTGCAGCCCCCTAATATAGACAATGCAGCACAGACCTGACCCACAGCTCCCTACTCTTGAGGTTGCACCACAATCCTGACCCCAAGCCCATTATTGATGGTGATGCATGAGGATCCCAACCTCCTGTCCCTGTACTCCTCAAAATGCACCCAATGGCCCCAGCCCATAGACCCTGCTACTCCTGACGATACACCACAGTCCCCCTACTCCCAAGATGCACCACAATCCAGATTTTCAGCCCCCTAATGCAGATGATTCCTGACAATCCTGAACCATAGCCCCTCTGGGTAACAAAATGGAGGAACTAGAATGACTGGTGGAGGAAGTGAAACCAGATATTATAAGGATAACGAAATATGGTGGAATTGTAGTCATGACTGGAGTAGAGGTATTGCAGGATATGTGCTACTCAGGAAAGACAGAAATAAAGGTGAAGGTGGTGGCGTAGCATTGTATGTTAATGATGAGATAGACTGCAAAGAAATAAGTGATGAAATGGATAAAACAGAGTATTTTGGGGTCAAAATCACTTTTGGGAAGAAAGGTAACAGAGGCTCCACTGGAATAGTGCTTGGGGTCTGCTACAGACCCTCAGGATCCAATTTGGATATGGATAGAGATGTCTAATATTCTAAAGAAATAAATAATACTAAGAATTGTGTGATTATGGGACATTTTAACTTCCCAGATATAGATTGGAGGACAAGTGGCTGCTAATACTAGTAGGACCCACATCTTCCTGGATGTGATAGCTGACAGATTTCTTCATCAGATAGTCACTGACCCAACAAGTGTTACGCCCTTTTAAATTTGGTATTGGTGAGTAGTGAGGACCTCGTGGAAGAACTGGTTGTAGAGGGCAACCTTGGTTTGAGTGATCAGGAGATAATTTAGTTTAAACTAAATGGGAAGATAGGGTCCTTGATTTCAAAAGGGCAAACTTTGAAAAAGTAAGAAAATTAGTTAGGGAAGTGGACTGGACTAAAGAACTCAGGCTGTGAATGTGGAGGAGGCTTGGAATTACTTTAAATAAAAGTTGCAGAAGCTATCTGAAGTCTGCATCCCAAGCAAGGGGGAAAATTCATAGGGAAGGGTTGCAGACCAAGGTGGATGCGCAAACATCTCAGGTGATTAAGAGAAAGCACAAAGCCAACAGGGAATGAAAAATGGGATGGATCAGCAAGGAAAGCTACCTTTTACATAGGCGCCGACATTGTGGGTGCTCTGGGGCTGGAGCACCCATGGGGGGAAAAACGGTGGGTGCTGAGCACCCACTGGCAGCCCCCATCAGCACCTCACCCACCCTCCCAGCTCCACCTGCCCACTGGCAGGCCCCACGGATCAGCGCCTCCCCCTCCCTCCCCGCCCACCACGATCAGCTGTTTCGCGGCGTTCAGGAGGCTCTGGAGGGGGTGGAGGAGGAGTGAGGATGTTGCATGCTTGGGGGAGGGGGAAAAACAGGACGGGAAGAGGTGTGGTGGGAAGAGGCGGGGCAGGGGTGGGGTCTTGGGGGAAGGGGTGGAGTGGGGCGGGGCCTGGGGCAGAGCCGGGGATTGAGCACACCCCAGCTCTTTGGAAAATCAGCGCCTGTGACCTCTTGGAGGTCAGAAAGTGGGATAAAGTGAGAACAGCCAAAAGCCAAGCAGAACTGGACCTTACAAAGGAAATTAAAACCAAAGGTTCTTTAGCCATATAAATAAAAAGAAAATAAGGAAAGAAGAAGTGGGACCACTAACCACTGAGGTTGTGGTGGAGATTAAAGATAATCTAGGTATAGCCCAACACCTAAGCAAATACTTTGCCTCAGTTTTTAATGAGGAGCTTAATTGGTGGAACAGCTTAATGGAACCAAATCAGAGGGCCCGGATAATCTCCATCCAAGAATACTGGAACATTAAATTGCAAGCCCAATAAGAAGGATTTTTTAATGAATCCATAAACTCAGGAGTCGTAACGTATGACGGGAGAATCGCTAAGATAGTACCTATATTTAAGAAAAGAAAAAAAAGTTATGTAAGAAACTACAAGCCCGTTAGTTGGACCTTCATTGTATGCAATGTCTTAGAACAAATTTTGAAAGAGAGAGTAATTAAAGACAGAGAGATGAACGGTAACTGGGATAAAATACAACATGGTTTTACAAAAGATAGATTGGGCCAAACCATCCTTATCTCCTTCTTTGAGAAGAGAACTGATTTTCTAGTCAAAGGAAATGCAGTAGATCTCATCTACCTGGATTTCAGTAAGGCATTTGATACAATCCACATGGAAAATGATTAGTTAAATTGGAGAAGATGAGGAATAATACAAGAATTGAAAGGTGGGTAAGGAACTGGTTAAAGGGGAAACTACAATGCACCATACTGAAAAGTGAACTGCCAGGCTGGAGGGAGGTTACTAGTGAAGCTTCTCAAGGATCCGTCTTGGGACCAATCTTATTTAACATTTTTATTAATGACTTTGGCACAAAAAGCGGGAGTGTGCTAATAAAATTTGCAGATGACACGAAGTTGGGAGGTATTGCCAATATGGAGGAGGACTGAATATCATACAAGAAGATCTGTATCACCTTGTAAACTTGAGTAATAGAAATGGGATGAAATTTATTAGTGCATAGTGCAAGTTCATGTACTCAGGGATTAACAACAAGAGTTCTTGCTATAAACTGGGGCCATATCAGTTGGAAGCAACAAAGGAGAAGAAAGACCTGGGTGTATTGGTCAATCACAGGATGACTATGAGCTACCATTGTGATGCAGCTGTGAAAAAAGACTAATGCAGTCCTAAATGCATCAGGCATTCCAGTAGAGACAGGGAAGCGTTATTGCTGTTATACAAGGCACTGGTGAGACCTCATCTGGAATACTGTGTGCAATTCTGGTCTTCCTATGCTTAAGAAGCATGAATTCAAATTGGACCAGGTGCAGAGAAGGGCTGCTAGGATGATCCGAGGAATGGAAAACCTACCTTACGAGAGGAGACTCAAAGAGCTTGGCTTGTTAGCCTAACAAAACAAAGGCCATGGGGAGATATGATTGCTCTGTATAAATACATCAGAGGGACAAACACCAGTAGGGAGAGGAGTTGTTTAAGTTAAGGGCTAACATTGGCACAAATGGATATAAACTGGCCAGCAACAAGTTTAGGTTTGAAATTACACAAAAATTTTCAATCATCAAAGGAGTGAAGTTCTGGAATAGCCTCCCAAAGGGAGCAGTAAGGACAAAAAACTTAACTTGTTTCAAAACTGAGCTTGATAAGTTTATGGGGGTTGGTATGGTGAGACTGCCTACAATGACATATGTCCCATCTGTGACTTTTATTAGCAAATATCTCCAATGGCCGGTGATGGGCAGGGCTCTGAATTATTACAGAGAATTCTTTCCCAGTATCTGGCTGATGGGTCTTGTCCATATGCTCAGAGTGCAACTGATGGCTATATTTGGGATCTGGAAGGAAATTTCCTCTGAGTCAGATTAGCAGAGACTCGGGGAGCGGGGGGTGTTCGCCTTCCTCTGCAGCATGGGGCACGGGTCACTTGCAAGTTTAAACTAGAGTAAATGGTGGATTCTCTATAACTTGGAGTTTTTAAACCATGAGTTGAGGATGTCAGTAACTCAGCCAATGGTTAAGGGTCTATTACAGGGGTGGTGTGGGTGAGGTTCCGTGGCCTGCGATGTGCAGGAGGTCAGACTAGGTGATCATGATGGTCCCTTCTGACCTTAATGTCTCTGAGTCTATTATGGGCTGGTCTACACTAAAACGCTAGGTCAAAGGGAGCTGCCTTAAGTCAACCTGTTAATGTATGTGTCTACACTACTGGGTCCTTTATGCCGATCTAAGTCACCTCTAATGTCAACTTCTGTAATCCACCTCTGCAAGAGGCGTAGTGGTTAATTTGATTTTCATGGGTCGACTGCAAGGTAGTGCAGATGCAGCGTTGCGTAATTTGACTTAATTGGCCTCCAGGTGGTATCCCACAGTGCTCATTTGTGACCGCTCTGGAGGTCATTCTCAACTCTGCTGCACTGCAGCCAGGTACACAGGAAACAGCCCTGCTCTGCTAAAGCCCAGGGAATTTTTGATTTCCCATTTCCTGTTTGATCAGCATTGGGAGCATGCCAGCTTGAGCACAGCTGATCATGGAGACTACATGCCCCAAATGAGCTCCAGCCTGATCTGCACAGGAGATGGTGGATCTCATTGCTGTGTGGGGAGAAGAGTCTGTGCTCCGATCCAGCAGAATAAACTCTGACATCTATACAAAGATCATTCATGGAATAGGGGAGAAGGGCTACACGAGGGACACACAGCAATGCTGTGTGAAAATAAAAGAACTTCACCAAGTATACCAGAAGGCAAAGGAGGCAAACAGTTGTTCTGGTGCTGAACCCCACACATGCCAGTTCTACAGCGAGCTGCATGCGATTCTCAGGGGTGACCCTACCAGCACCCCTACAAGCAACGTGGACACCTCACAGGTGTGTGAGTCTAGGGACAACAAGGAGGACCATATGGTGGATGAGGAAGAGGTGGAGGAGGAGAATGGGAGACAGGCAAGCGGTAGATCCATTTGTGACCGGTTGAATCACAGAAACCCCCTTGGGAACTGCCAAGTGATGTGCCAAGACTACTTCTGCCCCTGCTTTCCCTGCCAGCTTGGGACCCCAGCACCCTGTCTTGCTGAGTCAGTCACTCCCGTCTGCTCCAACACAGACCCAGGGTCTGAATTACTTGCCCCAAAGCTGCAGACTTAACTGAAAACAGCTAACAGCGGTGTTCTTATCTTTAAAACTCAGATGCCCAACTCCCAGTGGGGTCTAAACCCAAATAAAACCGTTTTATCCTGTATAAAACTTATACAGGGTAAACTCATAAATTGTTCACCCTCTATAACACTGATAGAGAGAGATGCATAGCTGTTTGCACCCCCCTCCCCCCCCAGGTATTAATACATACTCTGGGTTAATTAATAAATAAACAGTGATTTTATTAAATACAGAAAATAGGATTTAAATGATTCCAAGTAGTAACAGATGGAACAAAGTGAATTACCACGTAAATCAAAATAAAACACGCAAATCTAAGTCTAATACAGTAATACAACTGAGTACAGATAAAAACCTCACCAGTAAGCTTCCTTTTACAGACTAGTGTCCTTCTAGTCTGGGTCCAGCAATCACTCACACCCTCTGTGGTTATTGTCCTTTGTTCCAGTTTCTTTCAGAGATCCTTGGAGTGGAGAGGCTCTCTCTTTAGCCAGCTGAAGACCAAATGGGGGGGGGGGTCTCCCACTGGTTTAAATAGACTTTCTCTTGTGGGTGGAGACCCTCTCCTCTCTCCTATGCAAAGTTCAGCTCCAAGATAGAGTTTTGGAGTCACATGGGCAAGCCACATGTCCATGCGTGACTCAGAACTACAGGTAGCAGCCATTGTTCACATGCTACCTTGAACGTTCTCAAGTAGACTTCTTATGTGGATTGGAGCATTCCAAGATCCATTGTTCCTAAGTGCTTCTTGACTGGGCACTTAACTTTGCAAATTCCTTTCTAACTTAGAAATCAAGCAAGTATACAGCCAATGTTCATAACTTCAAGTACAAAAATGATATATGTGTACAAATAGGATGAATAGATTCAGTAGACCATAACCTTTACAGAGATATGTTACATGGCACATGTAGCATAAAACATATTCCAGTTATGTAATATTCCCATAAAGCATTATGGGATACATCATCACACCATTCTCCCCAAGAGCCAGGAAATATTTTAAACTCTGGAGCCCTGTGGGTTGCAGGACATCACGGTGGCCAACCATGATGCCGGGGAAGGTACCACTGGTGACTACACAATTACAATCAAAGTCCAGTTGAACTTCAGTGGGCACACACATTCGGTGGCATTGCATGTTTACTGTGAAGAAAAAGCAAGGTGCTGTGGTTCTCTGCTTACAAGAGGCCGCTCCAGCTATGCAGAGGGTGGCTCCCAGAAAAGACTGTTTATGTGGACTGGGATAGCCCGGGAATCCTCCATGGAGATCTCTAGGAAACTTTCATGGAGTTACTCTACAATCCTTTGCAGAAGGTTTCTGGGCAGGGCAGTCTTATTTCTTCCATCATAGTAGGACACTTTCCCATGCAACTCCTGAATTAATTCTGCTGGCATCATGGCAGTACACAGCATAGCAGCATAAGGACCAGGTCTATACCCAGACGCTTGCTGCATCTCCTTCCTTTCCACCTCTGTTACCCTCAGGAGACTGATATCACATAGGGTCGCCTAGAGGAAACGGAGGAAGTTCTCATTAAAAGTGCTCTTATGAGCAAAAAAAAGGCATGTAGTCCCACCCACCCCCCACATTCCGGATTGCCAAATCATGCGGCCACTAATGTGCCTTTATTGTGCTCAGCATGGGTCGGCAAGTAGTTTAAAGTGGCTGATAGGGGACTGAGGACCCACATGAAAGATTCCGCAATTTGGGAGTGAAAACGTCGTCGTCCCCGCCCTGTTCGTAAACAGCTTCCCATGGTACTGTGGGGAAGGATCATTGTTCAATTAGCTACCTCTGCTCCCGACATGAGCCTGCCATAAACTTCATTAAAAGTTCAGTCACCCATGACCCAGGGGGACCTATTCACCATGGCTGGAGCAGCAAAACGGCACAGTGAATGGTTACAAATTCTGATTATGTTATGGCTTGCACCTAGTGTAATAAGGGTTGTTTTTTTTTTTTATGAAAACAGCCTTGCTATGGAAACATTTTATTCATGTACAATGGCTCCTTTATTTTTTCCCATGACTGACAGCTGGAAATGTGTCCTTCGGCATGTCACCAATACTTGAAAGCAGACTTTCGCTGATTAGAAGGAGAAGAAAGAGAACGCGGGAGGACATGTTCACCAAGATAATGAACGCCTCTGGAACAGTTGACACGGAGCTGAGAGCGTGGAGGATTTCACTGTCCGAGAAGTTAGACATGGATATGGAGAGCATGTGGTGCATTGCCAGGAGTAGTGGCTGAGGGTAGCAATTGTGGTGTATCATGAGGAGTAGGGGCTGAGGCTGACGATTGTGGTTTGTCACCAGGAGTAGGGGCTGGCAGTGACGATTTTGGTGCATGGCCAAGAGTAGGTGCTGAGGGTGGCAATTGGGTGTGTCATGAGGAGTAGAGGCTCAGGGCGGCGGTTGTGGTGCATCGTGAGGAGTAGGGGTGAGGGTGGCGATTGTTGTGTATCCCGAGGATTAGGGAATGAGGGTGGCCATTGTGGTATACCGCAAGGCATAAGGGCTGAGATTGGCAATTGCGGTTCATCGCCAGAAGTAGCGGCTGAGTGTGGCGATTGTGGTGCATCATCAGGGGTAGGGACTGAGTGTGTTGATTTTGGTGTACCGTGAGGAGTAGGGGCTGAGGGTTGCGATCGTGGTGTGTCATGAGGAGTAGGGGCTCTGCCATTGGGATTTTGGTGCATTGTCAAGATTAGGGCTGCAGGTGAGAATGGGATGATCAGTAGGCATTGCAGGCTGCTGGTCAGGATTGTGGGACATGGTGAGGAGTAGCAGGCTGTGGGTCAGAACAGTTGTGCATTCTCAGGAAAAGGTGTCTGAACCACGGAATTGCAGGTGTTGGGGGCTGAAGATCAGGATTGTGCTTTATCATAGGGGGCTTGTCTACACTATAAAATTAAGTCAACTTTATCTAATTTGTCCTCAAGCCTCCAAATTAATTATGTCAATTGTTCATGGCCTCGCCATGCTCATTGTCTCGATGGAGTGTGTCCTCACTAGTAGAGCCTACATTGATGCACAAAGCAGTGCATCGTGGGTAGCTATACCAAAGTGCAACTTGCCGCAGTGTGTTTTGGAAAGTTTGTGCAATGCCTCATGGGACCAAACATTGTTGCAGAGGAGAATGGGAACATTGTGTCAGTATCCCATGATGCACTGTGTTCAACGGCAAACAACCCAGTGGTTTCCTTGCCTTAAAACCTCCACGTGTACACCATAACCCGAGAAGCATGGAGCCAGCTCAGTTGTGCACTCCTGCTGTGAGCATCTCAAACACCTCGCACCTTCTCCTGTAGTATTTCCAATACCAAAGTAGGGTCCGCCATGCGGAACATAGCGATGTCCTGCAAGCAGCCTTGCTGCAAGCCATTGAAAAAAACAATTCACAGTTGCTGCTCACAGTAACAGAGCAGCAGCACTCTGTTGAATGCCGTTTCTGGTCCCTTGAAATAAGCACTGACTGGTAGGACCGCAAAGTTTTGCAGGTATGGGATGATGAGCAGTGGCTGCAGAACTTTCGAATGTGGAAGGTCACCTTCCAGGAACTTTGTGCAAAGCTTTCCCCTGCCCGGCAGTTCAGCAACACAAAAATGAGAGCTGCTCTGACAGTGGAGAAGCGAGTGGCGATTGCTATTTGGAAACTTGCAACGCCAGACAGTTACCGGTGAGTGGGGAATCAATTTACAGTAAGTAAATCAACTGTGGGAGTTGCTGTGCTCCAAGTGTGCAGGGCCATTAATTGACTTCTGCTACAAAGGGTAGTGAGTCTGGGAAATGTGCAGGACATAGTGGATGGTTTTGCCATGATGGGGTTTCCTAATTGCGGTGGGACGATAGATGGCACGCATATCCCCATCTTGGCACCAGACCACCTTGCCAAAGAGTACATAAACAGAAAGGGATACTTTTCAATGGTGTTGCAAGTGCTGGTGGATCACAGGGGGCATTTCACTGACATCAACGAAGGATGGTCAGGAAAGGTTCATGATGCGCACATCTTTAGGAACTCGGGTCTGTTAAAAAAGCTGCAATCTGACACTTCTTTTTCAGACCATAAAATGAACATTGATGACGTTG
Source organism: Chrysemys picta bellii (assembly GCF_011386835.1). NCBI lineage: Eukaryota > Metazoa > Chordata > Testudines > Emydidae > Chrysemys > Chrysemys picta. Next base: position 50,120,836 of record NC_088799.1, on the reverse strand, counting down.
AGATGCCTATAGTTATCCTGGGAAATCCAGCCTACCCCTTGCTCCCATGGCTCATGAAGCCATACACCAGCCATCTGGACAGTAGTAAGGAACAGTTCAACTATAGGCTCAGCAAGTGCAGAATGGTGGTTGAATGTGCCTTTGGTCATTTGAAAGGGCTCTGGAGAAGTTTATTAACAAGGTTGGACCTTAGTGAAGAGAACATCCCCATGGTTATAGCTGCCTGGTGTGTGCTCCATAATATCTGTGGGGAAAAAGGGGGGAAATTTTCCGCAGGGGTGGGCAATTGAGAGAGATCACATGGCAGCCATTTTTGAGCAGCCAGACACCAGGGCAATAAGAAAAGCACAGCAAGGGTCATTGGGTATCCGCGAGGCTTTGAAAAGCCATTTCAGTAATGAGTCACAGTAAGGTGAACTACATGTCTGCATTGTGCTTTCCCAAACCTTCACCTGCTTTGTATCACTGTCCCTGTAACGCCAACCCCCACCCAAGCCCACTGTTTCTACTCAATAAAGATTATTTATTTCTTAAATCCATTTACTTTATTTAACAAACATAAGTAAATAGGGAAAACAGAAAAAAAAAAGGTAACCTTGAGGGAAAGGGGTTGTAAAGTTGGAACCTGAGAAACATTTTCAGCTATGTAACATAACACTCATTCCACACCATGAAAGGTCTGTGAATGGGCGCCTTCTGTTCCCAGTATCCTCTCCCTAAGTTAAGTGAAAGAGATAATGGACTTTTCACCCACGCCTCAGGGAACGCTTGGGGGAGGGTGATTCTGCGTCAGGTGATGCTGGCTGGCTGTCCACTAGGGTCTGCAGAGGGCCTCTACCATCCTGCTTCTGTTCCTGCAGTTCAACCAGACACCTCAACATGTCTGCTTGGTCCCTCATAATCTGAAGCATCTCATCCTGTGCCACATGCTCTTGCTCATTGAAAGCCCTACTCCATGTGTTGCACCACAATCACCAACCTCAACCCCTACGCCTTGCGATACACCACAATCGCCACCCTCAGCCCCTACTCGTGGCGATACACCAACCTCCCATTCTCAGCCCCTACTCCTCATGATGCACCACAATTTCCACCCTCAGCCACTATCCCTCACAACATACCACAATCTCTACCCCCAACGCCTCATGACAAACCACAATTGCCACCCTCAGCCCATACTCCTCGTGATGCACCAGAGTCGCCACCCTCAGCCCCATGTCATTGTGACACACCGCAGTCGCCATGCTCACCCTACTCCTCACAAAGCACCACAATCACCACACTCAGCCCCTACTCATGGCAATACACCCAACCTGCCATTCTCAGCCCCCACTGTTCACGATACACCACTGTTGCCACCCTCAGCGTCTACTTCACACAACACACCACAATTGCCACCACCTGCCCCTACGCCTGGTGACAAACCACAATCATCACCCTCAGCCCCTACTCCTCACAGTGCACCACAAGAACCACCCTCAGACCCTACTCCGAGTGACATACCACAATCGCCAAGCTCAGACCATAATCCTCGTGGTACACCAAAATCAACACCTTCAGCCCCTGCGCCTCGCGATACACCACTGTAGCAGGGTGGTTACCCACTCCCTGGTCTGGAAAGGGTTACAGTCAGCCCTGGGAGAGGGCTGGGGCTGTGAGCTAAAAGCTGAATTGATTGGGGAAGCAGCCACAGATGGGCCACGCCCCAATCAGACCTCAGCTGGCCCTGATAAAAGGGCTATGAGCTAGGATCTAGACACACTCTCCCTCCAGCTTCAGAGGGAGAAGGACCTAGCTGTCTGGGAGCTGAGGGTGCAGGCAACAGAGCAGGGCTGGGGAAAGGGGAGAGGAGTTGGGGAGCTCCCGCCTGGCAACTGCCCAGGCTGCAGGCCCTGTGCAAGGCCAAACCAGGTACTGGGGTTGCAGAGGCTATAGCCCAGGGGGTAGGCAAAGGCAGCAGGTCCAAATCCCCCTTTGCCAATGATGAATGGCTTGTACACTGCAGTCGGCCCCAGTGAGTGGGGGCTAGATGGTGACTGGCAGTAGCCATAGACTGAGGCGAGGTGGGGATAGAGGCTTGGGGGTTCCCCTGGGTGGGGAGACTCAGAGAGTGGGGATACTGCCAGAGGGCAGCACCCAAGGTAAAGGGGCCCCAGGGTCTGGGAGGGACACGGGGACCAGCAGCAAGCAGGCCAGTAGAGGGCGCTCCGGAGCTGGAGAGCTAATTCCCAGGACGACCATCAGGAGGCACCGCGCCAGTGAGTGGCTGCATCACTACAACCACAATTGCCACCCTCAGCCCCTACTAATCACGACACATCACAATTGCCACCCTTAGCCCCTACTCCTGGCGATGCACCCAACCTGCCAGCCTCTGTCATACACACCTTGTACACGGGAATTTGCTGGGCTGCTACCAGCAGGTCAGGCTTCGGTACCAGATACAGACTGTCTCAGAGACAGACACACAGGCGTTGGGGGTGGGGATGGAGATGGGGGGGCAATGCCCCCCCCCAAACTGCAACCCTCAGGCAGGTGTAATATTTGCCCCTCCCACACACGGCCCCCATTGGCCTGACTGGAGCTGTCCCCCTCCCCCAAATATAGAAGTCAAACTTCGCCTATGATCAGATGGGTTCACAGGGGTGCTGGGCCAATTTTTGTTGTGGGGATGCTGAGAGCTTGTCAAGGCTACTACCCCACTCTGAACTTTAGGGTACAGATGTGGGGGCCTGCATGAAACTTCTAAGCTTAACTACCAGCTTAGATCTGGTCCACTGCCACCACTCCCAAAGTGCTAATTCCCTTCCCTGGGTAGCCTTGAGAGACTCTTCACCAATTCCCTGGTGAATACAGATCCAAACCCCTTGGATCTTAAAACAAGGAGAAATTAACCATCTCCCCTCCTTCCTCCCACCAACTCCTGGTGGATCAAGATCCAACCCTCTTGGATCTAAAAACAAGGAAAAATCAATCAGGTTCTTAAAAAGAAGGCTTTTAATTAAAGAAAAAGGTAAAAATTATCTCTGTAAAATCAGGATGGGACATAACTTTACAGGGTAATCAAACTTAAACTTTACAGGGTAATCAAACCCAGAGGACCCCCCCTCTAGCCTTAGGTTCAAAGTTACAGCAAACAGAGGTAAACACCCTAGTAAAAAGTACATTTACAAGTTGAGAAAACAAGGATAAAACTAACACGCCTTGCCTGGCTGTTTACTTACAAATTTGAAATATGAGAGACTTGTTCAGAAAGATGTGGAGAGCCTGGATTGATGTCTGGTCCCTCTTAGTCCCAAGAGCGAACAAACACCAAAACAAAGAGCACAAACAAAAGCCTTCCCCCCACCAAGATTTGAAAGTATCTTGTCCCCTTATTAGTCCTTTGGGTCAGGTGTCAGCCAGGTTACCTGAGCTTCTTAACCCTTTACAGGTAAAAGGATTTTGGAGTCTCTGGCCAGGAGGGATTTTATAGTATTGTACACAGGAGGGCTGTTACCCTTCCCTTTATAGTTATGACAGAGCTATTGAATCAAACTGTAAACCCTGTATCTAATGGAAACCTTTTCAAACCAGGGGGTGCTGCTGCGCCCCCAGCACGCCTAGTTCCATCCCCTATGTGGGTTCAGTATAAGATCCTGTAATGCTCTGCCAGGGAGGGCTGAAGTTCGCTTAAATAAGATGTGATGCACACTGCCATCTAGTGTCTGAACAGTATAATAGTGTAGCATTCAGTTACACCCCCTGCTCCTGAGGTTGCTCCACAGTTGCAACCCTCAGCCCCCCTACCTCTGAGGTTGCACCCCCACATTCTAACCTTCAGCCCCTCCAACTCCTAAGGCACAATTCTAGCCCATAGCCCCCTACTTCTGACAATGCACCACACTCCCGACCCACAGCCCACACTGCTCCAAACAATGCGCCACAATCCCAACCCGCAGCACCACGCTCCTGATAATACGTTACATTCCTGACCCACAGCCTGGCCTATTCTTAACTACACAACAAAACCCTGACTCTCAGTCCTCTACACCTGACAATGCACCACAATCCCGAACCACAACCTCCTACTCCTGATGATACACCCCCAATCCCAACCCAGAGCCCACTCTGCTCTGAATGATGCACCACACTCTCAGGTTGTTGCCCCCATTCTTAATGATGCACCACAGTCTTGCCCTGCATCCTCCCTGCTCCTGACAATGCAGCAACATCCAAACCCACAGCCCCCCTACTCTTGATGCAGCACCACGATTCTGACCTGCAGAGCCCCTCCTTCTCAAAAAGCACCACACTCCCGACCCTCAGCCCCCTCGGCTATGAATGATGCACCACACTCCCAACTCGAGGCCCCCTACCCCTGACTACACACTACAGACCTGACCCCACCACCCTGCCTATTCCTAACAATGTCGCACAACTCTGACCCTCTGCCCCCTCCGCCTGATGATGCACCGGAATTCTGACTCATAGAGCCTCTACTTTTTCGAGTGGTTGCTCATATCGATTCCAATTAGGTGTGTGCAAGGTCTACTGTCCTGGAAGCCGCCACTCGGTGGCATCTCATGGGGGAGCTCCTGGTGCCAAAGGCTCGGGAGCTGGCACTGTCAACTTTGGCCCGCGGGGGGGGGGGGGGGGGGAGGGGCATCAAGCCCAGTGCTCTTAGACTCTCCGAGCCAGGTGGTGGAGGATGTGGAGTTGCCATTCACCCCTTTGAGGCCACGAGGGACCTAATAGCCATGACAGCACCACGGTCCCTGGCTGCTCGAGAGAAGCCTCCGGTGCTGCAGCACGGACCTTGGTCTCGAGGCAAGCCCGCAATGTTAATGTGCCCGTGTGCATCTCCGCAGCACTGGTCCCCAGCACTGACAAGAAGACCCCGCTCAGAGTCCCATTACCGCTCAGAATCGCGGCACTGGTCTGATGCGTGGCACCAGTCCCAGTCTTGGCACCGTTTCCCATTGCAGCACCACTCCCCGTTAAGGCACCAGTCCCCGACACAGCGGAGGTCCTGCTCCTGGCACCACTCATCATGGCACCACTCCACGTCTCGACACCATTCCACTCTATGGCATCACTCCAGATCACGGCACTGCTCCCCAGCCTTGCGGAACCACTCCCCTGCCCAGCTCCGCTCAGCACTGCCCTGGCCTTCATGGTCCCGGTCTTTGTCTTAGGACTCGGAGGTGGAATCCCGATATTCCAGACAAAGCCGACACAGGTTGGGTCATAGGCAGCCAGATGTAGGTGCAGGGCATTCACCTGCGCAGTGGCAAGGGCCAGCGCAGTGGCCATTCTGGACCCCTTCGACATACCACCAGGCCCTGGGCCCCATCCAATGGCTCCCAATCGGTGGTGTCCAAGCCATGGGCACTGGCGCATCGGCCAGTTGCCCCGTCCCTAGCGGTGCTGAGGTGACAGCAGCCATCATGCCTCCCCCAGAGCTGACCCCCACCACTGCAGTGGACACAGGGGTAGTCAGTCCAGAACTGGAGGCGGGGCAGGAGATCCCAGGGGACCAGGAGGGCCATCAGGACCCTGTACCCCCATTGACATCCTTGCTGTCTTCCCTGAAAGAGGCAGTCACAGGGACTGCCAACTCAGGGCCAGCTTCCATAGACAACCACGCTCACTAGGACCTGCTGTGCAGGGTGGCGCATAACATGGGTCTGCAGGCCGAGGAGGTGGTAGAGCTGGAGGACCCCATGGTTGACATCTTGACGCCAGAAGGCCCATCTAGGGTGGCTCTACCCCTCATTAAAACCATCCAGGCCAACACAAAGACCCTATGGCAGATCCTGGTCTCCATACCTCCCACAGTGAAGGGTGTGAAAGGAAGTACTTCATCCTATCTAAGGGTACAAATACCTCAACACCCACTCACAGCCCTGCTCATTGGTAGTGACTGCAGTGAACGAACAAGAGAGGAAGCAGTGTCCTACTCCCAAGTCAAAGGAGTCCAAGTGGTTGGACCTTTTTGGGCGCAGGGTCTACTCGACCAGGGGTTTGCAACTCAGGATTGCCAACCATCAAGCAATCCTGAGCCGGTACAGCTTCAACTCCTAGAACTCCATGTTAAAATTCAGGGAGATGGTACCTGTGGAGTCCAGGGAGGAGTTTGGGGCAATGGTTGAGGAGGGCAAGGCAGTGGCACGGACCCCCTTACAGGCCTCACGAGCTGCTGCAGACTCAGCGGCGCAAACCTTGTCCTCAGGCATCGCTATGAGAAGAAGCTCATGGCTTCAGGCATCCGGACTTTCCCCAGAGGTTCAGCAAACACTACAGGACCTGCCCTTTGATGGTGCGGGCCTTTTCATGGCGCAAATGGACTCCAGGCTGCACAGCCTTAAAGACTGCCAGGCTACTATGAAGTCGTTCAGCATGCACACTCCGGCAACCCAATGGAAATATTTTAAGCCCCAGCAGCATCAGCGCTCCTATCCTCCTCGGCCGAGGCAGGATTTTTACTGAAAATGGGGCAGGAATGGCAGGCACAAGCTGCCCCACCCTTGCCCGGGCAGGGCCAGGACCCAACCAAACCACTGTCGGGCTCCAAGCAGGCCTTTTGAAGGTGCGCCCGAGGATGGCTCACCAGCCACAGCTTCCCCTTGTTTTCTCAACCATCTGTCGCACTTTTACCATGCTTGGTCCCAAATAACATTGGACCGCTGGGTTCTCCACACGGTAGAAGTGGAATATGTCCTACAATTCTGTTCCTCTTCTCCCTCCCGCCCATCCCCTTTCCCCATCCCTATTCAGGGACCCTTCTCACAGGCAACTCCTTATCCAGGAGGTGCGGGCACTCCTCGCCGTAGGGGCAGTGGAGGAGTTTCCTTGGGCGCTAAGGGGCAAGGGATTCTACTCCCATTATTTCCTAATCCCCAAAGCCAAGGGGGGTCTCAGACCCATTCTAGATCTGCAGAGCCTCAACAGATTCATTAAAAAGTTAAAGTTCCACATGGTCTCCCTGAGCTCTATTATGCCTTCTCTGGATCCGGGAGACTGGTACGCTGCCCTCAACCTCAAGGATGCGTACTTCCACATATCCATATGTCCTGCTCACAGACAGTTCCTCCGGTTTGTGGTCAATCACAACCATTACCAATTCACAGTCCTCCCCTACAGTCCAGCCCCTCGAGTATTCACCAACTGTATGTCAGTTGTCGTGGCCTTCCTCTGTCGAAGGCAAGTGCAGGTATACCCATACCTCAACGACTGGCTTCTTCGGGGGCACTTCAAGGATCAGGTGGATGCACAGATCCACTGTGCGAGATCCACCTTTCACAGGCTGGGCTTTCTTCTCAATGAGAGCAAGTTGACCCTGGTACCAATTCAAAGGATAGAGTTCATCGGGGCTGTGATAAATGAAAGGGGGGACCCAGCTAGCCAGTTAGCTATAAAATCCCCCTCAGTAGCTGTTCTCTACTTACTTTTTAACCTTTACAAGTAAAGCATCACTGCGATGCATAGGTAAAAGGAAGTGAGTGGGCACCGGGCCAAAAGAGCCAATGGGAAGGCTAAAACTTTTTAAAATTGAAACAAGACTCCCCTTTTGTCTGTCTGTGTGGTTCTCCTGAAGAGCAGAAACAGGGCTGGAACTATGCTGTAAAATCTTGCCCCAGGTATGGAAAATCATCAAATCATACCTAGAAACTACTCATTTGAAACCCCAGATATGTAAATAGATCAGGAAATGTCTAGGAAGATGCGATTAGGTTTATCTCTTTTATTTCTTTATGGCTTGTGGACTTCTCTGTGCTAACCCCAGGTGCTTTTGTTTTGCTTGTAACCTTTAAGCTTGGACCTCAAGAGAGCTATCATGATGCTTAATTGTCATTGTTGTTTTTAATCTAGAAAAAAGCCTAAATTCCAGATGTATTTTCTTTCTTTTTGTTTTTAATACAATTTACCTTTTTTAAGAACAGGATTGGATTTTTGTGTCCTAAGAGGTTTGTGCATGTTGTTTAATTAGCTGGTGGCAACAGCTGATTTCCTTTGTTTTCTTTCTCAGCTCTACCCCAGAGGTGGGGTGAAAGGGCTTGAGGGTACCCCACACGAAGGAATTCCAAAGTGCGCCCTCCTGGGTTCTCAAAGGGGTTTCTTGCACTTGTGTGGTAGCAGCATCTACCCATCCAAGGTCAGAGAGAAACTGTAACCTTGGGAGTTTAATACAAGCCTGGAGTGGCCAGTATTAATTTTTAGAATCCTTGCAGGCTCCAACCTTCGGCACTCAAAATGCCAGAGTGGGGAATTAGCCTTGACGGGGCAGTGCTGGACTTGGGTTGAGTCATGGCGTTCTTGCCGGAGGCCCGCTTCCAGGCAATGTCAGACATTATACAAGGCCTAAGACAGTACCCCACCACCATAGCACGGGCTGCCTGAGGCTTCTTGGTCATATGGTGTCTTGCACATATGTGGTTCAGCATGCCAGGATGCACCTCAGACTTCTCCAGGCTTGGCTCACGTCAGCCTATCACCTGGAGCGCAACAGTCTGAACCTAGTGGTCATCCTTCCAGTGCAGGTCCTCCAGTCGCTTGGCTGGTGGCTCGACCCACAAAATGTGTGCAAGGGAGTCCCCTTCCGCAGGCCCCAGCCCTCCCTGTCCCTGGTAACGGACACAACAGCGCTGGGGTGGGACGTACACCTGAGGGGTGAGAAAACAAGGGGAAACTGTGGCTGATGCGCCGTCTAGAAGCTAAAAGGTTAAACCCCACTCTGCTCATGTGCTTGGAGTTGGTTAGAGAGGTCCTGCTTGGTAGCAGGAAGCCCTCCACTAGGGCCACTATCTGGCAAAGTGGAAGAGGTTTGCAATCTGGTGCTCCCAGGGCCATACTCCACTGTTGCAGGCCCCCATTCCTCTCATTCTGGAGTACCTGTTATACCTTAAGCAGCAGGGTCTGGCAGCTTCTTCCATCAAGGTGCATTTGCAGCTATCTCTGCATTCCACCCAGGAGTGGCCAGTAGCTCCCTTTTTGTCAACCCCATGGTTGGTCACTTCCTCAAAGGTCTGAAGCATCTGTACCCACAGATTTGGCAGCCGATCCCTGCATGAGACCTCAACCTGGTTCTTTCCAAACTAATGGGGCCTCCGTTTGAACCGCTGGGAACTTGTTCACTTCTGTACCTATCATGCAAGGTTGCCTTTCTAGTTGCCATTACTTCGCCAAGGAGGGTCTTGGAACTTAAGGGTATCTGTGATTGTACCATTCCCCACTCCACCCCCTTGTTTCTTTTCAATACATTTTTTTTTTCTTTTCAATAAATGGATTTTTTGGCTTTGAAAACATTCTTTATTATTGCATAAAGTAAAGACTCCTTAGCCCAGAAAATAAACAGGCACGGCAAGTCTGCTTGTCTGCTTAGCAAACACTGATTCCTAAAGATTGGAACTACTGCACTTCACTCCCGTGCAGGGCACCAGATATCACTGATGGTTTTCAGCCTCAAATTGCTCCCTCAAGGCATCCCTAATCCTTGCAGCCCCGCGCTGGGCCCCTGTAATAGCCCTGCTCGCTGGCTGTGCAAATTCAGCCTCCAAGTGTTGAACCTCGGAGGTCCATGCCTGAGTGAAGCTTTCACCCTTCCCTTCACAAATATTATGGAGGGCACAGCACGCGGATATAATCGCGGGGATGTTGTTTTCGGCCAAGTCCAGCTTCCCATACAGAGATCACCAGCGGGCCTTTAAACGGCCAAAGGCACATTCCACAATCATTCGGCACCGGCTCAGCCTGTAGTTGAACCGTTCCTTGCTGCTGGCGCCAAAGGTGGACGGAAACAAAGGGATTTCTGGGATGCGAAGCAATGCATCACGGGGCGTTGGGACAGGACCCAGAATGCCCCGCACCCACGCCCCTTTCCCACAACCCACGGTGCCAGAATGGGAAGAGGTGCTCTGTGGGTTAGCTGCCCATAATGCACCGCTCCCAATGGTGCAGCAAATGCTGCAAATTTGGCCACGACAGTGCGCTGGGCAGCTGTCAGTGTGGACAGACTGCAGCGCTTTCCCTACTCAGCTGTACAAAGTCAGGTTTAACTCACAGCGCTGTACATCTGCAAGTGTAGCCAAGGCCTAAGTGAAGCAGTTGGTCAGCTTCTTGAGAAAAGACTATTCTCAGTAAAAAGCAACAGTACTGTTAGTCTCCCAATACTTCTGTTAGTCTCAAAGGTGCCACAGGACCCTCTGTTGCTTTTTACAGATTCAGACTAACACGGCTACCCCTCTGATACTATTCTCAGTAAGTGCCCAATCAAGAAACACTTAAGCTAACAATGAACTTTGAGAGACACCAGTCCACATCTGAGCTTTCCTGGGAATGTGGCGTCAGCCTGTAAAGAACTGAGTCATGCATGGACATGTGACTTGCCCATGTGACTCCAAAACTCCATCTTGGATCTGGATTCTGCATAGGAGTGGGGAAGGGGTTTCCATTCACAAGAGAGAGACTATATAAGCCCCTGGGGAAACCCCTCCATTTTGTCTTCAGCTGGCACAAAAGATAGCCTCTCCACCCAAGGAGAGGCCTGAAAGAAACTGGAACAAAGGACAGTAACTACAGGGATGTGAGTGATTGCTAGACCCAGGCTAGGAGGAAGTCTAGTTTGTAAAAGAGGCTTATTGGAACATCTTTAAGGGTGAGATTTACCTACATTTAGTTTTTACTATTAGGCTTAGACTTGCGTGTTTTATTTTATTTTGTTTGGTAATTCACTTTGTTTGTCTGTTATTACTTGGAACCACTTAAATCCTACTTTTTGTATTTAATAAAATCACTTTTGACTTAGTAATTAACCCAGAGTAAGTATTAATACCTGGGGGAGGTGGGGGGCAAACAGCTGTGCATATCTCTCTATCAGTGTTATAGAGGGTGAACAATTTATGAGTTTACCCTGTATACACTTTATATAAGGTAAAACGGATTTATTTGGGGTTTGGACCCCATTGGGATTGGGTATCTGAGTGCTGGAGACAGGAGCACTTCTTAAGCTGTTTTCAGTTAAGCCTGCAGCTTGTGAGGGACGTGATTCAGACTTGGATCTGTGTTTGCAGCAGGCAAGCGTGTCTGGCTCAAACAAAGCAAGGTACTGAAGCCCCAAGCTGGCTGGGAAAACAGGCTCAGAGGGAGTCCTAGCATATCAGGTGGCAGTCCCAAGGGGGTTTCTGTGACCCAACCCGTCACACCCGGTGCGACGGGATCCCTAGGGTGCAGCCTGGGACTGTGGGACTGCTGTACCCCCTTAATTCTCCAGCCTGGGCTGTCTCTCACAATGCTTTGCTAGTGACGAGCAGCAAGCCTCTCCAGGTACTGTGATCACTCAGCACTACAGCATGTGGAGCCCCACACCCAGCTAGATTGCATGAATGCTCCCAGCGTCACTCATGAATCACACAGAGAAAGGCACCAGCCGAATCCCCCCAGCTCCCAGCCTTGCACCTCAGGAACATACTGTCTTGCACTGCTCAAGCAGTGCAAATTTATTAGTTGGTTCACCACTTCATCAATGGAAAGTGGATATACACCAGCCTTTGTAAACCTGAGCAGATTTACCAAACACTTCAGACAAACTCACTGATAAAGATAAACAGTTAAACAAATGTATTGACTACAAATGATAGATTTTAAGTGATTGGCAAAAAGTCAAAGTTAGTTACCAAAAGAAAAGAAAATAGAAGCACACAGTCTAAACTTTCAACCCTATTAGACTGGGCAACATCTAGATTAAGCAGTTTTTCTCACCCCACTGGATATTGCAGTTCATAATACACAGGTTTCACCCTTGAAACCTGGGCCAGTCTCCTCTGTTGGAGTTTTCAGTCTTCTGAGTGTCCTTGTTGCTTGCAGCATAGATGGGGGAAGGAGAAAAGGCGAAGAATGGGACTACTGTGTTCTATTTTATACCCTTAGGCCATGTGCTTGAGAACACAAGTCCAGGCATATCTGGTGGCATTGCTGAGTCTCCAGGCAAGATTGAGCAATTCCCCTGGTGTGGCCTTATGCAGGTATGGCATTGAATTGTAGCTAGACAATGGCTGTTGATGGGTTGTTTGACACCTGCCCGGGCTTTGGTTACTTTCCTTGGCATTGTGTCTGGAGAGCTAGTATCTGGGCGCTTCCCAAACTCACAGCATATTTTAGTGACAACCATACAACACAATTCTCATAACTTCATATGCATTAATGATACACATATTTAGATAGAACAGTGACTTTTGTTAGAGTTGGAAAGAAAGAGCAGGAGGACCCAGAGGCGGATTGAGTATACAGACTTCTTTATTGCAGTAATTGTTCTCCTTGACCCAATTGTCGAGTAAGCCCTGAATTAATCACATCACACCCTTTTATCTAAGTTAATATGTAAATACCCACATTTACAACAACGCCCCCAAAATCCTTATTTAGTAATATGAACACCCATATAATGAATATTAATAGCTATATACTGAATATAATTATATTTGCCCCTGTTTACTGTTTACAGCATTAAGCATATTATACAGACATTTTTACCTTGAAGCTACATTTCTTTGCAGTAATTGTAGCCACGAGTTCCCTTAATCAGCAGTTCACAGGGGAGGGAGGAAGGGGCCATGACCCTGAGCTCATTTATGTAGCTGGGAGAGGAAGGGAGGGGGGAGATAACACATCTTCACACAAAGGGTATCCTTCAGACCACCATATTCCTTGTGCAGCTGCAACGCTTCTCTATCCTTAACAAGCAGAAGGGAAGGGAAAAGGATGGCAACTTTATCTATCAAGCAAAGAAATAGTGCTTGCCTGTGCCTTTCTCCCTATTACCATGATAATGGTTACCCAGGTATTTACTTAATCCTTACATACCCCAACAACTTTCAGCAGATCATAACCTTTCCCCTGATACCTCACATGGCATGCTTTATATGCAAGATCACAATTCTATATAAATGAGGAATATGGGGTTTACTGGGCACTTTCCCAAGATATAGAATGTCACACCCGGAAGCAGCAGGCTTTGCAAAAGTCATGAGGTTGGTAAAGAACTTTCAGATGGAAGAATTAACAGAAGAGAAAGTCTTAGAGGCAACAGAGAGCCTGCAAAATGGCAAAACCCCAGGGCTCATGGCTTTGCAGATGGATTTTAAGGAGGAATGAGTAGTAGGTCCCGTAAGGGATTCCTTTCATGCTGTTCTGTTAGGGGAAGAACTTCCTCCATGTAGGAAGGAAGCTACTGTTGGGATTCTCCCTGAAGATGGAGATGACCTCACCTCACATGGACCCTATAGGGCCCTGCCAAATTATGTAGGAGGTCGGACTAGAAAATCGAATGGTCCCTTCTGGCCTTAAGCTCTCTGGATCGATGACTGTGCTGACTCATGCTCTAAAGGGCTTAGCAAAAATGCTAGCTACCTGTTTGCAATGCTGGGTGGCCATTTATACTCACCCAGAGCAAGCTGGATTTGTTAAGGCCAGACCAGTGTTGGGGAATCTAGAGAACACAGTGAGTTTGTACATGTTACACCTATCTACCAACATTTGCACAACAAAAACCTGTAGGTTTTAATTTGCATAAATGTACATGTACCTGTTACCCATTGTCTCTCTCTCTGTCTCTCACACACAAACACACTTGCTCCCAGACCTGCCAGCCCTCCAGATTCTCCCTGCAGACACTGGGTTTTCCAGTCCTCATATAGGGCAGGTCGGGAGAAGTCTGCAGGGCAGTTCCCTTTGCCTCCCCTGTCCAGTAGGAAAGAGCAGCCAATCCAAGCAGGGGCACAGGCTGATGGACAGTCTGGTCACCCAGTGTGTGTAGCAGGCAGAGCGCCTGTCCCCTGGCTAGGGCATTGGGGAGGCACTTGGCCCTTTGAGCTGAGACCTGACTGGGTCAGCTCCGCTCCCCACAGCTCTCCCTGCCCCTGGCCTCACTTACTAGCATTGAGCAGGGTGAAGATACTGCTGCTGCCCTCGGGCCAGGGCTGAGGCACCCAGAACCCTCACCCCCTTACGATGGACTCTTCATGCACATTCTGCTGCTCCCAATCTCCTCATGTAGCTTGACCCCTGCTATCCCCAAGTGCTCCTGCCCCCATCTGATGACCCCTCAAGCCCTTTGTGCTGGTCCCTTTCCTCCCCGGTCCTATTCCCACCTGAGCCCCCAGATTCCCCTTACTACAGGCATCTGCTGAGGGGGGCAATGGGCTCCACACCCTTCTGCTGTGTTCAGGAGATGGCCAGCTGCCCTCTCCCCCTCTCCAAGAGGTCCTGCATGAGGGGTCACTCTCCCAACCCAACAAGGACTCCAGGATCTTCAAGGGAAGGGACACAGTCCTTCACCCCCAGCTATCCAGCAGGGCCCGTCTCGCTGGCAAACTGAGCTCAGCTGGCACCGGCCCTGCCAGGGGATGCTCTACCCTTCTGGGTGGGGTTTCCCAGTGATGAGGCAGTTTCACTACCCACATGCCCTCCAATCATCCTCCTGTGGGTACGTGGAGAGCGCAGCCAGACTATATATGGAATAGAAGAAGGCTGAGAGCGGTGATGCAGGATGGGATTGCTGTTATATGGTATCATCAAACCAGGCACCACAATTCAATGGTGGATCAGGGCACACTAATACAGACAAATACTGGTCTTCATTGAACAAGTACTCTGGGATGTTGTGAGTACAGGCAGTCCTTGACTTTACGACGTTTGAGTTATGACGAACGGCATTTACAATGTTTATAAATTGACATCCTGTTTCAACTTTCCGACGTTGGTTTTGACTTTATGACGTTCCATCTGACATTGTTCCTATGGGAAAATCGAGTTACGACGTTTCAACTTAAGACCCGATTTTCAGAAAACAATTGTGTCGTAAGTCCGAGGACTGCCTGTATTTCTAGACATGCTACCCCAGTGAAATGGACTTCTTTTGGAAATAAGACCTTGATCTGTAACACAATCGGGGAACATTTCTTTAGATACTGTTTCAGTTATCTCTTACTCCAGCAAGGTTTAAAAAAAAAAAGTTCAGATTGGCTGGGCGTGGGCTAGATGGTGGAGAAACTGTCAAGTAAGAGGTGGTTATTATACCTATGTGGTGGACATGTCCAGTTAGTAAAGAATATTGAGATGCAGTTCATAACCTAATATTGCAACCTGTTAGACATTAATTATCCAGTGAACCTCTGGGTAAACCTTCTGGGGCTTTCTATTGGCAATGGTCTCACTCGCTGAAATAAGGACTGCCCCTCTGATCTGTTAGTAGTTGCAAGACAGTTGGCAACTTCTCACTGGAAAAGAAAAACATGCCCTAAATTAGGGGAAATGATTTAAAAAATGGAATGCTAGTGTCTTGGAAAATTAATGCCTCAAGTACATATACAGTAGAATAGATAAAAGGTACTTAGAGATTTGCTGATCATTTAGTCTATATTCAAGTGGTCCCCAAACTTTTTATGCTATGCCCCCCCTTACCCATAATGTAATCTGTCTGTGCACACACCCTCGGGGACTGAGAATGGGGCCAGGAGCTGGAGGCTGAGGCTGTGGCTAGGGCCAGAGCTGGGAGCCAAAACGGAGCTGGGGGCAGAGCAGGGCTGGGTGGCACTCGTTCCCTCTCTGCCCCTGTAGGGGCTGGCCTGTCCTGCTGCATCCCCCTAATGTTCCTCCGTGTCCCCCAAGGGCTGGGGCACCCCACGGTTTGGGGACCTCTGCTATATTCAGACAGAATATTCGTGTGTGCAAAAAAGGCTACATTTGACAAATGTCTTTGGATTCTAATAAGTATAACTAACTTGTGTAGGGTGTACTAGTTAGTCAAGGCAGTATTGTCTCTCAGTTTAAGGCCATGCCAAGAAACAACATGTCCTGGGTTATATAGGAAAGATCATGTTGTAACATGGGTTATCTTCCACACTGAAAACCTAGGTGATTCTGCTGTTGTGGGAGGTGTCTCTAAAGGAAAAGTGGGAAGTTCACTGGCTGAGCTTGAATGCCCGGAGGAGAGAGTTTACATCAGTTGTTTGGAAGCTTGCTTCCCCACAGCCCTGACGAGCCCTGTCATGCTGTGTTCAGTGCCAAAGGTGCTCAGTGAAAGGGGAAACGTCAATGAATGCCACGGATCCAGGGGACCACTTTCAGCGGCTGCAGCATCCAAGCAGAATAGTTGGCTTGGACTGTGGAAGATAGACCTACTACCACCGCTGCTAAATGGTAGCATGGCCCAAAGTGCACTGAATGCGCAGAACAAGAGACTGGAGATGGATGAATTCTTCCTGCTTTGCATTGTCACGGTTCAATTATCAATGGGGTTTGAACCGTGATAATGCAAAGCAGGAAGAATTGTACCTAGCAGCAAGAAACAGTCATGGCTATTCCTACACCATCCAGTGCATAACCACCTTCACTAAGCACTCACCATGAGACGGGGAAAGTCACCACATTACCAGGGAAATATTAGATATTTTTTTAATTGCCCAGCAACACAGTTTACAACCTGGGAAGTGGGAGATGGCCCTGAATCATCAGCTGACTCCCATGTAGCAGATTTGGGCTAATCAAGCACATTAGGATGTGATATTCCATTCCAAGAAGAAATGTCTTCTCCAGCATTGCTGTGCCTCTTGGCTCAGCCCCTGGTGATGTCAGCCCAATACTCCACCAGAGAACCTGCCATTAGAGGAAAGGTAGGCCCGGCCATTAAGATAAATCAGTCAATCTCATGCTCCATTTTTATATAGCGCATAGGAGAAGAAAGAAATGTTACCAGATTTTCCCATTACTTTGGGGTACGTTCATTTATTAGGGTTACTCTTCGGGGGAGGAGGGAGTTCTATAATTCTATCAATGTACTGCTTGTGTCACTTGTGTTCTCATATGGAGCTCTACTTCTCCCTGCTGCAAGTTCCCTCCCAGTGGAGCTATCCCGCAGGACCTAGGTTCCCCAGGGCTGGGTTCTTCCAGCTCCAGAATCAGACAAACACACACACATTAACAGAGCATGTCTGAGAGGACCGGATTTATCAGCACTCCCAGGCTGACCCCCTTATATGCTTTTGGATTCAGCAAGCTGGGTTGAACAGCACCTCCAAGCTGTCACCCTCATATGTCCCAGGTTCAGCACATCCCTATCCCCACTATCACATTACAATTTTTCTGGTAGTAACCCACTTGATGAGCAAACCCCACAAGATTTTGGGGCACTGCAGGGATCTTTAACTTAGGTACGAGGAGCGTTGCTGCAGAGCGAATGGGGAAGCCAAAAAACACCCACAAGGGGGAATGCGAGAGAGAGAGAAAGGCAACCAGCTTAACCATAAAAGTTATTTATTGCCAGGTAATAACCACACAAGTAGAGTCAAACAAACAAAACAGTTATAATAGTAAATCTAACTTAAATTTGATTATAAAAGTCAGGTTTAGAAAACTATAACTGATCATACAAGTCAGGGTCAGAAGGCTATACTGAGAAAGAGAGAGAGAGAGAGCTGGGTTCTCACCACTCCGTGAAGCTTGAATCGATTGGGGTTCCCATGTGGTGGTGGTAGCTGGTGGTACGGAGTGCTGGAGACAAGCAGAGCCCCCAGCATTATCAGTCAGGAGAAGATGAAGTCCCAATGGAACTGATGCAGATTTTGGATCCAGGCATCAGAACACTTACTTGAGCATGGGTAGGGGTTTTTGTAGGGAAAGAACAGTGGTTCAAGGGAGAACACTAGATTTGTTTGTGGGTAAACTGATGGCTCAATGGAGTACACTAAAGTTATTTTGTTCAGGCTAGACAATAGGAACTGATCATTCCTGGCTATGGGCGGTATTCCTTCGAGGTAGCTCACAATATAATTAGGCAGCTTCAGTATTTTGGATACCAATAAAGGATTTATTACTAGAATTGGTCTGATAACTACTGAGCTGGGTGTGTGCAGGTGTGGGTTCATTAATATCTGGAGCAGAGATCCCCCATCATGCAGTGCTTTCCTGCTTTTCTGGTCTCAGGGTTCAGTGCGGTTCTTGCCTTGGAATCTCTGTTCTCCATTCTGTATGTTAATGGAGATGCCTCCCTTTCCCATCTTTGATACAAATGAGGCTAGGGGAGTTTCCTTAATCCTGTCACCCTTGTCCGGAGGGGTCTAGGTATGTCTCCCACTGCCTTTTCATTGCTTTTTGTAAGTCTTTCTTCTGATCGGCTTTGGTTCAAGCAGAGGCTGGGTGAGGGAAGGTCTTTCGTGAATCAGAGAGGCTGGGTACTGCGCCCTGGTTCCCCAAGAACACAGAGGTGATAGGTAACAAGTCCCCCTATTGATGGGGTGCTTGCACTGAGCGAGTATCCCCATCACATCCTTACTCCGTGGTACCGGGTCTGATCTTCAATCCATTGCAGCAGCCGCATCAGTCGCTGGATCGAGCGAACCAGTAGAACCAGACTAATTGCTAGTATAATTTGGAAACCGAAGATCACCACAATGGGGTGAAGTATGATATTCAAAAGACCTATTGCACTGGGGCTCCACCCAAGCAAAGTCTCCCACCAGGAATGATGGCCTGTGTTTTAACTGTAGCTGCTAGCCTAGAGATCTACTGGTTGTGGTGTTGAATCTCGAGTTTGCCATTCTCCCCCTCAGGATAGGCTTTCAAATGTTGTACAGTTCATATAGGCACAGTAAACTTACTAACAATAGTAGTTATATTACAGAAACACCAAATAACATAAGGCACCATGGATTGAATCCAAAGTTCATTAATCAATACAATATTACATCTTGTTCTTACACACACACATGATTTACCAACATAGACAATAACAGACCCCTCTTCCTGGATAACATCGAAAGAACAGGGAGACTTATTCCCAGGTTGTGGGAAGAAGCATTCATCAGGTTCCTCCAATGCTTGGTCATCACAGCTATAGCCCAAACCTTCTTTTCTCCTACACCCTTTTACATTTACTGTGTTCCACACATTATTTTTCTGCCAGGCCCAAGTGTTAGGCTCTCTGGAGTACATTACTGAGTTATGATTAATCTGTAATCCTAGTGGGACTACTGGGTGGATTACCCTAATTTCTTTGCCTGCCACAATTATCAAGAATAACTGCAAGCTTTGCTGGTGTTGATTGTATGAAGCGTTAACTAGTCTCCACCAGGGCCGGAGGACTAATTCTTCCTCCGTTACATGGGACCAAATCAAGTTGATTGCCTCCATGGCAATGTGTCCTGCTATGGCTTGCCGAATCATTCCCATGATTACATTCTGGGTGAGAGCCTGAGTTTGCTCACACACTGAGGTCAATGAGACATTATTTTGGAGGGACTGTACACAAGATGTCATTAACTTTTCATCTTTTTCTATGAGTCTTTCCCACCCAGGAAATACCTTACTTATTAACTGCTGTTCCTCACTGCTGTTGTTTATTCGCAGGGTCGGCAGTAATTTTGAAGTTGCGGAAGAACTAGCTTCTGTGCATAGTATGCATGGAACAACCACAGGTGAAGAGATTTTCAAAGAAGTTGAAAAGTCACTTTCTCAATACAACCTGCAATGGAAACAACTGAAGTGTGTTGCAACCGATGGAGGTAGAAACATGTGCGGTTCAAAAAAGGTTTGGTTGGACAAATCTACAAAGCTTGTGAAAGTGCAGGCTGTCCCAAGTCTTCATTGCATTCTTCATGAGCAAGCATTGTGCAGGAAATATTTGGATTTGTCATGTGTTATGGAACCCGTAGTTTCAACCGTGAATTTCATTCGCTCACATGGACTTAACTATCGTCAGTTCCAAGCATTTCTGGTGGAAACAGAATCAGAATAACACGATTTGCCCTACCACACTTCAGTTCGATGGCTTAGCTGGGGAAAGGTTTTGTCGTGATTTTTCGAGCTTAAAACTGCAATTGAAATGTTCTTAAATTTTAAAAAATGACCTCTACCTTTACTCACAAACAGTGAATGGCTTTGCACTACCAAGCACATGAATGACTTCAATCTTAGACTACAAGGGGAAAACGGGCTTATCTGTGACATGTACACCCAGGCGAAAGCATTCAGGCAAAAACTAGTTCTTTTCGAGTCCCAACTGATGAGGGACTGCTTTGCTCATTTTACATGTTGTGAGAAGTTCAACCAAGAAACTGAATCACGATTCCCAACTAGGTTTGCACAAGAAATCATTTCTGATCTGAAACTACAGTTCCAGGAACGTTTCTCTGACCTTGATGTGAATGCAGGAGAAATACGAATCTTCCAAAACCCATTTGATTGCGATCTCGAAAAACTTCCACCTGAACTTCAAATGGAAGTGATTGACCTGCAATCCAATGACTTGTTGAAGGACAAATATAAGGAAGGAAATCTGGTAGAGTTCTATAAATGCCTGCCAAGTGATCAATATGCTTATGTAAAAAACTTTGTCCATGGATTAATGTCAGTGTTTGGCACTACTTATGTGTGTGAAAAAAATTTTCAATGATGAAATATGTGAAATCCAACTACAGATCAACCTTGTCTGATGAACATTTACAACCAATTTTGATGATAGGGAACACTAACTTTGAACCACAGCTAAATGCAATTTTGTCAGAAAAACATCAGTACCATACGTCTCACTAATCCTAAAATAATATTTCTTTTTTTAATGATTTTGCATATATTTAATTTTTTCACAGTCGCTTCGGCCCGCAAAGTCCCTTAAAAAATCTAATATGGCCCTCGTCTCAAAGTTTGGAGACCCCTGCCTTAAATCACCAATCCTGTAAAACACACAGCACTTGTGAGCACTTATAATACAACAAAGGTAGGTTTATTTAAGCGGGAATAAAGATGTAACTAGACGTGAGAGAAAATGATGGAAACAAATGGTTACAGCATAAAACAAACTAAAAAAATGTGACGCTGGATCTACATGTCTCAATAGTTCCCTTTCTTAGCTAATAAAGTAGGCTTCTTCCCCTCCCCAAAGTTCGGTCTGTT
Organism: Chrysemys picta bellii; assembly: GCF_011386835.1. NCBI lineage: Eukaryota > Metazoa > Chordata > Testudines > Emydidae > Chrysemys > Chrysemys picta. The sequence continues at coordinate 50,099,911 of NC_088799.1, read as the reverse complement.
CCACAGCTGCCTGGTTTCACAAGAACCAGGATCAAAACATTCATGAAACCCCCCTGCTCCTCAAGGGGTTTCTCAGTGAATGGATCCAGAGTGCCTCTCCCTACATTCTGTTATATTGAAAAAGCCTTTTGTCTTTATTCTTGGCCAGGGCACTCCACTGTAATGGTCTGGTTCACCTCCCAATGGTTTAGATCATTTGCACTTGGTTTTCCATTGACTGTTCTGGGATGTGGCAAGGGTAGACAATAGAACCTTGCATTACCTCACTGGCTGACTACAGAGGGGTGATGACTCCCTCTTGCTTGAAAGGGTCATCATCGAGACACATTACTCCTGTGACTAATTTCTACTCCAAGTCCATAAAGCAGACTTTCATTATAAATACAGTATTCCATAAACATTACCCGCACACACATCTCACAATGATTATGGGTCTTGACAAGTTACGAGCTTTCTGTAGATACCAACACATTCCTCTTTACAGATAAATCTCGTGTAAGACATTTTTGGTGTGGTGAGCTTTGGTCCAAGGTGAGAGTTATTTGCAAAAAACAGGAGAACCTTTGCCAAGGAGCCTCTGTGTCACAACAGGTGCTTAGCAAAATAAATCATTGGCATAAAATAAAATCCTTTGCCAGGTTTTTCAAAGAAACCTATTCGGTCATCTGCTGTGGATTTGACTGGTATGTCCGGTAACTCCCCATTCTCCTTAGTCTACTCTGACAGCCTGGGTCTTTTTTCTGGAGGCCAGCAACTAATAAAAGACTGAAATCCAAATAGACAGAAAATCATCTTTCTTCAGACAGTTTACTATCAAATGTTTAGCTACAATTATGACTGAAACTGTTCAAAAATTAATCAAAATTTTCTCCTCTTTCCTCCCCTGCTCATTGCCAATGGCTCCTTAGTGGAAAATAATCATTTAAACCTTAGACCGGACAGCGTTTTACATCTATTTAAAATGAGAGTTGTGCTCAGCGAACTTTGATGGGCTGGAAGAGAGCATGCTGAGAGCCTCCTGTGAGAAAGGTGGGGACTGGAAGCCTCAACAGATTGAGGAGGGAGTGCTCAGATAAAGAGCCTTTGCCCATTACGAACTTTTGTACATTTAGATTTAAGCTCTTTGGGATGGGTACTATCTTACTGTTGTCTATACAGGCCTAGCACAATGGGGCCCTGATGTCAGCAGGGGCCTCTCGATGTTATAATAGTGGCAGTAGAAGAAGAAGAAATCAAGAGCATCAAGTGATGCATGAATAATTTGTGCCAAGTCATCGGACCAGACCTTCTCCCAGGAGGGAGAGCGAAGATCTATGCACCCATTGCAGAGCATCACAACCAAAGCAAGAGCAGTGTGAAAGGGATGGGAAATTGCTGCGATCATCCCAGGTGTTTTAATGGCATCTAAATCCCAGCTGTGGGGAGAGATCTGGGGAGGGATGCTTGTTGTGTCCAACGGAGGAGATCCAACCCTACCTCGAATAGCTCGGCTGCCTACCCCCCCACCCCCCGCCCGCCAGTGAGCCAGGTGCTCTCCCAGCTCCACAGGGGCCCGGCCCGACACCAGAGTTGCGAGCTCCTCCGAGGGGCGCAGGGCGGCCGTTGCGCTCTCACAGCCGTGGGCCCCCGGGGTCTCCAGCGCTCACCGCGCCCAGAGCTGGGCGGGAAGGGGCTTTCCTGAAACCCGCCCGCCCGTGGCTAGCCCCGAGGGGACTCCCCATGGCCCAGCCCGCGGGGCCCGGAGCTAGTCCCGCACGGTGCCCCCGGGCGCCCCCTCTCCCCAGCTCCGGGGCGCGGAGCAGCTGCCCGGCCGGCGGAAGCGGGGCTCGGCCAGCGGGCGCCGCGCGAGCCCAGCCCGTCCCGCACATGGTGCCCGCCCAGGCGGCGGGGAGGGCGCTGGATCCCGGCGCCGGCCGGGGAGAGCCCCGCTGCGCCCCCGGCGGGCTCGCGGCTGCGGGAGGAGCCGGCGCGGCTGCCCTCGGCGCGGTGTCCCCGGGGAGGGCGGGGGGAGGCGGCACACGCGGGCTGGGCTCGGCTCGGCTCCGCCCGCTGCCCGGCTGCGGGGCGCTGTTGCAGGCTCCGGCGGGCGGGCGGGTGGCGCAGCGCGGTGCCCGGGTCTGTGCCGGCGGCGGGCAGGAGGGGCCGCGGGCTCCCCGCGAAGAGGCGGATGATGAACAAGCTCTACATAGGGAACCTGAGCCCCGCCGCCACCGCCGACGAGCTCCGGCAGCTCTTCGGGGACAGGAAGCTGCCCCTAGCCGGCCAGGTCCTGCTCAAGTCCGGCTACGCCTTCGTGGATTACCCGGACCAGAACTGGGCCATCCGGGCCATTGAGACCCTCTCGGGTAAGCGCCCGGGTGCACCGAGGTCAGGGGTCCCGCGGCGCCCCGCTCCCCCGAGCCTCGCTGGGGAGCGCCCCCGAGCCCTGCCCGGACCCTCCCAGCCCTGCCCCGGGGCACCCCAGCTGCCCGAGGACCCCTCTCCCCGGGGAGCCTCAGCGCGCCCCTCTCCCGCTCGCCCCCCGGATCCAGCGCCCCCTCCCCAGGGAGCTCCAGGGACCCTCCCCGCCCCTCCCGGGATCCCTTCCTGACCCCCCTCCGCGACCCCCGGCTCCCTCCCCCCGGGGATCCGCCGCAGGAATCCACTCAGCTCCCCACGCCCTGCTGGCCCCCAGGCCCTCGGGGGTCCTGTCCCTCGCCCCGTGACCCCCGACACCCGCCCGCGGCACCCGGGTCCCCCCTCGCCCCGGCCCTGCGGGACCAGCCGCTCCCGCCCCGCTCCCTCGCTTCCCTCCAGCCGGGCTATTTTTCCCTGATTTTTTTCTCCGATTTTATTGAGAGGAGCCGGGGCCCGGGGTCCGCCGCCCGGCCGCCCCCTTGCCACCCTCCCGGCCTCGGGCACCTTTTTACGAGGTGCCCTGCCCCAACTCGCCGGGGGCGCGGAGCAAAGAGCGGCCGAGAGGCAGCTGGGGGGCCCCGAGCGAACTGCAGCCCAGCCAGGGAGTAGGAGCCACACGGCAGCGCCAGGCCAACGCAGCCCCAAACACAGGGGACCCTCTGGCAGCCCCGACGGGCCACTCCGGCCGAGCTGGCGCCCCGTGCCGGGTAGGGGGAAAGGAGAGGCAGGAGGAGAGCAGGAGAGGAGGCATGTGGGGCTTGGCTGCCGGGAGATTGCCATGGTGTTCCGCGAGCAAGCGAGCGCAGCCCCGCGAAGTCCTGCTAGCTCTGGTTAGCGGAGTGGGCGGCAGGAGCCCTGGGAGTGGAAGCATGGCTGCCCCAGTCCTTCATTTTGAGGGCTACGGACTCCAGCCTCTCCATTTGGTGCTGCTTGTGAAAATGACTGTACTGTTGTCAGGGGTCCAGGGCGTGGACCCCTGGGCGCCCTCCCGCCCCCGGGCAGCACCCCCTGACCCCCCAGCAGGCTGCCCCCTGCCCCAGGGCTCTCCACGCAGTTCGGGGTGCAGGGCAGTCGCCGACTTTTGGGTAGATTTCCTGCCCTAGCTCCCAGACTGTGCTTCGGACGATGCTGAGTCTCTGTTGTTGTTGTGTTTTAAAGGTAAAGTGGAGCTGCATGGCAAAGTCATGGAGGTGGATTACTCCGTCCCTAAAAAGCTAAGGTAAATCCCTTTCCATGCGTTCTCTGTCTCGAGTCCGTGCGAGGGGCGGCGAGTCCCAGAACGGCTCTAGCTCCTTGGCAGCAGGGTTGTTTGCAAGGGTGCTGAAGGTAGTTGCAATAGTTGCATTTTTACTTTCATTATGGCTAGCTGCGTGCCCTAGCCATTGATTTACTTTTGAAGTCTGATGGGCTTTCCTCTTTCCACGCGGGTTGGGATGGAAAGCATTTCTTCCCAGTGCAGTAACTTGTTTACCAAATGCAAAAAGTCCCCCCCCCACACACACACACACTTTTAAAGATCACAATGGTAACAAAGGCTTTGTGGAAGACTTCCTGTGGCAAGTAAGTAGTAAATATTTACTGTGTCAGCTGAAATTCCCTAGCTAAAATTACAATTCGTTAGTTTTTGCTTTTCTTTCCTCTGAAGTGCTTTCTGCTGAGGGTAACAAAATGTCCTTTGGATAAGTTAGTCAATATCTCCAAGGCTTTGGAGCAACATCTTGATTTATTTTGAGAGTTAAAGAAGTTAAAAGCCCTTTTTGGCGTGGCAGCTGCTTATGAGCCAAAGTTCTGAAATGTTTGTAACCAAAAGGCACTAGTATGGGACGTGTGTAAACAGAACTTTCTGGGGATGGCATAGAATCTAATGCATGCCATTTAGATGGCTGCAGAGTGGTCTGTTCATGCGTGGGCAGATGGGGGTCTCTTCTGTCACTGACTTACTATTTGCATTTTCCTTGAATTAGTTTTTATTCTGATTGGGCCGTATGACACTTCTTCACTTTGTCACTATTGTTCCCTCAGGATGCAGCATATTCATAAAAACTTTTTGTGGTCATTTTGGTTATGAGTGTGAAGCCCTTGATCCAAATAAATCCAATGTACTGACTAATTTGTTATACTGTCAGGTAAACAACTTGTAGTATTTTACTAGGGCAGCTGTTTAACACAAACTTTTATAAATGTACAAGATCTGCTGCCATCTCTTTCTAAACTTCTAACATAGTGGTGGGCATTTTTTATCTTGAGAAATATAATTGCAAGCTCTGTCACAGATCTGCAGTGGTATAGAAAGGCAGTAGTGATTTTTCTGAGAGGCCTGCCTTTTGCAGGGATGGTACAGTTGAACTGTTATTATAAGGGGAAAAGGTGTTTTAGAGAGTTTGTATAGTTTGCGTGTTGATAGATGCAAAATCTTTTGAGCAGTGGAGGATTTGCAATATTATCTGGTGTATGTTATTTTTAAGTGTCACGAGACGTGAACTTCACAATGCTCAGAGAGCGTGGGGCAGGACATCTTTTAATGTGCAGCTTGTTGGTTCTGTTCCTGCTCTGAGTCCCCTCCCCCAGCAGTGGGTAAAGGGAAAGCTTTAAAGCAAATTTCACATTGAAAATGGTTTGGTTGCCTAACGGAGAACACAGTAGGCTGCAAAATGCGGCTTGCATTAAATGCCAGCTTTGTAAAGAGGTTTTAGCAAAAGAAAAATAATCCAGGCTTTTGTTTCTGCAAGCTGAAGTTTCTCCTTCCTTGTTCTCTTTTAGAATAATAAACACTAAATATATTTATGTTGCTGATTTGAAGTGTCTTTGAAATGAATCTTTTAACCAGGTGTGTCGAATGTGTAACTTAAAAAAAAAAAAAAAGTCTAGAATTTATTATATAGCTCAGCAGTCAGAGTGTTCTTTGAACATGTGCTCCTGTGAAATGTCTGAAGTGGAACTCAGTGAAAACGCAGGCTCACTATACAAATTGTATGCAAAGGCTCTTCTTGAATGTGTTAATTTGCTGATGCTGCTTCTTTAGCTTCATGCTGGGTCTTTTCAGTGTGATTGATTGTCAAGTATTATTTTTAAAATACGGGTACATAGAAAATTAACTTAGGCAGCTTGATGAAGTTTGGTGAGAAATGGCTAATGTCTGGCACTGGGATTGATATTGTTGGTTGTTTCTAATGCACATATGTGAAAGATGTGACAGTGTTCTGGTTTCTTATGCAATGAGCATGCAGAAGTTTACCTGGAAATAAAAAAAAGTAACTCTCAAATATTTCAAAGCAGGTAAATCTTTGCAGTAAGTTTTTCTCAGTGTTCTTGCACTCTTAGGACTTTAAGAATGATTGAGCTAGAGCCCAGTTAGTTAGAAGGGCAGTTCTCTGGGGATGTATTCACTTCCAGGTCTGTTACATATGTTACATAAAGCAAAAAGATGGGAACAGTGAATTCCTCTTTACCTGCAGTAAAAGCTTGGGGATCTCTGAAAAAAAATAATTGAACAGTCGAGAGAGAGAATCTAATATTTCTTTTGCCTTTTTCTGCTATATATTCAGCTGTCCCTGAGGGTTCTATTTCAGTTTGGTTACTTGGTTTCCTCAGATTGTTGAGTTCGTGTTTGGATTTGATCATGTCATTTTTTGACCTCTGAAAAAGCTGTTGTTAATATAAAGGTGTCTTTGGCTTAATATTAGTTAGCTTGGACATTTCATCCTGTTTTTTATAACATGGTTTTATCATGGAATAAAGGCTTACACAGGCTTACATTTAGTTTTTCTTTGTAGAAAACCCACAAACTATTCTAATGCTTGTAAGAATTAGAATTTGTGCAGTGACTTCCATTGATGTCAACAGCACCAATACGTGGGGACCCTTAATCTGCATGCACAGGACCCTGCCCAACGCCCCTTGCTCTGGCAAAATTGCCAGTGACTTTGTAGGGAGTTTTGTCTGAGTTAGCTGTGTAGGATCTGAAAACTTTCCATGTTACACACAAGCTGATACTGTCCTACAGTTCTGATGCTATGTGAATGTAAAACTATTGAATAAAACTGCAGAGAACTTCCCCTGAATGCTAGCTTTGTACCAGGTTAATTATATGTATTATTTTAAAATCTTTTGGTCCAAATTTGTTTTGTGTTTTATGGTTTTGTTTGATACTTTTTATGTTGTTATATGTTTGGACTGAATGTGTAGCATTGTAGTGTTTGGATTTAATAAAGAGGGAAAACCTCTGTTATGCCTGTTATTGAAATGTGTCTGAAATATCTCTTGATGTGTAAATAGTAAGTTTTATTCTCACTACTGTGTTTAGTTAAAATTTCCTTGAACCTTTTCAGGAATTAGATTTCAAAAACACAAACAAAAATAACCCTCATTCTCATCTGTATGTCTTTATGTAGCTAAGAAATAGTGTAAAATAGTCAGAAGTAGCACTGCAAACTCCACTTTCTATACACCTCCTCATGGTAATGTAGAAGGATTGGAGGTTACAGGGCTGGAGGTAGTGAGAAATAGCATGAAGTAGTGCAGGAGAGCTTATGAATTTGTCTTTCATGAGTTAAAAATCAGTAATTGTGTTCTCTCTACTTCAAGTGATTTTTGCCTCCTATAAGAATGTTAAAGAAAACAGTATCCCAATTGTTTTTTGTTTGTATGTACTACATTGTGTATAGACAAACTAATTTAAAAAAACCCACTTTTTATCATGTAAACTTTAAATTCTCTGGTAACAGAGAATGCTTCATTTGCTTAAAGTCATATTGTTTCAAGAATTTGCTGAATGAGAAGCTGTGTTTTAAAAAAAAAAAAAAAAAAAAAGTCCTGTAATTATGCTTTTTATGCAGACATGTAATACATCGAAAACTTTGATTCTTAGCTGCAGATGCTGAATACATAGTTAATAATAATAAACATTAGAAAACTGTGAATTATGAAATATGGACAAAACAAAAATCTGTTAATGCTAACTTTCATGTAATGTGTATTTGGCAGAAATAAAACAGATTAGTTTAAATAACTCAATTTAATGTTCACAATGTTTTAAATTTCCAATTCCTTTATTTGAAAAGACTTCTTCTTTTATGTTTTCAATATTATTTTTAAAAATCAAATGTATAACATTAGTATAATCTAGAACAATGCACTGGGTGAGCTAATTAGAGAAGTCTTCAAATCTAATTTAGTAGAACATTTAAAAATATTTTACTATTCTATTTAATGGCAAAACTTCAGTAGAATATTACTTTTCTGATTTACTTTAACAAATACAAATGTCTAATGCATTCAGATCTAGATTTTTGCAATTCAATCAAAGCAATGCAATTTTTAAAAAAAGACCCTGTTTCTAATAATCTGGAAACCTGCTGCACTTTTATGAAACTTGTCTTCATTTAAAATCCTTCCTTGCCCATGCATGTCCTGATCCTCTTTTAGTGTTTTCTGTGAATATGGAACAGTTGTTCAGGAGATAGGGGCAAGGAATATCTGCCAGAATTACACTTGTGAAGCTAATCTCCGAATGACTAGGGGAACAGTGATCTTTCACAATTTTCAAAAGGAAACCCTAGATTTTAGCTACTTTTAAAATATCAAATTAGAAAATTCAAGGCTGAAAGCTACAGTGTCTCTGTAGTGCTGGAATCCCCCATTAAACAGTTTGCTACTCTTTTTAAGAGGAAAAGGAACATTAATATGGTGTACAAAAGAAATCTGAAATAGAAAACTGTGCAAATGGTTTAAATATAGCTAGGTATTTGCTTTAGTTGTTGAAATAAATAATCAAAACACAGAGGTTTTTACAAAGAAAAATGTCCATTTTAAGGGTAGATTTTATTTTTGAAACTTCAAACTATTTGATGTTTAAGTGTGAATCACCATTCCAGCCTGAAACTGAATGTTCACAACTGCCCCAAGTGGTTAGAGACTCTGGTCTGAGCTTTGTGTGTAATTTTCATGATTCATTTTGGTGGTGGTAGTTTGAAATAAAGCAATATGTATTTTTTTTAAAAAGAATAGAGGGGGCAGAGTGTTGGGATGGCAGTGGTTGTTAAATATTTTAGTACTGCTATATCAAGGGGCAGAGTCACGTGGCACAAAGTGTGGACTACCAGAGGGCTAATATCATGACCATTCGGTTGTTGTTTCGTTTGTCCCTGATATGCATAATTGTGACAAAAATGATTTACATGTAAAATGATCCTGTTTAGTGCTTTAGCTAAGGAACCTCACCCTTGATCAACAGAAGTCCAATCAGGAGACATGACTGACACTTTTACATCTTTAGTTTCTCCCGCTTGCCTCCTTCTTGCACATACACACACAAGTAATTCTGTGTGGGATGCAATGAAAGAAATATGACTTTTCTGATCTGGGAATGTTTGACTTTTTCCAAACCCCATTCATGCCACATTTTTCAAATATTAATCAAAGATTTAAATGTCAGCTGCCCTTCTGGATTTCTAGAAAGGGGCAGGCTGGACCTGGGTCATTTAGTGTTTAAAAAATATACCCAAGAATTTTACAAAATGGAATCAAAGGATTCACATAGACACCGAGAGGGTCTTCTGGCTGTTGTGTGAACTGAGTCTCAAACCAATTTGCGCTCTCTCTACAGAGCACAGCTAACTGTATATGGAGTATAATTTATATCTTCTTAAACAGCCGTGATTAAGTCACAGTTAGACAGGAGTTAACTGGTTTATGGAAGAATGTTGACATTGAATGTACTTTAAAAATAATACTTACCTACCCTATAGCAGTGTAGGGAATTGTAATTAGTTGGCATTTGGACTGTGTTTTGAAAATGTGAATTGCTGAATGTGCCGAGTATTATTATTTTAGCAAAACAGAATGACACTTAGTGGGACCCAGCACTGAAAATATTTATTTCCCCCCCGAAGCTCACTGTCATTAAAACACTTTTTAAAAAGCTCTTTTACTTTATAATTCCACTGGTTGCTTTTGCAAACTTATAATTTGCATTTGGTGGCATGTATGGGTTCTATTTTGGGTAGCCAAATTGCAATGTTCTTCCAGCATTATTTTTAAGGTTTTCTTTTTCCTCTTCTGGTTGTGAACTTCATTCTGGTTTTCCACATATTGTACCAGTGAAAGGGAATAGTTGCAATTTTTGTGTACGATGCTGTGGGAGAGAACAGCAGAGTCTATCACATGGGATTCCCAAATGGAGGAAAAAAGCTTGAATGTTTGCTCCATTATCTTGCTTCAGACCTTGCTTGTAGTAAATGCCATTTCATCAGGCAGGATAGTCCATTTTAAAATAGTGAAATGTACTTTTCCAAGAGGTTTTCTTCATTTCAAATTATGCCTTACGTGATGCTTATCTGTGCCATATTCTAGTATGGGTTTGTTTCTTGATGACAAGATGTTCTTTTTTTTTTTTTAATAAGCATTCCACATGCTGCTGAAGAAGTCTAAATATCTAGAATGGAATTAAGTTACAAGTCTCCGTGTTACTGTGTATAGGCAGCTATTCTCCTTTTACTATGTGTGTGTAACTTTTTTGAGTGTCAGGTACACATGTTTATGGAGAGGAGATTAGACCGATGTGTAAAACATACCAAGCTTTATATTTATCAGCTTGCTGGAAACCCATGAACACCTATTTGCACAGACAGACTATTGTAAATACACCTGCTGAACCTCTGAATCTATAGTTTAGCGTTCTCTCGCTGCTTGTTTAAAGCAAAAAGTAAACTCTTGAAGAATCTATCTCAGAAATACATCTATACAAATATTGTGGCTCATCTGTTGTGTGTATGTGTTCCTCCCCTCTTCCTATCACCAGCATGTGGAAGGTTATGTCTTGATAGGCTCTGATTTGTGTGAATGGATGTATTCTCCTGTCATAATCAGGAAAGGTGTCTACTGGGAATAGGAGTAGTGTTACAATTCCTAAAGAGCAACACACAGTTTTCTCCAAATGCCTTACTTGGGGGTGTCTGGGGCTGAAAGTTCTGTGAAATGTGAGGAAGGAGCTCATGGAAAAAATAGTTCAACAAAGTAAATTGTCTGTACTGGCAACAGAGAGACAAGGTGGGTGAGAACATGTATTTTATTGGACCAACTTCTGTGGGGAAAGAGACGAGCTTTCCAGCTTGCCCAGAGCTCTTCTTCAGGTCGTTGAAAGATACTGGTAGTGATGACAGGTTTTCACGTGTCACTTCTCCATTAGCCTGTTCTTTCCCCATTTTCCTCTTTGTGTTGCTGTTGAGGTGTGAGAATTGGAAGTAAAATTGAGAGAACAAGCAGTTTATATTGTACTCCCATCCATCTCCCCATCCCTTTGCCTTCAGATAGCATAAGAAAAAAATCACGTTATAAAAATAAGTCAGTAGTGGATAGTTTGTTCTAGAAGCTGTGGTAAACGCCAATCCTAAATTAATAAGCTCATTGAGTATCAGGGGGTAGCCGTGTTAGTCTGTATCTACAAAAACAACAAGGAGTCTGGTGGCACCTTAAAGACTAACAGATTTATTTGGGCATAAGCTTTCGTGGGTAAAAACCTCACTTCTTCAGATGCATAGAGTGAAAGTTACAGATGCAGGCATTATATACTGACACATGGAGAGCAGGGAGTTACTTTGCAAGTGGAGAACCAGTGTTTAGGAATTGTAACACTCTACTCCTATTCCCAGTAGACACCTTTCCTGATTATTATCATTGAGTCACTTAAGCACACGGTTGCTGGAAATTTTATACATATGGTGTATTGATCTAATCTGGAGGCAAAATACAGACTAGAGAGCTACAAGGAAACGTCCACCCAGGCCACCTTAGTTCCTATCTCAGGTAGCTAGTTTAAATGATCTCCAAACAGCTTTCAGTGTAATTGTATTAGAGACTCTCTCTACAAAGTGACCTGCTTTGATTGGTTGCATGCAATGTTGTTGTGGTACTATAGGTCTGGAATGGCAATATTTTCCATAGATGCGGGGAGGAGGAGGGGTAAAGCACCTATATTTAGTAATGGTTAAAAACTAACATTACAGAGAGTTTTTGCCCAAGCCAGCAAAAGTTGGCATCTGTAATTTGGAGGAACTTGATTCCTTCGAGGAAGGAATCTCTCTGGTATGTTATAGCTATGTGCACTGATGCAGTTTGTTTGATATAGATTGATCTCTATTTCTCTCTATTTGATATACCTCCCTAGCTGTACAATAGGGATAACAATATTATTTTCTCTCTTTCACCCCCCCCCCCCATCTGTCCTGTTTGTTCAGCCTAAGAGCTGTTTAGGGAGGGACTATCTCTTATTTTGTATGTGTACAGCACCAAGCACAGTGCGTGGCACTACTGTCAGACAATCAGAATACCAAGTCCCAGTGGGTATAAGCTTGATGCTTGGGGGGTGTATTGCTGGCGAGAGATCCAGCCAGCTACATCCTTCTGGGGAGACGTGCCGCTTGCTGCAGTGAAGTCTGCAGACATGCAAGATTTGTTCAGATGAGAAATGCCTAAGTAAGAAGCAAAGGTTTTCATTCCACATTGAGGGAACTGTTGCAGGGAGGCAGCTGGCAGTCCTGTTTCTCCACCCAAATTCTCAGGGGCCAGTGAGCAGTTTAATGCTGATGTGGATGGTCAGGGTTGAGGACACGGCTGGTCTCCCACAGAGCTGCTTGTCACTGCTGTCCGATTCCCTAGGTCTGGGTTACGGTGTGGAGATGGTGGCAGGGTGACCCGCAGATAGCTAGCAGGCTGCTAGTGGAACCTCTGCTATGGTTTTTACAAAGTGGCATGCAGCCGTGCTCTTCTGCTGCCGGCTGTGCCTGTAGGGCGGGCTGCGGAGGCTGCTCACTGCCCTGGTCAGAGGAGAAGTGTTACAGGAATCTTTGCTTGATGAGCTCCTGCTCTGATTAGAATGGAAGCTGTTTAGCCTGGAGTGACATGTGCCCTCGCAACGCCTCTTCTCCAGATCCACAGCACACTTTCCTTCTCTCCTCCTCCCTTTGCCTCTGCTGCCTCCGGATGCCTGCTCCGGGTCCAGCAAATTAACCCCCACTCACAGTGTCAGGATCTCATTCTCCTGCCACCTCCTTGCTCCCGCACTGGCTCCTGGGGGCCTCTCCCAAGCCTTCTCCAGCCAGGCTGCTCACACGCCTTCCAGCCTCTCTGCCTGCACAAACCTTTCGCTCCTGTCTGTCTTCCCCTCCCTGCTCATACCTCTCTGCCTCCATCCAAGTAATCTGCCCTTAGCCTGGGCAAGGTCAGCTCCCACCCTCCGGACTCAGTGGGTTCTTCGTGCCTCTCCCTGGCTTCCTTATTGGCCCCCCAGGCCTGGGTCAAGCAGCTCACTGCCCTCCTTGCTCTTTAGACCTGGCTTTACCAATCGCTGCTCTGAGTTCCCTCTTCCTGGCCTCATCTTTCTTCTCTTTGTTCTTCCTCTTTCCCCCTTCTCCCAGGACTGCCATATCAAGGATAGTCTGTGTGGTCAGCCCCTCTGAGCACCAGCCCTCTCCTCCGTCCATTCTCCGGGTGCTAGGGGGAACTCCTCCCTAACTGCCCTGCTCTCACTGCCTTCAGTCCTGGCATGGCTGCCTCCTGCGCGCCCTCTGCTGAGCGTGCTGGAGAAAACGCAGGCTCCTTGCTCACGTCCTCTTCTGTCAGCTTGTTCCCCCTTTTTTGTAGAGCATCCCTCCCCCCCCCCCCTTGAGCCCAGTTCTGCCACCCTCAGTGAGTCTTGCATGCCCAGCCCCAACCCCCTCTGCTCACCCTGCCCCTCTGCTTTGTTCACCTCACCAGCATCTGTGGAGAGAAGTGACTGGATCTGGTGCAAGCTACTTCCTGCCACCCTGCTTCACCCTCTCCTCCTTCATTCTGGTTCCTGACACTGAGGTTTCTCTCTGACCCCGGACCCTATCTCCTCCACCTGCAGGCTCTTCTTGCTCCCCCAGTCACTGCTTCCCCCTTCACTTCCAACTACCTTCCTGGATGTTCTCCTGTGCCCTTGTTTCCACCTCCCTCTCCAAACATCATCCCATTTCCCTCCTCCCCTCTTGTCCCCAAATGTGCCATCCACAGCCCCAGCCTTGACCTTCTTCCCTCTCATTTCCTTTTGGGCCCCTCTGCCACCTGGCTTCTGCCTTGTCACCCATTCCAAATGACTTGCCAGTGGGTGAGTCAGGTTCTGGCCACATGCCCTGCTCGGGGGAGCCATTATGCTAGCTCTGTGCCACCTGGGGTTTCTCCCTAGACAGGGCCAGTTCCCAGCTGGCCAGAAGCGCCGGGTTCCTGTCCTCTGTGTGTCGGCAGAGCCGCTCTAAGGGGCTGTAGTGAAGCAGAGACTGTGGCCCCTTGTGCCTGCAGCTCCCTCCCATCTCCATGGTACCAGGTGAGCCCCCTGCATTCAGAATCCCCCTTAGAACTCACTCCTTGGACACCAGTAATTGCCCACTGCGGTAAGATGGTGCCACGCCCCTCGTCGTCTGAGACTGGCTCCCTCGAGGGATAGAGCCCTTGCCCACCGGCCTTCCTGGCATGGTGTCTCCACGTGGTTTTTCCTGGTTCTCTTTGGCTGGCCCCTAGATGGGTGTGTGGGGTTGAGGGGTGAAGGAGGACAGGGAGTGGAGGAAGTGCGTTTCCCCCCAAAGACATTGGAGCCCGGGCTCAGCAAGCACAGAGGCCACCCCAGACTGTGGGCACCGCTGTAGCTCAGCCACCTGAAAGGGTCAGGGAGGGCTGAGATGGCTTCGCACCCATTAGCACAGCTGGCACTGCGGGAGCTCATGCAGTGCATGATGTCATAAAACACTGCCCCCTAGGAATTCCAGGGGAAACACAGCCTCCTGTATCACTGCCTACCCAGGCCTATGCCTTAATGGCACAACCCAGCTCCTAGATTGCAAGCTCCCTGGGGCAGGGACTACCTCTTGTTTGTGAGCCTATGGCCATAGTCTCCAGAGCAGTGGCCCTTATTGTGTAGCATGAGGAATCCTGCAAGGTGCTTGTCGATTAATATCCATTCGCCAGCCCTTAATTATGGAATCCCGAATTGCCAACTGTACATTTTAGGAGTGTAATTTTATGAATGGCCTTAGACAGCTTGAGAATGAAACAGTGCCATGTGGCCTTTGTGACATTGCAAGCTACTGAATGAATGTGTGTTTGGGGGGCAGGTACGGGGCGGGGGGGCAGGGAGGAGCTGGCATTGTTATGCAAACAGCGGAGTTTGAAAATTCTGTTTCCTCAAAGGCTTGACATTAGTAGGGCCTGTGAAAGTCAGGCAAAGAACAAACACAGCCGGATGGTTTGATGTGGATATAATCAAGAAAATACATGCTACCAAATTAACCTTCCCCCCACCCCCCAAAAGAAAAAAAAGAAAAAATGGTTTGAGAAGGGAAATTGGCATTCTGAATCCTAAGTGAATGACATGGACTTCTGGGTTACTCCAGAGCTATTCTTACACTGAAATACTTGACACAACATTTTGGCAGGAATCTCAGGTGAGCAGAGAATATTGAATTCCTGATGACACTAGAAGATACTTTCCTTGTTTTCCAAGTGGAATGTACAAAGAGGGACTCTAACCACGTGCTTCTTGAAAGTGCAGACTTCTCTGTGTATTGACATGTATCAGTGTAGCAGGGTGGTCACCTGCTCCTGCCCTGAAGGGCTTGAAATCAGCCCTGGGAGAGGGCTGAGACTGTGAGAGGCCTGCTGATAGGAAAGCAGCAAGCCTCCGCTGATTGGGGAAACAGCCACAGCTGTGGCCATGCCCCAATCAGGCCACAGCTGGTCCTATAAAAGGCCAGTGAGCCAGAAGCTGGCAGAGTCTCTCTCTCTAGCTGTAGAGGGAGATGGACCTGAGCAGAGTACCTGAGTGGAGCAGGGCTGGGGAAAGGGAGAGGAGCTGGGGAGCTCGAGCCTGGAGAGCCCCAGGCTGCGGCCTAGCAGAAGGCCAACTGGTACTGGGGGTTGCAGAGGACAGCCCAGGGGTAGGCAAAGGCAGCAGGTCCAAACCCAACTTTGCCAGTGATGAGTAGGCTGGTACTGCAGTCTGCCCCAGGGTGCGGGGGCTAGACGATGACTGGCAGTAGCCTTACGACTGAGGAGAGGTGGGGATAGTGGGTGGGGGTTCCCCGGGGAGGGGAGACCCTGAGAGTGAAGGGTTACCGCCAGAGAGCAGCACCCCAGATAACGGGGCACCAGGTCCGGGAGGGACACGGGGGGCCAGTGGCAGCGGGACATTGGCCTGCAGAGGGCACTCCGGAGGCTGGACGAGCTAATTCCCTGAGAGACCAGCAGGAGGTGCCACAGGGACTCACCCACAGGGGTGAGTCCCACACCGTCACAAGCAGATTACTGAAGGAGACCTGCTTCTGTCTCTGGACTCTTCGGTGTCTGTACAGCACATAATTGGTGTTGCAGAGTGTAGTGTTTTCTGATACCACTGAAAATCTTAGATCTGGTGTAAGATACAGGGAAGATGCCTAAGTGAAAACCCAGTATATACTTCAGTATATATTCACCATTAATGAACTATTAAAGAGTAAATCAGAAACACCATTATTCTGATGTGCAGCAATCTCAAAATTTTATAACAATGGGAGTTGTCACAAGTCAGTTACAAAGTCCAAACCAGTTTGTATCTATCTATATGCACACATACTTGGTGCTTTAAAAGGGCCAGTTTCACAAAGCTGAAAACAATTATGATCCAAATCAGTTGGGAGGAAGAATTTAATCAGAAAAATGTGAACGATAACTGGGAATTGTTTAAGAAAACTTACTAGATGCCCAAAACGCCACAATTGAGGAAGAAGGCTATATTGGTTTAAAAAATGACCTGGTTTAGCGGGGAAGTGAAGGCAACTGTACAAAACTGTATGTGTGTGTGCGCGCGCGCATATACAAATGGAAGAAAGGGGAAGTTGACAGTAATGAGTATAAATCAGAAGCTAGGAATTGTAGAAATTTGATAAGGGAGCCAAAGGGAGACAAGGAGAAATCCATGGCCAACAGAGTTAAGAACAATAAGGAGATTTTTAAAGTATATTCAGAACAGAAAGAATCCTGACAATGGTACTGGTCTGTTAGTAGATGGAAATGATAGAATTATCAATAATAATGCAGAAAAGGCAGAAGTGTTCAATAAATATTTCTGTTCTGTATCTGGAGAAAAACAGATGATGCAGTCTCATGTGATAGTGATAACACTCTTTCCATTCTACTAGTCTCTTTGGAGGATGTTAAACAGCAGCTACTAAAATTAGACATTTAAAAAAAAAAGCAGATCCAAAAAAACTTGCATCAAAGAGTTTTAAAAGAGCTGGCTGAGGAGCTTGCTGGATCATTAACATTGATTTTCAATAAGTCTTGGAACTTCCAGAAGACTAGAAGAAAGCTAATGTTGTGCCAGTATTTTAAAAGGGTAAATATGATCACCCATGGAATTGTAGGCCTGTCAGTTTGGCATTGATCCTGGGCAAGATAAAGGACATGATTAATAAAGAATTAAAGGAGGATAATATAATTAATGTCAATCAGTGTGAGATTATGGCAATAGATCCTGTCAAACTAACTTGATATCTTTTTTGATGAAATTACAAGTTTATTGATAAAGGTAATAGTGTTGATGTAATAGACTTCTGTAATGTGTGTGACTTGGTATTGCATGACATTTTGATAAAAAAACTAGAAAGATATCAAATTGAGGTGGCACACATTAAATGGATTAAAAGCAGGCTCGATGAATCTCAAAAATGTAACTGTACACGGGAATTGCATTGAACAGGTGTGTTTCCAGTGAGGTCCTGCAAAGATCAGTTCTTGGCCCTATGCTCTTTTACATTTTTATTAAAAACCCGGAAGAAAACTTAAAATCATCACTGATAAAGTTTGCAGCTGACACAAAAGTTGGGATAGTGGTAAATAATGAAGAGGGCAGGTCACTGGCACAGAGCAATCTGAATTGCTTGGCAAACTGGGCACAGGCAAACAATGTGCATTTTAATATAGCTAAATGTAAATGTATACATCTAGGAACAAAGCATGCAGGCCATACTTACAGGATGAGGGACGCTATCCTGGAAAGCAGTGACTACAAAAAAGATTTGTGGTTGTGGTAGATATTCAGCTGAACATGAGCTCCCAGTGCGATGCTGTGGCCAAAAGGGCTAATGTGATCCTGGGATGCATAAACAGGGGAATCTCAAGTAGGAGTAGACAGGTTATTTTATCTCTGTATTTGGCACTGGTGCGACGGCCGCTGGAATCCTGTGTCCAGTTCTGATGCCCACAATTCAAGAAGGATTTTGGTAAATTGGAGAGGGTCAGAGAAGAGCCACAAGCATGATTAAAGGATTAGTAGACAACTTATAGCGATAGACTCAAGGAGCTCAGTCTATTTAGTTTAACAAAGAGAATGTTAAGGGTTGACTTGATCACAGTCTATAAGTACTTATCTGGGGAACAAATATTTACTAATGGGCTCTTCAGTCTAGCAGAGAAATGTCTAACACAATCCAATGGCTGAAAGTTGAAGCTAGACAAATTCAGACTGGAAATAAGATGTAAATTTTTAAGAGTGAGAGTAATTAACCATTGGAACAATTTACCAAAGGTCGTGGTGGATTCTCCATCACCGGTAACTTTGAAATTGGCTCTTTTTCTAAAAGCTCTGCTCTAGGAATGATTCTGGAGAAGTTCTCTGGCCTGTGTTACACAGGAGGTCAGACTAGATGATCACAATGGTCCCTTCTGGCCTTGGAATCTATGAATCTATTTCTTACATCAGGACTGTAGCTGAAGAGTGCTGTGAAATATACTCCTTCCTTTCTGGATTATGGTGCCGCAGGAATAAGACTGCAATAGAATTGACAGATACTTTCTGTGCAGCACGTAACCACTGTTCTTACTGTGATGTTTCTTTGTTAAATTTATCTGATAGAAAAACAGCTTTTCTGATAAATGTGCATTGAGATCTCTATGGGTCCAATATGCCCTTCCTGGCTGCTCTTCAAATTCCTTGATTGCAAACTGCAGTGGGCGTCTAGAGTGTGAAGGAAATTGGTACCGAGCACATCTGTGTATCTGCGTTATATTTATCCCTAGCTCAGTTTGACACTTCCACTGCTATATTTCAGCCTAATTTTTACAGTCAAATTCATACCTCTAAATAAAGGTTTATGAAAGAAATGTTACTAAATTCTTACCAATAATTACACTTGAATGAAAGGAAAGTGTAGCAAGAGAGATGCCATGATAGCATCTAGTCCTAATTTTAATAAATTCTGTATGTAAATAGCCTTGTTTTCATAGTGTGTTTAAAAATCCATACCTATCTTTAAAAAAACCAACCTCACATGTTAGATGAAATCAACAAGATGGTTGCTGAGTACAGACATTTAGGTGACTCTATTGTTTGTACCTGTTTGCAGTCCCTGGATGTTTTGATAGCATTTGTGGTTTTTCCGCAGAGAAGTGGCTTGTTTCTGTTCCAGAGTACATTGAACAGCCTTTGCACTGGCCAGCTTGTGTTATTTCATTTGCTTTTATTGTCTACAGATCTAGCCAGCTATCGTATGCCAGGTGCATGGAGATTATCTCTTGCTTGTTTTATATTTTTGTTTGTCCAATAACCAAAGATCGCTCCCTCTCTCCCCTCTAATGAAGATTAAGACTTTTTACACACAATTCCTCTACCAGCTGCCAGAGTTGTTTTGCCATCTCTGTAACTGGGTGAGGTCTCATTTTTCCAGTTCTGCTCTGTTGTGGTTAGGCATGGCCTATAAGTGGAAAATGTATCTATCTATCTTTTTTTAATCACAGATTTTCCATGAAAGGTGCCACCTACTGTCCTGTACTGGTGGCCAGATTCCTTTCAAAGTCAAATACAATGTGAAAGGGTCTATTTGGGTTCAGCATTCTACCACTGAAAAAGAAGACCAAGCCTTGACTTTGCAGCAATTCTCAAAGTGTGTGTGTGTGCGTGCGCACAGAAAATGTATCTGATTGCACCTAGAATGAGCCCTGGGAGCGCAGCAGTAAGAGAATGCGGCTTTCATTGCTTCAGCTCTTTCAGCTCCATTGTTGATTTGATTGCTCAAAACATTAGGCCTTGTCTGTACTTCTACCAGCAAACCCTCCCAGCATAGATGATGATCTAGTAGCAATAAATGCTTTGTCTGGTGTGAGTTATTCCAATTCCCTGAGCAAATCAGTTATACCAGCGCAGGAGTGTGTTGCTGGCATAGCTGTGCCTACACTAGGGCTTGTGCCGGCACAGCCAGGTCAGCAAACAGTCACACTCCTAACCAACATAAGCAAGATGGTGCTGGCAAACCTTTGATGTGTAGACTGGGCCTGAGACAGTCTGGCACAGCCTCTCTTTCCCTCCAAAGTAGAATTGTCCTGTTGATCACACAGAAAAGTGAGGGAGCAGCAGGGATTGAATAAGGGAGGCTCATGGAGAGAAGAGCCAGGAGGGTCGCTGAGCAGGTATGGAGAAGGAAGATGCCCCAGAGTGCAGTTTAACACAAAACACTCTAGGAACTTTCATTCCCAAGTAATAACCTTGAGCTGTCAGTACATGACATGCACTAGGTTGCAACAGGACAAGATATTGCACTGCAGATAAGTAAGGGCGAGTGCCATCCCCTATGCCTGCCCCCACGCTCTGTTCCAGGGGACGGAGGTAAAAGCACTCAGTGGGTATGTCTTCCCTGCAATTAGACACCTGTGGCTGGCCCATGCAACTGGCTTGGGCTAAGGGGCTGCTTAATTGCAGTGTAGAGGTTCAGGCTCATGCCAGAGTCTGTGCTCTGGGACCCTCGCAGGGTAGCATTGTCAGTGTAAGCAGAGCCTCAGAGGAGTTGTAGATCCACTGGTCTGAGCCTAACCCCTCCTCTGCCCGGCCTCTATGTCAGCAGGACCTCGCCCTAGAGCAGAGCTGCCAGATGCATGGAGAGCAAACGGGGGGCTCCTGGCTATGCCCCCCAGTGCCTGAATACAGCACCTGATCTGCTGTAGGTACTCCTGGGGCTGTGGTCAGCACTGGGCCCTGCATACAAGAGCCCCACCCTGTTCAGATCCTCTCTGGATCCCCCACGGGGTAGGGCTGAGGATTAACCCCCGCCAAGGGCCCGTCGGGGAGGCAGCATTCCTCCTGTGATTCCATTAGGGAGGAGTCTGCATCTCTCCTTCCCCACTGGGGCCGTTGGCATTGGCTTTAGTCTGTTCCTAATACAGCCTGGTCCTGTAGCTTCCCATGTCCCAAGAATGTCCCCTGGGCCCTGAGCGGGGATCACCTAACTCGGACCTACCACGTCGGCCTCATGTTGGTAAACTGCCGGGTACGGCTGCTTGGAATAAGGGATCAGCTGCCATGTGCTTGTCTGCACTGTCCTCTGCTGGACAGACCCGACCCTGGTGGTTGGAGACTAGGCATGCTTCATGGCAGCAGCACCGCCATTTCCCACTCCTGCTTTACCATCTGCATGGCAGTGTTAGTGCTAGCGTGCTAACCATAGCCAGCTGCTGTGTTCTCGGGAAAGGGAGCAGATCGGATTCAGACACGCACAGGTGGCTGGGCTGTGAAATAGGACTGTGCCTTTTTCTACATTGACTATATTTCTGACTGGAACTGCACTCGCAAGAAAGACTGTAGAGTGTTCAGAGAACACACGTCTGCAGGCCTAGAACGTCAGGAACTAATCCAGCTTGATCAGCATTGTGATTCCCAGGCCTTGCGATGCAAGGCACGGTTTGCCTAGCTATGTAGTTAATGAATTTCATTGTCATGCTTGGGTGCGTAGACGGGGGAAAACACCCCAATTGCCTTTTCACAGAGACCCAATGTAGGGTGTACAGATGGAGGGTCCAAGAGATTCAGATGACTCCACAGTAGCTATGCACTGCAGGGGCTCCTAGGGGCTATTTCACAACTGGCAGTCTGCAGAACATGGAGCCAAAGATGCTCTGCGAGATCACCCTGGGGCCGGGGCAGCAGGGGAGAACCACAATACCCTGTGAGTCTGGAATGGAGGCAGGGGGCGATGGGGCAGAAGCAAAGAGCGAAAAGGGAAGGCAGAGAATAAAAAAGGTTGGAAATAAAAGTAAGGAAGGAACTCAGAGATGGAAGGAGAGAAAGAGAACAGAATGAAGAAATGGAAAAATGTTGAACCCCACAATTTTTGTGTTTATGTTCCTACACTGAGGTCGGCTAACTATTTGCAGTGCTAATTGCAACTGTAAGTATTTTTCTGTAAACTGTAGCCTCCTGCTGTATGCCTGTAGTTACTGGTTTTATTCTGCTACAAAACAGGTCAGATGTAATGCAACTGTTGGTTTATCGTTATGGTTATTTTTTGATTTTGTGTTTGGCTTTCTCTGAATACTAAAATTAGACAGTTGATGCACTCCTAGCTGGGGCCTATATGTAACTTTCGCTGTTAGCATGGCTAGGAGAATGACTGGGCAGAGAGGGAAAGAGGAGAAGAAGAGATGAGGAATATAAGACCCTTTTCTGCTCCACGATCCTCACTGTTGCACTCTGGAAATCATGGGAAATTCTACATTTTGAGGAGTTGGCCTCAGACTTTGCCCTTAATTTTTAACGCCGCCAGCATTTGGCTGTTCGCCAGGAGCATGTATCGCCTGCCTCTAGCTGCTGACGGGGTCCCCAGCAAGAGAGGCATCTGGCCCACAATGGACATCTTATGTCTGGCACTTAAAGGCAAATGATCCCTCTAAGGGTTTCTGTAGAGCCCGTTTATCACAGCAGGGCCTATGTGCTGCACAGAGACACAAGATCTGCATAGCCAGGACCCTGGACATCAGACAGTCATAGATTGGGGGCTAAGAAGCGCCATTATGATAGTCTCGCCTGACTCCTGCACACGGAGTTTGTCCAAGCAAAGGTTAAGGGGGATAACTCTGTCAACAGCCCTTAAGGGCCCCAGGAGCCCAAACCCCATTTTCAGAAGTGATGTAGGGATTTAGGCTCTTAAGGATGCAGATGGGTGCCTTAGGGGATTGACAAAAGCACCGAAGCAGGTTAGGTGTCTAACTCCCATTGGGAACAGAGCAGAGATGGAACTCCCCATTGGGAGTTGGGCACCTGACCTGCTTCGGTGCTGTTGTTAATCCCATGCGATGCCCTTGTAACTCTTGCCTGTTAAAGCCCGAGTCCAATTGCCTTTCAGTGGGACATGGGCTGCTTAGGGCTGTCTCACTTCTGAAAATGGGGCTTCGGCTACGGGCTGGTCTGCACTGGAAATGTACATCGGCATAGCTGCGTCGCTCTGGGTGATAGACAGCACAGAGCGATGGAAGAATCTTTCCATTGACTTAGCTACTGCCTCTCGGGGAGATGGATGGGCAGACTACAGCGATGGGAGAATGCCTGGCGTAGGTGTCTACTCTGAAGCTATAGCATTTGAAGTGTGGACGTAGCCTACGCCTACAGAGCACACCTCTTGCGGCAGCATGTTCAGAGTGTCACTACATGCCACAATGAAAAGCAGGCTGAGTCCACACTGCAGCGTGTAGCTACATGTGTCAGTGAAAAGCTCTGGCAGGAGAGAGCTAAGCCTTTCCCTGCTGTCTGCCCTCTGTCAGAGCCTTCTGTACTGCTGGAGTCTTTCCCTGTGGCAGTGGGGAAAGGCTCTGGCAACGGGACATTGTGTTGCTAAGAATAGCACTGCTTGGGCCCCGTGGGATGCACCTGGGTACCTACCCACAGGGTTCAGACCTCACCGTCTACACTACTCTCTGTACCAGTACAAGGGGGTGTGATGTGTATGTGCTCTGCACGCCGGGTAGATGTACACTTAAGCATTTTTGAACATTTTACCCAAGCATATTTTAGTGGAGGAAAGTGGAACCTTGTCTAGCTGAAATGCAGCGTTTGTTGGCTAGCAGTCTGTTGTTCTCGGCTGGCCTGTGACATGTGCCTGCGAACAGCAGTCATGGGGATTTGGGGGAGCGGAAATCATAACATGCATCCCAGCTCTCCTTCCCAGACAGGTTCTGGTTTCAGTGGCTTAGCGCCATCCTTCAGACACCAACCAACTGCTGGGATTGGGGGTGGGGGACTTGCATTCTGCTGGGTTTCCTTAGTCTCTTCTTAGGAACTGATCCTTCTGGAGCTGGCTTGTTCTTTCAGTTAGGGTAGCCCTCCACAAGCACCCTGGGCCAGGGTGTGATCCAACCTGCCTGTGGAGTGACACTGCGGCACTAGCTGTGTTCCTCCTGCTGCGCGCATGCATCAGCCCTGACGACTGGCACTGGGTACTGACGGCTTTTGGACTTGCCTCCTCTGCTCAGAGCAGAGCAAGAGCTCTTTGCGCGTGGGGGTGGTGAGGATGGGCACCGGTATTCATGATTTGTGTTACTGGAGCCCCAGTCACAGATCAGGACCATGGACAAAGGCAGAAAAAAGAGATGATCCCTGCCCCAGAGATCTTCCAGTCTAAGCCCCTTACTAGCATCATGCCTTTGTGTGGAGTGCTGCCCCCTGCACTAGGGTGCATGCTGGGCCGGGGGACGTGCTTCACTCTGGGAAGGGTGTATGCCACGCTCCCCTCAGCGCAGCTCTGCTCACAGAGACTCACAGTCTCCCCTGTGGGTTCCCCCCAAGGTTAGAGCTCCCCCTGTTGGGCGGGCTGTGGCCTTCCTCTTTCGCTCACAAGTGCACTGGGCCAGCCCTGCTTTGGCCCCTGGAGTGCAGGTAGATGCATGGGTAGGGCAGCGATGGGGGGCAAGGGTGGGGAAGTGGCCAGGTGCAGACAGTTGGCACTGAGTGTGGGTGACGCTACATAACCTGGAGTTAGTCATAGAGATTAAGGCCAGAAGGGACCTGATCCGCTTGTGGGTTCCAATTTTGACGGAGCGCGAGCCAGGATGCTGCTGCCCATGACCAGGCAGGAGCCGCCAGAAGCATTTAACTGCTGGGTTTCTCCATCAAAAACAAGGAATCAGGTGGCACCTTAAAGAAACTTGATGGCTGTGCTGCTGTGGTGGCTTGCACGCGGCCCCAGTTCCTCGCACCACCACACGCCTGGGCTTGAGGACAGGGTTTACACTGAGAGAGAGAGTGAGCCCAAAGTGCTGAGCGCAGGATCTGGGTTGACAAGATTGTATTTTCCCTCTGCCTGCCACCCGCACTGGGCTTCTGTGCCCCAGCCCCTGTGCACAGCTTCCAGCACAGACCTCCGTGCCGTTCGTGTCATTAGAGCGAGTGCACGGCCTGACGACATGCAGCTCCGGGTTCGCAGCTCTGGGACCTGGGTGGGTCTTAGCTGGGTTATTTCATTGGGAAGGTGGATGCTGCCCTTTCCGTTATTGCAGCCAGGTTGTCACTCACACTGACCGCTCCCCTGGCACGGAGCCTGTTCCAGCCACAGTAGCAGACCGGTAACGCTCACCCCCACCTCTGGCGGAGGAGCATCCTTCTCTTCTGAGTGATGCAGGAATCCCGAGGCCAAGACAACGGTGGGAGCTGTCAGCCATTGCTGCTGTGCCAGTGGAGGCAGTGCATGTGCCAGCTGTATGCAGGCACGGGATCAGGGCTTCACCTGAAACTCAGTTACTCCAACCAAGGTATGGGGACAGGGAAAGAGTGGAGCGAATTGGAAAGGGGCAGCGTCACTTGTTTCTGTTAAGCCATTGATTTCAAATAAATTCTTAAGCTCCCCTGGTCCATGCTGCATGTTCCACCCAGTCTCCGATGGCCTAAAATGACGCTTTCCCTTCTTCATCAACTTTGGGCGCTCTCTCTCTCTGTCTGGGGCTACCTGGTCTGAGACTCCATGACATCCACTTGCAAACTAATCCCAGCCCTTCCCTGGGGCTGGCCCATCACTCCTCATTGCTTTATTGATTATTGACCATTTACTGCAGTAACCCTAGTGGTTTGATTTCTCTGTGCCCACAGCCAGTCATTGCTGGGTATGGAAGGAAATAACCATGTTCTTATTGAGGCTGTAGAGAGAGCACAGTAGACCCTGGAAACACTCTGCCATTTCTACTCCCCAATCACACACCTGCGCTGAGAAGCAGCTGTAATGAATGGACTTGTCTGTGACTGTGGGTAGTTCTGGCCTTTCTTCTTCGCAGCTGCAGGACAGAGAACAAGGCTGCACACTGGGAGCCTCCTCTTGTGTCTCTTAGGGCAGGAAGTTTAGTATAAGGAGTTACCTTGCAATGCAAGTGAATGGGTCTAGTCACAGGTTCTCAGCAGACAGACAGCCCCACCCCATGCAAGACAGACAGACAGACACACACACACACTTTGGCAAGAAATTTTGACATTTAAAATTTTCTTTTCTTTTGGAGCGGGAATGAAATCCCTGTTGCTGCAATGTGCCTCAAAGCAGAACTTCCCCCCAAATTTTGTTTAGCAAATTGTGTTCTGGAAAAATTGCAAAATGAAATGTTTGTTTAGAAAGTTATTTCCCCCACTTTTACATTATTTTATTATGTTTGCATTATTTTATGCTGTCAGTACAAATAGTGCATAGTATGACGTGACTGTTCTCCTATAACATCATACAGTAAAAGTATTCTGTTTTATTTTATTTTTAAAATTATTAAGGGCAGTGCTATCCCTCCCCGGGGGAAGGGATAGCTCAGTGGTTTGAGCATTGGCCTGCTAAACCCAGGGTTGTGAGTTCAATCCTTGAGGGGGCCATTTGGGGATCTGGGGCAAGATCAGTACTTGGTCCTGCTAGTGAAGGCAGGGGGCTGGACTCGATGACCTTTCAAGGTCTCTTCCAGTTCTAGGAGATGGGATATCTCCATTAATTATTATTAATTATTATTTAATACTGATGAAGACATCTTATTTTCTAGATAAAAGTGTCTCCTGTTTGCATGGTAATGAAATAGTTTGGCACTTTGATGTTTTGAACAAAAAAAAGAAGACAATGTACTAATTAGAGAAGTAGCTGTTTTCAATATCTTTGTGTCAGTCTGGAAGCATTTTCCAAGGATATTCTAGAAAATAAGATACTTCACTCTAAGTACTAAAATTAAATAAAATAATGGGCAATTAAATAATTATTCAAATTAATGAATTAAAACAAATGCAATTCTTTTTTAAAATGAAAAAATAAAATCACTTTTGAATAAAATGTCATATTTAGATGAAATTTTATTTTTTTTCCAAAATTAAAAAAATGTTTCTTCCAATGTTTAGTTCCATAGGCGGTTTCGTCAATGTCCACAGGCCATCACAAAAAAAAATTACTTCCCTGAAATGGCATTTTGCAACAGAACCCAGCCAGCTCTGGTGCTGACCTAATGCAGATAGCCATGACTTCATCATTTCCCTTCCATGTAACGCCTTCTGACATACGCATCAGTCAGTCATTCAGACCCTGCAATACCCCCTCTCAAGGCCGGATGAGAAAGCAGGAAGAGCTAGAAGTAGTGGTGTTACACCAAGAAAGGTGATGGGCAGCTGTATCCCTGTCGTATGTACCCCAGGGTCGAGAAGAACAGCTCGGGCCACAAATGCCTCTGCTGGGCATGTTCTACAGTTTCTTAGCGAGGGTCCAGACAAAGGAACAGCACCCCAGAATTCCCCAGTCTGTGCTGGTGCCTTGGGCCATCAGGAGAAGAGTGCTGTGTGTAGGTAGGATGGTGCCTTCCACTGGGATCTTTCCAGCAGTGGCTCCCTCTTGAGACCTTCACCAAAGCCCACACTTCAGTCTTGAAGCCTTGGTTAATATCCAGGTGAGTTTGTGAGTCTCCTTTTGAGCTATTTGTGTTGCCTCCCCTCTATTTTGGACTCGTAAGCTCCTTTTCTGTGTGGCCATGTCCTGGTCTGGCACTCTTCTTTGGCCCTGCCTTCTCAGCATTCTGTCACACAGCGCCAAGGACTGGCCCAACAGTCCCTCCGGAGGTGCAGTGAGGGTGCTTCTCTGCCCAGCTTTTGTCCATGTGTGAAGGCCACGGCAGAAGAGAAGTGTCGTGGCTTCTGGAGGGCCCTGCAGTTCTGTCTGGAAAGAATGACGGATCTTTCAGCTGCAGACAGCATTGCTTATCTGGGAAGGTGCCAAAGTAAGATATACCATTGGGTCACGTCCCCCCTTGGATTAAATTGGTGCTCCTCCACTGAAGCCAGTAGGGCCGGTTGACACCAGCAGAGAATTTGGCCTATTAAGAGCAACTCTGGCAGATGGTTCTAGTGGGGTACAGCGAATGCTCGCTGATCTCAGCAGCTAGAGATGCCGAAGGGCCGGATTGCTTGTCTCTGCTTGCTTTGCAGTATCGTTATAGATTGGACAGCTTTGTCTGGCAGGAGCAGTGCACGGGTGAAGAGTTCTGAGAACAGCGATATCTTGATTTGCTTCCTTCCCTGTCGCATGGGCGCCGGAACAATTTTTATAGTGGGAGTGCTGCTGATGGTGTTTGTTGTTACTACTTCAGGCCAGGGGGACAGCAGCACCTCCAGCACCACTGCGCAAAGTTGTATTTTCTGATGTTCAGTCTACTCATGCGATTAACTCAGACCTCATCTATCCAGAGTGTAGTGCAGAGATTAGATTGCTTACAAGGTGTGGTGTAGAGCTTTGACCCTGCGATTGGCATTCAGGCAGTCTGGGCTGAGCTCGTCTTGGGTAAGTCACGTAGACTAAAATGACCAAATTGGTGAGCCTTGGGTGCCTACACCCATAATCCAGATGTGTGCCTTGATTTCCAGAGGTGCTGATGTAACCTGAGCGAACCCAGTGTGGTGATTGGGGCCCCTCTAGTGGCCTGAGCATACAGAGGTTGATGAGTCTGCTAGAGCTTTGGCTAACAGAGTGGGGCCTTTTAGCCCAGACTTTAGCCAAGTAGAGAGGGGCTCCTGTAGTTAGAACCAGAGGTCCCCAGGTTCAATGCCCACTGCCAACAGCCCACCCAGGGGCATCTAGCTACACTGACATATAATAATCCTCCTCACAAACTGGGTGGCCTTTAGCTCACAGCCGCAGGGCACATCTATGAATCCTGGTGGAGTTTAGGCTGTTTTCTCTGAAGGGGGGGAAAGGCATTGAAAAAATATCCCTTCCAGAGCACCAGTGAGCTCCCATCCTGCTCAGCATCACACACCAGCAGGAAGGAAAGGAGTCAGGGAAGAGCAACGCCAGCCTGCCAGATCTCTCACCAGCACCCGAGCATCACAGCCGTCAGATGCAGTAACATTGGTGTCTGCTGAACGGTCAAGTACCATTGCCATGGACACCACTTTGCTTTATGCCATTGACCATCGAGATCAGTGCAGCCTTGAGCCACGACCAGAACAGAAAGCGCTTCTGTGGCTCGTATGCCTGGGAGAGACCCTGCTCCGGCGTCAGGTGTGCTCCCAGGGACCGCGGTTACAGCTGTGAAGAGCCACCAAGTGCCTGGCCATGTACTACTCCCTTTCGCCTGAGTGGTTATCTGGAACCTTACAAGGCTGTTTGGGTCAGGAGGAGACTGGGTTATTCAATTTATTTAGATTTAGATGATTTAGTTGGGAATTGGTCCTGCTTTGAGCAGGGGGTTGGACTAGATGACCTCCTGAGGTCCCTTCCAACCCTGATATTCTATGATTCTGTGATTCTAAGTCAGGTGTTTCTCTGGAGCAATCCTGTGCATTTACAGAGCACGTCCATCAAGTCCTGTTCCCCTGGACCCAGCAGGAGCAACCGTCAGCCAGCAGTTTCCATGCTGGCAATTCCCAAGCCTCCCCTTGAGCCAGTCCTATGCTCCAAGGAGCTCTGTCTGCTCCCTCTCAGGGCCGTGCTCACCACTGCTGCTCTCACTGTCCGGTGCCTCCTCTTGGCTTTCTGGTCCCTTGCTGCTGCTGACACATGCAATTGCCCCCAGTCAATCCCCAGCCCCAAGGTTGGTCTATGTGGCTGGGCTGCTCATCGGCTTTGCATGCAGCCTAGTGCCTTGGGCGTTGGCTTCCACTGTCCCCAGTGATCTGACTGCATCAAGGAGCTCAACTGCTGCTTCTATTTGGCCCAAATGAAGGGTGGCCGGCATATGCTCATCAGCTTTAACACAGGGTCTGTGACTGCCTATCAAACGCATGCTTTTAACCCTTCCAGCACCACTGCCCCAAGCTGCTGTTTCACATGCTCTGTAGGCTGACAACAAGGACGGGGCAAAATTCACTTAAACCTGTTTTTTGATCTTTCATTGTGAGTGGGGGGGGGGGTTACAAAGGAGAAAGACAATAGAATCAACCCCCCCCAACCCACGCTGATTGCTTTCTACCTGCCATCTTAGCACTTTAAGTACTTCCTCTTTGGGTCCGATCCAGGTCCCTTTGACAATGGCAAAATTCCTGGTGACTTCATGTCAGAAGGGTCAGGATCAGACCTGGTAAACTCCAATCTGTTGTCTTCCTCCAACCTCCGCACCTGTTCTGTCCAAATATTGTAAATTACACTGGGGATTTGAGATACCAATCGCTTGTGAATTTAATAATAGACAGAGGTCACTAGTCTGGACTGAGCAGGGGGCTGGTGAGCCAAAGAAGCCTAGTACGCAACCAACCCTAGGATAATTTAAGATCATAAGAACAATTATATGGCAATGATGCAACACCCTGGACAAGCCCAGGTTGGAATAGAAACTCTGTTTCCTTCAGTGGTGTTACTCTTGTCAGACACCAGTGAAGGGAGAGCAGGTCCAGGTTTCCTCTTCCACCTGCACGCTGCCGAGGAGCTAGAATGAACCTGCCAGGTAAAATGCCCTGTGCAGAGCTATTACAGGTGTGTGGTACCACCTGTTCCCCCGAGCGTTACTGCAGTTCACCACGTGCCAGGTTAATATCTCTGCTCCCTTTTGTCTCCTCTTTCTGGGTTCATCTTTTTCCTCTTTTAATCCTCTCCTTGTTCTTCCTTTCTTTAGGTTCAGTGTAGTAGCTGCAGAGAAAAAGAGTGTCCATTGCAAAGAAATATTTACCAGTGACATCTGCTGCATGAAATTAACAACCTGTGCCTCTCTACATGCCTGTGTGCATGTGCGAGTGTGTGTGTGTGGGGGGAGGGTAGGTTGTTTTTGCAGACTCTCTAGGTACTAGATGAATTGTTTCCACTGGTGACATACACTTTGGCCAGATTTTCAAACTGGCTGAGCACTTCCATCTCCCGCTAACATCCGTAAGAGCTGGAGGTGATTGACTCTGTTGAAAAACCAAGTCACTGGTGTTTCGATCTCACTGAGTCAAGCTATTTAGCTGCCTTTTGCCCGTGACCTTGCTTGTCTTTTGGGTTTTCCTCCTGAGCTTTGTAGAGAGCTGCGGGAGGAACTGGGCTCTGTGTCAGAAGCTGACCTGCTGTTGAGTGGCGCTGTCAGAGATGACGCTTGGCACAAAGAAAGCAAGGGACCCTTTTCTGAAGATGGAGTGAGATGGGTTGTATTTATAGTCTCAAGAGGTCAGGAAGGACAATGATTTCCTTGCAATGAAGTTGCGATGGAAACTGCAGAACAATCAGCCGCTGGCGGCCTGAAAATAGCCACATGGCTGCTAATTCAGGGACCATGTAAGCCTTTGCAATTCTCTGTCTAATGTAGCTTTCTTCAGCAAGGCTAGAGCATTGGATGGGCTGGGTAAATTCAGCCTCTCGCCCCCTGCAAGACCGGGAGGGGCTGTAACCAGGGCCGGCTTTAGGCCGATTCCCCCGATTCCCCGGAATCGGGCCCCGCGCCTAAGAGGGCCCTGCGCTCTAAAGAAGAGCGCCTAACTTAAGCGCCTTTTTAATTTTTTTTACTCGCCCGGCGGCGGTCCAGGTCTTCGGCAGCACATCCTTCACTCGCTCTGGGTCTTCCGCAGCAAAGACCTGGCCCGCTGGCGGGTATTCGAATTGGGCCCCGCACTTCCTAAAGCCGGCCCTGGCTGTAACCCCATTGTACCAACTGCCCAATTTCCATGAATTCCCAAGTGGCCAAGGCAGCTCTGAAAGTCCCACAGGTCACAGAGGGAGGCTGGGAGAGTATGGGATTGAGCCCAGCACCTGATCTACAAGTCCACCCTCCATGATGGGACAGCTGGGGTTGAGTCAAGTCTATCCTGTGCTGAGGAGGGTCTGATGCCATGGTCTGAGCGCCATCCACGCCAGCCGCTGAAGCTCTATCGAGGGCAGTTTTCAGCATCTGTGTCTCTGCTCACCTGCCCCCAAGCACGTTTCCACTCCAGGCACTTAGTGTCTACTTCACGTTCAGTAACATCCGCCTGAGCTGATGCCTGGAGGAACCGCCTTGGGCAAGGCACCCCCTGCCAGAGCCGGGCTAGCACACAGACACCAGCCATCCAGTGTCGCGAGTTAGGGGGATCAGACAGTCCAAAGTGTGTGAAACTGAATCTTTCCTGTGAAAACTTTAGCTGTCCTTAGCAAAGGCTGAGATCCAAACTCTGCCCCGTTCGTCATGGGAGCGGTGTGAGTGATCCTGCAATCCACTGACGTAGGCATGAGAGAACTGGCAGCTGGGCCTTGCCTGGAGCCAGCTGCCCTGCTCTTGGGGTCTGGGGCCAAGCTGCCAGCCAGCCCCGTGAGCAACAGGAGGCAGCGCTGTGCCCTCCAAGGAGAGGGTGGCTATTTGCTGCTTTCTAGCTTCTGTCCTTTGCCTGCCGCTTTCCTAGTTCTGCCGCTTTCCTACAGTCACCAGGGCATCACCTAATATAGAGCTGCAAAACGCACCAGGACTGCTTGAACCCAGACCCAGTGTGACAACTCCCCGGAGCACAACTGCGGGATGTGTGAGAGAGAGGTACAGAACGGAGTAGGGGTGGGGGCGGTGCTCAGCCAGCCGAATGGTTCTTTATAGCAGGGTGAGTTTTCACCCTGGCTGGCACAGGTGATAGATCAGCTGTGTTCCAGGACACCGGCTTCTGAGGAGGACAGTACACCTAGCAAAGCACTAGTCAGGATCTGTGGCTGAGGTTTCCAATGCAGCCTAAGGGGTTTGGAGACACAATTCCCTTAAGTGTCATGGGAACTGGGTATCCAAATCTCTTAGGCTGAGATGTCTGAAGCTGCCAATTTGGGGGAAATCCCAGAAACCTGCCTACTTGGAGGGAAGAACCACAACAAGATCCCCAAGTTGGGATAGACTCTGTAGTGAGTTGTCCATAGTGCAAGCAATGAAAGAGCATTTCCCCTTTGTATTGCACCGCTAACTGATAAACCCAGGCACACGCTGTCTTGGATTTTGCTTGTGGTTCAGCGTGCTCATCACTCACATACAAG
Source organism: Chrysemys picta bellii (assembly GCF_011386835.1). Lineage (NCBI taxonomy): Eukaryota > Metazoa > Chordata > Testudines > Emydidae > Chrysemys > Chrysemys picta. The sequence continues at coordinate 50,067,329 of NC_088799.1, read as the reverse complement.
CCTTCTTGCAGTAGAAGGTCCAGCATATTGATATTGGTCTTGTTGACCTTCATTACGTTTTTGAACTAATCACCCACCCGTTACTGTCTGGCTGGTTCTTTTTGTTTTTCAGAGAAAAGCCCCAACAAGCTAACAAATGAATGGGAGTTCTGTGTCTGTCTCTGCAGGTGTTTGAGCACCTCCCAGGGTTGCTCCTGGCCCTTCAAATGGGGTTGGGAAATGTTCATGTTACCCTGTGAAATATGCCATTTTCCTGCACCAGTCTGCCCCACTGTTCTGTGGCAGAGACCCACCCGTCCCTGGGAGACGGAAGACTCATCTGGAGAGCCGGGAAAGCAAGGGACTTGGTGTCTGATGAGAAATGGGCAGACATGATTGTGTGCTTGCTGGGATCCCATTCACCTGTCCTTATGGGCTGATGGGAACCAGGCTAGATGGGTCCACTGATTTGTGAGCCTTTTTCCCCCGAAGTAAAATCTGGTTTTGTACCAGTAATGATCAAACTTCTGGCCCCGACGCTGTTTCTGTCACCTGATTAGAATGTTGTGTTTCGTGTTTCCCTCTCGGCATCTCCTCCAGCAGCAGGACCAGGGGCCTCTCTCTGTTGTCTCTGGCTGTAGAAAACAACAGGATATTTTACAGTGCCTGAGCTGTTGGATTTGGTTGGTTGGGAGGCTCTGATTGTAGCCAGCTGGGGCTTCACTTCTGTGCCTCAGGTGTACTCTGCCCTCAGCCCTCCCTGCTGCTGTGCTCCCTGTTTGGGGATTGGCTGGCTCAGCTGTTACCCCAGGATGTGTCCTGACGGCACTACTCAGAAAGGAAGAATTCATCCCACAAGTGCCTTATCACAATGTCTTGCCTCCCATCGGCCTCCGGCTGGAATGCGGGTGGGCCCACGCAGAAGGAGCAAGAGTCAGCAGAGCCTCTTGGGGTCTGCGCTCCCAACCCAGGAAGGAGGAGGCTGGTGAGCCCTGTCCACACAGACGAGGTGCGCTCCAGCCCAAATCCGGATTCTGTAGCTCAGAGCTCTGAACAAGCACACATTTCATCTGGGCTCCGAAAGAAACGTAACAAGACACTGCTCATTGGTGCGTCTCTCCGGGGGACAGCAGGAAGTACTAGATGCTAGCAGCTGATGCTTGGGAGATTCCAGAGCACATCTATGCGAATAAGGATCCGGCTCTGAGATGCTGTTCCAGGCAGAACATTTGGAGCTTCGCCAGTCTAATTTGAACACAAACAGCAGGATCTTTGAGTGACCTCGTGTGCTGTGTTTGCAGCTGCTGACCAGGGACAGGTTAGTTTAAAACACTGACTCCGCTTTGATTTCAGTGCGAGTTCTGAAAACCAGGACACCTATTTCAGTGCCCAAGTAGTAGGGATTTAGAGGGCAAGCTTTCAGCGGGGAGTATGAGCTCTGGAGAGTATGAGCTCTGTTGTAATCCAGGCACACTCTGTTTGTGGGTGTTCATCTCTGAAGGAAAAAGGGTAAAAAGAAGAGGATGATTTTAACTAGCCAGCCAGCAGAATTATGAAGGTATCATGCAGCAGTATTGTATCAATATTACTTACCTAGAGCGCTTCCTAGAGCACAAGTGAGTGAGTGCATCTTGGGCCAAGGAAATGGAAGGTGTTGTCAAACTAGGGCCCTACCAGATTCATGGTCCATGCTGGTCAATTTCACAGCCATAGGATTTGAAAATTAGTCAGTTTCACATTTTCAGATGTTTACATCTGAAATTTCAGGGTGTTGTAACCGTGAAGATCACAACCCAAAAGGGGATTGTGGGGGGATCGCAAACCTGTTGTAGAGGGGTCACAGGATTGCCACCCTCACTTCTGCACTGCTGTGGGTCCCATCTCCCAGGTGGAGGTGGGTCTGATCTCCCCCATGCTGCTGGGAGCGCCCCAGCCGGGGACTCCTAGCTGCTAGTCCTGACAGGGCTGGGGAGGGACAGGACTTGCTTTTCCCCTGCACAGCCACTTTCAGGGGGAGATCAGACCCACCTCCAGGTACCTGCCCTGGCTGCAGGGCACTCCCAGCAGCACAGGGGAGATCAAACCCACCTCTACCTCTGGCAACCTCTTGCAACTGCAGGAAGCTCCAGGGCTGCTGCCCAGTGTGGCCAGCTCTCACAATGTCCTCTCCAGGAGTGCGATTTGGCCAGAGCTGGAGCCAATCTCACAATGATTGAGAAGCTCCAGCCCTCTTGCCAATTTCAACCTCGTGCTGATGGGGCAAGGGACAAATGTGGGGCTCAGAGTGAATTGTGGGGCTGGGGGAAAGGGGCAGATTGGGGGGTTAGCACTGATGTGGGGGCAGGGGATGTATAGTTAGTTATTGGGCTGGGGGGCAGACGTGGGCTGGGGAGGGCAGGACACAGAATTAATGAGTTAGAATGTCGGGGTTTGGGGAGAAGCTGGATGCTGTGTGCCATGGGTGGGCGCGCACGCACACACACATTTGTCAAAATCCCCAAACGCTCCCAAAAACACATTACAATCTTTGGCCCCAAAATCATGAGGTGGTTTTTTTTGTTTGTTTGTTTGTTTGTTTTTTATCTTTTGATTTTGGGGGTCTGACTTGTGATGTTTGACATGGTGGGAGAGCAGTAGAGGGGCGGAGTGGATAAAGAATGCCTGGTCCCCAGAGTGGGGCTGAAGCGTGATCCTCACTCCATAACCTCAGCCTAGGTCCGCACTTTTCATAGTTTTTACCCCAATTTTTAACCCAGGTGAAAAGCACAATAGGATCCTATAAAATAATCATATGCAACTGCAAGTAAGGTAGTTAGACATCTGACTGGGTGCTACTGAAGGCACAAACAATAGTGAGTGAAGTGTGTAGATACACGATGTCTGTATACTCCTTCTGGGAAGTTTGGCTTGTAGAGTTTTACCATGTCCTGTTGCTTTTGGAAAGCATTTTACTCTCTCTAAATATAATCCAGATAGACACCTCTATTGTCAATGAAACCACCCGCTTGGGAGTAAACTCATAACCTTCATCTCCCCAAACAAACCCTGGGTGGCTTGTGCCAAAGAATTGCTCATGCCCTCTTGTCTTGAGTAGGGAATGTGTATTTAAGGTCATTAAACCACTTGGAGAGCATCCAAGAATAGAGATCTCCCTACCTAACGTGGCCTCACTCTGCCCTCTGCCAGTGCTACTCACTCAAGTGCCATTGTTTGCATTTCCAGGAAACGGGATGACAAAACTGCCCAGCATAGAGGTCCAGCGAAGGCAGGGATGTATGTTCTTAGACTCTGCCAGGGGAGATGCCCTAGGCAGCTCTGTGCCACCTGCCATTGCATCCCACCCATAGTGCCCAGGTGGAGTTTAAAAAAAACCACCAGTTGGAAATTGCTCTCAGTGCAGAGGGGAATCTCCAGGTCTGGCACACCATGGACCAGCCCTCCCCAGATTGGCCTGATTGGTGGGGAGGGCCCTGTGCCAGGTGCCATGCTGTTGGGGTGAATTTCAGCGCTGTGAGTATTCATGTACCCCAGGTGAGCCCATGAGCTTTCTATGCCAACGGGGAGAGGAGAAAACAGCCCCCAAGCTGGGATGCTGCCAGGCCAAATCCAGTTCTGCTCTATCTAGCCCAGCCTGCTGCCCCACAGAGGAAGGCACAAGGAGGCGCCCCCCCCCCCCCAGTGGCTGAGGATGGAATGACCTGCTGTGGGGGATGGCTCCCTGACAGCAGGATGCCCTAATGCACATGGGTTTATATCCCTTATCCTCATTTCTGTCGGTGTTTGGTGCCAGGGAACTGAAGTGTCCCAGCTCCAGGAACACCCTCCATCTGACGCTCTGCGAGAGTGGCAAGCAGGCTCTCCAGGCCCCAAACGTGGCTGCGGGTGATGATTTCCCTCTGCTCTGTCATGGTTGTTGCACAAGGTGCAAAGATGAAACTGTTAGTAGCATTCCTCCCAGCACTGTGATATCTGGGCAGAGAACCGGTTGGACTGTAAGATGCAGTCGGATCAGAGCAATGATGAGAACATATCGACATGGTGGAGATGATCACAATGGGGCCCGAGAAACCTGTACAGCTGCGGAGAAGAAGCCTCCCTCTCTCGTTATACTTGCTAACCTTCCTGGAAGTGAAATGGGCTACCTCTAGGGACATTCTTAGGGGAAACACAGGTCACAAAGGGAGATGCATTAGGTGGTATCAGCCTAGATCAGGGGTAGGCAACCTCTGGCACACGTGCCAAAGGCGGCATGCTAGCTGATTTTCAGTGGCACTCACACTGCCTGGGTCTTAGCCGTCCATCCGGGGGCTCTGCATTTTAATTTAATTTTAAATGAAGCTTCTTAAATATTTTAAAAAGCTTATTTACTTAACATACAACAATAATTTAGCTATATATTATAGACTTGTAGAAAGAGACCTTCTAAAAACGTTAAAATGTATTACTGGCACACGAAACCTTAAATTAGAGTGACTAAATGAAGACTCAGCACACCACTTCTGAAAGGTTGCCGATCCCTGGCCTAGATCCTGGCAAGTGTTTGTCCCTGTAAGCCAGGTTCTGAATCAGCTCTCCCCTGCCCTCTAGTGATGAACTGGGTGAAAAGGCTTCAGGAGCAGACTGTATTTGCATAGACACACCTACTCTGCCTAGTTGATCAGCTGACAGATCTGCCTTGCCAAAGCATTCAATTTTGGCTGTTTGGGTTAAAATTCATTTTAGTCTTAAATGCACAGGTAATAAAACATTGTTATCCTTATTGTGTGTATAAAGGGCAGCAGAACTGCACTTAATGTAGCCTAATTGAGGGGGTCAGCCTAACTCTAACCACACTTGCTAAGCAGGGAGTAGCAAAACTCAAGTAGAAGAGTGGGTGGGGATGGGTGTTCTTATTTGGGGTGTGTGGAGTTTGTTTAATGAATCTTAGATCATCTTCCTTTAGTAATCAGAGTCAACTGAAAGTCTTGTTTCTACTCGGTGATGAGTAGAGCTGAACTCACTCATGAGCAGGTCAGAACCAGGGTTGGAACCAGAGTCACCCAGGTGGAATAAGCAACAGAGGGTCCTGTGGCACCTTTAAGACTAACAGAAGTATTGGAGCATAAGCTTTCATGGGTGAATGCCCACTTCATCAGACGCAAGACTGATGAAGTGGGCATTCACCCATCAAAGCTTATGCTCCAATACTTCTGTTAGTCTTAAAGGTGCCACAGGACCCTCTGTTGCCTTTTACAGATTCAGACTAACACGACTACCCCTCTGATACTTGACACCAGGGGCTGGTCTACACTGGGGGGGATCGATCCAAGATACGCAACTTCAGCTACGCGAATAGCGTAGCTGAAGTCGAAGTATCTTGGATCGAATTACCTGGGGTCCAGACGGCGCGGGATCGATGGCCGCGGCTCCCCCGTCGACTGCGCTACCGCCGCTCGCTCTGGTGGAGTTCTGGAGTCGACGGTGAGCGCGTTCAGGGATTGATATATCGCGTCTTAATGAGACGCGATATATCGATCCCGGATAAATCGATTGCTACCCGCCGATGCGGCAGGTAGTGAAGATGTATCCCAGGTGGAATAAACACCGCTCCCTTCTTGTCTGAGAATCATCAATGATGGCCGCAGTACAACTTTGGAAGGAGGGTTTATGACTGTATTTGAGTGCCTTTTGCTGGCTTGGCAGCAGTATTTTAAGTCCTCAGTACGACACATTGTAGGTCCTACATACACAACACTGATTTGATTTTTTTTGTCATACACAACACTGATTTGATTTTTCTGGTGACAAGGCGATGGGTTTTTAAACAGCAAGCACAGGCATTTAGCGTAATGTACAGCCTCCGATATTGCAGACTGTTTTCTGCCTGAAATGAAATGCAGGTGTGAAATGTGGGTGGCTATTTGCCTCTGCAGTTGCATCTATAACTAAGCCTCGCTTCTGGACTGCAGTCACAAATCAGGCAGTTTTCTGTCTAGAGAGGTAATTTTGTGGGTACATAGGGGCTTGCAATGTTGTGCTTGCACATTAAAACCTCCCCTGACCATGGGGGGATGCGAGAAATGACACTGCATGATAAGTTGCTGGTGGCGACATTCTACCAGTATTTATCACGGGCAGGGGAGCAACATCAGCCTCCTCTTTGGTTTCCTGCCTTAAGCTGAGGTGGGGGTGGAGAAGCCCCTCAGTGGACATTGGCACAAAGTCCTGCAGTCAGCTTCTGTTCTGTTGTATGAGTGTAAATTCAGAGCCACTCCCATGACCAGGCACCAAGGCCCTGCTCTGTGTATAAGCAGGCAAGCCCCCGATGGCATCGGCAGCTGTTTTGCTGAACAGGGACTTGCAGGTTCATGTCGCCACGCCAGGTTTCGGTGCATCAACAGTCACTGCGAGTGACTTCCCGCGCTGTCCCTTGTACAGGGTGTGAAGCCAGTCATCGAGGTGCTTTCAGAATGGCACTCGAAGGGAATGGAAAAGATGCAAATGCTTCCAAAGCCAGTACGGTTCTGACGTTCGGAGCACAGTTTGAGCTGTTGTAGCAGTGACTTTGCTGCAAGGGTGCTGGAATGGGCTATTGGATAGAGGCTGGTCTGCGAACAGAGCAGTGGAGAGCTCACAGCCACACGCAGCCCCAAATTGATTTCGCTCATGTATTTGATCAGTGTAGCGCAGGGTTAATTGTTTAGGAGAATGTTTCATCGGCTGTTGGGTGCATTGGTACATGTCTATATCAGCAGTGAAGTCTTAGGGCCTCTCTGCAGCAGGCATTTATCACAGTTGTAGAGGAGCCCAGTTCTAACACACTTCAATCCCAGCCACATTCACTGGCCAAGCTGTGTTAGACCTGCTTTGGCCCTTTGTGTAACCAGAGCTGTTTGCTTTGTGTAGATAGGGCACCGGAGACATCCCTGCAGCACTGTGCTATCCAGCCCTGCTGACAAGCCGAAGGAAAGGGCTGGGAGCCAGGAGCTGTACAGGTTAGCCGGGTTCTGTTGTACAGTCACAGCTGAAACCCAGCTCACGAAGGGCTGGTCCACACACAGGCTGTGTGTACACCTTTCACTACCCTGGCCTAGTTCAAGTGGTGTAGATGCAGTTACCAGTGTAAAGGTGCTTTGTACTAGGATAGCTGCTCCTGGACGGGACTGGGGAATAAACTATACTGGGAGAAGGCTCCTTTATGCTGGGATAATTGCAGCCACACCCGGGGCTGGATTGTTTGGTAGAAAATCACACCCCTAACCAAGAGTTCAATAAGAACAAAATCTGTGTGTCGCCTGTAGTACCCTCTGGGTCATCATGTTCAGCCGTACCTTCACTAGTAACCCGCAGCCCTTGGTCGACGCCAGCACACTGACTGGGGTCTGAACGGATGGGACAAAGTTACAGGGAGCAGGAAGAGGCAAAGCATGGCCTTGCGCGCCTGGGTGCCCAGCAGGTGGCGCTTTGCGGAGCAGTGCCCACATAGCCTCAGGGCGGTCACAGCCACTGCTCCAAGGGAAGAGGGCCCCTCCAGGAGTCCCCACATAGCACTGGGAGGCCTGGTCTGCACCAAGGGCCGAGTCCCTGTCTGACAGAAATGCTGTGGGCAGTGCAGCAGCAGGGCAGGCAGCTGGGTAAGGGCTAGCGAAGGCAGGGCTCCAGCCCCCAGCTTGTTTTCATGGCCCGAGCAAGAAATGCCCAGCACACGCTAGGTGCCAGTGCTGCCCCTACTCTTGGGGCACGGCAGACCCCACGCCACACAGCACAGGGAGCAGGACTGGGGATCCCGAGCACGGGAGTGTGCCGAGTGCCAACGTGAGGAGAGTCCTACACTAGGAAGACTATCTTTTCAAAATTCAAAAACTGGACACATCCAGGGGCCTGGCCCCCCTCCCTAGCCCCGCCCCTTGCTTCTCTTCCCCCGGAGGCCCCACCCCCTGGCCAGGCCAGAAGCCAAAGCCAGGCAGTGGTAAGAGCCACTCAGGGAGCCTGGGTTACTGTGGGGAGCCGCGGACCCTCCACCTGCATGGGGTGCCTGAGAACAGCCCCGGTCTGTGTCCCTGCCCCCAGGGCGGCTCTTACCACGACTTGGCACCAGTTTGCGGCCTGGCCAGGTGGCAGGGTCTCGAGGGAGAGGAGGAGCAGGGGGTGGGGCCTCATGGTGAGGGGGGGGCTAAAGCCCATCTCAGCGCCATCCCCCTTGCCCCCCAGGAAGATGCTAGCGCTGCCTCTGAGCCCATGGAGTCTGGGACAGATGCTGTCCCAGAGTCATCCAGCCCGGGACCGGGACTTGAACTCTGCATTTCAGGACTGTCCTGCCCAGTTCGGGAGGGGTGGTTACCCTACCCTGCGCATCCCTGCCACTCTGGATGCACCAGCCACCCTCTCACCCGGCATGGGACACAAGCACTGTCATGGCTTTGCTACTGCTCCATGGCAGGGGGACGCCACTTCTCCTGCTGCCTGTGAGGCGCTGCCAGCATCCAGCCACTTTGCTCATGCTGTGCCTGGCCAAGGGTCCCACATCAGAAGCTCCCAGCTGACACGCAGAGCTAGTCCTTGCTGGGATGTTCAGTACAGGGACAGAGTGACCACCAGAGCCCTGCTCCCCCGCAGACACTTCTCCTCCTCTGCGCACAACCTGGCTGCTGCTCTAGTGATCCTAGCAGGGCATGAAATGTAGAACTGCTCATCTCCCCTTGGCACTGACCCACCCGGAGTCCTGCTCCCGTGTTCAAGCAAGCAGGGATTGGGGCGTCTGGGGCAAGGCAGACTGATAGCAAACGCCCTGCTGATGGCCACCCTTAACTGCTAGTGATGGGGAAGCTGGGAGGAGAGACACCCTGGCTGGCGTGGGGCACACACCCAAGTCATGGGAGCAAACCACCAGCAGGCAGCACAGGCTGGAGGCAGAGCCCGGCTGTGAAGGACACTGGCTTGTGTGGCCCTGCACCCCACCCCTGACACTGCTGTACCCTTGTGCCTGGCTGATTTGCTCAGGCTCTGCTGGCCTCTCCCCTCAGTGACCTGGTTTTGTTTGTGGGTGTCTCTGCCTGATGGTTTCCTGCTCTAGGGGAGGGAATGAAAGTTGGTTGACTCATTTCCTGCACTGTCCTCGGCATTGCTGCTGACTGGTGGTTGCATCTCAGCTGGGCTGTGCTTCCCACCCGCTAGGCCTGGAGTGGAGGTCACCCCTTGCTCTATGCTGTTGAGCTCCCAGGCAAGGCTTCTGTTTTGCAGCAGGCTTTCAATCAAGTCCAGGACCCTTCCCTGCGCCGTGCATTGTCAGGGAGCTCTTGGGGCAGGGCCGGCAGCACAGGGAGCTGAGGGGGCTTTTCTCCACAGGCCAGGTCAGCTGGGCAGTCGCAGCTTAAGCCCTGCTGTGCTGCTCCAGGAACGATGCCAGCCGGCCCAAGTGGACCCTCGGCCCTGGAGGGGCCAGCCACAGGCTGTGGAAAGTTGTCATATTTGTTTGCAGCTAAATAATTTTGTACCCAGTGAGTCATTTCCCTGCTCCCCTTCTGCTCCATCCTGCTGGGGAAGGGGGAACTCCCAGCTCCTGTACAGTGGGCCTTCAGCCTGGTGGCCAGAACCAGACCTGTCAGTGGGTGGGGACAGGGGCCCAGCCCTGGCATAGGCCCCTGAGTTGCTGTGCTCCCACCCAGTTTGGCTGGCACAGTGCGCTCAGGTCCTACCCTATGTCCCCGTCTTCTCAACCAGCCCCAGGCAGTGAGTGTCCTTGTGGGGACTGGATTTCCCAGCCAGCTGGGTGCTGGGCTACTGGGACTTTTGGAGAGAACCCTCCCGCCTCCCCCCTTTGGCATCCCCAGGCTGACAACTCCTCACGGTGACCCCAGGGTTACCCTCCTGCCACCAGCGGGAGTTGGAAAGCAGTTTCCCTGGGAGTGATGGATCCTGTCTAGCGTGGTGCTGAGCCAGGCCCGGTGCTGCCCTGGGTGCTGAGCTAGGCCTGGTGCTGCTTTCTGTGGTAGCTGCCAGCCACCCAGCGTTGAAGTCCCTTCCTCACTGAACCGTGAGAGGCCAATGGCTCTTTTGCTCCCACACAGCCAGGACCCTGGAGATGAGGTTGCCTCCAGAACTGTCCTGGCTCTGTGCGCTCCCACTGCATCCCAGCCTGGGGTGCAGAGCCAGTCTGCACGGCTTTACAAGGAGGGAGCTGTTCCATTGGCAGCATCAGGCTGACTGATGTGAGCTCGATCCTGTTGCTGGGCTCAGATGCTCCAAGCGAGGCTAAGGTTGAATTGGCTTCCCGGTACTTTGAGGGACTCTGAGTGAATAGGCACCAGCATGTTCCCTGAAGTCATAGGACCTTCCTGGCTTCTCACAGAGTCATAGATTCCCAGACCATGAACATCTAGTCTGACCCCCTACACAACACAGGCCCTGGGACTGCCCTGAATTAAAGCCTGTTAGAACTTCAGCAGAGCTTTTAGCAAATCATCCGATCCTGATTTAAACATTGTCTGTGATGGAGAATCCTGAGACCCTTGGTGAATTCTTCCAATGGTTAATTACCTTACCAATTAAAAATATGTTGCCATTGGTGGGTGTGGCGCATTTCCTGCCAGGCATAGTTGCTGAGCTGCGGGAGTCCTAATCCCTGCGAGCAAGGGTTAATCAGCAGAGCGCATTTGAGCGATACAATTCTATAAATAAACTGAAATATGATACACCCCTGAAGATCTAAACTGCTGTTTATTTCTTGTCTTTTAAACACTGTGGGCTGAGAAATTTCAGGTGAACATCTGAAAAATTAGTCATAAAAAATCCAAGTCCAAATTCCATAGCCGCTCGTTTTTCTCTCTTGCTTCCTCGCAATATAAAATGGCTGGATTGTTTTTAAATTGCCAAACCCCAAGTTTCTACTTTCAGCCCCAGCTGAGTGTGAAATCCCAGGCAGTGCAGACCAACGCTGAACTAGGACTAGGAGAAGATGGTCCATTCAGGAGCTTTGTTTCCAGGGAGTAGCTCACCTGTGCTTCCAATCAGTCTTTTTTCACCAGGATGTCCATGCAGAAGCGTCTCTTGCCGTCCTGGGTGCAGATGGCCATGGCCATGAGCTTTGAGCTGAGATTAGTAAAGTGATGTTTCCCAGTGGGCATGAGCATAAATCCAAAAGCCATTGCTAACATCTCCAACTTCTGCTTTCAGTGGAATTTCTTTATCAGGCCTGATTTGCAACTTAGGAAAGTCTGGCCAAATGGCTCTGACACATTGCACGATCCTGGTGCCGGGACAAGGGCCTGTTACACGCTTTCTTGTGCTGATTCTGGCCTATCTTTTACAGGTAAAATACACTTGTGATTAGTAAAGGGAAAGGTGGTGTTTAGCCTGTGGATTCCTGCCAAGAGCTGAGTGAGGTCTGGACTAGATCGGTGTAACTTCATCACGCAAGGGTGTGAAAAATCCACACCCTTAGGGACAGTTACACCGACCGTACCACCGCGTAGACAGCACTATGTCGACAAGAGAGCTTCTCCTGTTGACGTAGCTATTGCCTCTCGCAGAGGTGGATTAACCACGCTGTTGGGAGAGCTCTCTCTGGTCAGCTTAAAGCATCTCTGTTAAAGCACTACATACAGCAGCATAGCTGCGCCAGTGCAGTGTTTTAAGTGTAGACTTGCCCTAAGTGTTAGAGTTCATACCCACCCCACCCAGCCTCTGGAGGCAGCTGCGCTGGGGAGACACCGCTCTGCTGGCTTGCACCACAGCTGGCTGCATGGAGTGCTGGGTGATGCCGGAAAATGTTTCAGGAGGGCAGCACCCCTATAGTGAGGGGCCATGAATACACCCTGTGGGGAGGAGCCTGTGGTTGCGAATGAGGAGTTTGATATTCAGCTGCTAAAATGTGCAAATTGCAGTTGGTTTAAAATGAGACAAGTGTCGGCCTCGCTGATTTCCCGGCCTGCATCTCCTGCTGAAATCAAAGAAGCAGCTCTGAGATCCTCCAAAGCGGTATTAGAATCATAAAATCATAGAATATCAGGGTTGGAAGGGACCTCAGGAGGTCATCTCTCCAACCCCCTGCTCAAAGCAGGACCAATCCCCAACTAAATCATCCCAGCCAGGGCTTTGTCAAGCCTGACCTTAAAAACCTCTAAGGAAGGAGATTCCATCACTAGTGAAAAAGTTTTTCCTAATATCCAACCTAAACCTCCCCCACTGCAACTTGAGACCATTACTCCTTGTTCTGTCATCTACTACCACTGAGAACAGTCTAGATCCATCCTCTTTGGAACCCCCTTTCAGGTAGTTGAAAGCAGCTATGAAATCCCCCCTCATTCTTCTCTTCTGCAGACTAAACAATCCCAATTTGCTCAGCCTCTCCTCCTAAGTCATGTGCTCCAGACCCCTAATAATTTTTGTTGCCCTCCGCTGGACTCTTTCCAATTTTTCCACATCCTCCTTGTAGTGTGGGGCCCAAAACTGGACACAGTACTCCAGATGAGGCCTCACCAATGTCGAATAGAGGGGAATGATTATGTTCCTTGATCTGCTGGCAATGCTCCTACTTATACAGCCCAAAATGCCGTTAGCCTTCTTGGCAACAAGGGCACACTGTTGACTCATAGCCAGCGTCTCGTCCACTGTAACCCCTAGGTCCTTTTCTGCAGAACTGCTGCCTAGCCATTCAGTCTCTAGTCTGTAGCAGTGTATGGGATTCTTCCGTCCTAAGCGCAGGACTCTGCACTTGTCCTTGTTGAACCTCATCAGATTTTTTTGGCCCAATCCTCTAATTTGTCTAGATCCCTCTGTATGCTATCTCTACCCTCCAGCATATCTACCACTCCTCCCAGTTTAGTGTCATCTGCAAACTTGCTGAGGGTGCAGTCCACACCATCCTCCAGATCATTAATGAAGATATTGAACAAAACCAGCCCCAGGACCGACCCTTGGGGCACTCCGCTTGATTCCGACTGCCTACTAGACATGGAGCCATTGATCACTACCCATTGAGCCCGACGATCTAACCAGCTTTCTATCCACCTTATAGTCCATTCATCCAGCCCATACTTGTTTAACTTGCCAGCAAGAATACTGTGGAAGACCGTATCAAAAGCATATTGATGTGCCAGGAGTGATATGTGACAAGGTGGTGCTTGTACCAGATTCCCAAGTGTCCCTAGTGTCTTCACCTGGGACGAAAGTGTCTGCTGCCACCCAAGAAGTGTGTGCACCCAGCACACCCAAACTCTGCTCCAGGGAAAATACACATGCACCATAGAGGTTTGCCGACAGTCCGCACTCTCCTGCACTGATGATGTGTAGCATGCGCCCTCTTGTGGCCAAATGGGGAGATATCAGGATGCTGGTGATGGACACACAAACTGCTGGATCTCACACACCTGGGTTCTTCTTGTCTCTAGAAACCTTCCCTAGAAAGAGGTAATATTGCTGGCATTTATAACCGATCAGTCACTGTGTGTAAATAGGCCTTTCACACACTGTGCTGGCTGCCTGGGCCGGGTTGCTTTGGGCTTTTTCCCATTCTCCGGTCCTTTTTCCCTTGTCTTGCTCCCAATCCAGCCGGGAGTACAGCTCCCATTGACCTTAGTGGGGCAGGACCAATCCCCACTTTTTGCTCTCTGCCCCAGTCACTTATTCCTCTCCCCTTGTCTTTCTCTCCTCTCTTCTGTATATTCCGTGTTAGTCTCCCCAGTTATTTCAGCAGTCCTTCCTCATTCTCATCTGGCTTCCATGCCTCTTTTGTGTTGACTTTCAGAGGCAGGTTCTGCTCTCACTTTACCTGCCTCTGCCTCCCATTGAAATCAGTGGGCAAGAGCAGACCTAGGCCCCAGGTGTACCCCTCTGTCTCTGGAGTTAGCTGTGGCATTTGTCCTTCAGTCTTTTTCTCTTTTTATTACTCTTTGTTCCCTGGGATCAGGTGATTGTGGATTTCTGTTCCAGGGAAGCCCCTGCATTTTTCTCTCCAGTGCTTTCCATTTCCCTAGCACATTGCTGTCTTTCCCAGTTGCATGCATGTCACATAGATGACTCGTGCCTCCGATACTGGAGGGGTCCAATCAAAGGGGAAGACACGTGACTGCCCCATGTGTCTCCTCTGCCCAGTGACACCTGCACCCAGCCCAGGACTGCCATGCTCTCCCCGCCCCACGTTACCTGGGGGGGGAGGCTCTGTCCTTCTCCCACTGTGCCTCCGCCCCAGCACAGCTCTCCCTGGCGCCTGGGCAGGGAGCAGGAGGGAGCCACTTCTCACAGGACTGGAACTGACCGCTGGGGTGGCTGGTCTGTGCAGCACAGCAGCTGCCTCAGAGAGCCCGGCTGGGGAGGCGGCGGTAGCCGGCCTGCCGCCCCCAGCAGGGGCCGGTTGCCGGGGACAGGGGCCAAGTGAGCTGGAAACGTGCTGGGAGGGAGAGGGGACTCCGACTCACTCAGCCCTGGTCCCCGGGACTGGAGGGGCGGGGTGGCCTGCTGACATCGCCACCTCCTCAACTGGGCTCTCACAGGCAGCCATCACACTGCACAGAGTAGCAACCCAGGGTGGCTGGCATGAGACGTGGCTGGTCCTGCCACTTCTGCTCCCTGCCTGGGCCCAGCTGCCAGGGACAGGGGCTGAGCATGCAGGGGGGCAGGTGCAGCGGGAGAAGGACAAAGCCCCTCTTTCTTCCCCCACGGCAGGCCAAGCAGAAATCGGGGGGGTGAGCCTTGGCCCTGCATGCCCCCCTTACACGTCACCTATGCCCTGTCCCCCAGCCTGTTTCCTGACTGATACGACGGTTTGAATTTGCCAAGACTCTGCCTGTCTTTTAGCTCAGCACAGCTACACTGCCACCGCTACAGTGGCCCAGCTACTGTGTTGACACTTCCTACCGTGATGGAAGGGGTTTTTCTGTCAACTGTAGTTAATCTATCTCTCCTAACTGCATCTACGCTAGAGGTTAGGTTGACCTAATACGGTTCTCAGGGTGTGAAATTTTTCACAGCCCCGAGTGATATAGTTACATTGGTCTAGTTTTTAAACATAGACCAAGCCTCAGACTGGCAGAAGCAGAAAGGTTTAATTTCCAGCTGCTTAACTTTAGTGCTGTACCAACTGGAGAGGGCTGCCCTGACTAACCATTTTCTATGGTGTCTGTTTTTATACTAATCACAACTTTCTACGGTGCAAGTGTTTTTGTTTGGACTTGGAGTGTTTTACTTGCAGGAGGTTTTGGATCAGAGATCGTTGTTCTTTAAAGGAGTTATAGGAATGAATCCTCAGTTGTTCTGAGAGAATTTTTGATAGAAACTTTATGGAAGCAAACTTCAACAGGACTTTAATACAGCTCTCCTCTGCTGCCGAATCAGACCAGCATCTGCTGTGCTATGCATTCTTTGCTTAGCCTGTATGGGAAGTTCAAATAGAGTTTCCTTGAGAAAAATAAACCTTCCTGAGTATGACGAGGGAAAAAATTGAGCTAGGCTGGTGAATTGGGCAGAGCTTGAAAGTTCATTCTCTCACATGCACATGCGTGCTCGCAGGCATAGACAAGTCTCGAACTTGCACCGGGGCAACTTTTCTGACCTATTCAAGTCTGTCATTTTATGATGTTTTGACAGGTTCGCCATGCCATTGGCAAAGTTGTTTGTCAATTGGAAGCTGCATAATGAGTAGCACATTACTCGGTGAGTGGTCCCACCGAAGAGAGTGTAAGACACTACCAGGTGTGCGTAATGGGGGCAGTTAGACCTCTGCCTCCAGTTTGCGGGAAGTTGATGGAGATTCCTGTATCTTCCAGCTGTGCGTTTTCAGGTTGGGCTTGGGAGGAAACTTGGAGACAACTGTAGCTATGAGCTACCCTCTGCCACTCTTATTCACTCTGAGCAGTGCCTTACTTTGTGAGTAGACCGAGCCACGTGCAAATTAAGAGGCTGCTGGCCGTGAGTAAGCGTGGCAGAGTTTAGCTCTTCATGAAAGGAGCAGGAGTTCAGACACAGCCTGTAATCTCTGTGGCAGCAGTTTTGCAGGTGTTATAATCTCTGCAGGAGTCCTTGTGGGCCTTCCAGCTTGGCAGACCATGCTGAGTCTTTATGGGGAACATATCTATAAGGGGGAAGCCTGTCAGGCCTTTGGTAAATGGTCTAAAGTTCATCAAAGGCGGACAGAGAATTCACGCGGGCTGGTTTTGGAAGTGAATAGCTCTCGGAATAAGGGCCATGGCTTTCAGAACTCGCCTTGTACGCTTAGTCTAGAAAAAGGCTCCTGAAGGAAACTGATGGGAAGTTTGTAGGCCAGGCTTCTTCCCAGCGACGAAGTGACTGAAAAAGTTGGGCGACTTCTTCCAGAGCGAGCAGCTTTGTTTTCTAAGCGTTGTCTCTCCGGAGCCACCTCTGATTCCTCCCAAAGGCCATCTGATATTCTCTTCAGCTCACAGCTCACGTGCAAAAGTAGAAGGGTGCAAGCAGCTTTTCCAAGAATTTGGTGGGTGGAGAAATGGAAATCATCCTGATCTTTGAAGCCTGGTCTTGGCCTTCGCTGCTGAGGCTCCTGGCTCTCCAGAAGACGATTCCATTTCAGTGTGAAATGTGCCGTGAACGCGACAGCTAGAATGATGGCAGTCCAGTCAGAAAGGATGGGCATTGGTGGGGCAGCCCACAAGGAAGGGCCATGCTGTTGTGGGAAGCAGCTGGCTGTTTGCTGGTTGCAGGCAGCGTGGAAGGTGGGGTTTGAGCTTAGTGGAATGGAGAGCGTTAGGCAGACAATTCCATGGAGCAACAGCAGCCACTGGGCCATCTGTGGAAGAGTCTCAGGCACTGCGAGCAGAGAGGAGAGGGCTGAGGCCGTAGTGGAGGTGAGATCCCTGAGGTGGCGGGGGAGGGGGACTCGCAGGCAAAGCGGTGGAAGCGTCCAGGAGGAGGGCTGGGGAGACATGACTGCATCACTCTAGACAGCGAGGACGGGGGAGGGCAGCACTCTGACCGGCCTGGACCTGGCACATGGACCCAAGGGGAGGCCACCGAGAGGGAGCGGTGGTAGTGGAGGCAAGGCGTGTGGCAGAGGACGGGCAGAGGGTTCCTGAGGCAGGTGGTGGTGGGCATGTGCTCTGTTCAAAGCAGGTAGTAGGGGGACAGGCCAAGTTAGAGAGAGTCATTCCAGTGGCACGACGAGTGAAGGGCCCAAGGTCCAGAGAGGGCCGTTTCAGCCCATGCTGAGCCACCAAGGGCTCTTTCCTTGCACTGGTGTGAACTGCGCTCATGGTGGCTAGCTGCTTGGGTATGTGTGCCCCAAACCGGGCAGCTGATGCTGTGCCTGCTTTGGGTACCTGGTACGGCAGGGACTAAAGCAGGGTAACTGCATCTGATCTCTGTGGTAGGAGGCTTCCCCCTCCAAAATGGGGTCTGATGAGTGTGCCACTGAGCATGATGGTCCCTGGTGGCCGTTTGCCACTCGCCCCACTGTGCTGCCCCCTCTGCATCCCGTGGCAGTGGCAACAGACACCCAGAGATCGATTGTTCTCAGTTACTTCCTTCTGCATGCCCAGGATGAGTTTTCTGAGCCAGGTCCAAATCTCCCAGCCTATCCCAAGTAGCCACTGGCTCAGCTCATGCAGCTGGTCACACCTGGGACCTGGCTTTTGGGTTGGCATTGGAGGTGAGGCAGGTGGAAGTTAGCCCCGGGTCAGCAGCTGTTGCCTCCTGTGCTTTGAGATTGGATTATCTCTCTGCCAGGGCAAGGTCTGGTTGGATGCTCTGCCCTCCAAGGTTAACGGACCCAGGGATGTTATTAACCAGGGGGCTGGTTCTGACCCATAGAACCCTATGTGGCCTGGGACTGGCCTACCTGAGGGATCACCTCTGCCCCATGCCACGCTGCCACAGCTGGTTCTCCCTCGTTATCCAAGGGAGGGGACAGTTGGCAGGGTGTTCGGGCTCTGGAACTTGGTCCAAAATACCCCAGATTTGTTACCTTCCAGGCACACTGCAGATGCCATCTGTTTGAGGAGGGGGCACAATCCCAGGCATGACTTGGGGTGAGGGTCTTTTCTTGTGGTCATTGTCTGCTGGCTGAGGTACTGGGAGCGCTGATGTTTCTGGTCTTTGTGACTGTGGGGGAAGAAGGCCTCTGTGCCCCGGCTGTTGTGCTGCACCCAGGGTATGTCGCTCGGCACTCTGGAGCGCTCCAGCTGTATGATATCTATTGGCAGAGCGGGGCAGGTTATCGGAGACAGGCCGTGACGCCACTAGGACTGTCAGGCGGGAGAATGGCTGGGCTTTACAAGGGTCCTCAGGCAGTGGATGCTCCACTCAGTGGCCTCCACTGATGGGAGCCATGGAAACACCCGGCTCAGGACCGAGGGACCGGCTGTTCAGGTGACACAAGTGATGGCTACACTGACACCTTCTCAGCAGCAGCTCTGTTCTCCTTAGTGGGAGGGGGAGGGGCACGGCATACTCCTGCAAGGAAGGGGGAGCAAGTGAGTCCCTTCCCCAAGCCCTAGACCTTGGCCGCAGTGCCGGGAGGGGGCTCCATGCCATTATGCGGACATCCACTAATCCTTGGGAACGACCGACCGCAGTTGATGAACATTCCTCCTGAGGAAGGACCTCAGGAGCCAGCCCATGGCAGGGGAAAAGGGACTTTTCTCTCTTTGTTTTTTTTCTTGACTTTAGAAATGAGAGGTTTCCTTTGCAGCAGGCCTCCGAAATTTAGCAGAAACAGAGCCCTGGGGCCAGGGCAGTGTCTTCTCCTTGTCCCATGAAATTCCAGTCAGGTTTGGCTGCGATATAAACGTATAAAAATCACCAGTACCCTGCCCTCCCTTTGGGTGCTAATGCGGCTCATCTCGCATTGTGACAGCATGTCAGGACACTAGTAAGTCAAAGTGAGTGGAGTCCCGACAAGCCCAGGAATTGAGCCTGTGAAAGCCAAAGGGCAAATGAAGTTCAGTCTATGGAGCACTGTGCTCCAGCCGCTTCGCTGGACAGTTCTGTCAGCGTGAACGAACGGATTCCCCAGAACCAAGGATTTCCAGACAAATCAGCCTGTTCTCTGCTCTTCTCTGCATTGCCTGTGTGGTCCGGGAGACACTGACCAGCAGTACCAGGGCCAATCCAGAAGCACCACTAGCCCCGGCCTCAAGGAAATGTGCTTGGTGGGGAATCCTTGGCAGGTTGGAACTGTTAGCTGCTCCTCTCTGACTGCGCTGGCTGCAGGAGTGAGCGGAACTGTTCTAGGGCTTGAGATGGGAGGAGAAATCCCAAAAGCACCAGGTAGCAAATGGAAGGGATCCTGGGACCTTGGTTTTAAGGGCAGAGGATGTGAACACAGGACTTGCCAGACTGGATCTGACATACCTTCTGGAGTAGGGAGGGTGAGGCTAATGAACTCGTAAGACTGGTTCCGTGTTCTGAGCTGAAGCTCTGATGAACTAGTGACCACAAAGATGTCCCCGGGGGGATGGGAGAGGGACTGATGCCTGGTGAGCTGTTAGAAGGGGTGCAGGTTGTTGTATTGTTTTTGATTCTTTTCTCTGTAAGGCATTTTACCTGAAGAATAGAGTGGGCTGGCTTAGAAAGAGCTGGGTGGTAACATATCTGGAGCAATCATTGTTCCCAGTCTCTGAGGAGAAATCAAGCCGGGCTGTCTGTGCTGGGGATAACACAGTGAAGGCAGGCAACTGTGCAGCCTGGGAATACCCTAGTCAGAAGGGAGAGAGGTGCTGGACTCCACCCAGGAAAGGCAACGGGTAGGGAGCTGGAAGCCTGAGATTGGGGGCCCTTGCTGGACCTCTGAGGGGAAATGCAGGTGCAGGTCCCTGATCTGCGATACCCCCCAGGAGCAGATGTGGGGCAGTCAATGCCAATTGCGTCTCTCAGATGTGAGGTCTGTGTGGTGTTGCTGCTCAAAAGTACTGTGCCTCTCCCAAACTCTATTACACCACCTCCCAAGGCTGTGTCTTTTCCGTGCCTGGTATCTGTTTCTGCAGCAGAGCTGGTCTGATCACATGTGGCACCTCTGCTTAGCAGTGCATCTCTTGGTCATCCTTGTGCCTTGGTGGAAGGGGAGCAATGGATAAATGCCCCTCTCCCAGCCCCAGGCGTGCGTCCCCCAGCCAAGGGAGGTGTACAAGGCAGCCGGTTTTCCTTGCAGCACAATTGGTTTCCCTAGGGTGACCAGACAGAATATGTGAAAAATCGGGACGGGGGGTGGGGGGTAATAGGAGCTTATATAAGAAAAAGACCCAAAAATCAGGACTGTCCCTATAAAATCTGGACATCTGGTCACCCTAGATTTCCCACCTCTGAGCACTGCTTTGGGGGTTGGGAAAATAGTTGAGGGGAGAACAGAAAATGTTCCTCCCACCCCCCACTAACCTGCAGGAGCTGTGAATTTCCACTGGCTCGGCTGGCAGGGGCGTTTGAATCATTTCCAAGGCAGTTTGTCAGCTCCCCGTTGTGTGCCCTGGGGTGGCGGGGCCCTGGCAAAGACAGGCCATGTTTCCTTAGTGTGCTGCGCTCTCCGTGCTCTGATCAAACCGTTGTTGACCCCCACTGCTGAGGACAGAGGAGTTGCCCTAATGCTGGAGGAGGTATAGGCGATGTTGGTTCGGAGTCACCGAAGAACACAACTAGCAGCAGGAACCAGCAGCCTTGCTGCAGAGACTGGAGGTGCTTTCAGAAGCTGCGGTGATGTTAGATCCCCTTTCAGAGCAGGAGAGATGAGTACCTGGTGAGGGCTTCCTGGTGGCTAGCGGTGTGATGGCACTGTGCCTAAAGTGGGCACTTCTGGGGCACTGCGCCAGATTGACAGAGGGAATTAGGCACCTAACCTGCTTAGGCGCTTATGTAAATCCCATTAGACACTGAAATCCCTTTGTAAATCTGGCCCGGTGTGCTTAGCACAGGCGGCTTAGGGCCCCCCAGACCTCACAGGATTGCAGGAACGGATGGAGTAGTGGGGATGGGCCATGGCTGCATGCCCTCTGCTCAGCCTCCGCACTGATGTGCAAGGGAGAGGAAGGCTCTGTTCACCCCCGGCACACCCGTGCAGGGCTGGGCGCAGTCAAGCTGTAGCAAACACCTCATCAGTATCCAGGGCACAGCAGATACACTTTATCTACCCCCACCAACTGAGATCATCTGCTTTTCATTCCCTCCCGCAACGCGCCTGAGTGATCCCAGGCCCCTGTGTCATCCCGGCTTCTCTCCCACGACATTTCCAGGCAGCGTGTTGTCCTAATGTTGTGATGCACCCAATGAGCTTGTTCAGGAGGGCTGATTAGTAATGATGATGTCACTGCATGTCTGTCATCAGCACTGGCTTTTCATGGCTGGAATCTGAACTTTGATGACAGTGGGGCTCTCACCCAGGACAGAAGGCCAAGGGAGAGGTGCTGGAGGAGGCACCCTGAAATGTGTGGCTAGCTCTGACATCTTGTGGTTTCCTAACTGCCCTCTGCCATCGCCATAGTATATGAATGGTGTGTCTAGGAAGTCAGATTTGCAGTACTGTCTACAGTGGACTTCAGTGGACACTGCTCTGTGCCTGTTGCAGTGCAGCAACTTGTCCTGCCTGGGGGGTCTGGCGGGGTCGTCCTTCCCTGGTTTGGTTGTTGCACAGAGGCGAACCCTGCAGTGTTCTTTGAAACTGGCTCAGCTCCGATCCAATCGCGGTTCCTCCACCAGGCCGTGCAGAGGTCAGGTCCCCTCAGTGGAAAATCTCCGTCTTGTGAGAGTTCCGCCCGAGGCACTGCTGTGGCGTTGTCTCCGGCTATATCTTCGCTGTCGGTGGAGGGGGGGTTACAGCAGGATAACCAATGTGCATGAGCTGTCCCGCTGTAAAACCCTAGTGAAGGCAAGGTGCTGGTAGGTTTTACCAAGAGGTCAACACTGTACTCCCTGCCCACCAGGATATGACCTTGCCTAGCCACATTGCAGTAAATACTCCCGCCCCTGGTCTCCGCCGGGGTCTCACAGTGGGATTGCTAATGCCCATAGCATTCTGAGAGTCTGGACAAGGTTTGCTTTCCCCACCCCATCTCTCTGGGTACAGCTTCATGGGAGCTGGCGCCATAATTCCCAGTTCAGGCAGATGTGCCCGCCGTAGCATGCTAAAAACAGTAGCATGGCTTGGTCGCCCCGAGAGCATGATCCTGTGTGAAACTCTGTGTATGGGGGACAGCCAGCCCCTCCGGCCATCCGCACTGCTGGATCAGCAGTAACGTGGGTATGTCTGTCTGAGCTGGAAATTCTACCTCCAGGTCCAGTGTAGGCACACCCTCTGCTAAGTGCCTGGTGACTGCCCTGCCCTGGCTGGCA
Source organism: Chrysemys picta bellii (assembly GCF_011386835.1). Classification (NCBI taxonomy): domain Eukaryota; kingdom Metazoa; phylum Chordata; order Testudines; family Emydidae; genus Chrysemys; species Chrysemys picta. Next base: position 50,045,090 of record NC_088799.1, on the reverse strand, counting down.
TTAAATTAGCCAGTCCCCTTTCCTTCAGCTGCAGCCTGTCTCCTCTAACAATGTGTTGTTCCCAAATCGCGCCTGCCAGTGGCTCCAGTGGTAGAGGCCTCTGCCTCCTTGGCCCTGGGTGCAGCTGCAGCACCGTGGGCTTTGTCGTGGCAGAATTTGCTCTCACTGCAGTTGTATCTAAGGAAATGCTGCCATGGTTTTCCTGGCCCAGCATTCTTACTGCCTCCTGGGCCTGCTCCCCTTTGCTGTGCCCCACGTTGTTGGTTCCAATGCAAAAGACTTGCATGTGTTTCCAAAGGAAGGGACAAATTGTTGGTAAAATTTCGACTCCTCCTGGGAGTGACCTGCTCACCAAACCCTGGAGCACGGGTGCGTGTGTAATTGCAAATACGCACATATGCCAGCCTTCCATCCGCTTTCCTGGGTTTTGGGAGAACATAGGAGATTGAAACAGACAAGGCTCCTGCTCTCAGAGAACTGTCTGGGAGCACTGAAGCTCTTTTTGTACTCCTAACGACACCCAGGCAGCGTTTTACCCTGCCACTGGGTTTGCTTCGTGCTCTGTAAAATGGCATCATACCTGTTCCTTTAGCAAACAGGGGTTACTGCTTCGCAGCGGGGGAGGGGCAGGGTTGGGATTTTTTCCTCCACGTTAATTGTGAGACAAGTGAGTAAGTGAGGGGAATCATGGGGTGGCGCATCTCACAGGGTACATCCTGGCTGGAGAGTTAGTGATGGGGATTGGCCCCCAGGAGCTGGAGTGGTGTTTGGGCTAATCTGTGCTGGTTTCTTTACAGGAGCAGGAAGATTCAGATCCGGAACATCCCCCCTCACCTACAGTGGGAGGTAAGTAGATTCCCGCTTCCTACAAAGTCCTCCTGTCATTGCATCTGAATAAACGTTGGAGGCTGGGCAGGAGCTGCAAGCGCAGTCTGAGCTTTGTCCTGTGGCATCTTCCCGGTGGCTTGAGGAGGGAAGCAGAAAGCAGCCTTTGCAGAAGGCTGTTCTGGTGACATTGTGTTTCCTAGCCTGAGGCGCACGGTGTGGGTGTGGCTTGGCTATAGCTCAAGATATCCCATCTCCTCAAAGTGGCTACAGAATCGCAGTCCCAGGAGAGGAGCTGCCTTGTGAAAATAATTCACCTGCTGCTTCTGCCTGGCACCAGGTGCCAGGCTGGGGAGTGGCTCATGTTGGGGAGCGCCCTGGGTTCCTTGCAATCAGCTGGCCAAAGCCAGACCCAGCATAGAGCTGACGTGATGGGCTTTGGGGAAGTACCTCCAGCATCTTCCAGGGTTTCTTCGGAGGTGGCGTTTCCTCTCTGTTCCTGCCGTGGCGACGTTCGCTGGGGTGACCCAGAAGGTCTGGAGGCAGCCGAGTCCAATTCTGATGCCAGCAATAGCTGCCATAGGGACAGTGGTGCTCGAGAGACTCAGCTGCAGGTTCATTTGGGCTTCAGTGCATGTTTACGCTAGGAAAAGGACATCTTTCCCCACTCAGAAGGCCAGGCCCAGCCATTGTCAGTGCTCCCTCCAAGAACGTGCCTGAGGGCGCGCTCTGCCGGGAATCGGAAAGTGGTTTGATCCGTCCAGCCCAGCAACCGGGCGTGTTGAACCTCAGGCGACAAGGACTGAGGAGAGACAGTCAGCAACCAGTCACTTGTCTTGTGTAATAACAACGAGGAGTCCGGTGGCACCTTAAAGACTAATAGATTTATTTGGGCATAAGATGCATCTGAAGAAGTGGGTTTTTTTACCCACGAAAGCTTATGCCCAAATAGATCTGTTAGTCTTTAAGGTGCCACTGGACTTCTCGTTGTTTTTGTGCTGGGGTTCTCAAACTCGGGGTCAGGATCCCTCGGGGGTTGCAAGGTTATTACATGGGGGGTCGCAAGCTGTCAGCCTCCACCCCAAACCCCACTTTGCATCCAGCATTTATAGTGGTGTTAAATATATAAAAAGTGTTTTTAATGTATAAGGGGTGGTCGCACTCAGAGGCTTGCTGTGTGAAAGGGATCAGCAGTACAAAAATCTGAGAACTACTGTTTCTGTGGATACAGACTAACACAGCTACCCCTCTGATACTTGTCTTGTGTAGGTAGAGCCGGAATTCTGCCCTGCTCCCCAGGTCAGCCAGACGCACAGGGGAGGGTCCCTATCGCTAGGTCTTTAACCCTGGGAGCCTTTCCAGGCTGACTCACCCTGCATTGCTTAATGCTTTCTCTTTCAGGTGCTAGATGGACTTTTAGCTCAGTATGGGACTGTAGAGAATGTGGAACAAGGTAAGAAATGGGTAGATGGCATCATCCGCCCCCCTCACCCTTCCACTTAGGAGACTTCCTCCCCTCCCTTGGATATTTCTATGCTCAGTCCCAGCCCAACCCATCTCTTCAGATACGTGATCCTGTTTTGCCTGGTCATTGTGGACCGGGCCAAAGGGAGACAAAATGCTCCTAGCTCAGCTGTATTGCCAGCAGGTGGGTTTCCAAGCTACCCCCTACCTGGCCTGTAGGCGAGGAGGGGAGAAAAGCCCACGCCGTCTGGCAGGGCGGGGCTGGGATGGTGGCATGCCGCCTTGCAGGACACAGGCCCGCTCAGTGCCACAGCCATGAGTCCCGTTATCTGGGATTCTGGCTGTTGTGCAGACCAGAGCCAACTGGCCAGCAGCCCTTTGACTCAGGAGCAGTGTAGGTTGGCAGTAAAAGGCCATTGGACTCCAGAAGCCATCTAGACAGCACCTGGAACGCCAGGAAATCCCCAAACCTATCCTCACCCGGCCAGCTCCTCTTTCCGTGCTTCCACATTGCCAGGCATGGGGCTGCCCACACAGGGCAAGCCCCAGGCCTGCCTGAGACCAGGTAGCGGTTTGGCTTTTGCTGATGGTGCTTGGGCTCATCTGATAAAGCCATGGGTGGCTTGGGGCCTGATCCTGCCATCAGCACTAGTTGCTGTTGAGTAGGAGTGCCTCATTTCTCTGGCAGTCCTACTGGGTCTGTTTGCGGGGTAAAGGCCTACTCCCCCTGCATGAGGCTGCCAGCATCTGGCCCTGGGGGCACCACGAAATCCTGCACTCATCAGAGCTGCACCCCATTGTGCTCAAGCAAGTGATGGAGATTTGCAAAGTGTTCTCCAAGGCAATGCACACACACACGCACGCGTGCACACATGATCTTGCAAGACTGCACCACAGGGATGCAGGGCTTAGCAGCTACCCAGAGCATGTCCCAAAAGCCCTGTTAGCATACTAAAAGGGTGCCTTTGTTTTCTGCTAGGCCGTTCCTGGGGCAGTTGCACACGGTGGGCAGGAGCAGTATTTTTATGGCTGATTTTTAATGAGACTTTTCCGTACTTTGTATTCAGAGTGCAAGGCATTTACCAGAGCTGTCCTGGAGCCCCTCTCTGTGATGTCAGCAGTGCATTGGGTGTGAGCTCTCAGCAGCGCCTGAGAGATCAGTGCAAGAGAAATCCCCCAGGCTCTCTGTTGAGCTGAGCCTAGAACAAGATCAGATCCATGCCACAGGATAAATGGCCCCATTAAGTCAGTGGGATTTTTGCCTGAGAGAGGATTTCAGGACTGGGCACTCTGGCAGAGTATCTCAAACCCCTCAAGGGCATCTAGGTCCCCTGGGCAGCTTTGGGAATCAGCCTTTGAGTATAAACCACCCTTTGCCCACCCCTGCTTTCAACTATGGCCCACTAGCCTTTTTATGCCAGCCCGCGAGCTCCCGCTGGGGAGTGGGGTCTGGGGCTTGCCCCGCTCCATGCTCCAGCCGGGGCACTGGGTCGGGGCTGCGCTGCGCGGCTCCCGGAAGCCACGGCATGGCCCCGCTCTGGCTCCTATGCACTCCAATGGCCCTCTTCGGCGCTCCAATGGAAGCTGCACTGGTGGTGCCTGTGGATGGGGCAGCATGCAGAGCCGCCTGGCCGCAACTCTGCGTAGGAGCCAGAGAAGGGACATGCTGCTGCTTCTGGGAGCTGCTTGAGGTAAGCGCCGCTCGGAGCCTGCACCCCTGAGCCTCTCCCCACACCCCAACCCCCTGCCCCAGTCTTGATCCCCCTCCTGCCCTCTGAACCCCTCATCCCAGCCCGGAGCACCCTTCTGCACCCCAAACTCTTCAGCCCCACCCCAGAGCCTGCACCCCCAGCCGGAGCCTGCACCCCTTCCCGCACCCTGGCCCCCTACCCCAGCCCAGAGCTCCCTCCCGCACCCTGAATGCCTCATTTCTGGCCCCACCCCGGATCCCGCCCCCCAACCAGAGCCCTCACCCCCCTCCCACATCCCAACCCCAATTTTCTGAGCATTCATGGCCTGTCATACAATTTCTATTCCCACATGTGGCCCTCTGGCCAAAAAGTTTGCCCACCCCTGCCACCAGGGGGGTGCTGTAACTGCATAACCGTAACACTGCTTGGCCTTTGTCTACTGTCTTTTCTCTGAGATCTGTTGAGCCTCCGTTAGCCCTTGCAACAGTTCTGTGAATTAGGGAAATGTGATGCTCAGGTGGAGAAACCGAGGCACAGATTGTTTAAGTGACTTGCCTGAAATCCCACAGAAGATCAGTGGCCTAGCCTGGATTAGAACCCAAGATTCCCATCTCCCCAGCTGTTGCAGGTGCAACTCCCACGCTGCTGTGAAACCGTATGATAAAGGGTGATGGCAGCAACTAGCCTAGCACAGACCTGACTCATCCCACCCGGACAGGGGAGAGGGCTGGAGAAAGCCCTGGGATGTTTCACGCGGTGTGGGGGCAGAGGGGCAGATCCCCAGACAGCACAGGACATGAAAAGAAGAGTCACAGGCAGCCAGACAGCAGAGAAGCTTGGCCAAGCGCCCTCCCCAGCGCCCCAGCAGGTCTGTGCCAGGCAGCGCCCAGGAAAGGCCCCTCCTAGCTCCCGGCAACTGCTGTTGATTCAGATAAGAGCTTCGCTTCTCTCCCAAAGGGTAGGGGCAGCCCTCTAGCATCACTGCACTCCTCTAGAAATCCCGCCCTACCAAGAATGTGAATCTTCCCGTGGGTACATGAAAGAGAGCCCTAAGCAGTCATTCACCAGTTGCTCAGAGCCAGCGTGGGGGGCACTTGGGCTCCTGGTAATGCCACAGGATGCCAACCAGGGGCATCTTGTTTTTCTGTTGCCCCTTGTTCTCTGGGCCACTTCACTTAGCTACGCTCAGCTCTCCTCAGCTGTGTCACGCAGCACAGAGCCAGTGCCTGCCAGCCTGAGCAGCAGTGATCAAAGGGCTGGACTGCCTGGCCCACTCACAGTAGGAAATAGAAAAGTTTCCCTTTGCAATTTAGTGTCTATACATCCTGGCCATGGGGTGAAGCTGGGCTAGAGAGATGTCTTCAAGAATTCCTGGAGAGAGGCGATCCCTTCTGTTAGCCTTCAGCAGTAGGCAGAGCCCTGCATTAACCATACATCAATGCTTATCCTCCCCTGGATGCAGGTGTTCTTCAGCCCCATCAAAGAGCAGAATTGTTTACCAGCGTAACAAGCTGGGGACACTAAATCACTGGCGCAGCACTTAAAGACGATGGTTAAAAACTGCTGACCAGGTCACAAAGAAAGTGAGTTTGGAGTTTTCATCACAGTTAACAGTGGACACTCATTCACCTCCGCCCGCAGCCAGACAGAGCGACACGCACCCGGCTGTGACCCAGCTGGTGCGCAGGACAGGCCTCAGATGGCAGTAGCAGAGTGTGCAGCTCCAAGAATGAGGCCCACACCCAGCTACTCCTGAACTTAGTATCCACAGGGGGCATAGATCAGCCAGTGAGCAAAGATTAGCCAAGCCTACCATCGCAGGCATCCGGCCCAGGGGAATGGCTTCCCTCCCAGCCTCTCTCTGTAAAGAGCAATCAAACCCACCCCTGGCCAGGAACAGCTGACAGGCTTAGCAACTGTCACCCAGGAAAAGGTGACGAAGACCTTCTCCATCCACAAGCTAATGCCAGCATGTGTTGCTTTCCCCTTAGTCAACACAGACGCAGAAACGGCCGTTGTCAACGTAACGTATGCAACAAAAGAAGAAGCAAAAGTGTAAGTGGCTCTTGCTCTCTTTCATCCTTCCTTTCACCCTCTCTCTTTCTTCCTCCCTCTGGGCAGTGCCTTTCCTTGCATTCACCTTTTGTCTCTCCACCTCGCTGGGGCGGGGTTCATTTATTTCCATGTAAGGAATAGTGAGGTTGCCTGCGACTGACCCGGGGTTCTGACATGCTGGCGGTGAGCTGCCCCTCGACTCAGGGGAGGGGAAAGACTTAGGTCCTGAAGGCCCTGTTTGGGATGTGCCACGCGAGGGGGGCGTCGCTGATCCCATAGCGGTTACTGATCTTGCTCTCAGGAAGATTTTCCTTGAAATTCAGCCTCATTTTTCCCAAATTATTTCTCCTAGATGTTCAGATTGCATTTTTTCAGATTCTGTTCATGCTGTTACTGCTCTGCCAGTTCATCCTGTCTCACTAGGCCTCCTGGTTTTATTTTCTGTCTCATAATTTAGTATAAACTGAGTTTCCTCCTTTCTCTAGATCATTAATGAAGCTGTCGGCTAAGACCCATTCTTCTTTAGGACCCTTTTGCTAGTTTTTGTTCCTGCTGACAGTCCAAGGCGATTTGAATGAATCGGAGAGTGTGATTTTGTTGGGCCCCGTATGGCAGTGTGCACTGCAGACCTTTTTGCGCACGCTAGCAGGATACACGTGGTCAGTTAATGTGCAGCAGGCTGGCATGCTGTTCATTCACGTCCTGACTGGCCACACACTGAGTGTCTGGTGGACAAACCCTGCGTCCATCCCAGTGCTCCTGGTGCGGAGCGGCTAGCATTGCCCCTTGCCTGGGCTCAGTCGAAAGGTTCAGTGTCATCCAGGGGTGAAATCCTGGCCCCGCTGAAGGCAATGACAAAACTCCCATTGCCTTCAGTAAGGCCAGTTCTTTGGCCAAATACGCAGCAAACTAAGCCACCTGATTGGCTCAGTTTGGAAGGGAGCCCAGCAGGAGATGCTGGCAGTGTTTCCAAATGTCCCTGCATATCTAGGTGCTCTGGGGGGGGGGGGGGGGGGGGGGTGGTCACTGAAATCAATGGATTCCCCCCCCCCCCCCCATCCCCTCCCCAGGAAAGTACTGCTCAGCATGCAAAAGGGAGGCAGAATCTGACCCTTCCTGGTTCCCTCCTGTGCTATGCAGGATGGGGCACTGTGCCCACCAAGTGGCTGCATGCCCAGTTGCTTTGTGACCAGTCTCTCGGCGCTGGCGTTTTTCACTTGCCCTGGGTGAATGGTTCAGCTGGCCCCATCCAGGAGCCAGCCCTGCTGCTGAGATCATGTTAGCTCACAAGTCCAGTCACACACAAGTGGTCACTGCAGGTCAGGGCCTGATTCAGCCCCCTCCCCACCACTCCATGAAACCCACAGGACAATCTGGGGCATTGTGATCTGCTCATTGTGAGAAAGGGAACAGGGCTAGGCCCTTAATGAGCTGAGACTCTGAAGCCATCACACGTTGGAGATCCAAGAAACTCACTGTGTCCTGGAGAACAAGGAGTATCTGGAAGGGTCAGACATCTCCCATCCGGCTTGCACTCCCCCGGGGGTGGCTGCTCTGTCGCAGCTCCCGCTGGTCTGTTACCTAGCATTCCCGGAGCGAATCATTCAGCTCCTCCCTGGTAGCAAGCTCTCGCTGCACAGTAGGGGCAGTAATCAGCTCCCTGCTCCATTACCATTGGCATCACGGTGGACAAGTCCCCAGCACCTCCCGTTGCTCTGCGAATCCGAGGTGGTTCTGTTGGTCATCTGCTTTCAACAAGCATCCTCGAGTGCTTCCCACTGAGCAGTTGCTACAGCCTCGCTATTGTAAGAGGACCTGGAACCCCGTCCCCCCCCCCCCCCGGCTTTCTCTGGCACTAAAGAGTGAGCTGTTCCTGGGTCAGAGTTCAGTAACCGACTGGAAAACCCCCCATCCATTTGCCCTGGGCTTGGGGGAATTGCCAGAGTTATTGTCAGTGGGTCAGAGTGGGCTAGAAAGTTCTTTGGCCCAGAAATCCATGGGATCCATATCCCCATCAGCTGGTCTGAGACGCCCCGGCGCGCTCCCTCTTCTGTGCTGCTGGTCACAGAACCTGCCCCAGCTCCAGGAGCAGGAACTGCAGGCAGCCCACAAAGAGCCAGGTGCCGACTGGATTTTCAGAGGGGCTCAGTGTTGGCCTCGCTGTGCAGTCAGGGGGTGGGGCTGGCCCCAGAGAGCAGTCCAAGCGGAGCACCCCATAAACTCTCACCCTGTCCCTTGAACCGGGGTCCGGTTTGGGACGTGGACTGTTCTATACAGCGCCTTGCAGCGTGCGTGCGAAGTAGAGCTTGGGCAGCTTCCCAGCCCCATGGCTCCTGGCCCTGTCTGTGCTGGTTAGGTAGAGCAGCCCCTATCCTGGACGCTGTCCCACAGGCTATGCCCCCTCTGTACAAAGGGCCAGGAATGCAGAGCCGATCAGCTGCTTTAGGATGTATAAGGAAGATTAAACCCAGTGCCCTCCATGTACGTTGAGGGCTGTTGTGCTCAGGGTGGCTCCAGCCACTGGCGACACTTGATTTGCTGCTAGGCTCCCGCTGTTCGGTGGGGCTCCACAGGGAAGGTGCATGCCGGCGGAGCACAGCTAGCCAGATGGTGGCAGAGGTGAATGTAAGCCGGTATGGTCCGGTATGGCGTACTGGCAAGAGCCGGTACACAGCCGACCATACCAGCAGGACTCAGCTTCCACCAGCTTTCACCCCTGGACGGTGGGCTTAGGAAAGTGCTGTTACCAGGTGGCTGTTGCCTGGGGAGTCTCCAGGGGTGTTTGAGGGTTACAGAGCTGGGGTGGAGGGCGCTCCTGTAGCTGTGGGGAGGGAGAACCAGCCAGGACCCCTACTTGTGCGAGTTCCAACTGGCCTGCCTGTCTCCTGCCAGGCTGGGGTGGAGCTGGCGTGGTCCCTTGCTGAGGAATGGAGAAGGTGAGGCTGTGTCTCTCCTCCGGGGTGGGACTTGGGCAGCCCTGGGAGGGGCTGGGAGAGAGCTACTGAGTCAATGTTGCACTAATGCCTCCGCAATGCAGCTCCATCAGCTGTGCTGGGATCACACCAGCCATCAGTTAGCCAAAGCTGCAGTAAGCTCATCACCCCTGCAGTGTTCCGGGGGCACAGAGCACTGCGGGGAGCAGGGGTGAGGGACGTTCTTTGAGGGGCAGGGAGCAGGGGTTGGGGGATAGAGCGCTGCACAGAGGACATGCCCTTAAGGGGCGCAGAGCAGGGGTGCGGGACGCGCCCTCGAGGAGAACAGAGCCCTGCCAAGTGGCAGTGGGTTACACACACCCTTTGGACACATTGTGACTGTCTGAGGCATTTGGATGTCTCTGACAGGGGCGAAGGCCCAGGCTTGGGGAGCCGTGAGATCTCTGCTCTAGGGACGCCTGTGCTCCTAGGAGAGACCTTGGACCATGCCCAGACAGTGTGGACATTTACCCAGTCCACAGGGACGGGGACAGTCTCTGCACCTGGTCAGGTCAGTGGCTTGTCTCCTGGCAAAAGTGCTCAGGCCTGGCACCCGCAGCTGGTGCAGGGCCTAACCAGTGGCTTCTTTTCTCTACCTTTCAGAGCAATTGAAAAGCTCAGCGGCCACCAGTTTGAGAACTATTCCTTCAAGATTTCCTACATCCCGGATGAAGAGGTGAGCTCCCCTCCGCCCCCTCAGCGGTCCCGCCGGGGGGGCCGTGCCTCCAGGGAGCGGGGCCCCTCCCCGGGGGGCTCCTCACAGCCCAAACAGCTCGATTTCCCACTGCGGATCCTGGTCCCCACGCAGTTTGTTGGTGCGATCATAGGAAAGGAGGGCTTGACCATAAAGAACCTCACTAAGCAAACCCAGTCCAAGTAAGTACCGCGAACGGTTGTGTTTCCTTCCCCAGGACTCCGCAGGTGGCCTGTAGTTGCCCAGCTCAGATTGGGTGCGCTAGAGCCTGCTCGCCTGTATGCCAGGAATGTGTCATTGCCTGTGCCATTAATGCAATGCTTTCTTGTCTCAGTCTGATGTCTAGGATGGTAGCAATCAGAGCAGCAGCGGGCACACAGCACGGCAGTGCTGGCCATCACGCCATAATACCAGAACGGTCCAACCTGGGAGCCTGAAATTAGGCCCAGGAATAAGTGTCCCAATTCTCGGAGCTGGTGCCTCATGCATTCACCCTGCTGCTAGGGGAGGGACCATGCCTCCGTGCTACACCGTCCATTCCCAAGCTCCCTCTGGGGCAGGCTGGCTTGGCACCGCATGCAGTGCTGGCCAGTGACTGAACACCCTAGTTTGAATTAAATTGGCGTCTGGTCACAAGATCATCTCCTGCCTGGGGTCACAGTTCCCAAACCATTCAGATTGGCCCATGAAAGGGGGAGTCTCTTCTTGGATGAGGTCAGTAACAGGGCCCCTTACTTCTGATCAGAGCGTGTGTTGTAACAGCTGAACGCCTGAGCACTGCCGGCAGCGAGAACCAGAAGGCAGCTCTTCCCGGGCTGTGCGTGTTCAAAGACCGAGCCCTGCCGCTGCTGTGCGATGCTGGCACACGTCGCAGCACAGGAGCAGGGCCCAGAAGCATAGATAGGCCAAGAGTCAGGTCATCTCAGCCCATTGCTCTAGCAAGGAACACACAAATTGGGAAGAAAATCCAAGTGGCATGAGGCTGATCCCAGGATTAGTGAGCAAGGCCCTCCTGAGCGATGCCTTTAGGGCACTTTATAAAATCCCGGATGTGACAAATAGAGGCTTCAGAGGAGAGCTCGGTGTCAGGAGTACATTACTTGGAAATGGGAGAATTGCTAGTAGATTGCAGCGCCCAGGCTGTGCGTCCGACTTTAACCCTTTCCCCCTGCTCTAATCTTGTGTTGTTTAAAGAAGGAGTCTGCTGCTGGTGGGGTTTTTCAGATCTGCCTCGCTAATGCTGAACATGTATGTAACATTCTGATTTTCTTCACAGTTTTCCCTCTCCAGTTTGTTATTGCCCAAAGCTATTTGTGTTTAACCCAAAATTCATCAGTCATCAACTGCCGCCTGTCTCTGTACACGAAGACATAGCAGGACAAAGAAATTATCATCCCAGAACTGATCCACAATCCATTTAGTTCCTCTAGATGTCCTCCTCCTGACAGCAGCGTCAGAGGAAAATGTGCAAATCCTGATAATACACCTACTTGGGCAAAAAAATGTCTTGACCCCAGCTGGTATTCAGCTCACTCTGAAACACACTGAGGATTGCTAATCTTTGTAGCTTCAGCCTGGCCGTCATAAGAGAAGATGCTGCTACCAGATCCATCACGGTATTCAGCATTAATGTGACATACAATTATCTGGTTACACTGCATCAGCAAGTCCCACAGGTTATCATTAAATTATTGATCTTCTCAAGAGCCTGAACAGGATTAGACCTGTTTTGAGGGAGACTAACGTCCTGGGTTATACGGAGTAACCGAATGCCTTGTAGCAGCTATCACGAATTGTGAGAAGCCCTCTGTGGGAGGAGAGGGTGCGTGGCACTTTCCCCATCCCGCCCCCCTGAGCACGACTCAGCCACAGCTCTCCTGCACCCTGAGTGAGCACAAGAGCTGCTCCAGGCTAGTGTTCTCAACAGCAACAGCCACACCAGAGTGGGCAGTACGAGGACCAGTCTGTAGCCATGCACTGGCCAGCAGAGCAGAGTCAATATGGGGGTGTGGAGTGGGGGAAATGCATGCTGCACCCTGGCTAGCAGCCCAAATGCTTCCCAGGCTCCCCCTGCAGCACAGCCCTCCCCGGTACACCTCCTGGAGCCCCAAAATCCAGACTGTGGAGTGAAGCCACAGTCCAGCCTGCTGGTGTGAGCTGATCTTCAGCCAGGGTCTGAGAGAACAAGAGTTGCAGATATGGCCAAGTGCATTAGGGGGATATTTGGTCTCCTTCGAAAGCATCCAGTACAAGCTGCTGTTGGAGAAGGCTAGCTGGGCTAAATGGACCCCTGGTCTGTTCCTGTCATGTCACAATCAGCTATGGGAAGGTGAAAGCCCTAATTAAGATACAGATATCTCCAAGAGTACCAAAACTGAAGGTCAAATCCCTCTCTTGGTGTAATTCTTTTCCTATGTGATGCTGCCTAAGTGTGACTATTCCTCTGTAATATACAAGACATTTCCTAACAAAGAGAGCAGCACTCACACGTGCACACAAAGTGGGGTCATCCTCTCCAGCTGGGACGGGGACGCACACACGTGCAGAGAGACACACTCACGCACTCACTTCACTTTTGGTTTTTAACATACCACTTGCGCTGTGCAGCGGCTGTGACGCCTCTCCCTGCCCTCAGGCCTGTGGGTGCCGCAGCAGAGCTCCGTTGCCCTGCCGTATTCTGGTGGATCCCAAAGAAGCTGAGGAGAAGAACGTATAGCAGTACTGGCACCTGCTGGAACCGAAAAAACTCTGCTCTGCGTCTTAGGGACCAGCTCTGCGCTGATCTGTGTTGGCTCAGCTCCCCCCACCCACTCATTCTCTTTGATTTTCACTTGCAAATTAATCCCAAATCTTAAAGCCAAAGAAAGTCAAATCTGAGTTGAACCTGGTTTAGTGCCAACACTGTTTGAAATCCTGTGTTTAGTAGAACTCAGTCTGGGTTCATGCAAACCTGGGCCGTCAATCATTCAAAACTTAGGCCCGGATTCCTGCAAAAAGTTTAACAAACCTTGAAACAAACCTGTCCTGAATGGTGAGTGCATCTGGTGAGTTTTCCACGGTTCTGCACAACTGTCAGTGCAGCCACGTGCTGAATTCTGGTCCCTTCAGGATGGTTGGTTCAGAGCTGGTTTCAGCAGCGTGAGCATGACTCCTGGTTCAGAGGTACTGTCTGTAGACAGCAGTGTAAACGCAATGTAACGCAAATAGATGCACTATCTTTGATGCTTCGTTGAAGTGCCTTGTTATGACGTCAGCCTGATCTCGGGCTTCTCTGTGCTGATTCTCTTGGTGCAGGGTAGACATCCATCGGAAGGAGAATGCCGGTGCTGCTGAGAAGCCAATCACCATCCACGCCAGCCCCGAAGGGTGCTCTGAAGCGTGCCGCATGATCCTCGATATCATGCAGAAAGAAGCGGACGAGACTAAATCGTAAGTGTTCCGCACAGAGCACTCCACAGGAGGAGGATTCCTGCAGCCACATGCATCAGGCGGGGAGAAACAATGATGGAGAGTAATGAGCCGGTTTGAAGAATAAATCCCCAGAGGTCCAGCAGAGAAAATGTAATAGTTGCCTGTGTAAAAGAATGGGGATTTGGTTTAATATGTTTGTGTATTTAAAAGGCTTAGTCAGCACAACTAACTGATGTAAGGTTTTGGTTACTAGAACATGCCTGGTTTGACAGCAAAGGAAACCAGCCCACATGTAAAGCCTCAGGCTTTTAGTAATGCCTTAGGACCCATGCTTTCAATGCTTGCGTTTTCTCTCCCCTTCTCCCTGCTGGAATGGGAGTCCATTTCCTGTGTTCGGGAGATTCAGGTCGATTTCCTTTTTTCCAGACAGCAATTTGAAACAAATAGTAGCAATTCAACTTGTTTCATTGAAACAATTTTAAAATCCCTTAAAGAAGTTTGAACCAAATGAAAATTTTTTTGTGTGTGGTTTGAATTTTTTCATGGGAAAATACCAACCCATTGTCGACCAGCCCCAGTTGCAATCAGTCTTTCTAGATCAGGGTTATTTTGATTCCCCTCCTGTCCCAAACGGTTAGCTGCAGGAGGAGCTATTTGTCTGGATTTTCTGTAAGTGTGGAGAGGACTCATTTCAGATTCTTTACATGACAAGGACTCTACAAATGTACAGGTTTTGCAATGAAAAAAGTCCATATGGTGTTTTTGTCCTACTTTTCTTTTCTTTTTGTGTGTGTTCCTGGCCAGGAGAACTCCACGGTTTGGAGCATACTGGTGATAGGAGAACAGGGGGAAAAAGAACTTATAAAAAACACCAAACGCCTTTTGTTTATTTTAGCGCCGAAGAGGTTCCCTTGAAAATCTTAGCACACAACAGTCTAGTTGGGAGACTGATCGGCAAAGAGGGACGAAACCTGAAGAAAATTGAGCAAGACACAGGGACCAAGATCACCATCTCTCCGTAAGTTGATATATCCTGGCGGAGGAGAACAACCTGCCTCCAGCCCAGAGAGCTACTGCATGGCCCAAAACTGGGCTCCTTGCTCTCTGGCTGCGGGAGGTGAGCGTCAGGGGAGCTGCTGAGGCCAGCCCTCAGGGTACACGCTGGTGAGCGTGTGGAGCCAGCTTAGGAATCCTCCAAAGGTGCACAGACACAGGCAGGGGTGCTCCACCCAGCCCGGCTCTGGTGAAGACATGGATGCCGGTAAAGCGAGCCATGTTGGGAAGGTCTGGAATGGAAACAGGACATCCAGGCTATGCTCCCCTGCACAATGGCCAGTGGAAGTGGCTGGCCGGTGGGAGATAATCTGCAGCCCTGGGTTCTTCCTGGCTGCTCCAAGGAGAAGGTTCCCTGCTCTAAGCAGGAGGGTGAAGGCAGCTTGCTTTTCTGTTGCCTTGATGGCAGCAGTTTCACCTGTCCGTAACTGCTTAGTTTACAGGATTTAACCATTTATAACCCTGAACGGACCATCACGGTGAAGGGCAGCATCGAGGCCTGCTCCAATGCCGAAGTGGAGATCATGAAGAAGTTGCGAGAGGCCTATGAGAATGATATTGTCGCCGTCAACGTAAGCACCCCCTTCCCGCGGCTCCCATCCTCCCAGTAGAGACCTCAAATGTCAGGGCCAGAGCCAGAGTTAGTCCAGTGGAAGCTGGTGAAGTTGGCCCCAGGGTGTTGGCAGGCGGTTCTGCTCATCATGGGGCTGATGCAGAACGGGCCCCACTGGATCGAGCTGTCTGGGCAGACGTGTAGGAGTCATTGGGCACTTTGGCGCGTGTGGCTTCCCCGCTTCTTCCCCCCCACCCCCTATTTGTTCCATGTTTCCCATGTCTCTGTGTTTTGCATTTCTAGCAACAAGCCAACCTGATCCCCGGGCTGAACCTCAGCGCACTAGGGATCTTCTCCACGGGGCTGTCCATGCTGCCCTCTGCAGCGGGAGCCCGCGGAGCTGCTGCAGCTGCCTCCTACAACCCCTTTGCGGTAAGTACGCGGCAGGCCAGGCCTCTGTGTGTGTGCATGCGGGGTGTGTTCCCCTAGCTCAGTGGGGTTAGGAGGAGACACTCTCACGCTAACCCTCTAGTGAGGACAGGTATGGCTTTGGCAGACGGTGTCCCGTATACACTCTTGTATAAGAGCACTGATTTTTTTCTTGATGGTTTTGGGAGGATTTGTTTATAGCCCGATCCCTCCCCCCTGGGGCCCCAGCACCAGGGAGATTCTGCTTCTTGCTGGAGTACGAACTCTTCAGGCGCCCGCAGCTTTCCTCAGCCTGCGGAGATTTTGCTCTCCCAGCAGGATGGGGCCTCACGTGCTATATTTGGGGCTGGGGACCCAGAAAGGAGAAGCAGCGCCCCAGCACTGTATAGACTTGTGTATAATCCCTCCCAGTTAGGCCTAGGTCAGTACTTTTGTACATATTTTTTTCCTTTAAGGGCTTGCTGCGGTTTTAAATCTCTGGCCTGCGTTTGGGGCAGCATGGACCTGCACTGCGCCAGCAGGAGCAATGCACCTTGTGCTTCCCCCCCTTCGGGGGTACAGAGCGTGCTCCCTTGCCCAGCTGGCCTGTGGAATGGGGTGGGGGCGGGGCGGGGCTGGGGTCTGCATGTCTGCGGGTGACAAGCTTGTAGAACAGCACGTATTGGTGGTGGGTGATCCCAGGCTCTGCACACACCCCTGCAAACCCTGAAATAAGCACACTTGGTGTTCACGTCAAACACTCCTACACAGAGCCCAGATCTGGTGTCCATACTCAGCAGCTGCTTAGGCAGAAGTCAGTCGGAATTAAAAACAGTAACAAGGCCAGGATTCGGGCTATGGAACAGTTAAAGGAGGTAGTGATGAACCAAATCCAGCACCCTCTGGATTCACTCATCTCTCCCCATCCCACTGTAGGCTGTGAGACTTGGCCAGCTGGTGATTCTCAGCTCAGTGTGAAGCCAGGTTCTGGAGCCTGCTTGCTTTCCTAGTGCCTGAGTGAGTGAGGTTCCTAGGCGAAAGCTCATCCCAAACAGAGATGGTGCAGCTGGGCAGGAGCAGAGCAGGGTTACTGGCTGAGTGCATGGGCAGGAGCTGGAGCCATGAGAGAGCTTGATTTTAGTAAGGCTTTGAAAGCAGTCCCACATGACGTTCCTATAAGCCAGCTAGGGAAATGGGGTCTAGATGGAATTCCTATAAAGGTGGGTGAACACCTGGGTGAAAGACCTACTCAAAGAGTCGTTATTAATGGTGTGCTGTCGGACTGGGAGGGCGTATTTAGGGAGACACGTACAGCTCAGTCCTGGGTCTGGTGCTATTCAATATTTTCATTAATGACTTGGATAATGAAGTGGAGAGAGTGCTTATAAAATTTGGGGGTGACACCATTGTGGGAGGGGCTGCCAGCACTTTGGAGGACAAGATTAGAATTCAAAACGACCTTGCCAAATTGGACAATTGGTCTGAATTCAAACAGACAGAATTCAATAAAGACAAGTGCTGAGTACGACACTTAGGAGGGAAAAATCAAACGCACAAGTAGAAAATGGGGACTAACTGGCTAGGTGTCGGTGCTGCTGAAAAGGATCTGGGATTCTAGTCAAGAGTATGATGCAGCTGCAAAAAAGCTACTGTCAATCTGGGGTGTATTGACAGGCATCTCCTATGTAAAACACGGGACATGATAGTACTGCTCTACTCAGCACTGGTGAGGCCCCAGCTGCAGTACTGGAGAAATTGTAGGAGTCCAGAGGAGAGCAACAAAAATGATTAAAGATTTAGAAAACCTGGCCTATGAGGAAAGGTTAAAAAAACTGGGCCTATTTAGTCTTGAGAAAAGAAGACTGAGGGGGGACCTGATAGTCTTCGAATATGTTAAGGGCTGTTATAAAGCGATCAGTTGTTCTCCATGTCCACTGAAGGTAGGACAAGAAGTTCAATCTGCAGCAAGGGAGATTTAGGTTAGATATGAAGAAAAACTTTCTACCTATAAGGGTAGTTGAGCTCCAGAACGGGCTTCCAAGGGAGGTTGTAGAATCCCCATCACTGGAGGTGTTTAAGAACCGGTTGGACAAACATCTGTCAGGGATGATCTAGGTTTACTTGGTCCCGTCTCAGCGCAGGGGGCTGGACTTAATGACCTCTCGAGGTCCTTCCAGCCCTGCATTTTGGTGGTTCTATGAAGAAGATTGTGAATCTTTCCTCCTCCTTGTGAGGGGTCTTCACAGCCTTTGTGTGTGTCCATCACCGCTCCAGAACTCACACGGGGCAGTGCTACCCCGGGGAGCCCTTTATCTGGGGTGGCCTGTTCGGGGCAGGCTTCAACTGTGACTTTGGCTCTTCCAGGCTCTCCTGGTGTAACATGCTCTACAGCTGAAGGTCACTCAGAAGCTTCATGTGCTACGGCCAGCTCTCAAGTGCGGTGAGCTGACAGACACATGACTTCTGCGCTCTTCATTCTGCACTGCCTCCCAACCCATTTCTGGCGCAACTCTAAGTGTGCTGTCCTCTGTAAAAGCCTGGATTACTTGGGGTGGGTTACCTCGGAAACAGCCTGTCTGGCCATGCCCATCCTAGCTCTGGCTAAGCTGGGATCTGAGTACCCCAACAGAGCCCATGCAGGGTGATTCTCAGGAAGCAGGGCCAGGCTCTTTGAGGTGACAGCGAGAGAGAACTGGGAAAGGCTCCTGCAGGGGTGAAGAGCAGCCCTTGGCTTGGAAGTGGATGAAATACCATAAAGCAGACATAGCTAGTGTGAGTAATGCTGAGTAATACACCATCCCTCTGAGGAATGGTTTCATCCTGGAGGAGGGCTGTACGTTTGTCGGGTGTCAGACAACTTTGATGTCAGTTCATGGGAACTGTGTTTATTACTTGATCGTTTCAAAACGAGTGGGATCATTTTTTAACCAGCCATGCTGGAGTTGCCCCATTAACGGTGCAGCAGTGCCTTTCCAGGGGTGGGATTGTGACGATTCGCACAGCCACTGCACTCTCTGGACACGTGAGGCAAAACCAACCCAATTGGGGCAGTTTTCGAAAACTGTCCTGGCTGTGCCGCTGCTGGGCCTGCCTGAGCCCAGGCAGACAGGTGCCGGCAGGTGCCAGACACGCCTTGGAGTGGACACTTCGCTCTCTCTGCCTGTGTGTCCAGAGTTGGGATAAGTACCTTGACATCCGTTTGTGAAAGTTGATAGAGAGCCCAGAGCCGTATATGATAAGTGACTGCGTATTCTGAGCTGCGTTCTTCCTAATTTGCCTGCACGGTAGGCGAACAGAGATGCATAGATACAGCATGTTGAGAGGATTGACAATGGAAACTGTGCGATCAGCTTGATTTGCTGGTATGGAGTGATTATTTCATAACTTCTTGATTTTGGATAGCACTGCAGGAAATCACAGAGATGGCTTTTAACTCCTGCAGATAAACCCCTGATCTACGGCGTATCTAACACTCCGTGTCACCATTTCAGTTCAGCTGCTGTAACTGTATTTGGAACCGAGAACAAGTCTATTTACTTTTATTATTTTTTCTGAAAACCATAGCGGCCAAGTGATCGGAGAGGGATGGTGAGTTTTACACCGTTCAGAGTTGAAATACTTGGGGGGTGGTGCAGAAAGAACACAAAATGTTGACTGCAAAACCAGCGTGTGTGTGTGTGTGTGTGTGTGTGTGTGTATCTGTCAGGGCTTTGGAGCGGAGCCCAGTGCAGCTCCGGACCAATGGAGCTGCAGGTTTTTGCCTGGAGCTGGAGCGGAGCCGGAGCACAGCTCCAAAGCCCTGACTGTGTCCATGCTTTTCTGCGTGGTGTATTTGTATATGTGTGTTTTCCTCATGAACACCGCATGTCAATGTTCACATTTCTTAGGACTGGTGCATTACTTTGGGAACGTGCACATGATATAAGGGAGGAGTGTACATTCCCAGCAAACTCCTGTGACCCCAAAGCCCCAGCAAAGCTACTTGGCAGTTTATTTTTAGAGAAAAATTAAATGATTTATTATGCCAAATATAAAATGTGCTCCAGGCCAAGCGTTGGCTCCCTGCCCTCTCCTTGTCAGTCTAACCACGAGTGGAGAGCTCTCACACTAAGCTACTTCCTTCCCTTCTGTAATGTTTCTTGGGCAAAGGGGGAGGAAGGATAAAAAGCCCTATTCCCAGTCTGACGTCTGTAGGTTACGCAACCTCCTAGCTGTATATGCACAACAGGTGGGGAACGGAGTGAAATTAGAGACAGGGCATATTATTGAAAGAATGTACCACTCAGGAGAGCTCTCCTGGGAAGCAGAGGGTGCATGTGTGTGCATGGGTGGTGTGTGTGGGAGGATGGGGGGATGCAGACTTATGTATTAGTGCTGTGTATGTGCATTTCTGTCTGAGGGGTACAGTTCTGCCTCCATCCGCCCAGACAAATTGTCCTGCAAGCAACTAGCGTCGTTAGTCACTGTGCATTCTGAGCCTGTCACTTGTGTCGCTCTGTACAATCATAGCAGACGTGAAAGAGCTGCAAACGCCTGGCTGTATCCTGCAGATCTCCTGCAATGAGTGAGGGTGACCGCTGCTTGTGATCAGCCCCCCGAAGATCTGATGCATGCTGTTTTAGAAAAAGGGCTAAAACATGGAAAATTCACCCTGCTGCCCAACGAACTGGGCTCTATTTGTTTTTTTATCAAAGCCTTTGTAAGGTGATTTGCAAACATCTATTGTATAAAGTTCAGTCAACCAAAAGGGAGAGAATCCTCTGCAGAAATCCTATTGCAAATTAAGGCCAAATAATACATCCATGTGCACTTTGATATCAAATATGCCTGCTTGGAGATGCTTGGGTGACTGAAAAGTTGAAGGGAATTAATGATCCTGGAATCAAGGCTTAGATGTTTCACTTGGTGGCTTTAAATCCCTTCTAATAAGCCAGGATATGGAGAAGCCTTTTTTGTTTGCAGTCTTTGCTCCTGGAGGGCCAGGCACTCCCCGTGTTCAGGCAGAGATTTCTTCCACTAGCAAGTGATATGGCAGGCAACACAGACACCTGTGTCAGTCGCACACAGTAATATCAGGTGACGCCATCTGAGGCTGCTGCAGATCAGCAAAAACCCCACAGAGCTGTGCAATGTTTCTGTTGAGGGTATTGCAAAAATGGACTTAATGAAATACATAACGAGAGCAGGCGAGGATGTCTCAGCAGAGCTGTGCGGGTCTCCCACAAAAGCACTGTTTGGTGGGGCACACACATGTCTTGTATTCATCAATACGTGCACACATCAAGTCGTCTGTTTCTTGTACCTGTAACTTTAGCGCCCTCGTGGCCAAGATGGAGTCTGCTCTGCAGGCAGCTCTGGCCAAGAGAAGGTGCACGCAGGAATGCAGCAGGAGAAATTCCTAGCAAATCCTCTAGTCTCCTGATGAAATCCAACAATCGTTCGTGGGGCTCCTGGTAGGTATGGCGGAAACAATAATACAGGTTTTCACTGCTATTAGTAGCACCATAGACACTCTCAAGAGCGGTTAAATAGTTTTGCACTGTGGCAGCTGGTTGGGAGTCTTTCAGGACTCGGATAATTCGCATGGCAGGCCCCCTCAGACTTTCAAGCACACGTTTCCGCTTCTCAGCATCAGAGCATTCCCACTCTTGGACAAGTGGCACCATAAAATCCCTCCAAGGTCTTGTAATCATCCTCCCCTGAGGATACAAATGACACCCCCGAGAAAGAACGTAACCGCTTGTATGGAGCACTTTCATATGCCGGCTTTAATGCATCTTTGAGAGCCATTTCCCAGCTCTTTGGCCCATCCCACCAGGCTGGGTGCTGCAGGTGTTGGAGCCCCTCCTAATGCCAAAATTAATTCTTTTCTTGTCCGCTTCTCATCCACCATCAGAGCTTGCAATTTCTGCGCTAAAGAATTCACCTCAAGTGACACTGGCACACTAGGAGGGGACTGCTCTGCCCCCAGAATTGTCCAGGGGATACCTTCTACTTGCACCTCTTTGGGCACTTTATCAAGATCTGCTTCCTTGGAGTGAGTACATAGTGCTACCATGCCCTTCACTTTGCAGTTGTAAATATGGGTGTGGACCTTTACCCTTCCCAGTATTTCAGCTGCATCTAGGCTCTCCTCAATTTCATTTGGTTCCATCTCTTCTGGGAACCCCGCCACCAGCACAGCTTTGGTTACTGGGATTCGTGCCCCTCGGCACAGGTCTTCTGGTAATCCTCTCTCCATTTTTATTTTTATTTTTTTGAAACTGAGATGAAAGTCACTCAGGAGTTTCTTTGCTCTGTGAAGAAGAGCCCAGGGTGCGCAACATAGGTGTGTGTGTGTGTGTGTACTGCAAAGTCCCTGTACGGGCCACCAAGTGTAACTTTAGCGCCCTCGTGGCTAACATGGAGTCTGCTCTGCAGGCAGCTCTGGCCAAAAGAAGGTGTGCATAAAATGCAGCAGGAGAAATTCCTTCCACCCCAGGGCACCTGTTTCAAGCCCCCCAAAGTAAACACACACCCCCACAGGAAAAGTACAATGGATATAAGAAAGGGAAATATTTATTTACAAAGGAATGAGAGGAAAAAAACAACAAGGGAAACTATAGGAGGAGCAGTAAAACAGGGTTGCATCCAAACCAAGGCCCAGTGGTAGCACAGTCTGGAAGGGCAGACACTGAGCAATGTGTCTGCACACAAAGTTCAAAAGTCCTGAGCAAAGTTTCAGTCCAGTGGTGAGTCTTGGATGCTCCTGGTCGTTTTCAGCGCCAGTGAACTTCCCCCAACAAACCCCTCCGGTGCCCTCTTCTGCCGCTCTCTGCAAAGCCACACAGAGTGATCACCTCCCCACTTAACTAGCTACAGCCTCCCTCCTCGTTCCCAATGCAGAGTCACAAGCCCCAGTACTCGCAGCCGATACTGGGTTCAAATCCGGCCTGTCCTTCTTGGGTAATTCCTCCCTGGCACAGTGCTCCTCCTGGCTCCTGTCCTGGGGTGTCACCGATCGGCCGCCCTGTCCCTCTCAGGCTTCAGGCAGGTTCTCTGCTGCTTCCTTTTCGAGGGCTTGCGGGCTGCTGCCTCTCTCTCCCTCCGAGCTCCAGCGCCACCCCCTGAAGTTTCCCTCCTTTTTTCCTCACTCTCCCCCTCCCCCCTAGAAAAAAATTTAAAGGAGCCATGCTTTCTAAACCCCAAAGGGGTTACATACCACCAAACTATTCAATCTCTAACAGTTTCCCCCGGGAAGGTGAATGCACTGAGAATGGCTATGGGCTTTGTTCGGATGCTGTTTGTCTGTGGGGTGTTTGGAGACAGATCCTTGGTGGACAGCAGGCCCCTCTGCTGTGTGTGTTTATGGGTGTGAGCATGTAGGACAGCGTAGCGGCCAGCCGCATGGCCTGGTGGGTAGGCCAGTGGCTTGGAAATCAGGAGTCCTGGTTCTGGTCCTGGCTCTGCCACTCACCTGCTGGGTGACGGTAGACAAGTCGCGTCACCTCTGTGCCTCAGTTTCCCCTCTGTAGAGCGTGTTCTGTGGCTTGCAGTAGTGCCTCGTGGTCCCAGACCCATTGTACCTGGCACTGGATGGACAGCCCCTCTGGATGGAAAAGGCTGCAGTCTATACAGACCAGACAGGGTAGGGGCAGGGATGGAACGTACCAGCCAAGGGACCAGACTGTCTCCCCCTGGGTGCACACCCAACGCCCAGCCTGCACAGGAGGCCCATACGGAGCTGAGGGCTGGGCCTGAGGCCCAGGGAGCTGTGAGTGTGGCAGGAACGGATAGGATGGGAGCCAGTGCTGAGCACTGCATGGTTACCTTGCTGCTGTCACACGCAAAGCTCTGTAATCCCAGCCAGCCTGCTATGCCCCAGCTCTGCTGCAGCAGCTGGAGATTCACACTCAGAACTTGTCTACACTACAAAATTAAATCAACCTGTGTTAGTTCGATTTACAGCCCCCACAGTGATTACTGCTATTTTTCATATCCACACTACCCTGCTGTCGGTGGTGTGTGTCCTCACCAAGCAGACTTCCACCGACTGAAGAGGGGTAGCGTGGGGGGCTGAGAGCCCAAGCTTACCCCCACCCTGGGTCTCAGGAGTCCAGCAGCTGCCCAGGATCCAAGTGCGGCGCTCTGTGCCTGGAGCCCAGGTGTCTGCCCTTCTCCCAGCAGGGAGTGGGGCTCGCAGTGGGGAGCTCAGCGTCCAGAGCTGGGGTGGGTATCAGGCTGACAGCGGGTTCCAGCTGGTTAGCTCTGCGGGGAGCTGAGAGCCCAGGCGGTATCCGGGTTCACAGCTGGAGCCCCCACATGCCGTGGGGCGACAGCCCCAGCTGTGAGCCCAGCATGGGGTTCACAACAGGGAACAGCCTTTCTTGTCAATTTCACAGCTTCAGTGTGGACCTGTGACATTGACAAACAACAGCTGAGGTAAGGCAGCATCTACAGAGATGCTGCATCGCCCTAACGACACCACATAAGCCCTATGCCTCTCGTGGAGGTGGAGTTATCATGTCGGTGTAGCAGGGCACTTACATCGGCGGGAGCAAGGCTGTAATGTAGACACTGACCTAGGTCTATGTAAGACAGCTGTAGTGTAGCCCAGACTTCAGTTTCTCACACACCTTAACCGTGGTCCCTTCTCTGGGTCTGCTGCCTTTCCTCATGTCCCCCAAGTTTAACTGTGCCTAGGGCTAGACCTGCCTGTGTGAATCTCTTCCTCCTGGGAGGGAGTGCTACAGGTGATCGAGATCACGCTGTTTTCACTCTGTCCTCATGCCCAACTTCCTCCTCTCTGCAGGACCAGGTGGCTAGTGCAGCCTGCTCCCTCCTCAGGGCCATTCGCCAAAGTATAAGGTTCCTCCTGCCTTTTGCTGCCTCCTTTGGACCAGTTGGTGATACGTTTTATTACAGTCCTGATCCCGTCAGCAGCCAAGCCATAACTCCACCGCATGGCTCAGCTGTGCCCTCCGGGTCAGCTGCAAGGTCTGAGTGTGAGCTGTCCCATGCCACTGAGCTCAATGGGAGCAGGGTCAGGCCCTTATCAGTTACCCCCACGTACATCCCTCATACCGGGAGCGCTGTCATGGTGTGTTCATGGGGCAGCACCCTGCAGACTCCGGGTGCCAGCCCCTGCACAACCCTGGCTGTTCTCTCTCTCTCTCTTGTCTCGTTCTCCACTTCACAACAAGGCTCCAGCCTTGGGACCCCTCCTGTGGTGCCTGGCTCTCCCCAGGGGGACGCTGTCATACGCCAGGTGTGGCTGACTAGTGTATTTTCCTGGAACTATTGTGCTAGCAGGAATGCGAGAGAGCTCCCTGTAGAGCAGTGTACAGCGATTCTAGCGTCACTGGGGAGCACCCTCCCCAGCGTACCATTGGGTGAGCCTCTGAGGGCTAAAGAGCTCCAGAAACCAGCCACAGCCATGCTGTGAATGGGGGTCCTCCAGGGGGTTGTCAGGATATGCTCCAGGTTTGCATGGCCATCTCCATCAGTTTCAGTGGAGCTGGGCTCGTTTACATCAGCCCCAGAGCTTTGATTTGCCTGGGGGAGGGGCCAACATTTCTGCTGGGGCCCCGGCAGGGTTTTTGGTTGTTCCTCAGGCCTGGTTCTCAGTCTGTCTCGGGCCCCCTGTGTTAGGAAGTACGGCATGCGCAATGGCAGGGGACGCAGGGAAGTCGGTGTACATGCACGCTGCGAGGTGCTGGGGGTAGATCCCCAGCAGCCAGCCCCCGGACGTAGCACAGGCGCGGTGTGTATGGACCGTGCTGTCTGGGAACCTGCACTGACTGTGTTTTCTTTCCTGCCGTAGAGCCCCTCGGCATACCTCTCGGGTCTGTACGGAGCCTCCCCCATTGGCGCCTTCCCACAGCAGCACTCTGTAAGTGCCCACTCTGCCCGTGCTGGCACCGCTCGCCCTGCTTGGCTGCCGCGTTCCTCTCTTGGCTGTGATTCTGTCCGGTGCTGCTCTGCCATTGCAGCGAGCGTGCCAGGTCAGTGCCCTCCTGGCAACCGGCGGCAGTGACGCGGCCGCTGGAAATGAGGCTGTGGAATCCAGACGCCTGCAGGGAAACATTGAGTCCTCTTCAGAGTGCGTTCCCGCTCCCCTCTGCACAAGCCAGCACATCGGCGCCCGTGCAGGGCTCCCCCGCAGCACAGCATGGCCTGGGCACCTCTCCTGTGTCTCCACAGGCCTTGGTGCCAGAGCTGTTCCAGTTCTCGGCACCCAGAGGCTTGGCAGTGCGCTCTCACTGCACATGACGTGGTGTCGTTACAAACCCGAGCCCCTGGGCTTTAAACCCAGCTGCCAGGAGGAAGCAGCAGGGGCTGTGGTTTTCCTTTAGCCCCCGAGAATTCCCCTCAGTCCCACTCCTACCAGGTGGCCCATGGTGTATTTACTGTCTCCCCATGTGTGCTCAGTGGGGAAAGGGGGTGATGAACTGAGCCTTTTAAAGGGCAAGTCAAGGACACATGGCAGCACCTTCCCTGTGCCGGGGTGCAGAGTGCTGGGGGCCCTTTCCCTGAAAGGGTCATGCGGGTACGGCTGCTGCAAGGGAGGGATGGCTGATGCAGTGCTGCACCAGGTGCTCCTGACAAGCATGCAGAGAGCCGCAAGGAGAGCACTGGGTCCCTGGTGTTGCTGCTCTGCACATGTGGGCAGCAAGGCAATTCCAGCTGAGATCCTCCACAGGAGACTCATGGGTGGGGAGCCCTGGTGGCTCCTCCCCCCACCCCACCTTTTGCAGCCCTGGGGTCCCCTCCGGAGCAGGGTCTGTAGTGCTGGCCTCCCCGAGAATCTGCCCCAGTGCGGAGCGTGGGTTTGGGCTTATGCTCCTGGGCTTTGCCCCTGAGAGTGGTTCATTGCCAGGCTGTCCCTGACCCTGAGCCCCTTCCCCAGCGCTAGCCCGGTCCCAGGATGAGTATGGAGCTAGCAGTTCGGAGATCTGGCCAGCCAGGGCTGGAACACAGACGGGGGCTGAATCCGCCTCTGCCTGTATATTGGGCTGCAGGACAAAGCCTCAGGAGGAGGCACCGTCTGCCTCAAGCCAAGAGATCCCCGGCAAGAGCCCCAACCTCTGGCTAAGGCAAGTATCAGGAGTAGCCATGTTAGTCTGTATGTACAAAAACAACAAGGAGTCTGGTAGCACCTTAAAGACTAACAGATTTATTTGGGCATAAGCTTTCGTGGGTAAAATCCTCACTTCTTCAGATGCATAGAGTGAAAGTTACAGATGCAGGCATTATATACTGACACATGGAGAGCAGGGAGTTACTTCACAAGTGGAGAACCAGTGTTGACAGGGCCAATTCAATCAGGGTGGATGTAGTCCACTCCCAATAATAGATGAGGAGGTGTCAATTCCAGGAGAGGAAAAGCTGCTTCCTCTCCTGTAATGAGCCAGCCACGACCTGTCCCTATTCAAGCCCAGATTAATGGTGTTAAATTTGCAAATGAATTTTAGTTCTACTGTTTCTCTTTGAAGTCTGTTTCTGAAGTTTTTTTGTTCAATGATAGTGACTTTTAGATCTGTATCTAAGGAAGTGTGTGTTCTCCTCATGGGAACCACTGGCCTAGGGCTCCGTGAAGGCCTTGCAGCCTTTACAGACAAGCCAGAGATGAGCGACTCCCTGAAAACGCCCTGCCATTGCCTCACGATTTACCCTGTTGGACCGTCTGTCTGGAGATGCCACTGCCCCTTCATCTACTGCCCTGGCACAGTGCCAGCCTCTCTACACAGCGCCCTGAGCACCTCAACCCCACCTGCTAGCACTGGCCCTTTCCCTGCTTGGCTCCAGGCTGGGACACAGCCACACGCACGCGCACACACACGCACGCACGCACAGTGAGAGGTGGACCAAGCCCACCCACTCAGTTCATGTAGGCCCCTAATGCTACCAGCCTGGGCTGGAATCAGGCATGGCCCCCACAGAGCGGGCTGGGTACTTCCATCACCTGAGCCAGCTGATGCCTGGGGAGGTTGTAAAGCTGTCGCATGCTCCAGGCTCCAAGCGCACATTTGCACATGGCCGTGGCCACCGGTTGTTTCTCTGTTCCTCCGCTGCATGTGGGAGCTGCTACGGCAGCTCTCCTGGACAGCTTGTTGCTGCTGCCGTCTTTGTGCCTGTGCCCTTTCCGGGGGGCAGAACCCCGGGCTGGGAGCTGCCCCAGGCGAGGTGCTAGATAATGGACACACCCCTCTGGGCCAGGCTGTTCACCTGGGGGAGAAGTTGTGGGGGTTTGTGCCCATTGGGGGTAGAGCCACATGCACATCCTGGGAGGAAAGGAGTGTGACCTGGGGTCCTGTGCTGAGCCCTGGCTAAGTCGGGAAAAGACCAAGAGTCAGTATTTCCCCAGAGAGGAGCCTGACGCTTCACTCCCACAGCCCCATCAGCCCTCTGAAGAAGGGCCAGTGTCCATTGGTGCTGGGTTTGGAATGGGCCTTGGAGTGAATGATGGGTGCAGCCCCTTGGATGAGGAGACCAGGACTGGCACCTACTCGGTGTCTTCCTGCAGCACGCGCCAGGGGCTGCTCTGCATGTCGGTTCTGTGCCAGTACAACTGCATCTGTATTAGGGGTCCTAGCGCTTTCACTAGACCCATATAAACTCCCAGCCCTACCCAGAGTCAAAACTGTGTTGAGCAGCCTCAAATAGTACTTGCTTTTACCAGGGGCATCTGAGCTACCAGGACAGCAGAAATGGCCTCTAAATCTGCTGTAAGCCCTACCTGGGGGCCTTCTTTTCCCTCCCTCTTTCACCACACTGGCAGTGTTTAATGATGATTATGGGGTTTTAGCCAGTCAGAGACACACACAGTGGACCCATCCTCTGGCAACTTCTTTCTAGCACTTAGGGGAGGAGGCTTTGAGAAACGCTCAGTGGTGGGTTGGATTGTTGAACCTTTTAAACATGGCACGATCGGATTGTTGGTTTTACCAAATCGAAATGTTGCATGAAGCAGCCGAGATGGGAAATGCAGATGGTAAAAGCCAAGAAGCCACCAGGAGAGAACGTTCACAGGCCTGGGGCGGCCGCGTGCTACTAGATGGATCTTGAGGATCCTAGGGAAGTTTGGATTAAGAACTGGCAGGTCTATTAAGTGTGCTCCAGATTCTGTGCTGAACATGTCAGCACTAACTAGGGATTTCCGAAAAGGGGCCAGTTGCCTGGCCTTGGTGGATGTGGAGTGGCCCCCGCATAAGGTCATAAAACCATTGGCTGGTGGGAGCTGCAGTCAGAGGGGGAGGCCACATTGCTATGTGTGCATAGAAACCACGGCCAAAGCTGTGGGTGTGGCTTCTGCTTCAGAGAGGTGATTTTTGCTTTTTGAAACAGCAATTGCCAGCTCTGGAGATCAAAGCCCTTCATCACCAGGGCAGGGGCTGCTGTGCTTGTAGCAGGCTAAGATTTCCCTCACCACCATGCCAAAATCACAGGAGCTGGCAACACTGCCCTTCCTCCAACCCGTCCTCCTCTGAGCGCTGGGATGCACATGTACTTGAGGACACTGCATCTTCAAGAGTCTTCTAAGCCAGAGCAGCAGAGGGGGCACTGGTAAAGCCTGCTGAGCAAGGTGGTGTCCCCCTCCCCCGCAAATCCAGCAGGGCTGTGATGTGTGCATCCATGCTCACCCACTCTGTGTGTGTGTGTGTGTGGCCCCCTGGCTGCCCTGGGAATGAGTGTGGTGTGACATGGAATTGGGGGCGGGGGGTAGATCACAGCGGTCTCTGTATTCACATCACTTGTGTCAGCTAGTCTGAGAATGCAGGTGCATCACAGGGCTTTCAGAAGAGGGAAGGGCTATGTGTCCAGAGACGCATGTTTCCATGACCAGTCGTAGCAACACCCCAGCATTTCCTGCATGATCGTATCCGGGAATCGGCCTAGGTTTCTAGCCATCACACTGCGTTCTGGGGGCTTTAGCATTTCTCGGGGGTTTGCAGAGTGACAGAGGTGTGCTCAGGGCAGTCAGGCTCAGCCTCCCAAATGAGCCCTGATTCAGTCAGCCTGTGTGAAAAGCAAGGGGGTTCATTTAAGCGATGCTCAGAATATGCTTGGCTGCCATCAGCTAGCTCCGCAGGCATACACCGCAGTGCTTCGGATGATGGTTTATGGAAATGGCTCTCCTAGACCTTCCACCAGCACTGCCCATCATATTCTCACATGGGGACAGTTACTGCTCTGCCGCTGGGCACTGCACCGGAGCCAGGACTAGCTGCTGGACACACAAAATCCAACCCAGAGCCACGCAGTGGGTGGGGGTGGCCTGCCTGCGTGCTGGGGTGAGAGCCGATGGCCAGAGCGGGGAGCCATGGTGCAGTGAACGTGGGGTAGGCTCACTCTCCGACACACCCCGTGCCTCCCACCCCCAGGGCAAGGAAAAGGGGGCCCCCAATTATTGTAGTGCACAAGGCCCCAAAATTTTTTAGCCTGGTGCTGGTGAGGGGACGGGACCCAGCTTTGGTACAGCATTAGCGCTGGCCTTCGTCCAGGTCTTTCAGCAAAGCCCTGCCTGGCAGCACAGCAGGGGAGCGGAGACCCTTTCTCAAAGCCAGAATTAAAGACATTTAGATCCCGGGGGCCCTAGCGTCTTACCCAGGGGCTGGCCTCTTACCCGTGGCAGCTCTGTGATGGATCAAGGAGGAGCCTGGTGTCCTGATCCCCCACCCCAGCCTCTCTTTGCTACGTCACGAGATCAGTCTAGCTGTCCTCGTTCCTATGTTAAAATCAAGACTAGCATTTTCTAGGAGATAGTCTCTAGTTCACACCCACTGGAGTCCCTGGGGAAGGGGCTCTGTTCTGTTCTGTGCAGGTGCTCGGGCTGGGCCTGTCCAGCTTTCCAGCCTAGGAATCTCATTTTTCTGGGCTGTGCGGGTCAGAGCACATGGAAGCTGTCCACATACGTGTGCATCGCAGCTGCCTCCGCGCTTCTCTCTCCTGCCCTGTCGCTCGCTGCACTGTGCCACACACAGATCACATCTCTTGCATGCCACTCTGTGTGCCCACTTGTTTACGCATCATCTGAAAACTCAAATGCCTGTTCAGATATTTAGATGCCTTCCTGGGGTGTGACATTTCAAATATCTAGGTCTTCATAAGCAGTGAAATGCATAATAATAAGAGAAACCCTCCTACCCCCGTCGTAGGAGAAGAGCATGGTTTCATGGGCATTTTAGACATGCTCAGCTTTACAGATTTCATTTCTCCCGCAGGGGGCAAATCAGCTGTACCCCGATTGCTTGCGTCCAAGAACCGTGAAATGACGCCCTGCCCTGCCTGGCAAGCGGCTGGGAAGGCATCAGGCAGGCCGGGTTCCGACTGAGATCTCTGTGTTTGTCTCTCTCCTCTCAGTTGCCGGCACAGGAGGTTGTGAATTTATTCATCCCGACGCAGGCAGTGGGTGCCATCATTGGGAAGAAAGGCCAACACATTAAACAGCTGGCGAGATTTGCTGGCGCCTCTATCAAGGTAAGCAAAGAGCCTAGCTGGCTGCCTTCATCCCCACCCTCCTCCTCCTCTCGGGTGTCTGCCAGCCAACTGCCAAGCTGACATGGAGAAAGGAATCGGTACCTTGACAGGCTGGGGCTCAGAACCCCAGCAGTCAGGCACCTAAATCCATTTCAGGCTTTGGTGCCAAATGCTTCTTTTCTTCATCTCTGTCCCCTGAGAGCTCTGATCTCTCCGCTCATGCATCATGTCTGTTGATGGCGACATCCTCTCGTGAGCCAGCAGGGGGATGTCACTCCAGAGCGTCTGCCATCCCCAAATCTCTCAGCTTCCGTGAGCTCCAGGGGGTGGTGCTGAAACCTGTACAGCTCTTCTGATGTGGGGAATACCGCCGCAATGGTGATTACCTGACTACTCGCAGGTGGCCATTGTACCAGCGCTGCTGGCCCCCAGTGGGTGAATGAGATGGTCCCCACCACACCACTAGGGAAATGGAGGGGCAGAAATGCAGTATTCAAACCTGACCGCTTCAAAATGAGACATTTGTCAGAATGGCTTCATTTTCAGCCAGTCCCCACTGAAGGTGACAGGAGCTGCAGGTACTGAGCCACTGTGACAGTATGGACCTAGCTGCCTAATTTGATTCCCCCCGTTTTAAATTGTTGGCCAGAAGTTTGAAGTGATTTGAGTAAGGCCACTGGTGACGAGGCCAGGATCTCCTGCTTCCCAGTCCTACTCTAACCACTAGACATACTAACCCACACCAGGGGTGACACACACATGCTACCATTGACGCCTGTCTCTTCAGTGCCGCTTCCTTCCCCATCGATCCAGTCCTTGTTTTACTGGAGCCGCTTGGGGAGAAACCAGAGTTCAATCTGACCAGTGTCCGGGAGCTAAGGAGCTTTGGGGAAAAGCACGCCAGTGTGAACCCCTCAGAGTGGCGTCCTGTGTGCAGTGTGTGTTTCTGATTGAACAAGAAAGCTGCGAACACAAATACTTCTCTAATGGAATAGCCCCCATGTGCTTTCTAGTGCAGTTATAAAACCATCAGGAAAGCTGAATGGACAGGGATATTTAATGCTCGACACAGCCCAAGACCGCTCTAGAGCTCTGACTCACAGGTCAAGCCCCCTCAGATCCTTTAGAAAAAGCAGGGTCACTTGGAAGATAAAATAGCTTACCGTGGTTGAATCACTGTAACGGGAGACAGGGAGTCCCCTTTCCTGGTGTGAAGGACTCCTCCACTCGCTCACCAGGAATCATTTATTTTTGCCTGTCACAAGGCTGCAGCAGAAGGATAGGGTACAACCCAGTACATTTTTCATGGTGAAAGTGCACCCGTGGAAGAGCCAGCAGGACACCCCCACAAATAAAATGGGGGGCAGCACAGCACCTCTACTCCCTACTTTTGGAGGACATCTCTCCATCCCTTTTTTTCTTAGTTTTTCTTATCTCAGAAAAGATATATTGGAATTGGAAAAGGTACACAAAAAGGCAACAAAAATTATTAGGGGTATGGAACAGCTTCCATATGAGAAGCAATTAATAAGACTGTGACTTTTCAGCTTGGAAAAGAGATGACTAAGAGGGAATATGATAGAGGGCTATAAAATCATGACTGGTGTGGAGAAAGTAAATAAGGAAGTGTTATTTACTCCTTCTCATAACACAAGAACTAGGGGCCACCAAATGAAACTAATAGGTAGCAGGTTTAAAACAAACAAAAAGAAGTATTTCTTCACACAAATCACAGTCAACCTATGGAACTCTTTGCCAGAGGATGTTGTGAAGGCCAAGAGGATGACAGGGTTCAAAAAAGAAGTAGATAAGTTCATGGAGGATAGGTCCATCAATGGCTATTAGCCAGGATGGGCAGGGATGGTGTCCCTAGCCTCTGTTTGCCAAAAGCTGGGAATGGGCGATGGGATGGATCACTTGATGATTACCTGTTCTGTTCATTCCTTCTGGGGCACCTGGCATTGGCCACTGTCAGAAGACAGGATACTGGGCTAAATGGACCATTGGTTTGACCCAGTATGGCCATTCTTATGTTCTTAGTTGCTTTCCATCCACTTCCCATGCTCCTACTGAACCCTACGTTGGGGGGGGTGACCTGTGGAGCACCCCCATCCATGCTCTCAGAGCAGTGTTCTCTGCCCACTGTGCAGTGCTTCATGGGGTGGCATGGAATATGCATGGCAGCTATCTAGAGAGTGCTGAGCACCAGTTTAGTACTTGAGGGTCTGTCGTCACTGCACAGTTAAATCAGGCTCCCTACCACACACAGTAACCTTTGCCCTGGGTCTGGAGGTGCTTTAAGTCCAGGCTAGCTGACCCAGGGGTTAGGTAGGGCCGCCTCCACTTTAGCTCAGGCTGGAACCTTCCCGCTTTGTAGTGAAGACACAGTCTAAATCACTCAAGTGCTGATAGGCCTCCAATCCCTTCCCACAATCCCCCCTTTCTGCCCCCTCCCCCCCAAAAAAGGAACAGACAAGTTCGTCTGCATTCATCACAATTGCCTGGGAATTAATCCTAGAGTCTCCGCACAAAGACCCATAGGGAGTGTCTCCAGACACACTGGAGTCAGAGCACCCATATTCCCTGGAGGGACTATTAGTGACGGGACACCAGCAGAACAGGCAGTGCGGGGAGCTGGGCTGGAAGCAACACGGCCATGTGGACAGAGCAGTGCACAAGGTTTAATAAAGGGTTCAGCTTACCCGCCTCCAACCTCACTCTTTGCAAATGAAACACGGTGGCAACACCGGAGCGATGAGTTCTCTCCAGCACAGCAGCTGGCAGCGTGAGCCGTGGCACTCGGACCGACACCCCCAGCCCTGGATTGTGCAGACACAAACCTAGCTCAGCGATGGACCCGGGGAAAGGAGGAGCTGAGCTGTGCACAGACCTGGCCAAGCAGGAGGATGACCACAGCAAGAAAATGAAACTGCTACTTTACCATACTAGGGAACAGAGCAGAGAGGTCGGCACCACACTGAAGCTCACCATGGCCTCAAGCTGCTGCTGACAGCAGCGACCTATTGCTCCCCAATGCAGAACTGCAGAGTGACTAGAGACCCATCCTAAGGGAAGGGGATGGCCCCCTATGCTACTGCCTTACGCACACTGGCTGCCACATGTGATTCTGGGGACTTGTCAGACTCCCTGATTCAGGACAGGACAATGCAGCACTTGGGATCCCGCCTGCGGGAACGGCTGCTCCAGGAATGCGATCTCAGACTTGACAGATGCTTACACATGGGACGTGCAATGGAAGCTGCAAGAGAAAGGATGACAGCCCTAGGAGGCACAACAGCCCCAGAAGTACGTACAATGAGACAACAGCAAAGGCGAGCAGGTGGCCAGGGCTCTGTGAGATGAATTTACCAAGAGAGAAGGCATGAGCAGGTAGAGATGGGCTCTGCGCTAGGATAGCACTACAAGGAACAAGACAAACTGAACCAGTGTGGGCAAAGCAGACAAAGGTCCCCAAAGATTGTCAGACTTGTACAAGATGGGCATATTGGGCTCAGGCTGGTGGGACAGGAAAGCAGGAAGAGACAGTACCAACCTTCGTGCATGCAGCAATGTTAACAAGGAAACACCTTGTGCAATTTCAGCTGAAGAGTGGGGCCTCCTGGAATGTGATTCCTCAGGGTGAATTGGACTCACACACCCATTAGAAAGAGCAGGTGCAATCTAAAATGTAATAATAATGAGAGCACAATGCAGCCCATAGAAAAATATGTCACCTCATAGTAACAAGCCTGGAAAACAACAGCCGGGGCCAGCTGAAGTTTGTGGTGGCAGATGGCAAGCACCACAGACCCCTCTTGGGGCATACACCTGTACAAGCCCTGGATGTGACCGAGGGCAGCGTCAGAATTTCACAGCTGCAGAGCAAGAAGAAAAAGGAGGAGTCCCATGGATGATGGAGGCAATGGCAAAAGCATATGGGGATGTTTTCCAGGGCAACGGGGGCCTAGCAGAAAAGCTGTTCCTGGAAATAGACCCCACTGTGGAACCTATGCGCTTAGCACAAAGGACAGCTCTGGTAGCACTGTGTAATCCAGGACACAAGGAGCTCAACAGTCCGCAGAGTAGGGGTATCATAGCACATGCAGAGGCCGGCATAGCCTCGGTAAGCAGCATGGAGGTGTACAGAAGCCATCAGGCAAATTACACATCTGGATAGACCCAAAGCCACTGAACCAGGGATTGAAAAGATGACACTATCCACTGCCCACCATTGATGCCATCTTGCTAGAACTCTCCAATGGCGAATCTTTATGGTCTCTGATGTAAGGAATGGGTTTTGGCAAATAAACTGGCTGACAACCTTTGCATGGGCATAAGCCCAGCACCAGATGTGTTCCAGAGAAGACTCACCCAAGTGCTGGAAGGACTGCCTGGGGTGAAAATAAATGCAGATATCCTCATTGTAGGTGAAGAGAGCAACAATACAGAAACTGAACAAGAGAATGACAGAAAACAACAGGCTTTTCTACAATGATGCTGGGACAAAAACATAAAACTCAACTCAGAAAAGAAGCCACTCAAACAGCATGAGGTTCCATACGCTGGACATCAGCTCACAGCAAGGGCACTGAAAGCAGATCCCAACAAGCTCAAGGCATGCTCCAGTGGGTGGGAAAGGGCTACAACGGTTTGTAGGAATGACAAAATGTTCTGTCCAAATTCTGGCTGCAGTGGTGGAACCCATACAACAGCTCCTGAGGCAGGATATTGAGTGGGACTGGGCAGGTCCCCAACAGCAAGCATTGGACACACTGAAACAAACGATAATGGATGCCCCCGCCCTGAAGTACTACCAGGCAGGAGAGCTGTCTCCCAAAGAGGCTGCAGAAAAATACATCCAACCAGGGAGGCCAGAAGACGAAAGCCAACTTCTGGTAGGAGCAGAACCAAATTTTCAAATGAAAGATGAACTGAGAGTGTAGGTCAGAATCATATTTTGAGGACAGAGAACTGTTGTCCTTGCCACAGTAAGGATGGATGTCAGGCAAAAAATACACACCTCATGCCTGGGCATTGACAGCTGTCTGAGCCCGGCTTGAGAGTGTATTTACTAGCTGTGAATGGATACACAACTCTGCCCATGGATAGAAGGACGTGACACTTGCCTGTCACGTGATAGCCGCCAGCAGAAGGAGACTCTGTTCCATGTGAGCTGCCAGCCTACCCGTGGGAAAAGGTGGGAGCAGACGTATTTACCTTCAAGGAAAAGCAGCGCTATTCAGATGGAGCATACCCCCAGAGTAATAGAAAGGTGGAATCAGCCATGAAAACAGCTAAGAGACTGTTACACAAAGCTGTTTCCTCTTCCTCCTCCTCTTCTTCTTTGTTAGTATTTTTGGCGCACAGGGGTGCCAAACAGTCCAGACCAAGGAAATAGTGGGGTGAAGGACCAAAACTCTGCTACAAGTAAAGCGAGAGCTGTTGCTGCCAGAAGAATGGAGGTGCTGTGAGAGGAGATGGCCAAGAAGCAGAGAAAGCAGGTGCTAGCAAGGAGAGGTAAGAGGTGGAGTGGCACACAGATCACACAAGGTGACTGCGCAGGAGGGACTAGTGACCGAAGGAAGAGGAGACACTTGGGAGCCAGCAGACAGCACCCAGAGAGACCCCACAGCGATACAGAGATCCTCCCTGAATGGAGGGACAGAACCATGCAGAGGCCGACCTCTCAGGGATGGAGGAGACTCCAGAGACAGTTTGCTGGGCTTGGAGAGAGGTGACAGGAAGATAGAGCTAGGTCGCTTCTGGTGCAGTTGCCTGCTGAGGAGACCGAAGTGTGTTCCAGAGCCTGTGACCAGCTGAGTCTGGGTAAAGACAAGCCCAGCTTGGCTCTATGCTAGGAGCTTCTGGCTGAGGGACCTGGGGCCAGAGCTGGGTGTCAGGCTGTATCACAATGTCTGTAAAATTGGGAAGATGGACCATGACCAGTGGGACCGGAGTCATTGGGCCCATGCCCCCTGGAGGGACTGTAACGGAGGGGACACTAGCAAGCCAGGCAGTGCAGGGAGCTGGGCTGGACGCAACGCAGCCACGTGGACAGAGCAGTGCACAGGATTTAATAAGGTTCCATTTGTTCAGCTTACCCCGCCTCCAGCGTCACTCCTGGCTGATGCGCGGAATACAGGAGGAGAGGGACAGAGTGCTGGGGGAGAGCTTTGCCGTGGGGGTGCCCACACCCAGGCTGGGCTCACCCAGGTGCTCAGACCCAGGTGCTGATCACCAGACTGACCTGTGGAGTGAAGACAGGGGTGACCTGCTTCTCTTCGTACATTCCCCTAGGAAAACCGAACACTCCCTTCTCTGGGCTGAGCCAGCGTATACTGAACATAGACACCATCGGCAGCTCCCATTCCACTGTAACCGGGGACACAGCTCCTCCCCTTGGGTTTTGGGGGAGCCCATAGCAAGGGGCAGGCTGAGCCCCCGGCTGCTGAGCCACGTCTGTTCACATGGCTTTTGACACGCGAAGACCGAATATCTCCCCACAACAGTGCCCCCTTCCCACACACACCACCCCCTCAGGGGAATGTGGCTGGGTCCAAGGAAGGCAGCTTGCCATAGGGAGCAGCCGATACTCATGGGCAGTGACTCAGTGATGCAGACAGACACACAACCACTTGGGGGCTGGGTTCCAGGCCACCGCAACATGGGTCAGCCGGTGTGTCATTCCTGAGTCAGGGTGAATGTAACGCTAGTCTCCAGGCATGAATCAGTGTTTAACTCTTCCCATGTGAAGGCAGTGTGAGTGCCATGGCAAATTGCTGCTGGACTCTCGTGTTGGGCCTGTCTGATCCCATTTCCACAGAACAGACCCTCAGTGCTGCTCCCCTGAAGTCGGTGGGGTCTAGATAAAGGCATGCTGCCCGCTAGCATCTGCTATCACACTTTGCAGCTGACCCCCTCAAGCCTCCAGGTGCCTCTGTCATCAGGGGCACTGTGACCGCACTTCTCCCTGTTTGTGCAGGACTCGGCACAGGGCTGGGCCCAGTCCAGCGCAGCCAATTGCATGTTCAGAGCCTGTGTTATTTTTTCAGCAACATGCAGGCAGAGATCTAGCAAGCTGGGCATGTCTGCAAGCCCTTCTGCACAGCATCCAAATGCTCAGATCTCGGCAGAGTTTGTCAAGCCAGCTGAATGGGCCTGTCAGCACAACAGAAATGTTTGCAAGCAATGTCCCCTTTTGCTGAAAACCCTCAGAAATTCAAAGGGAAATGCTGATGAAAAGGAGTGGGAATTCATTTTTGTCTAAACTTTTCCTGGGGAAAATCCTCGTTTCCCAGCCAGCTCCAGTGCTGAACTACTCTAGTGTGAAATCAGGTTTTTTGTAGACCGAGCAAATTCCACTCTGCATCCATTAAAGAACATGAAATACCCTGAACGCTCTGACGCCTGCCCGAGATCTGGCTGAGCTCCCCATGACACGCTGAGTCTGAGTGCTCCGATGGGGGGGCAGACCCAGGGTCAGGTGCGGGGGGCCTGGGGAGAGAGTGCCAGGCTCATGTTGCTGCTAATCACTTGCCTCTCTGTGGCTCGTAGATCGCACCAGCAGAGGGTCCAGATGCCAGCGAGAGGATGGTCATCATCACCGGGCCCCCGGAAGCCCAGTTTAAGGTCAGTGGGAAGCGGGTAGGGCGGAGCGAAGCAGGGGTTTTGGGACACTGTACAGATTCGAAGCCCCCTGATGCTCAGCCCTGGAGAAGCCAGAGCAAACACATGCTTTAAAGAGTAGCTCTGAGGACTCCAGGTTAGCAGGGAGGGGAGAGAGCAGACTGACGGGCCTGATCCTGTGCAAAGGGATAGCATCTCCTCCCCCTTGCCAGTGGGAGGGCCGTGCTGTTTGGGGGCTCTGCTGCAGCGCGTCCTCACACCTATCCAAGAGGCTGTTTGTGCCCCAGAGGAGTGGGAGGAGGGGAGGGCTGGCAGGGTGCCACAGGCACAATGCCTTGCCTGGCTTTGCTAATGAGGCAGCCTGCTCTGTCCCGTCCATGCAGGCTCCATGCATGAAGAGAGCTAACTGCCCAGATGTGCTCCCGGCCTGGGGTGGAGGCCCCCTGCCTGCAGACGGCCACCCAGAAGAGGGGCTGCATGACCCTTTTACAGCCAGGAGAGGGCGCTGCTGCCCAGCAGGCAGCCAAAGCTCAGCATTATAGGGACAGATTGGGGTTCAGCCTGCAGTCTCGGGCTCTCCCTACAATTCCAGAGCAGCTGAGTGTCACTGCAAAAGCATCAACCCTCAGACAGTTAACCATGTTCATGGGTGTCATGTTGTCATTATGCTTCTGTGTCAACATCTCCTTGAAAGGAACAGGGGCAGAGCACACCCCAGAGCTGTATCCTCTGCACTCACAAGAGCTACAGACCTACTGGGCTAGTAACATTTGCATTTGGCACAAGGCAGTGGGGCTATCAGCAGGGGGCAACGCTGCCTCGATCCCCCGCTTCCACTCTGCACTTACTAGAAGGAGACTGCCAACAGTCCTGCCTCGGGATCCCAGTATCCTCCTCTGGCCTTCACGATGCCCTCTGGGCCCATGGTACAGAACTGGTCATGTAGGATTTCAGGAGCGCAGGGCTCCGGCGCGTGAAGTGCTGCCCAGACGGAGCCCCGGAGCGCGAGGTGCTGCACAGACAAGGCAGCCCCAGGGAGTGGTGGTGTTCCCATTGTGCAGGCAGGGAGCTGAGCTCCAGAAGGCGAAGGGCCAGATGTCCCAGCGTGCTCAGTACCCAGGATAGGGGCCTGATCCAGAGTCACTGGACACTAAGAGCATTTGAAAATCTGACCACTTCAGCAAGATGCTTAACTGGGAGCTGCTGCATGCGGGTCACCTCTGAACCCTGGCCTTGGCCCCCCAGGGGGGCTGAGGTAGCCAAGAACTCACCTTGCCTCCCAGTCCGGTGGTTTAGCCCATAGACCACTCTTCTCCCTCGCTGTGGCCCAGTCCAGTTCTCCCTTTCCTGCCCCATGTGCACAGAAATACAGAGCTTGAGCCTGGAATTCACCATGGGATCTTCTTCCTCTCCAGGCCCAGGGCCGGATATTTGGCAAACTGAAGGAAGAAAACTTCTTTAATCCCAAAGAAGAAGTGAAGCTTGAAGCCCACATCAAGGTGCCTTCCTCTGCAGCTGGACGCGTGATAGGCAAAGGTGGCAAAACGGTACGTCAGCCAGCAGCACGGCGGTCTGCCCCAGCCAGACCCAGGAGACGGGGGAGTCGTGGAGCTGAAATTCCTTTGGCTTTGTTTGCTAATTGTTCTGTAGTTCTTTTATAGCCGCCCAGCATGGAGAGAAAACCACATGGGACAGGATGCCCCTGCACACACACCCAGCAAAGCAGCTGGGGTCACTTCAGGGCCTTCAGTAATACAAACAGCTCTGATCCCGCAGCAGACATGGCCCGCGGTCCTGTGCTATTGGGTCTTTCCCAGTGAACTGCACCAGCAGCCTGGCAGGAGAGTCTCTGCTGGGTTGGATTGGCATCACCCCCTCTGGCGCCAGTCCTGCTGATGCCTGAGCCAAAACTGTGTCTCACTGAGTCCTTCCCTGTACTTATTGGCCAGCTGGAGGCACTGCAGAGCCATTAGCTACCCATCCTTCAGCCACTTTTGGGGATGGCCTGATTCCTTAGGGGGAGGGTATTGGAATTGCTGGGCGCTGGGCACTGGTACAACTTGGTAAGCAGAGCTGAGCTCATACCGCTGCTGATCTGAGAAGCCTAGCAAGGCACAAAGGCGTGTGGGAAGAGTGGAGAGATCCCTCCAGTCGGCTGGTTGGACTCTGCCTATGGGTAACAGTCTAGAGTCCAGTCTCCAGTGAACAAAGCCCCGGTAAACATGCTTTGCGTAGAGGTGCTAAGGAGGGAGACAGAGAGCTTCCAGTCTGTCCGCATGGTGCAGCCCGTCCAGGATCCATAGAGTGCTGGATCCATTGACCACAGCCCTAGCCCATCTCTTCCACACCCCGAGTAGCCCGCTGGAGCAGACACACAGGAGGAGCAGAACACCCCTGCTGGCTGTCCTGCTGCTGGCTGGGCTTTGAGGAAAACCCAGCATTGGCTTGGGGGTAGGTGCAGTAGCTGGAGTGGTTAACAATGCACACAGACTGTTGTTAAAACTTCTCTTGCTACAGGTGAATGAACTGCAGAACTTAACCAGTGCAGAAGTCATTGTCCCCCGTGACCAAACTCCTGATGAGAATGAGGAAGTTGTCGTTAAAATCATTGGGCATTTCTTTGCCAGTCAGGTATAGGGCATGAATATTTTTCAATTTCCAAAGTATTTTGTGGCAGAAGGGAAATCTGTTCGCCCCTTCACATCAGGGACAAAATCTGTATTATCTATACAAATCCTGCCTTCTTGGTTCTGATACAAGGGTGTGAGGCCTGGTTTCCCATAAGTACAAAACCATTTCAGTACGTGCATTTGGGTATGTTGTCCCTAGATTTAAAGTGTACGTACCACACATCAGAGTCACTTGATTTCCTATATGTGTAACCAGCTCTATTCATGTAATACTGAAGCAGTTCATTTGTAAATGATTGTTACCATTCTAATATTGTTAACTTTCCCACATTGCAAACATCAGCTCTCACCCTGTTCCCATTGGAGTCAATAGGAACTTGGGCACTGATGTCAAGGCAAACTGGATCAGTCCCACTGTGGATATCAGTGTACACACATTTCACAACCTAACCCATGAGCAAAGAGGTCAGAGTTGTAATCACCTGAACCTTTCTGTTGCCTGACTGTTAGTTTGCTTAAATTTGCCTCAGTCACATTGCATCTGGGTATGATTTTGCATTTAATTTCCTTCCTCCCTCTCCGCCCCCTCCTCCCCCCCCAAAAGAAGTCTACCCCTCACACCATCCCCAGGTGACGGCTGGGGTCTTACAGGTCCAACCACTGACTGGAGCCATTCTGTCAATGGTAGTTTGATACAGATCTGTGTCTGTATCTGTCTACCTGGAGAGCTCAGGGCTAGGGGGTGGTTATTTCCCTGATCCTTCTAGAACAGGGGTTCTCAAACTGGGGGTCAGGACCCCTCATGGGGTCATGAGGTTATTATAGGGGGGGTTGTGAGCTGTCAGCCTCCACCCCCAAACCCCACTTGGCCTCCAGCATTTATAATGGTGTTAAATATATAAACAAGTGTTTTTAATTTATAAGGGGGGTTGCACTCAGAGGCTTGCTATGTGAAAGGGGTCACCAGTACAATAGTTTGAGAACCACTGTTCTAGAATGTTCCAGCCCCATGGTTGGCGAGAGCCTGTTCTGTAGCACAACAGTGAGTGTGCCCAAGCTGACAAGGGTGGAACGTGCTGGTATATGATTTTGTTGGTTATAAACTATGGACTAAGACCGAGATTTTCAAACATAAGGGGCCTGATGAGCGCCCACAAGTGCCTGCCGCTGCCCAGTTTGTGGCCTCTTTGTGCTGCAAGAGCAAAGGGGGAGAGAACCTGCCTGGTCATCGCCACAGGCAGCATCCAGCCTGTATTGACTGTCTCTAGGCTAATGGCAGCCATTAGAGTCTTCCCTAAAGGCTAAATAGAGCATCTCCTTAGTCCTGCTCACCTGGCCACACATCACAGGATAACCCAGGATAGAAGAGGGGGGGTATTTATTACACAGGGTTTTCAGAACTCCTTGCAGTGGTAACTTAACTGCTTCTCTCTAGGTGGTGTCAGGAATAAATCAGTGCGGATACAGCTTCTCCATCTGATAAATGATTGGTACAAACAAGAGAGCTTTTACCTAAAACTACTTTTTATTAGCTCTTAAGCACACATACATACACACGTATACTGTAGTGTAGCAGCAGGGTTAGCGCATCCCAAACATCTATATTTACCCAAAGTCTGGAATGGTTTTCAGGAATCAGCTACCAGCCTTTCAGGTGCCCTCCTTCCACCCAGCTGCTGGGGAATTTAGGTGCCAGCTCCTTGCCCAAAGGAAAGGTTCCTCAGGCTGCTTCAAAATGTATCCTTTTGCTTAAACTTTTATAGCTAACTTAAACAAAGCACATAACCCATAGTGACTCCTGGTAGGTCACCATAGTAACCCCTAATTTCAGCAAACTATTCATTATTTCTCATCATCAAAACATTTCTAGTATTTCCAGTCATAACAACAATAAAACATGTGTGTCAGGGGCACCTAACCAAGGTCAATTCTCCAAACATGCTTCCCGTTCTCATGGTGCATTGACTCTCTGCCCTTTCCTCCCATTCTGATTAGCAAACCACAAACAGGCAGCTGCACGGCCTTGCCCTTCAGCGCTAAGATTAGTCCTAGCTCTGTGGCATTTGGTTTTCAGATAGTGGTGGCTGGACACACCAGATGGCTGACTGCAGTACTGTCAAGTTCTGGGGTTACCCACAGGAATTTCAAATTATGGGGTCATAGGGAGTCAGGTTTTAGCAGCTGTGCAGTGGCTGACGCGCCAGGCCCAGTAGAACCATGCTCTGCTGTAGGCGAGGCCATGCCAGGCTTTATCACTGCAAGAGCCATGACATACAGGGCATGGGTAGGCAGTGTGAGGGGCAGGCACCACCGTCACAGTGTGGAAGTGACGGCATGACCAGCACACAAGGCTTTGCTTCGTACAGCTGAGCCAGGGCACTGAGGAATGGAAATTCAGCCCCAGCCAGCCCAGCACTGAGCACAATTGAAAACCCCACGCCCTGGGCAGCATTGCAGGCCAAGGCTGTTTGCAAACTCGCTGTGTGTGCCCCAACACAACCCCAGGCCTGACTCTCTCTGCACCAGGTGGGGGCGGTGCACTGGGCCACTGGGTCCCACCCTGCCTGGCCCATCTCTGCAGCTGTTTCTCTCTCTCTCTCGCTTTGCCTGCAGACTGCACAGCGCAAGATCAGGGAAATCGTACAGCAGGTGAAGCAGCAGGAGCAGAAACATGTTCAGGGAGCTCCTTCCCTACAGCGCAGCAAGTGAGGCTCCGACACACCAGCCAGCAACAACCGATGAATGTAGCCCTTCCAACACCTGCCAGAGCGCCAGATCGGGGAGCCAACCAAAGACCCTCCTGAGGCATAAACGTCTGCCCACGGCTGGGCTGTGCAGAGAACTCACAGTGGGGAGGGGGAGGGTTCCAACCCACTCACACTGACGATGCCACACAGCAGGGGCTCTGCAGACTCTTCCAGGCCACAGCCTCCATGTTCCTCTATTTACTAGCACGACGCTATCCCTTTAGTTGGACTAACATAGGCGGAGATGGGGCAAACAACCCACTGACAGCTCTTTAGGACCCACTCTTTGTGCACGTGTGCACATACTAGATGAGAAGATTTTTACAGTGCATGGGCTGCAGTGCATGAGGTGGCACTCGCAGCATTAATATATTTTAGAATTAATATATCTGTAACGAAACTAACCGATTTTTCTTTTTTGAAAAAAAAAAGTAATTTTTTTATTTTTTACTTGTTTTTGGGGCTTTTTGTTTTACGAAAAAGCAGGCTTTTTTTAGACCTCTAAGGAAAGAAATGAGTCCACTTGGATATCTAATATACAATAGACTGAAGATACTGCCAGCAGCAAAATTAAAAGAGGGTAAAAAGTGGCAATTTCCGTAAAGGCTTTAGGAAGAGCAGCGTTTGGATTGTCTGTCTGTGCCAACACAAGGGATACCGTCTCTTAGAAGAGGAATCTCTCTATATATCTCTGTCCAGCTCACATACCTGTTTCTCTTTGCTTCACAGATTCCACACTGGTTTTTGCATCCTGTCCTATTCCCTCCCTCTCACTTTCTCTCTCTCTCTCTCTCCACCACCACATCAGCTGTGCTCTAAGTAACACACCACCGAAAACAAACACAAGAAACACCCAGCCACAACTTCCACTTTGATTATCACCCAACCCAGCCACCATGGTACTTGTACTAGCATTTTTGCAAAAAAAGAAAGAAAGAAAAACAAGAAACCTCAGCGCCCCCAGCCACGCAGAAGCTTCA
Organism: Chrysemys picta bellii; assembly: GCF_011386835.1. Lineage (NCBI taxonomy): Eukaryota > Metazoa > Chordata > Testudines > Emydidae > Chrysemys > Chrysemys picta. The sequence continues at coordinate 50,000,522 of NC_088799.1, read as the reverse complement.
GCCCCTGTGGGGGGAGGACACTGCATCAGGATGGGGGAAGGGGCTTTTCTTTCTTTCTTTTTATTTTTTAAATGGGGGGAGGGGAGACACAAATAACTTACAAGATGTTGTTGGCCCAGGGCATGGAAATTGCAATTTTTTTTTCTTTTTAAAGAAGAGGAAAAAAAAAAAAAACTACCTCAGGTGTTTTCGTACCTCAGCACCTTGCCCTCGTGTTTCCCTTTTAGAGATTTTGTATGCCTTGTAAAACTGATAGTTGGAGCATTTTTTTATTTTTTTAATAAAAATGAGTTGGAAAAAAATCTAGACCAAGTCAGCTGCCCAGCGGGAGAAGGTGCCGTCCCGCGTGTGCAACGACAGCTCTGTATTATCTTTCTGCTAGCTGAGAGCCGATGGCCTTTCCTTTGGAGAAACCTTGAAAATGTTCTTAGAAACAAACTGACAAAAAGACAACCCGAGAGAGAAAGGATTGAAGTAGAACTCCTGAGTTTTGATAGGGCACACGCCATTAGAGTTTTCTACGCTAAAGGATGACCATGTACTGGTTTACGTGAACATACCATTGTACCAACAGACTGCAATGCCAGTTTCCTCTACTGCAAACAGTGTTCTGTGAAAAAAAGAAATATATCCAGCTAACAAGAGCCTCATCTTGGTATTTATTTTCATTTAATGTCATGGAATTGACTAGGGCTGCAAGCTTGGCTGAAGGGTGGGTAGTGGGTGGGCTATAAAAGGCCCTAGTCGCGCCCTAGAGCCATGGCCAGACCACCATTGGGTCCACCAGGAGCGGTGTAAGGCAGTGAATAGCCCCAAAAGAGGGGACATGGCAACATTACTCAGAGGGGATATAAGAGTGGGAGAAATTGGTGGCTGCCCCAAAGCAATTAGACCATCAGGGAGTAAGGTAGGCTGCCTGCCTGCCCTGGCACCGTGCAGCTCCTGGCATGCCTGGCTCACAGGGGCAGCCACAGGGGCTCCATGTGCTGCCCCCGCCTGGAGCGCTGGCTCCTCAGCTCCCATTAGCCAGGAACTGCAGCCAATGGGCGCTGTAGGGGGAGCGCACAGAGCCCCCTGCTCCTGCCTAGGAGCCAGACATGCTGGCCGCTTCCTGGAGCTGCCAAAGGTAAGCACTGCCCAGCTGGAGCCTGCATCCGCTCCCCAGCCCACTCCAGCACCCAAACTCCATCCTGCACTCTGAACCCCCTCTTGCCCCCCAAGATCCCCAGCCCCACACCAGAGCCTGCACCTCCCACATCCTGCCCCAAACCACTCATCCCCAGCCCTGAGCTTCCTCCCGCACCCCCAAACCATCATCCCTGGCCCCAGAGCTCACACCCCCTAGCCAGAGTCCACACCCAATCCCCTGCTCCAGCTCTTAATCCCCTCCTGCACTTTGAACCCCTTGGCCCCAGCCCTGAGTCCCCTCCTGTAGTTCAAACCCCTCATCCCCACCCCAGAGCCCCCTCTGCACCCTGAACCCCTCATTTGTCTTCAACTGCTTGCTCATGTCACTTCCATTCTAGGTGTGTGCACACCCACGTGCAGTTGGAGATTTTTGCCTTAGCAGTAGCTGTGGGGTCAGCAGGGGCACCCGCTGATAGGCCATGCAGCAGTATATTAGGCACCACCAGCCATACATCTGTGACAGTTAGTCAGCGCTCTTTGTCTTGCATCCCAAAAGCATTAGCAGTTCTTAACAGCCAATTGTTATTCCCTTTGTATATAGTTTTTAGGTACTTAGTGAGCCAATTTAATTGTAAGTTTAGTGGTAAGAGTCCCAGCTGGGGCTTCGCCCTGGAGCAGGGCATCAAGGCCTGTTCCTCATGCAACAGGCCCACCACAGCAGCTGTTTGAAGAGCTTGGGGGAATCCCATATAAAAGGACAAGTGCAGATTTAAAAAAAATTTCATCCCAAAAGGAGAGGGACATGTGCTTGAAAGCCCTCCTGATCGACACCGTGCACAGCGCAACCTCCAAGCCCTCCCACCAGAACTCCTCTCCTAGCACCTCGGCATCAGTGCCCTGCCAGCACCGGCATCCTGCCAGCACTGTTTCCCCTCACCTGTGCCCAAGAAGCAACCAAAGGAAAGGGTTCCCTGGCTCCACCCAAGGAGGGGAAGGGGGGTGCTAGGCAAAGGACCTGGTTCAGGCCACATGCCTGCCCCAGAGATATAGGGAAATACTGCTACAGACAGACCCCCCTGGTCCAGCCAGGGATCCTCCTCCAACTCCTGGGAGTGGTGGAGGATTCTAGCTCCGATGGGGATCTTCATCACCCCAGACTGTCCAAGCAGCCAAAAACCTGGTAGGCCTGCCAGCACCGCAAATGCCATGCCAGACACAAGCCTAGGACACTGGCCCTGCAACCTCGGTCGCTGGCTAGAAGGTCCAGGTCCCTGGCACTCGCTCTCCTTCCCCCAGGCACAGATTGCTGGAATCGAGGCACTGGTCCTCACGCTCCTGGTACCAGCCAGCCTCCCACCTAAGATCACCTTAGCACAGATCCCTATCACCCAGACAGTCTCCTAGGCACCGCTGCCTGATGATACAGGATCACCCAACATCCCAGCACCACTGTCTGCTGCCCCGGTACTGCACGAGGGACAGACAGTAATCACTGACCTGTAGACACCTGTCTCTGCCAAGGCTTAGTTCTGTGCACCCCAGTTCCATTTCCCCCATCCCAGGGTCCCCCATTCTCCCTCTATGCCCAGCCCAGTCTAAACCCTCTCCTCCCCCCCCCCCATGCAAGGGGACTCTGTGTGCCCCCCATCCCTCTCCCCTGCCCCCTCATTCCAGGGTGCCCCCCATCTCCCCTCCCTCACTTTGTTCATTTCTGTCCTCCGCCCCTGCCATTCTCTTCTTTCAGGCGCCTGCTGGTGTTCTGGTCCCTGAAGCTGCACCCATTCCCAGACAGTTTGGAAGCGAGCTGCTGCAGCATTCAAAACTTCCTGCTGTTGAGCCAGACAGCAATGGCATCGAGGTGTGTGTCTGACCAAAACCAGGGCAGCCGAGACTCATTCACACAGCCTAGTGGCCTCAAGATATAAGCAACTCCTGGACAGCTGTGTCTGCCACCAGCCTGCATCCGCTGCACCTGTGCTAGCCCCCGGCCACCAGCGGGGAGGCAGTGCCCAAGCAGCTTGGGCTGTGACCTGCCCTCGAGCCTATGTCATAATGACAAGCAGTAAGAGTAAGGTTTTTGTCTGGGTGTTTTTTAGTAAAAGTCACATACATGTCATGGGCAATAAACAAAACGTCACAGAAGCCCCGCCCTGCCTACGACATACTTAAAATACCCGCAACAAACAGACTGAGGCCTGGCAGCTGCTGACCAGGGAACTGTACAGCCTGGAAGTACCCCAGTCAGAAGGGAGCAGAGAGGTGTATCTCCGCCCAGGAGAGGTGAGAGCCAAGGGAGCCAGAAACCTGAGTGGGTGCCCTTGCTGGACCACTGAGGGGCAATACATATACAGGTACCCTCCCTATGACAGATAATGCACTGCTCTTCCTTTCATTTTTTCTCTAGCGGAGGAGGAAATGGGCTCAGAAAAGAAGAGGGATGAGACACAAATAAACCAGCAGCCCAGGCTCCAATGTAGAGAAGAGCAACTCATGGCAAAGTTAAACTCTTCCACCAGCAGCAAGGCTCTCTTCCCCTCCCACAAAGCAGCCATCTCGGTTTCCAGAGATCCTGGGCCTTTCTTGGCCTGGTTTGAATCAAGGCTGACATTTCAGGTGGCAACAGCATGCAGCAGCTTTCCGGAGATTGAATGCAACTAAAAAAGAGCCACCGTAGCTTAACAACCATGTTAAAGAAGCAGTGAGAGATAAAAAGACTTCCTTTAAAAAGTGGAAGTCAAATCCTAGTGAGGCAAATAGAAAGGAGCATAAACACTGCCAAATTAAGTGCAAGAATGTAATAAGAAAAGCCAAAGAGGAGTTTGAAGAACGACTAGCCAAAAACTCCAAAGGTAATAACAAAATGTTTTTTAAGTACATCAGAAGAAGGAAGCCTGCTAAACAACCAGTGGGGCCCCTTGATGATCGAGATACAAAAGCAGCGCTTAAAGATGATCAAGTCATTGCAGAGAAACTAAATGGATTCTTTGCTTCAGTCTTCATGGCTGAGGATGTTAAGGAGATTCCCAAACCTGAGCCGGCTTTTGTAGGTGACAAATCTGAGGAACTGTCACAGATTGAAGTGTCATTAGAGACGGTTTTGGAATTAATTGATAAACTTAACGTTAACAAGTCACTGGGACCAGATGACATTCACCCAAGAGTTCTGAAAGAACTCAAATGTGAAGTTGCGGAACTATTAACTAAGGTTTGTAACCTGTCCTTTAAATCAGCTTCTGTACCCGATGACTGGAAGTTAGCTAATGTAACGCCAATATTTAAAAAGGGCTCTAGAGGTGATCCCAGCAATTACAGACCGGTAAGTCTAACGTCGGTACCAGGCAAATTAGTCGAAACAATAGTTAAGAATAAAATTGTCAGACACATAGAAAAACAAACTGTTGAGCAATAGTCAACATGGTTTCTGTAAAGGGAAATCGTGTTTTACTAATCTATTAGAGTTCTTTGAAGGGGTCAACAAACATGTGGACAAGGGGGATCCAGTGGACACAGTGTACTTAGATTTCCAGAAAGCCTTTGACAAGGTCCCTCACCAAAGGCTCTTACGTAAATTAAGCTGTCATGGGATAAAAGGGAAAGTCCTTTCATGGATTGAAAACTGGTTAAAAGACCAGGAACAAAGGGTAGGAATTAATGGTAAATTCTCAGAATGGAGAGGGGTAACTAGTGGTGTTCCCCAAGGGTCAGTCCTCGGACCAATCCTATTCAACTTATTCATAAATGATCTGGAGAAAAGGGTAAACAGTGAGGTGGCAAAGTTTGCAGAGGATACTAAACTGCTCAAGATAGTTAAGACCAAAGCAGACTGTGAAGAACTTCAAAAAGATCTCACAAAACTAAGTGATTGGGCAACAAAATGGCAAATGAAATGTAATGTGGATAAATGTAAAGTAATGCACATTGGAAAAAATAACCCCAACTATACATACAATATGATGGGGGCTAATTTAGCTACAACAAGTCAGAAAAAAGATCTTGGAGTCATCGTGGATAGTTCTCTGAAGATGTCCACCCAGTGTGCAGAGGCGGTCAAAAAAGCAAACAGGATGTTAGGAATCATTAAAAAGGGGATAGAGAATAAGACTGAGAATATATTATTGCCCTTATATAAATCGATGGTACATCTCGAATACTGCGTATAGATGTGGTCTCCTCATCTCAAAAAAGATCTACTGGCACTAGAAAAGGTTCAGAAAAGGGCAACTAAAATTATTAGGGGTTTGGAACGGGTCCCATATGAGGAGAGATTAAAGAGGCTAGGACTCTTCAGCTTGGAAAAGAGGAGACTAAGGGGGATACGATAGAGGTATATAAAATCATGAGTGATGTAGATAAAGTGGATAAGGCCCGGGGGGCTGCCCGAAGCCGGTAGCGCTCGGGCAGCCCGGCTCTTAAACAGAGCCAAAGAGTCGGGGAGGAGCAGAGCCGCCGCGGCTGGAGGCTCTGCTCCTCTTCGGTTCTGTTTAAGAGCCAGGCTGCCCGAGCGCTACCGGCTTCGGGCAGCCCCCCAGGCCTCCGGACCCTGCGCCGCCAGAGCCCGGGAGGGGAAGTGCCCGGCTGGGGGCGCAGGGTCCGGAGGCATAGGGGCTGCCCAAAGCCCGAGCACTACCGGCTTTACGGTTTGCCGGGCAGCCTCCAGACCCTGCGCCCCCAGCTGGGCGCTTCCCCTCCCGGGCTCCAGCTGCGCTGGGGAAGCGCCAGCAGGGGGCACAGGGTCTGGGGGCTGCCCGGCAAACCCTGAAGCCGGTAGCCCTGGGGCAGCCCTTTCCCCCTGGCTGGGAGTGGGAGGGAGGAGGGGCGGAGTTAGGACGGGGAAGGGGCGGGGCTAGGGGTGGGGAAATGGGCGGGGCCAGGGCCCGTGGAGGGTCCTCTTTTTTTATTTATTAGATATGGTAACTCTACCGTTAGGGAACAACAATTTTCAAGAAAAATCTCACAGCACCTACAGGTTTTAGAATATTACTGCTATGGGAAGCTTTACCTGAGTAATCATTGGACCACATGACCCCAAACTTGAACCCACGGCCCTGCTAGGGCTAGAGTTTTATCAGATATCACAGAAATCATGAAGTTGAATAAAGTCTGAAATCTTGGAAATGGCTGTAAAAAGACATTGGATTCATCCAAGTGGCGTTATGACTCCTTGCGGTAGGTCACAATGCCACACAGGTTTGGCCCATCTGCCCCACTGTAGATGGAGAGGGAGGCGCAGATGAGCCAAGGCTGAGAGGTGCTGTGACCCTGGGCAACAGTGCCCGAAATGGGGAGCCAGGCCCCATGGTGCAGGGCTCACTCTAATGCCCCCACTATATACTTGTGTATGCAGATGTCATGAAAACTACATTTGGTGACCTCTCCATAACTAATCATTTTTCCCCACACCCCTGCCCTGAAATATACTAAATATCCCTGTGCTAACATTGTGGCCTTGCTTATGAGGCATAGCAAGCTTCAGAACAATTGGAGTCTGCACTTGGCTTTTGAAATAGATCTTAAACCAGGCCCAGCTCCTCAAAAGTTATTTAGGCCCTACTTCCATTGAAATCAAAAGGAATTAGCTGCCCAAGTACCCTGAAAGCAAAGACAACACATGCAAAAGAAGCCCTGGCAAGACCCAGGCAAAGAGCAACAAACATGCACACCACATTCTTCAAAAAGCTGCCACGGGCAGGAGTAAACTCCCACTATGCAGGTGCTGCTCAGGTTGAATGGCCACAGCATGTTATGGTGTGGCAGTTGCTCGTCATTTTGCCTGCAAATACTGGCTTGCAAAGGAATCCCAATCATGCTGCACATGCGCGACTGTCTCCAGCTTGGCTCAAGCCCCACTGTAGATCCAACTTTTATGTGAAAAACTTTCAATATTGCTTCCTCAAAAGGGGTAGTGGGGGCTGGCTATTGATCTCAGCTAATCACTGTGAGCCTACTGGAGTGAAAGCCTTAAAGTGGAAACTGCACAAATGTAACTCTGCAGGGAAAAAATGTGAAGTGAGTTAGGTTTTATGTTCATATGCAGCACTAATCTGATGTGATCCCCTAGGTAGATCTCCCTCAGCACCCTTTGACATAATCAGAGAAATCAAAGCAGATTTTTTTTGCTACAGACAGGTGCAGATGAGTGGAAAGACCACCACCACCTCGCCACTAACATTTCAACACTGGTTGGTGTGTTCAAAATATTCATTTGGAAGACGTAAGAACTTGAATGGGTGAACAATTAAATATCAGGAGCTGTGTTCCCCTCCCACTAGACATCTGAGACCTCCCAGAGCAGCCCGGAAGATAAATTTCAAATTCTAAGGTAAAACAAAAAGAGAAAGCTTCCTGTGGATGCTATTTAATGGTGGCATTTCTTCAGCGTTTGAGTTGATTCTGTCCTGTACTACACTTAGTTTTGAAGATTATCATTTCAAAATCATAACCTGACTGTAGTGCAGGGGTGTCAAACTCATTGTGTATGTCCGGCCTGATTGGACACCTTGCCACTTGATGCAGGCCACACTCTACAAAGGCTATTTTGGTGTTAATTTCTCTGCTGGTAATTACTTACATTTATTTTAGATTTTAGTGACTACTGCTGCTCCCAGAAACCTGGCATCTCTTACCTTGAACCAGAGCATCAACTTTGGAGCAAATAACCATGTCGACCACCATTGTCCTAATAATGAAATTAAGGGCTTGTCTACACTGCCCCATGTGGACTATGTAGGGTATGGAATGCACCAGTGTGTTGTGCTCCAACTTCTCCAGGTGGGCCCTGCTAGCATGCACTCAATGTTCTTTAGTGCACACTGATGTAGTCCTGTTTCAAACAGGACTACATCAGTGCACACTAACAGTCTACAGGTGAGTTAGAGTGAAACACTTTGATGCACTCTACAAACCACACACCTGTAATGCCGACTGATGTCATGAAGACAAGCCAGAAGATTCATGTGAAGTCTGCAAGCTGGATGAAACTATATGGGCTAGATGCAGCTGGCAGACAGTATGTTTGACATCCCTCCTCTAGAGAGCAGGGTTCGCCTTCTCTCATGTTAAACTTAACTGAATAGAAATCACTGCCATGCAATGATCTTTTGTTTCCCTCCTCTAGTAACATCTGCCTATTATGGCGAGTGTCATCTCCACTTACATAAGCATTAACATAAGCTGCTTATGAAGATGGTCTTGTGGGTAAATTGTGGGATTGGGAGTTAGGAAACCAGGGTTCCTCCCAGTTTGAGAGTCTCACCTTAACTAATGACAGGTTTCAGAGTAGCAGCCGTGTTAGTCTGTATCCGCAAAAAGAAGAACAGGAATACTTGTGGCACCTTAGAGACTAATTTATTAGAGATATGCATCCGAAGAAGTGGGCTGTAGTCCACGAAAGCTTATGCTCTAATAAATTTGTTAGTCTCTAAGGTGCCACAAGTACTCCTGTTCTTTTTTCACCTTAACTAAACCTCTCTGGGCCATGTGCACACGAGGGACAATGTGGGCTGCTGTGAGGGGTGCTTAGTGACTGGAAACCTAGCCAAAGAGCAAAATTAAGGCCATGTGGAAATGTACAGCATGCAAATATCCTCTTCTAGTATCCAAGCACAGTGACGTGTCCATGATCCCACAAGCAGGCTGTGACAGAGTGAGGAACTGAACCCAGTCTCAGGTTAACACCCCAACCACTGGGCCATTCTTCCTCTCATCCTGTATATCCCCCTCCCCACCTATAACATTCAACCCCATCGGCTGAATAATTTAAATTCCCCTACTACCTGCTGATGCAGGGTATTCAGCCTCCTCAATTCTTATATTCATCTTAAACTCTTCCAGACCTCCTAACGGAACATCACATTCATGTTAAATTTCAGAGTAGCAGCCGTGTTAGTCTGTATCCGCAAAAAGAACAGGAGTACTTGTGGCACCTTAGAGACTAACAAATTATGCAAGGCACTGAATTTAGCCGTATGGAGTGGAAATCCATCAACTTCATTAAAAAATTTGTTAGTCTCTAAGGTGCCACAAGTACTCCTGTTCTTTATTCATGTTAAAGTGAACTGGAAACTAACTTTCCTATGCAAAAATATTTTGAAAAGGTAACTGCAAATTTACTCTGGTTCTCTTCCTGCAGATTTTAGTCCAGAAAAGACCCCTTCCATAAGTTACAGCACACTTTCATTTTAATAAAGAAAAATAAATATTCATTTTCACATGGGACAGTCTCTTGAAACAAATACTGAACCCCAGCTACAGGGGCTTCACTATGGATTTGTTACAAATCAAAACATAAATGCCTTGCTCCTAGGGTCTTTACAAATCCAGTTTTAGGAATCAAGTGGAGTCTTCTATCGTCCAGAAGCAGAGCAAACCTCTTCTTGAGCCAGTAGCTAAACACGTTGTCCCTGTGAAGGTGATTTCAGACAGACAGTGACAGTTCTACAGTTGCACAGGATACCTCTGTGCGCCAGCCAGAGTTTGCACCACAGTTCCAATGGCTGCAGTGAAGCACTAGAAGTTGCCAGTCTTCAGCGACATGAACTGATGCAGTTTGTTTGGGATCTGTTCTTAACCACCCACTCCAGTCCCTTAGGAGTCACAACTCAGAGGCTGCAGAGATCTCTTTGCTTTGCGGTTAGGATGCATTAGCATATTCCAAACAAATGTAATTCTCTGGAGCAGACAAAACCACTGCTTTACAGCCTACTCTGAAGAGAGGAAGCTGTTAGCCCAGGTGCCTTTTGAAATAAGGCATTCAAACAAATTAGTTTAGCTAAGAACTAATTGTCACTATATGGTGGATCATAGAATCACTGTGTGAGTATCTCTCAGACTGGGGTCACAGCAGCTGTTGATGAAGTATCTCCCATACCATCTTTTTGCGGAAGTGAGGCATGTGGTGCTAAAAGTAAAAAAAAAAAAAGAAAGACTATTAAACACTAAACCAGAGTAAAAGGGGTCAGAATAAGCGTATTTGTCCACATTCTGTAGGCACTGACTATAACAGTCAGTGTTCAACATTTGCCACAGTTCCCATGCAATGGTATTTGATACCACAACTTTGCCCTACACTAAGGGACAGAAAATGCAATGCTCTGGCAAATGCTGACTTTAATGAAAAACATGAATGTCATGACTGAGAATTTGCACGTCCTTTAAGAAAAGCCCAGTGCAGCTGAAAACAGCCAGTATTTTAACTTGTGAAAAAGCTATTTGGAAAGGAGCCTCGAAGATGCCATAACTAAGGTCAAGGCTACTACTACAAACAGCTCCAGCCCCCCGCACCGGAGGACTAAGACATGATGCTTGGCAAATGGACATAAGCAAAGGCAGGGAATGCAGTTCACAGGGCTGGGAGGGCTCACTTGTCAGTACTAGCACCTGGAGGCCCTAGCCAAGACCAGGACCCATGGGGGTAGGTGTTGTGTAACTAGCAAGAGATGAGCTTACAATTTAACTAGAGGAGTCAGGTGACAGGGAAAACATACCCAGAGATTGGAGGCACCACAGGTCAGTTTAAAGAACAGGAGTACTTGTGGCACCTTAGATACCAACAAATTTATTTGAGCATAAGCTTTTGAGGGCTAAAACTCACTTCATCGGATGAATGCAGTGGAAAATACAGTAGGAAGACACACACACACACACACACAGAAACAATGGGTGTTACCATACACACTATAATGAGAGTGATCTGTTAAGGTGAGCTATTACCAGCAGGAGAGAAAAAAAATTTGTAGAGCTTTCCTCACCTGAGTGAAAGTGATAGGTTTGTCTCTGGAGATATAGTCTGCATATTTACAGGTAAACATCCCGCAGTCACTTCCGTTCAGCTGCTGTGGAATTTCCTACGAGTGAGCAGTGGGAGCAAGTTGCATGTTAGTCCTTTCACCTTGCTTTAAGTGTACCTTTCTTACAAGATATGCAATGCATTATCTTCAGTACTGTGTATCAGCAGCATTTTAATGAGCCGCTTGTGTCCTCCAATCCAGGAAATAAGCTTTAACACCTCCTCACAAATCACATAACTACAGCTGCACCATGTTCCATTTGCTGGTAAGGAACATCCCGGTCCTTCACCTGTGAAATCTTTAGAATGCACACTTTCCCGGCCCAGGATGTCCTTACGTAAGTGTGTACTATGGGCCCCAGGCCCCAGTGGGGCTTTGAACTCTACTAACATTGCTTACTAGAAAGAATACAAAAACAACAAGGAGTCTGGTGGCACCTTAAAGACTAACAGATTTATTTGGGCATAAGCTTTCGTGAGTAAAAACCTCACTTCTTCGGAGGAGTGAGGTTTTTACTCACGAAAGCTTATGCCCAAATAAATCTGTTAGTCTTTAAGGTGCCACTAGACTCCTTGTTGTTTTTGTAGATACAGACTAACACGGCTACCCCCTGATACTAGAAAGAATACAGATTCCCCCACTCCTGAATTAGTGCTTCCTGCAAGTGACTGAGGGAATTCCCATTCTGTACAATGAGAGCTACTAAAGGACAAGTTTTGCCTTTGATGATGCACGAACAGCTCTCATTGGTTGTAGTGGAAGTTGCATGTGGGGAGAATTTAGCTCTGACCTTTAATTCCCTCCCAACAAGGTATTGGCTACAAATCAGAACGGTCAATGTCAGCTTGTTCTCCAGTTACCCAGAGCAAGACAACTCCAACTATCCAGGGGAAGGACTAATGCGTGGGATCTATTATATGAATTACTACTGCCTGAGCACAAAGCAACAGGAGCTATTCACCTGCAGCTGGAGTTCACAGCTCCACAGGCATCCTAAGAGTTCCTCTGAACTGAATGTGCCAAAGCCCCTAGAAAGCTTTGAGAACTGGGAAAGAGCAATTCCAGCTCACAACAGGGCATGTTCTATGTGAGGCTATGCCCCTCTCCCCTCCAGCACCTTTGATTTTTTTTTCCCTTCCTCCAAACCCAATCTAGATGGTGACAAAATGAGGGGTGGAGGATCTCTACAGACAAAGCTATTTGGAGAACACAACAGAACAGACATTTATTTTAGAAGATTCTAGGTCAAGCATGGACAACAGCAGTAATTTGAAACCATCTTTGCAGAAGGAAGACGAGTCTTTCAAATAGCACAAAAAGCTAACTACCATAAAAAAATTTTTTTTAAATTTGCACTACTACCCCAATACCGTAATATCGTCAAAAGCTCAAAGCCAGATTCACAGCTGCAGTCCAAGAAATACAGTGAGCACATGTACAAAAGATCAACTACTGTATATAGTTCCTGTACAGGAACTGTTGACATCTTTCATGCATCAGCATGCGCCTTAAAAGAATGAAGGTAAAGGCCATGTCTACACTTACAAGCTTATAGCGGCACAGCTGTACTGATACAGCTGTGCTGCGGTCAGAGCGCTCATGTAGCCGCATTATGCCGATGGAAGAGAGCTCTCCCGTCGACATAATAAAACCAGCTCAACGCAAGGCGGTAGCTATGTCAGCAGGAGAGCGTCTCCCGCCGACAGTGCTGTGCACACCAGAGCTTATGCCAGCAAAGCTTATGTCACTCCGGGGAGGGTTCTTCTCCCCCCCTCCCCCCCCCCCCACACACACAGTTAAGCGATAAAAGTTTTGCTGACACAAGTGCTAATCTCAACATGGCCTTCTCCCTACTAAGAAATAATGGAGTTTGAGATATTTTTCTTGGACACAGCACTAGCTTAGTGGACCAAAGGAAGAAAGCTGGATGGATGTTCCAAGGACTCCAGTCCACTCCAGATTGCTAGCATATTTTTCATGTCTAAACTGAGTCAGGAAAGAAGCAGTGACAGGCCAATCAAGTAAATAAAAGACACTGCTAAAGAGTCCATCAAAACATTGATTCCGGTGTCCAGTTTGGATTGCTGTATTATGGGCATTAGAAAAAGCCCACAAACAGCCATTCAAAACTTATAATTGTTTCTCCTGAAGGCATTTGTGGTGTTGGGCTACAGTACATGGATCAGACTCAAATACTGTTCACATACATGTGATTTCATGCTGTAAAGTGTCCACTCTGAAGGATCAATATCTAGGTTCCTCTTGGTTTTGCTTTCTTCCTGCAGATATTGGCTGTTCAACGAAACAAAACAAAAAGAGGTATCAGACTTTTCTAATCAAAGGTCTTCATATTTTAGGCCAATCGTCTGTAAAGTTGCCTGACAAGGTCTTCACTAATTATGCACCAAAGACCTGAAGTACTAGGAAGGAGGATTATAGGATATAATCATACCATGCTGAAGGTAAACCCACATGTGCCTAGGAACTATTCACATTACTTAAGAGATTTTAGATCAGAAGTTAGAGACTTCACAGGTAATGCTGAAGCCATGTTATATTGGACTCGGTCTCAGATGGGGCACTACCAGAAAAAGTGAGGCACATGAGATACTGGTAGTGATTCACAAGGTCACACAGACCCTTTCCTCAGAAGTCAATTTCCAACAGAGGTGGGCAGTACAGGGTGATTTTATGTAACATGAAATGTGAGTACTGGTGCAACAGAAGAGTCAGTGCCAAACAAACTACAGCATTCACTCAACATACTGAAAGGATTATTATTTACATAAAAATTAACTCCAATGTCTCTAATAGAGCATACAAGAGGATTATGTGTGCAATACAATTTGGTGGGTTACTTAAGAGCTGCAAAAAATGGCAGAAGAGCTAGAAAGTAGAGGGATCTCTCACTGGTAATAGAGGATGTCAATATCCCCTAGGAAGGAGTTCTGGTCCTATGAAGAGTGTTGAGGTTAATATTCTGAAAGAGGAATGGATTGTGTCTTTCTATTGGCATCAGAGCTGTAACAGGTCACTCAATGATGGTTCGTTCATAAGACATACTCAAATGTCCCCAGGAGGACAGAATATAATTAGCAGCTGGATGATGTTACAATTTGCACATTACTGGCAGTGACTAGTCCAGGAAGAGATTCTTGTCCCTTAAGGGTAAGTCTTGTGCTACGTAAAGCACATTATCCAGAGAGTGATTGTGGAAAAATCCTTCCTGTATGTGTGAAACGCAATGATAGATTCACTAAAGCATCTACTTACAGCAAAATCTCACAGATACTGTGGCCTCTTTGTCCCATCGAGTCAAAGTATTTGATAGTCTTTCTTCTGACATCTATTACCTGTTATTGAAAGACAGACATTGGTGCAACAGACGTAGCCAAAGACTCCCTGCTGCCTACGGAGCAAGACCTAAAGCCTTTTCTAGGTTTTCCTTTCCCTTCCAATTCCAAGGATGGGCCAATTTGACTCACCACTAATCCCCAATGTACCCTCAGGTGAATGGGCACAAAGATGAGGTCTTGCTTGAAGAGATCCACACCTTTGGTCCATCTTTTTACTGCCTGGTAACCCCCAGAAATTAATTTGGGGTAGAAGAAAGTACTGAAAGCATGAAGCACTGGAAATCCCTGCTGCTTATTTCTCTCCACCAGAAGATTCATGTAGAAATTGATTACCTATATAATAGAGAGAGTAGAGTTCAGAGAATGAAGGGGAGACACACTCATTTATCTGTTAAAGTTAAGCTTTATCTGCTGGACTCTTCAGAATTTGCAGTCTGAAAAGACCACACTGACGTCAACTCAAGTTCTAAGACTCCTGAACTAACTTCCTTCCTTTGAGTCCTGCATTTAAAACACTTGTTATTTCACCCATTCCCCAAAGTCAAATCTGATCCCAAGTTGCTGCTAACTCTTGAAAGCAGCATAATACAGGGAGAGAGATTTTCAGGAATATTGTTCCCTCTTAAAGGCCCAGCTTTCAGAACTCTATGGATATTCCTATAGGAACTGAGGTGTGGATCAGACCTGTCAGCAGCTAAATGTCAGAGAAAGTTGTGGGCACATTTTAATATATATGCATGCAGAACACAAACATTCCTATTGGATTAATTTTACCTCATCGTTGAGCCAGTGATGGTTCCTCAGTGTCTGGATATCCCCACGGGTGACCTTTAATTTAAAGGCGCTGCTCAAGATCTCATCCTCCTGGCCATGGCCTAATGCATTAGTGATTTCTCTTTCCATGTCCTGAAATGAGCAATTCCACAATGTGACTAGTGAGAAAGTCCTGAACTAGGGTGTATGTTGAGCAGGCCAACTGGTGCATCACACTAAGTATTTAAGGGAAATCCAGTAGAGGATTAAGCCTGCTAAAAGGAGGAAGAGCTTGACCATACAGTGACACTGGGAGGCCAAGGATACCAGTGTTCGTTTCAGAGCAGAGGATGGTTAGCTTTGGTAGCTTTTTCTGTTAAGTTTGTACATGAAGCCTAAGGTACTACACACAGATGCCTGCACTTCATGCTATTTACTTGGATGGTTACACTTTTAAGCTATTTTAAGTGGCGCTTCAGTCATTTTGATTTATCAGATTACCCCAGCTCAGAACCATGGATATGTTTACACTGGCTCTGGTTTGGAAGTTCAGTCATTTTCTTAAGGATTATAAGGGATAATGGGAGTTTAAGAGGCTTGAGAGAATTCAATAAACACTAAAACCAGTATTGCAAATGTTTCACAGTCAATCAGTGTAGTTCAGTCAGAATAAGAGATAGGTATCATGCAGAAATAGAAAAACACAAAACATGCACGTCAGCAGACAGAGCACAGCTGAAGAAAGGACAATAAAAAAAAAAAAGTAAAGTTTCAAAGAGAAAACCACCCGTCCCCCATGCAATATTGTGGCCCTTGTGATCCTCAGTCAGCCAGCTAACCATCACTCGGTTTAACTGGAATGGGGCTGATAGCAGAGCATTCTCGGCTCAAACTCATTTCTCACCTTTAGTTTACAAGAGAGAGTCTAGATTTGTGGTGTCCCAAAGGTCACCACGAGACTAACCTAATTCTCCCAGACATATCTGAATGGGAATGAAAGGGAACATTATAGTGGGCTGTATTGGAGGCCACGTTGACAGTCAGGAAGTCTGTATTTTGTATCTGATCATACACACTGTTAGAGCTGTCATGGATGCAAAGAGAAGTCTAAGTAATGTTTAGTTTCATTGCTGGTAGAAGATGGATTTTGATCTGTGGACCAAAAATAAATAAATTCTATTTTTGATTGAGCTGAACTAACAAACAAGGAAAATGCCCTTGTCTCTTCTATTGTAGCATCTACCAAGGTATGCACAGAAAGTAATCAGGCAGTTTATAAAGGAATGAGCAAAAGCATCCATTTGTTTTGTTAGCTCCCTGCAAATCAGATGTCAGTGGATTGGCAAGAATGGCCTGATTTGAAGTGATTAGAAGGTACGAATAGCAGACAAAATTTACTTTAGAAGAGGCACCTAGAATCCCTGATCCCTTTTAAACATGGTCAGTACATTAGCTAATATCAGGTGGGCACACAAAAAGAACCTGCAAAAAAGCCCAAATGATTCCATCCATTTTAGTTCATCTCTCCAAACCAGAAAGCCAAAAAAGGCATGGTACCTCCGTGAGCTCAGGAAGGCGCTCTGTACTCTTCTCTGGGCCTGGGCACTTCTGTTCTTTCACCACAAGTGCAGTTGGCCTTCTGGCTACAGCAGAGCTCCTACTGCCCAGACATAACCGAACTGACACCTCCTTTGACAGGTCAGCCTCCAGCCATCTCTGTTATACAAAAGGAAGCTCAATAGCATTTAAACAGGAAGTTATGATTTGTTGCAGTGCATAATGTGACAGTCTTATTCAAATATCAAATGAAAGCACTCAGCAAATACTCCTGACCGTCAGATTCCATACTTATCGAATTAAACACTCAGTCTAGCTCTCATTCGGAGTCAGGCGAGGTATTGCTAGGATTGAGCACACTTCCATTAAATGTGCCAATTTTCAAATGCTTTAGACCAGGGGTTCTCACACTTCATGGCACCACGACTCCCTTCTGACAACAAAAGTTACTATACGACCCCCGGAAGGGGGACCGAAGCCTGAGCCCACCTGATCCCTGCCACCTGGAGGGCGGGGGAGGGGAAAGGAGAAGGAGAAGCTGAAGCCCAAGGGCTTCAGCCCCAGGCAGGGGGCCTGCAATTTCAGCCCCACCGCCCAAGGCTGAAGCCCCAGATAGTGGGGCTCGGGCTTAGGTTTCGGCCCCAGGCGCCAGCGAAGTCTAAGCCAGCCCTGGCTACCCCATTAAACAGGGCTGCGACTCACTTTGGGGTCCTGACCTACAGATTGAGAACCACTGCTTTAGACTAAAATTAAGTATCAGGGGGTAGCCATGTTAGTCTGTATCTACAAAAACAACAAGGAGTCTGGTGGCACCTTAAAGGCTAACAGATTTATTTGGGCATAAGCTTTCGTGGGTAAAATCCTCACTTCTTCAGATGAAGAAGTTGTTAGGATTTAGTGTTAACCCACTGCAGTTAAGTGGGTGAGAGGAAAGTGTTTCAGGCCACTTTCAGACTCAGGAAGACAATCACAGAAATGTATGAGTGGAAGGGACCTCAATAGGTCATTCTAGTCCAGTCCCCTCCTCTGAAGCAGGATTAAGTATTCATCTGACAGGTGTTTGTCTAACCGGTTCTTAAAAACCTCCAATGATGGATATCACATTCTCCCTAGGTAAATTTGTTCTGGTGCTTAACTACCGTTACCTTAAAGTTTGGAAGTTTTTCCTAATGTCCAACAAATCTCTCTTGCTGCAATTTAAGACCATTACTTCTTGTCCTGTCCTCAATGGATACAGAGAACCATTTATCACCCTCCTCTTTATAACAACCTTCTACATAGTTGAAGAATATGTTTCTGTTATGTCTGCTCTTCTCCAGATTAAACAAACCAAATTTTTCCAATCTTCCCTTGTAGGTCATGTTTCCTAGACTTTAATCATTTTTGTTGCTCGCCTCTGGAGTTTCCACATTTCCCAAAGCGTGGTGCCAAAACTGGACACAGTACTCCGACTGAGGCCTTATCAGTGCTGAGTACAGCAGAATTACTTGTGTCTTGCTTACAACACTCCTGATAATATATTTCAGAATAATTGGGTGGTTTTTCACAAAAAAGACGGTTACTCACCGTTGTAACTGTTGTTCTTCGAGATGTGTTGCTCATATCCATTCCAATTAGGTGTGCGCGCGCCGCGTGCACGATCGTCGGAGAATTTTCTACCCTAGCAACACCGGCGGGTCGGCTGTGGAGCCCCCTAGAGTGGCGCCTTCATGGCGCTGAATATATACCCCAGCCGACCCGGCGCCCCCTCAGTTCCTTCTTGCCGGCTACTCCGACAGTGGGGAAGGGGGGCGGGTTTGGAATGGATATGAGCAACACATCTCGAAGAACAACAGTTACAACGGTGAGTAACCGTCTTTTCTTCTTCGAGTGCTTGCTCATATCCATTCCAATTAGGTGACTCCCAAGCCCAACTTAGGTGGTGGGGTCGGAGTGAGACATTGCTGTGTGCAGAACCGCTGATCCGAATGCAGCATCGTCCCTGGACTGCTGCACTAGTGCATAGTGAGCTGTAAATGTGTGGACTGATGACCAAACCGCAGCTCTACAAATGTCCTGGATCGGAACTTGCGCCAGGAAAGCCGTCGAGGAAGCTTGGGCCCTCGTGGAGTGAGCGGTGAGGTGCGGTGCTGAGACACCTGCCAGATCATAGCAAGTCCGGATGCAAGACGTAATCCAGGAGGATAGGCGTTGTGAGGAGACCGGTAAGCCTTTCATTCGGTCGGCCACTGCAACGAAGAGTTGCGTCGTCTTTCTAAAGTGCCTTGTGCGGTCAATATAGAAAGCCAGGGCCCTGCGTACGTCCAGAGAATGCAAACGTTGATCCTGGCGAGTAGCATGTGGTTTAGGATGAAAGACCGGGAGAAATATATCCTGGTTGATATGAAATGGAGAAACCACCTTAGGGAGAAAGGCAGGATGTGGACGAAGCTGCACTTTATCCTTATGGAAAACTGTGTAAGGGGGCTCGGATGTAAGCGCCCTGAGTTCAGAAACGCGCCTTGCTGAGGTGATGGCTACGAGGAAGGCTGTCTTCCAGGATAGGTACAGAAGTGAACAGGTGGCCAGTGGCTCGAATGGAGGACCTGTGAGCTTGGAGAGAACCAGGTTGAGGTCCCACGTCGGAACGGGCTGACGTTGTTGTGGGTACATCCGGTCTAAGCCCTTGAGGAATCTAACGACCATCGGGTTAGAGAATACCGAGGACGCGAGTTCTCCTGGGTGAAAGGCTGATATAGCGGCCAGGTGAACTCTAATTGAAGATATCGCCAACCCCTGCTGTTTTAGGGAGAGGAGATATTCCAATATGAGAGGAATAGGTGCCTGTAACGGGGACGTGGCTCGTTGTTCGCACCAACAGGAGAACCGCTTCCACTTGGCCAAGTACGTGGCTCGTGTTGAGGGCTTCCTACTGCTCAACAGAATCTGTTGGACCGAGAGTGAGCATTGTTGCTCTGCCTGGGTGAACCATGGAGCAGCCACGCCGTGAGGTGAAGAGATTGCAGGTCAGGGTGACGCAGCCGGCCGTGGTCCTGAGAGATGAGATCTGGACATAATGGAAGCGGGATCGGTGTCTGAACCGAGAGTTCCAACAGTGTGGTGTACCAATGTTGTCTCGGCCACGCTGGAGCGATCAGAATTACCTGTGCCTGGTCTCTGCGCAATTTGAGCAGTACCTTGTGGACCAGAGGAAACGGAGGGAAGGCATAAAACAGGTGGTCTTTCCAGGGAAGGAGAAACGCATCCGAGAGGGAGCCCGGAGCTTGACCTTGCAGGGAGCAGAACACGTGGCACTTTCTGTTGTCTCGAGATGCAAACAGGTCTATCTGGGGAAACCCCCACTTCTGGAAGACGGAATGTATGATGTCCGGACGGATAGACCACTCGTGCGTCTGAAAGGACCTGCTGAGTCGGTCCGCTAAAGTGTTCTGGACTCCAGGGAGGAACGATGCCGTGAGATGTATTGAGTGGGCGATGCAGAAGTCCCACAGGCGAATGGCCTCTTGGCATAGAATTGACGAACGTGCTCCTCCTTGCTTGTTGATGTAAAACATGGCCATGGTGTTGTCGATGAGAACTAACACACAGCGGCCACGTAGGAGATTGAGAAATGCCTGGCACGCCAGGCGCACCGCCATCAGTTCCCGAACATTGATGTGCAGAGCTAGCTGCGGTGCAGTCCACAGGCCTTGGGTATGGTGTTCGTTGAGATGGGCGCCCCAACCCAGAGATGAAGCGTCTGTGACCAGGTGCAGAGAGGGTTGTGGGGCATGAAATGGCATCCCCTCGCAAACCACATTGTGATCTAGCCACCAGGTGAGGGAGGTCAGGACCGAGTTCGGGACCGTGACCACCCTGTTCAGGCTGTCCCGATGTGGGCGGTATATCGATGACACCCAGGTCTGGAGTGGGCGAAGCCGAAGTCTGGCATGCCTGGTTACGTACGTGCAGGAAGCCATGTGACCCAGCAGGGTGAGGCACGACCTCACCGTGGTAGTTGGGAAGGCCCTGAGCCCTTGAATAAGGCTAGTGATGGTACAAAAGCGGTTGTCTGGCAGGATGGCTTGTGCACGTCTGGAGTCTAGGACTGCGCCGATGAATTCTATTCTCTGGGTAGGTTCTAAAGTGGATTTGTCCTTGTTGAGTAGGATGCCCAACTCGTTGAATGTGTGCACTATTATGTGAACGTGAGCTCGAACTTGCTCTTTGGTGCGACCGCGTACCAGCCAGTCGTCTAGGTACGGGAACACCTGTATCCCTTGCCGACGAAGGTATGCTGCCACGACAGCCATACATTTCGTGAACACTCTTGGGGCCGAAGATAGGCCGAAGGGAAGGACTGCAAATTGGTAGTGCACCTTGTTTACCACAAATCTCAGGAAACGTCTGTGAGGCGGGTAAATTGCAATATGAAAGTATGCGTCTTTCATGTCGAGGGCGGCGAACCAGTCTCCAGGATCGAGGGAAGGGATAATGGCCCCCAAAGAGACCATGCGGAACTTCAACTTTACTACGAATTTGTTGAGTCTGCGCAAGTCCAAGATGGGTCGCAGACCCCCTTTGGACTTGGGGATCAGGAAGTAGCGGGAATAAAATCCCCTGCCCCTTAACTCTAATGGAACCTCCTCTATGGCCCCCGTCAATAGGAGCGTGGAAACCTCCTGTATAAGAAGTTGCTCGTGAGAAGGGTCCCTGAAGAGGGACGGGGAGGGGGGGTGGGAGGGGGGGAATGAGGAAAACTGGATAGCGTATCCTCTCTCTACCGTGCGAAGGACCCAACGGTCCGAGGTTATAAGGGACCAAGCACGGTGGAAATGGGAAAGGCGATCCCGAAAGGAGGGGGCTGGATCCTGGGGGATGACTGGGGCGCCGTCCTCGACCGCACCTTCAAAAGTTCTGCCTGGGGCCTGAAGGTGGCCTTGGTGGCCCCTGGTTCTGACCGGGTTGAGGGCCAGTCCACCTTCTCCTACCACCTCGCCCCCGCCTTCTGGCAGAGTCCTGTCTCTGACGAGGTGGAGGGGGGTAGAAACGTTGAGGCTGGGGTCTAAATGGTCTGCGCTGGGGACCCGCAACATGCATCCCCAGGGAGCGCATGATTGTTCTCGAGTCCTTGAGGCTCTGCAGACGAGAGTCCGTCTTGTCCGAGAACAATCCATGTCCCTCAAAGGGCAGATCCTGTAGGGTTTGCTGCAGCTCCGGAGGCAAACCCGAAACCTGAAGCCAGGAGATCCTCCGCATAGCGATACCTGAAGCCAGGGTTCTCGCAGCCGAGTCCGCTATGTCCAAGGAGGCCTGTAAGGAGGTCCGAGCCACCTTCTTACCCTCCTCTACCAAGGCCCCAAACTCCTCCCTGGAGTCTTGGGGAACCAATTCCTTGAACTTCCCCATAGAGTTCCAGGAATTAAAGTTATAGCGGCTCAGGAGCGCCTGCTGGTTAGCCGCTCTAAGTTGCAGCCCTCCGGCTGAATAAACTTTACGGCCAAACAAATCGAGGCGCTTAGCCTCCTTCGATTTGGGCGCTGCGGCCTGTTGACCGTGGCGCTCCCTTGCATTCACTGATGACACCACCAGTGAACACGGCTGGGGATAGGTATACAAGTACTCATAGTCCTTTGAGGGGACAAAGTACTTTCTTTCCACCCCTCTCGCTGTGGGTGGGATAGAGGCAGGAGTTTGCCATATCGTAGTGGCGTTAGCCTGGATCGTGCGGATCAGGGGCAACGCCACTCTGGATGGGGCATCCGCAGAGAGGATGTTCACAATGGGGTCTTGCACCTCCACTATCTCCTCTGCCTGAAGGTCCATATTACGTGCCACCCTACGTAATAGGTCCTGGTGTGCCCGGAGATCTATCGGGGGTAGACCTGTACTCGTTGTGCCCGCCACTGCCTCATCTGGGGAAGATGAGGAAGATGCCTCAGGTGGCAAGGGATCCAAGGGCGGGGCCTGGTCCAATGAGCCTTGGAGCGGAGCATCACCTGCCCCTGGGTCCAGGACGTCAGGTGGTGCGGGCACGGAAGCCTCCATGCCCCCTGGAGGAGGGCGAGAGATGGTGGACTCTGGGGCCCTTCGCTCAGAGTGCACCGAGCGAGAGGCAGATGGTGGTGGAGCCCCTTGCGCTTGGTGGTACGCCCACGGGGTCCAAAACGACCAGTGCGAAGGTCCCTGAGCGGGATCCTCCGCTACCTCCTGCCAGTGGCCCATGTCCGGGTCATCGGCCTGTCCCTGAGGGGGGTATGCCGATCTCGATGCCCCATCGGAGGAGCGGGACACTGATCTGGATGGCCATGGCGGTGCCGACCGCGCCGAGACGAGCTCCGGAAGGTCCAGAGATGAACGGTCCCTGTGCGGTGCCGGCGAACGGTGCCGAGATCGGGATCGGTGCCGATGACCGCGTCGGTGCCGAGAGTCCGACCTGGACCTGGAATGTGATCTTGAGTAGGCCCGGTGCCGGGAGCGGCCTCTCGACGTCGAGCGTCGATCGTAGCGGTGCCGAGAACTACGTCTCGATGTCGATCGGTACCGACGATCATAGCGGTGCCGAGACGTAGAACGGTGCCGCGACGATGATCTTAGCCGCGAGTACGACCGGTGCCGAGGTGATATCCGGCGCCGGGACTGCGAGCGGCGTGGGGACCTGTTTCGGGACCTGGACCGGTGCCGTGGTTCCAGCCCCTGCGATGGAGGGCGCATCAAGGCAGGTTTCCCCCTGGATTGGACCGGACGAGTCAACGGTGCCGACGGTGCCGGTGGTTGGGGCGGTGCCGGCTCCGTGAGAGCGATCAAGTCTCTCGCCGTCGCGAAGGTCTCTGGGGTCGACGGGAGGCACTGTATCACCGCCGGTCGCGGCGGTGACCCTGTCTGCACCGGACTCAACGGCCTCGGAGCCAGAGTCGACGGTGCTGGAGGCACCTGTTTTTGGTGCTCCACAGGCGGACGCGGCTCTACCCCCGGCACCGGGGGAGCCGGCGTCTTCAGTACGGTAGTCCCCGTCTTATGGGATTTTTTATGTCCCGGGGATGATGAACGGCGCCGAGGCACTTGCTGTGAGTGCGGTGCCGACGGGGTCCGGTGCCGTGGAGGCTTGTCCGACGTGGTCGGAATGGTCGGTGCCGCCGGGGCACTGCGCACCGAGGCGCTAGGTGCCGGGGCTTGGCGCGCCGATGGAGCGTCCGGGCTAAGTGCCGCCTCCATAAGGAGTTGCCGAAGCCGAAAGTCCCGCTCCTTCTTGGTCCTCGGTCTGAAGGCCTTACAGATCTTGCACTTATCTGTCTGATGGGACTCCCCCAGGCACTTCAGACACGAGTCGTGCGGGTCACTCGTTGGCATAGGCTTAGCGCAGGACGCGCACTGTTTGAAGCCTGGAGCCTTGGGCATGAGCCCGGCCACGCGCCGGGGGAAAAAGGGGGAGACAACCCCCTTAATCCCCTTTAACTATATAACAACTATTAACAAAGTGAATAAACAACTATTTAACTATATACAACTATAACTATAACTATAACTATCAATAAACGGAATAAGCTAGGGAGAGTGGAGAACAGCTACGCCGCGCTCCACAGTTCCAACGACCGTCAGGGGCGGTAAGAAGGAACTGAGGGGGCGCCGGGTCGGCTGGGGTATATATTCAGCGCCATGAAGGCGCCACTCTAGGGGGCTCCACAGCCGACCCGCCGGTGTTGCTAGGGTAGAAAATTCTCCGACGATCGTGCACGCGGCGCGCGCACACCTAATTGGAATGGATATGAGCAAGCACTCGAAGAAGAAGTATTATGTAGTTGACTCTTAGTTTGTGATCCCCCATTACCCTCAAAGCCTTTTCTGCAATACTTCTTCCTAGGCAGTCGTTTTCCATTTTGTATTTGTGCAATTGATTATTCCTTCCTAAGCACAGTACTGTGCATTTGTCCTAATTCAATTTCATCCTAGACCATTTCTCTAGTTTGCCAAGATCATTTTGAATTCTAATCCTGTCCTTCAGAGCACTTCCAACCCCTCCCAACTTGGTATTGTCTGCAAATTTTATAAAAGTGTACTCTCTGCCATTATCCAAATCATTTATGAAGATAATGAACAGAACTGGACCCAGGATAGATCCCTGCAAGAACCCACTCAATATGTTCTTCCAGCTTGACTGTGAGCCATTGGTAACTATTCAGAGTACAGTTTTTCAACCAGTTGTGCACCCACCTTTAGAAGATTCATCTCTAGGCTATATTTCTCTAGTTTGTTTATGAGAAGGTCATATGAGACTATCAAAAGTCTACTACAGTGGAGATCTATAGCAACAGTTTATGTTTGGGAGGTTCTTTGCCACTGTAGAGGGCTACAAAGTTGGTTTGGTTTTTTGGTTTTAAAAAAAAAGTATCCCACATGGGCTGGATATTTGACAAAGACAGTTTTGTATCCAAGCTTGGTACTTCTCTACGTTTTAGATCGTGTAAGTTTTCCTGATATCCCAGCTTAGCCTATTTAAAAAATAGATTTTAGACACACCCATCTTCCCTCCCGTGCAGCAAGCGAAATACAAGTGAACATAAACAACTATGTATAAACAGAGTGGTATTGTATTTCTAGTTTAGAAAAATAAAAAGTAAAATGTAGTTAAAAATGCAGCAACCTTGAAAGAATCTTAGTAGTTAGAAAAAAGGTTTACCTGGTTTACAATCTGGAAATTTAACTGCGGCACCAAGCCAAATCTCAGAGACAAGAATCAGGGGGAAAATGCAAGCAAAGCAAATTCTATTCAGAAAGGACTGATGATGCAATAGTGTATCCTATAGTGATGTGGATAAACACCAATAAATATTACATGTTTGAGGGCTTGCCCATCAAATTCCAAGATGGACAGAAGAGAAATTGAGCAGATGCAGCATACTGACCAGAGCCCAGAATCACAAGGGGTCTTCCACCATCACTATACTCTGTAAGTCTCAAAGACCGCACTCTCACAAAAGCCATATGCCACTGGGTTAAGCACATTATTCAATGATATGCTCAAGTATGGAAGTGCACAGTTAGGGTTGAATGTACAGTTTAGTTATAGGACATCACATTTTTCAAAAGAGGAAAAAAGCTGGAGCTTCCAACCTTACCCCTTCATTTTTCTGCCCAACTGTCATTTCAGGCTCTTGTGAGTTTTCTGCTGAAGTCCGAGATCTTAGAGACAAAAACGGGCAGAGTTTCACAACTAGGGATATTTACTTAGCAAGTTACCTGTGGGGTAAGGAGTCAGGGGTGTGTGGGGAGGGTTGGGAAAGGCTCTCTGTGGGGTTGGAATCTGGCCAACGTGCAAGAAAAACAAGAGTTTAACTTGACCCATTCTATAGCATCAATACTTTGAGGTGGGGAAGAAGGGAAAGGAGAAGGGATGGAAAGCTGAAAATACCCAAAGTAGGGGACTGGGGCTAGTACCAAAGCCTGGCTAAAATAAGGATACAAGATGTGGCTTAAAGTTAAGATATAATGCACGACAATCATGAATTCTACATCGAGCACATCACCAGCCACCAACAGTACAAGGAGGCGTGAGCCAGAGTGACATTCTTAGACTACGAGAAAGGGACCAAGAGACTTTCTCCGTTGGATCATATGAACTGGAACCATAAACTCCCTGAACATTAAATCTCACAAATGAGGGTCAATCCATCCTCATCATATCCACTCATACTCCACACCCAAACAGCCACTTTATGAACTTCATACCCTCATATCTCAATGCCTGTACTTTGACCCATCAACCTTTTACCCCCAATCAGGGATATTGGGGATTATGTATTCCTTATGCCACCCGATCTTAAACCAAACTTTGCACCCTTGGTAATCTGTACGTTATTCCCTGATAACCAGAAACTTCTATGCTTAAACTCTGTACCGTTCACTTTTTTTTTTTTTTTTTTTAAACATCTTCATAAATGAACAACTCCTCCCGAAAAGAAAGCACTAGCTTACCTGAAGGGTATGCATCCAGATACAGTTAGGCCAACCTAGTTACAAGTCTGAAAAATTTCATTCCCTGTATGACAGAGTTAGGTTGACCTTAACCTCACTAAATCCAACTAGGTTGATGGAAGAACACTTCTGTCGAGCTAGCACTGTCTCTTGGAGAGGTGGATTACCTACATTGACAGAAAAACCCTCTTCTGTCAAAGTAGGAAGCATCTACAGTACATCATACTTGTGCCACTGTAGTGCAGACATGGCCTTAAAGTGGGTGGATAGAATAAGTTTACTTGACTCTTATAGGATTGCTAGGGGAGCTGCTATCCTTACTGGAAAAGGATTACCCTTGAAAACTATGCAGCATCTGAAGTGCAGCATGTTACTGTGCAAGGAATTACACACTGACAGGTTTTACTTCTATCAGTATAAATGCTCCAAAATGAAAGAGTTCTTGCATTTCTTTTTGATCCAAGTCTCCTTTTTAAAAAGGGACCCATATATAAGATAACTTATATTAGATCCTAAACCCACTGTACATTAGAAGACAAATTCAATCTAGTGTGATAAGATCGTCAATATCCAGGTTAGGTACCCCAGATGTTTTATAGAAGTACAGCTTTGTACACCTTGTGCTATAAAAGTACAAACAGAAGACTTCTTTCTATTCAAACAGCCACTCAGATTCATAGACTTTAGATGATCAAGATGGTCCCTTCTGGCCTTAGTCTGACCTCCTGCATATTGCAGGGCACAGAACCTCACCCATCTACTCCTGCAATATGCCCATAGCCTCTGGCTGAATTACTGAAGTCCTCAAATCATGATTTAAGGACTGCAAGTTACAGAGAATCCACCATTTACTCAAGTTCAAACCAGCAGGTGAACCCTCACTCTAGAAGAAGGCAACCCCCTGCCCCCAAGGTTTCTGCCAATCTGACCTGGGGAAAATTCCATCCTGATCTCAGATACGGGAATTAGTTAGGCCCCAAGCATGTGGGTGAGACCCACCAGACAGACATCTGGGCAAGCATTCTCTGTAGTAATTCAGAGCCGTTCCCATCTAGTGTCCCATCTCTGGCCACTGAAAATATATGTGCTACTAACAGTTGCAGATGATTCACATGCCATTGTAGGGAGTCCCATCATACCATCCCCTGCATAAGCTTATCGAGCTCAGTCTTGAAACCAGTTAGGTTTTTTTGTCCCCACTGCTCCCCTTGGAAAGCTGTTCCAGAACTTCACTCCTCTGATGGTCAGAAACTTTTGTCTAATTTCAAGCATAACCTTGTTGATAACCAGTTTATATCCATTTGTTCTTGTACCAACATTGGCCCTTAAACTTAAATAGCTCCTCTCCTTCCCTGGTATTTATCCCTCGGATGTATTTTTAGAGAGCAATCATATCTCCCTCAGTTTTCTTTTGATTAGATTAAACAAGCCAAGCTCCTTAAATCTCCTCTAATAAGGTAAGTTCTGCATTCTTCCGATCATCCTGGTAGCCCTTCTCTGCACCTGTTCCAGTTTGAATTAATCTTTTTTTAAACAAGCACACAGTATTCCAGATGAGGTCTCACCAGTGCCTTCTATAATGGTAATACTCCCCCTTCTCTCTGCTGGAAATACCTTACCTTGTGAAGTTGCAGAACTACTAACTTTGGTACGTAACCGGTCACTTAAATCACATTCTGTACCAGATGACTAAAGGATAGCTATTACGATGCCCATTTTTTTTAAAAGGCTCCAGAGGCAATCCCTGGCAATTACAGGCCAGTAAGCCTAACTTCAGTACCAGGCAAATTGGTTGAAACTATAGTAAAGAAAGAACAGAATTATCAGACAGATGGAATACAATGTGTTGGGGAAGAGTCAACATGGCTTTGTAAAGGGAAATCATGCCTCACCAATCTATTAGAATTTTTTGAGGGGGTCAAATAAACAAGTGGAAAAGAGTGATCCAGTGTATTTAGTGTACTTGGAGTTTCAGAAAGCCTTTGACAAGGTCCCTCACCAAAGTTCTTAAGCAAAGTAAGCAGTCATAGGAAAAGAGGGAAGATCCTCTCGTAGATCAGTAACTGGATAAAAGACAGAAAACAAAAGGGCAGGAATAAATGGTCAATTTTCAGTGTCTCCTCAGTGATTTGTACTGGGACCAGTGCTGTTCAACATATTCATAAATAATCTGGAAAAGGGGGTAAACAGCAAAATGGCAAAAATTGCAGACAGACAACTATCTTGAGTCATTCTGTAAAGTCCAAAGCAGACTGAAGAGTTACAAAAGGATCGCACAAAACTGGGTGACAGGGCAACAAAATGGCAGGTGACATTCAAATGTCAAGTAACACATTGGAAAACAATCCCAACTATACGTACAAAATGGTCTAAATTAGCTGTTACCACCCAAAAAAGGGTCTTGAGTCATTGTGGATAGTTCTCTGAACACATCTGCTCAATGTGCAGTAGCAGTCAAAAAAGCTAACAATGTTACGAACCATTAGAAAAAGAATAGATCTTTTCTGTCTGTCATAATGCCTTTATAAAAATCCATGGTACACCCATATCTTGAATATTGCGTGCAGATCTGGCTGTCCCATCTCAAAAAAGATATATATATTAGAACTGGAAAAGATTCAGAGAAGGGCTACAAAAATGATTAGGAATATGGAAGACTTTCCATATGAGAAGAGATTAAAAAACTGGGACTTTTCAACTTGGAAAGGTGATCACTAAGAGGGGATATAATGGAGGTCTATAAAATCTCAATTGGTATGAAGGAAGTGAATAAGGAAATGTTATTTACCCCCTTACATAACAAGAACTAGGGGGTCACCCAGTGAAATTAATAGGCAGCAGGTTTAAAACAAATGGAAGTACTTCTTTATACAACGCAGAGTCAACCTGTGGAACTTGTTGCCAGGAGATGTTGTGAAGGCCAAAACTATAACAGGGTTCAAAAAAGAACTGGATAAGTTCCTGGAGGATAGGACCATCAACAGCTATTAGCCAGGATGGTCAGGGATGCAACACCATACTCTGATTGTCCCCAGCTTTTCTTTGCCGGGAGCGGACACGACAGGGAATGAATCACACAAATGATTGCCTGTTCTATTCATTTCTTCTGACAATGGCCAATGCCACATGCTTCAGAAGACAGGACATTGGGCTAGATGGTCTGATCTAGTATGGCTGTTCTTATCTTCAGCTACAGGTGATGGGATGTTTTTCCTCTTTTATAAATTTCCTGCAAGAGTTCATTCAAGAGCATAGATTTGTCTGGTTTCATCCACATTGTTATTGGGGCATTTAATGCATTAGATGAGGTATACCACATTATGATAGGCCTGTGTAGGATCCAAGGTTCGTTGTGGGAGGTGTTCATCATTGTAGCAGTGGAGATGTCTGCAGGTTTTGCATCTGTTGTTTCTGTCAAGGTCTGGTGTTGCCCTGGTGGCCAGTGTGTTGGTCTGCGGGGAGTTTGCTTCCGATTACGAGTTTGGAGAAGCTGGAGGGTTGTGTGAAGGCCAGAAGTGGGGGTTCAGAAAAGATCTTTCAAGATGTGGTTCCCATTGAGTCTGGGTTGTATTTGAGGATATCCTATACTGGTTCCAACGGGGGGCAGTAGGCGACTACTAGGGGTCTGTGGTCAGAGGAGGTTTTATATCTCTATTGAAGCAGGTTCTCTCAGAATAAACTGGTGTCCAGTTCCATGATGCAATCTACTTCTCTGCTGAAGTGTCCTTGTTTGGTGAAGGCAGTTTTGATTGAGTTAAGGTTTATATCCCAGACTTTCTCCTCAGAGCATATTCTGAGGTATCTGAGTGCGTGGCTGTAGGTAACAGATTTCTGGGTGTGTTTAGGGTGGTTACTGGATCTATGAAGGTGGAGGTGGCGATCCGTGTATTTCTTACATATGGTTGTCTGTAAGGTTCCATTGTTGAAGCTGATTGTGGTGTCCAAGAAGTTGATATTAGTGTGGAAGCACTCCAGAAAGTTTAATGGGCAGGTGGTGGATGTTGAAGTTGGGGTGGAAATCACACATGAAAATTATAAATGACAAAAATAACCTATCACCTGTGGGTGAACACTTTTCACAAAGCGATCATTCTATATCTGACTTAGCAGTCCTCATCCTCAAAGGAAGCCTGCATATAACACTTTCAAGACAAGCTTGGGATCTTAAATTCATAATTCTGCTAGACACTAAAAATCATGGACTGAACAGACACTGGATTTACAGCTTATTACAACAACCTGTAACCTGCTAGCCCCCTCACCCTTTGTCCTATGATTGCAGAGGTGTTAACGGACCACTCTACTTTATGCTAACAATCTGTTCCATCTTGCATTTAGCTGTAATGCAAGTACCACCTTTCGCAGCCCTAAAGAACTTTGTGTGGCTCGAATGCTTGTGTCTCTCACTAGCAGAAGTTGGTCCAATAAAAGATATTACCTCACCCACCTTGTCTTTCTAATATCATGCAATAGGATTTCTGTAGACCAGAGTGGGAACAATGAGTTTACACTTCCTCCTCCCAAACAACTTTTTACATACATCTCTAACCCTACTCACACAAGGAGAGATAGCGGAGACATTCCTTCTCCAGTGCTAAAACCCTTGACTGCTGGCTGGGCACTGCTTTCCTCACTTTCTAGAGCTACAGCTGTCCCTTACCCTGCTATCCAAATGGCCTACTTTAATTCCCCTCCCTCCAGGACTCTATGATGCACTTGTGTGTTGTCATTATGATAGTGAGGCACATCCTGCACAAGATGCCCATTACATAGCTATGTTCCATAATTTACCAAGTCCCTCCAAAGAGGTTTCTCCTCAGCATCTGCAGGTGATGCACATAAATTTTTATTCACACACACAAAAATACCAGAGGTTGGAAACCAAACAACACAGGAAGCCGAACATGGAGGAATGTAATTAGGAGAGATTTTGTACCTGCTCACATCACTTCTCCGAGACCAGAGTGGGCCCCGAGTTTCAGCACCTCTGATACCTGCATAGAAGGAGAAGAAAGTATGAATTGAAAACAAAGTCAACTAATTCAGTTCAAAACTGTAGATTTTAAGGTTATACTGTAAATGACTATCTGATTAGCCAATCACCAACACGAAGTTGCAGAGCTAACAGATAAGCCTGTTGAAGATCATATCCAGAGAAATGGAGGTTATTCACTGTAACTGAAGGTTCTTCGAGATGCGGAATGCAGATAGGGACCACACGTGGGTATGCATGCACCAAAGTCCAGAAATTCTTCCAACTGGTGTCTGTAGCTCCTCCTCGTGCTCCCAACCAAGGGCATAAAAGGCAATGTGGGTCAACACCTCTCCAGTTTCTCTTCTTATCACAATCCAACCAAATCTGAGAGGATTGAGAGTAGGTGGTGGAATACAGATAGAGATCACACATCTCAAAGAGCCTCCAATTACAGTAAGTAACCTCCATTTATTCTTAGAATGCTGGTCCCTATGTATATTCCACACATGGGTGACTAGTTAGTGTTCAGACTAGAGAAGGGTGCAAGGAAGGTGGCAGCAGAGATGCCTGTAGTACTGCCATTCCTACAGCTGCATCTGCAGTTACTGCTTGGACTAGAGAATAGTGTGTCATGAACATGTGGACAGCAACGTAGAGTTCTGCCCTGCAAGGGGCCTATAGCAGAACATCTGAGGGAGGCCGCAGAGGCAGCTTGTGCTCATGTGGAATGAGTTGTAATGCCCCAGGAACAGGAATTTTTTTCTATTTTGTAGCATTCTAAGATGCATCTCAAAACCCACTTTAGAAATCCTCTGAGAGGATATGGCTTGCCATAGTGCAGAGATCATGTGGGTAATAAAGTGTCAGATTTTCTAATGGGTTTGGTTCTTTGCAGGTAGAATGCCAGGGTGCACCTGATATCAAGGGAGTAAAGTCTCTTGTCTTCAGAATAAGCGAGGGGTTTCAGGAAAAATACAAATAAGCGTAGTGTCTGATTTATGTGGAACTCAAACAATCTTGATATGGGAGGGCTGAAAAGTCCTCACCAGAAGAGGGAGGTGAGAACTCTGGCAGTAACAGTCATTTGGAGTTGACGGAGTGCCAATTTGGCTGCTAAATCTAGTGGAGACAAGTTTGCAGACACAAGTGGAGTCTGGTGAATGGCATCACAGGTACATGCACCCACCTGGCCCAAAAGTGAGACACACTGGTGCCCCATACTTCATGGTTTACAGATGATGTGGAAAATCAGGTTGCTCATCATGCAAAATCCATCTGCAGGCAGAAATGCTCTCACAGAGACTGAGTTCAGCTGTGTTCCTATAAAACTTATTGTCCTTGTGGGTGACAAAACAGACTTTTCTTCATTTATACAAAATGCCTAAGGTAGCAAAAAGTTACTGAAGAGATCCTATCACTGACATGACTTCCTGACAAGATCGGCCTACCAGGTATGGGAACACCATGTAGCCCTGGTGCCTCACCTGGGCTGCTACCTCACAGAAAACTTTTGTGAATACTCTGGGTGCTGTAGTGAGTCCAACAGGGAGGACCCAAAACTGGTAGTGTTCCTCTCCCACCATGAAACACAGGAACTTCTTGTGGGATGGGTGAACAGCCAAATGGAAATATATGTCCTTCATGACGAGAGCCGCAAACCACATCCCTTGTTGAATAATCATCCTGAATGTCAGCTTTCTGATAAAGATGTTGAGTTGTTGAAGGTCCAGGATGGGTCTCCACCCTCCATCTTTGGGGGGCGGGGGGGAAGAATTAGGAAATATGGGGAGTAGAAGCCTCTCTCTTGGTACTGAAGTGGGATGCATTTTATCACCTCCTGATGAAGAATCAACTAGTGAGTAGGTCCCAGGATGACGGACTGGAAAGGGGGTTTGTGAAGAAAGGAGGAGAGAAAAATGTATGGAGTATCCCTGATGGATAATCTCCAGGACCCAACTGCCAGTACTAATTTTTCCATCAGGTTGAAGAGTTCCTCAAAGCGCTCCTTCCACCTCTTGACGATCTCCTCAGTGGAGGTCAGTGTTTCACCACCCTTACCGAGTACAGCCTGGGCAACATCCCACCAACACTTCCTAAGACGACAATTTTAATTGGCCAAACCCCCACCCCTCCTATAGTACAAGGGCCTTAAAGTTAAGCATTAGGTCTTTCAACTTGTTAGACAAGCTGTTCTGTACAGGAAGATAAACAGAAGTAACAACTTTTATAGTAATAGCAAACAAACGTGTAACAACTTTCTGACATGGATGCTTCCATATTTTTACATGCATTTATATACGACATGATGGGACTATTAAAGGCTAATGTATTGCATATATACAAGTCTGATATAATTAGACTTAATACATGCAGAAGGCCACAATTAAGGTTTCAGTCTCAATCTTTGCAACTTCACTATTGCAAACTTAACTCCGAATTCATTTAAAGAAGACTCACTGAGGAGAATAAGCCCGACTTGATTATGTCTATCTCCACTTACTGCAATATATGTATGTGATATATACATACATACATACACACACACTCACTCACCATTCCTTAGTGTAACAAATGGAGGCATTCTCACTCCAAATCTTTCTTCCATGTAGCCACCAGTCTTCGCTGGCTCCTTGAGGCAACTTTGAGAACTTTGGTACAGATTTAGAAAAAAGGAGAAAAAAGTGTCAGAATTTCTTTCAAAGGAGCCCATACATATCCTATTTGTCCCCATTGTATGCAAATCCTCTAAAGGAATGGATTATAGCTCCTACACAACCATGTGGTACAGAATGCTAGAAGTGATCACTGTTAAAGCAACAGAATTTGGTAAACCAGAATTGGCCAATTGATGCATTAATGGAAATATTCCAGCTCCAGCAGAAAAAAAAGCAACTAGTCAATTGTGCAACGTTTACATCCTGATGCATATTACTTTTCACTATGCCAAGAGTGAATGTCCACTCTAAGGGGGAAAAAAAAAAGGGGGGGGGGCATGCACACAGAATTTGATTCTGTTAGACAGCAAATTTTACAGGCTATTTACATAGTATGTGAAATAGTCTCTTTTAAACAGGCTTAGTATTAATTTTATTGAGTAGCCATTCTGTTTATTTTGTATGACAAGATGTTTTCATTATGCCCTGCATAAACCTTGATCAGTCTTTAACTCTTCTTTCTAAGGACTGATCAACATTGGGAACTTAAATCAGCAGATACATCTTTCGGGGGTGAAAAATCCCACCCCCGCCCAAGAGACATAGCTATCCTGACCTAACCCCAGTGTAGACAGTGGTGGGTTGACAGGGAGGTGAATTGCCTACACTGATGGGAGGAGTTCTCCCATCAGTGTAGATAGTGTCTGCGCGGCAAGCACTGCAGCTGTGCCATTGTAGCAGTTTAAAGGTCTCAAAAAGGAGAGAGACTTCTGACCATTTTCAGTGGCCTTCTCACTTGGTGAAGTTAAAAAAGGTCCAGAGAACAGGAATTAAGTACTCCACTATATCATTTGAAATACTGTTTTCTGTATCGTTTAAATACATCAGAAGTAAACAATTATTTTCTTTTAATCTGCAGTTGTCTATAAAATATATATATTCATTTCTCCCAGCAGCGAAAGAAGGAAGTTTGGATTTGTTGCTGTGATCTTAGAGAAGTTCAAGTTCTAGAGCATTAAGGTACTCCTTGAGTTTTTACTAATCTAGTTAAAGTAGTACCACACCTTAGTGTAGATGCAGTTATGAGGGTATAAAGTGTATTTAGACGGATATAGCTTATTTTCCCTCTCATAAGGAAAAGCAGCTATACTGGTCTAAGCACATTTATACCTTTATAAATGTGTCCACACTAGGAGATGTGCCACTTTAACTATACTAGTATAGTTAAGTGGTACAGCTCGTGTTTAGACAAACCCTTAGCTCCCAGACAGCTTCAGCATTCAAGAAGAACAGGTAGACAAAACCTGAATTTCTGTTCAGAAAAGGAACTTCTCTTTGAAGACCTTGAGAGGTCTTCATACAACACAGAGGCATGGACAAGTTTTCCTGCCTTTGCAGGTCACCTTCAAGAACTTCAGCTCTGTATGCATGATTGCCATGGTCTTTTGGCCTTACCACAGATTGAAAAATTATTGTAAAACTATAAAATGACAATTTCTTATGAAGTTGGAAGAGATCACGTATTCATTAACTATAGTTAGGCCTCAGAACAGGCTGTGTTAAGACAAAAAATGAGCTCCTTCACAGCTTATGTCCATTCCACATCAGCAGCATAAGATTCGTAAAAAGCATTCAATGGAAGGGAAAATAAGTCCCCAAATCCAACACCACTGTGGTATAGCACTTACTATAGGATTTCATAGTACAAATTACATCACTGGAAGCACTTGTGCCCAAAGAGAGGCAGGAAGTTTCCTAGTGCAGATACAACATAGGAAGCAGAAAAGAGGTAGGAGGAGGAGAAAGACACCCACAGCAATTCCAATTCTTCACCTTTTGTAAACTTCTGCTGAATATTTTGGGTTGTTTTAGTTAAAAAAAAAAAAAAAGCCACAGATAACTTTAGTATACACAACTGCATGCATTTCAAAAGGTCTGTTCCAAAGCATCTGTCCTGGTCCATATCAACAGAACTCTGTTTATTGCAACAAACTGATCAAATTTTTCCAACAACCAGAGTGCCCGTTAAAAGAGTGACCTGATGTCCCTCCTTGCCTCTCAAGAGAAGTCACTTACTAGTAAAAAGTCTGGAATATAACGTGAAATTACTTGCAGTGGTTTGCAGCTATGGGAGTGGAGTAGTTTCTAGGATATTTTTCCTTTACTAGTTCCAATAGTAGTTTGTACTTTTCTCTCTCTTCTCTTTGTACACCCTAAGAGGAAAAAAAGCCACGTTAAAACCACTGTCAAGAAAAAGTGGAGTGAAGTTTGTAATTAAATTTAATGCATACTACACAGTTGTTACAGCGCATGAAGTTTATCTTTAGTCCTATTTAAGCAGGAACCATATGACTAAAGCTGCTGTTAAGTTGAAAATGTGCTCATGCTCATTATAGCAAGGAGTATAGTTTTCATCCTTATCTCAGTTTACAGCAGCTTTCTACTGTCTAGCACATTTACATGCAGGTAAGTCAATGATAAACAAATATATACACCCTCATTACCATTTCCAGTTGTGGAACTGCCACATTCACTGGAGTTGACAGAAAGCGGAATCCACTTTTGGTGAGCTCTCACCCCAAAGACTCTATGAAAAGTGATGTTTAATGCCAGAAGGGACCATCAGATCATCTAGTCTGACCTCCCGTACATCACGGGCCATTACATTTTACCCAATTACCCCTGCATTGAGCCCAATAACTTTTTTGGCAAAAGCATCTTCCAGAAAGGCATCCAGACTGGATCTGAAGACATTGGGGATTCTCCATCTCTTAACTTTCCATGGTGGTTTGATCCCATAGTTAATTGCCCTGACTTAAAATGTTTCTGAATTAGTTCTAATTTGACTTTGTTTGGCTTCGTTTTCCAGCCATTGGTTCGTGTTTCGCTTTTCTCCACTGAAGAGCCTTTTAGTACTTGGTGTTTTCCCCCATAAAGATACTTCTACTCTGAAATCACCTCTCCATCATGTTTTTGATCAGCCAAATAGATTGAGCTTTAAGTCCCCCTGCAAGGCATTTTCTCAGCTCAAGGCTATGCTTCAAAAACCATTTTCACTGTATCCAATTTCACATCTTGCCACCTCAATACTCAGAGATCTCCCCATTATATAAACTCAGAAGTGACAAAAATGAATTGACCCTATTTCAAAAGCGGTCTTTATCTGGACTCACCTCTTCCACAGTACAGTGAGGCCTCCTCACCAGCTTGCCAGCATCTGAAGTGGTGGCTCCTGCCATGTTCTCCTGACCAGGCAATCCCCATGAAAAAGAACCTTCTGGAATGGATTTGGTATGGCGTTTGCTACTTATCCTTGTGTTGCAGAGGTTTCTGTTAAGAGGAACAATTACACTATTAACCACTAAAATCTAAATCTTCTTGAGTCAAATTACATCTAAATGTTTTTGAAAATACATGCATTGTTGGGGGCAGAGACTTAAGCCTCATAAGGATGTATGGATGTTCTGAATTACTTTCAGTCAGGTGGAAAAATCAGGTCAAACCACCACTTGATAGAGAAATCCAAGAAATCTCTCTTACAATGACTAAGAGGTGCACACTGACTAAATGGACGGTTTACAACATACCATTTTAAGCTCCATTACATGCACACGCTTCAGGCTAAACGAGGTGCTCCAGGAACTGTGAGCTCTGCCAGATCATGTTTTCTCCTTTGCTATGCCCCCCCCCCCAAAACAGTGCTTCCTACTTCTTCAGACGGCCCTGTACCTTTAATTTTCTCATATGCTTCTTTCATTAAACCCTATTATAGTATGGCTGAGATCAATTACCCAAAGCCATGTTCCAATATGCCACTGAGGTATTTTGGGGGATATAGTTACAAGTATGCCATACAGCTGACACCTCACAGAAGGGAGCTCTATTCCCATAATTGGTGGAGTCTCCACCCGCACCCCACATTCACAATAGCTGCCTTAGGAATTTTCCTCTTTACCATTAAAAGGTTTTCATGCGGATATTCTGCTCCCCTCCGCTTTCTGGGGAATGTTTCAGTTTAAAAGCTAGGAGCACTAAGCCAGCTCAGTTTAAACTTCCTATTGTAAGCCATCTTAAAAGCAGCACAGCTTCCTCTTTAGCACTAAATACCATGACCAGGCTGCAGCTCATGCAGCTGAAAGAGTTGAGAGCCACTAGCTGAGACAAGCCCACCGTAGTCAAAATCCTGAACCAATTCAGAAGACTCTCAATCCATCTGAGCATGGATATCATCGTCTTCAGTACTGGCTTGGGACCTACTCCCATGGTGACAACTCCTAACAGGGATACTATAGTGTAACAAGGGGATCAGTACCATAGAACTAGCATTATCTTATATAGGAATGCAGCAAGGACACTATTCAACCTAGTTTTGGGATGGGAGGCAAACAGCAGTATTACACAGTATCCTGGCCCATTTCCTTCCAATTATTGCCATCTCTAAAACCTTGGAGAAAATGGCATCAAGAGTGTTCCAGTAGTGTCATCTAAACAGAACACCTCATGCAAAACCAGGGGACTCCTATCCTTTATTATATCTTGGATAATTTACACCAAGTTCCCCCCAATTTTCTGGTAATTAAAACCTCTCTCAAACAAAAGACTATTCCACACCCCTGCATATTCCTCCTCTCTTCTCCCAAAACTCCTACATTTTTGTTCCTTGAAAGCCTCCAATCTTTTGTCCCCAGACATCCCTATTATTTGCCCCTTCAAAGTTCCCCATTCCTTTGTCCCCAAAAGCTCAAGAACTGACACAAATCATAACTTCCCCATCTCTTCACACTTCCAGATCCCACTTCTCCACCCAGCCACCCCTCAACATCTCCTCTGGCCTTTGCAAGGTTCCCCCAGAACTCTTTGCTCTGCCTCCCCAGCTCTTCCCCAGGCGCTCTCTCACCCTCCCTAGGTCTACTTTGTGTGTGCAATTTCCCTCCCACCTGAAGGTTTTAATGTACATTTTTCCTCCTAAAGATGAGCTCCCTGCTGGCAAGCCAGCTTCACAGATTCCTTTACATACTTATTACCCAAATCTTTCCTTTTGGACTAGTTATATTACATCTTAGCGTCGAGCTGTACAAGTTTAAGAGTTTAATACATTGATAGGAGACAGTACTGCAGTTCAGCGGAGTGCCCGGTAATACTCTGCATCTGGAAAGAGCCAAGCACTACTATATATAAATGGATTTAAAAAAAACGTATTAGGCAGCAAATGTGGGCAGACACCTATATTCTGGAGGAGCGTAGAGGATGCTGATTTGAGGGGTGATGGGAGGATATAAAAAAAGACAGCCACAAAAATTTTACCTCAGACAAGGCACAGTCCTGCAAGAAATAGGTACTGTCTCTTTACTGGGACAAACGCTAGTGCCACAAGATATTTTCTTATCTATGGAAAAAAGTACCAGACATCAGTAGTTGTGAGAGGGGAGTGATAGAGTCTTAGACGTTTGTATTTACAAAAGCCTCACAAAAAACAAATGCATTTTAGTTTAGATGTGTTAAGCCAACATGTAAACTTACTTAAAAGATTTTAGGTATCACACTAGGGCATTGTTTGTCTTTTTCAGCAGCCACTTCAATGAAGGAAGTCACTTGTCTGAATAGAAACTGCTCCATTAGACTAGTGCTTTTCTATTTCAGGTTAATCATATATATTACACAAGACTGTTTAGGAAGCTTTCCAGGCACACTTTACACTAATGGCACAGCCATCCAGAATGATGCACATCATAAGAGAAGGCTGTAACACTTAATGCTGAAATGGCTGCAACAAAAATATCTGGCTAATGTCAGTGGCAATGGAAGGAAGCAGGAAAGAAAGCAAGAGTTCATCCTCTAGTGTTCTAGATTTTAGAGGTACTGCTCTTACCAAATTCAGAATTATAAAGCACTTAAAGTCTTACACAAGAGACATTATACAAGTGGAAAGTATTAATGCTGCTGTATACACCTGCTGGGCATTTTAGTAGATAGGGGGAAAGAGGAAGGAAGAAAAAGCGGTGGCTTCGTGTCAGTCTTACCCAGTTGTAGCATTTCTATTCCAGGTGCAGAGTCTGTCAGTCTGTCAGTCGAAGAATCAGAAGCATTTGAAAAAGTCTTAAAAAGAACAAGGAACCATTTAAACGCAATTTGGATGTGGATCAAAGCAACCTCACAGTCTACTCACTCAAATTAGAGTTAAACCATGCTATTCATCCAGTGACCCAGATTGACTGGTTTGGATCTTGGCAGAACATAGGTCTCTGCAGTTTCTACAAAGTGTCTTTAAAAAAAAAAAAAAAAAAAAACACCACACCCAACCTTTAGCTCCTAGAGAGTCCACATGTGCACTTTTTTTAAAAATCCCACTTAAATGAGTTTGGAGCAAAAACCCCATTGACTTTACACTCATCCCCTGGGGTGCTACCACATAATAATCAATCTTGAATAAGGTTTTCTCATCCTTGAAAGACTTTTAGAATTACAGCAAGTGAACAATCTTTAGAGCAGTCTTCACATAAATTAAAGAACTGAGTTCTATCCTTGAATTCCTCTCAATTGTCTCCAAGACAACAACAACCAACAACATCTTAAAACCAGCAGCTTGTTCCTTGAAAACAAAACTGTGTAAACTAGCAAATTTACATGCTATTTAGAAGACACTAGAACATCCTAAGTCTCTTTGGATTGTCCTACTGGCGCTGATAAGGCAGAAGACTATAAACCAGATTGTCCAACCTAGCAATCGAAGAATCCAGCTCACAGACATGCAAGCTAAGTACAATAACTCCCCACTTAATGTCCTCTTGCTTAACGTTGTTTTGATCTTACGTCCCTGCTCAATTACAGAACATGCTCTATTTAAAGTTGTGCAATGCTTCATTATAACATCATTTGGCTGCCTGCTTCGTCCACGGCTGGCAGCCCCCCTACGCCTCCCCCCCCAGCAGACTCCGCGGATCACTGCCTTCCCCTTCTTCCCCCCACCTCCTGCCCGCAGCAATCAGCTGGCTTGTGGTGTTCAGGAGGGAGTGGGGAGGAGCAAGGACTCGGCAGGCAGGCTCCCCCTCCCTCCCGAACGCTGCAAACCAGCTGATTGCTGCGGGCAGGAGGGAGCCTGCGTGCCGAGTCCTTGCTCCTCAAGCCTCCCTCCTGCCCCCGAAGGTCACAAGCCAGCTGACTGCCGGGGCAGGAGGGAAGGAGTGAGGATACAGCACACCTCCCCTATCCCTCCCCTGCCTCCTGCCCGCGGCAATCAGTTGCCTTGCGGTGTTCAGGAGGCAGGGGGAGCCTGTGCACCGAGTCCTCGCTCCTTCCCCCTCCTTCCTGCCTCCTGAACGCTGCAAGCCAGCTGATTGCCGCAGGCAGGAGGCAGGGGAGGGAGGGGGAAGGCATGAGGACACTGTGTGCGGAGTAAGGAGGGGGAAGAGAAGAAGAGGCGGGTTAAGGGTGGAGGCTTGGGGGAAGGAGGGGGCGTGAGCGGGCCGAGGGTTGACCCCTCTGCCCCTGGTGCTTGCAGAGTAGGGGAAGCTGCCACTGCTGCTGTGCAACATGCTTCTCCTAGCCTACAGCACCTTCAGCCTCCTTGCCTGCCTCATTGACTCAGTGCCAGTGGGCTGTGCCTGTGTGGGGTAAGGCAGGGGCACCTCC
Source organism: Chrysemys picta bellii (assembly GCF_011386835.1). Classification (NCBI taxonomy): domain Eukaryota; kingdom Metazoa; phylum Chordata; order Testudines; family Emydidae; genus Chrysemys; species Chrysemys picta. The sequence continues at coordinate 49,958,734 of NC_088799.1, read as the reverse complement.
CAACTATAGTACTGTACAGCAAAAAAAAAAAAAAAAAAAAAAAAAAAGTTTCCCTGGAACCCAAACCTGCCCCCCCACCATTTACATTCATTCTTATGGGGAAATTGGGATCATTTCACTTAAGTCACATTTTTCAGGAACATAAGTACAACGTTAAGTGAGGAGTTACTGTAGAGGGGAGCTTTTGTACACATTGCACCTAAATACCAGTTGTGTACACTAGCTGAAGGCATGTAAGTGCATCTAGTAGGGCCATTTATTCAGGAAACACTTATTCATATTAGTTACCAGGACAGGAGGCATGTGGACTCTTCAAATACAACAAGCTTGAGAGCAAAATCACAACACCATTTGTAGGAGAATATAAGAGTACAATATGTAAATTTAAAATACTGTAAAGATGTCCAGGAGTAAAACAGCAGAAGTTCAGTCTTAGGATTCAAACTTGAATGAGGCAATACCTATGATCTTAAAAGTAAGATAACACCACCAGACCTTATGACTTTTGACAAACCCAACTCTAAGCAGTCACTGAGTAGACTGGTCCCATTCATTTATTTTGTGTTGTATGTATTCAAACATTACAGCTAGAAACAATCTTACGCCCAGAATCCCCACTAACCTCATCCGTAGATTCTGCACTTTGAGCTCCATTACAAATGGATGTCTTCAGATACCTACTGGTCAGCTGGGATGGCAATTTAATTAGATTGGCAACTCCTTGTACAGTCTTCGTCAATTTAGAGATAACATAATCTTAAACAAAAGAAAACAAACAAAAACACACACAGGAAGACCATAAAACATTTGGTCTACATAAGGATTTTTTCCACTTTTTAAATTCAGGCACTCTCAGCTAGAGTATCATTGCATGCAAAAGTTTACACTTCAGGTTATTCAGAACATTATCAACCTTTTCAGGCTTTATTTACATGTATCCTTGACTGGTTGGGAAAACAGTAATCCCTTAAACTCTAGGGGACAAGCTTTTCAAAGACTATTTTTACTATTGAAAATACAAAAGCAACATGCAGCCAGCCTGATGGTAGCCCTCAAGGTTAGCAGTTATTTTTGGCTCCATATCCTCTAGCAAAACGGTGTTTTTTTAAAGTCAGAAATTAAGTTATACTCTGGAGGTCAGCATTTATCTGAAAATAAGAGTATGATATTTAAGCATAGAAGTTTCATGCTATGTATTGTTCACAGATACTAGTTAAAATTGCTAAATACCAATTTGCTCTGTTTACGGAGACTTGTACACTGTTCAAAGTGAGGGGTAGTGGTGGAACAAAAAATAAAAAAAGACCCTTTTATAACTTTGGTTTCCCCGAGGACTTTCTCCAACCCTCAAAAATGCATTAACTTATGATGATACCACTGCCACTAAGTGACAGCCAATATTCTCAGAGAGAACAGCAATGTCCTTTGTCAGGCAAAATAACTAAAGATAGATCTTACTTTTCATCAGTACTTGTGCTGGAAGTAGACCTTAAGCAGAGGGACTTCAGTGTCCACATCTCCACTTTTCAGTCAAGAGAATGCTGACTAGTTAGGTCCAACTCAAGTCATTTCAGATAGCAACAATATCTGCTCTGTTTTAACTATCTAGTGCGTAAAAAGTGGTGGAGCTGCAGATTGCATGTGGGCGAGGGTGCAAACTAAGTGAAAAATGGGTCAGTATTAAGGGCACCACAGGGAAGTATTTTGGTGAGAGCTAATGGAGGTTAGTGGAAAGTGCAAGGCAAAAATAAGAGTGCCCTCTTTTTCCTCCCTATTCCTTCCCCTTTTTGGGAGAAATGAGGCACTTCTTTGTCAAGGACAGCATGTATCCATCCACGACAGCTTTGCTACACCCTCTTAGTCCCAACCTCTCCCCTTGTAATCTAGCTCTACTCTACCTCCTCCTCCCCTCCAACTCATGTTGAATGTATAACGTTTTCCCCAGGAACTCAACCTAGCCTTCCCAGCTCCCAACTCAGAACCTTCCCAACTCCATCAGCTCCCTACAACCAGCTCCAAAACACCCAAACTCTCTCCCCTAGAAAGAAAAAAAAACTCTGCCTCGCCTTGCTTAGCCTCTCAACAGCTCAGAATCCCTTCCCAAATCCCCCTTAGGCTCAGACACCCTTCACCACATGCAGCTCAGAATTCTTTGCCACCCAGTTAAACACAAATGCTATTTGTTTCAGAGTCAGGAAATGAAAAACAGATGCAGCAAGGAGCATATGATTGGGATTTGAAATGCATCAAAGTGTTATGCCCTGCTCTAGCCTCCTCCCTGCGCTTCCTGAAGTTTGTGTGCTCAGGCCAGAAGTCCAGTGGCACTTTGTGTACTGTAGCACCACAGACTTCTCTCCCCACCACAGTGGCAGCATGCAGTACAGCACCCTGCAGTAAATCAGCCACTTGCAGATAGAACATGGGTGGGACTTAGCCCCATTAGCTCCCGATGATCCCCTCTTGTGGCCATCTATACAACTAGAGTGCCTTTCTAGAAGGAGCAGGTGAGGAGGGGTTTGAAGAACCATGCAGGTTATTTCAATGTTCATAAATATTGAAACAAAAGCTCCGGACTCCTGGGTACATGAGAAAGATCTAGTCTCTAAAAAACATTAGACAAGTAGTGAGATAAGCACTAATGCAATACCTAATCTTTGTCTTTTTGCTTGCCTCTGGTTAGGGTCCTCCACAGATGCCGGAATGCTGAGGAAAGAACAGACCAAAGAGTTACTTGTAGTAATAGACAAGTGTTCTAAATGAGTCCCCTTCCTTACAGTCTCCAAATACAACCCAAATTAGTTTACCTGCCCCCAGGGCATTTCTTTACAGCCAGCCATCAAGACTGTATAGACTTCCATACAGGAATCTATTAAAGTCCCATAAGGCTATAGCCACTGCAGAACTGACCACCACAATCTGTGCACATACTAGGCAGGGTCCCAAAGAGTGCCCCATGTACTCACAGACATGACTTCATATAGGCACCTTAAGTAACGTGCCCCATATGCATCCAGTAACACACATTGGCAAAGGCACATTTAGGTAATGTAATTGTATACAGTTCATTTAAGTTTGTTACTAGCTGCAGAGTGCAATGCACGTGTGGGTAAAGTTTGTCTCCTCCCTCAAAAAAAGGAAATAGTTTTGTCAGCCTTAATACAATTAGGGGTAAATAGAGATGTTTGTACACAGGATTAAGACCCTAAAAATCACTACATAATCTATATTAAATGAGTTAAATAGAATGCTGATTAGAATACAAGGAGAGAGAGAGAGAGGAAAAAGACACTACACTCGAATTCATAAACATTTAAGTTATACTTGTTGCTATGCCAGTGAAGTGACTGTTCTCATGCACCAGTTTCCTAAAGTCAGTCTCAGATACACAAGATGCTGTTTCAAAATGATAAAACTAGTTCATTATAAGAGCATAACCTTTTGCAAGACTTCAAGAATGCAAAGTTAGATCTTAAAGTTTATGTTCAATGGCGCCCTATCTGGTTTTAGAGAAGGTGGACTTCATATTTCCCCTTTTCTGGGAAGAGAGTGATTTCTTTCAAATGGTTTTAGTCCACTTCAGGTCAGGTCTATACCAGGGGTTCTCAACCTTTTTCTTTGAGGCCCCCCCTCAACATGCTATAAAATCCACAGCCCACTTGTGCCACAACCGTTTTCTGCATATAAAAGCCAGGGCCAGCATTAAGGGGTAGCAAGCAGGGAAACTGCCTGGAGCCCATGCCACAAGGGCCCCCATAAAGCTAAGTTGCTCAGGCTTCTGCTTCAGCCCTGGGCAGTGGGGCTCAGGGCCCAGGTCTTCAGCCCTGCACAGCAGGGCTTAGGCTTTCTGCCCTGGGCCCCAGTGAATCTAATACTGGTCCTGCTTGGCAGACCCCCTGAAACCTGCTTGTAGCCCCGGATCCCTAGTTGAGAACCACTGGTCTATACTGCAATCTTTTGCCAGCTGGCTGTGTCTGTCACGGGTGTGATTTGTGACCAACATAGCTATGGCTACAAAAGTCTTGTGACATGGTAGTACCAGCAAAGCTGTACTATTGCTGATCTAGCTTCTCAGTCGTAGTGTGAGGTCCTGATATCACTTATTGTCTCATTAGTTCCATTCTGGGTAAAACATCTCTCCTGGGCTTCCTATTCCTTTCTTATGAAGTGCCAATTTGCTATGTGCTTTACAGGTAAGTTCGGAGATAATATGGTGAGCTAGGAGTTAACAGTCAATAAACATGCAGTTAAAGATGCAACAAGAAGCAAGGATTAAACCCCACCATTCAATTGCCATCTTTATTAATCTATTGTTTGGGAGAGAGTTTAATAAACTATTTCCAAGCCCTTATTTAGAAAGTTTGATGGTCTCTTTAATAATGCTTATTTTTTTCCACTTTTTAATTCTCATTGTTCTACTGTTCCTCCTGTTTTAGTATTCAATAGGACTACTGATGCAAATACCAACACAGGGTTGAAAGACTCAACATTTGCAAACATAATATTTGCATTTGGTTTCTTTGCAGTGTTGTAGCCATGTTGGTCCCAGGATATGAGACAAGATAGGTTAGGTAATATCTTTTATTGGACCAACTTCTGTTGGTGGAAGGGACAAGCCTTTGAGCTTCATGGACTTGCTCTTCAGGTCTGGAGAAGGTAAACCAGAGTGTCTAAACCCAATACAAGTTGGGACAGATTATTAAGCATATGGGGTTCATACATGCTGTAGAAGACCACTTAAAGTGAGCAATAAGGGTTAACAGGCAGCGAGGCGTGTTACAACTTCTTGTAATGAGCTATAAAACCAGTTTCTCTGTTAATTCTGTCTAACAGATACGAATTTAAGTTCCCAAACTTGTCTTTTGAAGGTGTTGTGCAGGTTTCCTTTGAGGATGAGGACTGAGATTTCAGAAACTGACAACTCCATATCTGACAAGTGCTCACCCATAGGGAATATGGTGTTTTTTGCCTTGTTATTTTTCTGAGAGTGTTCATTCGAGCGCACAGGAATTTTCTGGTTTCACCCACATTGTTGTTGGGGCATTTGATGCCTGGATGAGGTATGGATTGCAATTGTCTGATACCTTGTACAGGTTTCAAGTGTGGGGTGATAGGTGACAAGGTGTGTGGTCAGTGGGTTTATTTTTCTTTTTCTGTATTAAAGCAGGTTCTCAGGGTATTTGGGTGTCCCTTTTCCATGATGCAATCTACTTCTCTGTTGGAGTGTCCTTGTTCGGTGAAAGCAGTTTTAAGGAAGTATGGGATATACACCTCTCTTCAGAGAGAATTCTGTAGTGCCCAGCTGTAGCTAACAGATTTGTTGGTGTTTGGGGGGGGGAGGGGGAGGGCGGAAGAGAGAGGAGGAGGAGAGGGTGTTTGGTGGATCTGTGAAGGTAATGGTGGTGATCCATGGGTTTCTTGTAAATAGTCTTTGTAGGGTTCCATTGTTGAAGCTCACCATGGTGGCCAGGAAGTTGATGCTGGTGTGGGACTGTTCTGGAGAGTTTGATGGATGGGTGGTGGTTGAAGTTAGAGAGAAAAATCTATGGAGGGAGTTTAGATCATCTGTTCAGAGAATGAAAATATCATTGATGTATCTCAGTGTATATCATTGGTTTCATGGTGCATACTTCCAGAAATTCTTCCAGGTGGCCCATGAAGAGGCTGGGGTATTGGGGGAGCCATCTAGTCCAAACCTTAGGAAAAGTCATGGGTACTAAGTATTCATTGTTAAATGCGAAGTTGTTGTGAGAGAATGAAATGGATTAGTCTAGTGATGAATTTAGGCCAGATTTCCAAGTGTTGTACGTTCTCTTGTAGGTATGAGACACAAATAGCAATGCCGTCATGGGGAAGGATGGTGGTGTACAGGGAGGTGACAGATAGTAATCTGTGGGAGGTTGCTAATGTTGTAGAGTTTCTGGAAGGAGTTAGTAGTGTTTTGGAGGAAGCTGGCCCTTTCTGTGGTAAGTGATCTGAGGTGGTGAGTGGTTTCTGTAAATCCGGATATTCCTTCAGTAGGAGTGCTATGGCCAGATATGATGGGTCTGCCTGGGTTCCCTGGGTAGGCATGTAGAAGGTTCTGGGGAGTGGGTTTGCAGGGAATAATGTAAAGTTTTTCTTGGAGTCGTTGGGAAAGGTTCTGATGGCATCTTTACATTCCTATGTGAACTGGTTTCTTTAGCTTTCAACTGAAGTTTTAAGCCACTATTTGCGTAAAGTCTTTAAAATGCTGAGGCTAAGTCTAAGTGAAAATTTCAGAATACAAAGGCCAAGATTTTCGAGTGATTAATAATCCTGGGCGCTGCAATTTTTTGACACCCTACTTGAGACACTCTGAAGGAGTCTGATTCTCAGAGGGCGGGCACTCAGTGCTTTCTGAAAGTCAGATGCCCCCTTGAAGTAAATATGTTAGAGCTCCAAAGCCCCAAGAAAAGGGGAAGAGCCTGACCAAGTATGGCTTCAGCTTGTTTGTTCTTATTTTTTATCCTTTATCATAAGTGTACTGCCACATACTTGACCTAAACTTCTGAAATTAACCTGTCAAGTAAGGGGATCAGATCAGAAGAGGCAAAGTAATCAAATGAAAAACTTTTACACTACTGTCCCCTCTTCACTTCTCCCAAGCTCCAACTAGGGCAGGGCTCAGCAACCTTTGGCACGCGGCCCACCAGGGTAAGCCCCGGGGCAGGTCTGTTTACCTGCCACGTCTGCAGGTTCGGCCAATTGCAGCTCCCACTGGCTATGGTTTGCCGTTACAGGCCAATGGAGCTGTGGGAAGGGCAGCCAGCACATCCCTCGGCCCACGCTGCTTCTGACAGCCCCCACTGGCCTGGAGCAGCGAACCGCGGCCAGTGGGAGCTGCAATCGGCCAAACCTGCACACACAGCAGGTAAAGAAACTGGCCCGGCCTGCCAGGGGGCTTACCCTGGTGGGCCATGTGCCAAAGGTTGCCAATCCTTGAACTAGGGACTAATTCACCTCCACTACCTATTTTTCCTAGTTACTTATAAGGACCTCTGACAGGGTATGACTGCCCTGTAGCACTCCCTGCTGTTTAAGTGTGGCATCTCCCCAGTGTTTTCTGGTTCTCTCAGGGATCAAGCGGCTCAGCCGCCAAGTGGTTCACTGAGTTCAATCCTTTTGGGATAACAAATCCTGACAGAAAGCCCCAAACAGAAGGTGGTTCTGGCATTCAGGGTTTCTCTGAAACCTGCCTTCTGGTCCTTATTCCCCATACCTTCTGGGTTACCTTTCACCTCTGGGTTTCCTTAAAAAGGAGCCCCAGCCCTCCGAGCAGACTAGTTCAGGCAGTTACTATCTCTTCTCATTAACCCAGGAGCCCCAGCTCTCCTCCTTTGAGCTAGGATGGAAGTTAGCCAGTTGTAGGGCCTTAGCCAGCTGCTCCCTCAGCTGAACCCTTCCACCTCCCCAATTAGTCCTCAGGCTCAGAGGGTTCTGTGGGCCAGTCATCTTCTCCTGCTGGTGTCTGCCCTGCTACGAAGGAAGAGGTATTTATTGCTGGTCCTCTTCTCCCAGCTCATCCCCAACTGGCTGGGTGAGAAGGGAGCCTTGACTTGTCCTCTCTGCAAGGCTCCCAAGCCCTATGCCCTTAAAAACACAGTAACAGATTTCGTTCCAAGTACCTGGGACTGCTTCCTCTCTACCAATATCTCCTACATCCATGTGTCTCTGTCTTGGACATTTCAAAAACCTAAAAAAAGGGCCACACCAAAGTGATGTAGTGGGCTAACCTCAAGTCACTACTGCCCTTAAGAGGGCAGGCTACCCTGTCATAGGCCACACAGAACTTGTATCTGAGCACCTCACACTCTTTAATCACACCACCAGTTAGGTAAGGAAGTGCTATTAACCCCATTTTTCAGATGGAGAACAGACATCCAAAGAAACTGAGAAAGTAAGTGACTCAGCCCAGGTTTCACAGGAAGCACATGGTGAAGCAAGTTCTTGAACGTAACATTCAAGTTCCAGGCCTCTGCCCTTACACTCTGCCATCCAAACTCTCATGTAGAGAGGACTATCAAATGGCCAATATAGATCCAATAACTGTGCATAAGACATGAATGAAAAGTATATTTTTTGGTCCATAATATAAATATATTGAAGGTGTAAAAGCAGAGGATTTTTAGGCAAAGTCTACTCCTTTAAAGCACAATGGCCTGGTAGTTCGTACATAGTTGGATTGGGACAGAGAGGTTCAAAGTATCCTTGTGTGTCAACAGCTCAATTTCAACAAGTGAGCAAAGTCAGTTCACCCCTTTAATGAAAAAGGACAGCACATTTCCCAGCAGACAGATCATTACACTGCTCTACAGCCAAAATGCTTCTGAAATAAATGTAGTCAAACTTTACTAATTCTGGGTCACTGAGAATGAAAATTATGCTTAAAATTGTTGATTGGCTCTAGTTTTCACGATATGCTATTGGGTCAGTATATACGACCCTTGACTTGGGAATGGCGGAGGATAAGTGAGTTATAAAGGGAAGGGATCTCAATTTAAACCAGAAATGACTAAAATACATCTTTGACTGGATCTATGAATAAATCTATGACTGGGTTTGGACAGTACTTGCTTTTTAGGCAAAACAATGAATGATGCAATCTGAAGCTGGTATTGAGTCATACATGATATGAATTGCATCATGTTATTCCTAGAAGTCATGGATGATGCAATCATAACGAAGCTTACATCACTCTGCTGAACAAATTGCCCTATATCAGCTCTAGAAATCATACAGTGTCGTGCTCTTATTTGTCAGTGTTTGATTTTGCAAAGGGACACATTTCTGTTTAGCCAAAGTGAGCAGAGATGCCTCGTACTTGTGTGAACAGTGCAAATAACTTCTGCTATGTTTGTGGTGAAGTGACTTTTGCATCACAAAAGTGCAGTATCACCTTTATTTTGGCTGCAAAATTGGAGATTTTGTGCAACAAATCTTCGCCAGTGGTTGAACAGCAAAAGGAAATCTATGCCTTTTGCAGTGCCAATGATTTGGAGAGAGCCACCAGATCATACCAGCAATTGTTACTTCTGCATGGTGCCTCCAGTTGGGAAAGGTGTGTCAAAGAAGAAAAAGTGGACTGTGCATTATCCAAACATTCCATCAGCTATACGCCCAGTACCCCACGGAGGAGGACTGCCGGTTCCTGATGCACCAGAATCATTCTCACTTGAGTCAGACAAGGAAGAGGATGAAACTTCTGGTCCTGAACCATCAATGTCACAGGACCCACATTTTCTCCCAACCTCCTCCTCTGAACCACACCTCATAACACAAGGTGAACTGAATGACCTTGTCAGGGATTTGGAACTACCCAAGAGTAAGGCAGAGCTGTTGGGCTCCAGACTACAGCAGTGGAATCTCCTGGCAGGTGATGTTAGGGTTTCCATGTTCCATGACCGTCAAAAGGATCTTGTCCCATTCTTCTTCATGGAAGGTGATCTTGTAGCCTGCAACAACATCGATGGTGTGATGGCAGCCCTCAACATCGTTCACGATCCAGATGAGTGGAGACTGTTCATTGATTCAAAGACGAGTCTTAAAGCTGTTTTACTGCATAATGGCAATGTTTTGCCATCAATTCCAGTTGGTCATGCAGTCCATATGAAGGAAACCTATGACAACATGAAACAACTTTTGAGGTGCATAAAACTATGACCAACATCAGTGGCAGCTTTGTGGCAATTTGAAGGTTGTTGCTCTCTTGCTTGGTCTGCAGACTGGATACACAAAGTACTGCTGTTTTCTCTGCGAATGGGCTAGTTGTGCAAGAGATTCCCACTACATCAAGAAAGATTGGCCACTCCGACAGTCATTGGAGCCTGGGAGGAAAAAAGTGTTCAGCATCCACCACTGGTTGAATCAAGGAAGATTTTGTTACCATCTTTACACATCAAGCTGGGTCTGATGAAGAACTTTGTCAAGGCCATTGACAAAACAAGCAGCTTTCAAGTACCTCCGTGGAAAATTTCCAAGGTTAAGTGAAGCTAAGATAAAGGAAGGCGTCTTTGTTGGTCCTCAGAAACGTGAACTTCAACATGATGCATTTGAGCATGCACTGCGTGACAAGGAAAAGACAGCATGGAAAGCCTTCCAGTTAGTGGCAATAAATTTTCTCGGAAACAACAAGGCAACTACAGGTTGTTGGTGGAAAACCTCCTCAAGGCATACGAAGCCTTGGTTGCAACATGTCACTAAAGATACATTTTTTGCACTCATCTAGATTTTTTTCCACCGAACTGCAGAGCAGTAAGCGACGAGCACGGTGAGCGATTTCACCAGGATATTGCAACAACGGAGAAACGTTATCAGGGCAAATGGAGCCCATCAATGCTTGCAGACTATTGCTGGACAGTGACAAGAGATGCTCCATTTAATGAATACAAGAGACAAGCCAAGAAGCGCCGAATAGACACGGAATAGGACTAAACTATGTACACATAATAGTTTTTTGCCTTTTGTTTCATATATAAATAAATTTTATTTATATAACCCTTTTGCTGATTTTTAAAGTGTTACATAAACAGGATAGGTGAAATATTATCATGTAAAGCAACCATAAACACATGAAAAGACCTAGGTTTACAATTTATGATTAAAACTCTACTATCTACACAATATACATAGACATAAAATGTAAAAACTTAAATATCTTAGAAACAGTAGCCAGTTGTTTTAATTGTCATATTTGAATTCAGCACATCAAAATACATAATAAATAGCACATTTTATCTCTGAAGCAGATGACTTCTCAAAAATTGTAGACCAGTGTTATCAGTTAAGGCCTGGTCTACACCTAAAACGTAGACTGACAGAGCTACATCACTCAGGGTATGAAAGATTCACACTTCTGAGACACACAGTTAAGCTGACCTAAGCAGGAATATAGGCACCGCTAGGGCGACAGAAGAATTCTCTCGACCTAGCTACCACCTCTCAAGTGAGTGGATTCACCACAGTGACAAAACCCCTTCTATCACTGTCGTGTCTACACTGCTGTGCTGCAGCTGTGTTATAGTGTAGCCATACCCTAAAGTAAAAATCTTTTCTATGCTATATTCAGTGTACAATGTTCACAGTTGTCAAATATTTAACTCTGTGGTAAGACAATTCAAGTATTTAGGTTTCAGAGTAGCAGCCGTGTTAGTCTGTATCCGCAAAAAGAAGAACAGGAGTACTTGTGGCACCTTAGAGACTAACAAATTTAGTGACTAAATGGCACCTTAGAGTGACTTGTGGCACCTTAGAGACTAACTTCCGAAGTGGGCTGTAGTCCACGAAAGCTTATGCTCTAATAAATTTGTTAGTCTCTAAGGTGCCACAAGTACTCCTGTTCTTCTTTTTTCAAGTATTTAGCTCTTCTGTTCAAGTTAATTTTCCCTCTAGCTTTCACAGAGTATTCAACAGTTGGGTGATGGTCATCTTTAGATTTTGTCCATTATTAGGTGATCAATTGTGTGCCAAATCAGGCCCTGATCACTGAGCACAGCTAACTGCCCCTTTCCCTTCAACAGTTTGAGTGTAACTTCTGAGGGCTGTCTACACTAGACATGATAGCAGCTTTGCTGTTGTAGCATTGACACTTATTACAGCGATGGAAGAGGTTCTTCTGTCACAGAAGTAAGTCCACCTCTCTGAAAAACAGTAGCGAGGTCAATCGAAAAATTCCTCCATCAACCTAGCGGTGTCTACAATGGGACTTAGGTTGGCTTAACCACATTTTTCACAGCTTCAACCAATGTAGTTAAGTTAACCTAACTTTGTACCGTAAACCAGGCCTGAAGAAGAAAGTCAGAAATTCTCAAGCATAGATTCCGACTTTAAGGCCAGAAGACACCATCATGAGTCCAGTCTGACTTCCTGCACATCATGGCTGCAGAACCTCACCCACCCACTCTAGTAACTCAGCCAGAGATTATGGGTCTATTACCGAAGTCCTCAAATCTTGATTTAGAGAGTTTAAGTTAGAGAATCCACCATTTACTCAAGTTCAGCAGTTCTCAAACTGGGTTGGGACCCCAAAGTGGGTCACAACCCCATTTTAATGGGATTGCCAGCCCTGGCTTTAGACTTGCTGGGACCCAAGGCCAGAGCTGAAGCCAAAGCTCGAGCCCCACCACCCAAGATCAAAACCCAAGGGTTTCAGCCTTGAGTGGTGGGGCTCAGGTTACAGGCCCCCTGCCTGGGGTTGAAGCCCTTAGGTTTGAGCTTTGGCCTCACAAATCCAGGGCGATGGGGCTTGTGCTTTGGCCCCCGTCTGGGGCAGGGGGGCCTGGGTAGGCTCAGGCTTCGGTCCTCTCTCCTGGGATCATGTAGTAATTTTTGTTGTCAGAAGGGGGTCTGGGTGCAATTAAATTTGAGAACCCCTGCTCTAGTTCAAGCCAGCAAGTGACTTGTGCCCCAGGCTGCAGAGGAAGGTAAAAAAGCCCAGGGTCTCTGCCAACCTGAGTTGGGCAAAAATTCCTTCCTGACCCCATATATGGCAATCAGTTAGACCCTGAGCATATAGGTGAGACCCACCAGCCAGACACCTGGAAAAGAATTCTCTGTAGTAACTCCGAGACCTACCCATCTGATATCCTATCTCTGGCTGTTGAAGTTATTTGCTAAGAGCAGTCACAGATGGATGGGCCATCTGTCATTGTAGGCAACCGTACCATCCCCTCCAGTTTTGAAACCAGTTAGGTTCTTTGGTCCCCACTGCTCCCCTTGAAAGGCTGTTCCAGAACTTCACTCCTCTGATGGTTACAGGAGTAACAATAGCCAATGAGAAAAGACCAGAAAGCAGGAACCCTGAGTTTACTTCTCAGGCCGTACCCCCCCCTCCCCAAAAAAGACACTAGATATCACCTATCTTTCACTGTCACAATTTAACCTTTACCACTGGCTTGATGGAGGGAGGAGTAAGGACCACATGTCAGATTGCATTTCAAATGCAAGCTAAAAAACTGGATCAGGATTTTAAACGTAGACGATCCAGATGTAGGAGTCAGCACCCCCAATGTTAGTGTCCCTCCTGCTTTGACAGGACAGTGCCCATCACTGTAATATGTATTTTATTTTCTTTAATAACAGTACAAAAAAAGCCAGGCTTTATATTCGTGGAACAACCCTTACATATACGTACGTAAGATCAGGCCCTGTCCTTTTCATACCCTTTTTTCCAAATCAGTGTGAAGGGCAGTTGGTTGGGACATACAACTTAATGCTGTAAAAAAGAAGTCAAATTTTCATTTGTTAATTCCAAAGAGATTAATACTGCACTCCAGATGTACAGTACAATAATGGTTAAGTGTGTTTCTCCCTCCCTTATTTAATCCCCCTTGCCCAACCCTAATCCACGGCTTTTCACCCTTCTTCCATTGTAGCAGCACTGCCTATGCTTTGCATACTACATTCTGCTCCTGATGTGCACATGTAACAGGTAAAACAGGAAGTGAAACACTGATCAAGAACAAAAACCAGCTATAGAACTAAGGGGCTCCATGCAGGGTCTCTCTCCAGAAGAAAAGACAACCACCAAGAGAGACTTTTGGTAAAGCACCCTCCCCTCTAGCAATCTGACATTTCCTAATTTTTGAATGCTTGACTTTGCAACCTAAAACAGATTTCTTGTCACAGTTTATAAAGAGTGAGACTGTTATTCTATGTTGCTTTTTTAAAAACAAATTGCGTGCAGCTAATCCCTTCCTTACTTCCTCTTTCAAGCCTCAGAGTTTAAACCCACCAACACAGACCTCTGCCACTTAAGCCAGAGGACTAACTACATTAGCTGGCAGCAGAAGAAAACTTTTCTGTGGACTGCCCCACTAGACAAGGACACATAACCAAGTGCTTTGACATTACATATGCATGAGCAGTCCTTGTTTCAGTGTTACATATGCACAAATAGCCCACAATAAATATTTGTCACACAGACAGCTAGAACTTACAGTTGAGTTTGTGGGAGGATAAGAATTCCCCCCTCATTTCTTTTTTTCTAGAAACAGTCTAGAGAGAATAAGGATGGATGAAGTTGGGCTGTTATACAGTGTAGATGGCAAGGAAATTAAACAGGCTCTAGGTATGGCCCAAAAATTAAATGAATACTTGGACTCTGTTTTCCATAAGGATAATATGGAACATGGGCTCAAAGGCAGGATGGCTAATGGAAGTGAATGCACAGAAATGGAAATTACCACATCTGAGGTGGAAGAAAAACTTAAAGAGCTTAATGCACTCAAACGGGGGGGGGGGGGGGGGGGGAAGAAGAGACTAGAAAATTTCCATCCCAGAATTCGGAAAGAACTGGCACATGAGATTGCTAGTCCAGTAGCAAGGATTTCTCCCCCCCCCCCCCCCCCCCCCCTTTAAAATCTATTTGGGGATAGCTATTCAGTCATATGGTACTAACATCCTACCTATATTTAAGAAAGAAGAGAAAGTTATCCAAGCAATTAGACCTGTTAGTCTCACTTCAGTAGAATGCAAGGAACAAACTGAAAGAAAAAATAATTCAATTCATGGCAGTAACTAGGAAAGGGGCTGGAATGCAACCCGAGTTTACCAAAAGTAGATAATTCCAGGCAAACCTGATCTTTTTTCAGAGTAGCAGCCGTGTTAGTCTGTATCCGCAAAAAGAACAGGAGTACTTGTGGCACCTTAGAGACTAACAAATTTATTAGAGCATAAGCTTTCGTGGACAGCCCACTTCTTCGGATGCATACAGAGTGGAATAAATATTGAAGAGATATATATACACACACATACACAGAGAGCATAAACAGGTGGGAGTTGTCTTACTTAATTGGTCTCTCAGAATTGGTAAGAGAAAAAAAACTTTTGAAGTGATAATCAAGATATCAAACTGTCTGTACTGGGCTAAGAAGTGTGAGAATACTTACAAGGGGAGATAGATTCAATGTTTGTAATGGCTCAGCCATTCCCAGTCCTTATTCAATCCTGAGTTGATTGTGTCTAGTTTGCATATCAATTCCAGCTCAGCAGTCTCTCGTTGGAGTCTGTTTTTTGAAGTTTTTTTATTACAACAGAAAAACTTCAAAAACAGACTCCAACGAGAGACTGCTGAGCTGGAATTGATATGCAAACTAGACACGATCAACTCCGGTTTGAATAAGGACTGGGAATGGCTGAGCCATTACAAACATTGAATCTATCTCCCCTTGTAAGTATTCTCACACTTCTTATCAAACTGTCTGTACTGGGCTATCTTGATTATCACTTCAAAAGTTTTTTTTTCTCTTACTTAATTGGTCTCTCAGAATTGGTAAGACAACTCCCACCTGTTTATGCTCTCTGTATGTGTGTGTGTATATCTCTTCAATATTTATTCCACTCTGTATGCATCCGAAGAAGTGGGCTGTAGTCCACGAAAGCTTATGCTCTAATAAATTTGTTAGTCTCTAAGGTGCCACAAGTACTCCTGTTCTTTTTGCTGATCTTTTTTGGGCAGCAATGTGCAAATTAAATTTGCTGATGAAACAAAGTCAGGAGGCATCATCAAAACAGAGGAGGATTGGAATATTGTATAGGAAGATCTGGATGACCTTGAAGGCTAAAGTGACAGAAATGGGATGAAAGTCAATAGTCCAAAGTGTAAGATCATGAACTTGGGGGCTAATAATTTCTGCTACACCTGGGGGCTCATCAGTTGGAAACAGAGGAGAAAGACCTGGGTGTGTGGAAACCTCATTTGGAATACTGTGTACAATTCCAGTCACCCATATTCAGGAACAATCAATTCAAACTGAAGCAGATGCAGAGAAGAGCTACTGCAGAGGGCTCATCTTATGATAGAAGACTTGAAGATCCTGGCTTGTTTAACTTAACAAGAAGGCTGAATGGATCTGATTGCTCTCCAAAAAAAACAGAGAGGTAAACACCCAAGAGGGTGAAGACTTTGGCACAAGAAAAAAAAAAATCAGTAGAAACTGGCCATGAACTAATTCAGCCTGGAGATTAGAAGAACGTTTCTAACCAACAGAGGAGTGAGGCTCTGGAACCGCCTCCCTGTACAAATTGTAGGGGCAAAACAACTTAATTCGTTTTAAGAGAACTGGACAAATGTGTGTGAGAGATTATACAGAGTTGCTTCTAATAGTAGGGGGCAGAGCTCAGCACCACTGGCGCTCACTTCTGGTTACATGTTCCTAAAAGCTCATGATTCAGGGCTTCAGCCAGCCACTGCAGGCATCAGGAAGGATTCCCCCCTGCACCTCCTCCCTCCCAACACACACTCATTCTGAAGGACAGCGTTTGGTCTCCTTCCTCTGAAGGAAGGATCAGTGATAGCCACGACTGAACATGAGACATTGGATGGGGGCACTGAGCATATTAGCTGAGGTGCTTGGCTGGCTCTTTCTTGCTCCCACACTCAGGGTCCAACTGATCTCTATATGCGGTGTTGGGAAGGAATTTTCCCCCAGGTTAGATTGGCAGGGACCATGGGGATTTTTAGTCTTCCTCTGCAGTGTATGGATGCAGGTTATTTGCCAGGATTATCTGTTTCTCTCACAATCATTTCCCTGCCATTCCAAGAGCCTCAGGTGTTGGTACACATCAGTCCCTCCTAGTCTCTCCCTGGGACACAACAGATTAGTCTCCCAACAGCTGTAATACTTTAGTCTAATTCTGGTTGTTGGGTTTGGTGAATAGGTGCGGGGTGGTGCTGGTGGTCTGAGATACAGGAGGTCAAACTAGATCTGATGGTCCCTTCGGGCCTTGAACTCAATGACTTTGACAGAGGGGCTAAGTAGCCTAGAGTTGGATCTTCCACAGTAGAGTTCTGGATTATATTCCCAGAGTGTGTAACCTGTGAGGCCATGCTTGCTTCATGTGTGAAGCCTTTGTAACTCTTAATATGTTTTAGTAGAGGGAGAAGTCTAAGTTTCAGTGCAACTGGTCATCCCTTAAGCCAAAGGGTATTTTGAGGAGAATATTTCTGTTTTCAGCCTCCGGCACCAGAAGTGAATTCCCTGCTCTACTACATGCTTTAGCAATTATTCTGTTTTTGGATGCCAATAGAGCAAGGACATTCTAAATTTGCCATGAAGGATTTCATCTTTTGCCTCTCAGTAACCATGCAGCAAGATTAATAGCCAAAGTACAGTAACTCCCCACTTAACGTCCTCTTGCTTAACATTGTTTCGATTTTATGCCCCTGCTCCATTACAGAACATGCTCATTTAAAGTTGTGCGATGCTCCGCTAGTCATCTGGCTGCCAGCTTTGTCCACAGCTAGCAGCCCCGTTATCAGCTCCTCTACGCGTCCCTCCCCTCCCCCCAGCGCCTCCCGCGCACTGGCAGACCCGCGGATCAGCGCCTTCCCCCTGCTCCCCCCTCCGTTCAGGAAGCAGGGAGGGGAAGGAGAGAGGACTTGGCATGCAGGCTCCCTCTCCCTCCCTCCTGAACACCACAAACCAGCTGATTGCTGCAGGAGGGGGGGAGGAGGAGCGAGGACATGGCATGTGGAGGAAAGGGGTAGGAGGTGGGGATGGAAAGAAGTGCGGGTTAAGGGTGGGGGCTTGGGGGAAGGGCGGGAGTGGGCAGGCCCAGGGTTGAGGGCCCCCCACCCCTGGTGCTTGCACAGTAGGGGATGCTGCCGCTGTGCAACATGCTTCTCCTAGCCTATGGCACCTTCAGCCTCCTTGTCTGCCTCATTGTCTGCAGTGCCAGGGGACTGTGCCTGTGTGGGGTAAGGCAGGGACACCTCCCATTGCTTCATACTCAGCAATGATGATTGTAGTATTAAATTGTATCTTTAAAATTGTTTAAAAAACCTCATAACTGCATTCAATTGCTTGTTTAAAAGGTATATAATGCCTTTTGTCTGGCAAAAAAAGTTTCCCTGGAACCTAACCCATCCCCCCCCCATTTACATTAATTCTTATGGGGAAATTGGATTCGCTTAACACCGTTTCGCTTAAAGTCACATTTTTCAGGAACAGAACTACAACATTAAGTTAGGAGTTACTGTATTATAAATGCTTCTCAAAATAGCAGGCAGACTGCCTTCTACTGGCAACAAAGAAACTTTGGAATTTCTGTCACTACTACATTTGGGATTATTAGGATTTCATCCACTGACTTCAACCTTTGTAGAATCTTCTGGTTGAGCAAACTGGAAAACATACAGAAGCTGCTTAGGCCATCTCTATGAGTGCACATATATCTGCTCTTCATTACCCACAGGAATGAGGTTATTCCCTCAGGTAAGAAGGAAAATTTGACGCTTACTCCAAAAACTTCAGGGCCTTGACTATGTGAGAAAGTTGCAATTTAAAGTCACGATCTTTAACCTGCTTTGGTTAGACTAGTGCACAATTCCATATAGGCATGCTTCATTTGGTTTAAAGTGGCTTTATTTCAATTTAACCTAAACCAATTCCTAAACAACTTAAGATCTACCAAAATAAGACTGGTTTGAACTAATGGATTGCCACCTCAGCCTTTTGCACTGGTTTAAATTTACGTTACAATAAACCAGTTCAATTTTCTCCTATAGACAAGGCCTCACTATATAGGTATTCAGCTGTCTGTTCTGGCTCCCTCTCCCTGATGTACAATCTCCACAATGATTTTCCTTTGATATGCAATGCCCTCTCCAGCAAGAGGATTCTCTGCTCAGTTTAGGTCAGGATAACACCACATCCCAACAGAAAAACTACTGATCCCTGTAATACCTTCAAGGCCGATCTAGTCTATTGCTGCATTGACTACTAGGAACTGGAAGCTCACAGTGAAGTCTGGAAGCACTACCAGATGCATGCCTGTTAGACAGCTGATAAGCAAACAGTTCTAACCATCAAGCCCTCTATTGATGTCTGATAAGCTCATGCCTCAGCTGGCGAGGTTCTTTTCTTGTTAAGCAGCCCCTGGAAAAGACAAAATAGTGAGCTGTTTAAGGTGCTTTGTATCAGAGGGGTAGCCGTGTTAGTCTGAATCTGTAAAAAGCAACAGAGGGTCCTGTGGCACCTTTAAGACTAACAGAAGTATTGGGAGCATAAGCTTTCGTGGGTAAGAACCTCACTTCTTCAGATGCAAGTAATGGAAATTTCCAGAGGCAGGTATAAATCAGTATGGAGATAACGAGGTTAGTTCAATCAGGGAGGGTGAGGTGCTCTGCTAGCAGTTGAGGTGTGAACACCAAGGGAGGAGAAACTGTTTCTGTAGTTGGAAAGCCATTCACAGTCTTTGTTTAATCCTGATCTGATGGTGTCAAATTTGCAAATGAACTGGAGCTCAGCAGTTTCTCTTTGGAGTCTGGTCCTGAAGTTTTTAGCTGTAAGATGGCTACCTTTACATCTGCTATTGTGTGGCCAGGGAGGTTGAAGTGTTCTCCTACAGGTTTTTGTATATTGCCATTCCTGATATCTGACTTGTGTCCATGTATCCTCTTGCGTAGTGACTGTCCAGTTTGGCCAATGTACACAGCAGAGGGGCATTGCTGGCATATGATGGCATATATAACATTGGTGGACATGCAGGTGAATGAGCCGGTGATGTTGTAGCTGATCTGGTTAGGTCCTGTGATAGTGTTGCTGGTGTAGATATGTAGGCAGAGTTGGCATCGAGGTTTGTTGCATGGGTTGGTTCTACAGGCCACTTTCCTCAGATCCCACTGAGGAATACACTAAGAAACTGCACCATCTACTCAGGACACTCCCTACACTAACACAGGAACAAATCAACATACCCTTAGAATAACCCCGGTCGGGACTCTATCTACTATCTGAGATCCACAAACCTGGAAATCCTGGACGTCCCATCATCTCGGGCATTGGCACTCTCACTGAAGTACTGTCTGGATATGTAGACTCCCTACTCAGACCCTACGCCACCAGCACTCCCAGCTATCTCTGTGACCCCACTGATTTCCTGAGAAAACTACTATGCATTGGTGACCTCCCAGAAAACACCATCCTAGCCACCATGAATGTAGAGGCTCTCTACACAAACATCCCACACACAGATGGAATACAAGCTATCAGGAACAGTATCCCTGATGATGACACAGCACAACTTGTTGCTGAGCTCCTGTGTTAGTGTAGGGAGTGTCCTGAGTAGATGGTGCAGTTTCTTAGTGTATTCCTCAGTGGGATCTGAGGAAAGTGGCCTGTAGAACCAACCCATGCAACAAACCTCGATGCCAACTCTGGACAGTCACTACGCAAGAGGATAAATGGACACAAGTCAGATATCAGGAATGGCAATATACAAAAACCTGTAGAACACTTCAACCTCCCTGGCCACACAATAGCAGATGTAAAGGTAGCCATCTTACAGCAAAAAACTTCAGGACCAGACTCCAAAGAGAAACTGCAGAGCTCCAGTTCATTTGCAAATTTGACACCATCAGATCAGGATTAAACAAAGACTGTGAATGGCTATCCAACTACAGAAGCAGTTTCTCCTCCCTTGGTGTTCACACCTCAACTGCTAGCAGAGCACCTCCCTGATTGAACTAACCTCGTTATCTCCATACTGATTTATACCTGCCTCTGGAAATTTCCATTACTTGCATCTGAAGAAGTGAGGTTCTTACCCACGAAAGCTTATGCTCAATACTTCTGTTAGTCTTAAAGGTGCCACAGGACCCTCTGTTGCTTTTTAAGGTGCTTTGCACATCCTGCCAGTGATAAAGGGCCTCAACTACCAAAACAAAGCTTGTTTTCCAATATGGCCAATCATGGGACAAACTTTGGAAGAGGCCTCATGTTATTTTTATCTTGATGCCATCACCACCATTGATACAAAATTTGTATCCACATCCAATCCACAAAAATAGTCTGTGGATACCCGCATCCATGGATACGGATATAAAGCAGATATCCCCAGATTTGCCAGGGCTCTAACAATCACATCTTCAGGCTTTAACACTTTTTTGAAAAGACTATCCTTTAATCACATCAATCAGTACTTCCAAATGTGTTAAGCCTGTAGAGTGTAAGAGTTCAAATTCTGAACTTGTCAAAAACCACGTCTCTGCACAAGTCCTCTTGCTTACTTGGTAAGGTGCTGAGGACACTAGAAAATGCTGGACTCAAGAATGCATGTGGATCCTTTTTCCTTAACCAGCATACTAATCAGAGCTACAACTAGCACTACCAAATGTCTGAATGTTCTGGGAAACGCACTACTCACAATGGACCTGAATACAAATTGCCATAGTACAATCTGAGAAAACTTGAGTCTTCCTAATCAGACGAGGAAACAGGCATCTGCAGGGCCTGTGAAAGCCAAGTGAGTATAAACAGTGAACATTGAAACTAGTATTCCCAGTTGGTTCCTGTTCATGCACCCGTTGGTTCTCTGAAGTTGAGTGCAGTGTTAATATAATTTATTTCAAAATAAATAGGAAAGTTAGGTTCCTGGAATTATACTTTTCTTAAGAACCTTCTCCATAGCTTCTGTTTCTAAGAAAAGTCAGATGCTTCTTCCATACTATTACTTTTGGAAGAAGGAACATGACTCAGAAACCGAAGTGACAGGCGAAGTATAAAAGCTTAGTTCAAAATTGGGGGTGCTGTAACCTTGGGCCTGGACAGCCTCATGAACTCAAAAGTCAAGAGTTTAAAATTCAGCACAGGATTGTGGATATGCAGGAATTTCTTCTCCTATTACACACACCAGTCTTGCTACTTCCCCAGAGCAAGACTGAAAATGAAGCTCAACATGGAAAACTAAAGAAAAAGATTAACACAGATTCAGTTGGAGTGAGAACATCAGAAAGCAGTAACGTTAACAGAAAACTAAGGGTTACGAACAGAAAACTGGGCCCACGTTTGCAATACAATATAGCAGTAAAGAATAATACAACTTTGGATTTTATAGTCAAGTGCATCAGGTCAGAGCAGGAGGCAACTGTCCCTCTGTACAGTGCTCTGGCTTGACTCCAGCCAGAATACTGCATTCTGGTACTGAGGTAAATACTGCCAAAAGGACAAACTGAAGGAAATTCTGAGAAAAGCAATAAGAGTTACAAGTGTGGAGGGGGGACGGGGGGGGGAAGAGGCATGCAGAGAGAAAAACATTTTTAATCTTCTCTCCTAAATAAGTAATGTTGCATAGGATTCCTAAGTAGACAGATATGATCAAACCTTTCAGACACTGGGAAACTTAACACAAAAGGAAGGAGAATGAGCAGTACAAGGGGATATAACTGCAATTAAGAGGATAAAAAAAATCAAGTTCAGGCTGAATATCAGGAAAAAAAGATTTGTGATAGTGATATTTCAAACCTCCCCCCTTTGAGATATTTAAAGCAAACAGAATAAAGCACTAGATAGTATCCTATGGACCAGAGTCTTGCTTCTCTAACCTCAATGGTTCAATTTCTCATACTGCCCATCAGTCACTTTTTACAGAGTTAGTAGTGTCTAGGTTCCTGCACAGGTTATGCACATAAGGCTTTCTTCATGATTCGTTGCAGGAGTGAGAGTAGAGTGAACAAGACTGTTAGTTTAAACAACTATGATTTTGAAGGGTAAAGATGATCAAGGAGCAAATATACACAAGGTGAAAAGACAACCAAAAATTCTCAGCAGAAAAAAGAACAAAAATTATATAGTTCCCAGTAAACACTTTGACTAGAAGTGTTAAACTGCTAGCCTCAAAGGGACACCAACAATTTCAAAATCACACCTGTCAGATGATTTACCACCTAACATCCAAGATTACTATAGCTGAAGTATGCAAAAAAAAAAAAAAAAAAAAAAACCACACACCCCACCACACCACACCCCACTTTTTCAGTTGTATCACTTGTGTTTTTGAGTTTTGTGTCCAATCAGTGTAATTGTTTCCTCTATACAGTCAGTTCCTACTTTTATTTGTTGGGTCTTACACACAGCAATAAGGGAGTGAAAACATTTTTCAAAAAAGAAGAGTAAAACCATAAGAGGCAACAGGGAACACCTGTTCAAGTTCTTAAAGGTAGTCTTAAACTAAATACAATATTCCTATTTAGATTTCAAGTTGAATAGGAACATAATTGATTTAATTGCCAAACATTCCAAAATAACCTTCTACTATAAAGTTTTTGAAACCAACACATATCAAGCCTTGTAGAGCATATAATATTCTTTACAATGTATTCTCCAACTCTGGGAATTCACAAAATAATTGCTTTCACCTTCAGAGCAATTAGAGTCAGACATACTCAATATGCTAGGCATATACCTACCTCCGCCCCCAAATTCATAAGCCATGTTTGCCTTCATGAAAGACAGTCAGACAGTTCTCCCCATACCAATGGCAGATCAACTATTTAGGACCTTATTTAGGTCTTCATTAGGTCACCTATATTAGCTCAACATGAGGTTCAAATGTCTGTTCAACATTTTCAAATACATTCCATGAATCAGTGATCGTGGGAAGCAAATTACATGCAACCACAAAGAGTTGGGGGGGGTCCCACGAGAAGCTGGGCAGTTTGCTGGTGTTGGTGGTCGATGGGAAGCGGCTGTGGGATGTCTGGGCAGCGCCACCTTAGGAATGTTACAGACCTAGAGAAACTGGAGTAAGTGCACCCCAAGCCCGGCAGAAGCAAGGGTACATCTACACTACAGGGGGGAGTCGATTTAAGATACGCAAATTCAGCTACGTGAATAGCGTAGCTGAATTCGACGTATCGCAGCAGACTTAGCCCGTTGTGAGGACGGCGGCAAAATCGACTTCTGCGGCTTTCTGTCGGCAGCGCTTACTCCCACCTCCGCTGGTGGAGTAAGAGCGCCGATTCGGGGATCGATTGTCGCGTCCCAAATCGATCCCCGAGAGGTCGATTTCTACCCGCCGATTCAGGCGGGTAGTATAGACCTAGCCCAAGAGGCTTTACTATTTCGATTATGCAGGGTCTGGGTTTGAGGCCGAAGGCGGACAGGCTCCAGGCGCGGGGGTGCGAGGCTGCAGCAGGGCGCGCCAAGGCGCAGCAAACCCGCTCCCTGCTCCAGCAGTGTCCCGTGGCGGTGGGGAACAGACCCGGCCGGGCGCAGGCGGCAGCTCCAGGGTGCTGCAGCAGAAGACGCTGGGGTCCAACTCTCGGTACAACAGCAGCGTCCGTTCCCACGCCGACGGCTCAGGCTGGGGCTCGAGCACGGAACAGGCCCAAGCCAGACCAAGCCCCCGGCCCCTCCCCCGCCAGGGTCCAGTACACGGTGCCGGAACCCGCCACTGGCAGGGGGGGGGTTACAGAACCGCCCGACGAGCCCCGGAGCATCCGCCAAGCAGCGAGACTCACTGACCTGTGGTACCGTCTCTTCCGCGGGGTGGGGGCGGCGTGTCCCGGCGGGGGGCGCTGGGGAAGAGCAGGGAGCGCAGCGCTTCCACCAGCCATTTGTACATAGGCCTCAGCCAACGGAGGCGGAACTGCGTCTAATCCCCGCGACTGCGTGACGTCACGGACAGAGCCCTACCCCCCCAGCAGCAGCGGCGCGCTCGTAGTCTGCCGTCCGAATCGCCTTTACCTGCGCGAGGTCGCCGCGCCCTCCTCAGTGGCCTGTTCGGCTGTGATTGGGGGAGAGAAGGGAGAGGCGGGGACCGAGCGCCGCCAGCGTCTGCATCACCTTTGCTGTGGGAGCGCGCGCCTCAGGCCCAGGGCGGGGCGACTAGTGCTCCGCACCCAGTCCGTCACCGACCCGGCGCCCAGCCACTGGTCGAGTCAGGTCACCGCTCGCCCTTGCCGCCAATATCAGCACGCCCACAATCCGTCCCCCACACCAACACCCCACCCTTACTTCCCCTCACCCCACACCCTTCCCCCAGCACCCACCCCCCACAGGCACACACCTGTCTTCTCCCCAGCTCTCTTTGCTCCATCAATTTCAATGGCAAAGGTTCATACCTAGTTTTCAGATACTGGTCGTATTGCCTGTTGCTTGGGTTAGTGTCAAGAGTTCCTCTAGTGCAGTGGTTCCCAAACTGGGGTTCGCAGAATGTTATAGGGGGGTTGCCCGAAAAAAAATCACTCATGGTGGACAGAGGACCCCAGGTATTGGAGACAGCAGGTGGGACTCGGTTGCAGGGCAGACACCCCAAGCCCCAGGGAGAGCGGGGCTGGGCAGTTGGGGTTGGCAGCCTGAGCCCTGCCCCTGTCAGCGGGGTAGCCGGCAGCCCAAACCCCAGCGCTCTGCGGGGGGCTGGCAGGCCAAACCCCAGGAAGAGCAGGGCCGGCAGTTGGGGCATCCATCACACTAAGGAAATTTAAACTTAAATCCCTGAAAATATTCATTTTTAGGAGGGGGTTCACGAGATTTCACAATTTAGTGAAAGGGGTTCGCAGGCTGTTAAAGTTTGGGAACTACTGCTCTAGTGTATCTTTTGTTATTTACTAAGCTCTTATCAGGGTGGTTCCACATCTGCATTAAACCAGCATACCAAAGGGGAGTCAGTAAAGTCTTCAATTTTGTGACTGATTTCATGGGGTCTTAAGAAGGGTGAAAGTGTTAAATACTTCAAAAATTACCTGCAGAAGAGCTCCGTGTAAGCTCTTAAGCTTGTCTCTCTCCCCAACAGACATTAGTCCAATAAAAGATGTTACCTCACCCATCTCATCACTTCAAAAATTAGCCTTTTTAAGTCAATCTCAAAAGCTACTTAAAATGTGACAATTTTCAGAACAATTTCTACTATTCAGTTAGGAATAACCCTAAAAATCTGAAAGCATGAGTTCTTTTCATTATACTTCCATGGAGAGGGTCAAAGGTAAACATAAAATAGCCTTTTCTGAACATGTGGTTGCAATCTTACCTCTGAAGAGGCTGTTGCTTCTCGGTCATTTTTTTCCTGTAACTAGAGAGGTGCTCTCTACTGCCTAACTGGCATGATGAACAAGAGCTGCAGCAAGAGTTTCTGTGGAGTCTATGTGCATCATATGTCTACTTTGCAAAATGTAATACAGCTAATCTAGCGGTACTCCATTACTGAGTAGAGCATACCAGTGATTTGTACAATCATGTCTCCTGCTCATGGTTGAGCCATGGAACATACTAAACTAAAAGAGGTGATCCTTCAGCTTAATCTGATAAGTGCTTGCGACTTTTGGTGATCAAGGTCCTCCACTGGCAACCTGTATTGGGTGCATTACAGAGTGGTGGCCTGTACAGCTTCTAATAATTTGAACTGACCTCCTCTATTCTACTACATCTTTGCTAAGAGCTGTCCAGAACTTATTGCAATATTTCAGATGAGGTCACAACACAATTATATAATAGTCATAGTATTACGACTTCTGCTTTAGGTGTCATATTTCCGGTATTAGCCCTTTCTTAATTCAAACTCTTTTTAAAGCCGGCTTCCCTCAAACTGTCCGCAATGACTCCAGAGTTGTTACAGCTCATTTAGAACCCATTATAAGTTGTTAACATTGTACATAACAAAAATAAAATAGAGTACTGGCTGCACATGTACAGTTAAAGTTCCCACAGCCATTGCACGAAATAGTATTTAAATATATAATGTGTAATGTGGCACAGTTAACATTACTGTGGGAACCTTAATGTTTGAGTTTCATATTAATTTACAGTTTCATCAGTAGTAGTAATACAGGTTTGCCATTCTACACACACACACTAAGCAGTATATTCTCTTGTTTTCATAGCTAGGGAATTCATTTTTCTTGGGACGTTTTGTCTTTGTAAGTAGGCATCATTTCCTCCAGCCCATCCCACACAAGGCTGCAGGCACTTGAAACTTTAACCAATATCACCTCTTAGTTGCAAAGAACACCATAGTCTCAAACACAGTCACCCAGAGCTGCTCAGACGTATTTGATAGCTCTGGCACTCCTGCCAACATCTCAGGGAAAAGGTGTTACATCTTAGGGTATGTCTATACTCACCTCCGGGTCTGGCGGTAAGCAATCGATCTTCTGGGATCGATTTATCGCGTCTTGTCTAGATAAATCGATCCCGGAAGTGCTCGCCGTCAACGCTGGTACTCCTGCTCGGCGAGAGGAGTACGCGGAGTCGACGGGGGAGCCTGCCTGCCGCGTGTGGACCCACAGTAAGTTCGAACTAAGATAGTTCGACTTCAGCTACGTGAAGAACGTAGCTGAAGTTGCATATCTTAGTTCGAAGTGGGGGGTTAGTGTGGACCAGCCCTTAGAGCAGTGGTTCCCAAACTGGGGTTCGTGAACCCCTGGGGGTTCAAGAAAGGTTACAGGGGGTTCTCGGGAAAAAATTCCCTAATGGCAGACAGAGCTGTCCCTAGGGACCATGGGCAGCACGAGGACAGCAGCCTGGAGCCCCTGGACTTCCAAGAGCTAAGCAGATCAAAGCAAGCCTATCTATCACATTGAGGAAATTTAAACTTCAAGACTTTTTAGAAGAAATGGAAAGGGAGGTGGATTTTTTTGGTGTTTTTAAACTTAAATAGACAGTATTGTTTTTAAAATTATTATGAAGAACAAGTTTAAGCTTTGTTGTAATGTGCATAGTTTGCCTAGACTGCTCAAGGCCTGAATGCTTGTGTAGGAGGAACTCTTTGAGTTGGTTTCTTAAATACCTTCATGCTGTTTCATATCTGATGCTCCTTGATGAAACATAGGAGCCTTGTCTTATAACAGGCTTATTCAAAGTGATGCAAGCTACGAAAGTGAGATCTTGGAAGAATGTTGCTGTTTTCATAATGTAATAAAAATACTGTAATGATAAATAATAAATAATTATAATAAATAGTGTGTAATAAGCATGTCATAAAAACAAATGTCCAAGATCACTGCTTTCATAATTTATATTCAGGTAAAGGAGAAAATCCCTGGAAATATTCATTTTTAGGAGGGGGTTCGCGAGACTTGACATTTTAGTGAAAGGGGTTCACGGGTTGTTAAAGTTTGGGAACCACTGCCTTAGAGGGATACTTTCCCACACACATCCTGTAGAAGTCAGAAGGCTATGAGTTCTTGCTATTAGTGTGTGCACTCCACAGTGCTTCTCACACCCTCTACCTTAAGTGAGGCAGCTATCCTCCACCCATTTACAGATGGTGTAAGAACTTGCACAATGTCACTTCAGGAACAGAAACCCATACACTACTGTGACCGATGCAGATCTCCAACATTTTGCCACACTCCCTTTCAGTGCAGTTGTACCAAAGTGTGTTTGGTTGTGCTTCTCTAGACACTACAGCACACCCCCGTTGCAGGAAAAGAACTCAGTATGGGTGCTCAACATTCCGGTGCTATCTCAAAGAATTGTAAATCCCACTGGTAAAGTGCATCCCCCGCTACAGGCTGGTTCACATTGCAAACAGACTGTTTCCACCAATGTTGTAGCTGAAGTGGAAGAAAGTCTATGCATCAGAGCTGGAAAGCATAAGTTCAACCCCTGCTGGTGCCCCCATGGGAAAAGGTGATTATGGCAGAGCAGTAGTAACCCCTGTCTTAAGGGTGCCTGACACCTTCTGTATGAAAAGTGGACAAGAACTGTTTTGCAGCAGGACTGAGGGGTCTGGCAGGGAGAGATGCATTTTTCTGTCCTCATGAACATCTATTTAGATTTGGAACAGTTCTACGCTGTTGAAGATCACAACTTCCCATCCACAGTTGACACACAACAGTTTTCTGCCACCATACTAAAACCCCTCAACATTATAGGTCCTCTTGTGCGTATGTCCCGGTGTCTCACTTCATCAGGTCACACAGAGCTCACATTCCAGATGGGACACAGACAAAAGAGATGATGATCCTGCTGCTTCCTCATTACAATAGCTTTTACATAGCCTAAGGGAACATGCAGCACACTGAGAGGCAGGAGCACTAATCTCATTTTTACTGACTGGTGGTAAGCAAGTATCCTTCCCAAATGTTACTGAACAGCTCATATACCATTGAGAATTAACCAAGCAGAGAACAGAACCCAGGTCTTTGAATACAGCAAACCCAAATTCCCTCCAGTGAGCTACACTGCCTCTCAGAAAGGACAGCCCATGTCTTTCTTCTTAGCTACACAGTCAGTAAAATGGGCTACTCATGCTTACATAACACACTGAAACAGTAAATTTATGCATCCTCCTCTAGTGGATAGTTTCACATAAGAACAGCCTCCTGCTCCCAGCCAGCATAGTTAGCCTGGTAGTCCAAGGGACAGACATCTGTGCTGACGGGTGAAGCTCCAAGCCAGCATGCTAGGTGTGGAGGGAGTTACAGTGAAAAGGTTTTTTAAAAAATTACATTATGTGCAACTGTAAGAAAAGCCAAGAAGTTACACTGAAAAGCTGCATTAAAAGAACATTATTAAGGTTGTAAAGTCAATCAATCAAGTTAGGAAATGCTCATCTAATGCTGCTAATCATCTATAAAGCTTTCCACCTGTATAACGCCACTTTGAATCTAGCCCAGTTCTGGAGTGATTATGAAGCGTTCTCCTCAACTGGCTGTTTAGTGGCCATGGATGAAGTGAGTGTGTTAGGGCCAGTCCAGTTCCTGCAGCATAGACTCACCACCACTCTCCCATTAGCAGAGAGGCCAAGAACTTCATGGGCCATGAAGACTACAGGACCCCAGTTACCCATGGGGTAAATCCTCTCCCATACCCTACCCAGGGGTAGCAGGATAAGGCACACTGGCAGAGGTCACAGGTGTTGGAAGCTTGACCTACAGACAGAGGACTTCATCTACCAGGCCTGTCAAGGCAGTCCTTTCATCACCACCACCACCACACTTTTTAAATGAGAAGTTTGTGCTTATACACAAATCAGTTCATTAAATAATTTGCATGGAGCATCACACCCCAGGAAAGGCTCAAAGTTTGGTCCCTGAGTCACCACACCTGGATTCTGCTCAACCACATTATTTCCCACCTGTGCAGTTACTCACAGTACATGCTTCCAACTCACTTCTACAGGATGCCTGCCACCAAGGCCCAACTTAAACAGCTGAACCTATTATAAAGCCTCGCCTCCCCTCCCTCCCAGGAAAGAGCAGCCTCCACTTCCTTTAAGTCAGCTGTGTTAATGATCCAGCAGCAAGGCAGCTTGAATTCAATTAACCCCTTCTTATGCAGCTTCCAACTAGCCCCTGCTCATGGGGAGGAGAGCAGTGTCAGGCAACACCGACAAACTCTGACAGGCTTTTGATCTCATATTCTCAGTGCCTTTATTGCCTTTTCAGTTGCCTTGGTCAGGTTAAGCCCTTGAGAAGTGTGCATTGACCTTTGACACTGACCAAGACAACTGAAAATTCAGCAAACTGAAGGACTGAAATAAGAGGCCAAAATCAACCAGAAAAAATATAAACAACTGTAATGAACACAAGGTAAAAACTCAGGAACAGACATTGCTCAGCAACTCTGGGCACAAAGATTCTTTCCCTCTTGCAGGCCTCTGCTCTGGAATTTCTCTGCTTAGCTCCTATCCTCTGCATGGCCAGCCCCAGAAGTTCAAACGCCAGGAATCAGATCCCTCATTAACCACAAGATTGGCCCCCAAAGCAGGAGATGGATTTAAAAAGATTGAAATATGGCCTCAGGTCTGTTTTTTCATTTTTGAACTCCCCCTGCCCACCCACCCCCGCCTCTGTGTATGTGTGTGTGATAGTTACCATGCTGCCTGCTCTCCCTTGTGTGTGTGTGTGTGTTAGGGTTACCATATTTCCACAATCAAAAAAGAGGACACTGCGGTGGGGAGCCCTGCTCTAGCCCCGCCCCACCCCCATCCACTCCCTCCCACTTCCCACCCCCTGACTGCCCCCCTCAGAACCCCCAACCCCCCCTGCTTCTTGTCCCCTGACTGCCCCATCCTGAGAGCCCCCACCCTAACTGCCCCCCTAGGACTGTACCTGTCCCCTGACTGCCCTGACCCTTATGGGTGGCAGGTTTGTAGAAATTTTGGTGGTGCCCAGAACCCGCTCCCCCCAACTCTGCCCCCCATCTGCCTAAGGCTCTGGGAGGGGGGTTTGGTGGGGGGAGGAGGTCTGGGGTGCAGGTCCTGGGCTGGGGATTAGGGTGCAGGAGGGGTGCAGGGTGCAGGCTCTGGGATGGAGTTTGGGTTCTGGGTGCAGGCTCTGGGCTGGGGCAGGGGGTGGGTGTGCAGGAGGGGGTGAGGAGTGCAGGCTCTGGGATGGAGTTTGGGGGTGGGAGGCAGTGCAAAGGGAGGGGGTGCAGGCCTTGGGAGGGAGTTTGAGGGCAGGAGGGGGTGTGTGGGAAGGGGGAGGGGGTTTGGGAGGGAGTTTGGGGATAGGAGGGGATGCAGGGGTAAGGGCTATGGGTCTGAGGGGTTCATGATGCAGGAGGGGGCTCAGGGCTGGGGCAGAGGATTAGGGTGCAGGGGGATGAGGGCTGGGGCTGAGGATGAGGGGTTTGGGGCGTTGGAGAGGCTCAGGGCTAGGGTGGAAGGGCAGGGTAAGGGCAGCCTACCTTGCCATTAGTGGCGGGGGGCACTAGGACCCTGGGGCAGCAGACAGCAGTTGCTCCAGGGAGCAGGGCTCTGCTTAGGAATGTGCTACTGCAGCAGCACAAGCAGGCATGGGAGAGGCGCACGCTGCTTTCTTTCGGGCAGAGACCCGCGGGGGGGACACGCGGAGGGGGAGTGGCAGGTGGAGGCCGGGGCCCGCTCCAGGCAGGGCCAGGGGAGACCCAGCTCCAAATATTGCTGGAGCAGGGCCCCCGGCCCTGGATATTGCTGGAGCCCGGGCACCACAAAAGAATATAACCTGCTGCCCCCCCACCCCATATTCACACCTCCACCCCCAGACAGACCCCCGGGACTCCCACAACTCATCCAACCACTCCCCGCCCCCTGACAGGACCCCCAGAACACCCGACCCATCCAACCCCCTCTGCTCCCTGTCCCTGACTGTCCCAACCCCTCTCCACACCCCTGCCCCCCTGACAGCCCCCCCAGAACCCCCGACCCATCTAACCCCCCCTGCTCCCTGTCCCTGACTGTCCCAACCCCTCTCCACACCCCTGCCCCCCTGACAGGACTCCCAGAACACCCAACCTATCTAACCCTCTCCCTGACTGCCCCCCGGGACTCCCCTTACCATGCCCATGCCGGTCAGATGCTGGCTCCTCCACGTGGAGGCAAAACACGCCTCCCCTGCAGAGTGCTAAGGCAGCAGGGGGGGAGCAGGGGAGGGGCTCTGGCTGCTGGATGCCAATGGGAGCGGCTCAATCAGGCCCAGCCACCCAATCAACCATGCCGCACTCTGCATGGAAGGGAGGGAGGGAAGGGAGGGGGGAAAATCCCGGACCTTTTAACCTTGTTACCAATTCCTCCCGGACGGCTATTTAAAGATGAAAAAGCCGGACATGTCCGGGGAAATACGGACGGATGGTAACCTGTGTGTGTGTGTCTGTGAGAGAGAGAGAGAGAGTTGCCATGCTGCCAGCTGTCCCCAGCACACGGTCAGGGACTCTGCTCCCTGCAGAGGCTCTCGCTGCTGCCCCATGGTGCAGAGCTTCCAGCTTCTCCCCAAACTCCAACATTCTAACTCATTAATGCTGAGTCCTGCCCCCAGCCCACATCTGCACCTGCTGCAGCTCCATGTTCTTCATCTAAGGTGACCAGATAGCAAGTGTGAAAAATGAGGATCGGGGTGGGACTGGATCTTCTGGGGATCTACCTCTCCTTTTTATAGTCTCATAGACTTATAGACTTTAAGGTCAGAAGGGACCATTATGATCATCTAGTCTGACCTCCTGCACAACGCAGGCCACAGAATCTCACCCACCCACTCCTGTAACAAACACCTAACCTATTCCTGAGTTACTGAAGTCCTCAAATCGTGGTTTAAAGACCTCAAGGTGCAGCAAGTGACCCGTGCCCCACGCTGCAGAGGAAGGCAAAAAACCACTCCGTCCTTTGAGAAGCATCTTCAGCTGGGACCATGGTGACAGGCAGACTGTGTAGATGGGAACTCCATGCTGTTTCCTTGTTAATATTTAGATTTTTTCACTCATATCCCTTTTCCTGCCAATGAATAGCCACTTAGCAGGTGATGGCCCATTTGAACTTGTTTAACCTGGCTGAGTTGTCAGCTTGCCCTTGTCTCTGAGGAACTGATTTGGCACCCCCCCCCAGACTTGGAACATGTTTTAGTAACACCATACAGTGGAATCTCATAAATTTACATACAACGGCGCCACACATATTTTACCAGGACAATAATGATCAGCAAATTATGAGTTTTCAAATGATCCCTCCCAAGGAAAACCTTGTACAAAGATTATTACAACAGTGTGCAAGGGGTAAATGCAAGGGTACAGACTGTCACAATGCCTTTATGGGATTAGGATGTAGGTTTGTTGAAAGATGGGACTTTAGGCTGACCATGTTCATATTCATTATCCAGTGATGACGTTCACAATTGCATTTAGCATAGCTTTTGTTATAAAGAATACGTATTCTTATAATAGGAGAATTTTGTGAGACAAGTTGTTCCAAAATTTGAGAATATAGGAAAAGAGGTAATGGCGTTCTGCTTCTTCCTAAATACTGGATTTGGCACAGAAAAATGCAAAAATTTCATAGCTTGTGCATTAGAATGACTATTGCCCATTATGTGACTAAAGAGCTGCATTTCTGTAGGCTTGTGATGTGCTTCTGCAAAGCAGAAAATCGCTTATCCATGACAGTACTGTTCCTGTAGCAGCACAGCTCATTCTGTGTCACTGTCATGATAGGCTGTATTGGCTAACTGGAATTCTTGCAATAAGATTGGATTTCTTTCTTCAACTGGAGTGCTGCTGCCCTGGCATAGGCACATGGAAAGGGATGCCCTTTCCGAAGCGCTGACTGCATTCATGTAAAAGAGGTGCAATATTCGTAGGAAAGGATGAGGGGGAGTGAAAGAAGGACAATGAGGCCTGCTGGAAACACTGAAAAATAGCACAGACTGACTCCCACTTCCCAGAAGAGCCTTCATAGAAGGAGATACAAGACAATGAACTGTTGGGAAGACCTCAGAAATAGCTTTCCTTCTAATAACAGATTTTAAAATCTAATACTTTTATTAATAATCTTATGGTTTATCAGGAAATCAGCCATCCAGTATTCTGATTGGCTGGCACGTTCTATCAGCTATAATACAAATTGAGACCAGAGAATAATCCCCCATCATGACTGATTGAAAATGTTCATATCTCAAGTTTCTGTTTACCTCCTGTACATGGCAATGAGGTCTGGAAGAATGCTAACCAGTCCCACCACAAATGCAAACGAGTGTGTCATGATTATTCATCTCCAATGAGTTAGTTATTTTTTCTAGAGCTCTAACTTAATTTAAAAGGAAAAACAATTATGATGCTTTAATCTTAGTCTTAATGTAGAGATTTCCTTCCCTGGTTGTTACATTTTGGATGGAGGAGCCCTGATACCTCTGTTTCGAATGTGAGGAGCATCTCTGCCTCCAAAATGACCAGGAAGGGATTATAAAAACATGAGCTATGATTGAATTATGAGTGACTTACGTCATCATTTCCTTCATGTAGGCTGTGCTTTGCATGCAAACAATGATATTGCTTCTTCAGTATTTCCTAACTGAAATTCTGATACTTGTCACATTTTGCGTACATATGCTTGTCTGTCAATGAACATGGCTTCCTCATTACTTGTTAAGTAACCAAGTCTGAAAAGTAGATTATTATTGACACTGACAAATTCTATAAGATTCATAGATATCATACAGATTTAGATATTTGTTTCACACTTCCGCATAATACCCTTTAATTCAACTTCTATTCGGTGTCCCATGACCAGAAATGTTTCAAATTCTGATAAATGCATGCTAGCTGATCATTTGCTCTAAACTGTGCAGCCCAGGTGAATGAAATAAATAGAATTTAATGGGAAAATGGGAAAATCTCTTGTTACTGGTTTTCTTACCTCTTTCAGGCATTATCTGCATGTTGCACATATGGAAAATGGTTACCAGATGGCTGTTCTACATCAGCTATTGCCTTGTGATTTTAGATTTGTAGAGATGCCTTTCACTAGTTGAAGTAGTCAGTCCCTTCTGGGTCTGGTACTATTCGATATTTTAATTAATGAGTTGGATAATGGAGTGGAGAGTATGCCTATAAAATATGTGATGACACCCAGCTGGGAAGGATGGCAAGCACTTTGGATGACAGGAATTCAAAGTGACTTTGACAGATTAGAGAACTGGTCTGAAATCGACAAGATGAAATTCAATAAAGGCAAGTCCAAGGTACTTAATTTAGGAAGGAAAAGTCAAATGCACAACTACAAAATGGGAGGTAACTGGCTAGATGGTAGTGCTGCTGCAAAGGATCTGGTGGTTACAGTGGATCAGAGACGGAATATGAGTCAACAATGTGATGCAGTTGCAAAAAAGGCTAATATCAGTCTGAGGTGTGTTAACAGGAGTGTCCTATATAAGACATGGGAGATAATTGTCCCATGCTACTCAGCACTGGAGAGGCCTCAGCTGGAGAACTGTGTTCAAATCTGAGTACCGCAGTTCAGGAAAGATGTGGACAAATTAGAAAGAGTCCAGAGGAGAGCAGCAAAAAGGACACAAGATTTAGAAAACCTGACCTATGAGGAAAGGTTAAAAAACTGGGATGTTTAGTCTTGAGAAACGAAGACTGAGGGGGGACCTGATAACAGTCTTCAAATATGTTAAGAGCTGTTATAAAGTGAACAGTGATCAAATGTTCTCCATGGCCACTGAAGGTAGGACAAGAAGCAATGGGCTTAATCTGCAGCAAGGGAGATTTAGACTCATAGACTCATAGACTTTAAGGTCAGAAGGGACCATTATGATCATCTAGTTTGACATCCCGCATGATGCAGGCCACAAAGCCGTCCCAACCCCTTTACCTTGACTCTGCTGTTGAAGTCCCCAAATCCTGTGGTTTAGAGACTTCAAGTAGCAGAGAATCCTCCAGCTAGCGACCCCTGCCCCATGCTGCGGAGGAAGGCGAAAAACCTCCAGGGACTCTGCCAATCTACCCTGGAGGAAAATTCCTTCCCGACCCCAAATATGGCGATCAGTAGAACCCCGAGCATGTAGGCAAGATTCTCCAGCCAGACCCTCATTGGCCATTGATACTATTTACCAGCGATGGCACGCTGTTCATTTGACTAAAATCATGTTATCCCATTAAACCATTCCCTCCATAAACTTATCTAGCTTAATCTTAAATCCAGACAGGTCCTTCGCCCCCACCGTTTCCCTCGGAAGGCTGTTCCAATATTTCACCCCTCTGACGGTTAGAAATAGATCAGATATTACTAAAAACTTTCTACCTATAAGGATAGTTAAACTCTGGAATGGGCTTCCAAGGGAGGTTGTGGAGTCCCCATCCTTGGAGGTGTTTAAGAACAGGTTGGACAGACACCTGTGAGGATGATCTAGGTTTACTTGATCCTGCCTCAGTGCAGGGACTGGACATGATGACCTTTCGAGGGCCTCTCCAGCCCTACATTTCTATGATTCTATGAAATATTGCCAATGGCTGGAGATGGGATGCTAGATTGGAAGGGCTCTAAATTACTACAGAGAATTCTTTCCCTGGTGTCTGGCTGGTGAGTCTCATTCACATGCTCAGATTCTAAGGCTATGTCTACGCTGCAATTAAAATCCCACAGCTCACACGGCTCAGGCTGTTGGGCTGTAAGATTCTTGGGCTGGTTCTGGCTGGGTCCCAGGAACTGGATCTACAACTGCTGCCATAGACTCTGGTCTGGGGTTTGGTTTCACCACCTCTGGCTGGGTCCCTGTAGGAGACTCAGGAATGGAGTTAGGTGTGGAGGCCTATTTAGCCTGGCCGCGGGTAGGGTGACCAGACAGCAAGTGTGAAAAATTGGGACAGGGGTTGGGGGGTAATAGGAGCCTATATAAGAAAAAGACCCAAAAATTGGGACAGTCCCTATAAAATCGGGACATCTGGTCACCCTAGCTGCGGATGACCATCCCCACCCTTTTTGTTAGCCATACATGGTTGGCTAAATCTTCTCCCAGCAGCATGGGAATGGGATAAGCATCATAGACTGCAAAAGTCCATATTCCTGACCAGCCCTTGTACTGGACAGGCAACTTGGCTGTAGGCAAATTAAAAGAGTTAGCCTTAAAGGGTTGCACCGTCAGTTGGGCCTCTGGGTTGATGAATTTGGGGTCCACCAGGGATTGGTGGATAGCTGACACCTGTGCTTCAGTGTTTCTCCATGCAGTACTCTTCCTGCTGCCCACACTCACAGTTTCCCTTTGCTTTGGGGGTATTTGCGAGGCATCTGGGCCTGAAGGTTCTCGGTGGGACTTCGGGGTAATGAGTTACAGTCAGCTGGTGCTCTTTGGGTAGTTGGCCTTCACATGCCCCAGCTTATTACATTTGAAGCATTGCCCAGACTGATTGTGGGCTGGGGCGAGGTGGGTAGTTGGACTGTGGGGTGGTGGGAGGAGAGGGCATCTGGGGTTTCCCTGGCTGTGTGGAGGGCTCCTCCTTGCAAGGTGGGGCCTTAGGCTGACTCCGATGGTGGGGTGTCATCTCGGGTTGCCCCTTCTGGTATCCCCACCAACTGCTTCTAGCTTTCTTCTTCTCTGCTGCCATCTCCACACATTTGGCTCCGATCTCCCTTGCCTCGATTACAGTTTTGGGCTTCCCATCTAGGATCCACTGAGTTGTGCTCTCAGCAAAACAAAAGCATCTGGGTTTAGCAGAGAGTAGTCCACAATCCATAAAGAAATAAAAGAGATAAACCTAATCACGTCTTCCTAGACATTTCCTGATCTGCTTACATATCTGGGGTTCAAATGAGTAGTTCTAGGTATGATTTGATGGTTTTTCATACCTGGCTTAAAGCTTTTTACAGCATAGTCCCAGCTCTGTCTCCTCTCTCTGGAGAACAACAACAGACAGACAAAGGGAACATTTATTCCCAATTTTAAAATGCTCTAGCCCTCCTATTGGCTCTTTTGGTCAGGTGCCCACTCCCTTCCTTTTACCTATGGGCTTTTTTAACCCTTTACAGGTAAAACAAGTAGAGAACAGCTACTAATAGGGATTTTATAGCTAACTGGCTAGGTGTCCATAAAAGGGAGCTACCTTCCCTTTCATTATCAGAGCTGGGCTGCAGGAATCATAAGAATGTAGGACTGGAAGGGTACCATCTATGCTGAATTCAGATCCACTCGCCAATTTGTCATTGTTTTGAATTCGAATTCTGTCCTCCAAAGTGCTGGCAGCCCCTCCCAGGTTGGTGTCATCTGCCAATTTTATAAGCATATTGTCCACTCTGTTATCAAAGTCATTAATGAAAATATTGACTAGTACCGGACCCAGGACTGACCCCTGCAGACAGGGCTGCCAGATCCATGAGTGTCACATCCCTGCTGCAGGCTGCAGCACAGACTGAATTCTGCAAGTGTCCTCCCTTGCTCAGAATTCTGTGCTTTGGGACTCTCTCCTGGCTCCAAAGTGTGTACGCAGGAGGGTCAGCCACTAGAAGGGACACAGCCTCACAGCAGGGGAGGCTGGTCTCAGGCCACTAAGAGATAGGTGAGGATAGGCATGCTATAGGGAAATGGAGTCAAGGGGATGTCTTCATAGGGGGCTGAAGGATCGTGTGAAGCCAAGGCTGGTCCTGCCAGGTGTGTATCAGACCTGCAGAAACAACTGTACTCTTTGGTGCCTTTTTGGCATTCCTTGCAAAAGGCAAAAAAGAGACCTGCAATAATCTCCCTAATTTCAACACAGCAAACCAAACTGCTATTCAATATGCATTACACAACTGCCATGGCTTGGCTTAGTCATTCCCCAGATCAGAATAAATGAAAAGAAATAACCCTGTAAGATTAGAAACTGCCTCACCCTTTAAAGAAGTACAGGCCTGGATTTGAGAGTTTAAGGACTATTCCTTGTATATTAACTTCCTGCTTGTCACCACACCTACCGACACCACCTGAGTAGGCAGTTTAGTGGTTATATGAAAGCGAGCAAACACATGGTAAAGAAATTGTGGAAGCCCTGAATTGCAGTACTCTTCTCTCTGTTTGAACGAGGATGTTACATGGTGATTGACTTACCTATTCCACATGCTGAAGCTGTATTTCTTCTTCATCTATTTGATGTGCAGGGTGAGGGCAGGTAAGAAATTTAACAGTTGTTTTGATTTTCTCAGCAAATAAAACATACTTTTCAGACGTCATAGTAGCATGAACATATTTAGCCTTTAGATTAGAAATGCTGATATTTAATTGTTTTGGTTTTGGAGTAAAATATACTGGTTAGATGCACAAGATTATTTTCAATATACAGTATACTGAGTATACAGTTCAATATGTAAAAACAGAATGAGTAATTGTATCTTAGTGCCACTTTGTATAAACTTCTTGTGTAAGTACTATACATTAGAAATTACAATTGTTAATTGTGATTATCTTTTTGCAGCAATAATTCATGATAAATAAGAAGGTTTTAAAAGTCTATTAATTTTGTAAGTGTATGATTTGGCGTTTGCTATTACAAACCAGTCAACTTCATTTGACAGTCCTCTCATCCAGCTCAAGAACAAGCCTTTATAACCATAAGCCAACTACTCCCAGGGCCTCTTGTAAACAAACAGCAGAGGGTTGCTAATAGTCTGTAATATTGCACCTCTAAGCCCTGGGAGGAAAAACACCTGTGTTTTGTGTTTTCAAACAAAATCTAAATATTCTTATTAATATCTATGGATATTTCAGCTATCTCAAGGTTTCCCAGGAGTCTCAGAGATCTTGACATCTTTCACATGTTGGGTTTGATAAATACATACTAGCAGTAATAATCTTATACAGCACCTTTCATCACTAGCTCTCTCAAAGAATTTTACTTTATCCCTCTTTTTACAGAAGGGGAAACTGAGGCCCAGGGAGAGCAATGACCTATTCAAGATCAGCAGAAGAGCTGGTAATTGAACCTAGGTCTCCTGACTGCTAGTCTGGTGCCCAACCCACTAGGCTATACTGCCTCTCACTAGCCCACTACTGTATAATATAAAAATACCAACACTAACACGGTATTATGGCCTTAAGGTTTGTGTACACAATTTATTTGTTTACGGCAAGCTGGGGTGTGAATCTGCCCACCATTAGCCTGCTGAAGACTAACTGTCCACATGGACCCTGCTGACAGGCATTAACCATTTGTTAATGTGCTTTGATCTAGTTCCGTTTCAAAGAAAGCTAGATCAACGTACAATAACAAACTGTTAATGTGTGTTGGAAGGGACCGTCCCTGGGGACAGTAAATCCGTGGCAGGCTAGTGTGGGGTAGATACACACGCCAGCTTGTCATGAACCAAATGTTTGTGAACACAAGCCCTTAAGGAAAGATATTTTAAATTCCCTTTAAAAATGCAGATATTTCTTTGTGCACCAGCAGTATTAAAACAAAACTATTGCACCTCTTGGCTGTACGCATGAAAAGAGACACCTGGGGAGGTTTAAAAAACGTAATTACCCTTCTTCAAGAATGTGGGTGTGGACATGTTCAGTATGCAGGTGAGAGCGCTCCTTATCTTTGGTTTTTCTCATTGTATATAAAGTTAAATCCTGATGAACTATGAACTACATTGGAGAAATGGTGTTGAAGTTTCAGAGCCATGTCCAAAGCAAGTAGGTTAAGGGTTCACTGTGCTTGTCAGCATTTAGAGCAAAATAATTGACACTGACTAGTTCTCACATGTCGACATTCCTCAGAAGGTCCTGAAAGTCTCACCAGCCTGTAGCATTAGTCTGATTGTATTAATCATGTTTGCACCATTCTAGTA
The DNA here is from genome assembly GCF_011386835.1 of Chrysemys picta bellii. Lineage (NCBI taxonomy): Eukaryota > Metazoa > Chordata > Testudines > Emydidae > Chrysemys > Chrysemys picta. Next base: position 49,918,006 of record NC_088799.1, on the reverse strand, counting down.
GTCTCAGTGTGGCTATTACAAGGCTTTTAAAATATTTCCTGTGCTACTTATTAGCAAACATGGATCTGATCTTTAACAGACATCCTCTGCCACAGAGGCTGATGAGTCAGATCTAGATCTGGTGACTGTTGTGCACAACAAAATGCTTGCCTGAGCAAGTCTGAGCACTGGCTACAGGTCAGGTAGGCGCGAATAAAGTTAAGCAATAGGTGTAGTGCTCTGCACTGAGTCGTAGGAACTCTCAGGCCCAGTTCCTGCCTGCTCCCTTACAACTGTGATGATGATGTTTATAAGAAGAAATACAATTGAATGTATTTATTTGTATTGGGGTAGCAGCTAGATACCCCAGGCATGACTGGCGCCCCCTTGTGTTAGGTGCTACACTGAAAAGTGTGCCTTTCCCACCAAAGAACGTACAGTCTAAGGATATGTCTGAATATCCCACGACAGCCTGTGTCGACAGCCTTGGGCTAGCAGGGTTCATGCTAGCGTTCCAACAGTGGCGGTGTAGACAGCACTCTGAAGTTACACCTTGGGCTGGAGCTCGGGCTCTGAGGCCTAGGGAAGGGGTGGTCTTCAGAGCCTGACCCACCACCTGAGCTACACCTTCAAACCACTCTCTACACAGCATTTTTAGAGCGCTAGCATGATCCCCTGCAGCCCAAGTCTGCCAACCTGGGCTGGGAGGCTCAATGCTGTGGCTGGGCAGCCGTACCCTAAGGCACCAGACTTGCAAAGTTGCACACACATACGTTCTTTAACACAGGCGCAAGTCTTTGTACACTCAGCATCTGAGTAAGTAATGCGTATCTTCCTTGGTAAATGATTCTGAGATTTATAGAAGAAAGGCACCATAGAAAAGCTATTAATTAATTATTATTTAATTAAACGGGGTAAAAAAGACAAGATGGAGCAGAAAGTGGGCGTGTCTGAGAGAAGATGGTTTAAGGCCAATACTCATCCTGGTAATGAGGCACTTAGCTATGCATTCCCCTCTAGGCCATACTCCAACTATAGGCAGACATAACTTGGTAGCTGTATAGCAGCATTCTCCTTAGAAGCCAGATCCAAAGCCCACTGAGGGCAATGACTTCAATAGGTGTTAGACCAGGGCCTGTGATCGACTGAGGCCTTGGCTACACTTGCGAGTTACAGCGCTGTAAAGCCGCTCCCAGCGCTGTAATTCACTCCCCGTCCACACTGGCAAGGCATTTGCAGCGCTGTATCTCCGTGGTTGCAGCGCTGCATGTACTCCACCTCTCTGAGAGGAATAGAGAGTATTGCGCTCCCACTGCAGCGCCAGTGTGGCTGCCCAATGCGCTGTGAATGGCCTCCAGAATTATTCGGCAGTATCCCACAATGCCTGTTCTAGCCACTCTGGTCATCAGTTCAAACTCTACTGCCCTGGCCTCAGGTAACCAACCATGTGACCTACCCTTTACATTCCCCGGGAATTTTAAAAATCCCCTTCCTGTTTGCTCAACCCGGCGTGGCGTGGAGTGCAGTGCTATCAGCGAATCTTTCCAGGTGACCATGCCTCCACGCGCCAAGCGAGCCCCAGTATGGAGCAATGGCGAGTTGCTAGACCTCATCAGTGTTTGGGGGGAGGAAGCTGTACAGTCCCAGCTGCGCTCCAGCCGTAGGAATTACGATACCTTCGGGAAGGTATCAAAGGACATGATGGAAAGGGGCCATGACCGGGACGCCCTGCAGTGCAGGATTAAAGTGAAGGAGCTGCGGCGTGCCTACCGCAAAGCCCGCGATGCAAACGGCCACTTGGATGCTCCCCCCGCGACCTGCCGATTCTACAAAGAGCTGGATGCGATACTTGGGGTTAACCCCACCTCCACTCCGAGCACCACCATGGACACTTCAGAGCCGGTGGGGGGGGGGGAGGAGAGGAGGAGGAGGAAAACGGGAGTGATGGTGGTGGGCCGGATGGAGACACCCCAGAATCCCTGGAGCCATGCAGCCAGGAGCTCCTCTCGAGCCCAGAGGAAGACAGCCAGTCGCAGCGGCCGGTACTTGGTGGAGGACAAACAGAAGAGCCGGTTCCTGGTAAGCGTTTTCTTTTTTTTCGGGAAGGAATTTTTTCGGTGCGGGCTCTTTGGGAGAGGAGGGTTAGGCATGCATGCCTAGATGCGGAATAGTGCATTGATGTGGTTTATCACATCGCGGTAATCGGCCTCGGTAATCTCCTTGAATGTCTCATCCAGAATGTGTGCAATGCGCTTGCGCAGGTTTATCGGGAGAGCCACCGTGGTCCTTGTCCCAGCCAGGCTAACGTGTCCGCGCCACTGTGCCGCGAGGGGCGGGGGGACCATTGCTGCACACAGGCAAGCTGCATATGGGCCAGGGTGGAAGCCGCATTGCAGTAGAAGACCCTCCCTTGCTTCCCAGGTCACCCTCAGCAGCGAGATATCGTCCAGGATGAACTCCTGTGGAAAATGTTGGGACAGTATTCAGTGTAGGTGCCCCCTGAAGCTGTTGGCTCTCCCCAAGGCACAGAAACCCAGAGGACAGTGCAGCCCTGAAACAATCAGTCCCCCTTACTCACCATTTTGAGGCTCCCGTGGGATATGTGTGCTCTGTTTCGGATGGGAAAACTATGCTATTGTGTAGACCCTGTGTGTTTTCTACTCCTTAAGTGCGGGGGGAATCATTACTTTGTCTGGTATAAACAATGCTGCCTCTGTTAAATGTTGCATTTTGCCTATACAGCTGCATCAACCTTGAGTCCTCAGCTGTCCCTCTTATCGCCTGCTCAGAGACTGCAAAGACTCAGGAAGAGACCGTGAAAAAGCAAAGAAGACATGCTGCAAGAAGTGATGTGGCAATCTAGTAAAGAGAATGAGAAAGCACAGAACTGGAGGGAGAGAGAAAGCAGGATCCGCCAGGAAAATGCAGCGCACCGGCGGCAAAGCACCGCGCACCGGCAGCAAAGCACTGATCGGCTCATAAGCATCCTGGAGCTCGTAGCCATGCAGAGAGCTCGTAGCCATGCAGAAAGAGGAGCAGTACCGCAAACGCAAACGCCCCCCGCCCCCCTACAGCCCTTGTCCTAAAACTCTTTCCGTTGTGCCCCACTGTCACCTCCAACCCACTTTCCCCAAATTCCATGTTCTTCACGCCACCCGCTGCCTCCAACACCGTATCTTCACCACCCAGCCCTGAAAACCACAACCTTACCCTCTGCACTCAACCCCCATCACCATGCAGTATAGCTATCCTGAAGTGCAGCACTCACTGCACAGCACACCAGACAGGACATACGCGAATCTGTGATTGTACCGTTCCCCACTCCACCCCCTTGTTTCTTTTCAATAAATATTTTTTTTTCTTTTCAATAAATGGATTTTTTGGCTTTGAAAACATTCTTTATTATTGCATAAAGTAAAAGACTCCTTAGCCCAGGAAATAAACAGGCACTACAAGTTTGCTTGTCTGCTTAGCAAACACTGATTCCTAAAGATTGGAACTACTGCACTTCACTCCCTTGCAGGGCACCAGATATCACTGCTGGTTTTCAGCCTCAAATTGCTCCCTCAAGGCATCCCTAATCCTTGCAGCCCCATGCTGGGCCCCTATAATAGCCTTGCTCTGGCTGTGCAAATTCAGTCTCCAGGTGTTGAACCTCAGAGGTCCATGCCTGAGTGAAGCTTTCACCCTTCCCTTCACAAATATCATGGAGGGCACAGCACGCGGATATAACTGTGGGGCTGCTGTTTTCGGCCAAGTCCAGCTTCTCATACAGAGATCGCCAGTGGGCCTTTAAACGGCCAAAGGCACACTCCACAGTCATTCAGCACCAGCTCAGCCTGTAGTTGAACCGTTCCTTGCTGCTGTCAAGGCTCCCTGTGTAGGGTTTCATGAGCCACGGCATTAACGGGTAAGCGGGATCTCCAAGGATCATAATGGGCATTTCAACTTCCCCTACCGTGATCTTCCGCTCTGGGGAAAAAGTCCCGGCCTGCATCTTCCTGAACAGTCAAGTGTTCCGAAAGATGCGTGCATCTTGCATCTTTCCGGGCCAGCCTGTGTTAATGTCAATGAAACACCCACGGTGATCCACAAGTGCCTGGAGAACCATAGAGAAATAACCCTTCCGATTAACGTACTCGGATCCTAGGTGGGGTGGTGCCAGAATAGGAATGTGCGTCCCATCTATCGCCCCTCCACAGTTAGGGAACCCCATTTGTGCAAAGCCATCCACTATTTCCTGCACGTTACCCAGAGTCATGGTTCTTCTGAGTAGGATGCGATTAATGGCCTTGCAAACTTGCATCAACACGATTCCAATGGTCGACTTTCCCACTCCAAACTGGTTTGCGACTGACCAGTAGCTGTCTGGAGTTGCCAGCTTCCAGATTGCACTAGCCACCCGCTTCTCCACTGGCAGGGCAGCTCTCAATCTCGTGTCCTTGCGCCGCAGGGTGGGGGCAAGTTCCTCACACAGTCCCATGAAAGTGGCTTTTTTCATCCGAAAGTTCTGCAGCCACTGCTCGTCATCCCAGACTTCCATGACGATGTAATCCCACCACTCGGTGCTTGTTTCCCAAGCCCAAAAGTGGCGTTCCACGGTGCTGAGCATGTCCGTGAATGCCACAAGCAATTTCGTGTCGTATGTGTTACGCGGCTCGATAGCATCGTCGGACTCCTCACTCTCACTGTCACTTTGGATCTTAAGGAATAGTTCGACAGCCAAACGTGACATGCTGGCGAGATAAGTCAGCATACGCCTCAGCAGTTCGGGCTCCATTTCCCGCAGACAGATCGCACTGCACAGAAACTGTTGAAAGATGGCGCCAAAGGTGGATGGAAACAAAGGGATTTCTGAGATGCGAAGTGATGCATCACGGGGCATTGGGACAGGACCCAGAATGCCCCGCACCTACGCCCCCTTCCCATAACCCACGGCGCCAGAATGGGAAAAGGTGCTCTGTGGGATAGCTGCCCATAATGCACCGCTCCCAATAGCTCTGCAATTGCTGCAAATGTGGCCACGACAGTGCGCTGGGCAGCTGTCAGTGTGGACAGACTGCAGCGCTCTCCCTACTCAGCTCCATGAAGTCAGGTTTAACTCACAGCGCTGTACATCTGCAACTGTAGCCAAGGCCTGAGTTCACAGCTGTGGGGTTCTCCCACTTAAGGGGATGTTCAGTCACTGAGTTTCCTTATAAAAGTCTTGTTTATACATGATGGTCTCACACCCTATCCTGCAGTGATCAGCTTGTCCTGGGTCTGAAAAGTCCTTGTGGGTGGGGGAGGCTTGTCAGCTGTTTCCTTCCTTGGCCAGTCTTCAAGAGTACAGCTGCTTCTGAGGCACAGCCACTTTCTTCCTGGTTACCACCCCTTCCTGTGACAAGCTCTCTTTTGAAGCTTGCTCCCCCCAACTGGAACAAGCTTTGCTTGCAGGTGTGCCTGTTTGGTACTGGTTGAGCCCAGAGGAGCTCGTTAGTCTTCTGCTGATTGGGATGGAGGCATGCTCCATCACACACCCCACCCATCAAGATGGAAAAGGGCTTCTGGTTCAGAATGTCCACCTCTTCAAATTCCCTTGAAAAAAATTCAGCATTGGCGTGGTCTTTCTCTGCATGCTGTTGTACTCTGAACCTGTACGGTTGGAGTGTGAGCTACCACTGCATTATACGGGGGTTCCAGTCCTAGCTGGTAGTACCTGAAAGACTCTATGGCTCACTTAATTGCCAGTGCCTCTTTTTCAATAATGGAATAGGCCCTCTTCCTGGGGAACAATTTTCTACTTAAATCCAAAACTGTGTGCTCCTAGCCTGCGAAGTCCTTGAAAGCACAGCATCCAGGCTCCACCCGAGCCTCCACATGGAGTATAAAGCGACAAAGAGTCCTGTGGCACCTTATAGACTAACAGACTATATTGGAGCATAAGCTTTCATGGGTGAATACCCACTTTGTCAGACGAAGTGGGTATTCACCCACGAAAGCGTATGCTCCAATACGTCTGTTAGTCTATAAGGTGCCACAGGACTCTTTGTCACTTTCTACAGATCCAGACTAACATGGCTACCCCTCTGATACTTGACACATGGAGTATAAATTCTCAGGAAAAGTTGGGATTAAAAGGGATGGGTGCCTGACAAAGGCATGTCTTCAAGGTATTAAAAACCTTCTCGCAGTCCGTATCCCATCAGATCATCCAGGGGTTAGCACCCTCTATAAAGTCTGTTACGGGAGCCACAATCTAAGTGAACTTAAGGGTAAATCTCTGCTAATATCTGGCAAGGCCCAGGAAGTGCCTCGGGTGCTTTTTTGTCTTGGGGACTGGGCATGTTTTTAAAGCCTGCACTTTATCGATTACTGGCTTCACAAGTCCATCCCCTATGTGGTATCCTAGAAAGGTCACCTCCATGATTGCTAATATACTTCACTATAGGAAGCTGGTCTCACAGCCTAACCCGACGGTCTTAATACTGCCTTCATATGTAGTAGGGGCTCTTCCCCATGGAGCTATAGATAATGATATAATCCATGTAGGCTGTGGCATATTGATAGTGGGCTGAGAACTTTATTCACAAGCTGCTGAAAGTTTGTCACAGTCCTATACAGTTCAAATGGCATGGTCTTGAAATGACAAGTGTCCAGAGGGGGTCGAAAAGGTGGTAAGGGGGATAAAGGGATTTGTCAATATTCCTTCATGAGCTTGATTGTACTAAGTTATCCCACAGGTCCCAGCTTCTCCAGTGGTTTATCTCTCATGACATTGGATAAGCATGGAATTTCAAAATGCAGTTAACTTTACAGAAAACAATGCAAAAACTAATCAAACTGTTGGGTTGGGGGACCAGAATTATGGTGCTCCTCTACTCACTTTTGGACTATTCAACTACCCCCTATCACACTGTCTAAAGTGGCTCATGACTGTGAGTGACAACCACAGGGCAGACTGGCAAAAAAATGAAACAAAAAAATAAACAAATTGGTGGTGTGTTGTATCATTAGATTTCACCAAGCCTGTAACAAATGTGAATTCCTGGATCACTGTAACAATCTCTCCATGGAGTCACAGACAGTCCCCTTAGCTTCTTCAGGCTATCTTGTGACCCAGACAAACTGGACTTAGTGATAAATGGTCACTTACACCAAAAATCACCACATTCAGGTTGAGACCATTCATGAGACCAGTCACTTACTCCAAATCAGTTGGTACAATCCTACACCGAAGAGAACGCCTGTAGCTAATCCGGTAATAAACTATCTAAAGGTTTATTAACTAGGAAAAAGAAGTAAGTCAGTTATTTACAGGTTAAATCAAACAAACACACACACACCAATGAGTTACCACCTAAATCCTAGGAGTGACAGAGCTGTAGTGACCTGTCAATTCAAAGTGTCTTTCAGGGCAGACCCAGGAGGCAGACCCTGGGGATCTCTGGCTTCAGTTTAGCATCTCTGGCCCTTCAGAGTTTAAATAGCCCAAAAGACACAGTTTCTTCTTGTCAGGGATTTTTATTCCCTTCCCCCAGAGTTTAATGCGGGGTCGGGGGTGGGGGGAATCAACAAAGTCTTTTGCCCTCTGATTGCCACAATGGTTTGTCTGGTGTCTATGGCTCTTCTTTTGCTAGGCAGGAGATAACACCAGTGGCAAACTAGTATTTCATACTTGGGAATGCTTCTCTCCTGACAGGCAGTTTACAGTAACAGCAAACATTTAAATATATCTTATAACATGGGGTATAGGTATTATAAGTGAGATTAATGTGTGCAGCAACTTACAAGCATTTCATAGAGTCTAAACACTAACTACATTCTTATAAGACTAATACTTATTTTAAGCAAAACTAACATACGTCTGGTCTCCAGCCAAAAGGTTGTCAGTTCTTAGCTAATGCCTGCAGCTTGGGAAAGAGTCAGATGCCAGCATCACTCTCCCATTTTTAAGATAGTCTGGGAAGAAGTACAGGCAATGTCCCACATTTTCTGCAGTAAAGGTGAGGGTTCTCCCTAGCTTATTGTCCAGGTGTTGTTTCCAGGTAGTGTTTCACTAGCTGGGTTTTTCCAGATATTGAGGAGAACACATGAGTGAAGTTCTCAGTTCCTTGGGAGAGTTGTGGTCTCTGACCAGGAGAGAGTCCCACACCTACTACCACAGGTATCGACCCCTGGCAGATATGAACTTGAGGGCTTAATTCGGGTCTCACAGGGAAAGGAGTCATCAGCAAAGCTTCCCAAGTTTTCCAGAGCTTGAGAAGACTCACATGGTAGATTCTGATCTCTTTTCTTTTGCCTGGTAACCAGATTTCATAACTGACCAGTCTTACTTGTCTAGCTACCTCAAAAGGATCCTGCCAACAGGCCATTAATTTAGACTTAGCTGACAGTAACAATAATAGGACTCAGTGTCCCAGCTGGAAAGTACTCAGCCATGCCCCTCAGTTATAACCTTGTTCTTCTCTCTGTTGTGCCTTCTGTAGATTTTCACTAGCAAATAAACCCAGCTGCTTAAGATGTTCCCTTAGGTGAATAATATACTGAGTCACATTGACGGTATTTGCGTCCTGTTCCTCCCAGCCTTCATGTAGCAAATCTAAGATACCTTGAGGCGCATGGTCATACACTAGTTCAGAGGAGGAGAATCCCATAGAGGCCTGTGGGACCTCCCTTATGGGGAATAAGAGTAGTGGAAGCAACTGGTCCCAATGCTTGAGTCAGATTTGATGAAGCGCTTTCGCATTTCTTTTAGAGTTTTGTTAAATCTCTCTACGAGACCATCTGTCTGTGAATGGTACATAGAAGTTCTCAAGGATTTGCTCTTCAAAAGAGAGCACAGCTCTTGCATAGTCTGCGAGGTGCAGCTGCTCCCTGGGTTGGTTAATATCTCATGAGGGCACGCCACACATGAAACAAGTTTCATAAGTTCTGGTGCAATCGCGGTTGCCTTTGTTGTGTGAAGGGGAAGAGCCTCCAGATACCAGGTCACACGGTCAACGACTATCAAGATGTACTGGTACCTGGAGGCACTCTTCTCTAGGGACCTGACTAGATCCATTCCTATTTTCTCAAAGGGTGTCTCCATCAGTGGCAAAGGAACTAGGGGAGCCTTTGGGGTACTGCTGCCGATGGACAGTTGGCAGGCTGGCAGGAGGAGAAGTATTTCCTCACTTCCTTATGGAGGCCAAGATAGAAGTTGGCCATTACCCATGACAGACTCTTCTCCCACCCCCAATGCCCAGCACAAGGGATGTCATGTGTGAGTTGCATCACTGGCTGGCGGTATTTGTGTGGCATTGATAGTTGTGTCCTCGTCTCCCCAGACTGTTGGTCTTTCTCAATGCCATACAGGTGCTCTTTCTTGAGCACAAAATGGGGGTAATGCTCCAGGTACCAAGGTTCCGTCACTTCTCCATTTACAGAGGTCAGTTGCTTGTGGGAGCAGCTCTATGTGGGGTCATCCCTCTGTGCCTGAACAAAGTTTCCTACCTGCAGTAGGAGCCCTAGGTCCAGGGTGGATATCTTCCCCTTCTCCAATTCTGACCTTGGTTGGGTTGCTCTCGAGGTCTCCTCTCCCAGATCTGCTGGGCCCTCAAGTCCTGCTAGGCCCACGTCTTCTGTGCGAAGGGATCGGTCCCAGTCCATAATCCTCTGGCTGGTCAGCTCATTCATGACTTGCTGAAAAAAAGGCCAATCTCGTCCCACTATTATTGAGTAGGCCTGTTGTCCAGCCAGAGCCACAGGTATGGTTTCTGTGTGCGAGCCCACAGTCAGTTGTAACCACTGGCTGGGGTAGGCTTTTCCGTCATCATGCATGCACTGTGTGCAGATTGTCTCTCTTGGGATGCCATCTTCCCCAGCCAGGGAGGCAGGAACTACTGACTGGCTGCACCCAAAGCCTAGGAGTCCCTTGTACCCAGACCGGCATTGTCAATCTGTTGGGAGCTTTCTTACGGGTACGCATCTCCATGGTCCAGCCCTGGACGCATTCACACTTCACAGGGGGCATTCTTCCCTTAGATGTCCCTGCTGTCCACAGGAGTAGCGGGTCACTGGGCTGGCTTCGGAGGCATCTTTCTTTGTCAGAGGTAGATTTGGTTCTGGGGTGATGCAAGATCCTCCACCTTAGGAATCTGTTTCAGCCAACTGGGGTATAGGATGCACATTCAGGTGAGGCCCCACCCTAACCACACCTCATTGTGCTCTTGGGCCTCTCCATGACAAGCAGGTGGCCCGGCCTTCCTGGGCCTAACAGTGGCCTCTTGTGAGCTGCAGTAAGAGGCTTAGTGTCTGTGTCCCATGCCTGCCTTTGGTCAGTCCTATGGGCCGTTCAGAACATATAAGAATATAAGAACGACCATAAAGGGTCAGACCAATGGTCCATCTGGCCCAGTATCCTGTCTTCTGACAGTGGCCAATGCCAGGGGCTTCTGTATGAACAGAGCAGGTATATACATAGAGCTAAAGAAAGTGGAAAGATGATGGCCAGAAGTCTGAGAGAGCTGTGATGCTGGCTCCAGGCCAAGGCTCTCATCCTAATGCTGCAGCTAAAACTGAGTTCCCATGATGGCCCCAGTAGTACAAATGATGGGCGGGGGGAAGAGGGAAATGAGTGACCCGAAGGGATGGAACTGGCGATGGGGTCTTGCTTGGGCTGATGGGGAAAAAGGCAGAGAAGTTTATTATCTCTAATCTGACTAATAATGACCTGCCATCTCCTGTTTTCAGGTACAGAAGAAGGATGTCTTGCATTTACAGGTCTCAGTATAAGCAGTGCTTTGACTGGCACAGACTTGAAAGTGAAACTAATGCTCTACACAAGACAAAACCAGAACTGTGCTGAAACACTCAGATCAACTGGTTCCAGGTATCTGAACGTGACCAAGAAAACTATCCTCATTGTGCATGGGTACAGACCCACAGGTTCTCCCCCCATCTGGATACAAAAAGCAGTACATCTCTTGCTCTCTGTGGAAGACATCAACATAATCATTGTAGATTGGAATCGCGGGGCTACGACTCTGCTCTATCACAGGGCTTCTAGCAACACTAAGAAAGTTGCTGAATTCTTGAAGACATTTATAGACAAAATGTTGGTAAGTTACATGTTTATAATAATTGTGACGGTGTTAATGGAGTAAAAGAAGTATTTACAGCAGAATCTTAGGGAAAGCAAATTGTTCTTTAAAGAGATGCATTAATTACTGTAAACTCAAATATATGTAGTGCCAAAATCTTTACTTTGGCTTTGCATGTTAACATTTTACAGCTTCATTCAGTTTAAACTTTTTTTTAAAAGCCTCTAATCTGAGGCACATACATTTCAAGTGCCCCGGAAATCAGATTTGCAGGTGCACATTTGAACACACAAACTAGGCAGCTGGATGTCTAACAAGAAGCTGGCATGTACCAGTTGGAGTTTGGAGGCACCTCCACACTGTTCCCTAAACTCGAATTCCCAAAAGTTAGGTGCCTAAAGTTGGACAATTAAAAGTAAAGATTTGGTCGCAGCCACTTCAAAAATGTGTCCCTGAGACTATACTTGAGTTCAATTCACATCCAGGGATTAATGGTTTTAAATGTGAAGCTACCAACTTGAATGGCAGAGGAAATATGAATAAGATGATTGTAAGGACCGTATAACACTGAATTACATGCGCTTTACATGTGAATTACATGTGGTCTCTCCACGTAAAGAGGAGTGCTGAATGTTCTGTGCAGATCGGGATGAGAAGGTGTTCCACTAAGCTACACTCCCCCTGCAAATAGAAGATAGCCTCGTCTTGGTAACTATGACACTGGTGACTCATTCAAACTTATGCACACCCAACAGGCTCCCTGTCCTCTCATTACCCACATAATGATTATCACCTTCTGAACTCGGAGCAATCTTTTTCTGATGAAACATCAGGGTCCCAACAGATAAAGTGAAAAAAAGTGAATGAAAATATTATGTTACTTTATTTAAGGTGTTAAATGTTATTTTACATTCTTATTTTGACCAAATATTATACGATTGTTTCAGTCTTATTGATTTCACTTGGCTAACTGGTGACTGGGAACACTGGTGTGATTGAAGAACATGTGTCAGAAGTGTACAGGGCAGGACATTTTTATGGCGGACCAGACTAACGTGAGCACCTGTGACATATTGCACAGATTAGTTAACAGTTGCAGGAGGCCGTGGGCTGCAGCAACTTGCATTAGGATCTTTGAATTAGCAAATACATTTCTGAAACCACATGCTGGCAATTGGGGTTTATTATTAATTATTGGTATTGCCATAGCAGCCACACGCACTAGACACTATTCCAGGCATAATCGCTGTCCCAGGGAAACACAGTCATGGCCTGGAAATGTTTAGCTATCAGATTCACATCACCAAAGGGTGTTGAGCATGAAAGGGGGCTCGTTTCAGTGGAATTTGCATTGGGTATTATGTCTCAAAAGACACCTCCATTTGTGTTGGGACAAGAGAAGTACTGGGAGGTAAAATTACGATGGGCTATTTACGTTCTCCCTGGAACCAGCTGGATAGCCTTTTCCTCCTCTTGATCTTTCTTATGTGCTTAACATTTCTGTAACCTATCATCATGGACATTTTTAAATTGCAGGCCGATGGAGCATCGCTTGACTCTGTTTATATGATAGGAATTAGTCTTGGAGCGCATATCTCTGGGTTTGTGGGACAGATGTATAATGGCAAACTTGGGAGAATAACAGGTAAGCCCCTTTCTCAATCCCTGCTCCTGTTTTGGGCATATCACTTCAGCTCTCTGCCTCAGTTTACCCAAACACTGAATAATACTTTCTGTAGTGAGCTCCCAGGAGTGCTGTGTAGGTCAGTTAGTTAGTGAGTGAGTGCCAGTCCTGTGTTCTGAATGCATGGAGCACTACATCACTGTTAGACCTTATGCAACAATGTCAGGCGCAAGAACCCTAAACGGAGACGCAGAGTAATTTCTGCTAACTAGCCCTCATGGTGAGCCCTGTCCAGGGCCGGTTCCAGGCACCAGCTAAGGAAGCAGGTGCTTGGGGTGGCCAATACAAAGGGGCGGCACTCCGTCCACTATTGGGGCGGCACGGCTGGGTCTTCGGCGGCGGGTCCCTCAGTCCCTCTCTTCCTCTTTGAGTTGCCGCCAAAGTGCCACTGAAGAGGAAGAGAGGGAGTGAAGGGCCCGCTGCTGAACTGCCGCCAAAGAATGGAGTGGCGTGATAGAGCTGCCACCGAAGTGCTGCCGATTGGCCTTTTTTTTTTTTTTCCCCACCACTTGGGACGGCAGAAAACCTGGAGCCAGCCCTGGCCCTGTCAGCCACATGCCAGGAACATAAGCTGCCTTGGGGCCTCTCTGAGGAAGAAGGAACTCTGAGTAGGGACAGCGAGGTCTTTAGGAGGAGCCCTAGGAACCTATGCTAAGGAAGAGGCTCAGACTGAGGCTAATATTTTGTACTTCACTAGGAGGGAAGGAAAACTCTGTAACAGTGTGCATGTTCTCAGATGCTAACCCAGTGTGTTAAGTGTGCTGTATCCAGCGTGGGGTGGAGACCATCCATTCACAAGGATATAGAGAATCATTTAAATAGCACCACATTACAATCATGCCATAATAATGATTTTGCATTTCAGGTCTTGACCCAGCAGGCCCCTTATTTAATGGGAAACCCCCTGAGGAAAGGTTAGATCCTACAGATGCCCAGTTTGTTGATGTTATTCATTCTGATATTGATGGTAATATTTCATTTCTTCCTTCTCTGTGTTTCATTACATGGAAATCCAGGAACTAACTTGGATTGCAGGAGTGAGAAGGCTACTGTGAGGCAATGCATAGGCTCCTCTCTCATTGGCTGGAGCTCTGTGCCTGTACGGGGCAGTGATCTAACTCAGATCACAGGGTTACGCCCAGGCTGGGGGGCGGTCCCATTCTGCATAGCTCAGAAAATGGGTCACTATTCACCCCACAGCTATTTCTGCTGCGTTACTGGTTTAACAGGACATATCTCAACAGCCAAACCCAGAGGACTGTGACTGGTGCCACATGGGCACAGCCCATAGCAAAGGGTGGCGCTGAGCTGCACAGCCCCCGAGGGTACACTGGAAGTTGCCAGGTCTGCACAAGGTACATGTGTGCTTCTATAGACCTCCATGGGATACAGCTTGCTTTGCTGGCCAGGGGAGAGGCATTATGGCCCCTGGAGAGGGAGGGCAGAGCGGTCCGTGTGTTTCACTAAGTGCAAGGATTTCAGCTGTAAGCTGGCAAAGGGAGAGCACCCTCGTGTGCAGTAGCACCTCGGAGTCAGCTCTTCCAGGTGGGTCACAGGTCACTAAGGAAATGGAGCTAGGAATTAAAATAGCAAAAGCCAATCACACCAACCAGGGCCGGCTCTGGCTTTTTTGCCGCCCAAGGCAAAAAAGGCCCCCGCCCCAGCATGGTAGGGGAGGGTGCCGAGCCCGGCCGGAGCGCCGGGGGGCGGGCGGCGAGCCTGCTGCTGCTCCGCTGGCGGCCGGAGCCCCAGGAGGAGGGCGGAGAGCCTGGCCGGGGCTCCGCTCTCCCCAGTGGCCAGAGCGCCGGGAGGAGGGCGGCGAGCCCACTGTGGCTCCACTCTCCCCGGCGGCTGGAGCCGGAGCACCGCGCCGCGCCGCCCCCTCCAGGTGCCACCCCAAGCACAAGCTTGGTGGGCTGGTGCCTGGAGCTGGCCCTGGACACCAACTTGAAAAGCCTAACCTTTTCATTCCCTTCAACATAGTGTTAATAACATAAAAATCCATGGCTGCTTGTAACCTGCCCTGTGGTCCTCAGCTGGGAGGCATTACACAGCTTTGCATTATTCTGCCTGCCTTTATTATTCTCCTTGGGCCAGGAATACTTTCACCAGGTGAATCTGTATCCTTGGCATCATCCTGGACTCTGAACCTTTCTTCCCTCACTGTCGCCAATCAACCCATCACCATTTGGTAATTTCCCCCCCTCAGTTCCTCCTCACCCATACATTTGACTTCTGTGACCTAGACCAGTGCTTCTCAAAGCCGGTCCGCCGCTTGTTCAGGGAAAGCCCCTGGTGGTCCGGGCTGGTTTGTTTACCTGCCATGTCCGCAGGTTCGGCCGATTGCGGCTCCCACTGGCCACGGTTCGCCGTCTCAGGCCAATGGGGGCTGCGGGAAGTGGCGCGGGCTGAGGGATGTGCTGGCCGCCCTTGGCCTGGAGTGTCGAACCGCGGCGAGTGGGATCAGCAATCGGCCAAACCTGTGGACGCAGCAGGTAAACAAACCGGCCCGGACTGCCAGGGGCTTTCCCTGAACAAGCAGTGGACCGGCTTTGAGAAGCACTGACCTGGACTACTGCATCACTCTCCTCCACGGCACTCAAGACCCATCTGCCAGATTCCAGCAGCATACGCTAATGGCTATGTCTCACCTTTACAAAGCAGCATCACCCTGTTCTCGCACAGCTCCACTAACTCATACTCATTTCAGGATCCTGTTCAGAATCCACCTCCTTGCATGAGATCAAGCCCTGGCCCATATCTGTGCATGGAGGGGACCATCCACTCATGGATCTTCTCCTCCTGCATGGAGAAGGGATGTTAGCAGTTTCTAGAAGGTGCTCTGTGGGTCCAAGATCTACCCTTGGATAAGACATGGAGACAGACCAGGCTTACCACTCTCTGGACCATCAATTTGCCTTCTTGAAGGCCTGGCAAACTCCTTCCCTAAAAAGGGCACAAAACCACAGAGATTTAACTTCCCTTTTTCCCTCCCACAGTTTCTCTGCAGAAGGTGATGGGCCCAGATACGCATCATGCACATGTCACACACATTGTCTGATTGTGGGTATTTAATGTCATTATCTAGAATATGGCAACGGGGTCATTGTCTTTTAGTTCAATGATGCATAAATAGATTAAGGAAACTAAATCTCTTGCACAGCTGAGACTGCCAATGCTAAAGGAATCCATGTTGTTATTTGTTCCTAATTCTTCTTCTGAAATTCCTTTTCCCGGCACTTTAAGACTCTTTCTAAAAATGATATTTTCTTTGATTAGGACTAGGCTACAGAGAAGCTTTAGGACACATAGACTTCTATGCCAATGGAGGAACCGATCAGCCTGGCTGTCCACAAACAATATTTTCTGGTAATGAAATACACTTTGCATTGGGAAAACTAGGACAAAATATTTTCAACAAATCACCTAAAGAAGTGTGGGGGAAACACTCGCTGACAGTAAAAAAACAACAACAAAAAAACAACCCAACTTTTTGAAAAACAACCCAAAAAGTCAGAACCCCAGCTGTTGTATATTGGGGGCTGCTACACTGAAGTCCAGGGAGCCACGCTGATTTGTACCAGAGGCGGATCTGACCCGTAACCTTTTGCTGTTTTATCCTGGATTTTCTGCTCTCTTCCAAGTGAGCAAATGGGATCAAATTTTGCTGTGGAGCAAATTCACCTAGTTCCACAAATTTGCATGCATAAATTCAGTGAGCAAGTTTACCATCAGAATGTATAGAAACATTTAGAAGATGTGAGATTTTTTATTAAAAAAAAAAAAGCAAATTCACTCAAATCCAGTGTGAAAGCACAAGTGTTAGCAGCAATGAGTCCCCAGAACCAGTGCAGAGAACAGTGTAACTGTGTAATGGAGAAGACAACACTGAGGCAATAATGCATGTCTTGGCAATGAGAGACAGCATGGCACTCAGGAGACCTGTGTTCTGTTCCTTCCACTGAGCTAGTATGTGACCATGAGCAAGTCACTTCCCCTTTGTGTGCCTCTGGTTCCCTTCCCGTCCTTTGTCTAGTCTCTTCTATTGTATAAGCTCTTCAGAGAGGTACTGGCTCTTGCTGTGTGTTTGGTCAGGCACTAAAAAAATATAAACCCGTGTATTTTAAACAAAAATTTAAATTCTACAGAAAACACTGAAATTTGCAGAAAACCCCTACATTTGAGATCAATAGCAATGTTTTTGCAGTGTAAATTTCTACTTGCCCTGGTTAGGCATTGAGATCACGTCCACATAACCACATGTCTAAACTGAGACACAGCAATTTGACGCTTTAGCACCTGGCAGTGAGGACATCTAGAATCACCCATTGAGAGGAAAAAATGCAGCATGTGTGCTGGGGGAAGATGCCAAGCCCTGAACTATTATACATTGGGCAACAACCTTACTAAGGAGCCATGGTCCATGGAAACATGCAGTGAGTTTTTCAAAGGACTTTTCATGGTGGGATGAAGTTTGTTTTGCTTCAGAGGTGCAGATCTCTTATGCTGCTTAGTGTAGCCATCACTGCCCTTTTCTGTAATGCTCTATGGCATTTTTCAAGGGTAGCACACACAGGAATTTAGCTTTGCCCTGGCTCTTCTCACACATCCTCAGTCCCTCTGCTGCTGTTTGTAGGTCTTTTACAGAACTTCCTTACAGTTCCTCTGAGGTCACTAGCATGCCAAATTGGAGAGGTGGGCATTTTGCGGCAGGTTTTAGTACATTGCTGTGTATTTCAGCACAGTCCATGGAACCAGTTGCTTCTATAAGAGCTTTTACCAAGAATGGCAAGAGCTTATGCAAAAGGAATGCACCACCTAAGTGACAACCCCAGCTAAGAACCAGGTGGCTAATTCATGAGGTGGAGTAGAATCCATAGTTGTGCATACCAGCAGTGGCTCTGCAGTGCTAACCGTAGGCTAGTCTTCTTGTAGGCTGTAGACAGGTATGACTTGAAGGTACACATGGAGCAGACAGTATGGTGAGTGTGAAAGTGCCATTTTACAGTTTTTTTAAACATACCCATACTCTGGGCCTGGTCTCATGAAAGTCCATTGCAGTTAGATTACTTGAACTGCTTAGATTCTAAGCCCTTGTTCATTGGTAGGAACAGGTATGTCCCAGCTGACAGCCCAGAACCAGTGGGGGATAATCAGTGTCTCTGGCCTAGAACCAGTGGGGAACAATCAGTGTCTCTGGCCCAGAAGCAGTGAGGGATAATCTGTGTCCAGCCCAGAAGCAGTATGGAGCACTCAGTGTATCCTTCCATCTGGTTTATAGTGCGAGTTGCACAAGCTGCGCTGGCTCAGAGTTTCTTGCTTTACAGCACATCAAGATGCTGGACAGGATTTAACGTGACCCTGTGAACATCTCTTGTGTTACGATACTGTCACAGCAACAGGGTGTATTCTGTTTTGCTGTTGCACTAACATTTTGCATGCCGTACATGGATTTCTAATGAAATATCCCTTCTCTTTGTGTCAACAAGGATCACAGTATTTTAAATGTGACCATCAGAGGTCTGTTTTCCTGTTCCTGTCATCCTTGAAAGAGAGGTGCAACATCACTGCATACCCCTGTGATACATACAGAGATTACAGGAACAGCAAATGTGCCAGCTGTGAGGCTTTCCAGCCCATGCCATGCCCCGTCCTGGGTAAGGATGATGCAGTGTCCAATGTGGATAAAAGAGTTGTGTTTTGGAGATGGTTTTTAACAATCCAAGGGACTCATACTGCTGCCTGTCACACTGTACCCTATGTTACTCCATGTAACCTATAACAAACATTCTGGTACATGTTGCCAAAGGACTCATGGGACAGCTGTTTGCAAAATCCCTTAACACGTACAGCTTTTGCTTCCTTCTGGGGGTGGGTGGGTGAGATGACACCATTTCACACCTGGAAAGGTAGGTATAAATCCTAGCTTACGTTACAAGTGAAAATGGATTTGGTGGCTTCATTTAGTCTTTGTACATTCACATCACAGTTACTGCACAGATCAGCACTCACAGGCGACTGAACAGCCAAATCAAGAACTTGTCAATTTTTCTGGGGGGCAGAGCAGAATTCACATGCCTTTGGGGAGCTGTATGGGGGATAAGCACATGCTCCTGCTAAGTACTTCCAAGAGGTATTCAGCATCTTAAACCCTTACTGACTTCAACAGGAGCTGCTGAATGCTCTGCACTTTTGAAAATCAGATCACTTGTTCTACTTGTCCAAATATAGATTTAGGAGTGTAACTTTAGGCTCCCACATTTGGAAACCTTGCCTCTAGAAAATCTACTGGGCTCCCAGAAATAAACTTCCAAAGTAAGGGAGATTATTGTTCTACTGAGCAACACTTGGGTTGACAAGAAACAAAAAAGGATGTCTCTTAAAATATGGGATGGACAGAAAAAAACCATATTTAGGCCTAATTCCTGTGAGCACTAACACATGGGCTTAGCTTACTCACATGAGTATACAGAATATTAGGGATATTGCCTATGCTGTGTTTTATCAGTAACTAATTGCAATATTCACCTTGTGGCTGAAAAGCAATTTAGTATAAATCAAGCACTAACTTGATTTTTTTTCAGTCATTTGGTCTTGTACAGTCACCTAATGCTGAATTTTCACACTGTGGTCTACAGGTTATTATGCTGATAAGTGGAAAAGCTATTTAACGCTAAAGAATCCTCCAGTGACTAAAGTGTTTTTTGATACATCGGACGAAGAACCATTCTGCCGTGAGTGATTAACATTCCTTCAACTTTGCATTGAGGACTCTGTCAGCAACAGCACTGACATCCAATTCAGAACAGTCAGTTAGCTGTCACTGTGTCTCACTGCATATTAGAAGCACGCCTTGTAGCTGATGGATAAAACACATTTCCATTTGCAATAATACCTCTCTGCTCCAAAATGGCAGATATACTTGGCACAGTGACAAAACAATCTTTCCCTATCAGCTAAGTAGAGACACACAGGAACAGACGAGTTTCCCTTTTAGAACTAGTAAATTTGGTGATATGTGAATAAAGCCTAGGAAAAAACAGTAACTGTCTTGGGGTCCAATGTTGCTACCATTGAAGTCAATGGCCTACCTCCCAGTGAGTTTAACTGGGTGTGAGATTGAACTGTTGACCCTTAAAGGTGACCTGCAAAGAAAAAACAATAGGTATTTATCAGCTTTATGATGGATGATGAAGCAACGACAGGTGTCTGGGTTTTCTGTTTTTTTAACTTTATCTGCTTAGGTTTTTTTCCCCATGAGAAATTCAGGTTCTGTGTAGGCTGGAAGGCTCCATGGTGACTGAAGAGTAGGGAAATGGTGACATCACAAGAATCAAGGAAGTAGAAGTGGAGCAAACTGGAGAAAGGACGGGGTTTTTAATCAAACCGTTTCAAACTCTGTTTGCTTTAACACTTGTATAACTCAGTTGTTGATTGCCACTGTGGCTAACAGGGGATTCAGCACTCCCAGCTTTTCAGAGTGCTAGAATTCACAATAAACATCGGGGAGATCTCCAGCAAAGCCAGGGAGACCAGACTGGACATGCCTGGTATTTCTAAGATAAATCCCTTTCAGGGCTTCTTAATCCATCATACACAAATACAAATGAGCACAAGCCCAACTTTCCAAAACTCCTTTGCAGGTCACCATTGAGGCTCTCCATAAAACGCAGTTCTGCTCTGACAGTACAATGACATGGTGGTGCCCCATGTTTATTGGCAAGTCAAATTATGTAAGTGTGAAGCATGTGGGGAGAGGACAGAAGGAGCTTCCACCCAGAGCTGGCACAATCCAAACAAAGGCCAAGTGCAATTGGTGTTCCCTCCCCTGCTCCTGCCCCAAACCATGGGAAGGGAGTGGGTTGCAGATGAACAGGCTCCATCCCATAAGGATAGGCACTCTCCCTCACTCTGCCAAGGCGCAGAGGCAGGGTGCATTCCCCTGGGGCAGTGCAGCTCTTAAAGGGTCAATATAACCCTCAGTGACTTCTGGAGCAAATATGCCCAGTGTAAGAATACCAAGATGTTTTGTCCAGCTGCCAGTCCTGCCAGGGATTGGAGAGTCTTTCATTCTCCTGCCTCATCACCGGGAAAGGCTCTGCCAGCCAGACTCTGAGCTCAGCTAAATCTGCACCATTCTCATTGTCTTCAGAGTTGCCCTGGTGTGACTGGGGGCAGGAGGTGGTTCTGCAGCCTCTGCTTAGATAACAGATGTGATCTGTGAGCTGGAAGAGAATCATGCTCACTGTCCTAGAGCTGGGGGGCTCTTAGTTTTAATGGGTGTAAAAAGCAGCAAAAATCTATTTTAGCCCCTAAAGTAAGCCAGTCGGACAGCAAACATGCACAAGGGCAAGTCTGCAGAGTGAAAAGGTGCCTTTTTATGGAGACACATTTCAGAGTAGAATCACACTTTAAACAGATTAAAAAAAAGCAAGTTTGTTTCCATAAAGAACAAGGAAAAAACACCTGGCAACCCCAAAAACAAGAGAGAGATAGTGCGGAGTACACAGGAAGGAATTGGGGAAAAAACACCATGTAGAGATACAAAGTGGACTGACCTGGGCAGGACAAAGCACACGCACAGGGATGGACAGAAGGGATAGCGGGAGGAGAGAGACTGGAGCAGGCAGGGGCAAGGATAAATTAGTTGAGAAGAAGCTGGCACAAAGGAGAGAGGCTTCACTGGGTAGGATTGATAGGACTGAGGAAAGGGTGTTCTGGGAAACAGAGTAAGAGTGAGTGGCTGAGAAGAAATCCAGGAGCAGAGAGAAAAGGACTGAGCAGAAGGGTGAAAAACCTGGAAATGGTTGGAAAGAAAAGGAAGGGAATAATCTAAGCAGGAAGGTGAAAGATCTGTCATCATCCTCATGGCAAATCCCAAAAGGATGTAGCTTCCTTGCAGATGGAGCATCAACTGGATCACTCTCTGACTAGGTCCTTAACAACAATAGACAACAATAGACAAAGACTGAGCATCCAGCCAATCTTATTGCGCCACTGAAAATGTTGGTGACCACGTGATCCCAGGCATGTAACAGCATTCATTGGTAAACATGCTTCATAATTCCTTGGTCTTCCATCCTAATAATATGTCCATACCAAGAAAACCATAAACCAAAACAGCGCTGATAGAGGCATTTGCTGGGGCGGCATTTGCTGGGTTCAGCTATGACTATCCTCACTGCTGATCTATTCCTGCCATTTAATATGGGCAGCTGATGAAGATGACAATAAATGAAAACGTTACCACCATTTGTCAGCCTTCCTCAGTGCCTATGTTTCACTGCCATACAATAGAGTTGGTATAACCATGGTTCTATAGATCTGCAGCTTCCTAGCAAGATTGATGTCCCAATGTCTTCACTGAGGCTGTTGAATGGCCCAAAACATGGCTCTCTGGCACAGTTTGTGATGCTTCCCAAGTATTTGACAGTGACCACCTGCTTGAAGTCCCGTCCAAACAGGTTAATATTGAGCTGGGTGTAATCTGGAGCTGAACGCTGCTTGATGGTAGTGGTCAGGGAGTTGGTTTAATCCAGATTAATAGCCAGACCAATACTTGTTGCTTCTTGCCCAACCAGATCAGCCATCAGCTTCAACGATTCACCACACTGAGCCAGCAATGCCATTGGCATATTCGAGATCTTGAAGCAGAATGGTGTTCAGCACAACACCAAAAGGCACATCCTCAAGTTTATCCATCAATCAGTACCAATACTGAACAACAATGGTGACAGGATGCAGCTTTGTTGAACTCCCATGGAGAAAGGAAACCATACCATGTATCTGCCATGGACTTGAACGCAGCTTTCCATTCTATTATAGAACTCTTCTTTCAATGGCACTATCTTCCCAGGGACGCTGAGTCATGTCATCAGGTCCTAGAAGCTTACCTGATGCACTGAATCAAGGGCCTGACAGAAGTCTATAAAAACTTCTGCACACAGCTTATTAAATTCAGCCATTTTCTCCAAAAGCTGCCTCAAGGTAAAGAGCTGGTTGACAGTGGAATGACCAAGTCTAGAGCAACACTGAATATCCTGGCCTTTGCCACAAAATGCATTATTGATTCAAGACATTAACATGGAATTGAAGACTCCCCCTGGGGGACAGCATAATACCTCTGTAGTTGCTACATTCTGCCTTATTATCCTTTTTGAGCAGAGGCAGAATAACCACCTTCTTCAAATCATCAGGGATGATATTAGCGTGCCAGAGGATCTGGAGGAGTCTATGCAGTATGGTACAACAATACTCTGACCTGTCCTCAACAACTCAGGGGTGACGTTACAAACCCCTGGTGCCTTCCCAGACTACAGCTTTTGGACAATAGACAGTCAACCTGTGGGACTTGTTGCCAGGGTTTGCTATGAAGGCCAAAACTGTAACGGGATTCAAAAAAGAATGAGATAAGTTCATTGAGGACAGGTCCATCAATTCCTGTTAGCTAAGATGGTCAGGGATGCAA
The DNA here is from genome assembly GCF_011386835.1 of Chrysemys picta bellii. NCBI lineage: Eukaryota > Metazoa > Chordata > Testudines > Emydidae > Chrysemys > Chrysemys picta. The sequence continues at coordinate 49,894,812 of NC_088799.1, read as the reverse complement.
TCCCATGCTCTGGTGTCCCTAAGCCTCTAATTGCCATAAGATGGGAGTGTATGACAGGGGATGGATCACTTGATGATTGCCTGTTCTGGTCATTCCCTCTGACACATTTGGCATTGGCCACTGTCAGAAGACATGATACTGGGCTAGACAGACCATTGGTCTGACCCAGTATGGCCGTTCTTATGATTGTGATCCAGATCTCATCTTGATTGAAGAAAGGTGCTTAACCGGATCTTCCTGCCCCTCTTCAAATGGAAGAGGGACTGCAGGCAGCAGACAACTGAGGAATATATTAAAATTATCTCCCCATCGATGCAACAGATCTTGCATAGTGGCTAATGCTGCCATCTTGATTCTTTACTGGACAAGCCGGTGCCATCTTCCCCCACAAACACTGCAAAGGTGAATAGAGGGTGTGGAGATCGTGCCTGATGGCAGCCTGTTCTACACTGGCTGCCTGAGTTGATCACCAGGATTCCTTATTGTTCTTACACAGTGACTTGCTGATGTTCCAAAGCTGAACCCATTCAGCTTTGGCTTTTGCTCTTGACAAATATCTTTAAAGACTCAAATTGTAGTCTCGCTTTTTTCTTAGCTGCGACTGAAGTGAGCAGGGCCGGTGCAACCTATTAGGCGACCTAGGCGGTTGCCTAGGGCACTAGCCAATAGCGTAGCTAGTGAGGTTCAGGGGAAGCGGCCGCTTCCCCTGACCACATTCCCCAAAAGTGGCACCTGCGGAACGGGGCCGTGGGCTGGCTCCCGGCGCTCTGGCGGAACGGGGCCGCGGGCTGGCTCCTGGTGCTCTGGCCGGCCGGCGAAACGGGGCCGCAGGCTGGCTCCCGCCGCTCTGGCGGAACGGGGCCGTGGGCTGGCTCCTGGCGCTCTGGCCGGCCGGCAGAACGGGGCCGCGGGCTGGCTCCCGGCGCTCCGGCTGGCCGGCGGAACGGGGGCGTTGGGAGGGCCACCTGCAGCAAGTAAGGGGGGGGCGGCATGCAGGGGAACTCCCCGCCCCAGCTCACCTCTGCTCCGCCTCCTCCCCTGAGCACACGCCCCGCTCTGCTTCTCTCCCTCTCAGGCTTGCGGTGCCAAACAGCTGATTGGCGCCGCAAGCCTGGGAGGCGAGAGAAGTGGAGCAGCTACGGCGTGCTTGGGGAGGAGGCAGAGCAGAGGTGAGCTGGGGTGGGGAGCTGCTGCACGGCTCCCCGGGCAGGGGGGAGCTACCACGGGGGAGGCGCCTCAGGGTGGGTGGGGGTGGGGAGCTGCCGCAAGGGGGGGCGCCTCAGGGCAGAGGGGGGGGGCTCAGGGCGGGGGGGAAGCCGCAGCGGGGGGGGGTGCCTCAGGGCTCGGGGAGGGGGGAAGGCGCAAGGTGGAAGTTTCGCCTAGGATGCAAAACATCCTTGCACCAGCCCTGGAAGTTAGCATGTCCTCACTGATCCTTGGATGACATCTGAAGGGATGAGCCCCAGCACTGAGCTGGCAGCAGTCTGCACTAACGACTTGAAACAATACCATTCCTGATCAGGTGACAGGAAGTGAGACTTAAATCTCTAATGCTTCAATGGCCTTATGCAGTTCAGAATGGATGACAGAACATAAGAACAGCCATACTGGATCAGATCAAAGGTCCATCTAGCCCAGTATCCTGTCTTCCGACAGTGGCCAATGCCAAATATGTCAGAGGGAATTAACAGAACAGGTAATCATCAAGTGATCCATCCCCTGTCGCCCATTCCCAGCTTCTGGCAAACAGAGGCTAGGGACACCATCCCAGCCTATCCTGGTTAATAGCCACTAATGGACCTATCCTCCATGAATTTATCTAGTTCTTTTTTGATAGATTGGTTGTAATAAGAGGTTTTGATTGAATTGACTAATTTTGGCCCATTAACTGGCTGATGTCAAAGTCGGAGGTGCACTTTTGCCAGCTAAAGCTGATGACCCAGTGACAAGTTCGATGCCTCTGCAAACTCCTACATCCATGACTGCCAATGGTTGTTAACGAAGTCACGATCAATAAGAGTCCTAGAGAAACCATATGGGCTGTACCATGTCTGCTTGTAAATCTTCTGGTGATGGAAAAGTGAGTCAGCGATCATGTCACTGGCAGCTGCAAATTCCAGCCATTGCTGCTCATTCCTGTTGTTATTTATTATTTGGATTACTATAGCACTTAGGATCCCCAATCATGGACAAGGACATCATTGTGCTTGGTGCTGTACAAATACTGAATACCCAACTTCCCAAGTGAATCTGCACAGGAGTCATTATCCTCTTCTACCAGGACATTAAAGGTGCCCAGAATCATCTCTTCTTGGGGTTTCATTTAGGACTATCTGCAGTTGCTTGTAAAAAATATCTGCAGCCATATCATTGGTGTTGGTGGAACCATACACTATGTTGATGGGAAGATGCCCACAGTGGGTATGGAATCACATGCTGATAAATCGCTCAATTAATCTCCCACCAATCCTGCAATGCCTGTCAGGCATTAGGTAAAAGTACAACAGCCACACTTTGCTGGCGCAACCCATCAAGTTCTCAGCTTTCTTTTCACAGCTTCCTGGCGCGGGCACTTCACATAAAGCACAGATCTCAATTCAGGCTTTTTAACTGCGGGACGAGGAGGAGGATGTTAGCTGTTTCAAACAATGTTCAGATGTTCCATGCTCCAGTTTTACATTTGCCATCAACACACAGAATGCCAAGATGGCCCTTTTGCAAGGTTTCATTGGTCATTTTTGTCTCCACAGCAGAGAAACTCTTGGCCATTTTGGCTTCAAGGACAATTGACCAGGTTGTCACAGGTGATTGAATTCAGTATACATACTTGTGCGCTATGAATGTACCCACCCCAGAAGGTGGTGAAAGATCCTGAAGTGAATCAAAAAGAAAAGGGAGAAAAAAAGATATGAGAGCAGACAACAGAACGGTGGAAGATTTCATAAATTCCAATCCTGGAAGGGACCATTATGATCATTTAGTCTGACTTCCTATATAGCACAAGCCATAGATAGAACTGCCTCAGAATGATTCCTAGAGCAAAGTGTAGAGCAGTTAGAGACAGTATGCTTGGCTGGGCAGTGCAACAGCAGAGGAGATGGGCTAAAAGGAAGGAAGTAACTAGCTGAGAGAATCCAAGTAGACAAGGTGGGCAGTTCAAGAGCAGTACAGGAAGTGCCGGAGAACTGAGGAAATCTACATCATGCAGAGGGGAAAGAAACCTGTGATGTTGTGCAGCCTATATGGTTTTATAAAAACATGATAATAAGTGAATATAATGTAACTGGGATAGTTTTGGAAAAATATGGTAATAAGTGAATATAACGTAACTGGGATATGCTTCATGCAAAAGGTCTCTTGTAAGGTATCATTACAAAGCTTATAATCTACTGAGTGTGATCAGCCGATTTGTATAAATGTACCACTCTTGTATCTGAAACTAGAAATATGAAATATAACTCTGAGGGCCTATTGTAATTATGTAAAGTGTGGGCCATTAATGATGGTTTGGAATCTTGATGACTCCCATTAACAAGGACCATTGTCTGCAGATAGCTGTGTTTACCTGTTAGTCTCCCTGTATATGTGTGTGCTGGCAAGTGGGCAATGAAGTCTTGCAGTGACATGTGAGCATGTCACCTGAACTGGAATCCATCTTTAACCTGGTGCTTTTCCAGTGAGGGGGGGTGGAAACCCAGAGGGACAAAGGGTTCCCGCCTTATGCAAAAGATATATAAAGGGGTTGAAGAGAACAGAGGGAGGGAAGAGCCATCATGAAGAATCCCCTAGCTATCACCTAAACTGGAACAAGAGCTGTACCAGGGGAAAGAATTGTGCCCAGGCCTGGAAGGTGTCCAGTCTGAGAAAAACTTACTGAAGCATCTCTGAGGGTGAGATTATCTGTATTTAGTTTGATTAGACATAGATTTGCATATTTTATTTTATTTTGCTTGGTGACTTACTTTGTTCTCTCTGTTACTACTTGGAACCACTTAAATCCTACTGTCTGTATTTAATAAAATCACTTCTTATTTAGTAATTTACTCAGAGTATGTATTAATACCTGGGGGAGCAAACAACTGTGCATATCTCTCTATCAGTGTTATAGAGGGCGAACAATTTATGAGTTTCCTCTGCATAAGCTTTATGCAGGGTAAAACAGATTTATCTGGGTTTAAACCCCATTGGGAGTTGGGCATCTGAGTGCTAAAGACAAGCACACTTCTGGGAGCTGTTTTCAGGTAAACGTGCAGCTCTGGGACAAGTGATTCAGACCCTGGGTCTGTGTTGGAGCAGACGGGAGTGTCTGGCTCAGCAAGACAGGGTGCTGGAGTCCTGAGCTGGCAAGAAAAACAGGAGCAGAGGTAGGGTGACCAGACAGCAAATGTGAAAAATCAGGATGGGGGTGGGGGGTAATAGGAACCTATATAAGAAAAAGACCCCAAAATCGGGACTGTCCCTATAAAATTGGGACATCTGGTTACCCTAAGCAGAGGTAGTCTTTGCACATCAGGTGGCAGCTCCCAAGGGGGTTTCTGTGATCCAACCCGTCACAAATCCCATATGAAAAGAACCACGTGGAAGGGTGAAGTGAGAGCCTCCTAGGAGAGAGTAAAGGGAGTAGATTAACAACAGAAAGGAAAAGGTACACTGCAAGGAAATGCCCAGTGAGAAATGGAGAAGAGTGAGCATGTCAAGGGGCAAAGAAAGGAAGCAAATGAGAAGGGGCTAGGAGATGACAAGCAGGAGGGAGACTGAAAATTGAGAGTGAAAAGAAACAACACAAGCAAGACACAAAGGTCAGATAAATGAGAGGAAAATGTGCTCCATCTGCAGCTCAGCTTCCAGCCCAAAGCACTTTGTCAGAAAAGGAAAGAAGTTGAATCTAACTGTGCTCTCTCTCTGCCTTGCAGTTTATCATTACTTGGTGGATATTATTACCTGGAACAAAAATATTAGAAGAGGCTCCCTCATAATTAAACTAACAGATCAAGCTGGGAACACAGCAGAATCCAAAATCAATCAGTAAGTCCTACTGGGTTCAAGATCCAAAACTCTCGGCTAGTAAGTTAGGCCAATCAAGCCCTGGTGCTGGCAGGAGGCAAGCACACAGGAGTTGGGGATTGCTTGCACCTCAAGGGATAAATCCCGTGTAAGCAGGTTTAAATTAATCTATGTGACTCCAGTGGAACTGTGCCAGTTTACACCAGTTGAGCATCTGGCCTGGAGAATATAATCTCCAGAAAAATTGCATTATTCTCAAGGGTGAAATGGTGATTTATGTGATTATGCAAATTTGTGAGACTAATCTAATCTTACTACAGCCAGACATTTCCTGCATGACTAGTTTTTCAGTGACTCTTCAATGACTTGTCATGGCAGTTCTAGCTGCATAGTCCTTCAGCTCTGAGTCATATGATGCTTATGCTGGATTTACTTGCATATCTAAAACTCTCTACTGTTTCATGGTATGTACTCCATGCATTTCTAAGCATTTAATAACCCGCCACTCAGCCTGCATGAAGGAACAAAGACAGATATTCAGGTGAAATTGTAAATATCTTTCACATAAACACAGGGTTTCATCTTGCTGACCTTCTTATAGCTCCTAAATATGCTAATAAAGCACAACAAATTGAACGCTAGACTCTGGAAATATTGCAGATTTCCAATTACATCTCCATGTTTACATTTGTAATGGAATTAGCCCCCATAATCCACTAGTGGTGGAATAACAAAGCAGCATCTACATTTTAAAAAACCTTTTGATTAGGGCAAAGTTAGTTAAAATACTGCATTGTACATTACTTACTCAGGATCTGTATCTTTAAATATCCATCCATATATACAGAGACCTTCATGAAGTACAGTCACATGTGCATGTTTATTACTGTTGCACTGAAAGGTCTAAGCAGATTCCTGTGATGTCTCAGTATAAAATGGATCATGTTGCCCAAAATCATTGGGTCACATCCATCCCTTATGAAGCTCTGTTGACTTTAATGCTATGCCATGATACACTGTATTACTCTCCATTGGCTTGTGTCAACTCTGCACTATACTATGGAGGCATGTGCTGCAATTGCCTAGAAACAGCTACAAGACACCAAATTAAGGTACTTTAACATGCCGAGCTCAGAATGTTCTGATTTGCAGATCTAAGTCAGAAATATAACATACTTTTAACATAGAATTTTGTATTTAGCATATGTTATACAGTATACATGGCTGCCTAAATGAACATATAAGTCCATATAGAAGGCAGTGTTTGAACCATGATTGGATTTAATCTATGACTTTCAGTTCAGGTGGAAGGCAGAGTCAGAGCTCAGATTCTATTTTGGGGTCAGATTCAAAAACACCAAAATCTTGTGAGCTGTTCTAACTAGATTTCAGTCTATGGTGTCAGAAATCAAGTGATTTCCCAAGATATCCATCTTCTTGAATGATAAAAATCACATCCTTCTCATGAGATTTTTGCCCACCTCTGAATGAGACCAGGAAAGTAGGTGCCTTGGAGGTTTGGTGGGGACAGGGTACCAAAACCATAAGAACAGGTTTGGATCTGGGAATCTGAATTCATAGCCCACTCTCAGAAAAATCAGCAGGAATTCAAGAGCCTGGCACTTCACAATGGTGGTTATGGAGAATATTACACGGAATCTAGTCAAAATGTGATTTGCTTTTTAGTGAGTATATTCTAAATTGTCTGCTTTCTGTTTAGTGAAGTTGCAACTTTTCAACAATACAACCAAGCTAGTTTGATAGCTGGATTTGACCAGGATTTTGAAAAAATTGCAAGAATTTCCTTGGCATTTTCCACAGGGTCTGTAATAGGCCCAAAGCACAAACTCAGGATTCTTCAAATGAGGTTAAGGTCAATTACAAATCCAGAAAGGTAAGTGGATGATTACTAACAATCTCCATACTTCCAAATTAGATGGTTTTAAATGTTTCATGTGGATTACTGGCCTGATTGAGGCCAGAAGAATTACATTTAGACCACATAGTCTAATTACCGTACATATATTTTGGGATCAAATTTTGCCCTCAAATCCATGCATACAATTCCCATTGTAGTCATTGAGAACTTTTTATCTATGCTTGAAGACGGAATTTGGTTTATTGCCTCTAAAAAGTGTAATTTGGGATCTCAATGTGCAATTTTTACTCAGGCAAAATTCACATTGATTAAAAGGAGATTTAAATAAGGGCCTTGGAAAGCAGTACAGGCCCTTTATGCAGTTATAAGGATGTTGCCTAAGGCTCAATACTATACTGAAAATAAATGTGATGCAAGTAAATACAAACGTTCAGCATATAGAGGCTGAGCAGTTTTCTTGTCTTTGGGACAGTCTGTGTGAAATTTCTTAAACAACAGGCCATGGATCATCTACTTGTGTTAAAAACAAGGTTTATTAACAATAGAGAGAAAATGGCAGTAAAATAAAAGGAATGAACTGCAAATTTACATTTCTCATAGATTCTGCTAGATCAGGCACTTTGGGCTTAGCTACAGAATAAAAAAAAGGAAGTTTTATTCTGTTTCTAGTAAGCCAGGTCTCTTCTCTCCAACCCTCTCTTGCCAGAGACAGCCTGCGACATCTCTTAATTTCTGTTTCTCAGATCTCCTCACTCTCTGCTTTTCAAGTCCCAGGTCCATATCCAGTCCTTTGATATATCTGGTTTTCATGAGCCTCTCACCTCAGCTGTCACCTAGGAGATAGCCACTTTCTCTTTAGAGAAGACTTTCCCAGAGGATGAAGTCAATGCAGACGGGGGTCAGTCTGCTGTATCACTTTCTTTTATCATTAAGGGAGGCAAGAGACTTTTCCAGTGCCGAATGTCTCAAAAAAATCTGGTTTAAATATTCCTGTGATCTACAGCATAGGAGGAAGCTACCCCACCTCACCTACCAGCCTCTCTTTTCCTCCTAAGCATACTACAGACAACTCATTCTATACAAATCCCTAAAGTGCTATAAGAGGACATGTGAATGAAGAAAAGAGGGTAGCTTGTTTTTATATCAATGGCTTCTTTTGTTTATTTGTTCTCTTTATGCAGACCACAGCTGTGTAGATATGACCTTGTACTGCTGGAAAACACTGAAATAATCTTCAAACCTATTCCATGTCAAAACATGCAAACTTGAGCCAAGGAAGACTCAGCTGTATGCCAAGTTATACTGACAACAGCACACATATTATGGGGAAATGGCAGGGGGAAAAAAGGACTCGTTTTCAAGTGTCTTCACATCTTGTCTTCTATGGATGTCAAACTACAGTGCAATTCCTCATGCTCCCCAGGTATCCTGCTGCCCATGTAGAGACTCTCAAATGCATTTATGGTGGTATAGTATTAAAAAAAAAAAAAAAAAGTTTTAGACTGAGTGTCTTCCATCCAAGGAGCTCAGAGTGCTTCCCAACCATAAGCTATTGAGGAACAGCAAGGATAAACTAACCATCTTCATTTTGACTAGGAAACAATTGGTTATAAAACAATGATTTGAAATTATTCATTTTTTAAAAAGATGGAGGTGTCATTTTCAGACAGTATTTTTGGCTTATTAACTTCTTACAATAAGTATGGTTATTTCATGATGAAACTACCATTCTGAGTAGCAATCAAATAGGACTTTTCTTTCCACTGAAAGCAATGATTTGCTACATGTGCATATGCATACCTAATAAAAGTTAAAGCTAAATAACTGGCATTATATGTAGTAATTGTCACTTTCATTCTGATAGTAACAACTTAGAAGTGAAACATTCCTTTTTACATAAAGCAAGTTTTCAAGTTTGTGATTTTGGTAGTTAGGACTTTATAAAGAAAAAGTTTCTTTAAAACAGTGATATCAGGCAAGGAACCTTAGAATCACAAGTTGAAACACCCTCATGCAGAAGGACAACTTTACCATAAACACGTATAGTGAGTAATGTTTAGAAAGAGGCCAGAACCAAATTCTGTGGCTCATAACTTCATCAAATCTCTGACCACAAGACCGTGTCAAATTTCAAACCCTAGCTCAAAACCTGAGAGACTCTTAAAAAAAAAAAAAAAAAAAAAAAAACAACCAGATAGGACATTTTATATTAGCAAATCTACCTGTTTTTCATGTTCATAGAATATCAAGGTTAGAAGGGACCTCAGGAGATCATCTAGTCCAACCCCCTGCTCAAAGCAGGACCAATCCCCAGATTTTTGCCCCAGATCCCTAAGTGGCCCCCCTCAAGGATTGAACTCACAACCCTGGGTTTAGCAGGCCAATGCTCAAACCACTGAGCTATTGTTCTCAGAAATTTTTAATAAATTGAATTGTTACTAAAGCTTTGCATAAAAATTCAGCCTGAGGCCAAAACACAGCTGTAGTGAGGTATGCTCTTAGAGCTCTGGTGCCTCCTACTGGCCCACCTGGAGATTAGCTTGCCACATGATCTGACACCCCTTCCCGCAACTGCTCAGCCCGTAGTCCTATTCACTTACTCTATAGCCTCCCCCTTGCTCCCAGAGTTGCACCACTTTCCTCTTAAAGGCTTAACTCTCCAGCTAAGTCACATTGAAATTCCCCCTCTTCCACAGTATTATCAAAGTCTCCTTCCAAACTGTCCCTGGCAGTCTCCAGATAGGTTGCCCCTAGCATGCCCTTCCTGCAGTGACTTGTGGGGGAACTCAGGCCCACCCTCTATACTGGTTTCCAGTCAAGGGACCCTCAATCCAGCAGCTCAGGTCTTTACTCTCCCAGCCCTTACTGCTCCTTCCTTAAATGGCTTCCTACACTGCCTAGCAGGCTCCTACTCCTCTCCCTTGTATCAGGGACTGACTGAGGCTCTCTCACTGCAGGCCCTTCTTCTGTTGCCAGCTCTCTGGTTTTATAGAAGCCCCACTTCTTTCTGCCCAGGTGAGCTTCATTCCCAGCTAAGCCTCACTAGGTACGTCTACATAGGAAAGAAAACCCACAGCTGCGCCAGCCGACTCAAGCTTGCAGGGCTCAGACTGTGGAGCTGTTTCATTGCTGTGTAGACCTCTAGGCTCGGGCTCTAGGATCCTGTGCAGTGGGAGCCCTGAAGTCCACACAGCAATGAAACAGAACCTGCAGCCCAAACCAGCTGGCACAGGCCAGCCACAGGTTTTTCTTTCCTGTGTAGACATACTCATTGGATCCTTTTTTCCCTCCAGGTGCAGCCTATGACTAATTGGCCTCTCTTGCCTATATTAACCCTGGGGTGAACACCCCCTCATGAAAAATTTCAGCCACTGTTTAATAATTATAAGCAATTGATAATAGGGGGTTACAATGGAAAGTGCTAGACAACCTTGATATAGAGGTCACTACCAATGTCTCCTATAATATAGTGCCACACACACATCTATCTATCCTTTATATAATGGTTTTATTGGCAGGAACGCTGCATGACTCATGCCAATAAAACCTTCATACAGCACTACATCATCATGCACTTTGTTCAGGACACCTATTGTACAGTAAAACCATTTAAAATACTTTCTGGGAATTATTTTTTATATATTGCTGCCTGTAAAGCCAGGCTTCCTTAGCAGTGTGAATCCAACTCTAAAGGCTTCCACAGCAGAGAAAAATCATAATTGATATAGTTGTAGACATCTAAAAAGACATAAAATAGCTTTTCCATATACAGAAATGTAATTTTAATGGCCAGTATTCCAGGATCTTTTAGGGAGAGATGCAAGTGTGTGCACCACTGGGAAACTGGGACTAAAGCTCTCTCTACTAGCCCCCAAAAGATGTTCAGCCTTAAACCTATAGTAAGTACAGGACTGAGTATTGTTCATCCCGGGGCAAAAATTCCACATATGTCAGGGGGGAGATGGAAATGTTTCTCTGGCAGCTTGGTGGGGTAGCAGTGTTGGGGGGTACAATGGCAGCACAGGCACATGCCTACAACAAATTATTATGGCCAAAATAAAACGAGAATAAGAATCTTTCCTTTCTCTCATCCTTCGTCTGTGTGGCCTATTTAGGTTCAACACTTTCTGGTGCAGTGACTGTCTCCTACTCTGTCTGTGCTGGGGCTTCATCTCAGTTGGAGCTCTCTAGGGTCTACCATAATACAAATAATACAAAAAGGACTACAAACTCATCTTTGCCACTGACTTAAATTCGAGTTGTGGGTACTTAGTACTTTTTTATAGTATTACACTCTACCTTGATATAATGCTGTCCTTGGGAGCCAAAAAATCTTACAGTGTTATAGGTGAAACCGCGTTATATCGAACTTGCTTTGATCCACCGGAGTGCGCAGCCCTGTCCCCCCGGAGCACTGCTTTACCATGTTATATCCAAATTTGTGTTATATCGGCTCGCGTTATATCGGGGTAGAGGTGTATTTGTATTATGGTGGTCCCTAGAAATACCCAACTGAGATCACGCCCTGGCACAGACACAGAGTAGGAGACAGTCCCTGCACGCAATCCAACTAATATTAAAAAGGGGGAAGGAATGAAAGCCAAAATAGGGAAAGAACAGGTTAAAGACTATTGGATAAATTAGATGTATTCAAGTTGGCGGGGCCTGATTAAATTCCTCCTATAGTACTTAAAACACTAGCTGAATTAATCTTGGAACCATTAGCAATTACCTTTGAGGACTCCTGGAGGATGGGTGAGGGCCCAGAAGACTGGAGAAGGGTAAATGTACCTATCTTTAAAATGGGGAACAAAGAGGACCCAGGGAATTATCGGTCAATTAGCCTAACTTTGATACCTGGAAAGATACTGGAACTAATTATTAAACAATTTGTCAGCACCTGGAGGGTTATAAGGAATAGCCAGCATGGATTCGTCAAGAACAAACCACACCAAACCAACCTAATTTCCTTCTTTGCCAGGGTTACTGGACTAACAGATTGCAGGGAAGCAGATGTGAGATATCTTGATTTTAATAACGCTTTTGACACAGCCCCAGATGACATTCTCTTAAACAAACTGGGGAAAAGGGTAGAGATGAATTTACTAAAAGGTGGGTGCACGTCACGATGGGTTGAAAGGCTGTGCCCAGACTAGTTACCAGGAGTTCATTGTCAAACTGGGAGGCCATATCTCGCGCGGTCCCACAGGGGTCAGCCGCTATTCAACACTGTCGTTAATAACCTGCCTAAGGGAGGTGCGACAGCGAGCTGGGAGGCAGGCCCGGAATTCAGTGACCGCGCCAACCAGACACGGGTCTGAACTCGGCAAGGCGGAAGTCAATGAGGCCCAGTGCAGAGCCCCCCGGGAGCTGCTGCCGAACAGGCTCGGGGGCACCAGGGGCACAAAACTCACGATGAGCCGAGACAGAGAACCTACGAGACCCCGCCCCGCTGGCTCGGAACTCCCGCTGATACCCGGGGCGGGGCGGGGCCTCAGGCCGCACGGGAGCCAATCGCTCTCATGCGGGCGGGCGAGGCCTCAGCAGGGCGCACATGTTAGGAGCAGCAGCCGGTCTGTGTCACGTGGTTACACTCACGTGGCTCCGTAGGCTGAGCCGCCGGTCGGTCACATGATCGGCCGCCCACCGCGGACTGCCGGTACCTGCGTTCCGCGGCTCCCGCGCCGGGATGCGGCCGCTCTGCGGTTTCCTGGTGCTGCTCGGGGCCGCTTCTTGCGGCCTCTACCTGCTGTCGGCGCGGCTGCACCCGGGGGGCCCGCTCGGGGCCAGCAGGTGGGTGACGGCCCGGTCCAGCTCGGTTCCGGTCCTGTCCCCTCTGGCCCGGGAAAGCGGCTCCTCCCTCTTGTGGGAGCCGCCCACATTTCACCCCCGTGCCAGGCCTGGGGTGCGTCTGACGGCGCAGCTTTCGCTGTGAGCCCGGGACCCCTGGGTCACCAGAGCTGGGCACGAGCGTCTGTGGGCTGCTGAGGGGGGCTGGCTCCCCAGGCCCGTGGTGCTGCCAGTGCCCATGGTGTGGAGCACAGGGCCGAGCCTGTAGGCGGGGTGCTGAAGTTCTGGGGTCCGGGAACATGTTGGCCAACGGGCCGGGCCATCTAGGGCTTTACTGTACCTGCAGCCCACCGTCCTAGCATCCTGGAGCAGCTTTCGAGAAAAGCCTTTGACCCTCCCTTCGTCCATCTGTCACCCCGCAGCCAGACTTTGCAGGGCGGCGGTGCTGTGGGAAATGTGCTTTGCTGAAGGAATGCTGTGATGCCCTGGGGTGTCCTGGAGAAAAGCCCAGAGGAGAATGACTGTTGTGATCTAATGTATGTGCACATCTTGCAATGGGGAATTGCAGCTCTCAGGTGCATGCACTCTTTCCCTGTGTGAAAAGATTTTAAATGATTCCAGAGTCAGGAGGGTTTTCTCTATCTGATTTTGACTGAGCGTGATGTTCAGGATGAATGGGTGAAATATTGGATATTTGTTGGCCTGTAAATATAGGGTGGCAGCCTAAAAATATATCCCCACCATGTGATGATCTTTGCAGGGTGTGAAATCCATAGAAATGTGGTGTTGCATGTTCTGAGCTATGTTTAGCCATAGCAAGTCAGTGTGAAATCCGATCTTTGAGAAGTTTTGAAACTAACAGTGTTGGTGCCGGTCATCTTTGGCTTGACATATCTTCCTAGGATCCTTCACCTATCCTGACTGCTAGGATTTGGAAGATGTTTTGTTTTTTATTCCTTTGATTTATATTGTAGCAAGAAGGGTCCCTCTCCAGAGCTGTGGGTGTCCTTGATATTTCTTTTAAACAACAAATAGCAAAAAGGCAAGTGCTCCAGCAAATTCCATTATGCACCAGCAATAGCTGACTGATGGCATGTCTGTACTACAGAGACTCTACCTGCATAGCTAGGTTGCTGTAACTATGCCAGCATAACCCCATAGCATAGATGCAACCTACACCTCCAGAAGAGGCTTTTCCGTCGGTGTAAGACTGCTACCATCATCAGGGATGTAGTATTCTTCCATTGATATAGATGTGTTTGCACTGAGGGCTGGGTTGGCATGACTATGGCATTCAAGGGTTTGATACTTTTTTCCCCACGCATGTTGCCCACTTAGCTATGTCGACCTTTTAAGTGTAGACCAGGCCTAGTCCCTTACAGCAGCACTGTATAAAGAAAATACCCTGCTTCTGAAGTAGCAGCCCTCAGGTAGTGTCCCCCTTCCCAAAAGCTCCTGTAAAAGGAGGGGCTGTGGAATGTGCTCTGAAAGGCAACACATTTGGACCATATGACACCTAGGACGAGTAAATTCCGAAGCGGAGGACCCTTATAGAGAATACCCCACTCGTGGCTCCTCTGAAACAAAGGGCCTTCTGCTTCTCTGCACTGTGGCATTATGGTTCTGGGAGAGTGATTGCTCAAGTAGGCAGGTCCAAGGCCATGTAACTCTCAGTCAAACTACCTGTTTTTTTACAGCAAGCACAAAAGCCTAAACACATGACATTCATCTCTAGTTGGGATTCCTTTCGATTTTTAGCTCTGCCTAACAAAGGTTTGGCCAGCTTTGAGCCCATTGTTGCCCCCAAACCAGGAATTGCCACCCAGAAAACCAGTAAAAGCAAGCAATAGCCCACCCCACCCACAGGTACCAGCTCTTATTGCGTCACTTAACTCTGGATTCTAACATACCATTTGCTATGTGTTACCTGAGTTTGTTCTCCAGGCCCCTGTGCTCTTTGGGGCAGAACCTCAGCTGGTGCAAATTGTCATAGCTCCACTGAGGTCAATGGAGCAAGGACAATTCAAACCAGCTGAGGATCTGACCCTGTTGAAGACCTGCTCATGCCTTGCTGCCAGGGATAAAACCAGGTGACTTGTACTGACCAGTGACTCTTCTTAGCTTAATGTTATTTTGCTAATAAGGTGCAAAGAGGTCTCTGACTGTCAAGGGTAGAAGGCTGTTGTGGAACATCGCAAGTGAAAAACATGTGTGTGCACACAGTGAAAACTCCTTTAATGATGAGCAGGGTGAATTTGATTTAAATCACTAGTCGGGAAGGCTCTATTTAATCATGGATTTCTACATAAAAGTGCATTCTTGTTGGTTGTTATAACGTTAATACATATTCTTCACAACTCAGAGATAGATGTAGGTTTCGTTTTTAGAAGGTACACACTATACATTTTTAAAGTGATTTATTTTGAAAACTTTTCAGATTAGTTTTACAGCTATATCAGAAAATGGATGATTGTTTGGCTCTTTCATTTACCAAAGGTAATTGAAGCAGATATTTATGAAGTCATTGGGAGGTGAACTATCTCCAGTTCAACAGGTTAATCATTAATATTTGGAGGATTTTTTTGCCATGCTGTATTAAGGAGGAGAACATCACCAGACAGACATTTAAATTGTTTTATTTAACTAGAACAGCAAAGTTATGTATTCTGGATTTTTTTCTTCAGCAGCAAACACATAATATTTTAACAAAACAAGCATATGAAATTTTGAATTTAGTTAAACATTCAAGTTTTTTAAAATCAGGTTTATTTTTGTTAAAATTGTTTTTAACTAAGATAGTTAAATGAAATATTTAAAAAACAAAACAAAAAAACAAAAATTAAAGACTATGTCAGCCAGGTCAACGTGAGAAACGTAAAATATTGGCTTCTGTAGCTAACTCAGTCGTCTTCATCTTCATTTTCCTGTTTGTTCATAATCTGGAAAAGAAAAACAATCTTTCCTGCTTTTTCAGGTCCCAAACAAATTTCTCAATTTGGAATGAATTAGTCCAAAGGAAGAAAATATTCTTTCTACACCAGCAGAAGAAGCTACTGCTGTTAAAAGTGAGATTATCACTTCATCAGTCTCTGAATCCAAGTGCTTAAGTGACTTCCACCAGTTCACTGGTGTGACTTTCTTTAAAACATCATCAGCAAACATGTATTTCTTGAATGGTTCTTAGTCCCAAACTGGGTCTCTTTTATTGCCTGCTGCCATTATAGGTTTTCCCTTCTAGTGAGAGAATGGAATGGTAGATCTCAAATCTAGGGTTACCATTCGTCCGGATTCTGCCGGATTTGTCCGGCTTTTTTGAGTTAAAAATAGCGTCCGGGTGAAATTTGTAAATGTCCGGATTTCCCCCCCATGCAGTGTGTGCGCGGCTTACAGGGCAGCCGGCTGGATCCTGCCACTCGCACGGGACTCCGGCAGCCAGAGCCCTTCCTCCACTTCCCCCTCCTCTCCCCTGCAACTTGAGACCACTCCCCTCTTCTCTCTCCCTCCCTCCCCCCCTCCCTGCATTCGCAGATCGCAGGCCGGCTGTTCGCCTCGGGCCTCCGGCAGTCTGGAGCTCCGACCCTGCTCCCCCTCCCCCTGCTGCCGAGCAGGTGGGGGAGTGTCTCAGAAAGGGGCAGTTAAAGGACAAGGAGCAGGGAGGCTTAGGTAGGGGGTGGGGTTCTGGAGGGCAGTTAGGAGCAGGAGGGGGCAGTCAGGGGACAGGGAGCAGAGGGGTTTAGATGGGTCAGGAGTTCTGGGGGGGGGCTGTCAGGGGGTGGGGGTGTGGATAAGGGTTGGGGCAGTCAGGGGACAGGTGGGGGTAGGGTCCTAGGGGGCCAGTTAGGATGGAGGGAAGGTCTCAGGAGGGGGCAGTCAGGGGACGAGGAGCAGGGAGGCTTAGGTAGGGGGTGGAGTCCTGGGGGGCAGTTAGGGGCAGGGGTCCCAGGAGGGGGCAGTCAGGGGACAAGGAGTGGGGGGGAGGGTTGGGGGTTCTGAAGGGGCGGGAAGTGGGAGGGAGTAGAAGGGGAAGGGGCCGGGCCAGGGCAGGACGGGGGTGGGGCTAGGGCGGGGCTCCTCCCGTCCTCTTTTTTGATTGTTGAAATATGGTAACCCTATCAAATCAATGAAGGCTACACTCAGAAAGACCTCAAGACTTCTGGAATATGCTGTTCAACCAGTTTCACTTTTGTTTCTACTGCCGGTCCCTCCCTTCTCACATTTATCTCCAGACTTCTTCTCTTTGTCCAGATCTATTCCACCCCCAACAATCTTCTATTCATTGAACTTTTTGAAACTTTGTACTTTTAGAAAGCGGTAAGGGATTGACTCTGTGTACACAAATCTGCAGAGGGACAATAGGGTTGAGGTCTGTTATTTCTCACCTCTATTATTTGATTTTATTTAAAAGCATTTTTGCTGTTAAAAAGCATGTTATCTCTGGAGACACAAATCCACAGTTTGGGAACTGCAAAATTAAGCATCTCTGATGGTATCTTCTAGACTGAGCACTGAGTTCCATTGGGTAGATAGAAAGATTAACCTAAATAATCTATACAGAAGCTCCTGGAACCCCATAAGATTGGGTCCCTAATCCATGAACTATTGGAATTCATTTACAAAACTATTCTTAAACATTACATGAATATATTGTCTCATACTATAGAATTAGAATTTATAATCCCTGTTCCATGATGAGATACATTATAGCTCAAAGATATCTTCATTAAAACCTCTTTAGATCGGATTTTTTTGAGAATGTTTTTTGAGGGGGGGGGAAAAACCTTTTGGTGTGTGTTTTTTTTTTTTTTTTTTTTTTTTTTTTTTTTTTTAAATCCATCCTGATGATGAGATATGTGTAGAGATGTGGACTCCCCTCTGGAACTGGAATGCCAGTGTGTGGCCCCTCGCACAGACTGACATCTTCCAGACTGCTATCTGGCTCTGTAGAAAGGATATGGTATTCTTTAAATGAACTGTGTAAGCCAGTAGAGGGCTGGACGTTCTTTTAATTTTTCAGAGAGAAGAGGGGCAAACAGATGCCTAGAGGTAAGACAAAAGGCGGGAGGCTTGAATGTGTCCCCTTGATTTTTCTCTCTGAGTGAATTAACACATTGGCTCTGAGACGGGATTCAGGCCATGCTATCTAAGAATGGGTGTCTGTCTGTTAAGCTCATTTTATCTTTCTCTGTAACAGTTTCCCCAAGATGGAACAAATCCTGATAACCACATAGGTTTTGTATGGTTGACAATAATTTGTTTCCTATATGCACTTTGTTGATGACAGTGATAGTAGATGCACTATCTCTTTAACTACGTTGAAGTTTATGGGTGTTTCAGACAACAATGGACAAGTGTCACCTGCTGGTCTTCCCCAGCCAGGTCGGATGCTAGTCCAAAGAGTAGATTGTGGAACACAGTGATACCAACAGCCCTTGGACTGGAATGAGTGTGGCTGTCTTAACATTGTAGACCAAGTTGGATGAGTAAGCATCTCAGAGGGGTGATTAAGAAAAAGCAGAAAGTTTTCCTTGCTGATCCCTCCCATCTTCCACTCCTTGTAGGCTATCTTATTGAGGTCAAAACATGTAGGGATAAAGTGAGATAGGCCAAAAGCCATGTAGAGTTGGACCTTGCAAAGGGCATTAAAACCAATAGTAAAAGGTTCTATAGCCATATAAATAAGAAGAAAACAAAGAAAGAAGTGGGACCGCTAAACATTGAGGACGGAGTGGAGGTTAAGGATAATTTAGGTATGGCCCAATATCTAAACAAAAACTTTGCCTCAGTCTTTAATGAGGAGCTTTGGGATAATGGTAGGATGACAAATGGGAATGAGGCTATGGAGGTAGATATTACAACATCTGAGGTAGAAGCCAAACTCGAACAGCTTAATGGGACTAAATCGGGGGACCCAGATAATCTTCATCCAAGAATATTAAAGGAACTGGCACGTGAAATTGTAAGCCCATTAGCAAGAATTTTTAATGAATCTATAAACTCGGGTTGTACTGTCTGACTGGAGAATTGCTAACGTAGTTCCTATTTTTAAGAAAGGGGAAAAAAGTGATCCAGGTAACTACAGGCCTGTTAGTTTGACATCTGTAGTATGCAAGGTCTTGGAAAAAATTTTGAAGGAGAAAGTAGTTAAGGACATTGAGGTCAATGTTAATTGGGACAAAATACAACATGGTTTTACAAAAGGTAGATCGTGCCAAACCAACCTGATCACCTCCTTTGAGAAGGTAACAGATCTTTTTAGACAAAGGAAACGCAGTGGATCTAATTTACCTTGATTTCAGTAAGGCATTTGATACGGTTCCACATGGGGATTTATTAGCTAAATTGGAAAAGATGGGGATCAATATGAAAACTGAAAGGTGGATAAGGAACTGGTTAAAGGGGAGACTACAACGGGTCATACTGAAAGGTGAATTGTCAGGCTGGAAGGAGGTTACTAGTGGAGTTCCTCAGGGATCGGTTTTGGGACCAATCTTATTTAATCTTTTTATTACTGACTTTGGCACAAAAAGTGAGAATGTGCTAATAAAGTTTGCAGATGACACGAAACTGGGAGGTATTGCCAATATGGAGAGGGACCGGGATATCCTACAGGAAGATCTGGATGACCTTGTAAACTGGTGTAATAGTAATAGGATGAAATGTAATAGTGAAAAGTGCAAGGTCATGCATTTAGGGATTAATAACAAGAACTATTGTTAAAAGCTGGGGACACATCAGTTGGAAGTAACAGAGGAGGAGAAGGACCTCGGAGTATTGGTTGATCACAGGATGACTATGAGCCACCAATGTGATATGGCTGTGAAAAAAGCTAATGCGGTCTTGGGATGCATCAGGTGAGGTATTTCCAGTAGAGATAAGGAGGTGTTAGTACTGTTATTCAAGGCACTGGTGAGACCTCATCTGGAATACTGTGTGCAGTTCTGGTCTCCCATGTTTAAGACGGATGAATTCAAACTGGAACAGGTACAGAAAAAGGCTACTAGGATGATCCAAGGAATGGAAAACCTGTCATATGAAAGGAGACTCAAAGAGCTTGGCTTGTTTAGCCTAACCAAAAGAAGGCTGAGGGGAGATAGGATTGCTCTCTATAAATATATCAGAGGGATAAATACCAGTGAGGGAGAGGAGTTATTTAAGCTCAGTATCAATGTGGACACAAAAACAAATGGATATAAACTGGCCATCAGGAAGTTTAGACTTGTAATTAGACGAAGATTTCTAACCATCAGAGGAGTGAAGTTCTGGAACAGCCTTCCAAGGGGAGCAGTGGAGGCAAAAGACATATCTAGCTTCAAGACTAAGCTTGATAAGTTTATCGAAGGGATGGTATGATGGGATCAATTAATTGCCAAAATTAGGTTCTTTGACTATTATTGATAAATATGCCCAATGGCCTGTGATGGGACTCTAGATAGGGTGGGATCTGAGTTATTACAGAGAATTCTTTCTTGGGTGTCTGGCTGGTGAGTCTTGCACACATGCTCAGGGTTTAGCTGATTGCCATATTTGGGGTCGGGAAGGAATTTTCCTCCAGGGCTGATTGGCAGAGGCCCTCGGGGTTTTTTGCCTTCCTCTGCAGCGTGGGGCACGTGTCACTTGCTGGAGGATTCTCTGCACCTTGAAGTCTTGAGCCTACAGCCCCACAAGTTGAGGACTTCAGTAGCTCAGACATAGATCAGGGTTTGTTATAGGAGTGAGTGGGTGAGATTGTGGCCTGCATTGTACAGGAGGTCAGACTAGAAGATCATAATGGTCCTGTCTGACCAGGGATTTGGAGCAATCACATTTTTGAATTGCTCCACTCCAGCTCCGGGCAAAAATCTACTGGTCCGTGCTTCAGCTCTGGGCTCTGCTCCAAAGCCCTGCTTCTGACCTTAAAGTCTGAATCTATAATGTCCAACTGAGACAATTCAGTGTTTGAACTCTACAGAAATCACTCTGCAGCCACAGAAGCAGGTGGTTCCGTCAGAATCTGCTTGGCGTGTTGGAGTTTTGTTGGTTACTGAATAACAGCTGTTTCCTATTCGTTCATTCATCAGCATAAATCATCTGATTGAGACTTAGGCCTGGTCTACATTGGGGGGGATCGATCTAAGTTATTCACCTTCAGCTACGTGAATAACGTAGCTGAAGTCGATGTACTTAGACTTACTCACTGCAGTGTCTTCACCGTGGTGAGTCAACTGCTGCCGCTCCCCCGTCGACTCTGCCTGCGCCTCTTGCGGCAGTGGAGTACAGGAGTCGACGGGAGAGCACTCGGGAGTCGATTTATCGTGTCTAGTCTAGATGCGATAAATCGATCCCCGCTGGATCGATTGCTGCCCGCTGATCCGGTGGGTAGTGTAGACATACGCTTAGTTGATACAGTGATGGAAGCAAAGAAACTTTTGCACACCCACAGCATGAGATTTCAAAATATGTTTTGAAGCAATTTGTCCAATTCAGTGTGAGATTTCTGCCACTTGAGCTTTCCATCAGTTGCCAGAGGAGAGATGTAAACCATGATGACCTGTGAGGTGGAAACCAATAAGGAAGATGCACACAGCACTTAACCAGTAGTGGAAGGTAAAAGATCGTCATACAGTACTATTCAACCAGCAGAATGGTGTGAACGATATTCTTCCTCAAGAAATGACCAGGTCCAATTAATCTCGGAGGAAGGGCCGTCAAAGTGTCTAGCCCCAACCTCAAATTGCGGGAGGCAACAGTTGATCCCTGCCATGGGTAAAATCTACAGTTGTCATACCTCCATACTCAGCCCAAACACTGGATCCAGAGTGCAGCCAGCGGTATGAGTCGGGCCAGCAGCAACCTGGGATAGTCAGTGCCATGGTGACCAAGAGATCCTGGCACTGGTACCTCCAACACCTCCTCTGTGAGGAATGTCGTCTGCTTACATGCAGCATGGTGATCTGTGCACTGGCTCCAACCCCATCTAGCGATGCCCTGGATTCTGTTTTCAATCTTGCTTCAGGGTAGGAGATGAATGCTCCAGGTGGGATGCAAACAGTACTGTTAATTTTCAGTTTGCTGAAGACCAGGTAGGGAAAGCTCTCTTGTTCGGACTGTTTCAGCTTGTTCTACGCCAGCTGGCTGGGTCCGCTAAGCAATACCAAAGGTCGGTCATGGGAATGTTTGTCAAGCCGAGTGAGTGCACTGCATAGGTAAAGCAGGAGCTTGCTCTGCAATATAGCATTGCTGTTCACATTTAGAAAAGGCCTATGTTGGTGTAAAGCCTGCTGGTCGATTTCCTAGGAATTCTAGAGTTCAAATGAGAATGTCATTGAGTCACTAGCATTGTTCCCTCTAATTTTTTATATTCATGTGCGGAATTAATTTTATGTGCACCAATATGGAGGTGTTTGTAGTGGGGGTGGGGCCAAAGGGTTCGGAGAGTGGGAGGGGGATCAGGGTTGGGGTGCAGGCTCTGGGGTGGGGCAGATGGTGGGTGCGGGGGTGAGGGCTCCAGCTGGGGGTGTGGCTCTGGGGTGGGGCCAGGGATGAGGGGTTTGGGGTGCAGGCTGCCCCGGGGATGTGGTGGGGAGAGAGGAGACTCTCTTCCCCCCCGCCCTCCCCCCCCCCAGCCCCATCTCACCACAGCAGCCCCAGGGCTGGGGCTGGGGGAGAGGCGCCTCTCCCTGCCAGCAGCCCTGCATGTCCCAACTTGCTCCCCTCCCCGCCCACCCCCTACCTCTCACTTCTCCAGGCCCCTATGGCTGCACGCCTGCATGGATCTTTATAGCCTGCTGTGTGGCCATGCAGCTTAGAGGGAACTTAGGTCACTAGACAGTTTGCCACAGAGTTCCTCTGACCTGAAGTAACTTGACCTGCCTCAGTTTCCCCATTTGTAAAATCTGGTGAAGATATTTGACCTTGGCTGTCAGTTTGTTAATGTGTGCAGAATATGTTTGAGAGGCGCTTGGCGTGTCAAGGATTTATCATTTTAGTTGGGTCTCCCTCTTCCTTCTCAGGTCACTCAAGTTCCCATCAGACTTGGAGGAGCTGCGAGAGCTTTCAGAGTTTCTACAGTACTATAAGCAAGAGCACCAGAGCTATGTGTTGCTGCTGTTCTGTGCTGCCTACCTCTACAAGCAGTCCTTCGCCATCCCTGGCTCCAGCTTTCTGGTATGCACCCGCTCAGATCTCTAGCACTCTCTGTTCTTTTTCCTTCACCAGGCTTTCCAAAGCTGGGATTTGCCATGGGGTCTTAGACCATTCACTGGGCTCTCTTGTTTATTGGGGTCACCATTTAACCCCCTGTCCTGGCCTATCACCTTGCTTCCAGGTGAACAGGACTCTTATTTGGGAGTTTGAGAAATATATTGTACACCCCTAGCCTGGGGACTAGACCTACTAGCCAGAGGTAGATACAAAACACTAGGGGGGGCGAACCATCAAGGTTTAATGACAATGCTATGGGGAGAAGCTCATCCCTGCTCCTTTCTATTCCCCCGGTTATACCTCCAAGGGGCAAAGCCTCGCACTGGAAGCTCATGCTCAGTTTAATGACCTCTTAAGTCCTATTCAGAGTCACTGCTTTCAGGCTACGGTGCCACGTGCCATGTGACTGACATTCTTTCTTTATAGATGTGACCTTACATTTGGCCATATTCAAACATATAGTTTCTGATCGTGCCCAATTTACCAAGTGATCCTGTTGGCTCTGTATGACACTCCACCCTCATTATTTACTAAACAACCAGTTTTTCCATATACAATATCTACAGTGACTCTATATTCATCTCTAAATTGTTGATAAAAATATTAATATTGAACAGCCTTGGGCTGAGGTCCAGTTTCTGTAGGATCCCACCCAATGATTATACTTGGTGATCTGTTAGTAATCCACTTACTGTGCGCCTGGTTGAGTTTGGGTAGAGCTGGTTTTCAATCAGACTGTTGTGCGGTGCTCAAGCACTTTACTGATGTACATGGTTCTGGTTCACCCTGGTTTCTGCCACTTGGAATAGCTTTAGATAAGTTCTTAATATTCCCATGCTATTACCACTCCATGTCAGCAGAGGTGGTAGTTGGCCTTGGCCTATTGTCTGATCACAAATGGGAAGGAAGGCATCCATGAGACAACCTCTGCTAAGATGCTGGCTGCACTGTGCAAATGCTTTAGGTCACCTGAGCCAGGTGCCTTTCAAGCCCTGGAATTCAGGGACCAAGGGAGGAACCGAGTGAGTCTCCTCCGTAAGGTAACTGAGCTCCCTGACTCAAGGACTGAGACTGCAGTGGTCAGTTCAGACACTGCTCTCCTGCACTGGTGTAGCTTCTAGAATGAGCCATGGGTTTTAACCGTTTGTGTTATGGTGGCACTCGGAGGCCACAACTGAGCTAGGTGGTTCCCTGCCCCAGATGTGCCTGGCATCTTGTGCGAAGGTGACAGAGCTTCTCTCTTTGGAATGACTGACACTGTCCCCAAACTCTCTGCCTTGTCTGGATGGGAGATCCTCTCTCTGGAGTTTTAATACAGAAAGTCCAGGACAGGCAGCGAAGCTGTGTCCCTGTGGGAGCAAAGGGGATGGCCGGGTCCCCATCAAGCCACCCATGTGGCCAGAGGAGAGTTGGGCTGGCTGTGATTGTGTACACATTGCTGAACGTGTTTGTCCAGTCTCTTATTCATAAGGTCTCACACCCTGCTTTTGTTCTACCAGAACATCCTCGCTGGGGCTCTGTTTGGACCATGGATGGGGCTCTTGCTGTGCTCTGCTTTGACTTCTGTGGGTGCCACCTGCTGTTACCTGCTCTCCAGGGCCTTTGGGAAACAGTTCGTAGTCTACTGGTTTCCTGATAAAGTGGCCATGCTGCAAAGAAAGGTAAAGAGATCCCTGCTGCTGGGACAAACCCCCGGGCTGACTGGAGCAGAGCTGAGCTGTGATCCTACAGCCCCTTCTTAGCCCAGGCCCTGCATTTGTGGTTCTTTAGTTCCCTGTGTCTTACCACCGTGGCCGTTATTGTCCTTCTGGCTTTGGAATCAGTCCAGTGGACCCAGAAAGTAAGCAGCATGGGCTTTTCAGAGTGAGAACTAACCACAGTAGTTATCCCTTGGATAATGGAGTAGGTACTCCTGTATGGTAGTGCCCTCTAGCGTCAGCCCAGTTTGCTTTGAAAAGGAATTGGAAGAGTGGCCCCAGGGGGTTCCGTGTTTGTGTGTCAATCTCTCTCTCTTTGCTCCTTTCAAATGTAAACGCGCCCTGGGTTCTGAGAGTTAAGCTGGGCTCTGCTTTCTCATGCATCGTCCCCAGCAGGCCAAATTGGGCCTTCAGAGATGCCTTAGCAACCTCTTTGACGGCAGGTGTAACTAGCTAGAACTTGGTAAGTAACTTTGATGCCCAGGAAGATACCAGTTCGTTCTGCCGTAATCCTGCTTGACCAGTACAGCTGACAAGAATAAAATGCAGTGGACACTTAGGAAGGGTGGGATACTCTGAGCTCTCAAGCAATAGTCTCTGAATTCTGCAAACAGAAACTTGGCATAGATTCAGTTCCGGTATTCACATTTAAAAATCAGCTCTGGCCCACGGACCACCTGACTTGGTGCCCCACCTGTCCATGCCTGCTATTCAGCCCACCTGCCATCCCCCGCTAGGACTCTCTGTGAGCATATGGGGAGGCTGCTCTTGTTTTGCAGTTTAAATTGATACAAATTCTTAAAATGATCGAAGGCATTACAAGGGCTGGAAGCAGCTTTAAGCCAACCCTCTTAGCCTTGTGTCTGTTAAATAGAGCAAAGGCTGTAGGTTTGCTGCACAGGAGCTTTAGACTGGTTTTAACTGCAGAATAATATTGTGGAGAATGCAGCTTGGAAGCTGAATGCCGGCCAGAGGGTGAGAGACCGATTTAAAAATTTTATTAAGATGATGATTAAAAAAAAAAAAGTGAACCGAGTTTGAGCATAGAAGTTTCTGGTTATCAGGGAATAACGTACAAATTATCGAGGGTGCAAAGTTTGGTTTAAGATCAGGTGGCATAAGGAATCCATAATCTGCAATATCCCCAATTGGGGGTAAAAGGTTGATGGGTCAAAGTACAGACATTGAGATATGAGGGTATGAAGTTCATAGAGTGGTTGTGTTCGGGTGTGGGGTATAATGGGTGGATATGATGATGAGGATGAATTGACTC
Organism: Chrysemys picta bellii; assembly: GCF_011386835.1. Lineage (NCBI taxonomy): Eukaryota > Metazoa > Chordata > Testudines > Emydidae > Chrysemys > Chrysemys picta. Next base: position 49,868,990 of record NC_088799.1, on the reverse strand, counting down.
TCATTTGTTGAGATTTAATGTTCAGGGAGTTTATGGTTCCAGTTCATATGATCCAACGGAGAAGGTCACTTGATCCCTTTCTCGTAGTGGGAGAACGATGTCACTCTGGCTCACGCCTCCTGGTACTGTCGGTGGCCGGTGATGTGCTCGATGTAGATGTCCCTGGACCATCGGATGGTGTCTGAGACCATGCGGCGCTGCTACTTTGAACTGTGCCCTGAGGGGTCTGCACAGGAATGGCAGTGCCTCCTTAGCCTGCGGCACCAAGAGTCAGCAGAGCATGGGTTAGTGGCTGGCCAAGCTGACACGTGCCTATTGTGCTAAGGGGGTTGATAGGCGGCAAGGGGCAGCAAGTATCTGGTACAGGAAGGAGGGGCTTGCTGTGGCCTTTTTTGTCCTTTTTAACCCCTCCAAAGTCTGGCCACTAAGTGCAAAGCCTCCCTTAGGCTGTATTGTGCTGTTAGAATTGATCAGTGACAATGTATAGCACTGGGAACACTCCAGACAGCTGTGTTACTAAGGGCCCAAGCCTGAAAACACTGCTGTCAGGCAGAGTGTTTCCTAGCAGGAGTGGAGTCAATCAGGTAAGTGTTGGCAGGAGCAAGCCCTGAGGGTGTGGAGAATGTCTGGCTGATCACATCCTACTGCTTTCTCCCAGTGCTGCTGCCTGGACACAGCAAAAGGTGCCCTTACACTGTTAAGGAGATGCTCAAGGGACAGGGCTGAGGTTGCATGTTCACCCTTCCCTTCCACACTGACCTGGCTGCCTTTTTAATTTTAAGGATTACCCATTATAGTGACCTTGGGAACCAGTTTTCACTAGTGGAATGGCGCTGCTGGAAAGCAGGGTAAGATGCAGGGAATGCAGCTGCCCTTTGTGTAAGTGTTTGTTTAGATCATATCTGTCCGTCAGTGATGGCCCCCTTTTCCACTGGTCTTTCACATCCCAGGTTAGCGTGTACTTTCACTGGGTGCAGCTGTTGCACAGGCAAAGCTGATCCTGGTGCATGTGGGTACCGTGGTACTAAGCTACTCTGGTTTGCTTTGATTCTAGGCTGATGTTACATTGTGGCTTATTGAAATGAAGCCCTGAACCTCTGCTAGTGTCAGACTGGGTGTCTCGGCTCTGCAGTAGTTGGCGGTAACGGGCAGTGGCATTGCTGACCTGGTTTCTCTTGTCTGATGGCAGGTGGAGGAGAACAGAAGCTGCTTATTTTTCTTCTTGTTGTTTCTGAGACTTTTCCCCATGACCCCAAACTGGTTTCTGAACCTGGCGTCTCCGATCCTGAACATCCCGGTTTCTCAGTTCTTCTTCTCCGTCCTTATCGGTAAGGAGCTGGGGCTGGGGGCGAGCAGGCTCCGTATTCAGGAAGGGATCAAACCCAACCTACTCTTTGCTGCTGTTAAAACCCAGCAAACCTGAGAACGTACCATGCTACACTTGAGGAATTCCAGCGTTAAGGGTCCCACAGCAACAGTCACTTGGCTGTTAGTTTCCTGATTCGCTACTGTCTGTGCCCTTACACTGTTACCTCTTCCCAGGGTGAAATGGCTGTTCCTGGAGAGAACTCGGCTGTCGTCGGGTGTCGCAATGCCCATTGGTTTTTAATGAGTGCTGGGAGATGGCATTGTGGCTCAACTGTCCAACCCGAGTGTTTTCTACAATCTCCCGTTTGCACAAACCCACACAATGGCCCTGCAGAAACTCACCCCTGGCCCCAGCCTCATGTGTGCTGTCCTCTCACCAGGCGCTGTACAGCATAGATGATGCAGATTGCCCACTGCACTGCTGCAGTCAGGTTGGCCACTTGGCTGTGTCAGGAGCTGGGAGTGGAGCATTCTCAGTGACAGGACCCCAGCTGTGTTAGATGAGGCTGGGCGCAGCCTGTCCAGAAAGGCTTCCCCAACATGGAGGGGCAGAGAGGGGGCATTGCTTATGTCCCTGTCGTCTTCACAATGGTTAGTCCCCTGTAGCGCTAGCAAACAAAAGTGACCCTTCCAGGGGCACTGAGCTGTATTCCACCATGTGCAGCTCTCAGCTTTGTCAGCACACTTGGCTGCAGAGAAGATGTGACCTTTGACCAGTGTGTTACACTGTACCCTGCATGCCATCTCTGAGCAGTACGGATCTGTGGGTATCTAGCCAGAGCCATCCTGAAGATGCACCAGGGCACTAGGGATGGTTGTCTAGTAACAGGCTTCTCCCTCTGACTCTTCCAGGTCTGATCCCTTATAACTTCATTTGTGTGCAGACGGGTGCCATCCTCTCGCAGATCACGTCCCTGGATGCCATTTTCTCCTGGGGCACGTTGCTTAAGCTACTGGCCATAGCCATGGTGGCATTGATACCAGGGACCCTGATTAAGCAATTCAGCCGGACACACCTGAAATTGGATGAAAAGGACCAGAGTGTTCACCTGCTCAACAGCAAAAAGAGCATGTGATGGACTGAGTGCAGCAGCTGTTCAGAATGTCTGATTGTTTAATTATGGGGACGGTGCAATCGTCAGCAACTAGATGGTGTTTTAACTTGCTGCCTGCACTGCCTCTTCTCTGCACAAGCCAGGGCAGAGGACAACTGCAGTTCTTAAATCTTTTTAAGTCTAGGAGGAGTTGTGATGGTCTCATTTTAAATGGTGCTTGTATAAATGTGAATGTCTGGGTCACGGGGGAGCTGCCAATGGGCTTCGGAAAAATCTGCGGGTCCATTTTCTGACCCTGGTGAAGTGGTGCCACATTTAGTGCCATGCTGGAGCTCCTGGCCTCCACAGAGGTTTGCCAAGTGTGTCCAGTGCCCTTGGGCTCTCTGAAGTGCTGGCAGGCACTGCTAGGTGACTGCCATTCATATGGCAGTTGGTTTAAGATGGCGGTGGTGGCAGAGTCGTGCAGGGTGAGAACTGGGCTGGCTGTAATAAATGAGCCACCTGTGTGCCCGCCTGCCCAGCGAAAGCAGCTCTGTTTGCCCTGGCACACGGGATTCAGGTCTGTTCAGACAAGGCCTCCTGCAAGGCTACAGCATGTCGCTGCCTCCTTCCTCCCCCGTCTCCGTGTGCTGTGCAGTGGGGCTTTCACTAGAGCTGAGCTAATGCTACAGGCTCGAGGGTTAACAGGCCTCCTGCCAGGGTGATTGTGCCCAGGGGTTTATTGGGGAGGATCCATTATTGTGCTGGAGCCCAGGCCAGACTTCCCCTTGCTTGGTTCACACAATTCACAAGGGTTGTGATTCCTGTTGTGCTGGATTCAGGAGAGCACAAGTACCCTTGCTGCATCCATAGCTGGCCTGCTTCTTTCCTTCTGGCACAGATTACTTCCAGGCACACCTCAGCTCCACCCTACCCAGATCCTTTCCTGTGATTGCTTGTTGCTCTGCAGCTCACTTCGGTGGCTGCATGTTTCCCACCTTAGGATTCCCCCCCCCCCCCCCCATTCCCCTCCCCATGCCGTATTCTTTAATGTCATTCTTTTAGTGCTTCCTAAGGAATGGGAATAGCTGTACTTCCCGTCCCAGGGCAGCCCATTACATCCTCATCCCCTCCAGCAGTGGCCAATAAATCCCCAGTATATCAGCAGAAGATACAAAACCTCCTGCTGCTTCCATAATGCCTCAGGCCATGTGTGCAATTCTGTGCATGGAAAGAGACTGCCTGCTTGAGAAAATGGATACACAGCTCCAGAAGTAGCCTCACTTGGTTATCCAGCCTGTCTGGCCCAGAGCCAGTGCTCCTGGGTTTATTGGAGTATAGTTTCTAAATGCAGGAAACCAGCACTAAACCTGGTCACTGCATAGCCAAGCCCTGTGCCTTTTACCTGCCTATTTTTGAACAGAGGAAACCCAGCAGCAGTATCTCCAGGGAATTGGTCTCAGCATCACTTGTGCCATCCATGTGTTTGGGGAAACAGCAAATCTTTCTGTCCGTGTCTAGCTCTTCAGGAGCTGTGTCCTGCTGACAAGGTTTCATACTGAGGAATGGACTTCTCTGTAGTGAGGCTGCATCTGTGCCTGTGGCAGATACTGCCTGGGGCGCATTGTGAATCAGCTGCTTCTTAGGCAAGAAGATTGAAGGAAACACAGCCCAGAAATGCCTGGCTGCTGGAGCCCAGCTGAGTGGTGATTTGTGTCCTTGCCTGGACTCACACAAAGTGCCTTACCACCCAGGCATCTGTTTACATGTAAATTACTGCGTCTCAAATAAATGGTGATGAAACTAGGGTGACCAGATGTCCCGATTTTATAGGGACAGTTCTGATTTTTGGGTCTTTTTCTTATATAGGGTCCTATTACCCCCCCACCCCCGTCCCGATTTTTCACACTTGCTGTCTGGTCACCCTACGTGAAACTTTACAGAGCAAGTTTGTTAAATGAAGCGAATTTTGTGCTTGCAAAGGTGTATGGCAGTGAGTGGCCCCTATACTTCCCCCTCAGAGCTAAGGGAACCCTCTCTCACCTGGGGAGGGTAGGTCAGTGTCCAAGCCCATTCCAGGAAGCCTCAGCCAAGAGGTTTAGCAAAGTGGCTGTCTGTAAGGCCCTGGCCTGAGACCAAGTTTGCTTTGCCCAGTGAGCCGGAAGTTGCTGCTAACCACTCTTCTTTGCCATTGGCTGGAAACTTGCTGGTAATGGCAACTGGTGATGAGAGATGATCAGTATGGTCAGGAAAACATCCAGAGCATAAAGTTCACTTGTGGCCTTTGCTTGGCATTCCTGCTGCACTCAGATGCCCTGCAGTGGCGGCGTATCTGTATCCTCTGGCACGGGATGTGCTATCATCCTACCTTGCAGTGTCTTTCCCAGTTTAAAATGTTTTCTGGAAGAACTAAGCATGCTGAAATTCCCTTGAGGCTAGGGCCTGTTGGATTCTGAGTTCACTGCTGTGGGGCTGGTCTCTCAAAGTCTGGGCGCTGTGGTGAGTGCAGCACTCTTTGTAAAGCCAGGGCATACAGTATAAACAGCAGGCCCCAAACATCTAGGGCCAGACCCACCAAGGCATTTAGGCACCTAACTGCCACTTTACGTGCCAAAGTCCAAAATCTAGAGCCTCAAAACTCCACTCCGCTTCCCCCGGCTAACACACACCCATCTGGATCCTTAAACAAAGTGATCCCCCACTTATCTCATAAGAATGGCCAAACTGGGTCAGACCAGTGGTCCATCTAGCCCAGCATCCTGTCTTCTGGTAGTGACCAGTGCCAGGTGCCCCAGAGGAAATGAACAGAATAGGGCAGTTATCGTGTGATCCATCCCCAGTCACCCAGTCCCAATATTGCAGCCAGAAGCTAGCGACACGCAGAGCATAGAGTTGCATCCCTGACAATCTTGGCTAATAGCCATTGATGGGCCTGTCCTCCATGACCTTATCTAATGCGTGTTTTTTTTTTTTTTTTTTTTTTTAAACCCAGTTATGCTTTTGGCCTTTATGACATCCCCTGGCAATGGGTTCCACAGCATTGTGTGAAGTACTTCCTTATGTTTGTTTTAAACCTGCTATTAATTTCATCAGATGACCTCAGGTTCTTGTGTTATACAAAGGGGTAAATAACTTTTTCTTCACACCATTTGTGATTTTTTTTTTTTTTTTTTTTTTTTTTTTTTTTTTTTTTAGGCCTCTATCCTATTTCTCCCCTCAATCATCTTTTCTAAGCTGAACAGTCCCAGTCTTTTTAATATCTCCTTGCATGGAAGCTATTCCATACCCCTAGTCATTTTTGTTGCCCTTCTCTGTACCTTTTCTAATTCTAATACATCTTTTTTGAGATAGGGCAACCAGAATGCCTGCAGTATTCAAGGTATTGATGTACCATGGATTTATATAGTGGCATGATGTTTACTGTCTTATTTTCTATCCCTTTACTAATGGTTACTAACCTTGTTTGTTAGCTTTTTTTGCTGCTGCATATTGAGCAGATGTTTTCAGAGAACCATCCTCTGACTCCAAGATCTTTCTTGAGTGATAACAGGTAATTTAGACCCCATCATTTTGGGTGTATAAAGTTGGAATTGTATTTTCCAATGTGCATTTCTTTGCATTTACCAACATTGAATTTCATCTGTTTTGATGCCCAGTCATCCAGTTTGAGATCTCATGGTAACTTTTTGAAGTTTGCTTTGGACATAACTATATTGAATAATTTTGTATCCTCTGGAAACTTTACCACCTCACTGTTTACCCTTTTTCACAGATCATTTATGAATACTGAACAGCACTAGTCTCAAAGATCCCTGCGAAACCCCACTATTTACCTCTCTCCACTGTGAAAACGGACTATTTATTCCTATCTTTTTGTTTCCTATCTTTTAACCGGTTACTGATCCATGAGAGGACTTTCCCTCTTATCCCATGACTGCTTACTTTGCTTAAAAGCCTTTGGTGAGGGACCTTGTTCAAGGCTTTCTGAAAGTCCATGTACACTATGTCTACTGGAACATCCTTGTCCAGGTGCATGTTGATACCCTCAAAGAATTCTAATAGATTGGTGCGGCATGATTTCCTTTTACAAAAGTCGTGTTGACTCTTCCGCAACATATAGCATTCATCTACGTGTCTGATAATTTTGTTCTTTACTATCGTTTCAACCAGTTTGCCTAGTATTGAAGTTAGGCCTACCGACCTGTAAGTGCCAGGATTGTCTCTGGAGCCTTTTTAAAAACATAGGCGTTACATTAGTTATCTGCCAGGCATCTGGTACAGAAACTAATTTAAGCAATAGGTTGCATACAACAGTTAATAGTTCTGCAGTTTCATACAAGTTCCCTCAGACCCTTGGGGTGAATTCCATCCAGTCCTAGTGAGTTATTACTGTTTATCACTTTCTTCCAAAACCTCCTCTACTGATACTTCAATCTGGGATAGTTTCTCAACTTTGTCACCTGAAAAGAATAACTTAGGTGTGGGAATCTCCCTCAATCCTCTGCAGTGAAGACCAATTCAAAGAATTCATTTAGCTTCTCCACAATGGCTTAATCTTCCATGAGTGCTCCTTTAACATCTTGACTGTCCAGTGGCCCCATTGGTTGTTTAGCAGGCTTCCTGCTTCTGATGTACTTAAACAAACAGCAAAAAAAATGTTTTGTCTTTTTGCTAGTTGCTCTTTAAATTCTTTTTTGGCTTGCCTTATTTATGTTTACACTTGATTTTTCCAGAGTTTATGCTCCTTTTTATTTTCCTCAGTAGGATTTGACTTCCAGTTTTTAAAAGACAACTTTTTGTCTCTGACCATCTTATATACTCTGTTTAGCAGTGGTGACATTTTTTGGTCCTCTCACTGTTATTTGGGGAATACCTTTAGTTTGAGCCTCAGTTATCATCGTTTTTAAAAGTAGCCATACAGCTTGCAGCATTTCACCTTTGTGACTGTTCCTTTTAATTTCTGTTTAACTTGGGTCTGGTCTACGCTACATGGGTTAGGTCAATGCAAGGCAGCTTACATCAACCTAGCTCTGGAAGTGTCTATGCTTAAATTTCACTCTTGCTGGCGAAACTGCTCCACTACACCGATTTTAATAACACCACTTCCCTGAGTGACGTAGAGTCAAGGTCGATGTAGTTAGGTTGACAGAGGGTCAGTGTTGAGACTGTTGCTGGCCTCCAGGTGATGTCCCACACTGACAGCTCTGGTCACCAGTGTGTACTCTGCTGCCCAGGGGCCAGGTGGACAGGAAGCTGTCCCTCCCCTTTAAAGCCTTGCAATTTCTTTAAGTTCCTTTTACTGGTTGCCTGGCTGGGTGAGCATGCCAAGCAGCTCTCCACTGTTGTGTGTAACTGCCCAGCTGATGATGCCAGCTACATGCTCCAGACATGTTCCTGCCTGGAGTACACAGGAGGTGTTGGATCTCCTGGGGCTGTGGGGAGAAGAGGCTGTGCAGGCACAGCTCCAATCCAGCCATAGAAATGTTGACCTCTGTGAGCAAATGGCTCAGGGCATGCGGGAGAAGGGCTACAAGAGGGACCAGCAGCAGTGCTGTGTGAAAGCCAGGGAGCTGCAGCGGGGGTACCAGAAGGCTAAGGAGACAAACAATCCATCTAGTGCTGAACTGCAGGGCTGCATGCAAACCTCGGGGAAGACACCACCACCACCACCACCACCCGCAAGAGCCCCATGGATACTTTGGAGTAGCCACAAGCCCTCATCATGAACAGCGAAGACGAGGGGGTGGACAAGGAAGAGGCGGAGGATTATGGGGGGACAGGTGACCAGGGGATCCAGCTGTGCAGTGAGCCAGGATCTGTGTTTGACTCCAGTGCACTCCAGCCAATCCCAACAGGTGAGCCTGATGCAGGTGAAGGAACCTCTGGTAAATGTGCAGTTTGCTTTGAAATTACAAGGGTAGAGCCCCCAAAGTAGCAGAACATATCTGTTGAATTACTCTCACTTGTGCTAGAAGAGGTAGTGGTGGTACAACCAAGAGAGGTAGAGTTGCTAATCTGCTTGTCATTCCTCTTTGGAGTTATGCAGAGGGGGCCATGTGGAGCAGTTTGTTTACATGCACTGGGATGGCCTGTGAATCCTCTCTAGAGACTCAATGACACTTTCATGGAGGTACCCTGCAATCCTCTGCCAAAGGTTTCTGGGGAGGCCTGCCTTATTTCTTCTGCTGGGGTAGGACACTTTCCCATGCTGCTCAGCAATTAATTCAGCAGGCACCATTGCAATACATGAGCTAACAGGATATGGGTCCAGGTGGCAGCAGAATGGCAGCAGTATCTGTGCTCTCTGCCTCTGTCACCCACAGGAGTGAGAGAGCAGCTACACTCACTTCTGCCTGTGGAAATTGGTGCCAGTATTGAGTTTCATTGCCCTATATAAATATACTGAGCAGGGCTGGTGCTGTGACTGATGCCATACTGTATCAATCCCAAGAAGAAGTGAGGATGCAGTACTTTTGCAGATCAAGGGGAGTGAGTTCAGTATCCTAAGGTTTTTTTTTTTATTTCTGTTACGAACACACTGACAAGCTCTGTGTGTTGTAGCTGCAGCTGCTGCTATTGTGGCCTTGAGGCTCTACCTCCATACCTGCCAAGCGCCTAAACCAGATGAGTGGGAGAAAGATGACATGTTCCAGGAGATCCTGCAAGCCTGTGCTGCAACAGAGAATGAGACCGGGGACTGGAGGATCACCCTTGCAGCCAGCATGGAGAAGGAGAGGGGGATGCACAAGGACATAGTGGGGCTTCTCAGGCCACAAAGAGAGCTGCTGCAGACTCTGGTAGACGTGCAGGTCCAAGAATCCCATGCTCACATCCCTCTGCAGCCCATGGAGAACTCAATGTTGGGACCTCCCTCCCTGTGCGCCCCCCCTCCCCGGGCAACGTTTCATGTGCCATGAGCAGTTGCTGCACTACCATTCCACCCCAGGGGACATGAAAGACCATCAGAGCTGCCCATGCACTGACTTGTGGAAGCCATGGTTGGTGTATGTGCATCTGAAATAGAAATGACTGCTCTTTCCCCTTCATAAGTTGTTTCCTTAATTTATTAAGTTCTAAATGTTGTTTGCCTGGTTCTGTAAGAATAAAATTTCACTTTTTGGAACAATTCATTTTTATTAGTTCACAATATATGCTGGCTGGGGCTGAGCAGGTCTGACACCCATCAATTTCCTGTTACTTCATTTTGTCACAACCTCTAACAACGTTCAGACATTAATAGGTACATAGAGCATTGTCAATTTCCTACACACACGCAGCAGTTACTACAAGATCTATTCTGGGCTGGAATTGAGAAAGTCCATGTAGAGCATACTCCACCAACACACACTACTCTGTCTCACTATTAAAATAGTCTTTCACAGCCTCCCTGAGCTGTACAGCTCCACTTGAGCTCTTCTTATAGCCCTTTTATCTGGCTGCTTGTGCCCAGAGTCACAATTGTGCAGAGCAGGAGGTGATTAATAGCTCTGCCCACTTGTGGTGGATTTCTGACTCACACTTGCTACTGGTCAGTTGGGAATCAATCTAGCATGGCAGGTTTCCACAGTGCAATCACCACTTGCTTCTTAACTGTCAGTGCAGATTTCATTTTGATGTCCTTGCATTGGAGGGCTGGGGCAGGTTTAGCACAGAGAGCCGGGAATGTGGCCTGGCACATCTGAAAGTTCTGTGGCTACTACTCAGCATCCCAAACCTGCATTACAAGGTGATCCCACCAGTCAGTGCTTGTTTCTTGGGCCCAGAACTAGTGCTCCAGCTGCTCCAAGAACACCAACAACCTTGAATTGTTTCTTTTTCTATCCCACAGCAATCTAGCCTTCAAGGAATCCTATTTCCCATGGCTCCTCTTGTGTCTCTGCAAATACTGCAGGATCAGGTGCCTTCCCTGTGCTCACAATGCTCATAACAGTAGTGCAGAGCTGTACAGGTTCCATGCTTCTGTCAGAGCTGACAGCCAGTGAGGAGGGATAGGTGAATTTGTGGGGATTTTGAAGAGATGGGAACTATTATGGGAAGCAGATGAAATTATGGGCTGGAGAATATTGCATTACAGGCAGTTGAAGCCATGCTCCCAATCATCCCTGTGCAGCTTATTTTGGCCCCATGAGGCATTGGAAATACTTCTCAAACCACTCTGCAGTGGGTGGTGGCGAGTTGCACAGAAGGATACCTACCCATGGTGCACTGCACTCTGTATTGCTACAAGCACTCCCTGTGAGGACATGGCCCTTGCCGACAGGAGAGTAGTGTAGACATGGCCTAGATTCTTTTTGTGTAGCTTCCCTTTTTAAAGTTAAATGCTACTGTGGTGGGATACTTTGGTATTTCCCCCTACAAGAAGGTTAAATGTAGTTACATTATGGTTGCTATTACCAAGCAGTTCAGCTGTACGCATTCCAGGACTATCTGCTCCCCCAAGTAGTCATACAGTAAGCAGGCTCAGAGGTTACCTTAGAGCATGCCTACCCAATTGGACCCTGCACGAAACCTAGCCACTGGTGGTGCCAGTGCACCCGTCCCCCCAACACACAGTGTGTACACAGAAAGTTGAAGAGCCCATGCCTGGGCTGGGGAAGAGCTGTGTTCTGTTTCCTCTGCCTGAGAGGAGCAGGGACATGAACCCAGCTGAATGCCCTAACCATTGGGCTGTGGGGCACTCTGGGGCATGTCTCGCTCTCTCACCTCTTGAAGCTGTTCCACTTTACATAACAGACTGAACTATTCACTGGGCCCGAGCGAGAGAAAATCACTAAAGCTAGTAGTCAGGGCATCACCTGGGATGCGGGCGAGCGAGTTCAAGGCCGTGTTCTGCTGACTATAAATACATATACAGAGGGGAAGAGCTGCAACAGGAGAGACTGAGCCCTGCCACCAAACGCACACTGGTAACGTGGGAGATGGGTTCAAATTCCATCTGCTCTCAGGTCAAGGGGGAATGGGAGTCTCAGTCTCCCATGTCCTGGGTGAGTGCTAGACCCCCACCGCTAGTGGTAGAAGAGGCACTAGTACCCCCCCCCCCTTTTTTATTTTGGCAAGAAAGAACTGCCCTGGCTCAGGTCCCTGACGCCAGGAACATTCATGGCTGAGATTCCTGAGTGGAGATAGGCATCTCCCCCGGCAGAGCCCAGTTCCCTTTGAGGGCAGAGCTTAGACCACACACGTCACCTTGGCATTACCTCATGGCTGGCTCAGTGTGCTGCCCTCTGAGAGTCCCAGTCTTAGGTACCTGTTTCGCTCCATGTCTTGTACAAGGAACCCTGGCACCTAACTCGGGGCTGCAGATTCCATGAGGCAGCAGGGCACCTGCAGGTTAGGCGTTGCAATGCTGAAACTAAGTCCCCTTTGTGGATCTGGCACAGGGTGTTCTCTATGGCCCACTGGTACACCTCCGTGTGGTCATGGCTGGGGATTAGCTCTGCCAGTCTGATGCTCTTTCTGTGGGTGCTCACTATGTCTCTTGGGACTCTCCAGTTCCCTCTTCATGGCTTGGCCCTCTGGACAGGTAACTGTAATTTTCCCCTCCCAGGGGGGTTTGTGTACCAAGGTCTCTGTACCAGGCAATCTTCCAATTCACTGCCCATCAATGGTGCCACTTCCTCAGTGGCTGGTAGGGGAACCTGAGCCCACCTTTTACTCCTGGTTCCAACTTAGGGACCTTATAAACAGTGGCTAAGGTCTGCACTGTCCCACACCTTGCTACTGTTGTCCTGGACTGCCTCCTACATTGCCTCTAGCAGGCTCCTTCTCCACCTTCCTCCGGGCCAGCTCCATGCTCTCCATAGCCTCAGAGAGAGTGACTGCAGACCTCCACTCTGCAGCCCCTTTCTGCCCTCTGCTACCGGGCTTTATACCAGCCCTGTCTAAGTGAGCTTCATCATTTAATTAATTCTCATTGTTCCCTAGCTCCTCCTCCAGGTGCAGCCAAAGTGCTTAATTGGCTTAAGTAGCCACCATAACCCCTTCAGAGGCTGGTGTAGGGTAAACACCCCATCATGCCAGCCTTTCCTCTTGTTTGAGTAAATTTAGTGTGGTTGAAAAGTGCTGGGGGAATGGTCCTGCAGCCCAGCACTTCATGCTGCCTCATGCTCCAACATTTTAAGTCCCTCTAGAACATTACCAGAAAGCAGGCTTAAGGTAATGTGATGTAAGCTCCCACCTCAGGCCTGATCAGACCCCCTTCCAAGTTATATAAAAGTGGAGCTGGTGTTTCACAGATGCTAGGGGAACTGTTACTACAAGCCTGTGAGAGGGTGAAGGACTGTACGTGAAACTCCTTGAGGCCCTGTCAACTTAAGGAACCTGACAACAGTCACAGCATCCTGCCATTGGGCACCCTAGATGGTGTCAGTGATCCCATAAATAGCCCCTGCGGACAGCAGTTGTGACAGCATATCATCAGGTGCGTTAAAGTGAGTTATTAATAATATGCCATGATGCCCATGTACCTAGGGCCAGACACCTCTTCATAGAAAACAGATTCAACTAGAGAGTTCTCCTGTATCTTATGTGCTTGTTTGCCAGATGATGACGAGGCTTCTTGCTTGGGAAAAAGGGTGGACAGACTCCCAAGCATTTCCTGAACCAGGGCTCTAATGAATAGCTCCTTGAGCACTGTACCATCGCAGCTGAGGTTAGATAAGACACTGGCTAATAATGCAGGAGGGCAAGCATGGGAGGCCTTGGGCCTGGCCTTGTCTGTCTCCTTTTACAAATGAAGTTTTTTCTGATTTCTCCTTTTCTCATGGGAGGTGGGGGCAGCTGGGCAGACACCCAGCACCATGCCTGCTGTCTAGCACACGCGGAGAACCAAGTTGCACTTGCTTTAAAAAGTATGTGTGGTACCAAGCTGTGGCTGCTTTCAGACACGCACCCTTGCTCCTAGGTTCTGAGCTCTCACATAGTGTCCTTTCCAAATCTGTATTTGGTAGCTTATCTAGTTATTTTAGTTTCCTGACATGTGATGTCAAGCAGTCTTCACAGAGGCAATTGTGCTTTCTCCTGGTGCGTGAGCTGTTGAGATGTGACAGGTCCCTGTCAAGGAGGGAGCAAGACTGACCTGAGACAAAGAAAGAGGGTGCAGCTTTCATTTGTTTCACCGCAGCACTGAGCTCATCCCCAGACAGAGGAGGGTAGTGAAAGCCTTGGAAGTGGGTGACGTGGAGCTTGGTCGGCTCGCACCTTGCAAGGGGAGAGCACTGTAAAGAAATGGGTGCTCTGCTGCTCTCCCTGGAGGTTCCTGGGAGCAGCCCTGTGGCTTCAGTGCACTGTCTCCCCTGCCTACAATTGCGGCGAGCTGCCAGCGCCACCCCCAGGGAAGGGAAACTGAGCTGGAGGGTGTTTGGAAGGCAGCTTGGTTACGTTAGGCTAAATCAGACAGCGTTAGCAGGAATCCAGGGCTTGTGTTTGGGAACTGGAGCTTCCTGCTTGGAGAGAAGTGGCTAAGAAGGGACGAGCAGGGAGAAGGGCCCAAGCTCTTCTTGTTACACTGAGTCGCTGCAAGGCTTCAGCTAAGTTAGCTCTCTGCTGGAAAGCTCTGCCCACCGCCCTCCAAGGCAGAGACGTACCCACCTTGCAGGGAGCAGCCTTCATTTGTTCAAGTCCTTGAGCCCAATTCTGCTCAGTTACATCTGCATGAATCCAGCGTAATGGCCTGTCTCAGCACCTGCGGAACTGACTGCACAGCTGGCCTGGAGGGGCTTGTTACCCACGTGGTGTAGGTAGATTTCCAGAAGGGCTGACTCGTAGTCTCCTTTGCCCCAGGGTTGTTTGTCCCTGCAGCATAAATAACAGGTGCAAAGCCAAGTATTTGCTCCTGAAGCTCCTGAGCACAGGACTCTTGTTCCATCACTCAGCTAGGAGCCAGGACTCTCACCTACCAAGCAGGGTTTGAGCCTGTGGTGTGCATGTCTGTCTGTGCAATCTGGCTGACATGATGTGGACTGTGCCACAACCAGACCTGACATGTTTGCTAGGTCATCATCCATGGCTTGTGAACATAATATGTGGCGGTAACGGCTGAGCCATCTGAAAAAAGGATGCATGGGACCCTAAGGGGCTGGAGTCCAGCTCTCCTTTCTGATTGCAAGGCTGTTTGCTTTCATGACTGGACAGGTACTGTTTTCTGAATGGAGACTTGGGGAGGGGAAATTTTTTTCAAAGTACAAAGCAGAACAGTTGGCAGGGGAGGGTTTTGGTGGGAGAAACTCTACTCTGGATAGAAAGAGGGTGCCCCCCACTCCTGACTTGACTGGAGGGAGGACAGTGGGTAAGCCCAGTGGGAGGGCTCATGGGGAGGCAGAACCAAGACTACGTGGGGGGGGGGGGGGGGGAGGGGGAAGAATGGTGCTTGAGGTGCAGGTGATGGTGGAGCCAGGATCTGTCAGCTGATGAAAAACAGCACTTCTATAAAAATACAGTGCTCATGGCCATGCTCCCGTGGCTGGGAGTGTACACACAGACAAGCCCCACCAGTCCTGGCTGGAGAGTCAGGGAGTCTGGTCAGAACCAGCACAGCTGGAGTCAGAAACACAGCTCACTTCAAAGACACTTTAACTGATCAGCCATTTTCTGTTAGTTCAACAACTTCTAGTATAAATTCTTCAGACACGACACACCACCCAGACACCAGGCCGAGCCTGGGATGTATTGAAGTACACTGGCTTTTTATTCCATGCATTTGTTTGCTTTGACACTCATTCTTGTTCCCATCACTGTACACTGTTCAGTACAGAAATCAAGTTTGTATCAGGAAGCCACAGCGCAAGGAGGAGAGAAAGGGAGATGTGAGACACTGGGAAGGGCTGAGATGAAATGGTCACTTTTAACACACAGTGGGAAAAACAACATTAACCATAAACGCCAGAAGCCAGGCTGGTGTTGAGGAGCTGTCAGAAGCCATGCTGGGTGAGGAATGGGCAGTGAGCCCACAACTCACCCTTCTCCTGGGAGGAAGAGTTTATAGGGAAGAAAAGAAAATGAAGTAGCCTGTCTACTCACGGGGCTGTTCTCTGGGCATTTCGAGCCTGCCCTTGCCCAGGCTGAATGGCACTGTTACTAGTGCTTCCACCTGCAGCTCACCCTTTGTAATCCCCTAGTGCAAACTCTGCACTCAAGCCAGACAGCGGCACCTGCGCTCAGCTCCACCCGTGTAAATCCACAGTAAGTCAACATGCTTCGGTGAGGTTACACTGGGCTTACAGCCTTGGCCTCTAGTTCTCACCTTCCTAAGAGCTACAGTCTAACCAGTGAATGAAGTCTAGACTTTGCAATACAATGGACACATTCCTTTGCAGACGTTACAGAACTATTGCCTGGAAATACAAAACCTGGCCTGCTCCTTCCTACCTTGGCACATCAGACTGCACCAACACTGGCACAGGTGCATGGATTTTATTCATGTCACAGGTCAGATTATGATCCTTACTACAGTATTCCTCAGGCTACCTTGTTCCTTGAATACTTTCATAAACTCAACCCCCGTTCAGAAATATGGTACCTAGCACTCCTCAGGAGCGCCAGCACCTGTAGCCTTAGGACTTTTATCCTACTCCTATACCTTGGTTTGGTTTTCACCCTCTGCACACTATTTATAAAAGCTCCCAGTGCTGTGGAATCAGACATACAGCGATGTGTGAGGCCCTGCCCTTATGGAGGGACAGTGGCGATGGGATGTGCTATCAGTTATAGCAGCACTTTTTGAGAGTGACAAAGCCAGCACTCCAAAACAAACCCCTGAACGCCCTGCAGCAACCTATGCTGGATAAGACATGGTTTACAGAGCAAACTATTTCACTGATGTTTCAAGGAGTTTTTAAAAACAGCTCAGGCTGTTGCTCCATCCCTTGGCTTGGAAAGGCAGCCTGCCTGAGTGACATAAATCCAAGTGTGCAGCACCCTGGGCAAGGGGAGCCCAGAAATGATCATAGTTCAAGGCTGGATAGGACCATTAGGTCATCTAGTCTGACGGGGACTAAATAATAGGTTGGAAACTTCCACAAGTAATAGTTGTTCTATGTGCTATAGTGTGGCATGTTTGAGGCCCGATATCTCGGGACAGAAGCAAGAACTGAAATATCCAGATCCCAGGGCTTCACAGTTTCTGATGACAAGATCTTGGACCTTAAAATTGCTTCTGACCTACACCTGACCGCTGCCTGCTTTGATCCTTGGCCCAGTAAAACTGGGGGTGATTGGCTCTGGTAGGTTTTTCCTTTTTAAGTACCTGTTGTTTCAGGGTGTGTAGAGGTTTGGAACGTTAGAGGGAAGCTGCCATGAGTGTGTGTGGAATGTAGGCCAGGGGCTCCAGTGCCAGGACATCCTCACATGCATGGTATACTCTTGGCTGGGAAAAGTGCACATGCCTTCAATTAAGGGCAGATGCAAAACTAGACCATGTTGAACCTTCTGGGATGGAGACAAGCACAGGTGCACTCAGGGGCTGCCTGAGCTATTGCACAGTGCACACCAAGATCCAGTCATGACCCAGGAGAGCCCGGCACCTCATACAGCATAGCTGCTGTCCGCATGCTACCAGTGTACAAGGAGCAAAAACACTAGAAGGAGTCCTGAGGGAGGCACTAACTGTTGGCAGGATTTCAGATACCTGCCAGCAGGTAATGGGGGAAGTGCCTCTGAGTATGAACAGGGGCAGCAGACCAATGCTAGGGCAGAGAGTGCTCACACCAAAGGGGATGATTTTGTACTGCCTCTCCATGAGAGTGAGGAGTGATTGTGACAGACAGTGGAGCTGAGCAATGTGGTTGAAGGCAAGGCCATGAAGAAGCCTAAAGAGGCGTACAGTACAGAAAGCAGGCAGGGCCACAAAACTCACATGCTTCCCAGTATATGTTAGCAGGTGCTACTGTAAGTCTAAGAACTTTCAGAGAACTTCCTCATGTCACTCACCAGGGGCTACCACTATCTCTGCGTGCTGGCAAAACAACTCCTGTGGGCACCAGGGAATCCTTCATGCCTTCTCAGGCAGGGTCTGATTGATATGGAGTCGAAGCACCTAACTCAGGGCTCTGGCAGTCTACAGCATGAGGTCGGACGGTCCCTTCTTGCCTATGCTCTACGGCTGCCTTGGGAAATGAGCGCTCTCTTAAGAAAACACTTGACATCTCAGGTGAGCAGGGCTGGCTTGGCACATGGGTGCCCTCTCTGCACATCACAGTCCAGATCACCCTTAGCAGCACAGCCTCTGCTGGAGCTTAAAGCTCTCTGCAGGGCCAGGCATCAGCATTCCATTTTGGGGTGAACCTCCCCATCCCTGGCACACTGAATTTGGTCCCCCCTGCATTTGTGGTGGTCAATCTGGCCCCTGCCTTCAATTTCTACAGGGTGGCTGTTGGTCCTCTCTCCTCCTTTATCTAGCTGTTTTATGCGAGCATTTGGGACCTCCTCTGTAGCACTACCACTAGAACTGATGCCCTGCTCTGTACTAGCAGCCCAGAATGCTTATCCAGAGAAGCTCGCTCAAAACTTTTTGCTTATTTCTCACTATAAAGCACTCGCTCCTGTCCAACCCTTTCCCCTCACTCCATCTGCCTCCCCCCCAACCCCCCAACACTCACACCCTGCTGTCCCTCCGTTAATCAGGAGCAAACCCAAACTGCACAGTTTCACCCGTGTGGAAGATCTCTAAAGCCCATGAAACTGAGTACCTCCTCCTTCGCCTTGCAGGCCAGCCCAGACTGACACAGCCTCCAGAATGACTGTGTTCTGCATGACACCAGCAGAGGTCACAGCAGGGGAGCAAATACCGACAGCCCCTGAAACCAGCTCTGCTCCCATCCTTCTATGATGCACAAGAAGGAAATAACATCACATGAAGAGAGAACAATTGTGCTAGCAGTAAAGCCAACCTTCTGATCTACAGAAAAGTTAATAAATAAAATAATGTAATAACTTAAGATCTACATGTAGTCCAGCTACAAAAATTTTAAAATATGGAATAATTTAACTCATACAATACTGCTCTTTGTATAAGCAAAACATTTTCCTTCATTCTTGCCACTAGGCTATAAATTATCAAGGCTACGTTCAAATCAACATTTTAACATAAAATGTAAACAAAAAAAGCAACAGAAGAACCTGCCTACAGTCCATTCCTGCCGGTCATCTGAGGCTCATGCATGGCTTCTATAAGAGGGCTGATTTCCCCAGGACACACTGCTCTATCCATGCTAGCCAGACCATGAGGAAGAGAAGCTGCCTTTCCCAGGTCTCTTGAGGCAGAGCTGAAATTGTTCCAGAGGGAAAATAACTGAGAAACGGACTAAAATCTTTGTTCTGTGTGTCAGTTAAAAGGAGCCGTTTGTTTCTGAATGGAAGGCCCAGTGAGGCCCCTGGGAGTGCTAGGCTGGTCACTCAAATGTCAGTGCCTCTGCCTTTCAGATACCCCACAATGCATCAGTTTCTCCTCCAGGCTGGAATTTACAGAAGTGGGATACACTCTTTGAGGTCCCCCACATAAAACACCCACAACCAAAATCAAGTGCTCTCTCCTCTCCCACCCACCCCTTAGGTAACTGAATCCAAATTTTGCTTTCTGTTTTACACCAAGCCTGACATGAAGGGCAGGCAGCTGTTAATGCTTCCAAAACCAAATCATTAATAAACAGAAGAAAGGGAGGGTTGATACTGTTGTCCAGGCCAATGTATTTCCTGGTTTGCTCCCAATACACAGCTGTCTCCCTTGGCGCTGGCCAGTTGTGTGATGTTATGATAGGTGAGAGGTTGCCGCTGAAGGTTCAGTACAGGTGTCTCCGGTTTCTTCCCCAGACTAGTTCTCAGGCTTTGCAGAATGTGCTTTCCATGCTTCTTGTGTTTCCAGCACTGATTTGATTTTTTTTTTTTTTAATCGAAGGAAACAAATGGGCGAATGGGAAGTAAAGAGAGGAAGTAAACTGTGGGAAAATGGCACTCTGCAGCTGAAAGATCTTTCTCTGCTCAGCTGGAAATTCACACTGTTTTGTCTGCCATAGTGAAGATGATTGGTGATGGTAAAAAGTGCTGTTATACCAAGTCTTGAGAGAGAATGAGGTTAGAATACATCTGCAGGATCTCACAACAAAATGCTGATTAAAAAATAAACCAAAACCCCATAAATTAACCCCCATTATCACATTCCTGGGGGAATGTATTGATTCAGAAGACCCTGGATGTAAGCACCTTGGTACCAAATTTCTCCAGGAACATGTCCACTTTCTGATTAAAAGTGACCCAGCTGGTTATACTGAATGCCATTTGTTCATAGGTTACCTTTTAGCAAGGTTTCTCTTATGCTTCTTCATTTGATAAAACTGATTGGTTTGTTTCTCTTTATCTATTCTCCAACATTTAGGGCCATGAGGCCTGGTCCCTTGGGAGAGCAGCAGTAGATTCTGATGTGTCCATCATGCTATTTATGTAAGACTCACAAGGATGTGTCTCTCATTTGCTTGCTTTCTTAACTTTTTTGCAACAAACTATTGTCTCTCTTGATATATAGTCCACTCTTTACAGTAAAAAGTGTTAAAATGTAAAAAAAAAAATAAAAATAAATATCAATGTTACAGTAGCTAGATTATTCAATAAAATACATCCCTGCCATTCTTGATTGAAATGCTCAGTGAGAATTAATTTCATTTGGACATTTTTCCAGAGATTCAAGTTATTGCAGATCATTTCTGGGATGGGAAGGAGAATCAGTTTCTCTTCCTGTCAAAGTATGAGGGGGTGGGGGAAATGAAGGGAGTCTTGGGGAATCCAAATGCCAGTATCAGGAGGGCTTTCGTGGGGAATTTGTCATTACCAAGTAGCAGAACTGCAGGGCTTATTGGTCCTGACGGTTGCATCAGAACACTCCCCCTCGGAAGAGTCACAATCCGATTCTCCAAACTGTGCCTGGTTCTGCAAGGCAAAAGGACAGGGAAACTCTTTTAGTGATTTCCTTGCACTGCAGAGTGACTGCACTGGCAGGATCAGCAGCTGATTGGTGGAGGAGCAGGAGATAGGGAAAGGTCCCCATCAGTGAGTCTATCACTTCCTGTCTTCTGGCAGCCAGCAGGGGGCATTGCGGATCCACGGAAGGTCACCTTTGATCCCCAACACATAGCCACAGAAACCTGCTGGCTAGAGTGTGTAACTGGTGGAACAGGGAAAGGGAAAGCAAGGACCTTCCCCCACACACATGCCCACTGTCCTACTTACATAGAACTGGAAGGGGAGCAGCAGATAGGCCTATCTAATGCAAAATTCCTAAAACCATAGAAGTTAGGGGAAGAGGGAAGGCAGAGTAAGAAAGATGGGAGAACACAGGCACACAGGAAATGCCATATCTAGTCAGACCAATATCCTGTCTCCAACAGTGAACACACCAGTTGCTTTAGCGGAAGGTGCAAGAAACCCCCTAGTGGAGAATGGGGAATAACTTGCCCTAGAGGAAGTTATTCAAACTCCTTAGGCTGCCGTATGACCAAAATAGGAGGGTTTATATTAGGGCTGTCAATTAATCACAGTTAACAGCCGTGATTAACTCAAAAAAATTAATCACGATTAATCGCAGTTTTAATCACACTGTTAAACAATAGAATACCAATTGAAATTTATTAAATATTTTGGATGTTTTTCTACCTTTTCATGTATATTGTATTCCGTGTTGTAATTGAAATCAAAGTGTACAGTGACTCCTCACTTAAAGTCATCCCGATTAACGTTGTTACGTTGCTGATCAATTAGAGAACATGCTCGTTGAAAGTTGCGCAATGCTCCCTTATAACGTCATTTGGCAGCCGCCCACTTTGTCCACTGTTTGCAAAAAGAGCAGCCCGTTGTAGCTAGCTGGTGGGGGCTTGGAACCAGGGTGGACCGGCAGTCCTCCATCAGCTCCCTGTTCCCCTAAGTTCCCTGTGCAGCAGCCACCCAGCAGGCTATCAATTGCCAGCAGTTCAGCTGTTCCTTCCCCCACTGCCATGTGCTGCTCCTGCCCTCTGCCTTGGAGCTGCTCCCCAGAGCTTCCTGCTTGCTGTACTGGGGGAGGGGGAGAAGTGGGGGGCTAATGTCAGGGTGTCCCCCTCCCCCTGCTCCTGCACCCCACTTACACCATCTTCCATAGAGCAGGGAGGACACACAAGAGGCTCAGGATGGAGGGAGCTTCCTGGAAGCATCTGCCCTCTCAGCTTGCTGATCTACTTAACAAGGCAATGTATTTAGAATGGGGTCAGCATACTTAAAGGGGCAATGCGCATCTCTCTCCCCCCCACACACGGTATGTCTCTCTGTCTCTGCCTGCCATGCTGTCTCCCCTCCTTCCATTCGTGCCTCCCTGTAGAGTGTGAGTTAACCCTTGAGGGCTCAGCCAATTGCTAGTTCATCATTTAGCAGTGAGGCATTCCCTGGGAAATATCCCACCCTCTGACTTCACCACCTCAACCAAGCTTCACAATCATATGAAAGGGGTCACCAGTACAAAAGTGAGAACCACTGCTTTAACTCAGCTGGCACATAAACAGCTTGTGACGCTGGATACAACACTGCCATGAGAGCGCCTGTTCTCACTTTCAGGTTACACACACACACACAGATAGAGAGAGAGATATAATATAGTCTTTTGTCTGGTGAAAAACATTTCCCTGGAACCTAACCCCCCCATTTACTTTAATTCTTATGGGGAAATTGGATTCAATTAACATTGTTTCACTTAAAGTGGCATTTTTCAGGAACATAACTACAATGTTAAGTGAGGAGTTACTGTATATTATTTTTGATTACAAATATTTGCACTGTAAAAATTATAAACAAAAGAAATGGTATTTTTCAATTCACCTCATACAAGTACTGTAGCGCAATCTCTTTGTCGTCAAAGTGAAACTTACAAATGTAGATTTTTTTTTTAACATAACTGCACTCAAAAACAAAACAATGTAAAACTTCAGAGCCTAAAAGTCCACTCAGTCCTACTTCTTGTTCAGCCAATTGCTAAGAAAAACAAGTTTGTTTACATTTACAGGGGATAATGCTGCCCTCTTTTTATTTACAAAGTCATCAGAAAGGGAGAACAGGTATTTGCATGGCACTTTTGTAGCCGGCATTGCAAGGTATTTACGTGCCAGATATGCTAAACATTTGTATGCCCCTTCATGCTTCAGCCACCATTCCATAGGACATGCTTCCATGCTGATGACACTCGTTAAAAAAAATAATTTGTTAATTAAATTTGTTCCTTGGGGAAGAATTGTATGTATCCTGCTGTTTTACCTGCATTCTGCCATATATTTCATGTTATAGCAGTCTCGGATGATGACCCAGCACATATTGTTCATTTTAAGAAAACTTTCACTGCAAATTTGACAAAACGTAAAGAAGGTACCAATGTGAGATTTCTAAAGATAGCTACAGAACTCAAACCAAGGTTTAAGAATCTGAAGTGCCTTCCAAAATCTGAGAGAGAAGAGGTATGGAGGCCGCTTTCAGAAGTCTTAAAAGAGCAACCCTCCAATGCAGAAACTACAGAACCCGAACCACCAAAAAAGAAAATCAACCTTCTGCTGGTGGCATCTGACTCAGATAATGAAAATTAACAAGCGTCTGTCAACACACCTTTGGACTGTTATCGAGCAAAACTCATCATCAGCATGGACGCATGTCCCCTGGGATGGTAACTGAATCATGAAGGGACATATGAATCTTTAGCCTGGGGGTTCTTAAACTGGGGGTCAGGACTCCTCAGAGGGTCGTGAGGTTATTACATAGGGGGGTCAAGAGCGGTCAGCTTCCACCCCAAGCCCCGCTTTGCCTCCAGCATTTATAATGTTGTTAAATATATAAAAAAATGTTTTTAATTTATAAGGGGCTCACACTCAGAGGCTTGCTATATGAAAGGGGTCACCAGTACAAAAGTGAGAACCACTGCTTTAACTCAGCTGGCACATAAACAGCTTGTGACGCTGGATACAACACTGCCATGAGAGCGCCTGTTCTCACTTTCAGGTTACATTGTAAACAAGGGGAAGGCAGCATTATCTCCTGTAAATGTAAACAAACAAGTTTGTTTGTCTGTGTGATTGGCTGAAAAAGAAGTAGGACTGAGTGGACTTGCAGGTTCTAAAATGTTACCTTTTTTATTTTTTAATGCATTTTTTTGGTACATAATTCTTCATTTGTAAGTTGCACTTTCATGATAAAGAGATTGCATAACAGTACTTGTACTAGGTGAATTGAAAAATACTATTTTTGTTTTTTTACAGTGCAAATACTTGTAATCAAAAATAAATATAAAGTGAGCACTGTACACTTTGTATTCTGTGTTGTAATTGAAATCAATATATTTGAAAATGTAGAAAATATCCAAAAATGTTTATATAAATGGTATTCTATTATTAACAGTGCGATTAATCGTGTGATTAATTTTTTTAATCGCTTGATAGCCCTAGTTTATATCCCTTCCATTTTATTATTTAAATTCCGATTTTTCATCCTATCTAATGTAACTGTGGATGCCTCATTAGTCATATAAATCGTCTCTCTTCTTCTGAAGCCTATTAAGCTCCTGGCCTCAACAATATCTAGTAGCAATGAGTTCCACATGCTAATTGTGTCTTGTGTAACTTTTATCAGTTATACATTTGCTGCCTTTCAATTTCCAGGGTGAAGAGAAGTGCCCAATCTACCCTTTCTCTCTGCAGTACCTCTCTCATGGTCCCTTTCTGTGTAGTCCCAGGCTTTTGCCTCTCTAGTCATACGGATTTCTTGTCTGGCTTCTAGTTATTTTCACCATCTGACAGAAGAGGAAGGGGAGTACTGAAGGCCCCACTCACCTCACAGCTGTGTTCATCTGCACAGAGCTTGCCCAATGACATCTGTGTCTTCACCCTGCGCACGGCGCACTCTTTGTCCGAAAGACCATCAGACTGAGTGGAGATCTCGATGGGGATTTCCGGAGTCTGGGACAGCATGTCCTCCAGCTTCTCAGTCAGCTGGTCTTCCAGCCTGTTGGTCAGCTCATCTGGGCTGTTTGAGTGGTCGCTGGTGTTCCCCTCCTCTCCATCGGACACAGAGAAGTTCTCAGAGCTGAAGGTTGAGTAGGACTGGCAGCTACTAATGCAGCGGTGAGGCCTGCAAGCCCAGGAGAACAGCTTAGCTTCACTTTGCTCAATCCCTCTATTGCAGTGTTTCTGTTTATACTGGTAAATCACTTCCCCCACTCCACATTATTGGCCGGGCTGCTCCACTTCATACCCAAAGGAGCTTGGCCCTGACAAGCTAACCCACTTACGCTGAACACTCTGTGGGAGCCTGCGTTAGGATGGCCTCCAATTGCCCCTCAGTTGCCACCTTTTTGATAGTTCCAGTCCCATCCTCTACTTTTGTAAAGTTCACTAGGCAGGGCAAGGGGGCCAGCAAAGAATACTTCTGAAGCTGGAGCCAGGTCGCTGATGGTAAATATTTCAACCCTGCCTGGGGAAAACCCCTTCTGACTAGCTCCTTTCCCCAACTCCAGAGGTGTAAGCAGCCAATCAGAGCTGCTCTCCCCACCCCTCAGGAGCTGAAACCATTCTTACAAAATGGGAGGGGAAGAGGGAGCAGAAAGAGCCCAGGGTGGCTCCCTAACCCCTGGGAACAATGGGATAGCTCCTCTGTACCTCCTCCCCACAGCACCCAACCTGGAAGGGACAGTGGGGATCCTGCTGAGCCCTGCCCCAGGCCTTGGAGAGGGGTGAGAAACCCCAGGAGCTGCAGGAAAAGCAGAGTTAAGGTTGGAGGAGGAGAACAGATGGGGGACTGGAGGAGGAAGAATTGATGAGGGGTGGAGGGGCTGCCAGATGTGATGTCACCTTCATTTCTGTACAAAATGATAGAGCTCCCCACATTTTCAATCTGCTCTATGCATCGGTAACAGGCTAACCATACGTTGCTGGCCCCAAGTATTATTATTATTCAAAACAAAGCAACATTAAAACAGAGCAAAACAAGTTGCTAAGATTGCAGGCACACAGCCATGGTTTGAGACAAAAAGTATTAGGAAAATGTTTAAAAGTGAATGACATGATCTGAATGTTCAAAACCTGAACTTGAAGCTTGTTTTCTGATTTTTACAAAATTCCCAGAAGAGCTCTTGCTAGGGCTGAGAAGTGGCATGCTAAATTTTATAGGGAATGGTCTCTTTACAGAGAACTTGACAAGGAAAACTTGGAGGGGGCATGAAGGGCTCTGTGATGGGGTGTCTACCCTGCACAAGGCAGAGCAAGTTAGATTAGGTTAATTAACCTGATTGGATGCACCCGAGGGAGAGCCAAGGCTTGAAAGGCTAATTGATGATGGAGCCCATCTGAGAAGGAACAAGCAGGGCTGGTATAAAGCCAGGAAGTTGGCAGCAGAAGAGGGCTGCAGGGGAAGTAGTCTGCAGTCACTCTCTGGAAGAAGGGAGTTTGGGTTCGTAAAACCGGGTGTGGGGAAGGGTGCGAGAAGATGCAGGAAGAAGTCCAGGGAAATAGCAGCGGGGTCTGGGAGCAAGCAGACCACAGATGCTAGACACAGGATCCCTGGACTGGAACCCAGAGTATAGGGTGGGCCCAGGTTCCCCTATAAGCCACTGTGGAAGTGGCCCAGACCGGGCAGTGGAGCAGAAGAATGCCTGGGGCTGTTGTCCAGTGGGATTTTGCTACCCTGGAAAGGAATGACTATAGTGACCTGGCCAGAGGACCAAGCCACAAAGAGAGAGAGCACCCTGAGTCATAGAGAGGGAGGATGCATGGCACCTGAACAACAGAAGGGGACGTTGGACCTGGAAGGAGCTAATGCCCAAAGCAGCCAAAAGGAGGCACCTTAGCAGTGATTGTATCCCATGAGAGGCTTATAAAGTGAAGCTAGCTTTAACCTTAATTATGGCACTGTGGGGCCCTGATCCTTGACTGGGGCTCCTAGGTACTACTACAATAGATATTATAATAAATCTGAAGCACTAGAATACTTTCCATATATCTCATAACGGTACAACTGCTCAAGCACTACAGCACAATGACTGAACATGTCCTCGCCCCTTTCCCACCTTCCTGCTTCTGCATTAACAATGTGTAGTTTTCAGCACGCTCCTGTATTGGGAAAATCACAGCTACTCGCTCTGGCAGATCCCCTCTTCAGAGCCTCTTTGATCATATGTTCCACTGCCCCTCTCCTCAACAAAGCATGCCCAGGGGCAGCACAGTGCACTGCTCAGCTTACCTCCCCCATTGTGACTGAATCGCTGCACTATCCCAGCAGATGCCTCTCCATGCGGTCTAGGCAGCACTATCTGGCTGATGTCCCTGCATGCTGAGTCAAGTACTTCTGAAAATCCCCTGGGCAATGAGTGGGCATTAGATGGCCACTGGCCCCGTATAAACATCCTATCTGATGCCCCTCCACACAAAAAGAGGGTACTTTCTAGGTGGCAATGGTTCACGATTAATCAGGAAAGCAGGCGATGTCCCCTGGTGCTGAGTGAATGCACTGCACAGCAGATTTCATTCCACATGCTGAGAAATGCCACTAGCCATTTAAGTCACCTAATTTACACAAAGGTTCCCATTCTCTATTTGCTCCAGCTGGCTGGGAAGAAATGATGCTGAATTTTGCATGACAATTGATGGTGGTTTTATGAACACTTGCCCGCACCTTTTATTGCAGGATTAATCCGAAGGAATATGGAGTCTGTCCCAGGAGAAGAGCTTTTAATACTTCACACCTGGCAGTGGCAAACAGCTTCAAAAGGTGGTACAGGGCCAGATTCTATACTCTCTGAGCCACTCGATCCAGATTTTACTACACTGTCCACAAATGTGAATCCTTCAAATCCCCTTTCCATCCTACTTTGCAATATTTTGTTAGACATAGATGCACCTTTGTTACCCCACTCTGGAACATTTATTCCTACCTCTCTTTTCCTTACGGAGAAGATGTGTTGTGGGGAGCACGCTCTAATTCACACACAGATCTCTGTTGCAATCACAGGACACCCATAGCACAGCTGATACATGGGTAGAGGAGGGTGCTTTTAGTATTGACACGCTCCTTTTCCACTTTTACTCATGTGAAAATCCTTTCAAGACAAGCTTCAGCAATTTCTAACACTATGAAAGTCATGGGGAACACCCATAATCTTTTACTAAAATGTTTGGACAATGGAGGAGCCCCTGCCTAGAGCAGCCAAAGCCAGCAGACCGATTCCTCCAATAGGAGGAAAGTGGGGAGAAGATGGAGATCTTGGAGGTGGAGTGGAATCTGGGTGATGGGTCCTGGGGAGGAACCAAGGGGCTGAGTAGAGAAATTCAGTATAAACTGTGTGAGCCAAATTACTGTAGTTGAGACCCAAACTAAAGGGCTGTAGTTGGATGTAGCTAATGCTCTTCAAAATGTTTCGCTCGACTCCCCTCCTCAGTCCCTGGGCTCCTCTCCAGGATCCCTGCCTTCAATTACCCAAGCCCCACTTTCTCAAAGGGGGTCATGACCCCTGTCTTATGGGGAGGATGTGACCCTGTTTCAGATAACCAGGCTTTTGATGAAGTGACGTCTGTGTAATCAAGGCTGCACTGTTCTAGCCCAGATGCTGGAGTCATTCCCTTGCCCTCTGCAGCAACAAATCTGATAAACTTTTGAAAGATGCTGTCGAGGGTGCCAGACCCTGGCAGTTTCAAGCTTAATGGGAGATACCAGCCTGGATAGCAGTAGCCTCTTGTACTGGTCACACATGGTGAGGTTCCTGCCCAAACAAGCCCATGATGCAGAGGAGCTATACTGGAGAGGCCTGCTACTTGCAGGGGGCTGAAAACAGCCCAGCACAGCATGAGGCATCACAGAGGGGACACTCATGTGACTGAGCTTGTAGTTAGTTGGACTGGAGTTCTTGCCATAGTTTATGGTGCTGATGGTCACCACAGGATTGGCCAGGCCCTTGACAGAGTATCACTACAGGGTTGGATACATTTCATGCTGGAACTTGGGCAATGATTTCGCTGGGACCTATCATGCTGAGGCAGAAGGCTCAGAATTCCCAGCGCAATGCCATGATGTTAAGTTATATGAAACTGAGCCAGATCAAAAAAGATTTCTGCCTACCACTCAAGGAAGGAATGGCAGGGTTTAGCTATTTACCTCTGTCTCCGTGGGAACTCCACTTCACTGTCCACTTCTCCTTCTTCCTGTTCTGAAGAGTCGTCACCACTCTGGCAGGGGGAAAGAGAACTATGTTACTGGACTGATGTAAAACAATCATACAGCTACCTAGCTGCCACTTGGTTCTCTGGTACAAAGCCACTGCACCAAAAGGTTTCAGAGTGTTTAAAGTCAGAAGGACCCTTAGATCATCTACTTTGATCTCCTGTATATCGGAGGCCATTAATTCACACCCAGTTACCATCATATGGAGCCCAGTATCTTGGTAGACTAAACATTTCAGTCCTCAAGAGACTAAGCTGCTGTGTGTCACAGGCAGAGAACAGGGGGACTGAGGCGCCACCAATGACATATGCTAAGATGATCCCAGCAGATGAACCAATCCCTCACGCTACAGAGGAAGGTGAAAACCTCCAAAGGTCCCAGCCAATCTAACCTGCAGAAAAATTCCATCCTGACCTCTAATCTGGTGATCACTTAGATCCAGAGTACATGAGCAAAGCCACACCAGCCAGGCATCTAAAATACAGGATTCTCTGTACCACATCAGATCATTTGGTCCACCCCATCTGGTGTCCCTGCTGCTTCAAAGGAAGGCAAAAAAACCCTAACCCTCAAAATACATCTAGCTAATTACGCATCAGAGGAAAAAGTCCTCCCTGAGCCCTGCAGGGGAACAGCTGAAGCCATGAGGCATGAGATTAAATTATATTCATTGTCATAATGCAGAGCTGCAAGTGTTCGGAGAATGCTGAAGGCAGTTCAGAGAATCTGTTCTCTCCATGGCCCATGAAAGAAGGGAATGAACTACAGCATTCCAAACAAATAAGGAGTCAAAAACTTCTGCAAGCTAAAAGCTATGAAAAGCAGAATGGTGCAGGAAACTCTGAGATGTGGCAAATGTTTCACACTGGACGGACAGAGACGTTTGACTGCTGATCAATGTAACAAGAAATCCAGCCAATCGGGTCTTAGAGTCATCATGCACGAATATTACAAAGGTCTGAGTTAAAATAGCCAGGGCAACTTCTGAGATACTGGAATATCCCAGCAATATTCCTGAAATGGGACATTAACAAAGTTTAGATCTTGTCTTCAAAGGGACACTGACTGGCAGTATAATTATACTGCTATATTCTATGTTGGTATTACTCCCATATGGATACTCTATTCCAGAAGAAAAGTGACTTGGTCCTTGCATAATTACTCTGCTTTGTGTTTTGCAGTGGGGTAATTTTTCTGGAACAAAGTCACTTTTTTTTTTCCAGAACAGTGTCCACATGGGGAATTATACCAACATAGCTACTACAGCAGTAGAATTCTGCCACTAGAGTTTTGCCAATCAATTTCCCTGCATAGACAAGCCAGAGACTGGCACAGTTTTACAGTCCTTCAAGTGACAAGATGACCAAAGATACAGAATTCAGCAGGGACCAAATAATGTGCTTTATTGTAGAATTATTAGTACCTAGTTTTGAAATATTCTTTGACAGCCACAAGATCACACCTGAAAGAAAATGATTCCAATTCTCTGTTTCTAAAATTATATCATTAGGGAGAGATGTACAGTACTTTGGAGTGATAATATTACATAACAAAAATACTGAAAGAAAGCTTATAGAAATGAGGTGGCATGAAACACAGCACTGGATTCTGGGGACATCCCAAAGGTTTATCATGATATTAGAAGCAGCAGAGTATAACCAGAAGAAATAAAACAAGTAGAATTAGAGTAATAAGGATACTGTCACATAGTCCCCATAACTCTCCGAACAAGCTAGCTGACTCTAGTCAATAATGCACAGAAGCAGGGGAGGTATCTGAGAAAATTAAAAGTGAGAGTACACCAGAGTCTGAAGGAAGTAAAAAGGCAACTGTGACAGAATTGGAACTGTTCATTAATCATCATGAATATTGGATGTTGACCGGGTTATGGGGAATTTTACTGTATAGTTTTAGTTTAATACGGGGCTATTGGGAAAACAAGCAGAAAAGAACAGCTGAAGATAAGCCACTCCTCCGCAAACATTTGAGGGTTGTTAAGAGACACTACCAGGAGAGGAAAAAGCCTGAGATATGGAAGATCAAAAGGACTATAACAGTTTAAAAAGAACACTCTCTCACAAGTTGTTGTTGTGCAGAGGAACAAAACTATGCCCATGTCTACATTACCGCTTATGTCAGCAAAATTTATGTCAATCAGGGGTGTGAAGAAAACACCCCCCGAGCGACATAAGTTGCACCTACAGAAGCGCCCGTGTGCACAGCGCTATGTTGGTGGGAGAGCTTCTCCCACTGACATAGCCACCGCCACTTGAGGTGGTTTTATTGTGTCAACGGGAGACCTCTCTTCCCGTCGGCTTAACATGGCTACACGAGCGCTCTTACAGTGGCACACTGCATTGATACAGCTGTGCCACTGTAAGCTCACTAGTGTAGACATGGCTAAAGAGGCAGGTACCCATTGGAGGTGTTTGAAGAAGCTGGGCCTGCCTAGGCTACCATCACCCCTCTCCCCAGGCTTCATACAAATACCCTTTGTATTTCTCCTCCAATGTAGCTTGTCCTTTTCCGTGGTGACCCTCTCTTCTTATATCTTCTTTTCTATCTCTTGAAAAATTGATTCTTTTGTTTATTAACTTACACACAAAAAACTACATTAAAAAGAACATTATTAAGGTTGCAAAGTCAAGCACTGAAAAGTTAGGAAATGCGAGGCTGCCTGCATAACGTTAATTTGCCTCCCTTGTGTATATGCATTATGATACATTCTTTAATTATACGACTGCCTTAACCATGACACCATCCTTTCTCTTTCTGCAATCCCCTGCCTTGTTCACTAAACACCTTCCAACTTCCATAACAAATGAGACAGGGCCCTATAGAAAAAAGCAACAATGATTCATCCCCAGAGCAATGATTCATCCTGTGTACTGACTGAGGCAGGGGTCCTGTGGAAAAAAATAGCATGTGATCATGTAATTAAAGACTGTCTCATAATGCATACACACAGGAAGGTTGATTTAAGGTTGCACAGGCAATCTGAATTCTGGCATTTCCAAACTGTGGAATGCTTGACTTTGCAACCTTAATAATGTTATTTTAACGTAGTTTTGTGTGTGTAATTTTCTAGGGTTTTTTTAAAAAGCAAACTGGAAAAAAAAATCCATCATGGGGAAGCATAGCGCCAACCACATGGGCCATCAGTAAGGTTGGAAGCTTTAGATCCATTGTACTAACCTCTTCCACTTTAGCTAACAAAGTAACTGATAACAGTAGTAGGTTGTCGTCCTCAATATGGACCAGTCACAAGAGGGAAATGAGACATACATTTTGTCAGTGGGTTTCATAGCTATTTGTTGCCAGTACAGGAAATGTTGCGACTCAGGAATCCTCCACTCTATTCCAGGTTCTAAATGGAGTGCACTTCAGTGTTGAGACCCTTCGGGTCCTATTCCCCCAAAGTCTGACATATTCTGTGCCCGGCCCCACCAACCTATGCTTGTCCCAGTACCAGTCTTCACCCCATCTCACTTCACCTTCACGACCCAGTCCCATTTCAATCCCCTTTGCCCTGGTTCCAGTCCCCACCCTTGTCCCAGTCTCTCCTCTGGCCACCTCCCCAAGCCCAGCTCCTTTGTTCTCTGCATTCCAGCCAGGCTGGTTCCCACATCTCCTCCTTGTTGAGTGCCAGCAGGGGAAGTATTGAGAGCACAGAAGACTATATCCCTTCTCTCAGGTCTTGTTCCTGGCACCAAAGCACTCCCAGGCTGCAAAGAAGAGCAATTGCAGGGAAAGTCCTTCAGATCCAGGCTGGAGCATGCTCAGTGCTAACAGAATCTTTGGGGTATTTAGCTGCCAAAGCCTCTATTGAGCATGAACAAATCACAAGTTTTGGAATCTTATAACTTGGGTAAATTTAGACAATCTCACAGGAATTCCAAAAGGCATTTTGCTGACACTAGTGCAACATCTGTGGCAAATTTGGAGCTCCTGCTCCAAAGCATAGAGGAACTAAAAGGTTCTCAAAGAAATGGTTGTTAAGAATTTTTTTTTAACATGGGCAAAACAATATAATTTTCCCTGACTCTGTTCTGAGAAATGGCTGGACCATTTTTTCTGATTTTTTTTTTCTTTAAAAAAAAAAAAAAAAACTTTAGTCAGACACTTGGCCTCGTAAGTTTCAGTCCAAACAGTTACTGTTTGGCAAAGTTATAGGTAACTGAAAAGAGTCTTATAATGGGAAGTGTTAGGCCACATTAACCATATGCAGTTCTACTACCTCCACCTATAATCTTCCCAATAAAAACTACTTTAAAAAGGATGTCAAGGTTGCAAAACAAAGTACACAAATTAAAATTAAAGTTGCATGCACAACCTTAACTCTGCCCCTTTGTGTATGAATTGCTATACAAAGGTTTTTTACATAGTCAGATACTATCTCTCAAACAATACTATACCACATTGTACAGTTTTTTTCTGGAAAATTGTAAACATTAGACTATTGTTATTTTAAAGACTACTTTCCTGTCTTTACCTTTTGAATAGGTCTCGGTTTGCAAGGTAGCACTGGGGCAGCCTGGTGTTGAGGGGTGCCTAGCAAGGACACTGACTTGCAGCTGTTGAGGTCTTCCTCCTTCATCTTTTCAGGAAGCTGGGCCTTTTCATACAAGGGACCACATGTTGTTGATTCAGGGTGGTTCATCCCTGGTTCAATGGACGGCATCTGTTTCTGACCACTGTTCACCTGCCTGGACTGAGGACAGGGGTTGTGTGGGTCTGCTTTACAACACTGCCAGTGATCAACCTTGTGTTCCTCATTCTCCAAATTCCTCCGACAATCTGCTTCCATAGCAGTAGAGATGAGATCGGGGCTGGAGCCGGACATGCGCCTTTGGGCATGGTTACTGAGAGGGCTCCGCAGGGCTGCTGCAGGGCCAAAGTACCTCAGGTTGTTCGCACAGTTCGCGATGTCTTGCCCCTGGATGTTTAGCCTGGGGTGATGGCCATGGTAATGGGGGTGGCTATGCTGCTGGTGCTGCTGTAGGCTGGGAAGATGAGAATGAGGATGATGATGATAATGAGGTGGCTGTGGTGAGTTGTCGTGTGCTGGCTGATTTTTCAAGATCCCTGCAAATTCATTATAGCTGCCTTTGCTGTTCCCTCGTCGGTGACGTGGTTTGCAGCGGTATCGGCCTTTGTTACTGAGTGTTGACATTTTGGGACTTCCTGAGACTGGTGAGCCATTGGGTGCCACCTCCGCACTGGATATGCCCTCTGATTTCAGCAGGTCTGGCCTGGGAGACAGGTGAAAACAGGATTTAACTTTGAAGGTAGAACTAACCCATGGCATCAGTCTGGGACCAGTGACTCAGTCAGCAGGAGTAAGCACAAGCAGCTGCACCAGACCCTGCTCTCTACAGTCTATGGACATTCTTTCCCTTCTGCTGATTGGCTGTTGGCTCCAACTCCCTTCCCTCTATCCCCACTCATGGTCCCTTCACTTCTGCTTCTCTCCTACCACCCTCCCTGGTCCCTGTGACCGATATCACAATCACATGCTGTATCTTTGGCAGAACATACTGTGTTAAGTTTACGTATCACTGTGGGCCAGGGATGGTTCATATGATTGTGTTCTACTGATGCAGGAGCATTACCACAGCACCTCCAGGAACTAAAACAGCATGGGGTGATTAAGGGGAATCACTCACGACTGTAAACATCTGCAGAGAGGTACCACCCATTGGGAGGCTTCCATATACTGGTTCAAGCTGCGTTTTCCAGAGATCAACAGACCAAAAAAGGGCTTTGGGCATAAAAAAGCTGTGTTTAAACTGACTCAGGGCCCTCTTTCTGATCCAGCAGGACCTTATGTCCAAGGTCCCCAATCCTTGTTGAAGGATTGGAAATATTTTGGCCTACTAGTGCCTCCTATGATTGATGGGGGATTCCGGGTATGTTTAGCATCCCTACTGGAACATTTATTGTTTTAATATTTTCTCTGTAATGCCTTTCCCTTAAGAATAAATGTGCTTGATTAGAAAGAGCTGTGCGGTAATTTGTAACTGCTGGCAATACACTGGCTCTTGGAGAGAAAGCAATGCACAGGCACTGGACTTCATGCAGACTGGCTTGCTGGGGATATCACTGTGTAAGGCAGGGAGCTGTGCAGTCTTAAAATGCTTAGTCAGGAGGAAGAGAGACTCAGGTCTGCGTCCAAGAAAGGTGACAGCTAGGAGCTGGAAACCTTAGGCAGGTGCCCTTGAAGGAGCACAGGAGCAATTACCCAGAAACGGTGACAGTCCCCTCCTACCTTTCTCTACTCCCCATCCCTCCTCCCTCTTTGTCCCCTCCACAGCACTTTGTCTTTCCATTTAGTTAATCCTAATACAGCCTCTTTTGTTTTTAAATTAAAAACCCCACTAACTTCCCACCAATAAAGCATGACACTAACACATCTGCTTGTATGTTCTATCCCCTTCCCACACCCTTTGTCTTGTCTATTTAGCTTGTAAGCCTTGGGGCAGGGACTGTATCTTTTGACATGTCTGAGCAGGGCCCAGCACAATGGGGTCTCCAGGTGGCACAAGACAAACAATAACAGCGACCAGTTCATTTCAGCTACACAAGAATAAACATCAATCATTGATTGTTAATCAGTGTGTAGAGTCCCAACCACCGAGGAATACAAAACTAGGGAAAACGGCTGAAAATCTGTCTGCATGAGAGTTGCCTGAGGTCACGCAGGGACTGTGGGGCTGAGCTAGGTGCCTCAGCAACAAGGCTATACTTCCAGATGACTTGGATCCTGTTTCTGGCCACTCTCCACATTCCCTCCTGCATTAGCGTCAGGGCCAGTGATGAGCCGGCATTAAATTTGCTCAGACTAGAAGATATTTGTTTCTCCCTGCCAACCCTGCAAACTCCAGGGGGTTCTGAGTGTCATGCTGAGTTCTTTCTGGCTCCTGTATCACCACCAATAAAAAGATTCTGTGGACCCAATGTTTCAACAGGGTTGCCCACGTGTAACTGAGGGCAGAATTTGTCCCTACAACATGAACTTAATTAACAACTGTGTTGATGGTGTGGCAGTCAGACTAGAGTTCAGCTTACTCACTCCTAGCTGCGCTGGTTCTGCTTTGCTAGCAGGACTCAAAGGACAGAAACCCGCTTGGCATTGAAGCAAGCAGGCATATTACAGAACACACAGAGGAAACAGATCTGTTGTGCAAGAATCAGCCATTTTCACCCAGTCACATTTCCAAGACAAACTACACTGTCACTCTCTTGTGTAGGACTTGCTTCCCTGGCTAGGATTTTGTTTTGTGCAGAAGTTTCCTACCGTTTCGTCTGGCTCCCTGGCTTATGAGAGACCCCCTTCCTCTTCATCAGCTTCTCTACCGCAATGGGGTGGATTATTGGTCTGACTGGATGACGCTTGTAAGTCCCAGGATATTTCTTTTCCACAGCTTGTTCCCGTCTGAAATACGGAACAAAGAATAAATCCCTAGTCGCCTCTCTGTAAAATGGAAGTTACTGCTGGATGCAGTGGCAGATTAGCCACTAGGCCAACGGAGCCTGTGCCCAGGGGCCCCAGCCAATTGGGTTGGGGCGCAGGGGCTTGCCCTGCTCTGCCCACCCCTCTTGTGGCGGAACAAGGCAAGCCCCCACATCCCAATCCCACTCCCCAGCAGGAGCGCCAGATGGGTGGAGCAGGACAAGCCTCTGCACCCCAACCCTACTCTCCGGCAGGAGCGCCAGGCAGGGGGAGCAGGGCAAGCCCCGACCCCACTCCTCGGCAGGAGTGCTGGGCAGGCGGGCGAAGCGGGGCAAGCCCCTGCGCCCTGACCCTGCTTCTCGGCAGGAGCGCTGGGGTGGGGGAGTGGGGGGAATTGCTCTGGCCCAGGACCCCACAAAATTGTAATCCATCTCTGGCTTGATGGAAAAGCAGCTGTGGCATAAATGATGCTGCACACTGTGTGCTTGTTTCACGGACTGACAAGGTGTGTGGTGTGTTTTGCACTTAGAAAGGGCCTAATTATTTTCTACGTTCTTTGCAGGGAGCAGGTGTCTTATCTGTGGCCCCGGTACACAGTTTAGGGAACACTGTCTCCTCTCTTTACAGAGGGGCTGATGGAAGGGGCCATTTAACACAGTTGGCAGCAAAATATGAAAGCTCTCTTCTCTCAGTCATCAGCTGCAGGATGAAAAGGAGGATGTTTACAATAAGGAGTCTGTCATTCACCATCCGTAAAAGGAATACCCTCCAATCTGGACAATGACTTAGAGAAATCAAGCAGAGACTCAGCCGCCTTGTCCTTTACCCAGGTCTGGAAGCTTGCTGCTAGAGGCTCAATCTGAAGGCATGCAGAGTAGTTTATTTATTCCCAGTTCAGAACCATCTCCTGTATACAAGCATATGTGCATGTATGTTCCCCTCTCCCCAGATATACATACTTAATAAGCTCCTTCTCGCGGACCTCCAGCTGCAGCATGATGGCGCTGAGCTCCATGTACAAGTTATTGGCTCGCTCTAGCTTCCTCTCATAATGTTCACGGATATCTAACGCGTGCCTGTTAACAAGAAAGGAAAACTAAGGCTCAACTGGACAACCCGGGGATCGTGACCCAAGAAGGGCAGAATAAACGTGTCTTATTTGAGAATGGGGGAGGGGTAAGCCAGCAACGTTCTATGGTCTAGTTGTCACTAGGGTTTATCTCGACAGGCCAACACATGTGAAAATTACCACTTTAGCTAATGTGGCTAAACACACATCTGTTTTCCTGGTGGGGTTGCTCTTGAAGTGCATTTCTGCTTGGGAGTGTGCATTTGCAAATCAGGAGACAAGTTAGAGGTTAACATTTAGAAACAAAGGGACCTGATTAGCTCTGAGAGAGGCAGGGGGGTCATTACATCTTACTGTGGTCAGTAGCCCCAAGGGGGTAGAGAGGTGAGGGGTGAGATCCTCGACAGACCTGAGCTCTTCTCTTCGGCGACGAATTAGCTCTTCATCTAGCCGGTGTATGCAAGTTCCTTCACTCTTAATTTTCTCAAAGTGCTTCTTTACTTCTTCTCTCCATTCAGCCTGTGGGATGGCATTTTATATTCATGGTTACACAGCCTCATGATTCATGGTAGAGACAACTCTGCAGCAGAGGAGTTCATTCTTCTATTACTGGGTCATTCCCATACTCAGGCTACCATTTACGCGTGTCTCATCACCTGACCACCAAAGAGCCTCTGTCCTGATCTGTCACACCACTGCAGTATGGAGCCACCTTACAGCCCATCCATCCCAGTCCTGGCCTGCAGCTCTCTTTTGCTATTCCAGCATTAGGGCTGCCCTCAGCAATGCCTAGTAGTACCACTTAGAGCCAGGCATAGTGCAAGCAGGCATCATGCAAGTTTGCACACACAGCTCTGCAATGCACTCAGTCCTGACCTG
This sequence comes from Chrysemys picta bellii, assembly GCF_011386835.1. Classification (NCBI taxonomy): domain Eukaryota; kingdom Metazoa; phylum Chordata; order Testudines; family Emydidae; genus Chrysemys; species Chrysemys picta. Next base: position 49,830,991 of record NC_088799.1, on the reverse strand, counting down.
CAAAATTCCCTGTCATCCGTGTTCAATCTATCAAGACTCTTAAACTTCACCCACCCTGCAAGTATGGAAGTGCTCTCCAGGTTCCGGCTCCCCCACAGAGACTACAAAGCACATCATATGGAAGCAAATGTCCACCTGGCATTAGGCGTCTCAAAGTCTTTTCACATGGCCCCTGAGTTAGATCTGAATTGTGCCATAAAACCGCAACATTCACTGTCCCTCAGTGAGTATGTACTGTGAGATCCCAGCTCTAAGTGGCTATTGCAGGCACTAGGGCCATCAACATTGGGTGACTGTCTGGTAAGCTAAGACTTGCATATGAGCTGTTTAGTGATCTTAAGATATGTTTTCTCTGCAATGCCTTTGTTCTGAATAAATAATACTTATGAAGCCTACAAAGGCTGGCTGGTCACTGGTTAACCCTGTCATTGCTCCCAAAAGAACAGGATGGCAGGTTCTGAACTTAAACCGGGGTGCTAAAATGATCATATTGAATTGCAGCCTAACTCCCTGCTCTAGAGGGAGAAAGTCACAGAACCTTGCCCCAAGTAAGATGATAGCTAGAGACCTAAGCCTGGTGCCTGCCTTCAAGGAGGTCATGAAGGAGTGAGAAATGCAGTTCTCTCGGGAATTATGAAATCAGGGACTGAAAGTGATGCCCACACCACTCCTGTATTCTGCCCCTGCTCCCTCACATACAGTCAAACGGGTTATGTAATGAACCCTAGATGCCAAGCGGGTTGTGTAATGAACCCTACCTAGTCTGCTTCCTGCAGAAGCTGCATAAGATCAGCAGAATAGTCCTGTTTCTCACTAAGCCCTCCCATCCTGTCACATCAGTTCCCCACAAATCAAAGCCAGGGCATGCCTGCATTTTTGCGCTGTGCAGCCCACCCAGGACCCAAGCCCCAAGGTCTCAAGCTGCTGCCAAGAGTCCCAGGAACCCCATGGACATAAGCTCTGCTGCCCATTGTAGTTCTATCTTAATGAGTGTTTGGTCACTTCCCAAGTCTATGAGGCCTGGTAGTGTGTCTACTGGCACAGTATTAACCCTCCAAAGAAGTCTCTAGCCCTCATGGCCGTAATGCATAGAATCACACTTCGTGTGCTCACTCACCATACAGGATAGAGGGGATCATCCCCGTCTGTCACCCTGTGAGCAGCTGATAGGGCCAGGGAGCTGGGACCCTGGGGATTCTGCACAGCTGTCTTTGTCTCCCTGCTCTAGGACAGTTGTGGTTTGGCTGCAGCCTGAGCTTGCTGATATTGTTCTGTCTGTCTGGTCTGGAAATGCTGTAAACTGCTATAAATGCCGGACTGCAGACCAGGCTTGCTGGCCATTTGTAAATTGCATCAAGGCCTATTGGGCTGCAGGCTGAACTTGTAGCTGCTGCAGCTATTGTTGTGCTATTCAAGACTTCTTCCACTTCTGTCTTTTGGGTAAAGGGTGTCTGGAAACACCACTTCTGGTACAAATGTCCCCACCCTGTTTTCTGAACACAACAGGTGCATACACACATGGTTTGTGTCCAAAGCATAATCCCTTCCTAGCACAAGCCTTTATTGTTAACATAAATAGTAAAACATATGCCTCAGCCTAAGATTTTTCTGAGGTTGGCTTATTATTGCATTTTCCCTTGCAAGACCCTCCTGTCCTTGCCCTAGTCCTCTCTTTCCCCCTCAGACACAAACCAACCCATTTCATCCTGGGCTGGAGTCCCACTTGGTCTGGCTTCCAGGATGAGTCAGTAATAGCTATGAGACCTCATAGCACTCCAGCTATGGACAGTCTGTATTTACCTGGGATTTGAAATAAGTCTCCTGAGGGGTGCCAAGAACGTCAGCAGATGCGATGTCTAGGTGCATCAGAGTCTGTCGGAAAGAGGGACGGTTCCGGGGCTTGCTCTGCCTGAACAGAATAACAAAGTCAAGTTAAGGAGACATGCTACAGAGTTAAAATCCACACTGAAAGTGTTTTACCCACTACTGGTACAATCAACCCTATAGGTATTGTCTTCACTAGCCGGATTGGCGGGCAGTGATCGATTAAGCAGGGATCGATTTATCGTGTCTAGTCTAGACGTGATGAGTCGATCCCCAAGCTCTCTCCCATCGACACCTGTACTCCAGCTCGGTGACAGGCGCAGGCAGAGTCAAGGGGGGAGCGGCAGCAGTCGACTCACTGTAGTGAAGACACCGCGGTGAGTAGATCTAAGTACGTCGACTTCAGCTACGTTATTCACGTAGCTGAAGTTGCATAATTAGATCAATCCACCCCCCCCCCACCCCACCCCAGTGTAGAACAGGCCTTAGATTGCTGTAGCTGGAAAAGAGCAGAGCAAAGAATTCTCTTTCCCACCCAGGGTGTTTCCTTGGAGCACTTGACAGCTTGCTGTGTGTAAGCCCTTTCACTGTTGCGCTGTAGTCAGTTTTCCTTTCTACAACAACAGGGCAGAGAGAACATTTGTAAAACAGGAAACTGTGATTGTAAAATCACAAAAGTCAACAGGTAGCTCAAGGCAGGCAGAAAATGAATCTACTCTAACTTATTTGGTGAAACTGACTAGATTTCAGCCTGGTGTCCCTTGAGTTTCTGAATCTGTAACTGACATATTTAGAGCACCCTCCTGAAAATTACAGGTCAGTGAAGAATAGTCAGCATCACAGCATTGGTTCTTCCTCATTTTCCTAGTATACTAGCTAGGATGGATGACTGCTCCTCTTGGCTAATGTAGGAGAATCAAGGTATTCTTTAATATTCCATTCCCCTTAGGGATTCCCTGCCATTAGTGAGCCTGAAGTATGAAGACTCAGCATTAATGCCCTCCCTAAGAACAAGACCTTTAGCTCTGTAACCTGGCAAGAGGAATATATGGAGAACATGACCCACAACCATATGGGTAAAGTCCCCAGTCCAGCATGCAGCTGGATTTCCTCTATAACTAGCTCATGACCAGCCATTTTGACAGAAGCATCTAGGTTCCCAATAGAAACGTATTTCCTTGGGAAAACTTGATGTCAAACTTGCAGGTATGAGATGCAGGTCGAAAAATAGGTGGATTTGTCTGCATGTCATATAGAGAGTTTCTGTGCATATGAGGAGGTATGCAATTCTTAACTAACAAACAGCTCATAGACTGTTCTGCTCCAAGAGCTGGTAGCTGTGCAGCCAACAGATGAAAAAGAATTTGCCAGGATTGTATTAATGGATTCACAGATTCCAGGGACCATTGTGATCATCTAGTCTGACCTTCTGTATAACACAGGACACAAAATAATTCCTAAAGCATTTCTTTTAGAAAAACATCCAATTGTGATTTAAAAATTGCTGGTGATGGAGAATCCACCACAACCCTTGGTAAATTGTTCCAATGGTTAATTACTCTCACCGTGAAAACATTTACAGCTTATTTCCAGTCTGAATTTGGCTAGCTTCAACTTCCAGCTATTGGATCATTTTATACCTTTGTCTGCTAGATTGAAGAGCCCATTATCAAATATTTGTTTCCCATTTAGGTCCTTATACACCCTGATCAAGTCACTCTCAACCTTTTTTTTGTTAAGCTAAATAGATTGAGCTCCTTGAGTCTATCACCGTAAGGCAGGTTTTCTACTCCTTTAATCATTCTCAGGCTCTTCTCTGAACCCCTCCAATTTACCAACATCCTTTTTGAATTGTGGGCGCAAAAACTGGATGCAGGATTCCAGCAGCAGTGACAACAGTGACAAATACAGAGGTAATATAACCTCTCTACTCCTACTCGAGATTCCCCTGTTTATGCATCCCAGGATTGCATTAGCCCTTTGTGCTACAGCATCGCACTGGGAGCTCCTATTCACCTGATTATCCACCATGACCCAAATCTTTATCAGAGTCACTGCTTTCCAGGATAGAGTCCCCCGTCCTGCAAGCATGGCCTACATTCTTTGTTCCTAGCTGTATACATTTACATTTAGCCATATCAACACGAATATTGTTTGCTTGTGCCTAGTTTACCAAATGATCTAGATCACTCTGTATCAGCGTATAATTTATCACTCCCTCAATTTTTGTGTCTGCAAACTTTCAGTGATGATTTTGTTTTTCTTCCGGGTCATTGATAAAAATGTTAAACAGTGTAGGGCCAAGAACTGAGTCTTGTGCGACCCCACTGGAACACACCTACTCAATGATGATTCCCCATATAAAGAACCAGAAAGAGGGGAGACATGACTGCTAACACAGATGGGACAGAGTCAGACAAGATTGTTGGGGCTTCTAAGCTCTTAAACATTCTTGCTAATTTGGATATTTTCACCCTCAGACCCCAGAATTTGCAGGGAGGGGCTTGAGAAGGTGTCCTGAGTCCGGGAATAATATAGATCAGGGAGCCAAGAGGCAGCATCATCCTCAAATTGACACAGAGCATTAGCTACAGCACAGAGAGGGCGCACCTCTCCAGCTCCCAGCGGAAACAGAGAGCAGACTGCCTCTGCTGCAGATCGCAGCCTCCCCTTCTTTCACCACCTAGAACCATGCCAAGGCTGGGAACTGGGTTCCTCCTCCTTTGCTCCTATTGCTTCCAATTCTTCCCTCTTTCTCCTCCTCTTCTGAACAGCACTCCACTCAACTCTCCTCTCTTCCAACCCTCCGAGCAGCTGTTACGTACCACCCACCTAGCTCCAGATCCACAGTCCTCTCTGAGTGACTCCTGGTTCTCCCGTACTCAGCCATGGTCAGGATTAGCCTTTGGCCACCTGCCTCTTCGCCCTCACCTCCCCATTCGATCTGCAGCTCTCCAGCATCTCTCTCACTTGCCCAGGTCGTCCCCCAGCCCTGCCGTGTCTGATCTCTCCATCGCTGAGTTCCTTTCTCTGACCACCCTGGTCTCTTTCAACATCGACAGCATAAGTAAGTGCATGCTGTTTGTAGGAACTCCAATGCCTTGCTGGTCACAAGTCATTTTGCTTCATGGCAGCGGGACATGGGATGTCAAATCCAGCATAGTGTGCCACCAGCACACGGTCGCTCTCTCAGCAGCAGTGGTGTTTTTTAAAAAGAGAACTTTCCTCTGGATCCCACCCTCCAGTCCTTACTCAGGCACCATTCCCAATTACCCCATTGGGAGTTTGGCTGAGCCAGGACTGCAGGATCAAGCACCAAGTCTGTGCAGGAGATGTGGCTCTTACCATGTTTGCTTCATGAGGATTTTGAACCCATCTGGACAGGTGGAAGGGACAGGAAGGTGCAGGCTGTTACTGCCCACTCCCCAGATGATAGCTGAGGAGTCTACATCCTTGTATGGAATCTCTCCTGTAAGCAGCTCCCACAAAACTACCCCAAATGACCTGTTGTAGAAACATAAGGACAAACCTTCACAGTGAGTTACACAGGTTGTGAAAAAATTCTGTAACAGACTCAGACTTTCTGTTTGGTTATCAAAATGGGCATCAGGTTACATCTGATTTTGGATCTTGAAAATGGATTCAAGAATGGTAATGTTCATATATTCATAAGGGTGTTATCCAAGGATATTTTACACTTTGTGCAGCCTTTCTCTGCCACTGTCCTAAGTCCGCCTTTTATCCACAGTTGCATCGGTTTTAACTTTCACTTTACACTGAAAAGCTAAACCAAATACTCCTCCTTTTGGGGTTTTTAATCTCAAAAAGATATGAAGTTATGAGCAAAATACAATGGAATATCATAGTCTTGCCAATTCCAGTAAACTAAATGGCAAAGTTAGTTTTCCAAGCTGTAATCACTGTTGATCAGGGCTCCTTTGCTTTGGGACAAAGTGAGAATTCATGTGTATCATGACAAACCAGCTAACAGATTTCCTTTGTTTTTTTTTGTTTTTTTTAAAGCAAACATTCCCCCTGCTGGCGTGTTTGCTGAACTATCCATGCCCTCTGCAGACAAGTGCTTCCAAAGCTAATGAAACACAAATCAACAGCAATTATTACAATGTGAAAGTGAGGAAACAAACACAGCCACTGTGTAGGTGCCACTATTTGGACATTTCAGACTCCGTTGGAGATTCCCTCTAGTCCTAACTTGAAGAAAGATGAACGAGAATTGTGTTAAAGCCAATCATGGCTACAGAAGTATAAGGAGGGTCTGTCCAGAGCAGGCAATCCACACTACAAGAAATGAAAATTACAGATAAGAAAACTAAATTTGTCTTTCTCCTGTAATGAATCCAAGGCTCCAGAGAGATGTCAGAATTCACAAAGGTAGCAAGGAATGACTGCCATCTACCAACCACAGAGAGCATCATAAAATAGTAAACTGATGCCAAAATGGTTAGTACAAAGACAAAAGAGAGGTAACCAAGAGACAAAGAAAAACACTCACTGAATAACCGTTCCAGAAGCTAGAATTAGCCTGAGATGCGGAGATGTGGTAGTGAGTTTCAAAGTCCAAAATTACTATATCCCAGAAGGAATAGCATCTTTCTATCTCTTTCTCTACATATCCTTGCACACTGACTACATTTCACAGACCTGAAGAAGAGCTCTGTGTAAGCTCGAAAGCTTGTCTCTTTCGCCAACAGAAGCTGGTCCAGTAAAAGATATTACCTCACCCACCTTGTCTTTCTCATATCCCGGGACCAACCTGGCTATAACAACGTTGCATGGAACAGAAGAACATGATCCTGTGTTTATTCACTATTTTAATTCTTAAAGGGGCAGGTTTTTGGGGCCCACTTCTATGAGGTGCTAAGGACCTTCATCTCTCATCATCATCAAACATCTAAATACACTGAATTTTTATTGCTTTCATAGCCCCACTCCTCATTGTGGAGCATATAATTAGGGCCCTACCAAATTCACGGCCAGGAAAAATGTATCACGGACCGTGAAATCTGGTCTCCCCCATGAAATCTGGTCTTTTGTATACCTTTACCCTATAATATACAGATTTCACAAGGGAGGCCAGCGTTTCTCAAACTGGGGGTCCCGATCCAAAAGGTTACAAGATTATTGGAGGGGGTTGTGGTACTGCCACCCTTACTTCTGCACTGCCTTCAGAGCTAGGTGGCCGGACAATGGCAGCTGCTGGCCAAGGGCCCAGCTCTGAAGGCAGCAGTGCAGAAATAAGGGTGGCGATACCATCTCATGCCATCCTTTTTTCTGTGCTACTGCTGGCCGTGGCACTGCCTTCAGAGCTGAGCTCCTGGCTAGCAGCTGCTGCTCTCTGGCCGCCCACCCTGAAGGCAGTGCCGCTGCCAGCAGCAAAGAACTAAGCGTGGCAATACCATGACCCCCCCACACACACAATAACCTTGCGCCCCTCCACACCCTTTTTGGGTCAGGACCCCTACAGTTACAACACCATGAAATTTCAGATTTAAATATCTGAAATCATGAAATTTATGATTTTTAAAATCCTATGACCGTGAAATTGACCAAAATGGACTGTGAATTTGGTAGGACCCTACATGACAGCACTGCTTACCAGATATCCACTTTTTCAGAGACGGGCTCATTCCGTATCACCTCTGGGGCCATCCAAGCCACGGTGCCCGCGAAGGACATTTTTGTACTTTTATCACTGAGTTCTTTAGATGTACCAAAATCTGAAATTTTTACTGCATCTGTATGAGTGACTAATACACTGGAGAGAGAGGGAAAAACACAAGGTATCAGCAATGAGAAAACGCTTTGCACTTCCATAGCAACTTTCAGAAGTGGATCTTAAAGTTCTTTGTCATCTACTAACACTGCCAGGTATAAACTATACCTATTTTATCAATGGGCAAAGTGATGGTGTAGGAATTAGTGGTTTATCTGGACCTAGCAGCAAGGAACTAAAGCTTTAAAACAGTTTGATCAGTAAATGGAATTAATTTGCTAGTTTCAGTAAATTCTCTCCCTCTGTTCAGAACAACTTTTTCCTGTGTAACTCCACCAGATCCAGTTGTTCTGCCAACACGGGAGGGAGTCACAATTACCTCTTCCTTGCTTTGCATCATAAATGAGGTAGTGCTGAAATAAAATCAGTAAAGCAATCTACACTAATATTTTTGCTGGTCTGTCTCCAACCCTACTGATCAAGGGCTCCTGGTTTCCATCATTGCTAAAACCCACTGCCCCATAAACTACACTGTTCTGGAAACAAAGCTCCTCCCTCTTGGAATCCAGCTCAAACATTTCCTATATAAAACCTCAATTTTAACCACAGTCACTCAAGATCTTAGTGCAATAGCTGTTGTTAGCAAATGCTCTGTTTCAAATCAGTATGAAGCATTGGTGAGGCTGTTTGACAGGGTCAGAGTACAGGGTTAATAATACTGCAGCTTCAAGATGAGTTACCACAAAATTCTTTTGATTTTTTTCCAAACTCTGATTCTAAATTCTAGGGGCCAAAGTCCATCCTGGTGTAAACAGACTGTAACAGAGTCATAACTGGGAACATCAAGGTTGACTATATTTGGGGGACTTTCGAACTTCTTTTAAATGCATGTTTTAACACAAAATGACTACTAAGACAGAAGATGTAATTAGCCATATACAGGTATATACTGTATATAGCAGAGATCGGCAACCTTTGGCCCATCTCCTGCCAGGGTAAGCACCCTGGCGGGCCGGGCCGTACCTGCCACATCCGCAGGTTCGGCTGATCGCGGCTCCCACTGGCTGTGGTTTGCCACTCCAGACCAACGGGGGCTGCGGGAAGCGGTGGCCAGCACATCCCTCAGCCCGCACCGCTTCCCGCAGCCCCCATTGGCCTGGGACGGCAAATTGCGGCCAGTGGGAGCCGCGATCAGCCGAACCTGCGGATGTGGCAGGTAAACATACCGGCCCGCCCCGCCAGGGTGCTTACTGGCGGGCCGCGTGCTAAAGGTTGCCAATCCCTAGTATACAGTATAATTAGAGGTAACAATTACAGAAAAATGTAGAACTATTTGTTGGAAAATTTATCTTGATATTCAAACTAGCAATAATAAAAATAATAAGTGATGTAATAATGATAACCTCACTGCCCAAACAATGTAACATACCATTTAAAACATTTACAGTCAAATACAGATACAATAACAGAACCACAGACACACCGCGTGCTGTAAACAGTGAAGGAAGGGTGAGGCTGAAGCAATGTCCAGGGTGAACGAGATAAGGCAGCTGGGCAGTATCAGCAGGGGAGCAGGTGCAGGAGAAGAGGGAGATACACATTCACAAGAGCAGGAGATGAGACCAGAACAAAACAGACACGAAGGACAGACAAAATAAAGAGCAGAAGGAGACACAGTGATTCACTTTTTCAAAGGGGCAAAATAGCCATCTCATTAGCAGACATGTTTCCCTACTATTACTTTCCCACATAAGCAACTGGTTCAGTTGCCACAGGGATGTTATGCTAGTATAAATGGGAGCAGAGATGGTCCATGCAGTTAAAAACAAGTCAGAGGAACCACAGGATAAATCTCTCTCAAGTTATGGGCCAGACCATGAGAAAGTTTAAGGGCCCCTGATTTAGCTCGATATCCATTTGCTGGAGAAATTCACTCAAAAATCTACTTTGTTAGTTTTAAGCACCCAAGGACTCACTTTGGTGACTTGAGGTCTCGGTGGATGATTTTATGAAGGTGTAAATAATTCATTCCACTTGCGATCCCTGTGGACCAGTCCACAAGCAGCCGAGGCGTGACTTTCCGACCTGCTCGTAGCACTTCATAGAGCTGTCCATGTGCACAGTACTCCATGATAATACAGTAACATGGGGCTTGAGTGCAAACTCCCCTGTCAGAGAACACACACAAACACCATACACGTTACTGCAAATCAAACCCAACACTCAGTATCAAAGGGATTCTCTGAACTCAAAAATATACCATTGTGATCATGAAAGCTCACCGACTTTCATGGCAGGGAGCTGTAGAGGCTCAGCGAATATGAAAATTAGACCATTGTTCTTTATCTGGAACGTATCAACTGTGCACCTGACTCATTTGTGGAGAAATTAAGTTTCTCTATAGAAGCAGAAGCTGCTCTGTAGGTTTATGTCTTTGGCTTTTATGTTCTGGTATTGACCTTCATTCTCCAGGGATACAGGCACAGGAACGCAGACATTGCCATACAGGTCCAGATCAGACTACAGAGCCTCCTGGTCAAGCAATGACAGGGGCTTCCAATGCTTCACAGGAAAACAAAAAATATGCCTTAGTAAATGCTCAATCAGGAAGAGCTCTGGAACACCAGACACATAGCAAATACAAACTTTAGTGTAGTTCATTGCCAAAATGCCTGAAGAGAGCTAACCTTCCATCAGAAAACTTCCATTCTATGAGACCCCATTAGTCTCCCAGCATTTTGATTAACCAGCTAATAATGTGACACTATTAGCTTAAAAGTAATATTTCTGTTACTATTTCCTCTACATTTTCTCCTCCTCCCTTCCCACTAAGATTACAGAAAACAGATCCATCTCTAGTCAGCAGGACTTAGACTTTATTTTTTACTTTGGGTTTGTTTGTGTGGTATTCCTACGTCAAAGTTAGGTCAAAATAGTAGGTTTTATATTTATTCCATATATTGTCAGACATGCTTTGGAGAAACATGGCTTGTGTTCATTCAACCACTGCAGTCACCTTCTAACTTGTCACATAATTCGTTTGGTTGGCTTGCCTTCTACTAAGTCACTCTGGGCTCAGTTTTACAGTTGCGTCACGTGAAGAGCTCCCACTGAATCAGCAGGAATTCCACATTAAAGCAGCTCTAACCTGGACCTTGTATTAGTATTCAGCCAAGTTAACAGAATAAGGGTTCATCTCCACTCCATTTGGAGCTAAATTCTTACTAACACTCCTTACAGTAAGGAAATCATTTCTGTCCACCATATATTTTAGTACTATTCAAAAATCCTCTTGCAGCAAAAGTTAAATTAGGTTGGGAAGTATCTGCAGGCATCACTTAGATAACAAATGGGGTTAGGAGTAAAATCTACTTAGATTATTTGTCTGTACTATATGGTTTGTCTCCTTAGGACATGGACTGTGTCCATGTTTTGTACAGCACTGAGCATATCAACCATGTCCAGTAAGTAACTCCAGTAATAAATTACCTACTTACACCACAGATCTGCAAGACCTGGTTTTGCTTTATGCACACTTGTGTTATGCCTGCTCCGAGAAGATCTGTTGCAAGTTCAAGTACAATTCAGTTCAGTCCTTTAAGAGGACGAGGGCAGTAGAGACTGATAGTACTGAGGGAGCTCTTGCCTTTATGTTTTGCAATAACATGAATTCAGATCTGGTTAATGGCAAAATTCTGTCCTTGCAGCAAGAACATTGTTGGAGGGAAGCAATAAAGTTTTGGCTTTAGGAAGGGTCCATACACCATCCTGCCAGCCCAGGCTGAATGCAGTGTGCAGAATACCTCATTCTGTCCCCTAAAAAGCAGCATTTCCAATCCCCACGTGTGCTGCTGACTACAGTATACGTGCAGGTGGATGGGCCCACACCAGCAAAGCCAGCACACACCCCATCAGTGCATCAGCCACGCCCTGACCTAGCAACTCAATAGACACTGACAAGGAAATCCTCCCCACTTGCTGTGAGAGAGAAGAAGAAGCACCCTCAGAGCTCTTCTGATTTAAACACACCTGTGCAACATAGAACGCAAGTTGCCCTGAGTGTTCACACTTTCATGGGATACTCGCATAACACAGAGTTAGGCTTGTGCTTAAATACCTTGAAAAGTCGGGATTTAACTAAAAAGCAGGTTGGAAAAAAGGCCATGTCCTTTAAGACATTCTCTGGCGTACGGGCCATCTCAGAGAGTCCTCAACCTGCTGAGGAGAGCACACCATCACATAGCCCTCTCAAATCACATTTCACAGAGCCTTGCAAACTTGTCCTGCCGAGATCTGCTCCTAGGATGAGACCCTGAACCTGTCCTGATGCAGGCAAGCTACAGCCCAGGAGGAATCCTTGGTAGTCCCTGGGAATTTTAAAACCTAAATAAGGACAACAGTAGATCTTTCTTTGTTCGCTCCCAGACAGTTATGACTAGAGAATGCACCTTCCACAGAGTGTGAGCTACACCAATTGCAAGACTGTGCTCTTGTGCCAGTCATCTAGATAAGGACAGACCTGCATGCCCCAGTGACATGGATTAGGCACCATCCCAGCCAGTTACTCAGTGATCACCCACGGATTGCTGCCAGTTGGAAAGGGAGCATTTTGTACTGGTAGTTGTTGCTGCCCACCATAAACCTGAAGCTGTTCCTGTTCTCTTGTCTGAATGTTCTTGGTTCTCACCATTGTCTTTAAATAGCTTCACTAAGCATAGCTGGAGCCCGTGGAGCACAGTCGAAGGAGCAACTCATACTCACTCAAGGGGGAGAGGAGTTGCTCTTCTGATCAGATCTGTTCACTCTGCCTGACTACAGCTCTATGCATTGCCTTCCTTCTACCCAGTAGTGAGGCTCTCCCCGATGGACAGGACAGGAAAAGTTTCCCATGGGCTTTGTGCAGGGGGAAATCTCTGTGGCAATAGTTTCCCTGGTCTTTCCTTTTCCTGTAGATGTGCGAAGTTCACAGGACTGTGTTTGTGTGTGTATGAATGTCAATATGACCTCTCTGGGTTGGAATGTTGCACGCCACTTAACAGTGCCCACAACACTACATATCTCTTTGTGAGAGGAGGGGCAGAATGTGTTTCCAGTTTTAACTATAGAAGATTGGATAAACCAGAAAGTAATTCCTGTACTCGGAACTCACCAATTGGCCAGGACATGATGGCTAACAATGCCTTCTCTTGGGAAAAAACAGGTTATTACTTTTCTAGTAATTATCTAGATAACAGAAGTCATGACCTACTTGAAGGCTATGATGTTAGGATGCTTCAGCTTCCGCAAGTGCTTGATGTCTGTTTCATTCTGTTCTCTCACTTTCTTGATTGCCACCTCCTCCGCTCGGAATTTGCCTAAGAAGACAGCTCCTTGTGCTCCACTGCCCAACCACTGCAGCTCTGAGATCTCCTCAAATGGAACTTCCCATGTATCTGGTAATACACAAGCGAGGCACACAGCTTAGAAAATCTTCAAGTTCATGCAGTGCTCTGCTGCAAGGTCATACCAGAGACAGCAACTGTCAACTCCTCTGTCATCTCTTATGACCTTTTCACAAAGTAGCTCAGTAACACATTCAAAATCTTTGTGAGCTGCTGATGCGATACAATAAGTTAATATACTAGAGACTTTCACATCTGAGGATTTGGAGAGTGTCCCTTCTTCGGTGAAGTTCAAGGAGGGAGGGAGGAGGGCTGTACAACATTAAACATATAACTATAGACAATCCAAACACTCCGATAAAAGGAAACGTTTAAAATCCACAATAGCCAAAACAAATTGACAAGTTTCAGAGTAACAGCCGTGTTAGTCTGTATCCGCAAAAAGAAGAACAGGAGTACTTGTGGCACCTTAGAGACTAACAAATGTATTAGAGCATAAGCTTTCGTGGACTATGCATCCGAAGAAGTGGGCTGTAGTCCACGAAAGCTTATGCTCTAAAACAAATTGAAGGGTTTTTCTACTGGAAAATCAAAAAATCATAGAAGTGTAGAACTAGAAGGGACCTCATTAGTCATCTAGTCCAGTCCTCTGCACTCAAGGCAGGGCTAAGCTATAACTAGACCATTCCTGACAGGTGTTTGTCTAACCTGTTCTTAAAAACCTCTAATGACAGAGATTCCATAACCTCCCTGGGCAATTTGTTCCAGTGCTTAACTACCCTGACAGTTAGGAAGCTTTTCCTGATGTCCAACCTAAACCTCCCTTGCTGCAATTTAAGCCTATTGTTTCTTGCCCTACCCTCAGAGGTTAAGGACAACAATTTTTTACCCTCCTTCTTGTAACAACTTTTAATGTACTTGAAAACTGTTGACATGTTCCCTCCTGCCTTCCCCAGTCTTCTCTTCTTCAGACTAAACAACCCCAATTTTTTCAATTTTTCCTCATAGATCATGTTTTCTAGACCTTTAATCATTTTTGTTTAAATGGGGTAAAACAGGGCATAGAAGGGAAGGTAATAAATATGGAGCCAACAGTGGGCAGAGTATAAAACAGTGGTGGGCAACCTGCGGCTTGCAATCAGATTACCCTGATGGGCCGCATGCGGCCTGCAGGCTGCAAGTTGCCAACCACGGTATACAAACTAAAAGCTGTTTAAAAAGCTAGCTAAGGTTGCTCAGTGACAACAACTAAGTTACCTAACACATCATTTGGAAAACCCACGCACTTAAAGCAAGATAAGTTAAGTATGTCATAAGAATCAGAGGGGTAGCCGTGTTAGTCTGGATCTGTAAAAAGCGACAGAGTCCCATGGCACCTTATAGACTAACAGAAGTATTGGAGCATAAGCTTTCATCGGTGAATACGTCTGATGAAGTGGGTATTCACCCACGAAAGCTTATGCTCCAATACTTCTGTTAGTCTATAAGGTGCCACAGGACTCTTTGTCGCTTTTTACATCATAAGAGTTACACTGACCACATAATAAAACACACACATTTTTCGTCAGAATTACAAAAAAATGCATGTTTCCTCACATCGCAACTTGAACTCTGCCCCACAAATTGTACTTTGATATATACTATTTTTATCATCTTGATTTCAATATAAGGCATACATTTTTAATAGAGTAAGCAAGCACTGGAACAATTTATCAAGGGTTGTGGTGTATTCTTTGTCATTGACAATTTTTAAATCAAGATTAGATGTTTTTTCTAAAAGATGTGTTGCTCTAGGAATTACTTTGGTGAAGTTCTCTGGCCTGTGTAATGCAGGAGGTCAGACTAGATGATCACAATGGTCCCTTCTGGCCTTGGAATCTATGAATCTCTAATTTTTAAAGGCATATAGTTAAATGGGAAATGTCAGTTAACGTATTTGTTCGCAGTATTGTAATCATGTTGGTCCCAGGATATGAGAGACAAAGTGGATGAGACAATATCTTTTATTGGACCAACTTATGTTGATGGAAAGCTTGCAAGGTCCTACTCTGCTTGGCTTTTGGCTGTCCTCACTTTATCCCTACACTTTCTGACCTCCAAGAGGTAGCTTTCCTTGCTCATCCAATCTTCCATTCCTTGTAGGCTCTCTCTCAATCACCTGTTTGAGATGTTTGCTCATCCAGCTGGGTCTGCAACAATTCCCTATTAATTTTTCCCCCTTGCTTGGGATGCAGGCTTCAGATAGTTCCTGCAACTTTGATGAAGTAATTCCAAGACTCCTCCACATTCAGATCCTTGAGTTCTTCAGTCCAGTCCACTTCCCTAACTAATTCCCTTCATTTTTTTTTTTAAAGTTAGCCCTTTTGAAATCAAGGACCCTACTTGCAGATCTATTTTTAGATCTATTTAGCTTTCCATTTAGTTCAAAGTGAATTAGCTCATGATCACTTGAACCAAAGTTGTCCCCTACAACCATTTCTTCCATGCAGTCCTCACTACTCACCAATACCAAATCTAAAAGAGCATCGCCCTTGTTGGGTCACTGACTATTTGATGAAGAAATCTGTCAGCTATCACATCCAGGAAAATCTAGGCCCTACTATTATTAGTAGCACTTGTCCTCGAAGCTATAGCCGGGAAGTTAGTCTCCCATAATCACACAATTCCCAGTAGTATTTATTTCATTAAAAACATTAATGAAGTCTCTATCCATATCCAAATCAGATCCTGGGGGTCTGCAGAATATGCCAAACACTATCCCAGGGGAACCTCTAGTAGCTTTCTTTCCCAAAGTGATTTTGGCCCAAACAGGCTCTGTCTTATTCATTCAATCACTTCTAAATTCTTTAGTCTACCTCATCATTAATATACAATGCTACGCCACCACCTTTGCCTTTATTTCTGTCTTTCCTACACAGCACACATCCTTCAATACCTGTACTCCAGTCATGACTACTATTCCACCATATTTCTGTTATCCTTATATCATCTTGTATCAGCGGGGTAGCCATGTTAGTCTGGATCTGTAAAAAGCAACAAGGAGTCCTGTGGCACCTTATAGACTAACAAATGTATTGGAGCATAAGCTTTCGTGGGTCTGTACATGCATCTGATGAAGTGGGTATTCACCCACAAAAGCTTATGCTCCAATACATTTGTTAGTCTATAAGGTGCCACAGGACTCTTTGTTGCTTTTTATAATATCTTGTTTCACTTCCTGCACCAGTAGTTCTAGTTCCTCCATTTTGTTATCCAGGCTCCTTGCATTGGTGTACAAACATCTTCATTGTTGCTGCTTGGCTTCGCCCACATTCCTTTCCCAATTGGGTACAGTCATTCTACTGCCAGTATCACCTACCTGTTAGTACTGATAACAACGAAGCTATCATTCCTCTTATGTTATGCCCACTGCGGTTCCTTTCTCCATTGCTGTATCCTTTCTTTCTTGATTTTCCTCCCTTGTAACATTAAAATCGGGCGTGGAGATTACATTAGCATCTCCCAACAATCTTCCCCGAGTTCCTAGTTTAAAGTTCTCTTTATCATTTGTGCCAACCTCTATCCCAGAAGTCTATTTCCCTCCCTTCTCAGGTGGAGTCCAGCCCATGATAACAGTCCTCTGACAATGAATGCCTCCCAGTGGTCAAACATCCCAAAGCCCTCCTTAGAGCACCACTGTCATAGCTATTTGTTGACCATCATAATTTTGTCTCACCTTTGTTCTCCTCTTCTAGGAAAAGGTGGCACTCACCAACAGCACACACTAAACCCCAAACAGGAGACTTAGAACTGTCTTTCCCATGAATAGGAACAGATTTACATAATTTGTAAGAAGTATTTAATGTCAATTAATGGAACTGCCACTCAGTAGAAGAAAATATATTTACAAGAGCCTCTTCTACTTATCAGGTAGAAGCAGGGTAGATGTGGATTTCCCAGTTGAGTCTGAGAGTTAGCAGTGACTGATTTTCAAGATAAGAAGTTCAGTTCAGTCAGGGTTCAATCAAGTTCAGTTCAATCATCCAAGGTGGTATTTACAGCTGTGGTGTTGTGGTTTTGTTGTTTCTCATTAGCAGATCCCCTTACACTAAACTTGGAGAGATGGAGAGTTACTTTACAGGTCGTTTTGTGTTCCTGCATGCCAAGATCTTGCAGCTTGGCCCATCCTTTGCTCTCCCCTTTCTATCAGGTACTTAGCTCAGAAGTGAAGTTGCTGGAGTCGCATTCAGCTGTTTAGATCGTGGAGCCATGTTTTGGTGTTTGGATCTAGTTCTAGCCATCAATATCTCTGCTATTCCTCCCTGTAGCATATCCTCTGGGATCCTCCAGGGATCAACATTAAAACCAATTCATCTGACACAGCTAATGGGATTCCAGATTCATTCATTCTCCTGAAAATCACAGAATCTCACAGGTTAGAAGGTTTCACCAACCGTCAGTGTTTTTAAAAATTCTGGGGTCCAGACATAACCCATTTTCAGATGCTGATGTAGGTGTTCTTCACCATATATCTGATAAATCGCTTGGTCAATGTCCATATTCCAGTAAATTATTTGGTTGACAGCAAGTATCTGTCTGGATCCAACACAGTGATGTGCAATATAGCTCTATGCCAAAGTAACATTAGCAGATACCCTTACAACAGTTTTACTTCCTTTGACAGGGTGGGGGAGACACTGTCCAGTGCAGAGTGAGTTCACCCCATCCTTCGAGCTGCTCTCTGTCTCTAGACAGTGAGACCTAAGGGCTGAAGTCCATAGAGTTGCCCCAAACTGCAGGGCTCTAAGGCCCAATGTAACTGTCCTGATCCACAGGGTGGTAGGGTCACATGACCTATGTCAGGGGGGTAGCCCTTCTCTGTAGGGCAGTGAGTCCTAGCGGCCAAAGTCCATAGAGATATCCTGGGTTTGTAGGGCAGCAAGGCCTAGTGGCCAGAGTCAACAGAGATAACCCGGGTTCATGGGGCAGTAAGGCCTGGCAGCCAGACTCAACAGAGTTGCCCTCCAGGTGGGGCTGTATGGCCTAGAGGCCCATTGGGGTGTGTGGGCCACCACCTGGGGGTGGTGGACAGGTAGGGGAACTGGGTCCTCTCTGCTCAACTGGATGGCTAGTCCCCCTCTGGACTACTTCCTACCTGGTGGCAGTCTGCGCATCTTTGGGGGTCTCCGGGTTCCTTGGGCGGTGCAATTCCCTGTAGCTCAGACCTCCCTGGGGCATCCACAGGTAGATGGGTATCTGCTTGGGTCTTGGCGCCTCTGGCTTCTGTGGTCCAGGGCATCAGTGGTTCCTGGGCAGGAGCTGGCAAGGAGCGTCCTTCCTCTTCAGCGGTCAGCCCAGACTGAGCTGGGCTGCTCCTTCTTATACTGGTGCTACACCTGAAGCATGCCCAGTAGGGATGTGGCTTCTTTGCCCACAGTGAGGAGTTAATCCTTCCCAATCCAGTGCGGGGTGAGTTCACCCCGTCACACTTCCCTATTTCAAATGACAGCTTGTTCATTCTAATCTGCATTTTTCCTTTCCCAAAGCTGGGGACAGGTTATATCATTAAAGATATAATATACATAGGCCGTAAGCTCATAACCTTATTAACCCATGTTAACAATTTTCGTTAATATCCACAATTTTTGGCGATCCATTTGTTCTCACATCACCTCTCTCTGTCCTGCTCTTTTATATCAGAATTAAAGGATGCAGGGCATAATAACTGTCCACAAATATATGAAAAGTGTAAACACCAAGATCACAGAAAAATTGTTCACTGTGGGAGGGAGGGGAGGTAAAAGAAAGGAGTGGAGCAAAATGTTAAATGTTAAAGTCTTCCTGACAACAAGATGTGTGAGGTGGTGGAATATTCTCACAGGGAAGTGATGGAAGCCCCAGTGTCTCAGATATTTAGTACCAGACTGGACACAACACTAACTAATACATACAGCATGGGAAAATCCTGCATTAAGATTGTATGGTGGAAGGTGTGTGAGCAGTTCCAACTATTCCTCCACTGTATCTTACCTTGCATTTGTCAATATTATTTTTAATCAGCCATGTGCTGCCCAATCACCTAACTTGATTATGTCCCTGAGGTTCCCCATAGATTTCTCCAGTCCTGACTAATTTAAATAATTGTCTCAACTTCAATGTCTGTCACCTCCCAGTTCAGGAGATGGAGTAGATCATGTAAGTGGTCTTTTCCAGCTCTAGCTTACACAATTCCACGCTTGTGGTTCACTACGGAGTAACTGTTTTCTGTGCAACTCTTTGTATTAGGTATGAGAGAGTGTCAGACAAATGGTCATGTGGAAAGCTGGGAAAGGGATTTCATTGCTTTTAGCATCCTCATCCTCACAAACTCCACTTTAAAAGAAATGAAGGGAAGAAGAAATGCACTGGGAGCATTTCAATGGCGCAAGCTTACCTTGTTGCTGCAGTTTGTAGTCTGTGGAGTATGCTTTCCCTATGATGTTCCATACTGGCCTCAAACAGCCAAAAAGTCCCTCAAGAAACCCACTGCTCCCACTGCCGGATCTGCTGAACTGGATTTTAATGTCATCTGTCCCACTGTTATTCTCTACATCCATCGTGTTACTGTTGCCCTGAGGCACAGCTGTTTCAGCTTCATCCTGTTCTCTCAACTGCAGCACACTGTTCTCAAATTGGTCCCTAGAGTCCTCGCTGACGCTGGTCAACACCGCTGTGGTGACTGGACTGCCCACACTTTCTATTAGATCTGCCTGAAGTAAGCCCTTCTCTCGCACATCCTCTATGATCTCAGGTGAAGGATGGTTTCCGGTGGGTGCATGATCACCATGTATCCCACTGAAGTCTTTGTCTTCACTGAAAGTTTTGTTGATCAAGTTTGTAGAGGAAGGCCAGCTCAGGCGCTCCTGAGGACTGGCCATGGTGCCGTGCATGTGCATGAAACAGGTAGTACGATACGGTGCTTAGAGAACTAACGATACACAATTCAGATGCAACAAATGGCCCCAGGACCTGAAATGAGAGAAAATGGGATAAGAAATATTTTTTCTTTTCTTAATCACTACTGTATGGTATTTCTGTTGTGTGCTCTTTTCTGGAGAAGACCCGATAATGAGTTTAACTTGAAAACTGGAGGCCCAATAATATTTGGTAAATGTTATTGAAATTAACAAATGACAACATTTGTTTCCTTTGACACTTAACTCCGTGCACATCATCAATGGGATGGTCCTTGTTATTTCTCCTCTGGTTTACCCCCATGAGTCTTTTCTGGGAAACTCAAATAACTGGCAAAGGCTGACCTGTGAGTCTTCTTACAGGAAAGGCCTGTGTCCACTATGTTACCACCAGGCCCAGTACCCCTCTGCACAGACACCAGTCTGTTCTAAGTGGACCCAACTGCTCGGTCTCACGTGTTTCCATGTCACCTGCTTCTGAGTAAAGATTCTGGCTATGTAGGACAGACCCTTTGTCTGAGCCCTTCCCTTGGGACGGTCCAGCCACCCCAGACCTTGAAACCAGTGCCTCAGACCTCCTGAGCCCCTCCAGTCGCTGACATGCATTCCTCCAGAGTTCCACCTTGATGTGGTCACTCTGGCTTCTAGTTCAGCCCCTTCAGGGACATCAAAGAACACAGGATTATCAAACAAATTTCTTGACCAAAGTCACTTTACTCTTGACAGCATCAAGAGTTACAGATCTCTTCAAACACAACAGAAGTCCAGAGACACAGCCTCCCTTAGTCTGATCTGTGTCCCTTCGGTTAGTCCAAGGTTTGTCAGCATTTCAGGCTAGGGTGACCAGATGTCCCGATTTTAAAGGGAACTCCTGATTTTGGGGTCTTTTTCTTATATAGGCTCCTATTACCCCCACCCCCGTCCCGTCCCTTCTGCGTTCTCTCTCCTGCTGATGTGGTGACAGTCAGCCCCCCTGCTCAGAGCAGCACACCCTCTTTAAAAGACTCTTCCTCTCCTTGCCATGTGCTCCCCTGGAGTGCTCCAGCCTGGGGAAGGGGGGTGAACACCCATTGTTCCATGGAGGTGAGGTAGTAATAGAGAGCCATTCCAGAATTATAGCCCCTGATGGCTTCTCAGTGCTGGTGTCAAGTACCTTTCCTGAGAAGGGAAGTTACTGGGAATGCAATTCATTAACCTTGGCTGGGCTGGGTTAGACATGAGTTCAGCACATAATACAAAATGGAGTTCCCCCTTTTATACAGACATATCCCACCATCACACGCTAGTCAGAGACAAAATGCTTATCCCACTCCCTCTGCTCTGAGGGCCCAAGCCAAATCTCACTGAAATTAATGGAAAGACTACCCTTGATTTCAATATGTCAACAGGAGATTTTTGATTAAAAAGCCAGAAAAGTTTCCCTAGGCAAAGAACAAAGGTCCTGAAGTCTGAAAACAGTCACCAAAGGAAGAAATGGAGGAGGTTGGAGACCGCAGAACCTCAACGGGAGGTGCTGGAAGTTCTGTACTTTTGAAAATCAGACCACGTAATTCAAGTGACTAAATATGGTGTCAGACAGGATGTTTGAAAATCGTCTACCCCTGAGCTTGTGTTCTACCCCTCTTTGAGGGAGCAGCACATTGCATAGATAAAATAATAAGAATACCACAAGGGGAAGTTCAAAAGCCTGAGGGTTTTTTTTGGTATCATTCATCTCTTTCTCTGAATACACATAGTTTTATATATAAAGCACACACTAAAAGGATGCTATTAAGGTTACAAAGTCAAGTACTCGAAAGTTACAAAAATAGTATGTAATTGTGTAATTAAAGACCATCATAATGCATGAGCACAGGAGGCTGAATTAAGATTGCACAGGCAACATGAATTCTGGCATTTCGTAACTTTTGAGTGTTTGACTTTGCAACCTAAATAACATTCTTTAAAGAACTGCATGTCATTTCCTAGGGTTTTTTAAAGGAAAAAAAGTAAAAGTAAATTATATTTGTTGCACCTCTAACAACCCCATCATGCATCATCAGCAGGGTATGAACTTTGAATAGCATAGTCTGCGCTATAGGACTAACTACATTCGCTCACAGCAGGTTACCATTCCGGGGCAGGGGGAGGGGATTGGCCATTGGGGCTTGTTTTGGGGTTGGGGAGATGGACAGGAAGAGTCCATCTCATTTTCTCTCCCTCCCAAGTTCCCAAGTTTTCCAGCACTGTGTGCTATGTGATGGTTGCAGCAGCATGGTCATGATCTTAGATGAGCTCATGTTTAGTTAGAATTTTGGCAGACTCCCAATGTTTTATTGACAATGCAAGCAAGAGAAAGGAAATTAAAATTTTCAATAGTTCATCTTTCATTCAAGCCTGAACAGAATTTCATGAGACAAACTAAGGGCATTTCCTCTGGCCCCAAAGCTTTCTCCTTACCAAATTCCAAAAGCTTGCTGCAAACAACTGAGGTGTTAGAGCTTCTAAAAATAAAATAAAAATCTCCAGAATCTTTTATACTGGAAAACAACCTAAACTTAGTGGTTGCTTCCCCAGTAATGAGGCCTGATCTAAAAGATCAGACAAGGGATTAAGGAAAAGCAGGTTTCAGTGGTAGCCGTGTTAGTCTGTATCAGCAAAAAAAAAAAAAAACAACAAGGAGTCCTTATGGCACCTTAGAGACTAACAAATTTATTTGGGCATAAGTTTTCATGGGCTAGAACCCACTTCATCAGATGTATGAGGTAAAAAATACAGGAGCAGGTATAAATACATGAAAGGATGGGGGTGCTTTACCAAGTGTTAGGTCAGTCTAACAAGATAAATCAATTAACAGGAGGATACCAAGGGAGGAAAAATAACTTTTGAAGTGATAAGGGAGTTGCCCATTACAGACAGTTGAAAAGAAGGTGTGAGTAACAATAGGGAGAAATTAGTATTGGAAAAAAATTAGTAAGGAAAAGCAGTCTCTCAACAAAAGTGGCTCAAACTTTTACTCAAACAGCTAAAGGAGAATGCATAAAAGATTAAATGAGACATACATAATAATAAACTGGTTAATTAAAACTCAGTAGTGTTACACTGACTTTTGGCTTTAAATCAAATGTACTGAGAAGGATAGAAGGCTGGAGAATGAGAGCAGTTCTGGGAAAGCAGTGTGCCAGACTGTACTCCCCCATACACATAGGTTCACAGATTCCAAAGCCAGAAGGGATCACTGTGATCATCTAGTCTGACTTCCTGTATAACACAGGACATAGAATTTCCCCAAAATCATTCCTCGAGTAGATATTTTTAGAAAAACATCCAATCTTAATTTAAAAGTTGTCAGTGATGGAGAATCTACCACAACCCTTGGTAAATTGTTCCAATGGTTAATTATCCTCACCATTAAAAATTTACATCTTATTTCCAATCTGAATTTGTCCAGTTTCCACGTCTAGCCATTGGATCATGGTATACCTTTGTCTGCTAAGTTGAAGAGCCCATTATTAAATATTTGTTCCCCATGTAGACATTTACAGGCTCTAATCAAGTCTCCCCTTAACCTTTGCTTTGTTAAACTAAACAGATTGAGCTCCTTGAGTCTATCACTGTAAGGCATGTATTCTAATCCTTTCATCATTCTCATGTCTCTTCTCTCAATCCTCTCCAATTTATCAACATCCTTCTTGAATTGTGGGCATCAGAACTGATTGCAGTATTCCAGCATGCCAAATACAGAGGTAAAATAACTTCTCTACCCCTATTTGAGATTCCCCTGTTTATGCATCCAAGAATTGCATTAGCCATTTTGGCCACAGCATAACCTTGGGAGCTCACATTCAGCTGATTATCCACCATGACCCCCAAATCTTTTTCAGTCACTGCTTCCCAGGATAGAATCCCTCATCCTGTAAGTATAGCCTGCATTCTTTGTTCATAGATGTATATATGTATATTTAGCCATATAAAACACATATTTTCTTGCACCCAGTTTACCAAACAATCCAGTTTGCTTTGAATCAGTGACCTGTCCTCTTCATTGTTTATTACTCCCCCAATTTTTGTGTCATCTGCAAAATTTTATCAATGATGAATTTATGCTTTCTTCCAGGTAATTAATAAAAAGTTTAAACAGTGCAGGGCCAAGAACCAATCCCTGAGTGACCCTATTAGAAACACACCAATTCTATGATGATTTCCAAATTACAATTACATTTTGAGACCTATCAGTTGTTGGGAGTCCCTCTGAGACTTTTTCCACTCTGCTTATCCAGAACACCTCATCCAGTTCTGGGAGAACACTTTATCCCGGTCCCTGGAATCCAAAAACTTGGTTTGAATCCAGACTTGTCACTGAAGTTTCTTTACTGGCATACAGCAACACTACACTGAGGTGATCAAGCTCAAGTGCAGTAGGGTGGGTATAGGGGGTTTACTACAAATCCAAAAGCACATAAATATAAATCAGTTTATATACATAGACTAACACAGGCACAATACATAAACAAATCCTAACTGTCCACAAGCTACAAAATATGCTAGCAAACAAAGCTGCAGCAGCAAACTTATCATTTACTTGTCTTACTATTTCTTTACCTACTAACTACATTTTATTTACAAGGCCACCTGTGAATTCTTGCTTTGTCCATTAACTTCTGTTTTCACTCATTGTTCATGCAAGGCCTACATCAGTTAGCCTGCTTTTAGTCTATTTAATGTATGCCATGTTAATTTTATATCTTTTCTAGCTTTTTAATCAAAATAGCATGCTGTACCAAGTGAAAGGCTGTACAGAAAGCTATTATATCAACACTATTACTGTTATCAGCCATTAATAAAAGATACCAAGTTACTGCCACTAAGAAGCCTGATATCCACACATGTGGACTCTCCAGCACTCTTTGCAGGGCCATAAGGCTCTACAGTGGGGAGAGGGTTCTGCTGCCACAGGCAACATTTTTAGTCAGTTGTTGGTTGAATTAACACCACTCTCATCTTTGCCATGGGTAGGGAGCAGACCCCATGACAAGGTGGTAGGGAATTTAATTTAAATTTTACAAAACTGCTCTAGACAAAAACCAAAACATTGAAAATAAAGGCCCTGTTCCGACAAACACTTGAGCAGGTATGTTACTCACATGATTGATCCCATGTTTGTAGCATCAGGGGCTAAAAATTTTTAAAGCTTTTCTCTTCATAGCGTCAAATTTTTGTCACTTGAAAACAAAATTGCTTCACTGTTAACAATGAAGAGTTATTAAAGTTATTGTGAACTTTATGTGCACAGGCCAACATTTTCAAGTTAGGCTCCCATTACAAATACAAATACAGCACAATCTATTTCCCGATCTACTTTGCGTCTGAGTGAGTTGTTCAGGCAGTGAGGATATTAACGAGGCCTGAATTTGTCTTCTTCAGTATAGAAAAGCATTTTAAATGAAACTTCTTAATGAAAATAATCTGTAAAATCTGAAATTACCCTAACAATTAGGAAACTAATGAAAGAAACAAGTATAAAGCATCCACTTAAGACTATAAAATATAAAGAAAGAAAAGAACTTAAATACAAATAAAAATTTGATTTAAATTTGAAAAATTTAAATAAAAGGAACTGATTTCTTCTAATCAAGACTTTTTATCCTCCCTAATCCATGGTATTTAATTCCTGATCAATCTTGATTTTTAATTAGATATATCTTGAAATTAATGTAGAACATTAGCTTTAATTTGACAGACTTGCAATAAAGAAGAAGTTACTCACCTTGTGCAGTAACGATGGTTCTTCGAGATGTGTGTTCCACTCTAGGTGTCAGTGCATCCCTGAGCCAGAGATTGGAGATTTCTCCCAGCAGTACTTGGTCGGGGGAAGGGTGCACACAGGAGTTGTCTCATGCAGCCATCGGCACCTCCTGTGGCACGCACACCCCCAACCATCCCCTCTGTTCCTTCTGTACCTCAGAGCTCGGCTGTGTGATCTCCAAAGTAGAGGGGAGGAGGGTGGATAGTGGAGCACCCACAGGGACACACATCTCGAAGAACCATTATTACTGCACAAGGTGAGTAACTTCTTCTAGTGGTGTCCCTGTGGATGCTCCACGCTAGGTGCTTGTAGAGCAGTACCCCACCAGGGGTGGTAGGGGTTCGGAGTTATGTATAAGTGTGTGATGAGAGCACTGTGAGGCCAACGATAGAGTCTGAGACAAGGCCCTGGGAGATAGTGTAATGCTTTGCAAAAGTGTGCTCCAAAGTCCAGGTTGCAGCTCAACAAATATCTATTAAGGGGACATTGTTCAAGAATGCAATCGATGTTGCCATGGCTCGTGTTGAGTGGGATCTGATACCCACGGGGGGTTCTTTGTGATGCAGGCGGTAGCAAGTTTGAACACAGGTAGAGACCCTTTGGAGAGTCTCTGGGTCGATATTGTAGAGCCCTTGGAGTGCTCTGCTGTAGAGACGAGTAGTCTTGGTGACTTGTGAAATGGTTTAGTTCTGTCCAAGTAGAAGGCTACAGCCCATCTGACATCTAGCACGTGCAATGTTGCTTCTCAAGAGTCGTTATATGGCTTGGGATAGAAGGCAGGTAAGTGTATGGTTTGGTTAATATGAAAATTTGTAGCCACTTTGGGCAACAATTTTGGGTGAGGACGTAACATGATTTTGTCTTTGGTAAATACAGTGTATGGTGGTTCAGCCATCAATGCTCCTATTTCACTGACACATCTGGCAGACGTGATTGCCACTAGGAATGCGACCTTCATTGACACATGAAGGAGCGAGCAGGTTGCTAGAGGTTCGAAGGGTGGTCTTGTGAGACATTTGAGCACAAGATTGAGATCCCCTGGTGGTGGTGCAGGTTGGCGTACTTCTGGGTACATGTTCTGTATACCTGCTAGAAAGTGCCGTGTAATCGGGTGAGCGAATATTGAAGCCCCTTCTATCTGTTTGTGGAGGGCCGTGATGGCAGCCAGGTGTACTTTAATAGAACTTATGGCTAACCCCGTTTCCTTCAGTTCTAGTAGGTAGTCTAGGATCATAGATAGAGGCGCCGTGGTCACATCCAGCTGGTTTTTGCTGACACCAAAGGGAGAATCTTCTCCACTTGTGGTGGTAAGTATTTCTAGTGGTGAGGCGACGGCTATTTAGTAATTCCTGTTTTACTTTCTCCGAACAGTTCAATTCTCCATGTTGGAACCAGAGAGAAGCCACGCTTTGAGATGGAGTTTTGCTGGGTCTGGATGGAGCAACAGGCCCTTGTTCTAGGAAAGGAGGTCCGTCCGGAAAGGCAGCAGTTGTGGGGCACAGACTGCTAGATGTGAGAGGTACAGAAACCAAGTCTGTCTGGGCCATGTGTGAACAATGAGAATGATGTATGCTCTGTCGAGTCGTATCTTGCGGATGACGCGTGGGATCAGTGATATCGGCGGGAAGGCATACATGAATGACGCGTTCCACGGGATGAGGAAGGCATCCCCTAACGATCCTGGTGCCAGGCCTGGAACAAAATAGTGGACATTTGTGATTTGTTGCTGAGGCAAAACGGTCGATTACTGGGTGACCCCATTTTTGGAATATTGTGCCGAGAACACTGTCGTGGATTTCCCACATGTGTTCCTGTGAGAAGTGCCTGCTGAGGTTGTCGGCTGTAGTGTTTTGGCACCCTGGTAGGTATGATGCTGTGATGTTTATATTGTTGCGGATGCAGAAGTTCCATAAATTCATGGCTTCTACGCATAGCGAGTGAGACCTGGCGTCTCCTTGGTGACTGATGTAAAACATGCATGCCACATTGTCGGTGAGAATAGAGATTGAGGTTTCTCGTATGAGTTGGAGGAAGTGTCGGCATGTGTTATGTACCGCGCGAAGTTCCAGGAGATTGATATGTAGTCGGGTTTCCGTCGCAGACCACTTCCCATGTATGTTGTGATGACCCAAGTGGGTGCCCCAACCTATCAGGGAGGCATCGTTTGTAATAGTCACTGATGGGGGGTGTTGTTGAAAGGGAATCCCAAAGCATACATCCCCTGGCTGCATCCACCCCTGTAGGGAGAGGATACTGGTAGTGGTAGTGTCATACATCTGTTGAGAGAGTGTTTGCTGTGCTCAACCAGTGCTGCAGACAGCACATATGGAGTCTAGCATACTTTACTATGAAAGTCGTAGCTGCCATATGTCCCAGAATCTGAAGGCATGTCCTCACTGAAGTTTGTGGGCTGATGGTCACCGTGGAAATAAGATTGGTCAATGTAGTGAATCTGTGGTTTGGCAATATTGCCTTGGCTTGTATGGAGTCTAGGTTGGGTCTGATAAACTCCAACCGCCAGGTTGGTTCCAGGGTGGACTTCTTTTCATTTATCTGTAGCCCTAGCTGGTGAAACAGGTCTATTGTGGTCTTCAGCATGCCTGCCGTTTCTTGTCGGCTGGCACCCTTGAGAAGGCAATCGTCCAAATAGGGGAAGATTATGACTCCTTTGCGTCGTAAATGTGCTGCTACTACCGCGAGCGTTTTTGAGAATATGCAGGGAGTGGTGGATGGTCCGAAGAGAAGGACCCTGTATTGGTAGTGGTTGGGTCCTACTGTGAACCGCAGGAACCATCTGTGGGCAGGATGTATTGTAATGTGGAAGTATGCATCTTGGAGATGGAGGGCTGCAAACCAGTCTCCCCCATCTAGCGCTGGGATTATTGTGGCCAGAGTGACCATTTTGAACCTGTGGTTGCGTACGAACCTGTTGAGTTTTCGGAGATCTAAGATTGGTCTCCATCCCCCTCCTTTCTTCTCTGTCAGGAAATATTTGGAATAAAAATCCCTCCTTCGGTATTGATGTGGTACTGGTTCTACAGCACCCAGCAGTAGGAGGTCGTCTACTTCCTGTTGCAGAAGGTGCTCGTGAGAGGGGTCCCTGAAGAGGGACGGGGAAGGGGGGAGAGTTGGGGGGATGGCTGTAAAAGGAATGGTGTAGCCAGATTGTATGATCTCCAAAACCCATTGATCTGTGGTTATTGCAGCCCAAGAATGGTAAAATGGGCGTAGGTGGTGACCAAAAATTGTGGGATGGGGTATCTGTTGGTGCTAGAGGTGTGGGGAGGTCGTGCATATCCTCGACCAAGACTTCAAAATTGTGGCTTAGATGTAGATGGACGGGTGGACAAGGCCTGGTTCTGTGGAGCTCGTCGTCTTTGAGCCTGTTGTTTGGGTCTGTTCTGAGTGAAGTATCGTGGTTGACTGTTAAATGAGGTGTCTCGTGACCTTTGGTATGGTGTAAAGCGAGGGCGTTTGTCAGGCGGTGGTTGTATGCCTAGTGTACGCAGCATCATTCGGGAGGCCTTCATGGTATGGAAGACCTCGTCTGTTTGAGCCGAGAATAGTTTATCCCTATCGAAGGGTAGGTCCTCCACTTTTAGTTGTAGTTCTTTTGGAATTCCCGAAGCCTGCAACCATGATGTTCTTCTCATAACCACAGCTGTTGCGGTTGTTCGGGCAGCTGTGTCCACTACATCCATTGAGGCTTGCAGCGCTGTGCAGACTATTAACTGACCCTCATTGATAATGGCGTTGACCTGAGGACATTTATGCTTGGGGAGGTCCTCCACGAGCTTTTGTATTTTACTATAGTTAGAGTAGTCGTAATTTGCTAGTAGAACAGAATTGTTGAATAGTAGAGCTAGTAGAGTAGAAGGGTGGCTGACGAGTAAACTTTCCGCCCAAAGAGGTCCAGTCTCATGTTCTTTATCTTGCAGTGAGGCTGTTTACTGCCCTGATTAGCAGCCTCTACCACCAGAGAGCAGGATTGAGGGTGTGAAAACAAAAATTCCATGCCTTTGGCTGGAACAAAGTATTTTCTGTCAGCCCTTTTGTTGGTGGGTGGTGCTGATACTGGTGTTTGCCATATTACCTCCTCAGGCTCCATTATAGCCTCATCCATAGGGAGGGCAATCTTGGTCGATGATGCCGGTTGTAAGATTTTTAACAACTTATGTTGTTTCTCCTGCACCTCATGTAAGGCAATTTCTTGGCTGTTTGCTACTCTTTTGAAGAGTTCTTAGAACTGTTTCAGGTCATCTGGTGTCGTAGGGGTAGACTGCGTCACCGCTTCGTCTGATGCAGAAGATGAGTATGGTGAATCATCCAGGTCTGCCTGAGATAGTATCTCTTCCTCTTCTGTCTCTGTGTCAGGGGGGTCAGAGGTTTCTCTGTGTGGTAACGATGGGTGTACTCTGGAACCTCTTGTTGCTGGGGAAGGGGGACCAGAATAGGGGTTCTGGTATGTGGGCCAAGGACCCCATTGTGGCCATTGCATGGCGTAAGGAGGTAATGGGTAAGGCCAGTGCTGTGCATACCAGGGCTGTGAATGCTCGGAGGGATGAGGCTTAGGCTTCACAGCGTTCCATGTAGGTCTCATCTGTGATGGGGATGAACATTGAAAGGGGAAGCAGTTGTCCTGCACGTCAACTTCCTCGCCACTATGCATGGAGAGTGTGCAGGAGATGAAGGATGGTACCATGCTATGTAGCTCGGGGAGTGTTCAGTGCCAAGCAGTGGTGACTGTGGTGTCGAAGAAACTGCTATGTCCTCAGTATGCAGGAGTTGCGCTGGTCCCGCCTTGGGGTTGCGGTCTACTGTTGGAGCACTGACCGGTGCCAGCATCAAGTCTTGGGTCGGTGCCGGTGGGGGCAGCATTGATCGCAGTGCCACTGCCTGTGCCGCGCTCTTAACCCGGGTAGCCAGTGCTGTGGAGGAGACTTGACGTCTCAACTCCGGTGCCGCGCGTTGGGGCTCAGCAGAGGTCCGCTGAGGGACGGTGCCGGAGGAGCCCGGTGCCTCGTAAGTGCTCACTCTGGATGAGTGGAGCACTGAGGGTAAAAACCTCACTGGGGAAGCTCTCTTTTTCTGAGACACCCTTGCTGGAGAGGTCGAGGCTCGCTTCCTGACAGTTTTGGAAGTCGGAGACTTATCAGAGCTCAGGGATCTTGGCTTATGAGACTCCCCGGAGGACGTCTCTCGCGGAGGTTGGAGGGATTTCTCCAGCAGAAGCATTTTCAAGCGGAGATCCCTGTTACGTCTTGCCCTTGTTGTTAAGTTGGTGCAATGTATGCATTTCTGGGAGATACGAGTTTCTCCCAGACAGTGAATGCAGGATGTGTGACCGTCAGAGACTGGCATCAGTTCACGGTAGGAGTCACACTTTTTAAATCCTGTTGAGCCCGGCATGATTGCAGTTAAGCCCCTCCCCACCTTGAGAGAGAAGAGTGGGAGTTAATTGTAATGGTAAACTATAGAAACTGTTCCCAAATGGGGAGTTAAGCAGAGAAAAAGTCGTCTTCTTTCTTTTTTTTTTTTTTTTTTAAAGAAAAACCTCTAAGAGGAACTAATGAAACTATGTAACTATGTATAGACTAAGAGTAACTAAACAATGTAACTAAGTATAGACTAATAGGAAGTTCCTATGTAACTTGTAGGCCCCCCCCCCTTTTTTTTTCTTTCAGAAAGTATCAAAGAGAGCACTGCCGCGGAGCTCCATCTGCAGCCGAGGACGGTTGAGAAGGAACTGAAGGGGCGGTCGGGGGTGCGCGTGCTACAGGAGGTGCCAACAGCTGCACGAGACAACTCCTGTCCGCGCCCTTCCCCCGACCAAGTACTCCTGTGAGAAATCGCTGATCTCCGGCGCAGGGACACACCAAAACTTAGAGTGGCACACCCACAGGGACACCACTTGAAGAAGAATTGTCACTTCCTTTAATCAGAGTCATCCTACACATTTACTTGGGTTTCAGAGATTATAGAAATTTATTTTTAAAATTGTTTTAATGATTTTTAAAAAATAAAAACCCTAAACCCCCTTCAGACTTAAAGAGACAGTGTGTGTAAGTGATCACTTAGCACTTACCCGTTAATAAAACTTCTGAATTGGGAGAATGTGCTTTAAGCTTCTGGGGGAAATGCTGGCCTCACTGAAGTTAATGGCAAATCTCCTGTTCACTTCAATGGGATCAAGATTTCGCCCTCTGTCTCCAGGTATCTTTCAAAAGGAAACATTTTAGGAGTGTCCTTATAAAAAGTTCAAATTCATTTTTTCTAAAGAACTTTGTCCCTGTAGTTCACAATTGTTTATAATACTATAGTGATCCAATTTTTTTAAGTTGTTGGGCTAACATCAGGCGCTTAATTTCTTAAAGGACCCTATGATGAAAAAGAGAAACTGCCAGCCAGCACAGCAAGGGTTAAAGAGAGTTTTGGGCCCAGCGAGTCCTGCCCCATTTCACCTGAAGCCAGTGCCAAGCCTGGAGGGCTGGACAGCCTAGCAAAGCCCATGGCTTTCGGCCCCTTATTTGATTGCTGGGCCTCGATCTTTAAGGCCGGGGGGCAGATAAGGGGACCCGGGCCCTCCCTCTCCACCATGTCCCAGCCCAGGGCCCTGTGTTTGTCAACCCCGGAACAGGGGCAGATCTCCTCGCAGGAGTCCAAATTTGCTGCCCTGGGCTACTTCCTATCAGTGTCTGTTCATTTTGGGGCATGGCCACTCTAGTCCAACTAGTTGGGTGGCCTGCTTCCCATAGGGTCCTCTCACGGGTTGTGAGCAACACCTTGTCACGGTCTCAGTCTCCTTCAGGCAGGGCAGCTGCAAGTTGGTCAGGCTGAGCCCTACAACGTCCCTGGGCTTTGCCCACTCAGTTGCCTCCAGAGCTGAAGGCTCCTAGGTCTCCTCCACAGTCTCCCATGGCTAGGGTGACAGTGCTTCCTCCCAGGTGGGTGCCTTGGTGGGCAGGTGAGTGATCCTTCCCCTCACATAGGGAGGAGGCTAGCTCCTGCCCTAGCTCCACCAGTCAGCCCCCAAATGAGCCAGGCTCTCTCCTTTTCTCCACCATACAGACCTGGAATTGGCTGCAGGTATAATGGGGCAGGGCTAGCTGGCAGTTTCTCTGCTTCACTGTAGACTCATTTTTAATTTTAAATACTAAATAAATCCATTAAATTACTGGTAAATGCCCAGAAAATAAAACCTGTCCTTAAAGAGCAAGTGGTATAATTCTGAGGAGAATATGCTGTATTCTTCGTATGTAACAAAATAGTTGAATCCCTGCTGTAGGACTAAAATTCAACTCAAACTTAACTGTGAAACTGCAATGGTATTTTCATAATAGGTAAATTAAAGGTATACCTTATTCCTACACCAGAAGTATATTAATGCTGTTGAGCAATCCAGTAATAATCTGCGTGTCAGGAAGAGAAACAGAGAATTTGGACCAGCACGATTAAAAAACCGGTATTCTGTAAAAGGACTTCTTTAGCAAGGAACCACATTAACATCTTTAGTGTCACTGACATCAAGATATAAGGTAGAAAAAATACTAGTTTGATTTAGCCAGACTTAGATCTGAAGACTTGTGTGTTTAGGTAGAGGAGGGTGTAAGGAAATGTACAACTGATGCCTTGGCTACACTTGGGGATTCACAGTGCTGCCATGGCAGCGCTGTGAAGCACGAGTGTAGTCGCGCCGCCAGCGCTGCGAGAGCTGTCTCTCAGCGCTGCAAGTACTCCACCTCTCCGAGGGGAATAGCTTGCAGTGCTGCGAGCGAGCGTGCAGTGCTGCAGGCGCTGATTACACTGGTGCTTTACAGCGCTGCACTCCCGGGGGGTGCGTTTTCAGACCCCTGAGCGCAGCAAGTTGCAGCGCTGTACAGCGCCAGTGTAGCCAAGGCCATAGTGGGTCTCTGTGAACACTTAGAACCTGATTTTACAATCATACCATCACTAGTTAAGGTATTCTGAACAATTATAATAGGCAACCTGCTCAGAGGGTATTCTGTTTTTCAGACTTAATAATGCCTCTGCAGAAACAGTCTTCAAGTCAAAAGTTCTGAGATGTGTGTGTATTCGGGGAGGATTATGCATGTATTTAAGCTATGCAGACTTCAGCAGCATGTTGCAAGTCAAAACCTCGGATTTGAGCTAAGCTATTTTGATCAGCTCATGCTTATTCTTGCAGCTAAGAAAAAAGGGATTTTAAATCTACAACAGAATTTCTGAAGCACAGGATAATTTTGTATGATCACAAGCTGCTGTAAATTATGCTCAGTCGCATGGAAAACAGTCTTCCATCCACACCATTACAATTTAGCTCCCTGAATGAAGGAAACAGGAAGTGCATCTTTGTTTATGGAAGAGCCAGACCTGACATCCCTGATATCTCAGCACATTAGATAGCCTTTAGCTGCAGTTTAAAAGCATTAGAAAAGGCAGTTCAGCCAGAAGGGAATAAAAGAGCAGCTGAGTCAGTCTCATAACTCACATTTGGGAAAAACCCAGGAATTCAGAGGAAATTCCCTCTAGCTAAATAGCCAAATTCCAGCTCTGCTCTTGGCGGCTTCCATTTCATAAATGAGCTTCTCACACATACACAGAGAGACACATTAACAGCAGCCACATACACACACAGCCTACTGAAGCCAAACATCTGAGGGTTTGGCATGACAACAGCACTCAAAAGTAATCTGTTCTGAATGGACAGCTCAGTCAGGTAAATGCAGTCTGTGACAGTAACGAATGCTCTGCCTTTGTGGCTTTGGCTCCACTGCATAGTAAGCCTGTGTCTGTGGGACCCAGGCTTCCAGATTCAGTGTTTTCAAGCCCATACTTAAGCATCCACACTGCACTGTAAGCATGGGCCACCCAACACTGCTGACATCTCCATACTGCATGATGCACACTTGAGTCAGACCTTCTGCTTCAAGTTCTGGTGCCATACCCTAGCTTATCCCAGGGTTCCTTCCTAGCACCCTCGCCAGCTATCGCCACTCTAGGGCTTGGTTCATAGTGGACTGTGGGACACCTTGTGTGTCCATACTCCATGACTTGACAGGAAGGGATTTGAGCCCACTGACACATCCAGCTGAGCCATTTTCAGATATGCATGCTCCCAGCAGCAAGAGTCATCAACATGGATTCCGACCTGGTGGAAGAATTTCTCCAGCTCACTGGGTCACTCCTATTTCAGAATCAGGCAGAGCATCTGTGAGACACTGGCAAACCTTTTGGCAGAGATTTTTGAGTTGATGCAATTTTAGACTTGGTTTTGGTTAGGCCATCATAGAAGGGTTGGTCGTAGGAATTACTTTGGATTGAGTAATCGCAAGTTGATTCAGTTTAAATTAAATGGAAGGATAATCAAAAAAACAGGTAATCAACTAGGCTTTTTAAGTTCAAAAGGGAAGACTTTGGGAAGTAAAGGGAATTAGTTAAAGTCAACTGGACTGAAAAGCTTAAGGATTTAAATGGGAAGAAGGTTTGGAATTTCTTCAAATCAACTATCCAAAACAATCCAAAATAGGAATTCCAAGTAAAAGAGGGAAAAAAAACGTGTAGAGAAATGCGCCAAACCCAGATGGATGAAGAACCACCTCAAAAAGCTTATTAGAAGTAAGCAGAGAGCCTATTCAGAATGGAAAAAGTGGTTGATCAGCAAAGAAAGCTACATCATGGAGGTTAGAAAATGCAGGAATAAAGTGAGAACTGCTAAAAGTCAAGCTGAATCAGCACTTTCCAAGGACATTAAAATAAATAAAAGTTTTTTAGTTATATAGCTAAAAAGAAAATAAGGATGGATGAAATTTGGCTGCTATGCAGTATGGATAGGAAGGAGATGAAAGTCTAATATAGGTATGGCCCCAAAACTCAATGATACTTTGCCTCAGTTTTCAATAAGGATAATAATCATAATAAGGAACACGTAGAGCTTAATGTGTACTCACTGCGGGGACTAAACTTCCATCCCAGAATACTGAAAGAACTGGCATTTGAGATTGTTAGTCTAGTTAGTAGCCAGGATTTTTAATACATCTATCTATTTGGGGTTAGTAACATGTAACTGGAGAATAGCTAATGTCCTACCTATATATAAGAGGGGGGAAAGTGATCTGGACAATTACAGACCTGTTAGTCTGACCTCAGTAGTATGACAAGGTTTCAGAACAAATTGTGAAACAAAGAATAACTAAATTCACAGAGCTAAAGGGGCTGGAATGCAACATGGATTTACCAAAGGTAGATCATGCCAGACTAACCTGATTTCTTTCTTTGAGAAAATAACTGATTTTTTAGATAAGTGAAGTGCAGTAGTGCTAATATTCTTGGACTTCAGTAAAGCATTTTCCAGGGAACCACATGGGAAATTATTAGTTTGGAGTGTGGGAGGGGGTTCAGGGCTGGGGCAGAGAGTTGGAGTGCAGGGGTGTGAGGGCTCTGGCTGGGGGTGCAGGCTCTGGGGTGGGGCCGAGGATGAGGGGCTCAGGGCTGGGGCAGAGTTGGGGGGAGTGCTCCGGCTGGGGGTGCAGGCTCTGGGATTGGGATGAGGGATTTGGGGTGCAGGAGGGTGCTCCGGGGCTACGGCGGGGAGAGAGGATTCCCCTCAGCTCTCTCTCCCTGCACCAGCACCTGGGCTGCGGGGGAGAGGCGCCTCTCCCCGCCGTGGCAGCTTCAGGGCTGGGGTCGCAGGATAGGCACCCCTCCCCCGGCCCACACAGGTCCAGCCAGGGCTGGGTTTAGGGAGGGGCATCCTGCGACAGGTCCAGACCGAGCCGCCCGGGTTTGGGCCGGGCTGCCCCAGCTGTGGCTGGGTCATGCCACAAGGGGCCACCCTTGCCATGGCAGGCTGGGAGCTGGGCTAGGTTGGGGCCAGGGGAGGTGCGTACACACACACACACACACAGTCCCTGGGCAGGTTCCCTAAGCACCTGCGTGGCCCAGCCACGCAGATTACAGGGAACTTAGGTTCCTGGAGGTTTGTGATCAGCTTTCCCCTAACCCTTCCGCACCAGGACACATGCATGAGGGACAACATGCCATACCGGTTATAGAAACAACATGCCATGCCGGTCTGGAAGCTGGCTGCCCCACACTGCTACAGGTTCGCTGCTAACCAGTTTGGAGTTGACAAGTCAACTCGGGGGGTAGTTGTGGTGGAGGTTTGTGAGGCAATCAGGATTCTGATATAGCCAAAGGTGATTGGCATAAGTGTTCCTGAAATTACTGCTGACTTTGAGAGAGTGGGCTTTCCAGACTGCTCAGGAGCCACTGATGGGACTCATATGCCTATAGTTTGCTCTCCACAAGGCGCACATGAGAATATAAACCACAAATGGTACTACTCCATTGTTATGCAGGCCCTCATCAACTACTGCGGCAGATTCATGGACACTAATCTGGGATCACTGGCAAGGGGCATGATGCCAGGGTTTTCCAGAGATCAGGACTTTACCTTTGTGGACAAGCTGGGACACTATTCCCACCAAATAACAGTTATAAATGGAATCACTGTCCCCAATGTTATTCTAGGGGACCTTGCATACCCTATTTTTCCATGACTTATGAAACCCTATCCTGTTTGCAGAAGCCCTGGTAAAAGAAGTTTCATTCTACACACTCAGTAGTTATATGATGGTGGTTGAATATGCATTTGGAAGATTGAAATATCATTGGCGCTGCCTTCAGAACTTTTTGGATGCCATTGTGCAACGTCTGCAATGTTGTGGCCTTTTGTGCTGTGCACAGTGTCTACGGGGACAAGGGAAAACCTTTTCACCAAGAGTGGACTCGTATACACAGCCGGAAAGTGCATCTGTTACCAGGGCTGGATTCACATGCATAGTGGAAATCAGGGATGCTTCATGCACCCACATAATAGGTTTACATGGTCCTATGCACTGGGGGAGGCAGGGGGCCTGAAATGGTATTTGTAATTGTTCTGATTTTGGGTGTGTTTTGTAAACACTTTACTGTACCCACTACACACAGTGTATTGCTCACTGTGCTGAAATGTATGGACATTTTTTATGCTTATGGATTAATATGACATTGCATTTAAAAAAATCTTTAGTGAGGCCAGCCATGTACTTGAACCCACAGCTTATAGGGTACTGTGATGAAGTTCTACTTCATTACATATAATAAAATTTGCTAAAGAAGCCATGTGTGCAAATTTAATATTTATTTTAAACATGAAATACCAGTGTAAAACCCAGACATGCAGACCAGCTGCCATCCAAACATATAACACAATATCCAAACAGTGCAAAAACAGTGAACAGTGCTTGTTTCCAAATAAGACTGACAGCTGTTTCTGGGTGCCCCTGTTCCTCTGTTCTCCTTGATCTTTCTAGTGTATTTTGCACATGCAGCCTGCAACTGGACTGGAGCGGAGGAAAGCACAGTGTACATTTGAACATTCCCTTTAATAGTATTCATTGGCTGTGACACGGTCCAGCCAACCCCTGAACTGTCCAAAGGATGTACAGTCTGCAAGACATAACAACGTGGAGGGGACTCAGGACATAGGGATGGAGTAGGAAGTGAATGTGGGAGTGGAGCAGATGCTGCAACCTGCAGTCTGGTGGCCATAACCATAAGTAAATGCTCAAACAGCTCCTTCTGCTGAGGTCTCTCTTCCTTCCTCAACCTGAGGTCAGTTTCCAAGAAGTGTGCCACCAATCGCTCCTTGTGCTGTGCACCCTCTCTCTCTTTCCACCTTTCTTGCATCCTCCTCTTTCTGGTACTCAATCTGGTCCTTCTGGTACACAGTCTGCTAACCGGTTTTATCAAGAATCTCTCCCATCAATACATCTTGGACTCTTTCTCCCTGCACGTAGTTGGAGGCGTCTACTCCCCAAGGCTCCTGGTGCCATGCGTTTGCCCTACAGAAGTGAAATGGCCTTGAAAGGAAAATGGAAGAACACATTATCATCTGACCATGATAAAAAATTACATTTCTACTCTTTCAAGGGAGCTGCTTTACTTCAAGGTCAAAAGACTACACATTTTAATCAATGGGCTTTATTTTATTCACACAAAATAGCAGCTACTCCAGATGGAGCAGCACCAGAAGCCATCACACATACAAAATTCAATTACAATGATTTATAAATCCTCACTACTTTTCCCAGGGGAAGAGGATGTTGTCACTAGCTATGGATTTTACAATCCCTTCCGGCAGGGCAAGCTCTGGAGGACATTGATATTCTCGAGGTCCCTGGATGGAAGTATGAATTTCTGTTCCAGGCCAGTGGAGGACAGCCATTTGTGGGCTAAGGAGATTTTAAAGCACCTGGTAACTGATTAGCAGGCATCCAAATAGAGGGGGACTTATGAACTACAGAGGTGGCCCTAGTAAGTATGCTCTGCTCCAGAAGGTAACAAATGGTCTATAGTTCCTAACTCCATGAGAGATTCACTTTCTTCACCAGGCAGCAATGGGTGAAAATCCACTCTAAAAATTGACAAGATGCTGATGTAGCATAAAGGTGTAGTACAACCTCCTTGTAAGCACCCTGCATTCATGTACAGACCTGACTGACTGCCAGCCATGGGACTCCTAACACAGACATGCAGCCACCCTCTACTGTAATTTGGATTTAGCTAGCTATGGACCAAATACAGACTCCGGTTTCATTTGGACTCATTACAGCCAACTTTTTTTTGACTCAGTTAACTGGTGGTCTGAAACAGTACAGGTACAGCCAATTTACAAGGTGCTGCTGTATTAGCAGGGAGGTGTATGTGAGGCTCCTCATTGTAGTGCCCCAAGCCATATTTCTAACAATCAGTGAGTAACTAGTAAAAATATCATAACACCTTAACTGTTTTTTCTCAGCGCCCAGTATCCATTCTGAATCCCACATGGTGGCTCGGGAGGGAGGAGGGCACTACAGAAATGGTGTAGGTTCCCCCCTGAACAGAAGCACACTATAAACCCAGCTTGTATTAATAACTCAATATGGCTACAAGCCAGAAATCCCTCCCATCCATATGTTAACAACAAAAATGGCATCAGAAACTTACCAGCCTCTTCTGCTGGTTCCACTGCAGGCTGTCCTCCAGGACCACTCTGCTCCTCTGAATACAGACCCAGGGTGTGCTGCAGCCACCTCAGCACCTGGACCACTTCTTGTCCATCATCCCTCGGTGCCTGTCACTGGGGGGTTAGAAGAGTCACATCCCTGCTTAGCAGATTGTTGTGCACACAGTGGGCCAAGTGCTTGCAGAAGT
This sequence comes from Chrysemys picta bellii, assembly GCF_011386835.1. NCBI lineage: Eukaryota > Metazoa > Chordata > Testudines > Emydidae > Chrysemys > Chrysemys picta. The sequence goes on along the minus strand of NC_088799.1, from coordinate 49,791,100 downwards.
TCCCAGGAGCCAGTCGAATTCCTTGTAAAATTGGAAGGAAGATAGGGAGTTTCCAGAGGTGCTGTTAGCATCCTTGACTTTGCAGCAGTCGGTCTTGAGCAGATTGATTCGCTCTCTCCATTGATAGCTGGTCGAATCGATTCCCAAAGCCATGAGCCACTCAAATGTAGCTTTGCAGACAATCATTTCTTGTGCTCTTTCTTGCTAAAGCTGAACCTCTTGCTCGCCTCACACCAGAGGTTAATCAGAATCCAGCTGTTCCTCTGACCAGCTAGAAGCACACTTGATCGAGGACTTCTTGTTAGTGCTGGGATGACCTTACCCCTTACATGTGTGAGCCAACTGTGTTTCCAGTTGAGCAGTACAAGTGGAAGTGAAGGGTTAAATGCCAAGTAGGGGTATTTGAACCAAGAGGTTTGCTTCCAGTTCCTGGGCATTGAGTGGGCCTGATACAGCTCCCACTGTACTTAATGGGACTCTTTCCATTGACTTTAATGGGAGTTAGATTGGGTCCTAAATCAACTGCTAATGCAAGCATCTTTTATGGGGAGCGGTTTGTGAAATACAAAGTAGAACTACACTACACTACACATATATATGCTTCTCCTGTCACGTTCTGGGTATTTTTGAATCTGTTAAAATTTTACTCTCCCTCCCCCCACCCTCTGGGCTTTGCATTCCCATTGCCCTAGAACTGCATAGCTCAATGCTATATGAAACAAATGATGTCACAATGATTTTTACACTCACTATAGTCCTAAAATACAACCACAGAAATATCATCTTCTAAAATATATCTTTGGGGGAAGGGGTCATTTTTGATGACAGAAGAATGTTTGTTCCCGTTTCATACCACTTATTGCTTTTGGAAGCTGGGTTAGGACTGACTATTAGTGTCTCTCTCTCTCTCCCCCTTTTCTACTCATCTTTTTTCAGCTGTCTCCATAGTATGAAAAACCCTTTATCTCCCTAGCATTGACTTGGATATGCTGCTGGCTCTACTACTTTCCCCCTTCCTCTCCCACCAGGGGCGGCTCCAGGCACCAGCGCAGCAAGCGCGTGCCTGGGGCACAAGCCGTGGGGGGCGGCGTGCAGTCAGGCTGCCTTTGGCAGCATGCCTGTGCGGGAGGTCCGCCGGTCCCGCGGCTTCGGCGGCAATTCGATGGGACCAGCAGATCACCTGCGGAAATGCTGCCAAATTTGCGTGACCAGCGGACCGCCCGCAGGCATGCCACCAAAGGCCTGACTGCTGTGCTTTGGGCAGCAAAAACCATAGAGCCGCCCCTGTCTCCCACCCTACAGAAATCTGCCCTTTTCCCCTCAGAGCCTGATTTAAGACCTATAGTACTGAATGCACAAAAGTTATTGCATTGTTTAAATGGAAATAGTTTACAACCATGAAAGCCAGAAAACATTCACAGACACTAGTACATCAACCTTAACTGTCCCGTGGTGGTGCTGTTGCACTAAGACGTGTGATCATGTAATGAGACTCCAGCAGTAGCCAATGGGATATACTTTTTAGCAGTTTCCCTGCCTGTAATAACTGTGATAAACAACTGTGTCTTCCTCACAGGGGTATTGTAAAGATTAATTCATGTCTGTCAGGGCTTTGAAGATGGACAACACTATACAATGCTATTATTTTCAGGAACCCCAATGAATGAATCAAGGAATCAGAATTCAGTTTGATCTCTTTTGACCCATTTGATATGATTTTCTATTTTAATTTCCATGGAAGAGAAGTCTAGACAGTCACAAGCCTGCCACATCCCTTTGGGTGCAGTTATTTTCTACATGCTTTGAAAGACAGAACTGTGCATGGATCCCCTCCTTCCCAACACACCCTTTCTTGCTTTAATTAATACATGATATAAGAGCTACTCTTTGGGAGTATATATTTACTATATAGTTTCACTGGGGGAAAAGAGAAATGAGACATTTAATTGAAATGTTGTCTAATAAGAACCAAACTTTTAAAAAGGCCTCCAACTATTAGTACAGGGGAAAAACCCCAGTTCACAGGGACCCAATCATCCTGGTGTGCACATAACTTTCACTGAGTTCAGTGGGAGCTGCAAAGGTGAATCTCCAGGAAAATCAGGCCACAGGTATATATGGCAACTGCGCATGCAAATTTGAGTAGTTACATGTCTGCTTTTTGGATGTATGAAAATGTGGGTTTTTACAGGTGCAAATTTGTGACACTCAAAACTGTAGACCCCAATGTAGAGACTCTCTTGAAAATCTGGCCAGAGTGTTTTACTGATCTTGCAATAATCCATCATTGATTCATTAAGAGGCATACGTTAATGACAGCAGAGACTTAAAACAAAACATCCTTTTCAGGTTCCTATCAGAGGCCTGCACTGGGAATCAGGAGACCTGGTTTATAAACGCCTGGTTCAGCCACTGAACTGCTGTGACACCTTGAGCAAGTCATTTCACTACAGTTTCTCTACCTTTCTCCTATGTAACTTGCTTTGAGATCTGTCAATAAAGAGCACTATAAGAAGTGCATTTATTATAAACAATTAACTTCCAGAGAATCAGAAAGGGTCAGAGACTCATCTCTACTTTCTCACAGCTCATGCATTAAGAACATATTTTCTCTTGTGGAATATTAAGTCAGTCTATGTATAAGCAGGGTCCAAACGAGCTCTCCTCTGACATCTAGTGATGAGCCGGGGGAGGAGGGGAAGGAGGGGAGAGGAGAAGACTTCAGGAGCAGAATGTGTTTGCACAAACATGCCCACTCTGGTTAGGTGCACAGCAGATGAAGCTGCTTTGCCCAAATGATCAAGTTTGGCTGGTTTGGGGTTACAAATCACTCTAGTATTGAACACAGGGGTAATGAAACATTATTATCCCAATTTTACAAGTAAAGGGCAGCAGAACTGTGCTTAGCATGCTCAGATTGAGAAAGTCACCCAAAGCTGAACCTCATTTGCTAAGCAGGAGATAGGGATGTCAAATGCCAGTGAAGATGAGAGTGCTTGGTGACAGATATACCTATGTGATGATGTGGACTAGGGGTCGGCAACCTTTCAGAAATGGTGTGCCAAGTCTTCATTTATTCACTCTGATTTAAGGTTTTGCATGCCAGTAATACATTTTAACGTTTTTAGAAGGTCTCTTTCTATAAGTCTATAATATATAACTAAACTATTGTTGTATGTAAAGTAAATAAGGTTTTTTAAATGTTTAAGAAGCTTAATTTAAAATTAAATTAAAATGCAGAGCCAGGACCCAGGCAGTGTGAGTGCCAATGAAATCAGCTCGCGTGCCGCTTTTGGAACACATACCATAGGCTGCCTACCCCTGATGTAAACTCTGCTTAAAGAGTCCCAAACACCATTTGACCTGCCCCTCTCCAGCATTTAAAGGAGAGCGGATTAGCCTCAGTTGAGAGCCCTTCTGTTTGGTAATTCCTGGAGCTGACATCACTACTGAGCAAGTCTAGGGGCTAAGCTTACACCTTTGTGTGGAGACAGTGTTGCAGTGAAAGCCAGCACAGAAACTGCACTTTCAGTGAGGTTCCCCATGACCTGCTGAAATCACGGAGAGCGGATATCACTAAAAGCTGCGTTAAGTGGCAGAACCTCAGAACTTGACATCGCAGAGGGGCAGCAGTGGCTGTGAGCCAGTTGCAGAGGTGGCAGCAGAGGCATTTCTTTCCACCCCCGGTTGGAAGCTAAACACTGTGAATGCACCTCTGAACTCTGGGTCTTTGCTAACCAAGGACAGCCAACTGCAAGTAGGGTGCAGTAGAGGGAGAGGGGAGCTATGTCAGCTACCCTTTACTCGTACAATAAGGATAACAATTCATTACCCCTTGTAACGGGGTGGTCACCCCGCTCCGGCCCTGAAGGGGTTAAAGCAGCCCTGGAGAGGGTTGCAGCTGGGAAAGGGTAGGCTGAGGGGGAAAGCAGCCACAGCTGTGGCCAACTTAATCAGGGCCCAGCTGGCCCTTATAAGCAGGCTGTGGGCCAGAAGCTAACACAGACTCTCTCTCTAGCTTCTCAGAGAGAAGGACCTGGCTGCCTGGGATCTGAGAAGGGTACCTGAGATGGAGCAGTGCTGGGGAAGGGAGCTGGGGAGCTCCAGCCAGGAAAAATCCCAAACTGCAGGCCTTGCCAAAAAGGCCAAATAGGTACTGGGGCTGCAGAGGGGCAGCCCAGAGATAGGCAAAGGCAGCAGGTCCTAACCCCCTTGCCGATGATGAGTGGTTTACAGATTGCAGTCTGCCCCAGGGAGCAGCGGCTAGATGATGGCTGGCAGTAGACACTGAGGCAAGGTGGGTTTAGAGGGTTAGGGGTTCCCCTGGGAGGGGAGACCCTGAGCGAGGGGGTACTGTGGTGGGCAGAACCCCTGGCAAAGGGCACCGGGGTCTGGGAGGGACACGGGGCCAGCAGCAGGCGAGACACCGGCCTGCAGAGGGCGCTCCGGGCTGGAAAGAGCTAATTCCTGAGACAGCCAGCAGGAGGCACCATGCCGGTGAGTCTTCACCCCGCCACACCCCTGCTTTCAATATTAGTGATTTGTAACCCAAAACCAGCCAAAATTGATCATTTTAACAATGCAGCTCTACCTGCTGCACACCTGGGCAGAGTAGGAGGGTCTATGCAAATATGTTCCGCTGCTGAAGTCTTCCCCTCCGCCCCCCATCACTGGATGTCAGCAGAGAGCTCACTCAGACCCCACTTACATATGCAGCTTTTATACATGCCATTGTAAAATATCTATTTGATATCTTGATTTAAAGTGAAATTCCACTTTAAAATGACGAAAAAAAATCTACTCCTGTTCGACTCTGCATAGCCACGTAGAGAATTCTTTACAAAGTTTCAGTTAGTTACAACTGTGAAAACCCACTGACAGCAACGAAGAGCATGAATGTCACTAAGACTCTGTCTACAGTGCCTGGGAATGTGCCTCTCAGCCTGGATGGACAGATGCGCTAGCTCTGCTTAAGCTAGCACACTAAAAATAGTGTGGCTGCAGCTGTACAGGCAGAAGGTTGAGCTAGCCACTGGAGTGCATGCCCTGGGGGTTGGGCAGTTTGTACTCAGATAGCTAGCCTGAGCCGCTACCTGTGCTGACAAGGCTACACTACTATTTTTAGCACACTAGCTTAAGCAGAACTAGCATGTGTTTGTCTACCTACACTGTGAAGCATGCTCCCAGCTGCAGTGTAGACACAAGCATTTACCATGTTCTACAAGATCTTTATTACAGGAGATGATGTGAGAAATGGAAAGAACCCAGCTTGACTACGATCCCAAGAGGAGTTTGTATGGCTGACAATAAACCCATCTTTTCACTTATACAGTGTTTGTACTTCAAGAATTTCTTTTACATTGTAAGATTCCACCATTTCAAAGCGTTCAATATTCCTAAGAAGAGAATACCCCCAGAACTTGTGAGCTCTCTCCAAACTGAACAATCCCTTGAGGTCTGATCACTGTGAACTTAGCACATTTACTTTGGAAATCACTGAGATGCAAATATGGAATGCCACAATCTATTTTCACATTGTTATTATCTAGAATAGAACCACACTTTAAACAGTTTGGTGAAACCAATGAAATCTACTTTATCTATACAGTAATTTACAAATAAATAATTCCTAAATTTTCCAGGCCACTGGAGACAAACATAGTACCATCCACTTGCCAACTCATTTAAATAGAGGACAAAAATAGAAAAATAAGAGGCATGAATTTGAGAAAAAAAGAAAAACACAAATTCTGAAAACAGTTTTCAGCTGTAGGCGTGGTTGCCTAAATTTTAAGAGTGCCTCACACCCATTTGATGCTATAAATAACAATTTCATAATTCTAGTAATTAAACTGAAAATTAATCAGAACAGTGACGAGTTGAAGTATAGTAGGCCAGTATGGGACAAAGGGAAATCTAAACCAAAGATTATCCCAGATCAGGCCTCTTTTCTGATCTAACCTATGAAGTTCAACATGGAATATAAAATGAACCATCGGAAGTGAGATGAACAACCCCCCCCAAATTAAGTCCAAACAGTCAAGAACTAAAAAAGCCTACTGACTCTCAAATTGGGCTCTATTGTCCACTGATATTTTGAAAAGCCAGATACATACAGATCCAGTAGGATCTCCCAGCTCTCTCTGAAAGTTTCCTAAATTATCAACAAAGCTACCATGAAAACAAAGATTAGCATAATTCCCTAACTTTTCAACAACTGCAACCTGACTGTCAGTGTAGGACATTCCAGGCTGGGTGTGTGTAGTGAATTTAGAGAGAACGTGTTTGCAAAATGTAGCTGACAACACACTTACTTAGTTTACTCTTTTTTTTTTTTTAAACGTTCACCACATAGTCAGATGTTCTCATTTTGATCTGCCATTTCAGGAAAATAATAAAACACTTCCCTTCAGCTTTCTCCTGATGCCATAAGGACCAATCACAACCAAAATTAGCTTGCCTAAAAGGTATGGCTCTGACACTGCCTTCTTCAAACTAAAAATTCAGGTATTCACCTTACCCACTGATTTAAAAATCACAAGCCAGACTGTTGATTTCCTTACTCACAGTATGACTTCCCATTGACTTCAGTGGGATTATTCATAATATGAAGCCCTATTCAACATGAGCAAGAGTATCAGTCTAGCCCTCCGTGATTAGCACCATTGACTGCAATGGGACTACTCCCAAATGAGATTCTATACAATGTAAGAATGAAAGAATCTGGCCATAAGTATGTCCAGAACAAGAAACAAACAGCTAAAAGCTTCTATTTAAAAGGACAAAATTATAGCCAAAATATTCACCATATTACACAGGCTACCTCATCCTCTCAAAAATAGATCTTAAATGATCCATTTCTATAACAACAACATGACAGCAAAACTGCTGAACAGCCAGCAAAGAGGAAAGATTACACTTGCCCAGCAGGTAAAAAGGCAGCTTTGCTTTTCCTATTCTGTCTCCGGTAATTCTTCTGTTGTTCCTTGAATACCCCAATATCTGTCTTTTCATACGGCGACTCTTCACTGACATTTATTCCCTCCCCCTGTAAAAGGCAGGCACAGGAAGCACTAAGGAATAACATACAAGATTGTAAATGAAAAATGTCCATATCTACCATGCAGACAAGCAAAAGGAAAACCAGCTGTCGACTTCAGACACACTCTTGGCTAAATTATGGTTTCAGATTTCTCTCCCCGCCTCTCCTTCAGCATCATTTTTTCAGTCTCTCCACATCACAAATGCACCATCCATCTGCCCCGCTCAAATAAATGATAAGAAGGTAACACTGGCATTACACCACCCCCAGACACCCCCTACAAGCATTTGGTGAAATACTCACAAGGATGGAGAATTCCTACACATGATGGTCCATTTTCTTGGTTTAAAAAGATGGAAGGTAAAAAAAAAGCTTAGCAAACTAAAAGGAAATTCCACCCACACAATCCTGCAGCCACTGCAAAAGGAGCACAGAAGCTTGCTGACGTCACAGATTCATGAATGGATGTAAATTGGGATGTGTTAGGATTCAGCACAGAGCTTTCTGTGGTGTGTGCTCTGAAAGGGAAATGGGGGAAGTCAGAGGGGGACAGCCAATCAGCTTCAGACAGCTATGGCCTGCCTTCTTTTAGAAGAATCTGGTCACAGAATAAACAGAGCCCACCAATCAGACCTCGGTAACAGAGCCTCTCAGGGTTATGACACACAGCCTACCAGCTGGGAGGGACGCGTGTGTGTGTGTGTGTAAGGATGATAATGAAAACATTATTGTTAATGACTGAGATACACAGAGGAATTTGATAAAATACATCATTGCCGCCATTCTGCTGAAAGGAACAGAAGCTATAATTCCATTTAGTGACTTCTCTTATGAGTTTCTGTCCAGCCATATTCCCTGTATGATAAAAGCATATCCAAATAACCACCATCTGTTATACAAACAAAATGTATTTGGTAAGCAGAAAAAGGACTTACTTCTGTCCATTTTCTTTCAGAATTACAGTTCCTGGATATTATAAGTTAATAATGCCTTCCAATATATGCTTATATTTTGGTTGGCATCTGCAAGCAGAATACAGTGGGGTTTTGTGTCAGATCAATAATGCAAAAGCACTAATACAACAAAAAGAAAACCACTCCCTACAAATCTATATTACAGCAATACAAAAGGATTGACTGAAATCTGTAATATCAGGAAATTCAGAGACTGAAAATCTAGGTGAGCAGGATTCTAAATTTGCAGCCACATCCTGAACTCTAGGCACAATGGACACTCCATCTACACGTCACAGCAAATTAGCCAAGCACCTGTGCCAAAGGCACACCCATTTCTGAACACCAGTGCAAAACCCTCTCCCTCCTGGACTCCCAATTAGATCGCCATAGCAGTTGCTGTTTGCATTAATTTTACAGAGAGAATAATTTCCATCTTGAATTTACACTATTGGCAAAAAACACCAAACAAAAACTACCCTGACCTGGAGTTAAGGCCCACAGACAGACAGACACGCAACATAGCACAGGGTGTGAAGCGTAAGCTAGATACTGTATGTGAAGAAAAAATTAGACAGAAATGTGAACAAAAGTTGAGAGTTCTTTAAGCAGATTTTATTAGATGGCCCAAAAGCCACAAATCCACAGGGAAGAAAGAGGATAACTTTGGTTCAAAGAATCCCGGTTCAGTGGCAAAGTGAAGGCAACAACTAGAAATTTAAAGAGCAATATAAAACACATGAAAAAAGAGGAAAGAGACAGCAATCAATATAAATAAGAAGTTATGAAGTATGGAAAATTGATAAGGGAAGCTAAAGACATCAGGGAACAATTCATGGCTGGTGGGGTTAGCACAATAAGGAGGAGTTTTTTAAAGTATATTAGGAACAAATGAAATCCTAGCAATGGTATGCTCCATTACTAGATGGATATGATAAAATTGTCAATGACTCAGTAAACGCAGGGTACAATGAATATTTCTTTTCTGTATTTGGAAAGGAGCAGGATCATCATCCCTTGTGCGATATAGGTACATTAAGTACTTTCCGGTCATTTACTAACCAAGGAGGATATTAAACAACATCCATGAGGCATAAACATTTTAAAATCAGCAGGCCCGGATAACTTGCACCCAACAGTCCTAAAAGAGTTGGCTGAGGAGATGTCTGGCTCACTTATGTTAATAAATCTTAGAATACCATGGAAATTCCAAAAGAGTACTAATGTCATGCTAAAAAAGGGCAAGTAGGATGAGGTAAATATAGGCTGCTTAGCCTTATATCAATCCCAGGCAAAACAACAGAAAAGCTGATATGATATCCAATTGATAAAAAAAAATTAAAAGACAGGAATATAATTAATGCCAGTAAACATGGTTATATGAAAAATAGGTCTGATCGAACAAACCTGATTTCATTCTTGGATGAGATTACAAGTCTGGTTGATAAAGGTAACTGTACGGATGTAAAAAATTTAGGATTTTTTAAGGCATTTTTGACTTTTTACAACATGACATTCTAATTACAAATTTAACATTATACAATATCAATAAATCACACAAAAGGATTAAGAACTTGCTAGTTCACTGATCTCAAAAAGTAGTTGTCAATCAGGAATCATGATGGGGTGTCTAATAGGATTCCACAGGGATAGATAGTAGACCTGATATAAGTTCCCTGTGAGCTGTGCAGCAGCCTATTTAGCACCACACAGGCGCTCAAGGAACCCACCTGGGGACCTGCTGCAGTCGGGGGAGGAGCACCCCTCCCCCGGCCCCAACTCTGCTGTGGCCCGGCCCAGCCCAAGCGCGGCCCCAGGCACGGACCTGCTGGGGCCAGGGCACCTATCCTGCAGCCCTAACCCCAGAGTTGCCGCGGCGGGGAGAAGTGCCTCTCCCCCCCAACCCAGGTGCTGCTGCAGGGAGAGAGAGTTGGGAGAAGTCCTCTCTCCCGCCGTAGCATCTGAGCACCCTCCTGCACCCCACACCCCTCATCCCTGGCCCCACCCCAGAGCCCATATCCCCCAGCCGGAGCCCTCACATCCCTGCACCCCAACCCTCTGCCCCAGCCCTGAGCCCCCTCCCACACTCCAAACCCCTCAGCCCCATCCCCACCACATGAATTTTGTTATGTGCACCGACATGAAGATGATGTGTCATACATCACCTCCATATTGGTGCACATAACAAAATTCATTCCGCACATGGATGGGAAAAATTAGAGGGAACACTGGGCCTGATGCTATTCAACATTGCCATCAATGATCTAGAACTAAATATAAAATCACTGCTGATCAAATTTGTGGATGACAAAGAGTGGTAAAGAATAATGAGCACAGGGCAGTCATACAGAGCCATCTGCATTGTTTGGTAACCTGGGCCAATTCAAACAAAATGCAAGTTAGCATACCAAATGCAAAGTTATACATCTAGGAACAAAAAATGCTGGCCATGTCTAAAGACTGGGGGACTGTATCCTGGAAAGCAGTGACTCCAAAAAGGATAAAAGGGTCGTAATGGACAAAAAAAATTAACATGAGCCTCCAGTGCTATGCTGTGGCAAAAAAGGCTAATGCAGTCCATGGATGTAGAAAAAAGAGTGGTGATCAGGAGCAGGGATGTGATTTTTCCTCAGTACACAGCATACTGCATCTAGTTCTGGTGCCAAAATTTAAAAAGACGTTGAAAAATTGGAGATGGTGCAGAAAAGAGTAACAAAAAATGACTTGAGGGCTACAGAAGGTGTCTTGCAGTCTGTTTACCTTATCAAAAAGAAGATCAAGAGGTGACTATTACAGTGTATAGGTATCTTGACAATAGGGTGACCAGACGTCCCATTTTTATAGGGACAGTCCTGGTTTTTGGGACTTTTTCTTAGATAGGTGCCTATTACCCTCCACCCCGTCCCTTTTTTCCACAGTTGCTATCTGGTCACCCTACTTGAGTGGAGAAAATACTGAGTACTAAAGGGCTCTTTAGAGAAAGGCAGAACAAGAACTAAAGGCTTGAAACTGAAGCCAGACCAATTCAAACTAGAAACATTAACAATGCACACATTTTTGACAATGATTAACCATTAGAACAACTACTAGGGGAAGTGGGGGATTTTCTTGAGGTCTTCAAATCAAACCTAGAGTTTCTGGAAGATGCTTTAGCCAAACACAAGTTATTGGGCTCAAAAATGTGAGGCTGTATAACAGAGGTCAAACTAGATGACCAATGGTCCCTTCTGGCTTTAAAGTGTAGGAATTTGTGACCGAGCTGTCAATTACTAGAACTGGTTTGGCTTCACCTACTTGAGGGAAGCCCCTAGCACAGTGGAATCTCCTTCCCATGTAACTGGGATGTAGCCAGGACCTTCCTTATTTTTAGCAATACAGGGTGGTCTTGATCCCCTGATATCTGTTCTCAAGCCTCAGGTTGAGAACGCCTGCTTTAGTGAGATGGATTCCTTAAGCTGAAATCTGAATTTATATCTACAAATGGATTGTGCTAAAATAATTCCAACAGTTTGCACCATAAACTTTCTACTTAGCAAAAAGGAAAGTCTGTAGAAGGCTACAGTAAATTAAGGCCTGTGTCCCCACCACTCTCTCGCATATTGGAGGGAGATGACAAACCTGGATTCTAGGAGAAAAAAATCTCAGATGAGGGCAAATTCCTCTCTCCCCCTATGTATCTAAATTCACAATTCCAACAATGGGATTTTCAACAACAATTAAACCCAGAGAAAGAGCTTCAGAACAGCTGCACACAACATTATGTAATAAGTTATTTGTGAGGGAGTAACTGTCTGCAGCATTCTGCCAAAGGCTGCATCCACCACTGCTTTTACAGGGAGCTTGTAATGCCAGGAGAAAATATGCCTAGATTACCATGTAGCAGCCTTGCAATTTTTGTCATCAGATTCAAAGGACTTTTCTGTCCACAAAAAATGAAAATGCCTCTCATCTGATAGCTCTAATGAATCCCAAAGGATTCATACCTTTAACCTGGTAAATTGCCCTTGCACAAAGTTTCAGCAATTGAGGTTTTAGATGCTCTCTTTCCTGTAACAACTGTAGGATAGTAGGGGACAAATGTGTGGTTTTGGTTTTCTGAATGATTCTGTCCTTATCACGTATATTTTGATAGATCATCAGACATTAAGCAGGTGCCAATCCTTCCTTTTAAATTCTTGGGTTTTGGATTAAAAAAAAGAAACAAAATTTCCTGGGAGTTGTAAAACACAGAATTTAAATTTACTTCTGCAATAAAAGCTAGCTCTAACTAGCCTACAGCTTTACCTGTGGGGAAAAATAGCCCACAGACAAAGCTTCCAGCACTGAAATCCAACCTGCAGGCATGTTAGAAATCAGGAAGTACATTTAATGGAGACACAGAAGAGAGAATCAGATAGAAGTACCTTGAAGGGTGATTTCATAATAGCATCTGAAACTAGAAGTAGTTTCCACTAAACCATTTTATGTATTTCTTGGAGATTCAGAAAGGATGCTGCTTTGAGAAATAATAGAAGAGTAAGTAAATAGAGCTTTCTCCCTCAGTTTACTTGTTCCCAGGACAGACAAAATCAGAGATATATATGTTTGTATAGAGAGGTTAGTCACTACAAGCCACATAAATAAACCATTCTGCTGAAGTTCTAGAATCTGAAACTTTGGATTCAGTTTTTCAGCCTTGCACCAGATATAGAAAGTGTTCCAAATCCTTGGAGCATTCTTTGACAGTGGATTATTTCCTTGTTGATTATAACTTAAAGATGTTGAATTTCCTGAGAAAGATTTAGCTGGCTCATCTGGACATTTACTAAAAAATGATGATGCTGAAGAAACAAGTGTCCCTGGGTCACTTTAATAACAGGGATCACCAGCTCACTTGTTGCTTGGACTTGGCCTCTCAAGAAAAGGAATTCTGGGAGATGTAGTCACCATAGGGACCCTGACATTTGTAGTCTGCTGTAAGGCATGTTGGGAAGAACAGAAGGACTACACAAAGACCTGTTTGAGGTTCAGAACAGAAGAGAACTGCAGGGCATAGGAAGAGGCAGGTGAAGGAGTAAGTAGAAGGAAGAGAGCTTTTTGGGTTTGACAACTTGAGTTTGCATTTGTGCTTATTTAGGGACTCCTAGGTTTTCCAGTGAAGGTCAGAGGAAGCTCCATCCTTCAAGTACTGCATTAACATGCTTAGTCCTGGTGGAAGAGCAACTACTACAGATATAACGAACACTGCATCAATGAGTCTGAGGAAAAAGTGTTTACCCCTGGGGAAAATTGAAAGTCTACTCAGCTACTTTTGTATGCCCTGGAAAGGGAGGATTTTATTGTTTGGGTGGAAACCAAACTCCTCTACCATAAGGGAAAGCACTAAAAATATGCCAAGACATTCCAATCTCTAGGTAAGAGCACCTGCTATACTGGTGTTCTGAAGGGCTTGTTCTGAGTGACCCCAAAAGAGAACATTGTCCAGAAAGGGATTTATTTCTATGCGGCCACATTTTGCCTAAGGGTCAATACTAGAGCCTAGCTGGAAGAGCAATCTGATATGGTCTGGATCACCAGTGTTTTCTCAAAAGAAGTCTTTAGAGTCCTTCTAAGAGAATTGGTTCCATGGGGACCTGTGCTTTTGTCTCCTCATTGCTGAAAAGATGATGCCAACATTACTGAAGCAGACAATGGGGCAAGGGGTTTGAGCTGAGTGTTTCACTGCTGTTACTGTACTGTTGCTAGCTCTACTCCTGGTAAAACAATGATCTGAAGAGAACAGGAGAGACCTCCCCTTCTTGATAGGAGATGCAGAGGAGCCCCTCAAACCAGCATCAGCAGGAGTCGAACAGAGACCCTTCCTGGATTTCATAATCTTCTTGGCCAGCTGGTATATCACATTGAGGAGAACTGCCGAGGAGACCCACGGAGCAAAAAGTTCCTGCAGACACACTCTTTCCCAACATTTAAGCCAAAGGAAGAGAAAGGTCAATGCCAAGGAAAAAACCGTTCTTCCCCAGTTTAAGAGAATTTTCCTGTGCTTTGCAAGGTAGGTAACACAGAAGGTTGGGAGGCTTCCTGAGAGGCAAAGCGAATGGAGGGTTTTCTTCAGGTAGATTGTAGTCAATATAGTTTCCATGAGTCCGAGTTCTGTCATGCCTTCTGGAAGGAAGGGGAGGGGAGAAAAAAAGTTTGAGCTTTGTTTTAAAGACAGATTTGGAGAAAGTTGAGTCCATAAACAAAGGGAAGGAGGGAACCTACAGTGTGAACAAAGCGCAGGGAAGCAGTCTGCGTGAAGGAACTGAAGAAATTCCTCTAGTCAGAGCAAAAAACACACAAGTTGTTTGGAGGATGGCAGGAGGAGAGAAAAGAAAAGAAATGTCTCTTAATTCACTAGTTTCTCTTCATAGAAATCCCCTCCAGCAATTCTCCATAGAGGGTTCTCTCTGCCCTTGTGGGTCCAGAGGCAGAAGCAGAGCTATTTGTCAGGGGAAACAGAGCTATAAATCCCAACCCCAAGGGATCTCTCCAGAATACCATCTTCCACCGCTGTAGTTAATACTAATTTTAACAGCTGGGGGGTGAGGGTGGGGAGAGAAAAGGTTCTATATTAAAGAGTCAGCAGAAAGAACAGAGAAGCCCTCTCACTGTTTTAAACACAAGAGGATATTTGTACTGTTGGCTATGCTTCCTGGGATGGGAAATTAACAGATACACACACCCTCATTCCCTTTCTCAGGTGAGAAGCCTGCCAATCAACCACTCCTAGGGTACGTCTTCACTACCCGCCGTATCGGCGGGTAGCAATCGATTTATCCGGGATCGATATATCGTGTCTCGTTAAGATGCGATATAGCAATCCCCGAACGCGCTCACCGTCAACTCCAGAACTCCACCAGAGCGAGCGATGGTAGCGCAGTCGACAGGGGAGCCGCAGCTGTCGATCCCGCACCGTGTGGGCCCCAGGTAATTCGATCCAAGATACTTCGACTTCAGCTACGCTATTTGCGTAGCTGAAGTTGCGTATCTTGGATCAATCCCCCCGCCCCAGTGTAGACCAGCCCCTAGAAGGGAATAGGCAGAATGAGAAGAATATCAAGGGATGGGAAAAAGTTAAATTGTAAACTCCAAATCTTTAAACCAAAACTCCTAGCACAGCAGCCCCCACCACAGCACATGGGACTCAACAGCCCAGTGCTGTTCTAAGGGAGGAACGATCTCAAATTCATGATGCCTGGTAAAACTGTAAATGTTCAGGTTTCAAAGTAGAAGCCGTGTTAGTATGTATCCACAAAAAGAACAGGAGTACTTGTGGCACCTTAGAGACTAACAAATTTATTTCAGCATAAGCTTTCGTGGGCTACAGCTCACTTCTTCAGATGCATAGAGTGGAACACACAGAAGATATTTATACATACAGAGAACATGAAAAGGTGGAAGTACGCATACCAATTGTAAGAGGCCAATCAATAGCTCATCTCTATCAGTTGCAGCAGAAGAAAAAACTTTGAAGTGATAATCGAAATGACCCATAGAAGGTGTGAGGAGAACTTAACATGGGGGGGAAAAAATTCAATTAGTGTAATGACCCAACCATTCCCAGTCTCTGTTTAGACCTAAGTTAATTGTGTCTAATTTGCATATTACTTCGAGTTCAGCAGTCTCTCTTTGGAGTCTGTTTTTGAAGTTTTTTTGTTGCAAAACTGACACCTTCAAGTCTGTCATTGAGTGATTAGAACAGGAGTACTTGTGGCACCTTAGAGACTAACAAATTTATTAGAGCATAAGCTTTCGTGGACTACAGCCCACTTCTTCGGATGCATATAGCTTCATGAGGTTGATGGATTTCCACTCCATACGGCTAAATGCAGTGCCTTGCATAATGACAGGTTTCAGAGTAGCAGACGTGTTAGTCTGTATCCGCAAAAAGAACAGGAGTACTTGTGGCTGTTCTTTTTGCGGATACAGACTAACACGGCTGCTACTCTGAAACCTGAGTGATTAGAGAGGTTGAAGTGTTCTCCCACAGGTTTTTGAATGTTATGATTCCTGATGTCAGGTTTGTGTCCATTTATTCTTTTGTGTAGAGACTGTCCAGTTTGGCCAATGTACATGGCAGAGGTGCATTGCTGGCACATGATGGCATATATCACGTTGGTAGATGTGCAGGTGAACGAGCCCCTGATGGTGTGGCTGATGTGGTTAGGTGCTATGATGGTGTCACTTGAATAGATATGTGGACAGAGCTGGCATCGGGCTTTGTTGCAAGGATAGGTTCCTGGGTTAGTGTTTTTGTTGTATGGTGTGCAGTTGCTGGTGAGTATTTGCTTAAGGTTGGGAGGCTGTCTGAAAGTGAGGACTGGTCTGTCTCCCAAGATCTGTGAGAGTGAGGGATCATCTTTCAGGATAGGTTGTAGATCTTTGATGATGCGCTGGAGTAGTTTCAGTTGGGGGCTGAAGGTGGTGGCTAGTGGCGTTCTGTTATTTTCTTTGTTGGGCCTGTCCTGTAGTAGGTGGCTTCTGGGTACTCTTCTGGCTCTGTCAATATAATCAATGTAGCGCAAGTAGAGTAGGGGCGTTAGGGGACGAGAGCTAAGGAAGCGTTGTTCTAAGTCAGCCATAAAGATGTTGGCATACTGTGGGGCCATGCGGGTACCCATAGCGGTGCCGCTGACTTGAAGGTATATATTGTCCCCAAATGTGAAATAGTTGTGGGTGAGGACAAAAGTCACAAAGTTCAGTCACCAGGTTTGCCGTGATGGTATCAGTATACTTCCACCTTTTCATGTTCTCTGTATGTATAAATATCTTCTGTCTGTATGTATAAATATCTTCTGTCTGTGTGTTCCACTTTATGCATCCGAAGAAGTGGGCTGTAGTCCACGAAAGCTTATGCTCTAATAAATTTGTTAGTCTCTAAGGTGCCACAAGTACTCCTGTTCTTCTTTATCCTGAAAGAGTGTTAATGACCTCAGAAAGGGAAGGGCTTTTGCATACTTCTCCAATAAAGGCCCTGATCTGCCTGAAATGAGGCGTTAAACTTTTCAGACTTAACAGCAAGACAGTGAGGCAACAAACAGTGAATCTGATCTTCTCAAGTTTGATGTCCTGCTGGGTTAAATCTTCAGTGCCCTCCTCAGGTCTAGCTTCTGCCACAGAACCCTCTTTTGGGGGTTAAAATTCATATTATCTAGGCAGTGATTTTTCAAAAAACTACGTAAAAAGAACATTAAGGTCACAAAGTCAAGCACTCAAAAGTTACAAACTGCCAGAATTAAGGTTGCCGTTGTGCAACCTTAATTTAGCCCCAGGCATATAAGCATTATGTGATAACGAAATTTAAAATGCTCATACTATTTCCACAGGATTCCTGTCTCATTCCTCTGGTGCATTTTAACACGAATAGGATTATAGCAGCAAAACTAAACCTGTCTCAACTTCTTTCCTTGGGACTCGGATATATCTAGCATTTCTGACACAGGCTTGATTTTCCAAATACTCTAACTGGTAGTCTAAGCAACCTTTCAACCATTTTTAGGGTAGACATGATCTGTCATCCAGGTATCAATTGTTTTATCTTTACTGGTCAATGCTTCTACTTGCTTTACACATGAAGGTAAATGAAATTATCCCCATTTTATTGATAGGGAAACAGAGGCACAGAGAAATTAAATGACTTGCCTAAGATAATAGCAAGGCAATGGCAGAGCTGGGAACCGAACCTAGCACTCCTGACTTCAGTCCAATTTCCTACTCAATGGATCATGCTGTTTAAAAAAATATACCAAGCTGTCGGCTGCCTCAGAATTATTCAAGTGAACGTTTAATTCTTTTTTTGTTTAAAGCGGTGCAACATTTGTTCAAATGCTTTTTGGATTCAAAACATCAAACTTGGTACCAAATGCATTAGGGGTCTGCGACAGCATGGCAACCAAGCAGAAGCGCTCTGAGGCATTCTGTGCAAGGCATACACAGGCAGAATGCCTCTGAGAGGATGCTGCATGGCATTTTAAATGCCTGCTTTTTGTAGAAGTCATGCAGGCTCACCCTAATGTCTACTGCCAGATACTACCAGGCATTCACTGCAGAGACAGAGAGCAGCTGGCAACTACCAGGGGACTGCTAGGCCTGACTACCTCCAGGGAGCACCAGTTTTATATCACACCTGGGGTTTGTCTATCCTGGAAATAATAATATATGGAGATATACCTATCTCATAGAACTGGAAGGGACCCCGAAAGGTCATTGAGTCCAGCCCCCTGCCTTCACTAGCAGGACCAAGTACTGATTTTGCCCCAGATCCTTAAGTGGCCCCCTCAAGGATTGAACTCATAACCCTGGGTTTAGCAGGCCAATGCTCAAACCACTGAGCTATTCCTCCCACCTCAAAAAAAACCCACAAAAAAAAAAAAAAAAACCACACAACTAGTTGTGTTAGAAAATATTAACTAACATGTTGTTAAATACAAATAGAGGTTACTGTCCTGTAGCTGGAGGTTCTTCAAGATGCGTGATCCCTATCTGTATTCCACACATGGTTACGCATGTGTTCCAGGTGCTTGATACCAGAAATTTGTAGCAAGCAGGGCCGGCTCCAGGCACCAGCTTGTCAAGCAGGTGCTTGGGGCGGCCGCTTCGAAGAGGGGCGGCACGTCCAGGTATTCGGCTGCAATTCGGCGGACGGTCCCTCACTCTGCCTCGGAGCGAAGGACCTCCCGCCGAATTGCTGCCGCAGATCACGGCTTTTTTTTTTTTTTTTTTTTGGCTGCTTGGGGCAGCCAAAACCCTGGAGCCAGCCCTTGTAGCAAGGAGCATTCATTGATCCACACCTGTGAAGTTGCTTCCCTATGCTCTGAGCCAAGAACATAAGGGGTAATGCGGACCAACCCCTCTCCGGTTCCTCTTAACTGGAGTCAGACTAAAGCCAAAGCAGAGGGGAAGGAGGGTGGGTAGTGGAATACAGATAGGGACCACACATCTCAAAATAACCTCCATTTCTTCTTTGAATGCTGGCCCCTATATGTATTCTGCATGTGGGTGATTGGTAAGCAATATTCAAACAGGAAAAGGGTGCGAGGATGCAGATGATATACAGATGCTTGCTGTCCCAATAGTTGCATCTGCAGAAGAGGCATAACGTTTCATAAAGGCGTGGTCGGAACTCCGGGTAGCTACCTTACAAAAGTCCAGTACAGATATTTCTCGAAGAGATGCTGTTGAAGTTGCTTGTGCCCTCACCCTGTCTGTGGGAAGAGTACTTGCTTGTTGATAACAGAGAATGATGCAGCCAGATATCCACTTAAAGAATCTCTGAACAAAAAGTGCTTGTCCTCTTGATTGCTCTGGCATAGCAACAAATAACCTTGCTGTTTTCCTAGTGGGTTTCATTCTTTGCAGACAGATATGATTTGGCATTCTGATGTTGAGAGAGAGTGCAGTCTCCTCTCCTCACTGGAAGCATGAAGCTTGGGAAAGAATACTGGTAACTGAATATGTTAGTTCACGTGAAACTCAGAAATTACCTTGGGGATGAATTTTGGCAGAAGACAAAGGGAACCTTCTCCTTATGAAATATACTGCATAGCAAGTCAACCATGAGTGCTCCCAGTTCACTCACACACTGCCCAATATGATGGTGACTAAAAAGTGGACCTTCATGAACAGAAATGACATGGAACATGTGACCATCAGTTGAAAGGTATTCCAGTAAGTACTGAGAGTTCCAGGTTGAGATTCCATTGCGGTGTGGGTTTCACCACTGGTGGAAAGGTCCTAATAAGATCTTTCAGGAACTGAACTATGGTAGGGTGAATAAAGATAGAGTGGCCTTCTATTGAAGGAGGAAGGCACTGATTTCTGCTAGGTGGACCTGCAGCAAGTTGATGGAAAGTCCTGACATCTTGAGGGATGGGAGATGGTCTAAAATAGCAGGGATGCCGGCTCTACAGAAACACCTCCATGTAGCTAGATAGCATTATATGGTGGAGCCTTTTCTGTTGTGATTGAGAACAGTTCAAACAGGTTCTGCACATGAAAGCTCTAGATCTGACACCCATCCAAATACTGTGAGATGAGGAGGCTCTGGGGTGGGATGTCCGATCCTGCGGTTCTCCTGAGTTAACCGATCTAGAAAGGGTCAGATACTGATAGGAGGATGGGCTGATGTCTGGAGGAGGTCCAGAAACCAGAGCTGTCTGGGACACCTGGATGCAATTAAGATGACCTGGGCTCTGTCATGAAGAATTTTTCACCGAACCTGAGGAAGCAGGGGGGGGCAAAGGGGAGAAAATGTATCAGACAGTATTTCTAGCATAACAGAGGGGCATCACCCCAGAAGTCCTGCTCTAGAGCAGCATAGACAAAATTTCTTTTTCATTTGTGAGGCAAACAGGTCAAAAGACAGCATTCCTCACTGGGTGAAGATATTGTTCAGAAGGGAGCTACAGTTACGCCTCACTTAATGTTGCAGTTATGTTCCTGAAAAATGCAACTTTAAGTGAAACGATGTTAAACGAATCCAATTTTCCCATAAGATTTAATGTAAATGCGGGGGGTTAGGTTCCAAGAAAAAATTTTTGGGGCAGACAAAAGGAAGTACAGTACTGTACCGTGGTGGGGAGGTGCCCCTGGCTTACCCCTGGGGCTCAGGGTTGGGGATGCAGGGTCTTTGAGGGAGTTAGGGTGCGGGAGGGTGCTCAGGGCTAGGGCAGGCAGGAGATGCAGAGCACTTACCTGGGGCAGCTCCTGTTTGGTGCAGGGGGTGTGCAGGTGGCTGTTTGCAGTGTGGCACCGCCCCCATGGCCGCGATTCTGGGAGCTGCCCCGTCCCCCGCCCCCCCCCGGCAGGCAGGGCCACCCGGAACGCAGGGGCTTTAGGGGCTGCAGGGCCCAGGGCCCAGGGAGCCCTGGGGCCCTGGCCTGCAGCTCTAAAGCCCCTTTCGAAATGCGGCCCTGCAAGCACGGGCCGGAGGACTCAGGAGGAGCGGGGCAGCCACACAGCCAGCAGCCGGAGAGAAGCAGCGCTTTCCCCTTCAAAGCCAGCCGGAGAGAAGCCGAGAGCCCACTTCCCGATAGAGGATGTCTATGTGAGAGTGGTCCCTGAAGAGAGGTGGGAAAGGGGGCTTGCGACAGGGATGTACAAAACTCACTCATCTTGCCAGAGTGGATGATCTTTAACACCCTCACGTCTGTTACTGCCCTTCACTTGTGGGCAAAGTAGGCAAGGCAGCGACCACAAGTTAGGGGGACAGTATAGGATGGCATCTAATTCAGGTATGCGGTTCTTGAGTGCCCTGGTTGAGTGGTGGCAGTTGAAGCCACATATCCGGGTCTTTGCACCCTTTGATATTTGTGTGGTGGTTTGTAAGGGCACTGATGGTAAAACAGTTGAGGGAGAGGGTCTGGACTTATAAGCTTGTTTGTGCACTTTTCTCTTCAGACCCAGGGAAGTGTCCCCCTGGGAAAGTTTGTCCTTGAATTCCATCTATTTAGAATAATTTGTGAAATAGTATTTTGCTAACAGGGCTTGGTAGTTAACAATTTTGAATGGGAGGTTGGTTGATGAAAATACCTTCCTCCCTAGAAGGTAAAGGCATTTAGTGCCTTTGTCAGCTGAAGCTTATTTAGCGTGTTGTAGCCTGGATCTCTCCATGGGTGCCTGCACTACTAAGGAGTTGAGTGCTGGGTGGATGTGACCTTAAGAGCATCCCTATGCCAGAAGGCAAAGGGCTCTCCCAAGGTATCTAGCAGTGAGTTTCACCTAGTCCAACCAGCTCAATGTACCTCAGCTCACTACTGTTATAATCGGCAACAGAAAACTGATAACTCCTTGATCCCTGATATTCTTGCATGATGTATGTATGTATGTATGTATGTATGTATGGTCAGCCCACAAAGGATAATACAGTTTTGCTGGAATTATGACTTAAATGTGTTTAAACCAGGCATGGCAAGGGAAAACTATAAACAGGTTTTTTCCAGATAAAGGAACAAGGTTCTGCCTGTTTGAATGTGTCTCCCATATAAATTGAGCAAGGTGTAACCAAAGACAAAAGTACATTTGCATGACAGGCAAACAAGTCATCAGGAGAACAAGCGGGAAAAATGTGATCACTTAATCTCAATGGGGGATGGACACTGCACCCCCAGGAAGCCTTCCTGTCACTTGAAGCAGGGGTCAATGAACTTTGAGAGCAATACTTTTCAAAGGTTTACTGGACTATAAAGAGAGGACAGAGAACCATAAGTTATCCTTCACCCAAGGAAACAAGGAAAACCAGCGCCTTGGACTCTGTGAGGACCTGACTAAGAGCTAGTCAGCCATTGCTGGAAAAGGAAGATTGATGAGGAAACTACCTCGAACAAAGCCAGCAGCTTGTTAAGTTAGGCCTTAGCCATTATAAAGCATATTTTTTACTTTGGGCTGTTTATAAACCTTCCGATCTTTAGCCCATATACTTGAACTCACTTAAAGCCTCTCTCTTTTTGCTTAAATAACCTTGTTTTACTTTTTATCTAAACCAACCAAGTGCTTTGATTGAATTGAAGTGATTGTTAACTCCAGTCAAGATAACAAGCTGCTGTTTCTGTCTCTTTAAAGGAGCCATAAACTTAACTTCTGTGAGTGTTCCAGGAGTGGGCTGGACATTGCAGGGAGATGGTATTGGGGAATTTTGGGGCTTGGTGTCACTCTGTGAACAGTAACTGGGTGGTGGAAGCCAAGTGTGACCTGCATGTTTGTAGGCTGGCTGTTGATGTCTGGACTGTTAGACACAGCAGCATAGCATTTAAGGCACCCAGAGTTGCAAGGCAGGCAGTGACAACCCCTCACTGGTCTGGGCTGAACCCCAAAATGCAACAGGAGTAAACAGGAACTCTGCCCATTTAGTTAGTATGAAGTAACATTTTTCAGCCCTTTTCAGGGTGGGGGCACAGGAGACAGAGGTATGCCCACTATCTTGGCAGGTTCCAAAATGGCCTCGTTCACTGGGAGGGACTCTCTGCTAGGGCCAAATGGCTGCAGGATGTCCAGAAGCCGATGTTGCATGTCATGGCCCTCTTCAAGAGGGATCTGGAGTTAAGTCACCACCCTCTGCAAATGCTCCTGGCATTGCCTGTAGTTGTCAAGCAGTGATGGAGATAATGGAGAGATTGCTTCATCAGGTGAGGAAGATGATGTGCCCACTGGAACCATCAGCACTGGTGGATCCAGTGCAATTTCTTCCTTCAGGTACTTAAGAAGCACATGCTCTACTAACTGACAATATTAAGACATGAAACCATCATGGATGAATGAAAGTAGCATTGGACAGATGAACAAACCAAGACCAGTTTTGTGTAGGTCTGAGCCTCTCGTTTGAGTACCTGATTGCTTTCACCAGGATAAAGTCAGTTTCAACTCAAGAAGCAATTCTAATTCCCCAGTGAAAAGATTCCACCTTAACCACAAACCTTGATTACAGAATGCTAAATGAAAGGAATAGTATTCTCTTCATGAAGTAACATTTCCTCAAGAATTTCATGTTGAAATTTAAATGAGAATATTTATTAGTAAAACCATTTTTCAGGCCCATTCCCAGAAGAAATGAAAGTTTCCCATATTATGCTCATTCCTGTGTACTAAACAAAACAGTAAAACTGTTTAGATAATAACTCACAATTAAAAGGCAAGGACAGAAGACATTTCAATGAATATATGTACAGAAAATAGGGATGCCTGGCTCTCATGAAAGTATTCCCCTGTTCTTAATTCCTAAAGTATACACACCATTTCTTTACAACATATGCAAGGAACCTGTTCCTGCAATTCAGATTGCTAGATGGCTAAACTCCCTTTAATAAAACTGAACGATTTATAATGGAGATTATGATTCACGCTGACAGAAATTCGGTAAAGTACTCTTTCAAAAATCTGTATTTTTGAAGTTAACCTGTTCTCCATTTGGTTGAATCAAACAAGCCTGTTACCTAAAGCAATTAAAACTCAAATATTTTGTATAATAATCAAACAGGTGTTATTCTATTGCTACATATATCGAGTATCTCCTACTTTGAAAATAAATAGCAACTTCACCTAAGCATTTGTGTAGCAATAGATCATTATCTGGTGACATCTGATTCTATTGTCAGTTTCCAATTTTTTATTTATTTTAAACAATTATTTTATTTAGTTTTCAGAATATAAAATAGACAAAGCTAAACAGTAAAGACTACAGCTATGAACTAGCAACAGCTGGCATACACTTGTATAATATCACTACCTAATCTACATATAGTACTGCTGAAGACCACATATGTATTTCGAAATACCAGAGGCACATGCAGGCGCATCTGAAAAATTTTAGACTATAGAATTCTTCTTTCCTTTGGGAAAAGAGACAGAGAGCAAAACAACTTATTCCAGATGCCAAAACCAAAAGCAAACTACACAGATTCAATCTGCAGACCAACAAGACGAAAGCCGAGTAACAGATTTTAAGGTCAGAAGAAGCCATTACCATCATCATCTAGTCTGACCTCCTGCTAATCACAGGCCAGAGAATCTCACCCAGTGATTCCTGCATCGAGCATAATTTGTGATTGCACTATGTGACGTCTTTATAAAAGACAGTCAGTTTTGATTTAAAAGTTGTAAGTGATGGAGTATTTATCCCATCACTTGGTAATCTGCTCCAGTAGTTCAGACATGAAATGATCACAATATTGTCACTGTAGAAAAATTTTACAGATTAAGTAATAATTGACCCATTTGTTGTTTTGTACAAAAGGGATTCCCACATTTAGCCATCACCTTATGAATTTAAATTGCAGTCAACCAATAGTACCAAGAGCATTCATGTGAATGTTCAGAAATAGCATATACAGGCACCCACTGATGTCTAGCAACACATCACTGGGGCTTATTACATCCAGAAAAACAATTGTAAATCTGCTTGCTAATAAATACCCACTCCCATAATATAGGGTTACCATATTTAGTGCCTCCGAAAGGAGAACACTCCACGGGGCCCCGCCCCCGCCCCAGCCCCGCCCACGCCCCAACTCCGCCCCCTCCCCAAAGTCTCCGCCCCCTCCCCTGCTTCCCGCGAACATTTGAGTCGCGGGAAGCCTGAAGCAGGTAAGGTGGGGTGTGGGGGGAGGAGGCGCGGCCCAGGCTGGCCCCCCCGGCGTTTCCAGCCTGGGTCGGCTCGGGCCCTGGGGTGCCGGCCCCGGGCCCGGCCGAGCACCCCCGTCCCGTCCCCCGGGCCCCCGGCCGAGCAACCCCGGCCCCCGGCACCGCACCGCCGGTCCCCAGCCCGGCCCCCCGGCCCCGCCGGCCCGGCCCCCGCTCCGCCCGGGCCCCGAGCCCCCGGCCCCCGAGCCCCCGGCCCGGCATCGCTCCGCCCGGGCCCGGCACCCGAGGCCCCGGCCCGGCACCGCTCCGCCCCGGGCCCCGGCCCCCGAGCCCCGGCCCGCCCCCGAGCCCCCGGCCCGGGCACCGCTCCGCCCAGCCCCCGGCCCGGCACCGCTCCGCCCCGGGCCCGAGCCCCCGGGCCCGGCCCGGCACCGCTCCGCCCCGGGCCCCGAGCCCCCAGCGCTGGCCCGGCACTGCTCCTGGGCCGGCCCGGCCCCGGAGCCCCTGGCCCGGGCCCGGCACCGCTCCGCCCCGGCCCGGCACCGCTCCGCCCGGGCCCGGAGCCCCCGGCCCCGCTCCGCCTGGGCCCCTGGAGCCCCCGGCCCCGCTCCGCCCGGGCCCCTGGAGCCCCCGGCCCCGGCCCGGCACCGCTCCGCCCGGGCCCCTGGAGCCCCCGGCCCGGCCAGGCACCGCCCCGCCGGCCCGGCCCCGCCCCCGAGCCCCCGGCCCAGCCCAGCACCGCATGTCCCGATTTTCCCCGGACATGTCCGGCTTTTTGGGATTTCCCCCCGGACGGGGATTTGGAGCCCAAAAAGCCGGACATGTCCGGGAAAATCCGGACGTATGGTAACCCTACATAATAAAATGAGCCACTAGCCTAGCCAAACAAATAGGCCTTACATCACACCTGAAGTTTACCAAACGGGAGTGCTGGAGGCAGGAAGTTCCAGATACACAGGCCCACCCCCAGACCATTCCACCTGCAGAAACTCAAGGTGGAGAGCTTTGTCTGGACTGGTGGGGAAAAAAGGGTAGTCACTCCTTTAAGGGTCTCTTTTTCCTCAGATGGTGAAGGGAGTGGCTGGGGGGAGGGAGGGAAGGCAACACCTGAGCTAATGGGCAGGCCAGTGGGAGTCAGGTAAGCCATTGGCCCTGCACATATGTGGAAGGATATATAAACCCTGTCCCTCCAGCCTGAGCCCCCTCTCATACCCCATTAGTATCTCCCACCCTCCTGCCCCTAGGATTAGCATAGGACCAGATTTTCTGGTATGTTGCAGCTATTGCAGGAGTTCTCAAACTTCATTGCACCGTGACCCCCTTCTGACAACAAAAATTACTACACAACCCCAGGATGGGGGACCGAAGCCGGAGCCTGCCCGAGTCCTGCCAAGGCCAGAGCCCCACCACCTCAGATGTGGGGAACAAAGCCAAAGCCCAAGGGCTTCGGCCCCAGATGGAGGGCCTGTAACCTGTGTCCCACCACCCAGGGCTGAAGCCCTGGGGCTCAAGCTTCAGCTTCCACCCCAGCAAGTCTAATGCCACCCTGGTGACCCCATTAAAACAGGTTGCAACCCACTTTGGGGTCCCCACCCACAGTTCGAAAGCCGTTGAGCTATTGCATTAAACACCTCTTTGGGGACTGGGAAGGGATTTTTCCCTCACCACCAGTCTGGCCAGCACAGGGTGGGTTTGTTTTTTTTCCAGTTTGGCTTTCCCCACAGCAGCTCAGTGACTCGGTGGGGTAGGTCAGGATGTAAGGTTCAAGTTGTTGCAATTTACCAGGTGACAGGCATCCTGTGCAGGTTCATGTTTCGTAGATAATCCAGTTCCCTGATGAACTGGAAAGGGACTTAGGAAGCATGCATCCTCTAAAGAAGCTGGGGAATGGGGCTGGGGTTCCTAATGTCTGGCACAGTGAGGAGATGAGGTTATTTCCTCAGTCCCTTAACCCTTATACGAGAAGAAAGTGCTGGGGTCCCAGCACCAGGCTAGGACTAGCTGTGGAGGAGCGGAGGGCTGACAGCAGCCCCCCATCAGGTAGAAATGATTAAGGAAGGAATCACTGTACAAACTATTGCCAGTTAGTTCCCAGATCCATTGCATTTTCTCTTTCCATGTGACTAGGACAACGCATTTCCACTGGCCATGGCATGCTTCAACTCTGAAATAGCCAGCCAGAATGACCCAGAAGATCTCAATACCTGTGACAGGACAGCTCTCTCCAGCAATTGCTCCAGAAACAAATAAATAGCCAATGTAAATCATGGAGCACTGGTGTTATTTGCTCATCTCAAGAAGTGAGCCACTATATTCTACCCTAGCTGAAGATTCAGAGTCCTCTTCACCAGTAGCCATATTCCTGAGGTTAAAAAGGCATGACTTTTTGTTCTTATGACTTACTGTGACAAAGAATTCTTAGAGAAAAGTAGTCAGCTTCCAGGAAAAGTGAAATGGAAAAATGCACTACATCCCAAAGCTGTCCCATGAGAATACATGATCAGTGATGGACCCAAACGGCCCAGAGAGTTCAAGTTGTATTTGAAAAGACCAGACAAAAACCTTCCGCTGAAAGTGTACCCACAGGCTTTGGGCACCCTTTAAATGCTTGTCCCTCCCTATCCACACCAAATGAGTCCTATCAGAACTGAGCCCTAGCCAGATGCACTATAGCTTATATTAACACAAGTATTCAATTTCCATATTAGACATGTCTATGTACAGGAGGAATGGGAGGTGGCCATCATTTAAGAAGTAGAAGATATACTTGGAAATTAAAGACTACACTTTCAGAAAATTGTGCTCTTTGAATTCATATCTATTGCAGTTATTCACACTCTTACCACAAGTTAAATACAAACCAGTTCTGATGCCTGATCATTTTTCCAAGTGCACTGAAAGCCCATGTCCTCTTGGCTTGTTGTCCATATGCTTCCTCTTCAGGTTAGATAAACCAAACTGCTCTCTGAAGCTGCACTGAGCGTAAGGTCAAAGACAGTCCAACATTGGATTCTTCTCTCTAAAACCAACAGAAATAAAAGAAAACTCAGTGTTGTGATTAAACAAGAATGGACCTGAACAAACTGTCTCTAAGTTCTATCCAAAATAAAGCAGTGTATCAGTAATGCCAAGAGGAAAATTTCATTCTTGTAGGGTGAAGACATGCCTCTACAAATTATGAGTCACACATACATACAGACGAGCATATCCAATATTAGCTATTCTTCTTTCACCCTTAAGTAGAAGCATACAAGTCCAAGGTAGAAAAGTTCTATTAGATCATCTAGTATAATACTTGATGGCACAGAGTTGTTCTCCACAATATATTTTGTTCTACATTTTCCAGTCCAATATAAAAAAAAAAAAAAAAAAAATCTCACCGGTAAGGTTGCAAAGGACACAAAAATTGGGGAGGTGGTAAATAATGAAGAGGACAGGTCACTACTACAGAGTGATCTAGTGAATTGGGCGCAAGCAATGTGTGTTTTAAAATGGCTAAATATACATGTATACATTTAGGAAGAAAGAATGTAGGCCAGAATTACAGGATGGGGACTCTCTCCTGGGAAGCAGCGACTCTGAAAAAGATTTGGGGGTCATGGTGAATAATCAGCTGCACAGGAAGTCCCAGTGCAATGTTGTGCCAAAAGGGCTAATGCTATCCCGGAATGCATAAAGAGGGAAACCTTGAGGGAGAAGAGAGTTTATACTTTTGTATTCAGCACTGTTGTGACTGCTGCTAGAACAGTGGTTTTCAAACAGCGGGTCGTGACCCAGTACTGGGTTGCGGAATGTAAGGCACTGGGTCGCGGCAGTTCTGATTAACACTGCTGACCGAGCTGTTAAAAGTCCCATCAGCGATGCTGCCAGGCTAAGGCAGGCTAGTTCCTACCTGTATGGACAACGCATTGTGCCCCCGAAGTGGCTAGTAGCAGGTCTGGCTCCAAAGGTGGGAGGGTCATGGGACTCCACCCACTGCCCCCACCCTGAGCCAATGGGAGCTGGGGGTGGGCAGTGCCTGCAGGCGAGAGCCGCTTGCATGTCTCCCACCTAGGAGCTGGACCTGCTGCCGGCCGCTTCCGCTTCCTTAGCAGCCTCACTCCGCTGCTGACTGGGAGCCACTTGAGGTAAGCCTGCGCCTCAATCCCCTGCCCTAGCCCTAAGCCCTCCCCAAACCCGGAGCCCTTCCTGCACCCAAAACCCCTCATCCCCGGCCCCACCCCAGAGCCCTGACCCCCTCCCGCACTACAACTCCCTGCCCCAGCCCAGAGACCCCCCCCCCACAAAACCCTGAACCCCTCATTCCGGGCCCCACCCCGCAGCCCTCACCCCCGCACCCCAACCCTCTGCCCCAGCCCTGAGCCCTTCCCACACCCCAAACCCTTCATCCCCAGCTCCATTGGGTTACAGGCATCAACAATTTTCTTCAACTGGGTCGCCAGAAAAAAAAGTTTGAAAACCTCTGCGCTAGAATACTGCATCCAGTTCTGGTATCCAAAATTCAGTAAGGGTATTGATAAATTGGAGAGGGTTCAGAGAACATCAACAAGAATGATTAAAGATGTTTTCTGATCCTTATAATGATAGGCTCAAGGAGCTCATTATATCTAGCTTCGAGTCACTAAGTTTAAGGCCAGAAGGGACCACCAGATCATCTACTCTGTAGAACACAGGCCACTAGCCAACACATTAAATCCAACAACCTAAATTAGAGCAAAGTATTATGAGCCACAGAAGATTACTAGACAATTATGTGCCACAGGCAGAGGCACTGCAGTGCACCAATGCCAGTGGCTCCTTCAGTGACAGGCAAATGATTAGATAATTTTGGCAACTGTACTATATGTAGATTAGGAGCTGCCAGGGCTAGGGGATAGGGGCCTAACCCCCCCAGCCCAGGTGCTGCTGCCGGGAGGGAGAGCTGGGGGAGTCCTTTCCTCCCACCGTAGCCCCAGGGCAGTCTGCACCCCAAATCCCTCATCCCCAGCCAAGCCCTCACACTCAGTTTATATCCATTTTTTCTTGTGCCAACATTGTCCTTTAGCTTAAAAAGCTCTTCAACGTTCCTGGCATTTACTCCCGGATATATTTACAGAGCGGAATTATACCTTCTCTCAGCCTTCTTTTTGCTAGATTAAACAAGCTCGTCCAGCCTCTTCACATAAGATGAACCCTTCATTCCCCTCATCATCCTAGTAGCTCTTCTCTGCACCTGTTCCAGTCTAAATTAATCTTTCTAGAACACTGGTAACCAGAATTGTACACAGTATTCCAAACAAGGTCTTACCAGTGCCTTGTACAATGGCACTAATAGCTTAACAAAGCAAAGGTTAAGGGGTGACTTGATTACAGTCTGTAAGTACCTACACAGGGAACAAATATTTAATAATGGGCTCTTCAATCTAGCAGGCAAAGGTATAATATGATCTAATGGCTGGAAGTTGACGCTAAACAAAATCAGGCTGGAAACGAGATATAAATTGTTGCTGGTGAAAGTAATTAATCACTGGCACAGTTTACCAAGGATCATGGTAGATTCTCCATCACTAACAATTTTTAAATCAAGATTGGATGTTTTTCCAAAAGATATGCTCTAGGAATCTTTTGTGGGGGGAAGTCCTATGGCCTGGGTTATACTAGAGCTCAGACTCACGATCTCTTCTGGCCTTGGAATATATGAATAAGTGTCCTAGGTAATGGAGCTTACGGCACTTTCCTTGGAAGAATATGCCACATCAAATGGATTTTAGAAATGGCATTTCTCCATACATTCATTACTAAATTTTCCTCTTTCTTAATTATATTCTATTGTTCCTGGTTATAGTCCAGTGTACAACCCTCAACTATTAGTCTCCTTTCTTCATGTTTACACCTTTCAAACACTTGTAGAAAACTATCATAATGTTCCCATTATCTACACATAGTACTAGTTCCCAGAAAAAAGTCAAAGTTCCTCCAAGCCAATGGCTCATCGGGCTGATGCAGTTAAGGCATGTCAGTTTCAGAACATAATAAATTTTGGAAACAATCATCTCAAAATGGACTGTTCTTCTAACTGCTACAAATATACATCAGACAAAGACTTCTTCACAGTAGACCCAGTACTAATAATTAAGGGCCTCCAACCCTCAGGTCCCCCTCCACACTCAGATGTGTGGGGAAATAGTTTTATTTTTACACAAACAAAAAAATCATGTTATAAAAGGGAAAAAAAGCCTTCTTTCAGAACAGCTTTAAGTACCAAAATCTCTGCACTGGATATAGATATAGAAGATGGGACTCAGTAACTCTAGCACAGTTTTGTTACCACGGTCAGAGACTTTTCTTTCTAAAAGACAACTGCCTCTGGACCTTATCCTGCAAAGACATGGGGATCTGCTTAACTTTATGCACAGCCCCACTAAAGTCAACGAACTACTCCCACAGCATGTCAAGTAATTGCAGAATCAGATCTGAAACAGGCAGCTTTAAAATGAATATTGCAAAATATTCGCAGAATGTGAACTGTGAATTTTTAATTGTGAACATTCACACTAGAATCCTGGTTCTAAGTGTTACATTCCTCCAAGACTGGGAGCAGAAACACACAATGTGAGGTGTGTGTTTATATAAAACAGTTCAAATTATAAATACTGAATACTCACAATGAACTGTTCATAAACAAGCTACAGATCAAGTTTTATTTGAAGAAATTGTTCACTATATAATTGTGAACTATGAATGTCTCCATTCACTTGCAGACAATTGAAATAATTTATTATAAAAAAATTTTTTGACCGTCACTAATTATGAAAATGGCAAATTAAAAACAATATATAATAGGAAAAGCAATTTCTTAATTCTCTTGTCAACTTAAAGTTGTTTAAATCTCTCCCCTCAGGACATAGCAAACAGTAAGCACCAAGGAAACCATAAATTAAGAGAAAATTCATACCTGACACAGAAAAAAAGCAATATAAGAAACCAATTTAAAAGCAAAACAAAACCAGGTCATTTTGGAGAGTACTGCATCTTAGAACAACTTGACCTAATGCCCCCAAATATACATCACCTCAAGACCTCAACGGGCACTCAGTTTTCAAGTCCTGTGCCAGCATTGCACTAATGTACACTAATACTTTCTCTAATAGTTTTCAACAATACTATCTTCAAGAATTGACCTTTATTGTATTCATGACAGCACAGCACAAAATGTCTCTCTACATCTATTGTATAAAGTGTAGTTGTAGTCATGCTGGTCCCCGGGATATTGGAGACACAAGGCAGGCGAGTAATATCTTTTATTGGACCAACTTCTTGTTCGTGAAAGAGAAGCTTTTGAGCTACAAAGAGCTTCTTCTTTAGGTCTGGGAAATGTATTCAGAGTGTCACAGCTAAACAAAGGTGGAACAGCTTATTTAGCATAAGTAGTTAGCACATATTTCAAGGGACAATTCAAGGTGAAGTGGACCATTAACACCTCTCCAGGCATGGGGGGGTGACGTTAAGTGGGTTATAGATTGTTGTAATAAACCACAAATCCAGTGTCTCTGTTCAGTCCATGACTTTTAGTATCTAGCAATCTTATGAATTTAAGCTCCCAGGCATGTCTTTTTAAGATTTGGTGCAGGTTTCCTTTCAGTTTAAGGACAGAGTTCAGATTTAGCATGATTGCTTTGTGAAAAGCATTCAACCACAGGTGATGAAGTGTTTTTGTTGTTTATCATTTTTCTGTGTGAGTTCATTCAAGAGAATAGTGATTGTCTAGCTTCACCCACATATTTGTTATTGGGCCATTCAGTGCACTGGATGAGGTATACCACTTGTTGTGATAGGCATGTGTAGGACTGTCGCAGAGTAACGACTCACTGGCACAGTGCCTCCTGCTGGTCAGTCCGGGAATTAGCTCATCCACCTCAGGAGCGCCCTCCTCTGTCTGGTTTCTCACCCTCGGTTACCTGCCCTGTTGTCTCCACCACCTCTGGCCCCGTACCTCTCCCGGACCCTGGTGCCCCTTACATTGGGGTGCTGCCCCACAGCAGTGCCCCCACACTCTGAGTCTCCCCTCCCAGGGGAACCCCCACCTTGCCTCAGTGGCTACTGCCAGTCATCATCTAGCCCCTTCTCTCAGGGGCAAACTGCAGTCTGAAATTGCCACTCATCAGGGGGTTTGACCTGCTGCCTTTTCTTGGCCTGGCTGCCTCCCTGCAGCCCTAGTACCTCCTCAGGCCTTTACTGCAAGGCCTCAGCCTGGAAGGTCACCAGGCCAGAGCTCCCCAGCTCAGCCTGCCCTTTCCCAGTAGTGCTCTGTCCAAGGTACCCCTGTCTCTACCAGGCAGGTAGGTCCTTCTTGCTCCACTGCTGGAGCAAGACTCACTTCCTTTTCCCCAGGAGCCCTTCTTATCCTGGCAATGCTGGGCCTTGATTGGCTGCCTCAAGCCCGCTCGTGATTGGCTCCCCGAGGCAGCCCTTTCCTAGGGCTGCTTTTAACCCCTTCCAAACTGGAGCGGGGTGACCACCCCACTACAAGGACCCATAGATCTTGAAAAGTGTGTTGATCATCATAGCAGTGGAGTCTCAAATATTTACAAGATAATGACCAACACTCAGAAATCCAACCCAAACACATCGTCAAACTCATCCACTGCATCCTCACCCATTAGAATTTTACATTCAGTGACTAACACTTTGTCCAAACCATGGGAACAGCCATGGGTACCAGGATGGCTCCCCAATATGCCAACTTCTTCATGGGCCACCCTGAAGAATTTCTGGACAAATGCACCACAAATCAATGATATGACTGAGATAGATCAATGATATTTTCATCCTCTGGACACAGGATTTAAACTCCCTCATAGATTTCCACCACAACTTCAACAACCACCAGCCATCCACTAAAACCTCTTTAGAACACTCCCACACTAGCATTAAACTTCCTGGACACCACAATTAGCTTCAACAATGGAGCCCTACAGACAACTATATACAAGAAACCCAACGATCACCACACCTACCCTAATGGATCCAGTATCCACCCCTAACACCAGGGATTTGGAGCAATCAAATTTTTGAATTGCTCTGCTCCGGCTCCGCTCCAGCTCCAGACAAAAACCTACTACTCTGCGCTCCAGCTCCTGGCTCCGCTCCAAAGCCCTGCCTAACACACCAAGAAATCTGTTCACTACAGCCAGGCACTCAGAAACCACAGAACATAATCGAAGGACAAAGTCCAGGATAAATACCTTTATAAACTTAAAACCACCTTCATTAAATAAGGAAACTCAACCAGAGAAGTAGATCACATCATGGAATAAGTCACCCAAATACTGCAAGAGAACCTGATTCAACGCAGAAATAAACCCCCTCCAGCCACACACCTCTACTTGTCACCTACCACCCCACACTGGACCCCATACGGGGTATCATCCAACAATTATACCCATATTCTATGGGGACCACGGCCTGAAATAAATCTTTCCTGAATCCCCTCTTCTGGCTTTCAAACAACGCCCCATTCCAACCTCTCCAAGCTCATTATGAGAAGCAAGCTCACCATAGATAAGGGTACACCAATTCAAAGTGGCACCAGACCCTGCCAGAACAGATGCAAAACCTGTAGGCATAATTCCACAGCTGTGATGAGCAACACCCTCACAACACACCTTTCACAGAATCATAGAATTGGAAGGGACCTCAGGAGGTCATCTAGTCCAACGCCCTGCTCAAAGCAGAACCAATCCCCAACTAAATCATCCCAGACAGGGCTTTGTCAAGCCTGACCTTAAAAACCTCTAAGGAGGGACAGGAGTACTTGTGGCACCTTAGAGACTAACAAATTTGTTTGAGCATAAGCTTTCGTGGGCTACAGCCCACTTCATCGGATGCATAGAATGGAACATATAGTAAGGATATATATATATATATATATATATATATATATATATATACATACACACACACACACATACAGAGAACATGAAAAGGTGGGAGTTGCCCAACCAACTCTAAGAGGCAGATTCCACCATCTCCCTAGGTATTCCAGTGCTTCACCACCCTCCTAGTGGAAAAGTTTTTCCTAATATCCAACCTAAACATCACCCACTGCAACTTGAGACCATTACTCCTCGTTCTGTCATCTGCCACCACTGAGAACAGTCTAGATCCACAAGATTCATGGTCCCACACATGCCTGGCATAACAAAAGGTATGATTAAAATGTAATTATTTTGGTGCAAGTCTGTTTATGGATACTCCTATTTTGGAGTAAAATTGGCTGCAGTCAGCAATAAACTGACTTAGATTGAGTGATCACACACAGACTTGCACCAAAACAACTATATCAGTTTTAATTCACACCCAAGTATAAAGTAAGTGACAAAGAGTGGATAAAACAAGCAGATGAGACAAGTTAACAAAACAATAGTATGTGAGCTCCTTGAAAATGTGGACAATTCACCACTCAATGGAAATTATCATCCACAGAGGTCATTATGGTCTTTGTCTCATACTATCGGTAAAAATAAATAAATAAAATGTAGAAAGACTGAAGAAGCATTATTGAGGGTACGTTGACATTTGCAAAGTTACAGTGCTGCTCAGAGAGCGCCGAAGGAAAACCGCTGTTATGTGTTCACACTGACAGCTTCCTGCACTAATAGCGTGTTCACACTTGCGGTGCTATTTGGAGCAGTGCTCTCTGAGCAGCTATCCCACAGAGCACCTCTTTCACCAATAAGACTTGTGGGAAGGCGGAAGGGGTCGCGAGGCATCCTGGATCCTGTCCCAATGCCCCATGATGCATTGCTTCACATCCCAGCAATCCCTGTGCTTCCATCCGCATTTGGTGCCATCTTTCAATGGTTTGTGTACTGCACGCCCTGTCCTGCCTCTTTTGGGCTGCAGGAATGGATCCCGAGCTGCTGACCAGTATGCAGCTCACACTGACCAACACGTCACGAGTGGCAGTGGAGTTATTCCTTAAACTACAAAGGCAAGAGGAGTGCAACATTGATCTCACCACGCATACTAGCTACGACACGAGATTGCTTGTGGCATTCACGGGGGTGCTGACCACAGTGGAGTGCCGCTTTCGGGCTCGGGAAACAAGCACTGAGTGGTGGGATTACATCATGATGCATGTCTGGGATGATGAGCAGTGGCTGCAGAACTTTCGCACGAGGAAAGCCACATTCATGGGACTGTGTGATGAGCTCG
Organism: Chrysemys picta bellii; assembly: GCF_011386835.1. Classification (NCBI taxonomy): domain Eukaryota; kingdom Metazoa; phylum Chordata; order Testudines; family Emydidae; genus Chrysemys; species Chrysemys picta. The sequence continues at coordinate 49,754,818 of NC_088799.1, read as the reverse complement.
CCCCAGCCCTGCGGCGCAAGGACACGAGAATGAGAGCTGCCCTGTCATTGGAGAAGCATGTGGCGATTGCACTGTGGAAGCTGGCCACTCCAGACTGCTACCAATCAGTAGCTAACCAGTTCGGAGTGGGAAAGTCGACCATTGGTGTCGTGTTGATGGAAGTGTGCAGGGCCATTAATCGCATCCTGCTCCGAAAGACCGTGACTCTGGGCAATATGCATGACATTGTGGATGGCTTTGCACAAATGGGCTTCCCTAACTGTGGAGGGGCAATCGATGGCACACACATTCCAATTCTGGCACCAGACCACCTAGCCACCGAGTACATTAATCGCAAGGGGTATTTCTCAATGGTTCTCCAGGCGCTTGTGAATGACTGTGGGCGTTACACAGACCTTAATGCAGGCTGGTCCGGAAAGGTGCATGACGCACGCATCTTTCGGAACACTGGCCTGTTCAAGAAGCTCCAAGCAGGGACTTTCTTCCCTGATCAGAAGATCACCGTAGGGGAAGTCAAAATGCCCATTGTGATCCTGGGAGACCTCGCCTACCCCTTAATGCCGTGGCTTACGAAGCCGTACATGGGGCAACTTGACAGCAGCAAGGAGCAGTTATACAACAGGCTGAGGAAGTGCAGAATGACTTTTGAGTGCATTTGGCCGTTTAAAAGCCCACTGGCAATGCCTGTATGGGAAGCTGGACATGGCCGATGACAATATTCCTATGCTTATAGCTGTGTGCTGTATGCTCCATAATATTTGTGAAGGGAAGGGTGAAAGCTTCACTCAGGGCTGAATCTCAGGGGTTCAGCACCTGGAGGCTGAGTTTGAACAGCCAGAGACCAGGGCTATTAGAGGGGCTCAGCGCAGGGCCATAAGGGTTAGGGATGCTTTAAGACAGCAATTTGAAGCTGAAACCCACTAATATTTGTTGCTATGCTTGGGATTGCAGTGTTTGTAATGCTAGGAGGTAATTGGTGCACATGATGCAAGAAGGGACCTTTACATAATTGTATGTTGCTTTGCAGTGTTCTTTTTGCTTTCACTTAATAGAATAAAGAATGCTTTCAAACAAACAATTCTTTTATTGAAAGACAACAACCAGAGGAGAGAGTCAAACGAAAAAAAATCAGCAGCAGGGAGGGTGATGGGGAATGACTGAAGGGAAGGTCTCAAAAGGAGGAGGGGTCCCTGGACGGCTACAGATTTGTGTATGTCCAGGGATCACACCCAACCTTCTCCTTTGGAGTATGATGCAACGGGTGTTGTACTTCAGCAGGGCCAAACTGCAGAGGGATGGGTGTTGAGTGCAGTGGGTAGTAGGAGTCCACATTGCTGGACTCTGAGGAGGGAGGAGTGGAATGCTATGGGTAGAGAGTGGAGCCAGGAGGTTGATAACAGTGTGCTGGTGGTGTGTATGGGGGGGTGCATGGGAAAGAGTTTTGTGACAGCGGCTGCAGGGGAGAGAGGGCGGGCACGGAGCTGCTCGGTTTGAAGAGCTAGTATCGCCTGGAGCATGTCCGCTTGGCGCTCCATAACTGTTAAGAGCTGCTCCAAGCCTTCTTTCTGGTGTGCCACATTCTCCTTTCAATCCCTCTTCTTGCTGTCCCACCACTCCTTTCATTCTTTTTTCTTGGTGGCGGAGTGCATCATAACCTCACGCATAAAGTCCTCCTTAGCTCTTGGAACTTTCTAATTCTGCGCAGCCATTCTGCCGTCGAAGACAAAGAGGGAGACTGTGCTCCCAAGGTCATCTCTGTGAAATTTAAATGCAACATTTCACAGAAGCAGTATTGTTTGCAACACAGACAACATTGTTTCAGTGCTTTAAAACACAGCCAGTACTCACACACCTGTCACTAACTGGCTGACCCCAGGCAAGCACACGAGCTACAAGACCCCCAAAATGGTGAGTTGCTGCAGGGGCAGTGTAAATCACTGTTCCCAGACCCTGCTGTACACTGGGCACGTGGCTCTTGGGGAGAGCCAGCCCTGTAGGGTGGGCCTGATAATCATTCCTGTCCCCACACTTTCCACAGGAGGTGATCATTATGGAAGATATCTTGCTGCTGAGGGTGAGCAGGGAATCAAGGGAGGATCTTCTCCAAGCCTGTGGCTTCCAGCCTGGCACCTATGCGACTTGCCTGCGTGCAGCAATGGTTCCCTCACCCGTCATGGCAAAGTGGCACAGGAAAGTTACAGTTAATGGGGCAAGAAACAAAGTAGCTCTGTCGAGGAACCTGCAGCAGCCGATTGCCCAGTATCTCCATGAGAGTTTCCTGGAGATCTCGGAGGAAGATTCCCAGGAAGTGAGGGAGTCTATCAACAGTCTGTTCCGCTGCTCAGACTAGGCATGAGGTGGGAGACAAGCCTGCTTTCTGCAACCCTCCTGCCCCCCACAACTCGCTTCAGCAATTCCCAAAATTAGATCCACTTACCAGGGGCCTCCTCTCCTGTTTGCGCTTTGACAGGCTCCAACTATTGTGACTGGCTAGGCTTCTCCAGGGTAGAAAAGAGCTCCTGACTGCATGCATCTCTGGCCTCCGAGTCATCCTCTGCCTCGGGGTCCCCTCCCCCTCTTCATCTAAGATTGCCTCCTCCTGGCTCGGTCCACTCTTAACTGGCATGCAAGCCAACGAAGTATCCACAGGGTCCTTCGCAGTGAAGGTGGGGTCACCACTAAGTATCGCGTCCAGCTCTTTGTAGAACCGGCAGCTCGTGGGCACAGACCGGAGTGGCGGTTTGCCTCCCGCGCCTTGTCGTAGGCGTTTCGCAGCTCCTTCACTTTGACCCTGCACTGCAATGTGTCCCGGTCATGGTCCCTTTCTATCATGCATCTAGAAATCTGTCCAAAGGTATCATCATTACAACTGCTCGAGCACAGTCACTGCCTCCTCTCCCAAAATGCCCATGAGGTCCAGCAGCTCAGCATTGCTCTAAGCGGGGGATCACCTGGTGCGTGGAGCAGGCATGGCCACCTGGAAAGATGCATTGAGACCACTGCACGTATCACCGAGCAAACAGGAAGGGGACTTTCAAATTTGCAAAGGAATGTACGGGGTGGGGCTGACAGTTGGTCACCTGAGAGCAAGGCAGAAGAGTTCAAATTGTCGGAGAAAAACAGAGTTCTCACTCTCTTTTTTGGGTGCAACAGATCAGATACTTTATTCTCAAGCAATTGCATAGAGGGAGAGAGTGCACTAGGACACAGGGTTTCCCACTCCTAGGCTGGTCTCTCAAAAGATAAACAATTAAGGCATTGAAATCCCCTTCAAATCCCTGTCAGTTCTTGCTCTACTTCCACAAAACTGATGGCCAGAGAGGTGAGAACAGGCATTGTGGGACACCTCCCGGAGCCCAATCGCAGCGCTGTAGTCACCACGGTATCTACACTGGCACCACAGCACTGTAGCCCCAGTGCAGAAAGCTCTACGCCTCTCGTCCAGGTGGTTTTTTTAGAGCGCTGCATCTGTGCAGTTTCTGCGCACTAAGTGGCTTGGCAGTGTGTACACCTTGGGAGTTACAGCGCTCAAAGCTGCTTTACTGTGCACAAACTTGCCAGTGTAGACAGGGCCTGAGATAAACCTGATTACACTTCCTACAGTAGTGTACCTACTCTAGCTGGAAGGAATTGTACTTATTAAGAATTATAAAAAGTTAGATGGTATCACTATAATTTGGGTTATTGTATTAACTGCAATGAGGAGTTTGCAAATGGAGTTTCTTGAAAATGAAAATTAGAATCAGAGTAAAATACTCAGAATGTATACTACTATATTTTAATGCGCTCATTTGGATTAGACGGAATTTTAGAAAGGTCTGTTACAAATTATTTTAAATATAAAAAGATACATTGATATTTATCTAAAAATGTCAAGAATCTGAATGAAAAAGAAAAGTTGTTAATCAATGGAAAGAACAGGTGATTACAGTACACCACACCCTTAAATGTCTCAAGAGGGAAAGTGGAGTATATAGATGAAGCTTTATTTTCCTGCTCCACAAAATGTAAACCCACAGAGATTAAACAAAAATACAAAAGCAAGACTAATGTTAAATTAAATAAAAGCATTATAATAATAAGAAACAAATGATGGATAATGTCAGTATAGTTCTAAATACAGTTAAAAGACAGCCCAGGAATATAGAAAATTAAGAGCAGTAGACTGTAAAGAGATTCTTAAAAACAATGGAGGATATAAATGCTGGAAAGTGGCAACATGCCATTAGAATTTTTTTTACGTAAACATTAATGTTTTTCTAGAATAGATTTTAAACATTCAGTCCAGAACTGGTCTGACTCTTGGTTAAGAACCACAGGCACCCTACAGCAGAGCAGACATCACTTGTACCGGCATGTCAGTTAGACCTGCTCCCTAGTCTACCAATGCTTCTGTTTTATGGTTTACCTTTTACTTTACACATGCCTCTTTTAGACCTCATTCCAGCAAGGTGCTGAGAATCTCCAATGCCCATTCAAGCTAGTGGGAGTTAAGGGCACTCAACAACTCACAGGATTGAGTTAAGAACAAATGCATACACTTTATTAAGATATTTAATAAATATAAATTTGCTTACAATGTGCATATATAGTAAACAATGTCATGAATTAACATTTGGATTAATTCCAAGCTCTACAGACTGGAACCAAAAAAACTATTCTATAGAGGCCAATTCAACACACTTGCTGACTGATTGCATTTTTTTTATTCCTTTTTGGAATTAAAAGAAATTCTTTCGCTCTAGCATTTCTTGTCCTAATAAAATATCTTCAGAACTGTTATTACTGTCTGAGTTAAAATACCGTCCCCTGAAAACATGACTTAAAGGAATGGGAAATCAAAAGAGTCACATGAGACAAATAATCTTTGGTGAAATCCTGGCCCTACTGAAATCCTGGCCCTACTGAAGTCAATGGGGTTGCTGCCAATGATTTCAAACAGGGCTATGATTTCTCCCGTGTTCAGTTTTAGATCCCTTAATGATTCTATCTTTCTAACAAGACTATGAAATTAGGTTCATATTCACAATACCACACCCAGTTCCAAACAAAATATTCTATGTAAAAAGAAATACTTACAATACAGGGACAGGCTGCATAAACAGTGTGAAACTACCAGTTGCGGTTGATTTCTTCACAGAGTAAACTTTGTCCTCGGCCAGGCTGTCGTGCCTGGATTGGTATAACATTTGTACACATTAATTTGGCCTGGGGAGTTTCTATCTAACTGAGCAAGGTGGGAGGGTTTGTTGTTTTAACTCCTGGCTGATAACAGCTTATCAGTAACTTCTCAAAGGTCGAGTTCAACACATTTACAGAGCAAGAGATGCAAAGAAAATACAGAGCACGCCTGTGAATCCCGGAACTCTCTCTTCCCCTCAGGGTGGGTCCTTATGAGTTTCCAGGATCCCCTGCTTTTCCCCACACTCCAAGACCCTATTCTGCAGTTACAGTCCTTCTGAGAAAGGCAATATGCAGCTCTCTTCAAAGGCAATGAGCCTCACCTTTGAAGATGGCTTTAGCTACCATTAGGAGGAAACAACATGAAATGCTTCCTTCCAAGGGAGGAGCTTGTTGTGTTTGCTGCATTCCCAGCTTCTGCCAACCCAGGTACTAAGATGAAATCCTGAACTATGACCCAGCATGGCAGTGTAACTGTGTCGTCACCACCACCAGTCTTACAACAGAGTTCCATGCCAGCCCCTTTTAAAAAATAAAAATAAAAAAAAAGTATGCATTTAGGGCCTGATACAACTCTCACTGAAATTAATGGGAGTCCTTCCAATGATTTCAGTGCGTGCTAGACTAGATCCTTAATCAGAGTTCATTATCCACTGCATTTTAGGGTGCCTAACTGATGTAAGAGTATTTTTTATCCATATAAAATTGATAAATAGGAAGGTTCTGCTGAAAATGCCTGGATAGGGACACTTGGGTTCTCAGGGATCATATCTGCAGAACCTAATGTCTCCAGCAGTCCACCCAACTTTGACTTTGTTGACCTTTAGGATGTGGACTAAGGCACATCCTCTGGATGAAGCATTCTGTTGACTTGACTATCAGCAGGTTGAAAACTATAGAGAGGGGTATTTAAATTGTTTTTAATAATAAACTGTTGTAGATATAACATCTAGTTGAATTTAATTTTCATTATATGCCCAGATGCCACAGCAATGGATGCACAACAAACCATTAAACAAGCCAACAGGAGAAGAAAAAAAAAAAGCCACAGATGCCCTCCTTGACCTTTCTCCTCCACCTCCAGTTCTTGTGATCTAATTCTTAGTAGCTGGGTTTGAGTCCTGCTCAAGACCCCATATCAAAGAAGCCTTGGATGATTTTCAGCACATTAAACAGGTGAATGCATTACTACACAAGATACCTACCCAAAATGGACTGAAATTATCAGAATTCATTTCGTGCTGGTGTATCCATCAGAAAACAGGCTAAACTCATGATAATTCATTTCTTGATGAGTCAATTCCTGCTTGGGACACCTATCTGGTCTAACTTCTCCACTCCACTGACCAGGGGTCATGTTTGCTGGAAGCCAGTTACATGTACAAATAGCATTGCATACACTGGAGCTCCTCTGCACAATGTTTGACCAGCAATCAACTTCGATGGGTCATCTAGCTCAGTCCCCTGCACTGAGGCAGGACCAAGTATTTTCTAGCTCATCCCTGACAGGTGTTTGTCTAACCTGTTCTTTAAAATCTCCAACGATGGAGTTTCCACAACCTCCCTAGGTAATTTGTTCCAATGCCTAACTACCCTTACAGTTAGGAAGTTTTTCCTAAGGTCTGACCTAAATCTTCCTTCCTGCAATTAAAGCCCACTACTTCTTGTTCTGTACTCAATGGATAAGAAGAAGAATTTATTAACCTCCTCTTTATAACAACCTTTTATGTCTTGAAGACTGTTACATCCCCCCTCAGTCTTCTCTTCTCCAGACTAAACAAACCCATTTTTTTCCCCCAAATCTTTCCTCTCAAGTCATATTTTCTAGACCTTTAATCATTTTTGTTGCTGTCCTCTGGATTTTCTACAATTTGACCACATCTTTCCTGAAGTGTGGTGCCCAGAATGGGACACAGTACTCCAGCTGAGGCCTTATCAGTGATGAGTAGAGTGGAAGAATTATGTCTTGTGTATGGCTCAAACACCCCAAAATGATGTTCATTTTTTTGCAACAGTATTATATCATAGACTCATATTTAGTCTGTGATCCACTATAACCCCCAGATCCTTTTTTGCAGTACTCCTTCCTAGTCAGTCATTTCCCATTTTAAGAACATAAGAATATATGACTGGCCAGACCAATGGTCCATCTAGCCCAGTATCCTGTCTTCCGACAGTGGCCAAGACCAGATGCTTCAGAGGGAATGAACAAACAGGGCCATTACCGAGAGATCCATCCACTGTCGTCCAGTCCCAGTATCTGGTAGTCAGAGGCTTTGGGACACCCAGAGCATGCAGTTGCATCCCTGACCAGCTGATAGCCATTAATGGACATATCCTCCATGAACTTACCTAATTCTTTTTTAAATCCAATTATACTTTTGGCCTTCACAACATCCTCTGGCAACAAGTCCCATAGGTTAACCGTACATTGTGTGAAGAAGTACTTCCTTTTGTTTGTTTTAAACCTGCTGCCTATTACTTTCATTGTGTGATCCCTGGTTCGCTATAAGGAATGTTTTCTAATCCTTTCTTTATTCTTGTGATTCTTCTCTGAACCCTCTACAATTTATCAATATCCTTCTTGATTTGCGGACACCAGAACTGGACACAGGATTCCAGCAGCAGTCACCCCAGTGCCAAATACAGAGGCAAATTAACGGCTCTACTCCTACTCAAGATTTCTCTGTTTATGCATCCCAGGATTGAATTAGCCCTTTTGCCACAGCATTGAACAAGGTGCTCCTGTTCACCATGACCCTAAATCTTTTTCAGAATCATTGATTCCCAGGATAGAGTTGCCCATCCTGGAAGAATGGCCTACATTCTTTTGTTCCTAGATGTACATATTTACAGTTAGCCATATTGAAACATATATTGTTCGCTTGCACCCAGTTTACCAAGCAATTGCTCTCTAATCAGTGACCTATCCTTTTCTTTATTTACCACTCCCCCAATTTGTGTCATCTGCAAACTTTATCAGTGATGATTTTTATGTTTTCTTCCAGTTCATTAATAAAAACGTTAATTAGCGTTAGACCAAGGACTGATTCCTGCAGGACCCCACTAGAAATACACCCGCTCAATGATGTTTCCCCATTTACAATTATATTTTGAGTCCTATCACTTAGCTAGTGTCATTGTTTTTTGTTTTGTTTTGTGTGGGGATGGAGAAGATTCACAAGGCCTTGCTGGAACCTCAGGATCTGTTTATGGAGCCCTAATACCAAGACATGGCAGCACAGATGGCAGCCATGCTGGTTCAGCAGGAGGAGGAGGGACCCTCTCCACCAGGTATGATGGGGGTGGGGGATTTGTTTTTTTAACATGTACTGACAAGGGCTGATTTGCAGGCTCAGGGTATAGAGGAAGAATTTTCTAGGTTTGTATGTTAGTGATTTTTAAAAGGGCAGATACAACTTCATTCAAGGGCACAAATGTTCTTCCCAATCCACAGTCTGCCATGCACACGCATACCCTACTTTTTTATTTATTGGGGGATTTTTAAATGTCAACACTGCTCTGTGTTTATATTATGGAAGGAAGCTCAAGGAAGTGCACCTTGCACTTGGAGTGAAAAGCAGGGAGGTTTGGGATGGTTCTTACTTCCTGAAAGAATTTGTTCCACAGTTTGGAACCAGACCCTGAAAAAGCTTTCTGCTGCACAGGGGAGCACAACGTGCCATTGCACCTGAGGAGCAGAAATATCAACCAGTCTTTATCCCAGAGCTTTAGGCCCCTTTAAATATCCTGGCTCCAGGCCACTGAGTGTCTTGAAAATAAGGACCAAGGCCTTAAACTTGACTCTATATTCTACAGGGAGCCAACACACAGAGAGTGGGATGGATTTGATCTGCTCATAGTAACCCACGTAGCTGAGGAGATGTGCTGCAGCATTCTGTACTAGCTGGAGTTTCCTAAATGCCAAAGGCTTCATGCTTGGGTATATCACACTGCTGTAGTCAAGATGGGAGGTGACAAAAGCATGAATATCTGAGGTCAGGTAATCATCCGTGAGGATGGGACAAAGTTTCCTACTTGATAGAAAGCATTACTTGCAGATATGGCTACATAAAAGCCCCTCACCAGGCCACTCAGTTCAGTTTCTCCATAATCACCCCAGGAGAGAGGGAAAATTGCCATAAAAAAAATCAAGGGGAAATTAATTTCACTAAGAAAGGATTCCTTGCGGGAGTTCTGTCAGACGAGGAAACATGTGCTCTATTCGGTGGAGGCAGAAAGACTGGAAAAGAAGCTATTGGTTCAAATATACCCAGCAAGGAAGGTCTGTCACCATGAGTTAAAATTGTTCAACACAGAAGATCCATAGCAGGATAAATATATTTATCATTACACTGTGTGTTCCCACCTTGAAGCTCTTCAGCTGATGGGATGAGACGATGTGAAAGAACATGGGCAAAACTAAAAGAACTTAAGAAAAAAAAAAAACACTGCTGCATAAGGCTTCCTTATTTTCTTAAATGACATATTTAAAACACAAGAAGAAAGTATATTAGCTTTTAATATACTTGTTAACTGTTCATTTCCGGCTTAGAAAGACACTGAAGAATAAGATCATCCTAGGATTGGAAAGAGAAGAGGTGGTGAGTGGAGGCCTGGAGGATGAGCAAGGAGAAGGCTGAGTGCTGCAAGCCACTTGCTGATCAAGAGCAGCATGGCAGGCACACACAAGGAAGGGAAATGCCCATGGAGAACCACAGGAGGAGAATGTATATAGAATTGAGATGGGAAATGAAACAGCATTCAAAGGCTGCTGGTGTGCAAGGGCCTGTGACCCGAGTGTGATGTGTCATTCCATATTCTTTATGAAAATATGCTTATGATATGAATGACATAACTGAAATATACCTTATGCAAGATGGCTCATGTGAGATAGCACTGGAAAGCTTATGATTTACTGAATGCGATTATCCAATTTGTATGCCTGTATCATTTCTGTATCTGAAGTTAAGAATATTGACTATGTATCTGGTATCAGAGGGGTAGCCGTGTTAGTCTGGATCTGTAAGTCTTAAAGGTGCCACAGGATTCTCTGTGACTATGTATCTGTATTTCAACTATGCTACTTTAGGTGATGTCCACTGCTAACACTTCAGGAAGGAGGAGGATCTGGGGAACTACAGGCCAGTCAGCCTCACCTCAGTCCCTGGAAAAATCATGGAGCAGGTCCTTAAAGGAATCAATTCTGAAGCACTTAGAGGAGAGGAAAGTGATCAGGAACAATCAGTATGGATTCACCAAGGGCAAGTCATACCTGACTAACCTAATTGCCTTCTATGACGAGATAACTGGCTCTGTGGCTGAGGAAAGCAGTGGACGTGTTATTCCTTGACTTTAGCAAAGCTTTTGATACCATCTCCCACAGTATTCTTGCCGGCAAGTTAAAGAAGTATGGGCTGGATGAATGGACTATAAGGTGGATGGAAAGCTGGCTAGATTGTCAGGCTCAACAGGTAGTGATCAATGGCTCCATGTCTAGTTGGCAGCCAGTATCAAGTGGAGTGCCCCAAGGGTCGGTCCTGGGGCCGGTTTTGTTCAATATCTTTATTAATGATCTGGAGGATGGAGTGAACTGCACCCTCAGCAAGTTTGCAGATGACACTAAACTGGGAGGAGTGGTAGATACGCTGGAGGGTAGGGATGGGATACAGAGGGATCTAGATAAATTAGAGGATTGGGCCAAAAGAAATCTGATGAGGTTCAACAAGGACAAGTGCAGAGTCCTGCACTTAGGATGGAAGAATCCCATGCACTGCTACAGACTAGGGACAGAATGGCTAGGCAGTTCTGCAGAAAAGGACCTAGGGGTTACAGTGGATGAGAAGCTGGATGAGTCAACAGTGTGCCCTTGTTGCCAAGAAGGCTAACTGCATTTTGGGCTGTATAAGTAGGGGCATTGCCAGCAAATCAAGAGACGCAATCATTCCCCTCTATTCGACATTGGTGAGGCCTCATCTGGAGTACTGTGTCCAGTTTTGGGCCCCACACTACAAGAAGGATGTGGAAAAATTGGGAAGAGTCCAGCGGAGGGCAACAAATATGATTAGGGGGCTGGAGCACATGACTTATGAGGAGAGGCTGAGGGAACTGGGATTATTTAGTCTGCAGAAGAAAAGAATTAGGGGGGATTTGATAGCTGCTTTCAACTACCTGAAAGGGGGTTCCAAAGAGGATGGATCTAGACTGTTCTCAGTGGTAGCAGATGACAGAACAAGGAGTAATGGCCTCAAGTTGCAGTGGGGGAGGTTTAGATTGGATATTAGGAAAAAACTTTTTCACTAGGAGGGTGGTGAAGCACTGGAATGGGCTACCTAGGGAGGTGGTGGAATCTCCTTCCTTAGAGGTTTTTAAGGTCAGGCTTGACAAAGCTCTGGCTGGGATGATTTAGTTGGGGATTGGTCCTGCTTTGAGCAGGGGGTTGGACTAGATGACCTCCTGAGGTCCTTTCCAACCCTGATATTCTATGGCGGATGACCCATCAGCGAGGACAATGGACTGTGAAATGGACTTGGCCTTCCTGTGAACGCTCCATACTGCCACTGACTCATGGACACGGATACTACAGAGTCAGGTAGTCTTGTCACCTGATACTGAAACATTACCTGGGACCTTTTGTAACTTTCCACTGTAAGGGAAGGGGGGGGGGAGGGCTGTCAAGTTTGGGAAACAAAGGAGTCCCGCCTTATGTAAATCCTATTTAAGGGTGGGGAGGAAGGCAAGCAGAACTCCTCCTCTCCATGGTCTGTCTGCCCAAGAAGAAAGATTGCAAAAGCCACCTGAAGGGAAAGCAAGCGGGGAATCCAGACTGAAACAGGGTCTAGTCTGAAAAGGAATATAACTGGAACTCTGAATCACAGAAACTTTGCAACCTGACTGCAACAATATCTATGGTGAGAAATATATTTGTAACCAATTTCCTTAGTGAAACTAGCTTAGTTTGCATGCTTGATTTAATTTGTTTAGTAATCTGCTTTGTTCTGTTTATTACCCCTTTTACCACTTAAAGTCTGCCTTTTATAGTTAATAAAATTTGTTTTGTTTATTACTAAACCCAGTTTCTGTAATTTCTAACTGGGGGGGCAAGAAGTGTGCACCCCTCTCTCCACATTGAGGGAGGGGGTGAATTTTATAATACATCTTTGGGTCTGCACTCCAAGGGAGGTTGACATCTGAGTGCTGGAGCAAGTCCCTTAAGATGAGTCTTCCCAGAGCTGATCTGCAGCTGGGGGTGGCCCAGCCTGTGTGTGTGTGTTAGAGGAGGTTTTAAGAGCTTGGCTCAGCAAGACAGGTTAAAGGGGGCCCATGCTGGCAGAACAGGTAGACTCAGTGGTCTCTCAGCACAAGTGGACATGGCTTCCCAAGGGGTCCAGCCCATCACACTGAGTTGTTAAAAACAGATGAAAGTAACAAAAGTTCAGTTGACCTGGTATATAAAACTATTGATAAAATAAGTGAAAGATGTAGCCAAAGAAACTAGTACAAACAAAACATGTTTAAACTAAAAGAACAGATTAGGGGTTTACAGGGATTCTGGTAAGGTCACAAAATTGCTGTGGCAACAAATCAAGAAGGCGGTAAAATGATAGGAGAAGAAGGTGTACTGTTGGAGCATCTCTGGTGAAAATCTTATGTCCAGGCTGACTTACTCCATTATAATTTTGTTCACTCCTCCTTCAGCTCTGCCATCTTCCTAGCTAACAACTCTTCTTCTCCAACTTAATTGAATCCCATGTCTTCAATCCCAGCCACCTTTTCGCCATCTTTGATTCACTCCTCAAATCCTCCCTCTCTCCTGCCTCCACTTTTTTCTCTGCATAGGCTCTAGCCAATTTCTTTCAAGAGAAAAGTGACTAAATATCACATGATCTTCCTTCCTCGGCACACCTATGATTCACCCTTCTCCTCTTACTTCCTTGTCACACATGCAGAAATTTCTCATCTGCTGTCTTCTTCTAATTCCTCTATTTGCCACAGTGACCCCATCCCATCTTCTAATCTCCCTTACACCCACTCTCATACCCTCACTCCTCTCCTTAACTGCTCACTCTCCTCTGGCTCTTTCCCCTCATAATACAAGCATGCTTTAGTGTCTCTTATCTTAAAAAATAACCACCACCCTGGATCCCACTTGCCTCTCCAGCTACCACCCTATCTCTAGGCTCATTGAATATGTTATCTGCATTGCTGTTTGGAGTTCTGCTTGTACAATCCGTCAAACATCCCTTGCACTCCACTGAAACTGCTCTCGCCAAAATCTCTAATGACCTCTTCATAGACAAAGCTCAGACCCAGTACTCCATTCTCATCCTCTGTGACCTGACAGCCACCTTCACCACCACTGACCACACTCCTCCTCTTGAAATTTTGTCCTCCCCTTGGCTTCCATTAACCTGTCCTCTCCTTGTTCTCCTCAGACCTCTTTAATTGCTGCTTCAGCATGTTCTTCAGAGGATCCTCCTCTTGCCCTCTAACTTTCTGAGGGGGTTCCACAGTGTTCTGTCCTTGATCACCTTCTCTTCTCCCTCTACACCTTATCTCTGGATAATGTCATTCACAAAACATAAATTCAACTACCATCAGATCTACCTCTCTACTCCTGACTTGTCTCCCATAAAAAAATAAAATCTCAGCCGGTTTCTCTGACATCTCCTCATGGATAATTAGCCATCAGCTAAGATCAATCTTCCACCTAAGCCCTCCCTGCTACCTCCTTTCTTGATGACTGTGGACAACACCACTGTCCTGCCTGTCATGCAGGCCCACATAACCTGGGTATCATCTTTCACTTGGAAGTCTCTCTAGGTCCGCAGATCCAGGGTAAATCTAACATTTGCAAATTCTTTCAGAATAACATCTCTAAGATACAGTCTCTTATCCCTCCACATAGCTAAAACTCTCGTCCAGGCTCTCAGTACCTCACAGCTCAGTTACTACAGCAATATTCTCTCTGGCCTTGACAAATGCAATCTTGCCTCCTCATATCCATTCAGAATGTTGGTGCAAGGATCATTTTCCTAGCCCATCACTTTGGCCATGTCACCCCTGTCCCGACACTGGCTCCCTCTTCTCTACTGCATCAAACACAAGCTATTTTTCCTCACTATCAAGGCTTTTCATGGCCAAACCACACCTTACTCATCACTCGCTATCAAGATGTTGACTCCCCCATCCAATCAGCCAATGATGCCAGCTTCTTGTTATCCTGCAGGCTTGAAAGAAGCTCCCCATAAACATCTGCAAATCCACCTCAACATCTTTCTTCAGTTGCCTCTAAAAAACTGGAGAATGGTTAGGCCATCAATGTGCTGAGAGAGAGCCTGTCATGCTAACCAATATTGTCTCGTCGTCGTCTTCTACTCCCAGTCCATCTGCCTGTATCCATCTGTTGTCTCTTGCCTTATACTTAGAATGCAACAAGTTCTTTTTGTTCCGTGTTTGCACAATGCAGTCTTGGTCCATGTCTAGGGCTCCTAGGACTATGACAATACAAATAATAAATATTAATTTTGATGGCTGATATTGCCACCCCTTTCTAGACATGGCTTTTCCTGAATTAGAGGGGAAAAGGACCATCACATAGCAACTTGATTGTGCACTGGATAGTTTAAAGGAGCTAAATTGAAGGAGAGGAAGTGGACTTCATCATCACAGCTATCAACACCAACTGCTGTGACCAAGGAATGTATCATCACACCACTGGGCGTGATCCTGAAAGACGTCCTGACTAGAGGAGGAGAAGGAGCCAGATGATAATCGCCCCCATCTATTAGGTTTGAATGAATCCTGAACACGTGGCATGTGAACTGCTGCCACCCCTTCCCTAGGGTGATTTTAACTTCCCTATTGTACTACTTCGGTTTCTTTTTTGCTTTCTATCTAGTAAAAGTCTGTCTTAGCCAGCCAAGATAAACCCATCCTTGTAACACTGCTGTAATGAAAAAAAAGCTCTGAATAGTGCCTTAAGCAGCCTGATACTGGTAAAAGTTTTGCCAAGTGCTGAAGGGCTAATAAGACCATATGCTGTGCTTGTTGTTTCCCAGCAGCTGAACAAGAAACAGACATCTGTTGCACTTTCTTTCCTCTCCTCCGATTTTGCCTTGTCTTAAAAACAAACTCATAAGAAACAGGATTGAACTTTATCAAGTCATCCAAAGATGACAGTCAAAACACTTGTCCCCCGCCACCCCACGCCCCACGATAAGGAAAATTAACACCTTGATTAATACTATCTCAGGAATTGTATAGGAAGGAATTTCTAAAAGACTAGACGCTTACAGAGAATAAGGTAAATTATAAGAAAGTTTTACATTTCAGGTGCTTTGACAGTTTGGCCCTTTGTATTGCTCCAGCAGGAGTGAGCCAGTGAACATAACATGAGAACAGCCATACTGGGTCAGACCAAAAGTCCATCTAGCTCAGTATCCTATCTTCCGACAGTGGCCAACACCAGGTGCTTCAGATGGAATGAACAGAACAGGAAATCATCAAATGATCCATCCCTGTCGTCCATTCCCAGCTTCTAGCACATAGAGGCTAGGGACAATTCAGAGTATGGTTTTGCATCCCTGTCCATCATGGCTAATAGTCATTGATGGATCTATCCTCCATGAGCTTATATAGTTCTTTTTTGAATCCTGTTATAGCCTTCACAACATCCTCTGGCAAAGAGTTCCACAGGCCTACTGTGCATTGCATGAAGAAATACTTTCTTTTGTTTATTTTAAACCTGCTGCCTATTAATTTCATTTGGTGTCCCCTAGTTCTTGTGTTATGAGAAGGAGTAAATAACACTTCCTTATTTACTTTCTCCACAACAGTCATGATTTTATAGACCTCTGTCATACTCTGTGTGACCCCCAGGGCACACACAACTGTCTAATATGTAACAAGGGTTTTTGAACTAACCCCTGCAGGGCCTCCCAGATGCTTTCCCTTTAATGGACGGGGCAGAGCGAGATGCTGAAGCTTGCAGAAATCAGTTCCACAGACAACATTTTTGGGGTCCACACAAGCGATTCTGCATTATTATCAGTCTTAAAAGGGCTTTAAGCAGGAAAACAAAAACAATTTACATCCCTAGAAACTAACACATTGCCCCAATCTAAAACAAATGCACCACTACCATGTACCTGAAGACAGAGCAGAAGCCCACTTGGAGCAGCTTTCCCTCTTGAACCCCCTTCTGCTCTGCCACCAGAAGGGGGACAACTCTGCATTTAAAAGGCATGGGGCTTTCTCCTCCCCATGTCACTTCCTCTTTAAGTAATACTTGCCAATCAGCTGATTAAAGGGAAGGGTCACACACTCTCTCTCTTAACTTTAAATAAAATTCAAGCAGCTTTAACTCACCTATTCCTGCTATAAGTATAGTTTTATTAATCTATTAGGATAGTGGCTTCTAGTTCACTCAGTGCTACAACTACTGAACTGACAAGCAAGTGTCAGAACAAACTGGGAAAGTGTAGGTTAGCTCACAATACAAGAGCCTAATGAAGAGGAATGTCTTAGCAATTTTCAAAGTGACTGGCTACAAACTCTACTGAGCCTATTTAAACCCATCCAGCCTACTGGAAACCCTCCACATAACAGGTTTAGCTCATTAAGGGGCTTAAGCTTTTAACTCACGTAAAGAACAACCTGGCAAATTGTGAAGTACAGATAAGTACATTGTGATGTGCTTGCTAAGAAGCAGGGAGTGCACTGCCTATATGCCATCAAGTATAAGGAGTAATGGTAATACTGATCTCCCCTCAGAACACTAAAAGAAGATTGCGCAAATGTGATAAACACCACAACCTCTTAACCAGGACAACTAAAATCAACGTTCAAAGAGGCAATTAAATGGTTAATTTGGCCATTAAACACACCTATCTAGAAGCTTTGATTTAGATTCCTTTTCAGCACTGATGGCTGGTGGTGAGAACCACTTGTAGAGCCTATGTACCTGTCACCACCAATGCAGTGGGATGCTAGTCTTCTGTGGTGCAGCTCTGACTTTTCCAACAGTGTCAAAAAAGAGTGGTTTGATTTCCTAGCACTCTTGGTGTCACATAGTAACTTTCTTTATACAATCTGTTGATGATCACAGCCCTCCAGAGAAAAATGGCAGATGAGGAAAGCAGGTGTCTAGAGAGGAGCAGCTGACAAATCATGGCCTGGCATGCTACCCAATAGATAGGAAATGCCAAGTTAATGGGGATATTAATGTTCACCTCTGCCCTGTACACATATGCATTACAATACAGTCTCAAAATACATGAGCACATGCCATTTTCCCCACAGGAACCATGTCTTATTCACTGCATAGGTAGGATGGTGCTCAGTGAATGTAGCACCTGTCCAGTATTTTATCATCACTGATCAATATGTGGTCCTTGCATCATTCACAGCATGCCAATCAACTCTACTGAATGAAGATGGGATTTAGTCAATACATAACCCAGTTTCATTCACTGTCCAAGCAGCCCAAAGAGGCAGGCATCCTGCGGGAAAAATGGTATGGAATCATGTCTTTAGAGACTGTATAATAATTCATATGCACAGTGGCTCAGTTATGCCTATGCCATTAAGATTGACATTTCCAGAACAGTGCACACTTACTCGGCAACCTCATTGTTCTTCTAGCAAAGAATTTTAATAGAAATATACAGATATGAACTTCTAGCTGGAGTGTGTAATGGAAGTTATAAAGAGGCCTAATTGCTTCCATTATAACCTCCCTTCTTCAGTGCTCTCAATCAGCATTCTGCTTAGTTCCATGAACACCCTCACCGCTCAAACTCCATACACAGTCATGCACAATAAAAAGAATTTTCTCTGGGCTACCTTGAGCTTGTAGGCGGAGTGCAGATTGGAACACTGCTGTAATTAGTAAGATACTTGTTATCTATAGAAATCATGGCATGTGCACCAAGGCTGTCTTATAAAGCCTTACAAAATTCAACAAAATCAAAATAGATTGTGACCCAAAACCAAAAGGCACAGTGCACAGGGAGGCTGGCCTCTTTAAGGGGAGATGAGTCCAGCCCTACCTGTAACACAATTACAGGCAGAGAGAATGAGCTAAGTTACAAGAAGTTCATGTGGCTAAATCAGGCCTTTTGAGGTGAAAAGACATAAGCCTGTGGAGAGCCAGAGATAAGAGAAGGGAGACTCCAGGTAGGAAGCCCTGTTAGGAACTGCTACTTGATAGAGAGCGAGTCTGCTTAGTGGAAAACCTCAGCAGGGACAGGACTAAGAACCTTGCACCAAGGGTTGTGAGGCAGCTAGGAAGGCTGGAAGGAGTACTTGCGTTTTCTTTTGAACTTTGTTAATAAACCAGCCCCCACAACAAGGTGTCACTCAACACATTAAAGCCAATGCTGAAGTTATGAGGAGCCCGAGAAGGGGAAACTGAGGCAGTGGCTAGCCCAAAGCCATCAAGAAGGCAGTGGTGCTCCACACAGACAGAGAAAACATGGCCAACTTTAAACACAAATGCTAAAACTTTTGAAAGTTACACACAACTGAAAGACACTTTTAAAATGGGAACACTTATGCAACTTTAACTACAGGCATTGCTGTGTCAGGAACACTACATTTTATATTTTTTTCCCCACAACTCTGAGAACCAAAAAACCTCTTATGTATTTGAACACACTCTTTACAGGAGTGGAGACACAATACAAGTAGTTGGCCATTTTTTCATTCAAAGAACTCAAAAATACTACAGTCAGCAACGGATAGTTTTATTTCCAGTTCTTCACCACAAGCTCTCACTACAAAAATATATCCATACAAAGACTTTTCTGTAAACATGATTCAGTCTCATTTTTTAAATACTTGCTTCTTTCATGCTGTGAGTTACCTTATTTGTGCATCTCCTTGGCAAAAAAAACCAAAGGTCAAGGTACACAGATACACAGTGGCGGATATGCCTCAATGATTATGTCACATGAAACAAAGTTCTATTGAAACCCCACAAATAGATATTTCTGAAATAACAGGGAAATTCCAGCAGAGGCAAAGTTCAAGGGTAATAGTACTGCACTTAAGTATATATTCCTTTGCTTCTGTTTCTATGGCAATACACAAGAGGTGGTTGGGGGTGGAGGGGACCAAAAAGGTTACTTATACTTAAGGCTACAATTTAATTGGGTATTTTCAGTAAAAGCCATGGACAGGTCACAGGAAAAAAACAACAACAAAAAATCAGGGCCCCATGACCTGTCCATGATTGACTCTTGGGGGTGGAGGAGGAGCACTGCAAGGGGGAAAGCCAGGGACTCGCTGCGGGGGAGGGACCTCATGGGGGCCTGTTACTGCTCCAGCCCCGCCTAAGGGGGATCCCCGGGGGGGGGCACCGCCAGGAGGGGGAGGGCGCCCCAGGGAAGGAAGAGCGTCCAGGGGAGGAAGGGCGCCCTGGGGGGAACAACAAGTGCTGCCAGAAGGGGGGGCCACCAATGCTCCGGCCACCGCCAGGAGGGGTTTGCCCAAGGGTCAACCCCATTGGCAGCTGCTCGGGCCCAAGCAGCTGGCTGCAGAGCCGCTTTAGCAGCGGCAGGTGTGGCTATCCCTGGGGCTGCCTGAGCAGCTGGCTCCGGAACCAGCTGCTTGGGCAGCCTTGGGATCAGCCACACTGGCCGCTGCAGAAGTCATGGAATCCATGACAGACACGGCGCCCTACTTGTACTACAGTAAAACTGTGGTTCTTTGAGATGCTGTCATCAGTGTGGTTTGCACTATAGGTGCATGTACCGGCAGGGCACCTATGACCCTCTCTCAGTTCCCTTGTAATTTGAAACCCTGGTAGCTGAGGCCTCAACAAGGATTGAGGTGGGACATGGGATCCACACGGACTACGATATCTCTAAGAACCACAGTTACTGCAGAGGGTAAGTCAACATTTTTTCCTCTTTCAGCCTGAGTCATTGTGGATCCCACTGTAAGTGACTGGCAGGCAGCATCCTCTCAGGATGGCAGGAAATGAAGCGTTCCAGCTGCATCAAACAGTAACTGAAGTATGGCTCTCACGAATGTGGCATCGGACCTAGTAGCTAAGTCCAAGGCATGGTGTTTGACAAAGGTCAGTGGGTTTCTCCACATTACAGATTTCTGATATTGGCACATTCCTGAAGCAGGCAGAGGATGTTGCTTGATTTCTGGTGGAGTGATGTTCAGTGGATGCAACATGCCATGCACACAGCAAGATATGCTGCGTTACCCATTTTCATGTTCTCTTTAGACCTTTAGAACATCTAGCTGTGGCAATAAACAGAAGGGACAATGTTCTAACCGGTTTGGTCCTGTCAATATAATAAAGACAAGTCCTGGTAACACCAAGAGCTATAGCTTCTTTTCTCCCAGCATCTAGTGTGGTTTCAGTAACAAGACAGGTAGACTGACTGGCTCAAATGAAATTTCAAGACCACCTTAGTAGTGAACTTCAGGTGAGATCTTAGCACCACCTTGTCCTTGTGGAATGTCATATAGGGGATTGGGCCATAAGCACCAGAAGTTCACTCACTCTTGTGGCTGAAGTGTCAGCCACCAGGAAGACCAACTTCAGAGTGGGGAAAGGAACATCCGAGAGAGGCTCAAACAGAGGTTCCATGAGCTTCAGGAGGACCAGTCCCCAGCAGGAGCAGGTTCTCTGACTGGCGGGCAAGTGTGTAAAAGTTCCTTGAGGAACTTCAATATCATGAGGTGAAAAAAGATCAAGAATTCCAGGCTGGGCAACACAATGGAGCACTGGCACTCAGCTCGCCCTATCGGACTAGGAAATGCTGAGCTGTGAATTTAGCATGGGGTCTAAATATATCCAATGGCCTCTCAGACCAGACAGAGCTACAGGGCACTTGTGAAATGGCTCCCCCCCCCCCCCAACTGAGACCCAGTGACATTTGAAACACCCGTCACTCACAAGGACTCTGCGGGGGGGGGGGGGGGGGAGGGGGAGAGAAGCACCACCACCCTGGCCTCTGCAGAAGGTAAGGCAGAGAGAGAAGAAGCAAGCCTCAAACAACTCCCTCTGATTTATGTGGCAATGAAGGTCCAACTCTTATGACTCCCCAAAACAGGGAGTGATGTTCCTAGCCCTGCTTTCCCTAACACTAGCAAGGGGGAGAATGAAGATGTGGCCATGGCTCAATGTGACCTGAAAGAACAAGTACATCAGGGTCAAGGAAGCAAACAGGCTAGCACTGTTCCTGGTCCCATCCTCAAACAACAATAGTAGCCTCAGCAGAGACAAGAATTAAATAATAAATGAAAATGCTTAGCACTTACATAGTATTTTTCATCGGCAGAGCTCAAAGCCCTTCATAATACTACACGACCGCAGGATGGGGGACCGAAGCCTGAGTCCGCCTAAACCCCACTGTTCCGGGTGCGGGAGCCAAAGCCAAAGGGCTTCAGCCCCGGGCAGGGAGTCTGTAGCCTGAGCCCCACCACCCAGGGCTGAAGCCGAAGCCTGAGCCTCGCTGACCAGTTTGAGAACCGCTGTACCATTTCCTTCTCTTTTGTTTACAACTTTCAAACATATATTTACTCTTCAGCCCACCTGTAATCTCTCCTCATAAATCAATCTCTTCAGCCCCCTGATCACTTTTGCTGTTTGAAAACTCTGTATAGTTTATCAGTCTATTTCTTGTAGCGTACAAAGCAGTACTACAGGTGTGTTCGCACTGGAGCCAGGAAGAAGGACTAATCTTTCTTGCTCTGTGATGTGATGCCCTCATGCATGACAGCCCCAAAATTGTATCTGCCTTTTGACTACCATAGATTGCCGCAAAGTCATATATAATTTGCTCTCCATTAGCCCCCCTACATCTCTTTCAGCGTTACCATTCTAAAGATTTCTCCTTCTCATTTAACTTCAGTATTTATTATTATTTAGTTTCCCCAGAAAGATTTTTCCAAGTTGCATCTTGTTGGGGGGAGGGGGGGGAGTTATGCTGTTCATATTTCTGATCTCCCCACTGGTATTTGCAACCCCTCACAATTTACTTCTCCAGTGCCAAACTGGTGCACTCATGCAGACTCCCCACACACCCCCAATTTCCCTCTCACCAGACTGACACTTCCTTTTCCCTTTTGTCTATCTTGTTGTGAGCTTATTACTACTGTTGTAATAGTTCTTGACTTATCTGGGACAAGGAAAATTATTCTGAGATCTTTCAGTCCTAGCTGCTAACCTGCTCTGTATTAAACTATCCAGGGTGCTGAGAAATCATACTGAATCCCCAGGCAAACATTTAACATCCCCTTCAAATTTATGTTTTAGCAATCATCCACATTTACTTTAGAAGTCCATGAATTACTAGTTTTGCTGCTACAATTGCCTAATTTCTTTTTAGGTGAAAAGAAACCTAATATTAGAAAATTGTTCTATGCCATGTCTATAACAATATAATAGTAAGAAATAATAATACAACATTTATTTAACAGCACTCAGTCTGAAAGATCCTGTAACAGGGTGCCCTTTGCGCCCCTGCGTATCCAGCCCCTTGGCCCCGCTCCTCCCAGACTCAGGAAGGGTCCAAGCTGGTGCAACATCTGTGCTCTTTATTTGTGTCCGTTTCCCACCACCAATTTCCTACTATATACAGACTATTTACAATGGCTTGGCCTAACACAGGCCTGGTCAGCAACAGAGTAGCAGGCTTCTATCTCTCCTAGTCTCCGCCCCTCTTCCACTCACTTCCTCCCAGCCTATAGCTCCTGTCTACTGAGGCTGGCAGGTGCAGTCAGTGATTATGCAAACCTAGGCTATTTAACCAGCCCCAATCCATTTCCCTTGATGGGGACTGGAGTGGCAGGAGCTGATTGAGGCTCCCCCAGCAGTGCCCTGCCACAGATCCCAATGAGCTGTAAGTCTTAATCCATCACTAACACACAGCTATTTCTTAGGCAAGATGTTGCCACGCTTTAAATAGCATGCAAACATTTAGAAGACAGGAAGTGAAGAATGCTGGCTAAGATTTTCAAAATATGGGATCCTAAGTCCATATTTATCTTCAGCCTGCACTCCTTCAAAAAGCCAAAGGCATTCTGCACTGATGTAAAGGTCTACCTACCCTAATCACTCTGCATGATCAGGACCCTAAGATGTTGAAGACTCACCTGCCATAGAGAGCAAACAAAATTAACTCCTTACCTTTTACAAGACACTCTGGGTTCCAGTAGAAAGGTATGAATTTGCTCATTTTTGGAAGACTTAATGGTCCATGTGTTTCTGTTAATTTGATCTGTTTGGTGCTCCTCACAGAAATTGGTATTCTGGAGATCTGAAAAGAATGCCAATTTAATGTACATATTTCCAATAAAGCGCACACAGTTACATACATATTGCACTTTACCTGTTTTCTGATGGCACCATAAAAGTTCATCTCAAATCAAATCAAATCGGACACTTATTCTGCTCAGAACCACAGTTCTGTTTGAGCAAGAAGAGGTTTTCTGTTAACATCATAACATCAACCGAGATCAGGGACCCATTGCATTAGGTGCTGTGCAACTATTAGTAGAAGTCAGGTGAAGTTACTTCCCCAAGGTCATACAGCAGTTCCGTGGCAAAGCCAGGAACAGAACATTAGTCTCAAGACTCCTAGCCCATGCTCCCTCTCACACTTTATTCGTTTACATTTACATGGCTTTAAGTTTTTAATTTTGGACATTGCGATTTCATATACTGCTGAAAAACTGTAGTGTAGTTCTGTGGTATTTGATTTTCCCAAGGTCTCGGAGACTATTCTAACCATGCCAGCACGTAAACCTAGACCATGCTAATTCCATCCATACTACACGATGATTGCGTTTTGTTTGTAGCATGAATGGGACAACAAAGTTATAGCATATATAGTGCTAAGAGACTATGACAAGGTTCTCAATAGCAAAACAGCCTCCACTCACACTAAGAGTACTGAATGTCACTGAGAAGGAACGCATTCACAGAAAGGCCCATTTTGTAAGCAGAATAACCTAGTTTGACAGTAATTTAATTTGGCTGTGCCCAAACCAAGTTATAGCATGGCATTTGTGTGGATGAGGCCAAATTGTTGTTTAAAAAGCTATACACCACGTTTCAGACTGGGTCTTCACCAGGGCTAATACACTGTTTTAATATGGTAATAACATTTGTCCCTATCTGCACAAGCTGAACCAAACCATGCTATAATAGCCTGGCCAGTTACAGCTGCTCAAAGCAAGACCTCATTCACTTCACAGTAAAATGGATGTACGTTCTAAAGCAAGGTCCCTACATTCTGCAGTTGCTGCTGCTGGGAGTTCTGAGGAAGATTCAGATACATATTTAATGGGGAATCTTAATGCATTAAATATAAAAAATAAATATAGTCAGTGCAGCAACCTCTGTGATATTTAGTTTCATTTTATACTGTCCCCACAATTTCAGTTTTCAACATGCAGCTGTCATTTTTAATTTTCAGAGTTAACAATCCATTAAATGAAAAGGGCAGTTGACACCTGATGTTTCAGGCTACATGGAAACTCAGGAATATATTTGTGACTCAGTTAAAATTTTCAAGGTTCTCTTTGCAGCCAGAAGGCTAGAAATATTCTTTACATTTAAAGTGGAAATTCTAGAACATAATTCTGCAGCAAGGGGTGAATTCTGCAATGGCAGAATCATGGAATACATAGGGGCCAGATTAAAGGTGATCTACAAAGGAAACAATTGTGTTTCCTTGTTTATTATGTGTAAAGGAGACTGAGAGGCTATTTCCATACCCTTCCTCCACTCTACCACAGACAATTTTTCCTCCCTTTTGCCTGTATTTTTACACTAGAAATTCAGCTCATGCTACCCTGACTTTCCTGGAGGACTCTAAAGGCAACAGAAAAACTAGCATTATCACATCACAAGTACCAAAAGTGCATATAACTTAAGTGTGACTGAGAAGGGAAGGGATTTTTAGTCAGACTTTTTAAAACTCTGTTTTTATTCTGTGTTATGGAGGGGATCAGTCTAGATCAAGGGTTCTCAAACTGGGGACTGCAACCCCTTGGGGGTCACAAGGTTATTACCTGGGGGTCACAAAGTGTCAGTCCTCCCAGGAATACGGGCAGCCTGAGCCCGTTAAATTAAATAAAATTTAAAACCCCTGTTTTTAGTTTATAAGGGGGGGCTGCATTCAGAAGCTTGCTGTATGAAAGGTGTCACCAATACTACAAGTTTGAGAACCACAGGACTAGATGATCGGAAAATGGTCTTAAAATATAGGTATTTATACCTTTTTAGTTCAAATCTTTGACCAACAGTTCAGGAAAAATCCCTGTGACGGTTTCAGTCCCTGTACTTATTCAATTAAGGGCTGAGAAAGTTCACACCTCAGTTCTCACATGTTTTTGCAGGTTATTTTTAAACTTGGTAGCTTTATAGTTTAAACGGGCCTTCAACAATGGCCATCAGCATTACACAAAGAAGCCAAGAAAAACTCTCAGATTAAGCCCCTGAACTCTACGAAGAAGTCACAATCTAAGTGCTAAATCCTGACCTCAGACACCCAAACAAAACTCAAATTTCAACTGGAGTTATGCCTGCATATCTGAGAGCAGAATTTGGCCATAAAGATATATGGAAATGAGCACCACATTATGGTACTGAAATAGGAAGGGTGGTGAAGTGCATTGGAAAACAAAAAACCTAACCCACCACCACCTCCCAGCCCTTCTACACAGCGACAAAGCATTTTCTAAACATTCATGAATTAAGCCTCTTTAGGTCTTTTATCTCCATTTTACAGATGGAAAAACTGAGGAACAGAGATTAAAATGGTTTCAAGATCCCAGGAAGCTCGTGGAAGTGACTGAATAAAATCCCGACCTCCCAATGCACAGTCTTATGCTGAAAACAAGACCACCCTTCTGCCATAAACTGGATGCATCAATTTGTAACAGATGGAGGGTGACCCATTGTACCCAGAGCCACCTTCTAATTGTAAATACATGAGAATCAAAAGAGAAAACCCAGCTGCAAAAAGCTTCTGAGTGAGCCAGAGCTTGTACTAATTTTTTTTTTTTTTTTTGCCCAGGTGTAAAGGGCACAAAATAAATATCAACGTAATCTGCCATAAAATATTGTTTCTCTCAGTTCCTCCATCCTAGGCACTAG
Organism: Chrysemys picta bellii; assembly: GCF_011386835.1. Lineage (NCBI taxonomy): Eukaryota > Metazoa > Chordata > Testudines > Emydidae > Chrysemys > Chrysemys picta. The sequence goes on along the minus strand of NC_088799.1, from coordinate 49,728,504 downwards.
GGTACTGCCACTGGACCTTAATCAGGATGTCCATCTTTTTGTCAACAAAAATAAAGTGAGCACTGTACACTTTGTATTCTGTGTTGCAATTGAAATCAATATATTTGAAAACATCCAAAAATATTTAAATTGGGGCTGTCAAACGATTTAAAAAATTGAACACTATTAATTGTGCTGTTAAAGAATAACAGAATACCATTTATTTAAATATTTTGGACACTTTCTACATTTTCAAATATATTGATTTTGATTACAATACAGAATATAAAGTGTACAGTGCTCACTTTATTTTTTATTACAAATATTTGCACTGTAAAAAAAAGAAATATTTCAACTCACCTAATACAAGTACTGTAGTGCAATCTCTTTATCATGAAAGTTGAACTTACAATTGTAGAATTATGTACAAAAAAAACCTGCATTCAAAATAAAAACGTAAAACTTTAGAGCCTACAAGTCCAATCAGTCCTACTTCTTGTTCAGCCAATCGCTCAAACGAGTTTGTTTACATTGCAGAAGATAATGCTGCCTGCTTCTTGTTTACAATGTCACCTGAAAGCGAGAACAGGTGTTTGCATGGCACTGTTGTAGCTAGGGTCACAAGGTATTTACATGCCAGATGCACTAAAGGGACATATGTCCCTTCATGCTTCAACCACCATTCCAGGGGACATGCGTCCATGCTGATGATGGATTCTGCTTGATAGCCATCAAAAGCAGTGTAGACCGATGCATGTTCATTTTCATCATCATGAGTCAGATGCCACCAACAGAAGGTTGATTTTCTTTTTTCGTGGTTTGGGTTTCGTAGTTTCCGCATCAGAGTGTTGCTCTTTTAAGACTTCTGAAAGCATGCTCCACACCTCGTCCCTCTCAGATTTTGGAAGGCACTTCAGATTCTTAAATCTTGGGTTGACTGCTGTAGCTATCTTTAGAAATTTCACATTGGTAGCTTCTTTGCATTCTGTCAAATTTGCAGTGAAAGTGTTCTTAAAATGAACAACATGTGCTGGGTCATCATCCGAGACTGCTATAACATGAAATATATGGCAGAATGCGGGTAAAACAGAGCAGGAGACAATTCTCCCCCAAGGAGTTCAGTCAACAAATGTAATTACCGCATGCTTTTTTTAACAAGTGTCATCATCATGGAAGCATGTCCTCTGGAACGATGGACGAAGCATGAAGAGACATATGAATCTTTAACGCATCTGGCACATAAATAGCTTGTGACACCAGCTACAACTGTGCCATATGAATGCCTGTTCTCACTTTCAGGTGACATTGTAATTAAGAAACGGGCACCATTATCTCCCGTAAATGTAAAGAAAGATATTTCTCTTAGTGATTGGCTGAACAAGACGTAGGACTGAGTGGACTTGTAGGCTCTAAAGTTTTACATAACTGCACTCAAAAACAAAACATTGTAACAAAAACTATTTATTTTAGCACTTTTACAGTGCAAATATTTGTAATAAAAATACAAAGTGAGCACTGTACACTTTGTAGTCTGTGCTGTAATTAAAATAGAGATATTTGAAAATGTAGAAAAACATCCAAAATACAGTATTTAATAAATTTCAGTTGGTATTCTATTGTTTAACAGTGCAATTAATCACGATTCATTTTTTTGAGTTAATTGCCATTAATCGACAGCCCTAGTACAAATAAATGTTCCAAGAGTTGACAAGGAAATCTTAGTTTATGAACTAATTTATGAATTATTAATTAAAAGATGGGCTCTTTAACAAATTAGGCATCCTGTATCAGGATTTTCTGTGTCTCAAATATATTAAAACACACACTTCAAAGTTTCCATATAATTAGAACTAGCTGAAATCTCCCAGGTAAGTTTCAGTTACACTAAGTTATTAACAACAGTTCTATTGGCTGTAACGAGCAGCGGTATGATCGAGATTGAATACAGGTTTCAAGAGTTCCCACTGGTAGATGGACTGGCCCAACTGTGACTTCTCACTAAAGATTCCATGGCTGCATGCTAGTTTAGGCACCAATACTATCATCATGGTACTGCTGCCTCAGCGCCACAGCATATTAAAGCAGCACTGCTGGGAGAACTGATTCTGGGGCACAGGGGGATACCTTAAATCAGAGACACACTGTTATTCTGGGACTGGGCTCTCCCTGCCCCAACTTCACACAGTACTAGTCTCACTAACACAGACCACTAAACCAATTGAAAAGTAAGGACCAGACTCACTTTGGTTCCTCTGCACTGCTCCAGTCATTTAAAGCAGCTGTAAGCCAGCTAAATTGGCCAGTGCACTCTCCCTGTTTTGTGCCACCAGTGGCTTTCCCATTAAAAGCTAAAGTTTAATAATTTAAGACTGATATTTCATATCTCCAAATCATTAGAAACATTGCATGGCAGAATTCTCTTTGTTTTTTTGTTTAGGAGTCACATGTTAAATTTTCATAATTTAAAATAATGAAATTCCCAGCCAAAAATAACTCCATCTTAATGTAGTTACGGTTGACAGTACATATCAGTAACTTAAATTAAAGAACATTACAGGATGCTGTAATTATCCTAAAATGAGTTAAGATTAGACAAAAAAGAAATGTTAATGTAAGAAATGAACATTTAAGGCACCCAAAAACTTTAAAATTGCACTGTAGTAATGCCATGAGAGGGGGAAAACTGAAACAAATCAAGTGTCTCTAAAAATCAGTTTAATCTAATCTGGGACCAGAAACACTAACCTGTGTTAATTAGGATAAGAGAAAGGGGGTTGGCCTATAATCTCCTTTTAAAAATATTTGTATATATCCTCATATTACCAAGAGCTTTGAAGTTTCAGGACTTTGAATTATTTGGCTAAATTTCTGAACTGAGACACTTTAGCTAAAGGCCTAGTGAGTCCACAGGAGAATACATTCTCTCTTTGACAACATATGAAATTCAAAACTTATGTCTATTCTATACAGTAACTAATATAGGATGTATCCAAGACCTTGTCTACACTGCCACTTTACAACACTGCAACTTTCTCGCTCAGGGGTGTGAAATGCAGAGGGTGTAGGTGGGTGAGGGAGTGATGGCTGGCTGGAAAAACAGGTGGGGCTCAAAATAAAAGGCAGTGTTGGCTCATATGGCTCCGAAATGTTAATCTCATCTACTCTAGGGCAGGCTGCAGCCTTCTTTCCACTGCCCCTCCCAGGCTCCCTCCTCTGTCTCTCCTGGCATTGCTCCCACTTGTCCCGATGATACCCATACACACCCATCTCCCACCCACTGCCCTGGGAGAGGCTGAGTCCACATTACCCCCCAACAGCCTGCCTGCTCGGCTTCAGCCCGCCCACCCACTTGGCTCCGCCTCCTCCCCCCCCATGCCCGCGCCGCTGCGCCCCCTCCATCACGCCCTCCAGACGCCCGCTCCCGGCGTTGGCGGAGGCGCCCCACATTACCTAGCCGAGGGCTACACGCACACACCGGGAGCACCCAGCCACCGCCTCAGACTGCCACTGCAGCCCCGCCGCTACCACCTGCTACGTTACCTGCTGCGTCAACAAACGCGTCATTTCCTCCATGCAAAACAAGGCACTGGCCCCAACCAAAGCCATCCCGACGCTGCTGGCGTCACTGCCGGCTCCATGACACCTGGGGAAGCAGCTGAGCCAAGCGCCTGCGCACTAGAATTCGGGAATCGGGACCCGCGCGCCGCGGGCGGGGAAGGAGCTGCACTATTTCGCGTCTATCACTTGCGCAGCTCCCCTTCCAATCCCAGCCCTGCACCGGACATGGCCCCGCTCCTGGCGCGCGCCGCGCTCCCACAAAGGGCCCTGCCGGCGGGTCGGCCACTCATAGTGGGGAGGAGGGAGCGCCCTTCCCCCCTCAGGTACCCCGCCCTGCCCCTGCCAGAGACTGGTGGGCACCTCGGGCTGGGGGGCAGAGAGGAGTCGAGAGCCCCCCACACACACTTCCCGTAGACTCTATCTGGCTGAAGGGCTCTTGGTAGCGAGACTTAAACAGCGACGGGTGGAATGTGGATGGGGCGCCCGAGTTCTCCCTGCTGCAGACGGAGACAGAAACTGACACTGGAAATGGGCGGAGGTGCTGCCTCTCACCACCCCGGCAGGCATTTGTCCAGCCTGCGCTCACAAGCGTCACAGACCCCACCCTCCCTGGGGAGCTTGGCCCAGAGCCCAGCTCCCTCAGCGTGATGGGCTGCCCCGAGCACTGAACCTAACTCTCCTGGACTGCAGCTTACACCTTGGCAGGCGTCGAGAACATAATGCCCCCAGGTGTCTGCTTTTCAGTCGGAAAGCTTGGTCGAAAATGGATCCTGGCAGCTCTGGTTGGTAATGCTGACCAGGCCCATAAACGTCCAGTCGGAGGCGCAGCAAGACTAAGGCAGGCCCCCTGGCTCCACGTTGCTCTAGCAAACTAAAATTTATTAAAAAAGAAAAGAGAGAGAGTGTTGGTTAAAAGATCAATATACATACAGACTTGAATTCAATTCTTGAGGTTCAGATACATAGCAGAGATGAGCTTGTAAGTGCCAAAAGTCCTTTTAGATATAGTCCATAGGGTATAGTCCAATGTCCATATTCAGGGTGACTCCAGTCAATGACTGGGGATCTCAATCCTTATGGCTTAAGGTTTCCCCCCTTGAAACCCAAAGCAGGTCCAAGATGAAGTTGGATCGTGTCCCAGGGTTTTTATACATTTCCAGCAGCCTTTTGGCCTGAGAAAACAATAGACTCAACTCTCCTTCTTCCAAACATCCTGGCAATTAGCACAGGGTAATTTATCCATTAAACAGTTCAGATACAGTTTACCACAACCTTCAAAGAGACATATAGACAATAATACTATTTCACTCAAGTATCTTCCTAAATGTTAATATTCCTGTTTTGATCTTTGAATCAAAGCTATAGCATAGACAAGACTTGTTTGCTTACATCACAAGACCTGAGCAAACACCTACCCTTCATTAACATATCTTCCTAACCAGTCTCTAAAGTTCGGCCACGGGTTAGGTCAGTCTGTGAGTCAATGAACTCTTTCTGGCCCTGTCATCTTTCAATGAGATATTATATTACACTCATAACGTCACATAAGGAAAAGCACTTACTTAGCAAGTGGTGAGGAATGATTATCTCCAGCCCATCAGGAAGGCCTATTGAATCCAAATGGACCATTGTAAGCCATCAAAGAACAAGGACTTTGTTGATTGCTCCCGGCACACCTTTGAAGAGTGGGGTGCAGAAGCACTTGTCCTATCAGCTTGAACTCTAGGGAGATGGGGATAAAAATCCTTGACAAGAAGGAATTAGGGTCTTTTTATGCTGTTTGGACTCTAAGGGACAAAAATTCCTAAACATAAGCAAGAGATTTCCAGGGGATTAACCTGTCTTAGCCCTAAAAGACTTATCGAGCTGGCATATTTCAGCAGCTCGATCACTATCTGAAACCTAAGACTGCAACTAATTTGTGTGTGTCTGTTTACCTGTTTTATCCTTGTAAATAACTGTTACTTCTTTTTCTTAGTTAATAAATCCTTAATGTACAACTGTTTGGTGTAAGATCTAAAGTGCAAATTGACCTGGTGTAAGTGACTGATCCTTTGGGACTGTGAGTAACCTGAATATTTTGTGATATTTGGTGTAAAATGATCATCAACCACAGAGTCAAGCTTGCCTATGGGGGCAAGAGAGATTGGAATGTCCAAGGAGATTGTCTGTGACTCCATGTTAAGGCTTTATGGTGCCTGAGTTTACACTTGTTATGTGGTTGCTGAGATTTAAGTATAGAACTCACAACCAGTTTGGGGTTTGTGCCCTGCTTCTTAACAGTCTGCCTGAGGTTAGTATTCTTGTTCATAAGCCACTCCAAACAGTGTGACAAGGGGGTCAACAAACGTGGACAAGAGTGATCCAGTGAATATAGTGTACTTGGACTTTCAGGAAACCTTTGACAAGGTCCCTCACCAAAGGCTCTTCAGCAAAATAAGCAGTCATGGGATAAAAGGGAAGGTCCTCTCATGGATCAGTAACTGGTTAAAACACAGTAAACAAAAGGTAGGTGCATATGGTCAGAGAGAGGTAAATAGTGGGGTCCTCCAGGCATCTGTACTTGGACCAGTGCTGTTCAACATATCCATAAATAATCTAGAAGAAGGGATAAACAGTGAGGTGGCAAAGTTAGCAGATGATACAAATTTACTCAAGCTAGTTAAATCCTTCTCAGACTGTGAAGAATTACAGAGGGATCTCACAAAACTGGGTGACTAGGCAAGAAAAAGGAAGATGAAATTCAATGTTGATAAATGCAAAATAATGCATATTGGAAAACAATCCCATCTATACATACAAATGATGGGGTCTAAATTAGCTATTAGCACTCAAGAAAAAGGACTTGGGGTCACTGTGGATAGTTTTCTGAAAACATCTGCTCAATATGCAGTGGTGGCAATCAAAAAAGCTAACAGAATGGAAAGAACCATTAGGAAAGTTATAGATAACATAGTAAATATCATAATGCCACCATACAAGTCCATGGTACACTCACACATTGAATACTGCATGCAATTCTGGTCACCCTATCTCCAAAAAGATATATTAGAATTGGAAAAGGTATAGAGAAAGGCAACAAAAATGATTGGGGGGGGGGGTACAACAGTTTCCATATGAGGAGAGATTAAAGAAACTGCGATTATGCAGCTTGGAAAAGAGAGAGCTAAAGGGGGATATGAGTCAGGTTTATAAAATCATGAATGGTGTGGAGAAAGTGAATAGGGACATGTTATTTACCTGTTCACATAACACAAGAACCAGGGGTCACCCAATGAAATTAATAGGCATCAGGTTTAAAACAAACAAAAGGAAGTACTTCTTCACATAATGCAGAGTCAACTTGTGGAACTCATTGCCAGGGGATGTTGTGAAGGCATAAAGTATAATTAGGTTCCAAAAAAATTAAGTTAATAGAGAATAGGTCCATCAGTGGCTATTAGCCAAGATGGTCAGGGACGCAACCCTATGCTCTGGGTGTCTCTAAGCCTCTGACTGCCAGATGCTGGGACTGGACGACGGGATGGATCATGTGATAATTGCTGTTCTGTTCATTGCCTCTGAAGCATCAGGCATTGGCCACTGTCAGAAGACATGCTACTGGACTAAATGGATCATTGGTCTGACCCAGTATGGCTGTTCTTACATTCTGATAACATTTAACAGCGTAAGGATAAGCAGAACTGCATATATGTAAGAAACTGCACAGTAATCATCAACAGAGGGTCCTGTGGCACCTTTGAGACTAACAGAAGTATTGGGAGCATAAGCTTTCGTGGGTAAGAACCTCACTTCTTCAGATGCAACAGTAATCATGTTAGTGTTGTGCATGTGTAAGAAATTGCAGAGTAATCATGTTTGTGAGAAAAAGAAAAAAACAAAGTAACTAAAAAGCTAGAAAAGACTGGTTTGAACTGATGTTGAGGAGATTTAACATGGAAATGAGAGACTAATACATATGTGTAAGAAAAGATAACAAAAAGTTGTAAGTATCAGAGGGGTAGCTGTGTTAGTCTGGATCTGTAAAAAGCGACAAAGAGTCCTGTGGCACCTTATAGACTAACAGACTTTTATCTGATGAAGTGAGTACTCACCCACGAAAGCTTATGCTCCAAAAGCTATAAATAAATTTGTATAACAAAGGGAGGTTGAAGCTGTGTTGTCTGGTGCTGGAGACAACTGTGATGGGATCATCCTGATGAGCTTACCATTTGTGAGTAATAGATCATAGGTGCAAACCAGTATTTCACACTTGGTGATGATTCTTTCCTCACTGGATTTGCAGTTTCAGAGCAAACATTTTTACAGTTACAGAACAAACACGTAAGTATTAGCTTATAGCATGGGTTACAGATGATATATGTGAGATTAATGTATGCAGCCACTTACAAGCATGACATAAAGTCTAAACACGTTACAAGTCTAGTCTAATACCTATTTTAACAATACTAACATACAGGTGAGTCAGATTGTTTTCCAACTATGCATTTGATAGTGTTCAGTTGAGGCCTAGGAACCTTGGCACAAGCTGTCACCTGATCTACCAGCGTCACACCCCTCCAAGAATTTTAATAGATTGGTGAGGCATGATTTCCCTTTACAAAAGTCATATTGATTCTCCCCCCACAAATAATGTTCATTTATGTGTCTGATATTTCTGTTCCTCACTATAGTTTCAACCAATTTGCCTAATACTGAATTTAGGAAAAAGAACAAGGACCATCCTGGCCACTATGGGTGTAGAAGCCCTCTACACCAACATTCCACACAAAGATGGACTACAAGCCATCAGGAACAGTATCCCCGATAATGTCACGGCAAACCTGGTGGCTGAACTTTGTGACTTTATCCTCACCCACAACTATTTCACATTTGGGGACAGTATATATCTTCAAGTCAGCGGCACTGCTATGGGTACCCGCATGGCCCCACAGTATGCCAACATTTGTATGGCTGACTTAGAACAACGTTTCCTCAGCCCTCGTCCCCTAACACCCCTACTCTACTTGCGCTCCATTGATGACGTCTTCATCATATGGACCCATGGAAAAAGAAGCCCTTGAGGAATTCCACCATGATTTCAACAATTTCCATCCCACCATCAACCTCAGCCTGGACCAGACCACACAAGAGATCCACTTCCTGGACACTACAGTGCTAATAAGCGATGGTCACATAAACACCACCCTATACCGAAAACCTACTGACCACTATACTTACCTACATGCCTCCAGCTTTCATCCAGACCACACCACACGATCCATTGTCTACAGCTAAGCTCTAAGATACAACCACATTTGCTCCAACCCCTCAGACAGAGACAAACACCTACAAGATCTCTATCAAGCATTCTTACAACTACAATACCCACCTGCTGAAGTGAAGAAACAGATTGACAGAGCCAGAAGAGTACCCAGAAGTCACCTACTACAGGACAGGCCCAACAAAGAAAATAACAGAACTCCACTAGCCGTCACCTTCAGCTCCCAACTAAAACCTCTCCAGCGCATCATCAAGGATCTACAACCTATCCTGAAGGACGATCCATCACTCTTACAGATCTTAGGAGACAGGCCAGTCCTTGCTTACAGACAGCCCCCCAACCTGAAGCAAATACTCACCAGCAACCACACACCACACAACAAAAACACTAACCCAGGAACCTATCCTTGCAACAAAGCCTGTTGCCAACTCTGTCCACATATCTATTCAGGGGACACCATCATAGGACCTAATCACATCAGCCACACTATCAGAGGCTCATTCACCTGCACATCTACCAATGTGATATATGCCATCATTTGCCAGCAATATCCCTCTGCCATGTACATTGGCCAAACTGGACAGTCTCTACGCAAAAGAATAAATGGACACAAACCTGACATCAGGAATCATAACATTCAAAAACCAGTCGGAGAACATTTCAACCTCCCTGGTCACTCGATTACAGACCTCAAAGTCACAATACTCCAACAAAAAAATTTCAAAGACAGACTCCAACAAGAAACTGCAGAATTGAAATTAATTTGCAAACTGGACACCATTAATTTAGGCTTGAATAAAGACTGGGAGTGGATGGGTCATTACACAAAGTAAAACCTATTTCCCCATGCTAATTTTTCCCCCTACTGTTACTCACACCTTCTTGTCAACTGTTGGAAATGGGCCATCCTGATTATCACCACAAAAGTTTTTTTTCTCCTGCTGATAACAGCCCAACTTAATTGATTACTCTCGTTATAGTTAATATGGCAACACCCATTTTTTCATGTTCTCTGGGTATATATATCTTCCTATTGTATTTTCTACTGCATGCATCCGATGAAGTGGGTTTTAGCCCACGAAAGCTTATGCTGAAATAAATTTGTTAGTCTCTAAGGTACCACAATTACTCTTAGTTCTTTTTGCTGATACAGACTAACATGGCTACCACTCTGAAACCTGATACCACAGTTAGTAGTTCTACAATTTCGTATTTCTGTTCCTTCAGAACTTTGGGGTAAATACCATCTGGTCCTGGTGACTTATTACTGTTTAATTTATCAGTTTGTTCCAAAACTTCCTCTACTGACACCTCAATCTGGGACAGTTCCTCAGATTTGTCACTTAAAAAGGATGGCTCAGGTGGGAATCTCCCTCACATCCTCTTCAGTGAAGACCGATGCGAAGAATTCATTTACCTTCTCTACAATGGCCTTGTCTTCATTGAGTGCTCCTTTAGCACCTCAATTGTCCAGTGGCCCCATTGATTGTTTGGCAGGTTTCCTGCTTCTGATGTACTTTTTTCTCTTAGGGCTTGGCTACACTTGCAGATGTAAAGCGCTGGAAGTTAAACAAGCCTTCAGAGACCGCAGCAGGGAAAACGCTGCTGCGTGTTTATACTGTCAGGTGCAAGTGCACGGGTGTGGCCACATTAGCAGCTTTTGCAACGCCACAAAGAGCAGTGCATTGTGGTAGCTATCCCAGAGTGCAAGTGGCTGCAACCTGCTTTTCAAATGGGGGAGGTAGAGTGTGACAGGGAGTGTGTTGTGTGTATGTGGAGAGACAGTGTGTTTTGGGGGGCTGAGAGTGTGTCAGCATGCTGTCTTGTAAGTTCATACAGCAGCAGACCCCTCCTCCCACCCTACCTCTCTCTCACACACACTCACAACAGCACCATCCAACACAGACCCAGGGTCTGAATCACTTGCAGCTCTGGGACAAGTTTACCCCAAAACAGCTCACAGAAATGTGCTTGTCCTTAGCACTCAGATGCCCAACTCCCAATGGGGTCTAAACCCAGATAAATCTGTTTTACCCTGCATAAAGCTAATGCAGGGCAAACTCATAAACTGTTCGCCCTCTATAACACTGATAGAGAGATATGCACAGTTGTTTGCTCCCCCAGGTATTAATACATACTCTGAGTAAGTTACTAAATAAAAAGTGATTTTATTAAATACAGACAGTAGGATTTAAGTGGTTCCAAGTAGTAACAGACAGAACAAAGTAAGTCACCAAGTAAAATAAAATAAAATGCGCAAATCTATATCTAATCAAACTAAATACAGATAAGTTCCTCACCAGTTCCAGAATGCTCCCTTTTACAGGCTAATCTCCTTTTAGCCTGGGTCCAGCAATCACTCACATCCCCTGTAGTTACTGTCGTTTGTTCCAGTTCCCTTCAAGTATCCTGGGGGGGTGGAGAGGCTCCTTCCTTAGCCAGCTGAAGACAAAATGGAGGGGTCTCCCACGGGTTTAAATAGACTCTCTCTTGTGGGTGGAGACCCCCCTCCTCCCTCCTATGCAAAGTCCAGCTCCAAGATGGAGTTCCGGAGTCACCTGGGCAAGTCACATGTCCCTGCATGACTCAGTCTTTACAGGCCAAAGCCATTGTCCACATGGTATCTTGCAGGTCTCCAGGAAGACTTCTTATGTGGATTGGAGCATTCCAAGATACATTGTTCCCCAAGTGTTTCCTGATCAGGTACTTAACCTGGCGAATTCCTTCCTAAAGAAGCTGACTAAATGCCTCACAAAGCTTACTTAGAAACCAAGCAAGCATACAGCCCATATTCTTAACCTTAAGTAGAGAATGATATATATGTACAAATAGGATGAATAGATATAGTAGACCATAACCTTTACGGAGATATAGTACATGGCACAGGGAGCACAAAACATATTCCAGTTATGTCATACATACATTTATAAGCATCCCCCCCATAAAGCTTATGGGGTACACTGTCACATCCTCACCCACCTTATCTCTTTAATATCCTGGAACCAACATGGCTACAACCATAGGTGCTGACTCTGTGGGTGCTCTGGGGCTGGAGCACCCACGGGGAAAGATTAGTGGGTGTTCTGCACCCACCGGCAGCCAATCTCCCCTCCCCCCGCCCCACCTCCTCGCCTGAGCACGCCGCGTCCCAGCTCCTCCGCTTACCCTACCTCCCAGCGCTTGCTGCCGCCAAACAGCTCTTTGGCGGCATAGCAAGCTCCGGGAGGGAGGGGGGAAGAGCGGGTATGTGGCACGCTCAGGGGAGGAGGCGGGGAAGAGGTGGGGCCGGGGCGGGGATTTGGGGAAGGAGTTGGAATAGGGGCAGGGAGGGAGCGGAGTTGGGGCAGGGACTTTGGGGGGCAGGGGTGGAGTCGGGGCGGGGCCGAGGGCAGAGGGGAGTCGAGCACCCACCAGCGCCAGTAGAAGTCGGCGCCTATGTCTTCAACTCACTGCATACAAAATCACACATTGTCATTCTGCATTTTTAAAGGCAAGTGTACACAACTGAAAATCACTAGTGAATCATACTTTTCTTCAAACATTAAAACATCAGGAAGGGACCTTGGCAAGGACCGCAATACTGACTCTTTCCAGAAGGTGCTGCACTGAAACCACTCAAATATTTCAGAACTTTGAAATCAACTGTAGCAACGGGTACAAACAAAAAAACAGCAACAATTAAGCTATGATTCTGGCAACCACTAAGATGCTTAATTTGAACTGGTGACTTTTGTTAACTATTTAAACTTGAAAAACACCTGCAGCATGTAGAGTGGGAGATAGGAAAGGTAGGGAATGCAGAGCATCAGCTCTCATATCTCTGTGCCTAAGGTAGGAGTCCATATTGGTAGGTTCTGTGCTGGGAGGGAGGGATCCATATCATACAACTTTGTTCTAGGAGCTGAAGGGATTTTATCTCATTGTATTGGGCCTGAGTAGAGGGCGGGGTATGGATATCATTGCCTTGTGATTACGTGAGGATCAATATTTCAGTGCTTTATGCCTGTACCCGATCTCTGGTCTGTTCTTTTGAGAGGAAAAGTGAGGTCACTATCTCATTGCTCTATGCCAGAGGTGCGAATATATTATCATATTGCTTTCAACCTCAGGAGTGGTTTCCATAGCTCATTGCACTGTAGCAGGAGAGGTCTGTATCTTATGGTGCTCTTTTTAGGGTGCAGGTTGCTATCTCACTGTTCTACCAGGAGGTCCATATAGTATGATGTCTGGGGAGTGAAGTCTATCTTCTTTGGCAGTGCTGGGGAGGAGAACTGTATCTCATGATTCTGTGCCTCAGAGGATTCTGTAGTTTATTGTTCTGTGCCCATGCCTCATTGGTCTATACCTGGTGGAGCCCCAAAACACCAACATACCCCCTTACTCTGCATGTTACCCCCAATGACCAATAACTAACGCTTCAAAGTTTCTGTATCTCATTGCTCTTTACCAGTGGTGGGAGAGGGAAGGGTTTGCATCTCATTATTTTGTGCCCTTTTTGTTGTTATACATACATGTGTGTCTGTATTTCACTGCTATGTGCCTAGGTGGGGAGGGGAGGATCCCTGCCTCATTCAGAGCACAGTGTTATTCTATGCTGGGTATCTATTTCTTTACAGGGTGAATGTGTGTTGTTGCTTTGTACCAGAGGGTTATCTGTACCTCATCTATGTATTTCTAATGTGCCCTTCTTGGTATAGTGTCCAGATGCCATATTCACAATTAAGAGTTGTATCATTTCCATATGAAAGAATCATACTTTCCAACCTACACTGTTTTGCCACCTTCCCAAGTAGGTTTCAGAGTATATCCTGCTGATGAGCTGCACTAAGACAGTTCAGCAATTTGAGAATGAGGGTGGGGCCTCATGGACTAGAATCATATCTTTTGGACAGGGTGTCTGCCTTGCAATTTTTGGATTCCGGGCAACAGGTGATAATGAAATTGAATTGTGAGAAAAACAGCGTCCATCGAAGCTGTGACAGGTTTAAGAGTTTGGCCCTACGTATATATTCCAGGTTCTTATGGTCTCTATACACAAAAAATCCTTTTCTCCACAGAGTCAGTCACCTACTTTACCAGCACAGGTCTAGGGACACAAGGAATACATGGCGTGATGGAGTGGCGCATGTCTCTCCTGGGTGGGGGAGGGGTTGTTCCCGATAGCAGTGTGCTCTGGATTGGGGAGGTGGATGGAGCCAGTTGCAGTGTGCTGGGGCGGGTCGTTTGTCCGGTCTGGAGGCCGGTATGCTTTAGGGTGGGGCAATTATGTGCTCTGCGGGAGCATTGTACCCAATGGCAGCTGTTTTTTGGGTGGGGGTATATAATGGAGATGTGCTCTGGGAGGGGTGACTGTCTCTCAATGCTGGGGGGTTGTAGCAGTGGCAGTGTGAACTGGGGAGGGGGCATGTACCCTGTGGTGCTGTGTGCTGCGGGGGGATGGGGGACGTGCCTTGCGGCGGGGTGCTGGGGGGGGGGCTGTATCCTGCGGGGGGGTGCTCCGGAGCGGGAGGTGCCTTGCGGCCGGTGTAGCCCCACAAAATGCTCCCCTCCCGTTTTGCTACTGGGAGCGGTTTCTGCCACGCAGCGTAGCAGTTTGGTAAACGCTCCCGGTCTGCTTCCTCTGGGGGGGGGGGGGGGATGGTTGCAAAACGGGAGGGATGGGGTTGTGGTGGAAAACACTCCCGGTCTGCTTCCTCTGGGAGGATGGTTGCGAAACGGGAGGGATGGGGTTGTGGTGGAAAACACTCCCGGTCTGCTTCCTCTGGGAGGATGGTTGCGAAACGGGAGGGATGGGGTTGTGGTGGAAAACACTCCCGGTCTGCTTCCTCTGGGAGGATGGTTGCGAAACGGGAGGGATGGGGTTGTGGTGGAAAACACTCCCGGTCTGCTTCCTCTGGGAGGATGGTTGCGAAACGGGAGGGATGGGGTTGTGGTGGAAAACACTCCCGGTCTGCTTCCTCTGGGGGGGATGGTTGCAAAACGGGAGGGATGGGGTTGTGGTGGAAAACACTCCCGGTCTGCTTCCTCTGGGGGGGATGGTTGCAAAACGGGAGGGATGGGGTTGTGGTGGAAAACACTCCCGGTCTGCTTCCTCTGGGAGGATGGTTGCGAAACGGGAGGGATGGGGTTTGTGGTTGAAAACACTCACCGTCTGCTTCCTCCTGGCTAATGTGCAAACCCTGCAATCGGTTCCGAGGTCAGTTATAAGTAGATTGAATAAAATGGGTCCCAAAACTGAACCTTGAGGCACTCCACTAGTAACCTCCCTCCAATCTGACAGTTCACCCTTCAATACGACCCGCTGCAGTCTCCCCATTAACCAATTCCTTATCCACCTCTGGATTTTCATATAAATCACCATGTTTTTCAGTTTAACCAATAATTCCTCATGGGGTACAGTATCAAACGCTTTACTGAAATCCAGGTATATTAGGTCCACCGCATTTCCCTTATCTAATAAGTCCGTTACTTTCTCAAAGAAGGAGTTCAGATTCGTTTGGCACGATCTGCCCTTCGTAAAACCATGTTGTAATTTATCACAATTGCCATTAACCTCCAGGTCCTCAACTAGTTTCTCTTTCAGAATTTTCTCTAGCACCTTGCACACTACAGATGTTAAACTAACAGGCCTATAGTTACCCGGATCACTTTTTTTCCCTTTCTTGAAAATAGGAACCACATTAGCGATTCTCCAGTCTAACGGGACCACCCCCGAGTTTACAGATTCATTAAATATTATCGCTAATGGGCCTGCTATTTCCCGCGCCAATTACTTGAATATTCTCGGATGAAGATCGTCCGGTCCTCCCGACTTAGCCCCATTAAGGTGTTCGAGTTTTGTTTCTACCTCGGATACGGTAATCCCCCATCCTGAATGCCCCTCTGTAATGGTGCTAGTAACCCTAATACCTTCATTGGCCTCATTAAACACCAATGCAAAATATTCATTGAGATATTGCGCCATGCCTAGATTATCTTTAATATCCTCCCTGGCAATAGTCTTCAGTGGTTCCACTTCTTCTTTCTTTGCTTTCTTCCTATTTATATGGCTGTAAAACCTCTTACTATTGCTTTTAATTCCCCTCGCTAGGTCCAACTCTACACGGCCTTTGGCCTTTCTCACTCTATCTCTACATTCTCTGACTTCACTAAGGTAAGTTTCCTTGCTGATCACTCCCCTCTTCCAGTCTTTGTACGCTTTCTGTTTTTTCCTAATCGCCCCTTTGAGTCGGTCGCTCATCCAGCTCAGTCTAAATCTCTTGCTTAGTAATCTTTTTCCCTTTTTTGGGATACAGGCCTCTGACAGCTCATGCATCTTTAACTTGAAGTAATCCCAGGCTTCTTCTGCCTTTAGATCCATTAATATGTTTGCCCAATCCACTTCCCTTACCAGTCCCCTTAATTTGTTAAAATTGGCCTTTTTAAAATTATAAACCCTAGTCTTTGACTTAATTCTGTTACTCCTTCCATTTAGTTTAAACCGAATTAGCTCATGATCACTGGAGCCCAAATTGTCCCCTACTACCACTTCCTCAACGAGGTCCTCACTACTTACCAGAATCAAATCTAAAATGCCCCCCCCCCTCGTGGGTTCAGCTACCACTTGATGAAGGAATTGATCAGCAAGCACATCTAGGAACATCTGAGCCCTATTATTGCTACTAGCGTTTGTTCCCCAATCTATATCCGGGAAGTTAAAGTCCCCCATAATTATACAGTTTCTATTAGTATTTACTTCTCTAAACACATTAAATAGTTCCTTATCCATATCCTGGGTCGATCCCGGCAGTCTATAGCACACCCCAAGCACTATCCCCGGAGAGGCTCTAGTAGTCCTTTTACCCAGTGTGAGTATTGCCCAGACGGACTCTGTGTTATCTATTCCATCGACTATTATTTCTTTACAGCTTATTTCACTATTGACATACAATGCCCCCCCCCACCTTTACCTTTGTCCCGGTCTTTCCTAAACAGCGCATACCCCTCCATACCTGTGTTCCAGTCGTGACTGCCAGCCTGGCTGATTGCACCCCCAAGGGCCGGAGTTATCCTGCCCCAGGACAAGCTGTGGCTGCGCTGCCGGCTCAGCCTGGCAGACACAGTCACCTCCCATCAGGGCCGGGTATTGTGGCTGGGGGTTAGGGTGTGGGAGAGTAGGTGGGTCTGGGGGGGTGCTGTGCAGTGAGGGGTGGGAAGATCTGTGTGTGTTGGGGCACTGGGAAGTGTGCAGGGGTCTGGGTGGGGCACTGTGCAGTTGTGGCAGTGGGGCGGTGGGGGGCACTGGGCAGTGAGGGAATCTGCGGGGGGGCTCTGGGCGGGGAGGGGCAGGGCACTGTGCAGTTGTCGGAGGTCTGTGGGGGGTCTACAGCTAGGGGGCACTGGGCAGTGAGAGGATCTGGGGGGGTTCAGAGTGGTCTGTGGGAGGGCACTGGGCATGGGGGTTTGTGGGGGTCTTTTCACGTATTCACACACAAAAACGTGAAACAGTGCGCCTCAATTGACCAATAGAGATCAATTTGGCACATTAGCCAGGAGGAAGCAGACCGTGAGTGTTTTTGACAACAAACCCCATCCCTCCTAATTCGCAACCCCATGGACCAGTGACAGGTGCATGAGCAGACAAGTCATTGGAAATAAGGAAGGCGGAAGCCAGTGGAAAAAATGGAAGGGGCCACTCTGGTATGACCTTGGGCTCAGGGGCATGCTAGCCAGGAGGAAGCAGATCGATGAAAGGGGCCACTCTGGTCTCACCTTGGGCTCAGGGGCATGCTCCGTACCCCCAAAGCTTACCTCCCTTTTCACGGACTCACACACAAATACGTGAAACAGCGCGCCTCAATCTTACAATAGATCAATTTGTCACATTAGCCAGGAGGAAGCAGATCGACCAAAGGGGCCACTCTGGTATCACCCTTGGGGTCATGGGCCCGCCCCGAAGGGGAAGAAGCATGATGGGAGCACAGGGCCGGGATGGCCAGTGTGCGTCTGGCAGCTCCCGGTTTGTAAACAGTGCCATTGTACTGGGCTAGGTGGAGCAGGATTGTTCCTGCCGTGCCATGACCCATCTCCCATTGCCCCCGGCCAGCCCGTCGCTCTGAGGACTCTGCCCCCCATGCCCCATGTCCCCATTTCCCCCCTGGGGGACCACAAATATGTTTAGCACCAGGCCCACAAAAAGTTAATCCATCCCTTTTTGGGGTGCAGGCTCTGGGAGGGAGTTAGCAACTCAGCACGTTATATAAGAGAAATGAACTGCAGTGATTTCATATAGGCATAGAAACTGATAGAAGACACTTTTACATATTCAAAATGTGAGAGGCAGAGTTGGAGGGAGGGGGTGTCTGTACAATATTTCACCGCATTCAGTCTCCTGGCTGGATCAGTAACGTAGCCGTGTACAGGGCTGCCCAGAGGATTCAGGGGGCCTGGGTCAAAGAAATTTTGGGGGCCCCTTCCATAAAAACAGTTGCAATACTATAGTAACATGTATTTTGAAATGTAAAAAATAACCAGTGACATACATTCAAAAATTAATTTGTAATAATTTGAAAATACACGAAATACATTATTTAAAAACATTCAATGCTTTAATGGGATGTATACATTTGCAATTACATAATGGGCTGTTGCTGGGTGATGGTGATGGTTAGGATGGGGTCGGGGGGGGGCCCACACCTTACCATGGCGCTTACCCCCTCTCCTGGAGCCTCAGTGTGCTGCGACCAGGAGCGGCCCCGGACCGCGTTGGAGCCACCGCGCTGCAGTGCGCCAGGGCCGCTCCCGGACGCGGCACGCTGAGACACCGGGGGAAGACGAAGGCGGGGGCAGCCTCCGACATATTTGTGGGGGCCCCTGCAGAAAATTGCCCCACTTGGCCCCCCCCGTCTGGGCGGCCCTGGCCCTGCAACACTTGTATAGGATAGAGAGGAGCTGCGTTGATTAAGCTTTGACAGGCTAGGAATTGGAGGCCTGTGCCTTTAAGACCCCAGCCCCAGGAACCCGCCCCCTGCTCCGAGGCTGACATGCAGCGTCCCTGTGAGAACAACAAAAACAGCCTCTGCCCCCCCCACACCCCTAGATTAGCGAGCACAGTGTGTGGCTCATCCCACGGGGTCACTGTTCCCCCCCCTCCCCCTCCCTAAACGGGGGTTTTGTACCCGCACGGGGTCTGGCAGTGTCACCCCTCCCCCGCTTAACCCCGGCTCTCACCCCCCACCACCGATTTTTGCCCTTCAGCCCCTCTTCTGCCACTAGCTACAGTAGCTTGAACCCCCCAGGCCAGTACAATTCTGCCCCCTGCTCAGACCCTGACAGCCCCCCCGCTGCGATTTGCCCCCTTAATACTTTTAAACCCCCCCAAAGAGGAGGGAGCAAATCGTTAGCAGAAGTAAGGGCAGAGAGAGGGCAGTGGCTACAACGAAGGTTACTGAGCATGCTCAGTTGGACTGAGCATGCTCAGTACACCCAAAATAGCAAAACGGGAGCAGAGCATTTTGTGGGGCTACACCGGTCGCTGGCAGCACACGGGCGCTCTCCGGCGCTTTGCCGCAGCCGCCAGGGGACGCCGGATCGCCCCGCCCCGCCCCGGACACAGTCCAGGCCGCTCGCAGCGGGGATGGCGCAGCAGTATGCACGCGGGGCCGCGGCTGTGGCGGTGATCCGCCTGAACAACCCCCCGCTCAACACGCTGAGGTAACAGCCGGGGCTTCCTGTCCCCCGCCCCGCACTGGGGGAGCTCGGGCGCTCCCCGGCCCCCTCCCCTTCGCACTCGGGGAGCCTGCACTCACTGCCCCCTTAGTGCGGGAGCCCGTCAGCCGCTCCTGGGGGTGCGGGGGCGCGCTGCAGCGCCGGGAAGGGCAGCGGGGCACCCCTTGTTTCCTGCTGAGCCTGTGCGGTGGAGGGCAAAGCTGGCATCTCTGCCCGCCCGTCGACCTCGCCTGTGGCTGGGCTCCAGCACCTCCCGCCGCACAGCTCCGGCCGCAGCAGGGACAGGCCGGGGTTCGGCGTCCGAACCCCAGTAGCGCCGTGCGGGGTGTGCCCCGTTCGGACACACATACCCGGGTGGGTGCATGGGCATGCAGAGATACCCTGACACTGTACTCTGGCCCTGTCTTAACAGAATCCTGGCACTGGATGCGAATTTGGCAATGCTGCAGAATTAGCTGGTTGTTTGTCTAAACATTAACCTGCTTACTTTATAATGCAGTAAAAGTCAATTGAATTATTTAAAAAAAAAAAGTTCCCCATGTGGGTACTGTAGTAGGAAGAGAGCCTGAGACTAGGGTGACCAGACAGCAAGTAGAACAGGAGTACTTGTGGCACATTAGAGAACTTCAAAAACAGACTCCAAGGAGAGACTGCTGAGCTGGAATTGATATGCAAACTAGATACAATCAACTCAGGATTGAATAAGGACTGGGAATGGCTGAGCCATTATAAACATAGAATCTATCTCCCCTTGTAAGTATTCTCACACTTCTTATCAAACTGTCTGTACTGGGCTATCTCGATTATCACTTCAAAAGTTTTTTTTTTCTTTCTCTTACTTAATTGGCCTCTCAGAGTTGGGAAGACAATTCCCACTTGTTCATGCTCTCTGTATGTGTGTATATATATATCTCCTCAACATTTATTCCACTCTATATGCATCCGAAGACGTGGGCTGTAGTCCACGAAAGCTTATGCTCTAATAAATGTGTTAGTCTCTAAGGTGCCACAAGTACTCCTGTTCTTTTTGCGGATACAGACTAACACGGCTGCTACTCTGAAACCAGACAGCAAATGTGAAAAATCCGGACCGGGGTGGGGGGTAATAGGAGCTTATATAAGAAAAAGCCCTAAATATTGGGACTGTCCCTATAAAATCAGAACATCTGGTCACCCTACCTGAGACATAAGCCCTTGTATCAGAGGCCTGGTATGAGGCAGGTCCTGCTCACAGAATCTGGCAAAACAGGACTGATAGTGCAGAAATGCACATTCCTAAGAAGTACTAAGCATAGCGTACTCACGCAAACACATCCCCGATATCAAGTGGTACTACACTATCCTGATACCAAGGATGGTACAAAAACGTTCCCCAAGGATAACAGGAACACACTGACCCCTTTTAAAAGATAAGGTCAGTACTGTACGCAATAAAGATGTTTTAATCGAACCAACATGTACAAGGTGGTGGGTGATAACTAGCCACGTCAGGCGCAGTAACGATGTCAGAGGCAGTACGTAACTTGTTTGTATCAGGGTATAAAGATGTATCTCGGGGGAGTATCTTTGTCCAGCCGAGGGGGGAATGGAAAGTGTCACCATTCACTGAGCTGCGTCCGTTGTCATGGGCATATATGTCTTACATGGGCAGCGTGTGAACCGCTGGCTTGGGGAGGCTAGCTCCTGCCCCGCTCCTTCTGCCCAAGACTCTGCCCCTTCTGTGTGCCCTGACAGAGCCCAGAGTCCCCCCACTGCAACCGCTGGCTGGCCCCCACCCCAGGCTAGTGCCCTCATCCCCGCAGTGCTGGGAGGCTGGGCAGCATGGCCCAGTGCTGGGAGGCCGGGCAGCACGGCTCCACCCCCAGAGTGCCGGGAGGCACGGCCTCAGCCCTGGAGTGCCGGGAGGCCCAGCAACGTGGTCCAAGCCTCCCCAGTCCTGCAGCGCCGGGAGGGCGGGCAGTGCAGCGCAGCCCCAGTGCCAACCCCAGCTGGGGCATGGCACACAGGAAGAGTTGCCTGCAGAACGGGAAGCAGGAGGGGAACTTGGGGCGGAGTGTGGGCAAGGCCACACGTGGCTGTTTGGGTAGGCTCAGCCTCCTCCAGCCTATGATACCCGCCTCCCTTGATGTCTTAGTATCCTCGTAGAGTCTGCCAGGTGCTATTACCGTGCTTTGTTGACAATAAACCTGGCCTGGTGCCTTCATACCTTAATGGATCTTGTGGTCATTGGGTGATTCGCTTGAGGTCTGCCATGCCGGCTGTCTGCACAGAGCTGGGGCAGCACACAGGGAGAACACACACACGTAGCCGAACATCTAATCACAGGTACTATAATCATCCATGAAATTAACTCAAATGTGTACAGTCCTTCAGCATTTTGATACAAAGAAACAGGAGCACACCTCGGGGTGCTGGAACAAATTCTGAGAGCCATTGAAACAAACTGTAAACCTTGTATATGATGGAAACCACTTTAAGTCATGAGGTGCTGCAGCACACACACACACACACCCCCGCCACCCTAGTTCCGGCACCTATGGCACACATACGTTTTTGGGAGTCTGCGTAAAGCAGGAGGGAGCCCAATCTGGTTTAAAGAAGCACAAGAACTTGAGTATCATCATCAACTAAATTTTTCTCTGAGATTTTCAAAGTGAAGTTTCAGTTTTCTTTGTTAGGGATGAAAATAATTGTGTTTCATATCCAAAATAATACCACCCACTTTTAGAATGCATAATATTCTGGAAATTAAATATGTTTAGGACTTTGAAGGAATTTTAAAAGGTCTACTTTTTGAGGTTCTAATTTTGATGGCCAACTTTTTTTTTATTCCCTTAATCTGCAAATGTTTTTGTTGAAACACACAGATCTGTTGGTTGATGTAGATCTAAACTGATCTTGTGCATACATTAGTTTAAAATAAAATTATTACTGTGTTTACCATATTAATGAGTGCTCTTGGGAGAGCATTCTCTTTGGGGTCCCTGTGGCTTTGGAACTTGTTCCCCCTCCTAGGTTCAAAACAGCCTGAACTTGATGGCTTGTGGGGCACACTATAAAGCACATCTCTTTTCCTGAGTGCCTGTAAAGGTTGTTGAGTCATCAGGGTTAAATGATTGGGAAAGGGTGATTGTTTCAACTTCTGACTTTGGGTTTGTTGGTTGGGGCAATTAGATGGGATGGAATTTGTGCAATTTAGTAAAAAATGAAGGGAATTATTGATATTTATATTTTATGTCGAAGGGGCCTAGATCTTTTTATTCTGTACTAGGTGAAAGCACAGGTCGTCCTAAGGGTACGATTTGTAAAGCCGAAAATAGATGAGAACTTAATTGGGTGGTAACAGACTGTGAGTCCTAATGATGATTCAACCAGATGATATTCTAAAAAAGAAGAACCCTTAACCATGCTTGTAGCTGTTTCCTTTGCCTCATATTGACTCAGGTTTTCTAGGCTTCAGATTGACAGATAAATATTTGGAATATATATAATCTATATAATAAGATTCCAGGATTGTCAGAGAAGTCTACAGATGAAACATTTTCTCTCAAATTAATAAATATATCAGTTTTAGAGGTGAGTATGAGAAAGAAATGTAACCAATCAGAGGCTTGGAAGGTAGTGTATTGGGCAGAAGCAGGGCTTCTCCAGGCCCAATTTTGCAGCTCCTGCATACGAATGTAAGCGGGGGAATGGTCCCGCTATTGTGGGGAACTTTCCTGGCTTCTGCACTACCCCGGTGAAATGGGCTAGCGAAAGGATCTGAGTCCTCACTCCCACTTCCTTTACCCAGAGGCCTCCCTGCCCTTGAGGTCTCCCCTTCCACTCTTCTGTCTGGCAGAGTCCTTGTAAACCCCGACAAGGCTGGGCCCAGAATTCCTGGGGGTCTCGACCCCCAACCCTGCTGTGGTCACCCAGGACAGGGGCTAGGGTGTCCCCACTCCGGGGTACTCTCTTTGCACTGGGCACCTCCCTGACCCACTGATCATTTCATACAATTTAAAGCAAATACAAGTTGTTTAATTAACAATTAATTAAAAACAAATAAGAAAAAATGGGAAAAGTTAAAGGAAAACACATCACCCTGCTCTGTGGCAGGGAACATTACAAACAATGTCTCTGGAACGTCAGGGCAGTTCACAGTCTGTTCCTTGTAGGTCCCAGGCCTCCTTCTCAGGCCCTGGCTATGCTGCAGGTATGCTGCGGGTTGGACACTTGCAATGGTGGTGGCCACACACCTCCGGGCTTTGAGTGGTGGGACCCTTCTTCCCAGCGTCAGCTCCCTGTCAGGTTATGGTCCCCTTCCCGGTCTGGCCTGCAAGGGCCCTTGGCTAGGGGTGTCTTTCTGTGCTGGGCCCTTTGCCCAAGGTCCCCCCTTGGCTGGCCCCAGTTGCTCACCACACCTGGCTCTGTGGCTGCAGCTCTGCTCCCAGCACAGGATCTGCTCTCCCTGGGCGGCGTCTCTGGCTCTGTGGTTGCAGCTCTGCTCCCAGCACAGGATCTGCTCTCCCTGGGCGGCGTCTCTGGCTCTGTGGCTGCGCCTCTGGCCCCTCTGGATCTGGCACAGTTCTGCTCTCCAGCTCAGCTTGGGCCCCTGCTTTCTCCTTAGCTCGGCCCCACTAAGTCTGACCCAGGCAATTCCAGCTCACATGGAGGATGGGGCCCACCCTGGCCTCCTGTCATGCTGATTAGCCTGCCTGCCCTGTCAATCAGGCTGACCTGGAGCATTGGCCTCTCGCCATTGATCCTGGGGACTGTCAGTCTCAGGGTCCTGATTTTCTATCGACCCCTCCCCTTTTAGTGCTGGGAGCTAGCCAACCAAAACACCCCCCCGAGTGGTAGTAAGGAGGCAACAGTCCCCTTACACCAACAAACTCCCACAGAAGTCAGTAGAAGTTGCTCAGATGCAGCACTTCCCCCTCACTGGCCTGGTTCTGTAGCTGCTGCTGCTTTCCTGAGTGTTCAGGGGAAAGTGTACTTAGCCTCTTAAAATGTACAGGGTGGAAGAGGAACCTGGGCTTTTCTGGAGGGAGGAGGCTCTGTAACTGCTTTCCTCCAAAGTATCAGAGGCTCTTCCCTTGTGCAGAGCTCAGGAACTTTGCAGGACAACAACAGAGACTACACCCTGCAGCAGAACTGAGATGGGCAGATGTCTTTCCTACAGTGCCTTTTAAATATCAGATGTCTGAGTGCCCCTTTCTCTTTCAGCTCAGGAACTCTAGATTCCTGTCGTCTGTGCAGCTCAGGAACTTTGCAGCAAAGGGGACTTTTTGCTATTTCTCCTTGCTGAGCTTTAAGAGAAGAGCTGGTCAGAAAATAGAAATGCCTGAAAAATACTTTACAGGTGGTTTTTTTTGGTTTTTTTTTGCGTGTGTGTGTGTTTTTTTGGGGGGGTGGGTGGGAGGAATTTGTCCTGAACTAGGATGAGACACCAAAAAATCAAATTATTTTGCTGGAAACAAATTCATGGAAAATTTCATTTTGGGAGAACCAAAATGGAATTTCCCAGCTGCCCGCCTGGCATGTTCTTGTCAGTTTTACTTAATTGACAGGAGCCTTCCTGCCTGGCTGCCTGAGAGCCAGAGAGCTAGCGTGCTCAGCCTCCCGCCTTCCTTCCAACCCTGGAGCCACAGGAGCTGAGCACCCCAGCTCTGTGCCTGTCCAACTCCGTAGAGCTAGGCAGGGAGGCTGAGTGCCCTGGCTCTGTGCCTTTTTGGCCCCAGAGCCTTGGCAGCCATCTGTCAATTTCATTTACTGCCTGCAGCAGAGTGCTGTCATTTTAATTGACCTCCATGGAAAAAATTTTCAGCAAAATGGAAAATATCCATTTTGCAAAAAGGGTCTTTTTTTGTCAGAAAATCATCCTGACAAAAATTGGAGCCAGATCTTCTTATCCACAAGAGAATAGCTCTGCAACTGATACTGGGATTCCATAGAGAGTGTTCACATTTGAAAAGGAATGTTGATAAAATGGAGACACTGCAGAAAAGAGTTACAGAAATGATTTGAGCACTGGAGAAGATGTCTTACAGTGAGACTGAACGAGCTCAATCGCTTTGGTTTATCAGAAAGAAGATTGAGCAGTGACTTGATAACAGTGTATAGGTACTGTCTGGGTTCCCTCCCCACTCTGAACTTTGGGGTACAGATGTGGGGACCCGCATGAAAGACCCCTAAACTTATATTCCACCAGCTTAGGTTAAACATTTCACCAAGGCACAAATTCCTTTCCTTGTCCTTGGACCGTATTGCTGCCACCACCAAGCGATTTAAACAAACATTGAGGGAGGGGCCACTTGGAGCCCTATCCCCCCAAAATATCTCCCCCAAGTCCTTACACCCCCTTTCCTGGGGAGGCTTGAGAATAATATACCAACCAAATAGGCTAACAAGGTGAGCACAGACCAGACCCTTGAGTTTTTAGGACACTAAAAACCAATCAGGTTCTTAAAAGAAGAACTTTATTATAAAAAAAAAAAAAGTAAAAGAAGCACCTCTGTAAAATCAGAATGGAAGGTAATTTTACAGGGTAATAAAAAGATTTAAAACACAGAGGATTCCCCTCTAGGCTTAATTTTAAAGTTACAAAAAAGGAATAAACCTTCTTAGCATAGGGAAAATTCACAAGCTAAAACAAAAGATAATATAACTCATTTCCTTGCTATTACTTACAATTTCTGGAATTTTAGATGTATCATTTTAGTAGGAGCTGGATTACCTGCTTGGTCTCTCTCTTTATCTCAAGAGGGAACAAGCACAAACAAAGCCTCCCCCCACCCCCGAGATTTGAAAGTATCTTCTTTCCTTATTGGTCCTTTTGGTCAGGTGCCAACCAGGTTATTTGAGCTTCTTAACCCCTTACAGGTAAAGGAGGGATTTTATGCTACCCTGAGCTGTATGTTTATGACAGGTACTGTGATGGGTTCGGTTACAGAGACCCCCTTGGGACTGTCACCTGACGTATAGAATCATAGAATATCAGGGTTGGAAGGGACCTCAGGAGGTCATCTAGTTCAAACCCCTGCTCAAAGCAGGACCAACCCCAACTAAATCATCCCAGCCAGGGCTTTGTCAAGCCAGGTTTTATAAACCTCTAAGGATGAAGATTCCACCACCTCGCTAGGTAACCCATTCCAGTGCTTCACCACCCTCCTAGTGAAATAGTGTTTCCTAACATCCAACCTAGACCTCCCCCACTGCAACTTGAGACCATTGCTTCCTTTTCTGTCATCTGCCACCACTGAGAACAGCCTATCTCCACCCTCTTTGGAACCCCCCTTCAGATAGTTGAAGGCTGCTATCAAATCCCTCCTCACTCTTCTCCTCTGCAGACTAAATAACCCCAGTTCCCTCAGCCTCTCCTCATAAATCATGTGCTCCAGCCCCCTAATCATTTTTGTTGCCCTCCGCTAGAAGCAGGGAGCTAAAGAATAAAGTTACCATGTCTCCTACCCAATCTTTCCAGCCACCTAAGCCTCTTCCAGGCCATTTTAAATAGAGCTGGGTGAACTTTTCTGGGCTAATAGTTCATTTGATGAAAAATGAGGTTTGATCGACCCAAAAGTATTTGCCCATTTGATGCGAATAGACTCCTAGACTTTAAGGTCAGAAAGGACCATTATGATCACCTAGTCTGACCTCCTGCACAATGCAGGCCACAGAATCTCACCCACCCACTCCTGTAACAAACTCCTAACCTATGCCTGAGTTATTGAAGTCCTCAAATCATGGTTTAAAGACCTCAATTTGCAGAGAACCCTCCAGCGTGCTGGAATTACCTCTGAGCACATTTTCCTCCAGAACCCTGCCTTGTTGAGCCAGACACGCTAGCCTGCTGCAACACAGACCCAGGTCTGGTCCGCACCCCCAAAGCTGCAGACTTTAACCAAAAACTGCTTAGCAGGTCATCTATCTCCAACACTCAGACACCCAGTTCCCAATAGGCTCCAAACCTCAAATAAATCCGTTTTACTCTGTATAAAGTTTATACAGGGTAAACTCATAAATTGTCCGCCCTCTATAACACTGATAGAGAGAGATGCACAGCTGTTTGCTCCCCCAGGTATTAATCACTTACTCTGGGTTAATTAATAAACAAAAGTGATTTTATTAAGTATAAAAAGTAGGATTTAAGTGGTTTAAGTAATAACAGACAGAACAAAGTAAGTCCCCAAGCAAAATAAAGCGAAAACACACAAGTCTAAGCCTAATACATTAAGAAACTGATTACAGATAATATCTCACTCTCAGAGATGTTCCAATAAGCTTCTTTCACAGACTAGACTTCTTCCTAATCTGGGCCCAATTCTTTAACCTGGTACAATCCTTGTTAGTTTTAGCAGACATCTTAGGTGAAAACTAGCGGTTTTCACTGTTATCAAGTCACTGGCAGACCCCACTGTCCTGTTTCACCCCTTTTTATAGATTTGGCCCAAGGCAGGAATCTTTTGTCTCTCTGGGTCCCCACCCCTCCTTCTAAATGGAAAAGCACCAGGTTTAAGATGGATTCCAGTATCAGGTGACATATTCACATGTCCTGTGTGACCCCCAGCCTCCATTCTTCCAGGGCTGGCTTGCAGGAACCCAGGAAGGTTGCAGGTAGTTAAACTATCTACAATCAATTGTCCTAGTAAATGAGAGCCATCAAGATTCTAAACCACCATTAATTGCCCACACTTTGCATAATTACAATAAGACCTCAGTGTTATATTTTATATTTCTAGCTTCAGATACAAGAATGTTACATGCATACAAATAGGAGGAATATATTCAGTAGGTTAGAATCCTTGTAACGATACCTTACAAGAGACCTTTTGCATAAAGCATATTCCAGTTACATCATATTTACACTCATAAGCATATTTCCCTAAAACATATGGAGTGCAGTGTCACAGGTACCTTCTCAAGGAGAAAATACCAGGTACTAATGGGCTCTTTAATCTTGCAGAGAAAAGCAGAACAAGAACCAATGGCTGGAAGCTGAAGCCTGACAAATTCAAACTGGAAATAAGGCACACTTTTTTAATAGTGAGGATGATTAACCACTGGAACAAACTACCCCATGAAATGGGGGATTCTCCACTTCTTGATATCTTCAAATCAAGACTGGTTGTCTTTGGGGAAGATATGCATTAGCAAAGCACAAGTCATTGGGCTTGGTTGGGTAACAGCATGAAATGTGATATACAGGAGCTAGGCTAGATTATTCTTATTTATATTACCATAGTGCGTAGTAGTCCTTTGTGGTCTTAAATTATGCATCTGTGAATCCTCCAGTGCACCTCCTTAGATACACAGTTGTGCAAGACATGCAGCAAAGTTGTTGCACATCTTAGTAGATTCACAGGAGGACAGCTAAACTTTTGCACAGCTTCCATTCTTCCCTTTCTGTGTATGTTAAGTAGTATGCAGAAGGGAAACCCTTCTGCTCTGAACCTCCTAAAGTCTGAGAAGAGGAGCGTCCATCTTGTGAATACCAAGTGTTTGACAGAGAAAAATTTTGTTATTGGCACTTTTTTTTTTTTTTTTTTTTAAGAGGCAGCGTAGTTAACCTTCAAGGTTTCTAATCTGCTTTTTAAAAAATTGAATGAAGTTCACACTCAAAAAGCTTAACTAACTTAGTTGAAATTGCTACTAGAAATAATATAAAAGCTGTTTATAAAATACAGGGCAAGATCATTTAGTAATTAACAATTAAGTAAACCCTATGCATAAAGAAATAGGAATAGCATGTTACGGTCATCTTCATAAGTATTCTCTTACCTTGCAGGGCATACATTTAGTTAACAATAGTGAAGTGAAAATTCACCATATACATTCCAATATATCTACAATCAGTCAACCACATGCACCCTTATGAACTCTCTGAAAGTATTTCTCATTATATAAACTTTGCCAAATACAGACATATATTAGATAGGCATATGTTGAAAGGGTTAAAGTTGTAGGAATGTGTACAGTGAATTTTCACAACATTGTTAACTGAATGGATATACTGTCATGGTAATGAAATACATGTGTAAATATAACTGGCCACTTCTATTCCTTTTATGTTCGTTTTTCAACTCTGATGTTCTTGTGTATTATTATAATTACTTATTCTAGGACCCTTCATTGTAAGTAATGTATTTTTGGAAACACATTTTAATAAAGGATACATGTGACTAACTTTGTGTACATTGGGCCTGTAGCATCTGTCATGGGAGCAAGTATGTTGTCTGGACCTGACAGGAGTGGGAGGCTAGCGGAGAGTTAGGTGTTGCTCTTGGCCTTTGTCCTGCTTTCAGTAAACATGGTTTTTCTTGCCAGAAGTCTTTAAAAAAAAAAAAGCATAATCCCATTTATGAAAGCTACAAGTTGTGTGAGGAGAAAGGAAATATTATGTACTAGCAGAGTGTCAGTTATTCCCTGGGAAAATCAGTTCTATGTTGGGCTATGATAGGAAAGACAGGGAATGGAGGGTAGAATTGCCCCTTCGTATCAGCCTCAAGTGACTGATTTCCCTAGGCTTGGCAGAAGGAGTACCCTGTGACAAACACTTGCTTACATAAAACCCCCCAAATCTCTCCCCAGTGCAAATTAACTCCTTGTTTACCTCACTTCTGGGCACACTCAGTATGTTATAACTGCTGATCATATGTGCACCGCAGGCACAGAAGTGCTTAGAGCACATTTAATGCCTCTTCCTCAGAGGCACTTTCTCTCTGCTTCTATGCATTTATTCTACACGGTATGTTCAGAAGAATAACTGAATGTGCATAAAATATCACACTTTGTACTATATGTGTGGGTTTTTGTTCCCCCTTCCCCTGCTTACAAATTATAGTAGTGTTTCATTATGTCCTTCTATTTAATCTGTCCAGCAGTGGCTGAATTTGGTGCTCCTGTGTCCAGAGCTCTGCTGGTAGAGGAGATAAATGGTACATAGTTGATATCATGGGAGTAGGGATGCAACACAGGACAAAGCCTGAGGTCTTGTTTTTCACCACAGCACCTGATATGACAAAGGGGCTAATACAAAAACTTGTTAATGTGCATTCATCCCATAGAAGATGAAATGGCTGAATTAGAAAGGTTTGATATCCAGCTACGTATAATTATATTCTTTGAAAAGAACCTTTAGTGAGTCATCTAGTCTGTTTCCCTGCATCATGGCAAAATTGGTTTTATTATCTTATCTGATTTCAGCTTTCAGAGCCATTAGCAATGTAGCCCTTTGTTAATTGCTGATGGTCATACATAAAGTACCGTAGATAGTGTGATGGGTGCTTGGAGGGCCAGGTGGTGGAGCAGTTAGCACACCTGACTTCCAGCCCCTTGCTCTCTGTTAGGGTACGTCTTCACTACCTGCCATATCGGCAGGTAGCAATCTATTTATCCGGGATCGATATATTGCGTCTCATTAAGACGCGCTATATCGATCCCCAAATGCGCTCTCCGTCGACTCCGGAACTCCACCAGAGCGAGTGGCGGTAGTGCAGTTGACAGGGAAGCTGCTGCCGTCGATCCTGCGCCGTGTGGACCCCAGGTAATTTGATCTTAGATATTTCGACTTCAGCTACGCTATTCGCGTAGCTGAAGTTGCGTATCTTAGATCGCCCCCCCGCCCAGTGTAGACCAGCCCTTAGAGTAGTAGAGGTGACTGTTCCTGACACTAAGCCAGGAATCTTCAGCTCTCCACCTGAACCTGGGCCTTGTCCCTTAAGGGGGTATGGTAGGAAGACCCGGGCCCTCCCGCTCCACGTCCCTGTGGGAAGCAACACCTATATCAGTTATTGGGAGTGGACCACATCCACCCTGACTGAATTGGCCTTGTCAACACTGGTTCTCCACTTGTAAGGTAACTCCCTTCTCTTCATTCTCCAGTATATTTATGCCTGTATCTGTAATTTTCACTCCATGCATCTGAAGAATTTTTTACCCACAAAAGCTTATGCCCAAATAAATCTGTTAGTCTTTAAAGTGCCACCAGACTCCTTGTTGTTTCTGTGGATACAGACTAACACGGCTACCCCTCCGATACTTAACACCAGCCGGGTCCTCCCAGCAGCCAGTATAAGTCCGCTGCCCCGGGCTACTTCCCATTTATATGTCCCTTCAGTTTGGAGCCTGGCTACATGGGTGAGAGACAGGTTGGAGTTGAGATTATTATTAATCTTGTTTATCACAGTAGTGCTTAGGGACACACTGCTCTTTCTCATAGAATATCAGGGTTGGAAGGGACCTCAGGAGATCATCTAGTCCAACCCCCTGCTCAAAGCAGGACCAATCCCCAGACAGATTTTTGCACCAAATCCCTAAATGGTCCCCTCAAGGATTGAACTCACAACCCTGGGTTTAGCAGGCCAATGCTCAAACCACTGAGCTATCCTTCTCCCCTCAAAAAAACAAAAACTAGTTGTGTTAGAACAGGGCCCACTTGTGCTAGGCACTGTACAGATAGTAGCAGACACTTCCTGCCCCAGAGCGCTGACACCCCGAAGAGACACTCCAGGCAGAATGTACAAAGTGATTGCTGCAGATGTCATGAGAGTTACACAATTTTTTTTATTTTTTGCGGGTGAGGTTTTTGATGGGAAAAGATTGTCTAAATGGAAAGACCAAGGAAGGGGAAGAGACATTGAAGGTCAGGGGGCATGTGTGCAGTGAGGCTGAGATGAGACTGTGAACGAGGGCTTGCAGCAAATAGGCAAACAGGACGGGGGGGGGGGAGAGAGCCCCATCAAAACTGTCCAAAATATTGATGTAATTACCAGCATCCACAGGTCCCTGTTTAAGCTGGTCTTGCTGGCTTCAGTCTCTGGCGGTCTTCTCCCTTCTGTTTCTTTACCCAAGCGCATGTGGTTGGGGGGAGAAATATTGCATGTGCTTCCAGAGGGTCCCCAGGTTGCAGTCCTGATTGACAGGATCAATGGCAGCATTGTCAATGGTACAGACTGAGCAGAGGGAGTGAGGAGGACTTGGGAGGAAAGTTCAGGAGTTCCATCTTGGTTTAAGTTGATGAAGAGACCAGAGGGGGAAGCTGAGGTGTGAAACTGGACGGAAGGAGGCTGCTCAAGAGTGGAGAGGTTGATCTGTGAGTCATCAGCATACAGGTGGTAAGCATGAGTCAATGAGATCACCTGGAAAGAGGGGAGGAGAAGAGGGGCCCTATGGGACTTCACAGAGAAGGGGAGAGGAGGAAGAGGCCAGATGTGAACGCCTCAGATTTTTGGTGTGGGTAAGTATCAGTTGATGGTTCTCTGATTTATTTTAGCTCTGCAGTTGTTCGGGCTTTAGAGCAAGGAGTGAAGAAAGCAGATGTAGATCCTGCTGTGAAAGCTGTTGTGATTTGTGGGACAAATGGGACATTCAGTGCAGGTAAGATTCTCTCTTTATTTAGTATACACACACATATTGAGTCAATAAGTATTCCAGCCTCCCATGGGAATTTTCCCACAGTAATTAAAAGTATCATAGTGAACAATTCTGTGATCCTTCAGAGTAGCAGCACGATCTGTAGTGTTACTATGCTTACGTTATTCTAGCAGTAACAGTCAACAATGACCAGATGTGTCTTTAATGTAGTGTTTTTCATAGATAGACCAAATTAGGCTACAGAGGATTCTTTTTACATCTTCACATGTAGTCAGCCCTCCCACTGTGTAACATTAAATATAGGATTTGTTTACATTATTGTTTACAAACATGGGCTAGAAAAAGAGGCTATATGTAAACCAGAAACATTGACTCCAATGTCTGAAAAATACGCAATATTTAAATACAAAGAAAAAATATCTCTTCAGTCCTTCAGCACTTATAGATAGGTGTCTCTAGGAACCAGGACCTTGCAATAGTTACGTAGTCTTCAGATCTTCTCCAAAGTGTTTTCATCCCATTGGGGCTCTACAGACATTAGGTGGTACTCAGATCTTTACATGTACTTTCTACCCGCTTAGATCAGCCTCCAACTAAACTAAGAGTTCATTCTCCTCATTCGGTGCTTCCCCAATCTAGAATCCCAGCATCCAAAATTCCCAGCATGGTATTTCCTGTTTTATATTCAATTTCCATGTGTGTTAGGAAGTTTCCCCCTGAAGCTTCGGCCCAGCCTGGATTTTCTGTCCTGTGGAGTGGGACTGGATGGCAGGGGAATTGGGAAGGGCAGGTGGGATCCCTCACCCTTTGCCTAGAGCAGCGATACTCAGACTGAGGCTCGAGAGCCGCAAATGTTTCTTTAATGTGTCTCCTGCAGCTCTTTGCAGCACATGGTATTGAAACATGGTGTGATTTAATTAAATTATTAACCAATCTAAGTGATTAACCAGTCAGGATGCTTCTACTATGTTATTGTCCAATTGCAATTGATAAAATAATAATACTTGGTCAGTAGTTTTGCTGTGAGAAATATATAAATATATAAACATTTCCCCGTCATACTGTTTGAATATGAATACACAGTACTATAGTAAATGAAACCATGAACTCATATTATTGTGGCTCTTTTGGGTAATGTTAATCACTAATTTGGCTTCTGAAACACTGAGGTCTGAGTATCACTAGCCTAGAGAGTCTCTTGCTGCCCCCTAGAGAGCATCTCACACACTGCCCATAGGTGGAGGCTCTGCTGAGGCAGACAGTGGCCTGTGATTGCGGTGGTAACTCTCATCATGATTTCAGATCAATTCGGGGAGGCACTCCCTGCAGGGAGCTAATTAGGTGTAGCCCCATCAAGATAAATCTGCAAAGAGAAACTATCGACTTATCATATCGTAGTGTTGCCACCTGCCCTGAAATGGAAAGGGCTGTTTTACGGAGCTGCAAATCAAGACTGTGCAAGTTCTGACTTTCACTGGCATTGAGAGCCCTGGTGGTCCCAGGAATTGGGCTGAGGACGGATCCAGGGCCAGAACTGAGAGCTGCTGTATGCCGAAGGTGGGGTGTGGCAGGACAGCCTTATCTTCTCACAGCTGCCA
Source organism: Chrysemys picta bellii (assembly GCF_011386835.1). Taxonomy (NCBI): domain Eukaryota; kingdom Metazoa; phylum Chordata; order Testudines; family Emydidae; genus Chrysemys; species Chrysemys picta. The sequence continues at coordinate 49,694,043 of NC_088799.1, read as the reverse complement.
TGTTATTTTATGCCACGTGGCTTTATGTCTGCGTATGGACCTGTCGCTACCCCCGAAACTCTCAGACACTGGTAGAGGTGTCTTGTGATGGCAGCTGCTGCAGTAGGGGTCTCTCCCCAGCTGAGCCACCACTGAGTCTCCCCAACAGATGGGGAAGGAGCAGACCTGTGGGGAGCAAGAACCCAGTGGGGAACTAAGTGGCTGGCTCCCTTACATGTTCGCTTCCAGAGTGTGTAACCTGTGGGATGTTCATGGAGAGGGTAATATTGCTCTTCAGCTGTGAGCTGGACTGCATACTGTCACCCTGACCTCTTCTTTAACCAAACATTTTTGGGAATTTCAGAGCTAACTCCACATTGATGATGATTATTACACCAGCCTTGGAGTTAGTTGTGCCTTATCTATCCCTAAGGTTTTATGACTAGGCCCAGAGAGAAGGTTGAGATCAGGGTTCTCCCCAAGGGGTCCTCTGTGCTCGTGAGTGGGTTTGATTATCTTTACTGCTTTCTTCACCACATCCAACCTACTCCACACATCTGTGCATTGTGGCTGCTGTCCTTAAGTTCAGAATTGAATAGGAGCCCATAGTCTGTCAGCATTAATGCTTAATTGTCTGGAACAAAGGGTGTGCTAAGCAATGACAAACACTCCCTGCCCTGCCAATGTTTCATGGTCTTGTTAAGCTCCTCTGTGTTTCCTCAGGTGCTGACATTCGAGGGTTTTCCTCCGTTCAGGCAGGAGACAGGCCCAGTCTGACATCAGTAATTAATCTAATAGAAAGAAGTGAAAAGCCTGTGGTGGCTGCCATTGAAGGTATGGCATTGGGAGGAGGACTGGAGGTGGCACTGGGCTGTCACTACAGGATTGCACATGTGCAGGTAACATGCTCTTAACCATTGAGAGTCCCAACAAAGGGCAACAAATGTATTAGAAGGGTATGTCCTCCTACACAAGGTCCTACACAGCGTAAAGTGCTTAGAGCTGCTCTGAATGCAAGGGGAAATGGGAGGATCTGGACAGGGAGCCCAGGGGAACCTGAGGCTGAATTAATAAGAGTGCTGCTGCATGACCTTCCTGGGAGCAGAAGAAAGGCTAGAGGGAAGAGCTCATAACTAAATGCCTCATTTGTATGTTGTGGATCCCACTTAACAGCTTCACCCCCAGCTCCTCCCATTCTCTACACTGCCCTTGGGAGTAAAGGAGCAGGTGCACAGGAAGAGTGAGACTTAGGCCTGCTCTGCACTACAAAGTTAAGTCAACTTAAGTCACCTTGTGTCAACCGATTTGTGCATGTCTACACTCAAATTTGTCTCCAGCCAACGTAAGCATCCTGTTATGATGACACAGTAAAACCACCTCCCTGAATGGCATAGCGCCACAGTCAGCTTACTGAGGTGGATGCAGTGCGAGTGTAGACACTGCATGACATGGGTCCATCCTAACAATCCTCCAGCAGCTGTCCCATTATGCCCCATTCCTTGCAACAGTGTCTGCTCTGGTCACAATTGCAAACTCCACTGCCCAGGTGTCACAGAGACCAGAAGCCACCCCAGCCCTTATAAAGCTACCCACATATATCTGAAATGCCTTTTCCTGATTGCCCACCTCCTGAGCACACCTAATAGCTCTCTTTTGTTGTGTGCAACTGCCCAACCAACCATGCCGGCTGCACACGCTAGACCTGCTCCTGCCTGGAGCAGACAGGAGATATTGGATCTCCTGGGACTGTGGGGAGAAGAGGCTGTGCAAGCACAGCTATGGAGCAGCTGTAGAACCGTGGACATCTGCAAAAATATTTGCACTGGGAATGCAGGCAAAGGGGTACAACAGGGATCAGCAGCAGTGCTAAAGCGAAGGAATTGCACCAGATATACACAGAGCCAAGGAGACCAACTATCAATCTCGTGCTGTGCTGCAAACCTGCCACTCTTACAACTGGCTGCATGCCATACTTGGTAGAGATCCCATCAGCATCCCACAGACTGCCATGGATACCTTGGAGGAGCCCGAACAATGAGGAGCTGGTGGAGGCAGAGGAGTTGCAGGGAACGGGGGGAGATGCAGTGGAAGGATCCAGCCATGCCATGAGCCAGGACCTGTTCAGGACTCCGCCGCAGTCTAGCCAGTACCACCAGCTGAGCATGGACAAGCCCAATGAAGGGGAAGGAACCTCTGGTAAGTGTGTGCATGCATTATTTCTTACAGTGTTTAAATCTAAAGATGGCGCCCAGCCCATACCCAAGTTCACAAGACACGAGTATCAACTTTTCAATTTTACATGTACAAGAAGAGGTAGAGGTACAAGAAACAGAGGCTGAGTTGGTATTTGCTTTCATTCCCTTGTTGGGTTAGGCGGGAGGCATCATGCGGAGCAGTTTGTTTATGTACGCTGCATCCTCCTAGGAAATCTTGATAAAACTTTCATAGAGATACTCTGATCCTCTCCCAAAGGTTTCTAGGGATGGCTGCCCTATTTCTTCCTCAATGGTGGGACACTCTCCCATGCCACTCTGTTATGAGTTTGGCTGGCACCACTGCAGTAAACAGGCTAGTGGCATCCAGACCTGGGCAGCTTTGAAACACAAGTAGCAGCTGTGTTCCCTGTGCCTTTGTGACCCTCAGGAGAGAGATATCAGCTAAAACCACCACTACCGGTGAAAAATACTCCTAATACTCAGTATCATTGCCCTGTGCTTGTACCCACTGAAATAGGCACCAACATTTTAATGTTTCATGAAACCAAAATTCCTTCAACCCCTCTCCCCTCACCACTGGTGGGCATACCCACTATGGCTGAGGCTGGAGAGCGGTGCTGTGCACAGATGCTCCAAAGCTGATGTGTCAATAAGTATGTCTTTTTAAAAGTTTTTATGGGAATTAGTTTCAACCCCCCCATCCTCATCTTCCCCTTTCTCCTGTGACTGTAATTCCAATGACACATCTGTGTTTTTATTAGCAGCTGCTGCCATTGCAACCTTTGCCCCCTCCACACCATGAGAACGCCTGACCTTGAGGAGGAGAAGGAAGAGGACAAGGCAGGACATGTTGCACGTCCCAAATGCTGCAGCCCTTAGTTGACCTACAGGTCCAAAAGGCCTGGACTCCCCACCCTTTGCAGTCCTTAGAGAACTCAATGCTAGCAGCTCCCTACACCCCCCAACATACCATGTGGCATCACAGACTGCATCCCTGCCCCTACCACTTCTCATCTAGGGACAGCCAGAAAATCACAGCTTCACATCCCCTGGCCTGTGAGAACCACAGTTGGTATATGTGTAGCCACAAGGGACTACATTTGTGCACTGAAATGGACAGGTATGTTTGCTGCTTTTCCAATTTTAAAGTTCCATGCTGTTAGTCTGTGTTAAAAGCTTGTATTGCATTGCCTGTTGTGTTTTGCTCATTGTCTTTCTGCACTGTTTTTGCCACTCAATAAATTTCTATATTTTTTTAAACAAAACTATCTTTATCTGTTCACAACACATATTGCAGAATGTGAAATGGTACTCAAAGCATACTGTACTTGTAAATGTACAGCACCACAGAACTCCCGATTTCAGTAAAACACACAGTAATAGTTATAAATGCACAGCAAGCACTAGACATTTCTTAGTAGCATCCAAAGCTCCAGGCCCAGAGATCGCGCAAGCACAGAACACTACTGTGAGTGACCATTAAAGTGCTCTTTCAAAACCTTCCTTAACCGTATAGCTCCACATTGAGCTCTTGTAATGGCCCTTGTGTCTGACTGTTCAAAGTCTGCTCACAGCTGCTCCACCTCCACCCTGGCAGCAGCTTTTCCCCTTTTGGCTCACAGATATTATGCAGGACATCAGAGGCCGCTATGTGAGTAAACACTGTCAGCATCCCTTCAGTCTACCAAAAGCACATGCAACCGTTGTTCTGCACCTGCTGAGCTGATAGTTGAATCTTTCCTTGGTGCTGTCGAGGTAGCAGGTGTCTGGCTTCAAGAGCTAGAGAAGCAAGAAGTAGGCTGGGTCTCCCAGAATCACTATTGGTATTTCAACATCACCAATGGTAATTCGCTGGTCAGGAAAGAATGTCCCTGCTTGCAGTTTTCTGAACCATCCTGTGCGCTTAATGATGCGAGTATCATACATCTTCTGTGACAAGCCCACACTGATATCAGTGAAGCATCCCCAATGATCCACCAATGCTTACATAACCATAGAAAAGTAGCCCCTTCTGTTGATATATTCTGTATTAAGGTGGGCTGGTGCCAAAATAGCGATGTGTTCCATCTATCATACCACTGCAGTTCAGCAACCCCAAACCTGCAAATCCATCCACGATGTTCTGCGCACGTTGCCCAGAGTCACAGTTCTGCATAGCAGGAAATGGTTAATGGCCCTACACACTTGCATGACAATGGCCTCTGCTGTAGATTTTCCAACTCCAAAATGATTTCCCACTGACCAGTAGCAATCCAGCATTGTAAGCTTCCATAGTGTGATTGCCACTCGTTTCTCAACTGTCAGTGCAGCTCTCATTCTGGTGTCCATGCACTGGAGGTCTGTGGCGAGCTCAGCACACAAATCCAGAAATTTGGCCTTTCACAATCGAAAGTTCTGCAGCCACTGCACATCATCCCAAACCTGCATTATGATGCAATCTCACCAGCCAGTGCTTGTTTCTCAGGCCGAGAAGCAGCACTCCACCATCTGCAACTGCTCCATGAACACCACCAAAAGCCTTGAATTGTTTCACTGTGTCCCTCAGCAAATTGTCCTCCAAGAAATTGCCGTGTCTCCCATTGTTGCAGTACTTCCTGTGGATTTGCAAATACACGAGAATTGTGTGTCCTGTATTTGCAGTGCTTATGAGAATAGCACAGAGGTCTGCAGGCTCCAGGCTTCTGTCAGAGATGGCAGACAGCGAAAAGGGCCGCACAGGTTTATGGAAATAAAAAGAGCACAATCATTTTAGGATATGGATGGCATTATGGGATGGAGAACGGTGCATGCTGAGAACTTGACTCCTAATTCCTAGAGATCCCTAGGTGAGTCATTTCTATCCCACAACACATTGCAAGAAGTTCCCAAAAGGCACTGCACTGGAGGATGGCATGTGGCACACTGGGATACCTACCCATGATGGAGCCATGCCTCATCCCATACACAATCTCACAGATCATATTCTACATGTACCTACACATTAAAAACAAAACGCCACTCAAATTTTTCATGCATACATGTAGAAAACCAATGGAATATTGAAAGCCTGAATTTCCATTCAGCTGATGAATGTATGAGTGCCAATAGTGCCCAGCAAAAAAACAGCACTTTTAAACCTGCATAATTCATCAAATCATCACAGGTGTTCACCAAATTACTGAAGGCAGATCTGTGACCTAAATTTATATCCCTACCAAATTTCAAGTTTCTACCACTCTGTTGTGGCATTAGAGTTCTTTTGAAAGTTTACAAATATAGTCAGAGTAGGTGGCCACACCCCTAATTAATATTACCAAATACTTTCCATTATAATCACCTAATTTCAGTTGCTTATAATTTGCTAAACTTTAATCATGTGAATGGTGGTTTGGTTTTTTTTAAGTTTCAACAAAAATGGTCCAGCTGTTCTCAAGAATTAGATTGGGGGGAAATAGGCAGTTTTGCCAATGTTGAACTTTATTTTAATGATTTCTTTGAAAGAGCTCTAATGTGTCCCTACTTTTGAAGCAGAAACCTGAGACTTAGCAGGTGATGTTTTTGGAGTCAGGGAGGTATCTTTTACTTTTCCCATTAATATGTATCCAGATTTAGCAGAGTTATAAACTGCAGAAAAACACAATTTGCACCTTTCTGGGGCTCCGCAGAGCAGTTTGCTAGAATGAATGGGATGTGACTGTGGTTCTGCTGTGCTTGCATCTTCTGTATATAGTATATAATTATTGTTTTCTTTAATTAGACCCTCTGTTTACCTTCACTCGGCTCTAGGCCTGGGTAGGTCTTCCAGAGGTCACCCTTGGGCTACTTCCAGGTGCTGGAGGAACCCAGAGACTCCCCAGACTGATTGGGGTCCCAGCCGCACTTGACCTAATCACGACAGGTAAATTTCTTTGGATTTGTTTAGAATAGGATGGAAAGATGTGACACGGGATCATTTTAGCTAGCTCAATCTACTGAACATCTTCAAAAACTCTAGTCAGACAATGCAAATTGTATTTTAACACATGCTAATCTGGTTGAATCAAAACAACTTGCCTTGTCTTAACTCGAGTTTTTGAAGATGTTAGACTGAGCTAGCTAACACAGTCTAACCTTTAAATTCTGGTTTAGACAAAGCCAGAATGTTAGAATAGCAGCAAAGAGTCCTGTGGCATCTTATAGACTAACAGACGTATTGGAGCATGAGCTTTCGTGGGTGAATACCCACTTCATCGGATGCATGCAATGTTAGAATAGACTCTGTATATATGTGTGAATGCACAATACCCACCTGGGGAAATGAGGAAACAGATTGACAGAGCAAGACGGGTACCCAGAAATCACCTACTACAGGACAGGCCCAACAAGGACAATAACAAAACACCACTGGCCATCACATACAGCCCCCAGCTAAAACCTCTCCAGCGCATTATCCACGATCTACAACCTATCCTGGAAAATGATCCCTCACTCTCACAGACCTTGGGAGGCAGGCCAGTCCTCGCTTACAGACAACCCCCCAACCTGAAGCAAATACTCACCAACAACTACACACCACACCACAGAAACACCAACCCAGGAACCAATCCCTGTAGCAAACCTCATTGCCTACTCTGTCCCCATATCTACTCTGGCGACACCATCAGAGGACCCAACCACATCAGCCACACCATCAAGGGCTCATTCACCTGCACATCTACTAATGTTATATATAGCATCATGTGCCAGCAATGCCCCTCTGCCATGTACATTGGCCAAACTGGACAGTCCCTCCGCAAAAGAATAAATGGACACAAATCGGACATCAGGAATGGTAACATACAAAAGCCAGTAAGTGAACACTTCAATCTCCGTGGTCATTCTATTACAGATTTAAAAGTCACTATCATTGAACAAAAAAACTTCAGAAACAGACTTCAAAGAGAAACAGCAGAACTAAAATTCATTTGCAAATTTAACACCATTAATCTGGGCTTGAATAGGGACTGGAAGTGGCTGGCTCATTACAGAAGCAGCTTTTCCTCTCCTGGAATTGACACCTCCTCATCTATTATTGGGAGTGGACTACATCTACCCTGATTGAATTGGCCCTGTCAACACTGGTTCTCCACTTGCGAAGTAACTCCCTGCTCTCCATGTGTCAGTATATAATGCCTGCATCTGTAACTTTCACTCTATGCATCTGAAGAAGTGAGGATTTTACCCACAAAAGCTTATGGCCAAATAAACCTGTTAGTCTTTAAGGTGCCACCAGACTCCTTGATGTTTTTGACGTGTGCAGACACTCCCAAGGCATACTTATGTGTGACACTATATGGTACATTCATGTGTGCATGCATTCATACATATGCATCTCTTGCAGAATGGAATTAGCTGTGGTCTAACTGGGGGACAAAAGGAATGGCTTTGTAATATCTATCTAGATATTTTATTACCATTTTTTCTTGAAAGAAGGAGTTGCCATTTTGTCTGTACACACTAGATGACTGAAACCTTTATGTAATAAAACAGTGGGACATTTTAAATGAAAAGGGGTTTTGCTCCTCAGTACCCTGCTGTGCTGAGAGAGCACAACTGGGGAAATATAAGGTGTATAATCAGCTTCAAAGTTAATTAGAACAGGAGAAAACTGACAGAACAGGATGTACCCAGCCTTCAGTTTTTACTGCTAGCTCCCCTTTGTTTTTTCCCATTCTGTGTTATCTCAGCACACCTGCTTTTGCCATTTCAAAGCAAAGCCAATTAATGATTTAGTTCGCAGTGCATGTTCCTGTCTGGTGTGACTAATGCATCCCAACTGGGAACATATCTCAGGCCAGCCAAATACAGAAGTTTTATCAAATGGAATGAAATGAAATCTCTGACAGCAGGAAGCTGAAGCCACCTTATTTCTTCATTACAGGGAAACATGTGCTCGCTGCTGAAGCGCTGAAGCTGGGCATCATTGACGAAATCGTGGAAGAAAACACAATTGATGCAGCAATCCACTTGGCAAACAAAGTGTCAGGTAAGGGAGGAAGTGTAATAATGACAAGGACCCCATTGGTGAGGAGCAGCTCAGCCTAGTCAGGTTAGAGGGCTAGAAGGAGAACAGCTGGTGCTAACTGGAAGAAGGCTTGCTGTGAAAAGAGCACCCTTGCTCTTTTCCAAACACCGTTTCAATCTCCTGCCTCTTTGCTGGGTTTTGAATTCCACAGAAAACAAGCTTTAAACAGAGAGCAATTATTTTCCTGAAGTATGTCTGAAAAACTCAAAAATACTGGTGAGCATCAAAGCGCTCAACAAATTCAGATGAGGCAGAGAGATGGAGACAAATACAGTTAAAGCAACAAAGATTCCCTATGGCTCATGTATGCTAAACATACACCCTTCCATACCCCCGAGGAACAGCACTGCTTCCTCCCAAGGTGGTTTTCTGGGTTGATAAGAGGACTAAGCATACTTTCCATATAAAATACATCCTTGGACAGCCAGGCTTGTTGGTGGTGTGCACAGCTTGGCTGCACAATCAATACTGGCTGCACTAAAAGAACTCTTGATAATGGCAAATCCCCAGCCAGGCATAATGACCCAATAAATCTGCCTCTAAATGCCCATTTCTCCATTTCTTTAGCCATAAGCTGTTGTTATTTTGCCATTGTCTGAGAAGAGACTGAGCTGTGGAGAGGGGAAATACACCAGAAATGGCAATCTTATAAAGAAGTCATTTAGAACCTAAAGGTCACTAAGCCAAATTCCAGAAATGTTTTCACCACTGTTCTGCTTTGGTGCCTCTTCTGGGGAGAGCGTCCAAGTGAAAATGAGATAGGATCAGAAGAGACTAAAATGGGGAAAGAGCAAGTTAAAAAATTACTTAGACAAATTAGATGTCTTCATTCACCAGGACCTGATGAAATGCATCCAAGGAGCTGACTGAGGAGATATCTGAGCCATTAGTGATTCTCTTTGAAAAGTCATGGAAGACGGGAAACATTCCAGAAGACTGGAAAAGGGCAAATATAGTGCCAATCTATAAAAAGGAAAATAAGGACAACCCAGGGAATTACAGACCAGTCAGCTTAACTTCTGTACCCAGAAAGATAATAGAGCAAATAATTAAGCAATCACTTTGCAAACATCTAGAAGATAATAAGGTGATAAGTAACAGTCAGCATGAATTTGTCACCATTTGAACAAATCGTGTCAACCCAATCTGTTAGCTTTCTTTGACAGGGTAACAAGTCTTGTGGATAGGGAGGAAGCAATAGACGTGGTATATCTTGACTTTAGTAAAGCTTTTGATACTGTCTCACACAACCTTCTTATAAACAAACTAGAGAAATGCAACCTAGATAGAGCTACTATAAGGTGGGTGCAAAACTGGTTGGAAAACCATTCCCAGAGAGTAGTTATCAGTGGTTCACAGTCATGCTGGAAGGACATAACAAATGGGGTCCTGCAGGGATCAGTTCTGGGTCTAGTTCTGTTCAATACCTTCATCAATGATTTAGATAATGGCATAGACAGTACACTGGTTAAGTTTGTGGATGATACCGAGGTGGGAGGAGTTGCAAGTGCTTTGGAGGATAGGATTAAAATTCAAAATGATCTGGACAAACTGGAGAAATAGTCTGAAGTAAATAGGATGAAATTCAATAAGGACAAATTACTCCATTTAGGAAGGAACAATCAGTTGCAGACATACAAAATGGGAAATGACTGCCTAGGAAGGAGTACTGCAGAAAGGGATCTGGGGCTCATAGTGGACCACAAGCTAAATATGAGTCAACAGTGTAATGCTGTTGCAAAAAAAGCAAACATCATTCTGGGATGTATTAGCAGGAGTGTTGTAAGCAAGACACGAGAAGTAATTCTTCTACTCTGCTCTGCGCTGATTAGGCCTCAACTGGAGTATTGTCCATCTCTGGGCACCACATTTCAGGAAGGATGTGGACAAATTGGAGAAAGTCCAGAGAAGAGCAACAAAAATGATTAAAGGTCTAGAAAACATGACCTATGAGGGAAGATTGAAAAAATTGGGTTTGTTTAGTCTGGAAAAGAGAAGACTGAGAGGGGACATGATAACAGTTTTCAAGTATGTAAAAGGTTGTTACAAGGAGGAGGGAGAATACTGTATTGTTTTTCTTAACCTCTGAGGATAGGACAAGAAGCAATGGGCTTAAATTGCAGCAAGGGAGGTTTAGGTTGGACATTAGGAAAAACTTTGGAATAAATTGCCTAGGGAGGTTGTGACATCTCCATCATTGGAGATTTTTAAGAGCAGGTTAGACAAACACCTGTCAGGAATGGTTTTAGATAATACTTAGTCCTGCCATGAGTGCAGGGGACTGGACTAGATGACCTCTCACAGTCCCTTCCAGTCCTATGATTCTGTGAACTCCACTGGAGCTTTGCACATGAGAGCCAAGCTGGGAAGCACTGAGTCAGCACGCTCCTTGACTGTCCTGGCCACATGCCTTTTTCTGTCAACACCCCACCTTCTTCTGGAATGGTGTTTGTCCACTTCCACCTAATCCCAGCTCAAAGAAGGTTGCAGGCGCTTTGCCCTGCCGCAGCCTCTTTCCTAGTGGACCTTCGGGTGTTGTGCCAAGAGCTATGCCAACAAAAGCTAGCTTAGTCCAAAGGGTGAATGTAGAATTCTAGATGACTGTATGCACCATTTTTAACACTATTTAATTTATGGGTTCTTGCTCAAGATCAATGTTTTGTAGCATTCTCACCTACATTTTGTCCAAGAGCTCTCTGGCAGAAGTGGTCTCCTGCAATAGATACTTTTCCCTCTCACTGTGTTCAGGTTATTTTTAAGTTTTTCAATTTTTATCTTTAGGAACAATCAATCATTTCCATAAGCAGTCCTCCTTCCTCTCTCTTTTTTTGTTTAGACAACCAAGTTCTTTGGAAATATAAAGCTCTTAGAGATATGTGTTAATATACTTTGCTGTTGGTTCTAAGCAAGGCAAAGAAACTTCTGCTCATCAACCCCACCTGCCTGTTTTAGATGAAAGTTCCATGTTTGTCCCTCCTCTATCTTTTGGAGAAGTTATCACCCTTCTCAGCAATGTCTTTCCAAGAAGCAATGGATTCACTCTGAAGTATGCTCCAGGTTGATGACCCTGTGTAGGGTCCATACCAGTGTTTATAGCAGAGATCTGTAACTTTGGTAGACACATTGCTAGATACTCTGGTTTTCAGCTTAATATTATTTGAAATCAGATAAAACCCCCAGACATTTGAATGCTTATTTTCTTCTCTGTGACAAGTTAGTTATGCATTGTGCAGTGACTGAGAATGATGAAAGCCAGCATGACCTCAGAGGAGAACCTCAGGACTGGATGAATCATCCAACATTCTGTTCTTTGATGCCATTTGCTTTTGGGATTTACATATCTACTGTCATTACCAGAAAATTTCCATACTTCAATTTCATCCTCAGTGACTAACAGAATTAACTCCATGAGTACTGTAACAAACAAGGATTATAGCAAGAAGCTCAGGGCTTTTTAAACTGCTATGTACTCTTTCCTTACAGCTTTCATGGTATCTGCTTCAGCTGTTCATTTTTCCCAGACAGCATTTTCAAAGTCAGCCCTGATTTCCCACCTACTCTGAGGATTTGCCACCAAGCCTTGTTGAAGGACACTGAAATCTGAAAACTTGTCAGTACACTATTTAACTGCATTATCCCTGATCAAGATGAAAGAATGAGCTGACAGAGAAATCATAGGATAGATTTATGACATGGATCTTTGTATACTTCTCTGTCATACTATGGCAAACCAGCAGCATCTATGCCAAACACCTTAAAAAAAGATGCAGCCATCTCAGCTACTTGGGATGAACTCATGAGCTCAAATTTCTGTGAGTGCTTCCTAATTGGCTTGTGTATCTTATGGGAACCAAGATTTGAGTCCATTATCCTTGCATATAGCACTAGGCAGGCTTTCTGATAGGACTGGTGAAGAACCTTTTTCACATGTAAGCTGGATAATTGCTTATGTAAAATAACTTGTGGTGGCACTGCTAGAATTTCTATACTCGGTCAGATACTTAGCCAAGTAAATGGAAGATCAATTTCAAAAAGTCAACTTGGAGATTATTTTCCTTCAGAGCTTTGCTGTCTGCTAGTGCTGTAGATTTTATGGCTAAAGCTCAGTCTTTCAGATTTCATAGTGATAGGCTGGTACTGTGCAAGGCTTCCTTGGTTTAATATAATATGTGCTTAACGGAATTGTCTATACCGTCTCCACCTGTTAGAGGAACATCTTTCATCCACAAATTGTTATGGAATGTTCCTAGCGAAGGACACTTACTCAGGTACAGTTTTGTGTATTTAAGGATAAGAATACATAGATACCATCTACAGAAGTAATACTCCATGTTTACTTATTCAGTGAAAATCAAGACTGATATGCTGCAGGTCAGGTAAATTAATATTCTTCAAGCCTTAGCTTTTTCAGCCAAAATAAATGTCCTCACTTCTGAAAATATCCATTATAAGAAAGGAACAGAGACTACATTGAAAACTATAGACAGAGGTTAATTTCTTGAAGAGCTGCAAGCTGTAATTTATAAGTAGAATGTTCTTTCATGAGGCTGTTTTTTTTTTGTTTTGTTTTTTTTAAATATAGGTCCCGGCTGCTAATTTAGAGCTGCATTACACAGTGTGTCCACTGGATGGCACCAGAAAATTGACATTCAACTGTCACTTGGCTATTCGCTTTCTCTCAGTGCAGGAAAGCACATATTCTTCAAAGACCAGCCACACTGGGAGCCAAGCAGAACCTGAGGCAGATTTGGGTCAAAGTAGCACCTCCTGGCATCAGGCTGTAGGTGGGAAAGAGGATGAGGAAAGTCTGAGTGCCTATTTGCCAGGTGTGGTGATGTGTGTCTCCTGTCTGAGTAGACAGGTGCCTATGGGTATCACTGATATGATTGCAGGGTAACTGGGCAGATCCTGACTCTTCAGTGGTGACCACTGGAGGCAGGCACAAACCAACTGTATCTCTCAACCATCCTCTGGGGATATTCCCAATAGCCTTGCCTCTTTTCAATCCCGCTCTGAGGCTCACCATTGTGGCTGCCTACTGCTCTAGACAAAGAGGGATCCACATACTGCCCTCTTGAGCCAAACCAGTCGTGCTCCTGGCTTGATCAGAGGTGGACAATTGAGAGCAAGGAACGGCATTTGTCCCTCTGATGGATTGGGTGCACTGCCTTCCTTTTATGTGTTTCCTATCTCTGCTGGCCTGGGGAGTGGGGACCAATCTTAGCAGCTGGTCTTCAGCCCCTTGTCTGGAAGTTCATTGTGCTGGAACCAGACTGTGGGGTTGGGTCTTGCACGTGGAGCTGAATAATTTTTCAGGCACCTGCCTGCTGCATCTATTTCTCTTACTTTAATGGCATGATAGTTATTGTTGTTGCAAATTTTACAGATTTGGACATTTTACATCCTTGGCTTCTAATTGGTGCCACCTAGAATATAGCTCCTGGTAACGTGTATCTTTCTTAGTTTTCATTGGCTGAGGGTTCTTGTCCCTCCGGGTAGCTGTGGCTGACAATGCTGCCCTTTGACCCCGTTTCCCTTATTTTCCTTACCAGGCCAGAGGTGGCCTGAGCTGGTCTCTCTCTCACAGGTTTGGATTTGGGTTATTTCTCATTGTGTTAGTAATTTGGTGCTGATTGTTTTCAGTTATTTTTATTGTGATCGTAACTAGGAGTCCCAGTCAATGACTAGTCAAGGCCCCATTGTGCTAGGTTCTGTACAGACACGGAACAAAAAATGGTTCCTACACCAAAGATTTTACAATCTAAGTAGGGAGTTACGTTATGATAATCTGATCAGGGTGCAGAGGTGCTGGAACTAAGGTGCTGGGGATGCTGCTGCACCCCCTGGCTTGAAGTGGTTTCCATTCTATACAGGGTTTACAGTTTGGTTCAGTGGTTCTCAGCAGCCCCACTATACAGATTGTTCCAGCACCACTGTCAGGATGTTAAATGCTCATGTTTTGTCATCAGTGCAAGGAACTTTATTTGTCTGGTCTTTAGTCTCAATATTCCTAACTACAAGTGAAGTCACTACCTTAGGGCTATGCTGAATGTCTCGCATACCATACGGTAGCATCTCTTTCCATGGGCCTTCTCAAATCAACAGAAATTTTATGTAAAATCTCTTAGTATGGCTCATCAGTATCAGTTGTTTTCAGTTATCAGATCCACCCACAAATCCCAAAGTACAATTTTGAGCAGCAGATGAAAACCCACTGTATATATGGCCTGATATTGAGGACTGCAGATTTTCAGGTAAAAATTGTAGATTCAGGAAAGGAGAATAAATAAGAATAAAGCTGGAGAAGAATGAAACCATCCAGTTTTGGAAGGTTGAACCAAAATCTGTTCAATCTCAGTCAGAAATCTTTCTTTGATATACCCTGAAGAAAAGCTGAGCTGATTGCACAGGAGGTATTTTTCCTTCTCTTTTTGGATTCTTCACAAGTTTTCAATAATCAAATTTGAACTTTTTTTAAAAAAGCCCTTTGTTTCCTGGCTGTCTAACTTATCGCATACCCAGGAAATTAATCTATCATGTGCCTAATATTCCTCTCAAATGCTCTATTGGCTTGAAAGAAGAACTGGAGCTGAGATGGGCTAGTTAGGCAGCTACCATTATGGCTCCACTAGTGTTTCTGCATTTCAGCAGCTAATATGGAGTGGGCACTACTCTGCTGCTTTTCTGTCTCTTCAGGCTGACAGGCCAAAAAGGCAGCTGCATAAGTTCTGTCATAGGTAAGATGATGCCGTGAGAGTGGAAGAGCTGGGTGGGCAGATTCTAGTAATCTGACATCATTGAAGCAAATGTTCTCCTCTGGTTGGGCTGATGCTGCAGGGGCCAAGAAACTCCAGTGGAAGACCACAGAACTAATATGCTTCTCTGGGCACCAGGCAAGGAGATCACTGCCAGGTGTGGGTCTGTAACTGCTCCTGTCTTTGAGATGATATCATAAGTGGTAACCCGCTGTGAACTGCTCTGTTGTGTTCAGTATGGCGATGTCCAGCATTACCTCTCAGGGTGCTGGAAGGGCTAATTACTTAATGGTCTGTACAGTGCTGTGATGCTGTAAAGCACCATGTGAGTCCTTAGTAGCATGAATGGAATGGATCCTGAGGTTCTTATTCTAGTTTTCTGTCCATCCTTAATCAGGCAAACTTCCCCTGAGAACACAGGGAGTTTGTGAGAGTGAAAATGGAATAAAGACCTGAAGAGTGGCTCCAGGGTTTGTATTTTTGGAGGGGGTGTCTGAAATGTAACTTATTTTGGTCAATTAAAATCCCTTTGTGCCATCACCATAGCAACCAGTGTCTCTTGTAATAACTCATGCACTGGTGTGACTCTTTGATTAGCCCCTTGCTGGTGTGTAGATACAAACTGTCCTTGGCTATTCATTTATTGCCCTCTGATAGGGTGTAATCCTGTTGAACATTCCCACAAGTGTCGTGGGAAATTCATGCTGTTAGGTCAGAATTAATACAGAAACAAATGACATTCCCAAATCTTTCACATGAACACCCTGTGGATCCAGACCCCTGACTGGGATGTGTCTGAGTAGCAAAGTAAATTGCAAACCAATGTATAATACAACACTGGAAAAGGATGTTAGCAAAGGCGTATGAGAAATGGAGAGGTCGAGACAGAGAATATAACATGCTTGGTGGTTTATGCTCCTGAATAGATGAGCATCAGAAATGTGGGTAGAAGTGCTTGCTTGGAATTTTGCCTTGCTGGAACGTCTGGGGAGTGTGCATTTGGAGAATCGCAATTGTGAGAGAAGTCAGGAAATGAAAGAAGAGTTTTACACATTTTACAAATCACTCTCCAGTGTCATGTGAAATCTTTACACACCAAGTATCAACTGAACCAGCAGAAGGCATTAACTTTCCATGTAGAAAGGGGAAAAAATCTGTAGTCTACCAGGAAAACAGTAGGCTTGGCAGTTCTGTAACTATATTTCTCAACTCTCCCACTCAGGTCAGCCATTAAATTCTCGCAGACTCAGTCTGAAGCAGGTTCAAAGTCTGCCCAACATGGATGCAATTCTCAGCGAGGCTCTTGTGAAAGTGAAAAAGCAGACCCGGGGGTGTCTGTCTCCAGAGATGTGTGTCCAAGCAGTCAAGGCCTCTGTGCAGCTACCCTTCACAGAGGGTATTTGGAAGGAGAGAGAGCTGTTTAACCTCCTGTTGTCCTCAGGCCAGGCCAAAGCACTGCAGTATGTGTTCTTCGCACAGAGAGCAGCACAGAAGTGGACAACACCCTCTGGAGCTTCCTGGAAAACTACTTCAGCTCAGCCCATCCGAAAAGTAGCTGTGATAGGTAAGTTGGTGAGATCCAGTATGCTTGCCAGCATGGCAAATGCCAGTCTAAATGAACTGGAGAGGTGTGGCTTTTCCCAGGAGTGCTGGGAAAGGAAACAATGGAATAATGTTGGGTACCTTGTGGGACCACGGCAGCCCCAGGAAACTTGAATGACTTCCTACAACGGGGTTCTGGGAGCTGCTTTGGAGTCCTGAAGCTGCCCAGCTTCCCCCTTAATTTACTCCCCACTCCTTCCAAAGGCCTCATTGCAGTAAGACCTTACCTTTGATGGAAGACCTGAGGAAGAGTCCTCTGGAGGCATCAGTGCCTCTGCATTTACCCTCCAGGGGTACACGCTCTCATGGAGGCAGAGCTCCTCCAGCCTCCCAAGTTAAAACAGAACACACAAGATTGGTATAGTCTAAGAAAGAAACCTGTTAGTACTAACTGCTTGTAACAGTATAAACCTCTGCTAGTGAGGACTGAGATAAGGTTAAATGGCTTAATCCCGTAGTGTCAGATCATTTCTGTGTGCTCCTACCTCCAGCTACCCTGATATCACTTCAACTACAGCTTCACACTCAGTTCATATATAGATGATTTCATTTTAAAATAGTGTTGTCCTGAGAGCTTACTTAATTCCATATCATAAACAGAGATCTGTATGAAATTCTTTTTCTTCTAGACCAGTTTTGTCATCTGTGAGTGTGTGTGTAGAGAGAGAGTGAGTGTGTGTTTGTCAGTGATATATTAATACAAAAATGTTTTGTTGACAGCTGCATTTTAAGAAGCTTTCATCTCATCATGATCCACCCTGACCATTTTGCACCCCCCGGAAGATAATGCTTTCATTAAATTTTTATAAGTGCAATTTAAATAAAACCCTTTGATGCACTGCACAGATCTGAAAAAAAAAACAAAAAAACCCACCACCAACCTTTCTGCTCTGCATGTTGATTGCTACACTCTGTGTAAAATGGCTAGACAAGAATAGAGAACTGGGAAAGTGGCCATTTCAATTTTAGACATATCCAGTCAGGTTGCCACTGCTTTTCCCTGTCTGGTTATCATATACAGGATCTTCATTTCCTGCAGTGCACTCGGAGCCCTCTTCAAGCTCATCTCTGCTAGAAGAAGCCACAGATGGTGTTTCTTGAACTGTCCCTTTTCCTCATTTGTTTTGCTGAGTTAATTAATGTCATATATTAAATGGTCATTTACTACATGAATCTTTGGACTTTAAGTACTGCACTTAAATCTGGCAAACATTAATCTCTCAACAAGCTCATATTAAATTGTCATGAGGCCCTTCACTGGTGAGATGGCATTTTTGCAAGCAGCATGGAGCACTATTGGGTCAATCTTGTGATTCATTGCTGAGCAAAATGATTGAATTCATGTAAATATTATCTGTCCTATCATGTCAGGGCTCCATTTTGCATTTTTGTAAGAAGGAATAGGTGCCAGGAAGCAGAGCTTAGATTTGAGATTCTCTGCTGTTTGGGGGATAAATCCCACTTAGATAAGTGAGTCATTTGCAAACCTCACTCCTTAATGGAAATTCATCGGTTCATAGATTTTTAAGGCCACAAGGGGCCACTGTGATCTATGGAGTCTGACCCCCTGCATAGCACAGGCCATTGGACTTCTCTGAGTTAATTCCTGCTGTGACAGACTGACGGTATCCTGAAATATGCTGAACAAACTTTCAGGAATTAAGATAAACTTTACTGAGTTAAGGTAAACCTTATTGAATGAGGGTTAACGCCTTTAGGGTACATTGTATCAAAAATATAATAGTGTATGTGTTATTGTGGCATTGTATGTACCTTCTCCAGTAGGGAAGGGGATGCTAATGTACTTCCTCCATTAGCAACCATTTGAAGCTACCCTCTGTAGAGATATACATATACTAGTTCAAACTGGTTTCTCCAGGGACCAACTGACAAAGAAAGGGTTGGATACATAGTCTGGTTTTTAAGTGGCTCAGGGCCTTCTCCCTGATCCGGCAAATGAACAGGACTCCAGGAGCATGCAGGGCCCCAATCCTTAGGGTAGGGTTGGAAGGGCTGGATGCTTGTTCTGAGCTGAAGCTGTGATTAACTTGTAACCACAAGGAATCCCCCTTGGGTGGGATATTGAAGGACTGCTCTTGCCAGAGCCCGTCTTAGGAGTGAGGTTAACTCTGATAAGCTTTTTAGCATGAATATAGGTTCTTTTTATTGTTTTTAATATATTTTCTCAGTAAGGCTTGTTACCTTACAAACATAGCAGGCTTGCGTGGGAAGTGATATGTGATACCTAACAACTGTAGCAACTACACCTATTAACTGTCTCTGAAGAGAAACCAAGCAGGTTCGTTTGGGCAGACTGTGCTGGGGATAACACAGTGAAGGCAGGCAACTGTACAGCCTGGGAATACCCCAGTCAGAAGAGAGTGGGACACCTGTCTCCACCTAGGAAAGGCAACAGCTGAGGAGCTAGAAGCCTGAGATTGGGTACCTGTGCTGTACTCTTGAGGGGAAATATTGGTGCAGTTGCCCTGAACTGTGACTCCTTCTTCAAGTCTAAATGCTGTGGTTGACCTAGAGCACATCTACTAGAAAATCATCCAATTTCCATTTAAAAATTCCAGTGATGGAGAATCCGCTACAGCCCTTGGTAAATCGTTCAATGGCTAATTACCCTCACTTAAAAAATTGCACCTTAGTTCTAGTTAGAACTTGTTGAGCTTCAACTTCCTACCACTGGATCATGTTAGATCTTTGTCTGCTCAATTGAAGAGCTCATTATCAAATTTCTGTTCCTCATGTAGGTACACCTCTACCCCGATATAACGCTGTCCTCGGGAGCCAAAAAATCTTACCGCGTTATAGGTGAAACCGCGTAATATCGAACTTGCTTTGATCCGCTGAAGCATGCAGCCCCACCCCCCTGGAGCACTGCTTTACCGCGTTATATCTGAATTCGTGTTATATCGGGTCACGTTATATCAGGGAAGAGGTGTACTTACAGACTGTGATCAGGTCACTGCTTAACTTTGTCTTTGTTAAATTGAACAGATTGAGCTCCTTGAGTCTGTCACAATAAGCCATGTTTTCTAATCCTTTAATCATTCTCATGACCCCTCTCTAATTTATCAACATCCTTCTTAAATTGTGGACACCAGAACTGGATGCACTATTCCAGCAGCAGTCACCACAGTGCCAAATTCAGAGGTAAAATAACCTCTGTACTCCTGCTCGAGATTCTGGTTTATGCATCCAAGGATCACATTAGGCCTTTTGGCCACAGTGTCATGCTGGGAGCTCATGCTCAGCTGATTATCCAACATGACCCCAAAATCCTTTTCGGAGTCACTGCTTCCCAAGACAGAGTCCTCCATCCTGAATGATGGCCTACATTCTTTGTTCTTAGACCAGAGGTTCTCAAACTTCATGGCATCGCGGCCCCTTTCTGACAACAAAAATTACTACACAACCCCAGGAGAGAGGACTGAAGCCTGAGCCCACCCAAGTCTCACTGCCCCGAGCTGGGGGCCAAAGCCTGAGTCCCACTGCCCCAGGAGGGGGGGGGGAGAGGGCAACGCTAAGGGCTTCAGCCCCAGGTGTGTGTGTGGGGGGGCTTGTAACCTCCCTGCTGCCCAGGCCTGAAGGCCAGGCTTTGGCCCCGGGCTTGGGGTTTGGCCTTAGGTGGTAGGGCTGGGGCTTCAGCTTCAGCCCCGGGCCCCAGCAAGTCTAATGGCAGCCCTGGCGACCCCATTAAAACGGAGTCATGATTCACTTTGGGGTCCCGATCCACAGTTTGAGAACCACTGTCCTAGATGTTTGTCCTCATATTTGGCTGTATTGAAATACATACTGTTTGCTTGCGCCCAGTTTACCAAGCAATTCCAATCAATCTGTATCATTGATTTGTCCTCTTCATTATTTATCACTCCCCAAATCTATGCTTCATCTTCAAACTTCAGTGATGATTTTATGTTTTCTTCCAGGTCATTGATAAAAATGGCCAAAACCAGATACCTGCAGGTCCTCACTAGAAACTCACCGGCTTGATGATCTTTCCCCATTTACAATTACACTTTGAGACCTGCCAGTTAGCCAGTCTAATCCATTGAAATGTACCATATTGATTTTGTATCATTCTAGTTTCTTAATCTAAATGTCTGAGGTACCAAATCAAATGCCTTACAGGAGTCTAAGTATATTACAACTGTGACAGAAATGGCAATGTCCTACAATATCTTTGGGAGCTCTTACTGAATTCAGTTTATGTATCTTTGTGGTAGAGGGATTGTATGTAATTCCATGAGGGACAGTAACCACAGCACCTCCAAGATCTAAGAACAAATGGGGGTCATTAGGCAAATTCACTCAGATTGCAACATCTCCAGAGAGGTACCACCACCTGGAGAGGCTCGCATATACTAGTTCAAACTGGATTCTCCAGAGACCAACAAAGAAAGGAATTTTGGATAAATAGCCTGAGTTTAAACTGATTCAGGGCCTTATTTCTGATCTAGCAAATGGACAGGATCTTCTGTTCAAAGGGGAGGGGACAATCCCTGTGGAAGGATTGGAAGAACTGACACCTACCAGAGCCTAAGGTTGGAGTTGGGGTGACCTCTGTTTTCACTGTAATGCTTTAGGAATAAATGTGTGTGCTTAGAAAGAGTTGTGTGGTAAGTTGTAACTGCTGGCAATTACAGCTTTTCATACCTTTCGGATAGAAAGCAAAGCACACACATTGGTCTGTTTAGGCACTCTGGCTTGCTGGGGATATTACAATGCAGGGAGGGAACTGTACAGCCTGGAAAATGCCTGGTCAGGGAGGGAGGGAGGCATAGGTCTCTGCTCAAGAGAGATCATGGCTGAGGAGTCAGGAGCCTAAAAGTGGATGCCCTCAAGGCATCACAAAGGTGGAATACAGGTGCAGTTGTTTTGAACTGTGACAACATCAACACTGTTACCTTTCTCAATGAACTTGTTATCGCATCAAATAATGATATCAAGGTGGTCTGACAAGATCTGTTTTCCATAAGTCCCTGTTCATTGTCATTCATTCTATTAGTGTTTTTTAATTCATTATTAACTGAGTTCTGTATCATCATATTATTATTGCATAATTTTGCCCAGGTTCGATGTCATGCTGACAGGCCAATAATTACTCAGGTCATCCCTTTTACCTTTTTAAATATTGGCATAACATTAGCTTACTTCCAGTCCTCTTAGAAGTTCCTTGGTATTCCAAGACTTATTAAAACCAATATTAATGGTCCCAAGAGCTCCATGGCTAGCACTCTTAAAAGTCTTGCATGTAAGTTTTCTGGACCTGCTGATTTAAAAATGTCTGACTTCAGTAGCTGCTGCTTAACATCATCTGGCTTTTTCCAAAATATAGAACAGAAATATTTATTGAACACTTCTGCCTTTTCTGCATTATTATTATTGACAGTTCTACCATTTCCATCTTCAATAACATTGTTGGGGTTCCTTTTGTTCCTGATAAACTTTTTTAAAAATACTCTTCTTATTGTCCTTAACTCTTTTGGCTATAGAGTTCTCTTTTTGTTTGTGATGGGCCCACCCTGAAGGGGTTAAGGTGGCTCAGAAAAAGCCAGTTCATCTTAACACCAGGGGGAGAGTTAGGCTTGATTGATAAGGCTAATTGATGATGAAGCCCAGCTGTGGTGGGCAAGCAATGGAGTGATCGATGGAAGGGGGTGGTAGGCCACACAAGAGCTGATTGCTACCCACAAGGAGGCACCCTGTTACAGTGTCCTTTTGCATCCTTTATCCATTTTCTACAGTTTCTAGCTTCTAGTTTATATTCATTGCTAACAATTTCCCCTTTTTCCATTTTAAATATATATGTTCTTTCTCGCAGCTGATTCGGCTCATAATTATTTCCAGCTTTGTGCAACTGGCCTTTCTAAACCGCCAAGTATATTGATTACTTGCATGTAAGCAACCACTAATTTTTAGTTCTATGATCAATTCCAATACTGTTTGAGTTAGAAAATTGTCATCTATAACTTATAGAAATTCCAGTGACATTTTTAGTATTGGCGGCAGGAAACCTCCAGCACGTGTCAATTAGATTGAAGACCCCCATTACAACCCATTTTTTCCTCCTGCACATTATAGATTAGTGCTCAAGGATTGTCACTCGATAAATTGCCCTGTTCTGTTCATTCCCTCTGGCCACTGTCGGAAGATAGGTCACTGGGCTAGATGGACCATTGGTCTGACCCAGTAGGCAGTCGGTCTTATTATTTGGTCATCCTGTTCCCAAGTGTGATTTGGTGTCTGTAGCAGACACCCCTCTTGTGTTTTATCCATAGATCCATATTATAACAAGCATTCAAGATCATTTACTTCCTAGTTGTCAGAGACTCGGAAACAGGCAATGCCATTTTTGACAGAGTGACTCTCCCTCTCCCCTTTTGCCCATTAGACCCTTCCTAAACTAATTATAACCATTGATTTTAATATTCCAATCATGCAAATCTTCCCACCTGATTTCAGTAATACTGTCTACATCAAATTTATACTAAGAAATGAACAATTCCAATTCTTCTTGTTCATTACTCAGGCTCCTAGCTTTGGTGTAGAGGCAACTAAAGAATGTATTCTTTTCATGTCCCTTGGAGCTTTGACATCTTGATTTTGTACTGAATGAGTGCTCATTTGTTCCCCCTTTTCACCCTTCATGTTAGTTTAATGCCCTTCTGATTACTCAACCTGTTCCTGAGGAGATTGGTTCCCCTTCAACTGAGGTGGAGGCCATCCAAACTATACAGCTCTCTCTCCTCATAGACGGTAGACCAATGTTCCACAAAACCAAAACCCTCTATCTTACATTACTGCCCTGGCAGCGGTTCACCTCTGGAATGTCTGACTTCTGTCTTCCTTTACTTATGAGACAGGAAGGATCTCAGAGATCACTTGAATATTCTCCTTCAGCCCCATGCTGAGTTCTGTGAAGTTGTCTATAATCTGCAAGGTATCCTGTGAAACAGTGTAATTGAGGCCAATGGATCCTTGCCTGCTGAGTTCAGAAGCCTAGCCAATCTTAGAGTGATGTCTCATGTCTTGGCTCCAATAAGGCAGCACACCATCCTGCTATCTGCCTGTCCTTTGCAAAATGTTCTTTCCATTCTCCTTTGCATAGCATCCCCATCTAGGTATTATCTGTCTTCTGTGGATGGCTGGAGATCTCTTCACAGGTACACTTGATAGTCTTGCAGCTTGAGCTGAGCAGCCATTCTCAGGAATGTCCAATACAGCTGTTCCATTCAACTAGCTGTCTCTTCAGAGACATTTTCTGCAGTTTCCATGCTGAGAAGCTGATTGGATACTTCTAGCTGTGTAGAATTCCTCCCAGTCCTCTCTGGTGGTTAAAGCCTGCCTATCCTCATCTGCCTCCGACAGAGTAGAATGCCAACTCGACCTCCTGCCTCTGGTGGTTACAAACTCTCTGATTTCCACACTCTCTCATTCTTTGGCCACCAGTTCATTTCTTCCTTGACTCTGGGGTGACAATGCTTCCTGAATCTGGTTGTTCCAATACTCTACATCTTCTCTGATGCTCTGCAGTGTCAGTCCTTGTAATTCCAAACCAGAAATCTTTCCTTCCAGCACAATCACCAACTCGCACTTTGTACACAGGAAGTCCCTTCTGGCTTCAGGCAGGAAAAAAAACATTCCACATCTGTTGCAGGTTGCAATCACTGATCTGTTGCTGGCCATCACACTATTGAGCATAGAACTGTACCTAGAAAGAGAACCTCTCATCCACTCTCCTGTGAACTCCATACAAAGTCCCCTGTTTGCCCCTACTGTTCACCTGATATGAAATTAATAATTTCAACCAGAAATATTAACCCAAAATAATCATTGAAATGGAGCAGCCTCAATTTACATCAATCTGCCAGCATTTGTTCTGCATGATTTTAAACATAATGCTGGAACAATACTTTCATATTCTGAACATGCCACAAAGCATTTCCCTGACATAGCATTTTTAATGTAATTGTACATTTAAAGTCGGATTACAATTTAATATAGTTTGAATTTAGTACCTATTTCTGTAATATACGGAGTCACTATATATTAGTTGTATCTTATATGACTGATCAATAACTGAAAACCATGATTTGCTCAATTTGCCCAACAAGTGGATTTGTCATGTACTTATGTATTGTATAATGAAGTGGGTAGAAGAGTAGTTTTTGGCTGTATGGCAAAGAACTAAAAGGGGGAAGACCTGATGTGGTGGTTGTATTTGTGAGGAAGACATGAGCCTGCTGCTGTTAGCATTGCAATGGGTGTGAAATATGCTCGGACAGTTCTGATAATTATTGAGATAGCTAAGAGGAAATGAGAGAAGACAGCCCTGAATCCCTGAGCACAGCAGTTCTGAGGAAGCACCCCAATCCATACAACTTGTGGAGTGTTTCCTGGTCACATCCTGGGGTTTCTGATGCTGGAGACTGCATAGTTTGAGGTGGGATTCAGTCATTTTGGACCATCTGAGCAGAAGTTACTTTTTCTTTTTCTTCTTTCCCCCAGGTCCCGCCACACCGCAGAGATTCTCTACCATTTTTCTATTCTGTTATACTGTTATGGCGGGGTGCATTCGCTGCTGGTGGCGCTTCCTCCTGGTCGTTCTGGGGATTAACTCCAGACAGACATTGCACCCTCCTTTGATGGTGTCTCTCCTGTCATCCTCTCACCCTGTGGACCCCTCTTGCTCCAGGAATTGCAGCCTCCTCCTCTGGAGGGCTGTCATTACATGGTTTCCCCTTCCTGGTGTGTGTCTGTGTGTGTGTAACCAAGTCTTTCCAGGACAAACTGTCCCAGGCAGTCCACTGTCCTCTACCTGGCGCGTGCCATGTCCCCCTTCTCTGGGTTCACCAGCCTTCCAATTCCCTTCTCCCAGGGAGTAACTATGGACTACTCTCTAGCCACTAACACACCTCCCTTCTCCCAAGGAGTGACTGCAGCCTACTTCCCTGCAGTCCTGTCTGTTGCCAGCTTCCTGGTTTTATAAATCCAGCTCAGCTCCTCCCCCCGCTGGACTTCATCAACCAATTAGGCCCTAGCACTCCCTGGGTTTCCTCCAGGTGCTGCCTATAGATTAATTGGCCTTATTTACCCTCTCAGGGCAAGTGTGGGGAGTACACCCCATCACATATACACTCTTCCTCAAGATCACCAGCCTTACAACCAAAGATGATCTAATGGAGTCATCAGCAGACGTGCCTCTTAACCTGCTGAATGTCCAAGTCTCCCCTTGTATCGACCACCCAATTTTAGAAAAAAACCCACAAGTGTTATCCCTGCTGGGTGTTCTAGTGTAACAAGGCTCCAGATGCTTCCACTGCTCTTACCACCATGCTACTGAAAACCTCCTTTCATACAGGCCATTGAAGAGTCAGATGGCAACTTGGTAACCAACTATTCTGGGCCAAAATTGAACTTGGCAAGCTCAGGTCTTGTCCATGGGCTCAGGTCTGTGTCCTAGAGAATGAAGTACCACAAGGATGTCTGACTGCCTAAGACAAAAAATAGTCTTTGTGGCTCACCAGTGGAAGGTCTGAGGTCCTGATGCCGAATCCACCTTCAAACCCCCAGTTGTTGACGAAAGTTCTGGCAGAGGTGGGAGGAGGGGCAGCAGGCTGGCAACATGTTTTTAGTGTTAACATCTGTATTTTGTATGCATTCAGTATATGGAAATGGACAGAAGGACATATACAATCATTTTAAATTACTTTACCTTTGTTGGTTACGTAAATGAAATTTTAGTGGTATGTTAACTTTGATTATGATGTTACAGATCTTATTTTTCCATCATTGGACCCAACACAGGCATAAATAAGAGTTCTGCTGATATTTCCCATCAGAAGTAAAATGGCTGTCTTTGAAAACACATTTTCAAAATCTTCGTTCTTGTTGTCAAGATAGGAAATGTTTTGCGTAGCACATGTTTTTGTGTATAACACACAGTCAGAGCTACATCAGTGATGACAGGTTGCTTGTGGAAAAAATACTCCACCTTGTTTGACCTGCTTTATGGAGACTTGAGCTTGTTTTACTGATGACATAATTTCAGCCATTCTTCATAAAGCAGCTTTAGATTAATTTTTTAATCCCCTTGGTTTGTGTTTCTTTGTTTGGCTGATAGACTTTCATTTGAAAACCTGGTCAGCTGGATTTTGGATTTAAAAAAATCATTTTGATAGAATTACTGCAGACCTTGTCTAGTTGTGGCTTTATTCTGGATGTTAACAGTGCTCACATTCAGAGTTCCCCTTTGCTTTATAGGAGTGCGTGGCACATGAAAAAAATCTTTAAACTCCACAGGTATTTTACTTTTTATGTGGTTCTCAGATTATTTTTGATTTATTTATATTACTGTAGCATGCAGGAGCCCTAGTCATTGTTCTAGGTGCTGCACAAACCCAGAACAAGACTGTCTCTTCCCCAAGGAGCTTACAATCTAAGTATAAGAGACAATACATGGAGAAAGACAGGTGAGTACAATGAGACAATATGAGTGATAGGCAGTGGGCTAGTAGCCCAACCATTGTCAAGTATTTTGTAGGCAGGAGTGGAGAGGTAGACAATCATCTGCATAGATGAATTTATGTTTGTGGATGAGATAAGGTACAGAGGGAGAAGAGGAGAGGTCCTCAGACAGAGCTCTGTGGAACCCCCACAGAAAGTTGGAGAGGGGATGAGGAGGATCCTCCAAAGGACAAGCTGAAGGAGTTGAGGGATGGGGCAGTAGTTGGAGAGGCAAGTGGAGTCCAGGGTAGGATTTTTAAGACAGGAGAGACTAAAGCATGTTTATGGCACTTTTTATTTTTTTCCTCCTATTTCCCCTGGTCTCCTTTTCATCTCTAGGCTCATGGCTTGTGCTGTTCACAGACACTGTTTGGACTTCCTCTTCTGGACTTATGTCCTAGACCAGGGGTGGGCAAACTTTTTGGCCCAAGGGCTGCAACTGGGTGGGGAAATTGCATGCAGGGCCATGAATGTAGGGCTAGGGCAGGGAGTTGGGGTGCGGGAGAGAGTGTGGGGTGTGGGGGGGTGTGGTGTGCAGGAAGGGGCTCAGGGCAAGGGGTTGGGGTGCAGGAGGGGCTTAGGGCAGGAGGTTGGGGGTTCAGGGAAAGTGGTTGGGGTGCAAGGGGTACGGAGTGCAGGAGGGTACTCAGGGCAGGGGGTTGGGGTGCAGGGAAGGTGCAGAGTGCGGGAGGGGGCTCAAGACAGGGGACTGGGGGCTCAGGGAAGGGGGTTGGGGTACGGGGTGCAGCAGGGGGCTCAGGGCAGGTGGTTGGGGTGCAGGAGGGATGCGGGCTGTGTCAGGGGGCTCAGGGCAGGGGGTTGGGGGCTCAGGGCAGAGGGTTGGGGTACAGGAGGGGTGCTGCAGGGGGCTCAGGGCAGGGGGTTGGGGTGCGGGCTCCGGCTTGGCACCGCTTACCTCGAGTGGCTGCAGGGTGGCAGTGGAGCACAGCAAGGCTAAGGCAGGCTCCCTTTCTGCCATGGCCCTGCACCACTCCCGGAAGCATTTGGCACCACATCCCTGCGGCCTCTGAGGGAGGGGGGAGCAGAGGGCTCCGCACGCTGCCCTCGCCTGTGGGTACCTCCTCCAAAGCTCCCATTGGCCGCAGGCAAGGTCAGCGCGCGGAGCCCCATCCTGCAGGGGCCACAGGGATGTGGTGCCGGCCGCTTCTGGGAGCGGCGCAGGGCCAGGGAAGTAGGGAGCCTGCCTTAGCCCCGCTGCGCCACGGGGCTGGCAATCCCACGGGCCGGATCCAAAGCCCTGATGGCAATCCCGTGGGCCGTAGTTTGCCCACCCCATCCTAGACCCTCTCCAATCTGGCTTCCACCCCTTGCATCCCATTGAAAGTGCTCTCACCAAAGTCTATAATGACTTTTTCCTAGCCAAAGCTCAGAACCAGTACCCCATCCTTCTCCTCCTTGACCTGTCAGAGTCCTTCAGCACAGTCAACCATGCTCTTCTTGAAATTTTGTCCTTCCTTAGCTCTCAGGACTCTGTCTTCACCTGGTTCTCCTTCTACCCATCTAGTTGCTCCTTCAGCTTGTCCTTTGGAGGATCCTTCTCATTCCCCAAATTTAACTTTTGTTGTAATATTTGTATTATTTTAACAGCATTTTCAGTTAGCCCAGCAGACTGTGGGTAACCTGGACTTGATGTAATATGTTTGAAATCATATGCTATGGCAAAACTTAAACTCTTGACTGTTGAAGTCCATTATCAATCATTACCACATTGCGAATGCCATGCAAAAGCTGATTTAATTTTATTAATGAATTGTTTGGCACAAGTGTTTTCTAGTATAGCTATTTCAGGAAAATACAAAAAATAATCAAATACTATAACATAAGTATGTCCTTTATATTCAAATAGATTGAAACCTATTTAGAGCAAAGTCTTGTTTTCTAGAACAAATGTCATAGGCTGTTTAGACTGAGCATTTCTATATTTTTGACGTATGTCACTTTCTTTTATGTAAACCTCTATGTTTTGGTTCATTTGTGGTCAATACAGAACCTCTCTTTCTCTTTCTCTACCTTTACTTTTTTCTATGTCTAAATGTCCCTCATGTATGTGTTTCAACATCTCTGCTGTTAACACTAAATGAATTACTACCCTATTGCCTTTAAACAAAATTCCTTCAATTACTGAAAAGTCTTTAATAAGTTGATTATATGGCGTCAGTATCATTTTATTATATCCTTTTTCAATAGCTGTAATAATCTTTTGTAAATTCTCATTCTGTCTAGTTGCTTGTACAATTTCTTCCCATACTCTTTCTGATATAGGAAACAATTTTTAAATACATCTACATGTACCACATCTTCCTCTTCAATTACATTGGTTACATCATAAACTCTAGAAAGAGTATCAGTAACAATTAATTATTTGCCTGGCTGATATTCTAATTTTAAATCAAATGCCAAATTCCATTTCTAGAGTTTGAAATTCCGCATAGCACAGGGTCTGGAAGATCAAGTTCTGTACTTCACTAGGGTTAAACTCTTGTTTGTTTCCTCTTGCTTACGTATGACAGTTTTCTGCATGCATGTTCCAAAAATAGATAAAAGTTCTATAGGCCTAATTTACAGCTGGAGAACTTAGGTACTCAAAAGTGCCTTGCAAAGGGTCACACTGGAAGTCCGTGGCAGAGCTGCAAATAGAATCCAGGTTTCTTGATTTCTACTGCCCTGCTCGAGCTAGCTCCCATATTATAATGTATGAATTGGAGAACCGACTTAAATTACACAGGGGTACATATGCTCTCGATACCACCCCAACATGGTTCTACATCCTTGAACAGACATTAGTTTGCCATTACATCTTCACTTTTCAAACAGATGCTCCAATTAGCACTCTAAGTGCACTCAAAGACCGAATTAAAATGTTGCTTTCCCCCCAATTTTCCATTTACTTTTTCTCCATCTACACTCCTCTGTTTATTTGCACAGAGACCTGCTTTATGTGCTGGAAGTACCAAAGGTTCCCATTTGCAGAGGTGTACTTAACAATTCCTTACAGTCTCTGTTTCTCTCTTGCTTTTATCACTAGGGCTGGGAACAATGGGCCAAGGCATTGTGACTTCTCTGGTGAAGGCCAAGATGTCCGTAGTAGCTCTAGAGCAGGATCAGAAGCAGCTGGAGGTAGGAGTAAGAGCTGTGACATCCCTTCTGGAACATGAAGCTTCAAAAATGCAGTGGATTGGCCAACGCCCAGATGCCTGTGATCCCGCCCTTCTCCAGTTCACTCTGGACTTCGGTGTGTTACAGGATGCAGATCTAGTTATTGAGGCTGTGTTTGAGGACATGGCACTGAAGAAGGAGATCTTCCATAAGTTGTCAGCAATCTGCAAGCCAGGGTCCTTCTTGTGCACTAACACCTCCGCCCTGGATATTGATGAGATTGCTTCAGCCACTAGTCGCCCTCACCAGGTCATTGGTACTCACTTCTTCTCACCTGCCCATGTAATGAAGCTGTTAGAAATAATCCGTGGTCGTCACACATCGCCCATCACCATTGCCACTGCCATGGGTTTAGCCAAAACTATAGGCAAAATAGGGGTTGTAGTAGGGAATTGCTTTGGATTTGTTGGGAACAGAATGATGACTCCTTATGCTGAACAGGCAGTTTTTCTGCTAGAAGAAGGATGTAAACCAGAAGAAGTAGATCAAGCTCTAGAGGGATTTGGTTTCAATATGGGGCCTTTCCGAATGTCAGATCTTGCTGGGCTTGATGTGGGCTGGAGATCTCGGAAAGGGCAGGGCCTGACTGGACCCGAACTGGCTCCAGGAACTCCTGCTCGCCTGCGTGGCAGGAGGAGATACAGCCCACTGCCTGATCTTCTATGTGAGAATGGAAGGTATGGCCAGAAGACTGGCATGGGCTGGTACCAATATGAGAAACCTGGGGCTAGAATAGCTAATCCAGATCCATGGCTTCACAATTTCCTGATTGGGTATAGAGATTCCCATCATATTAAGGCACGTTTCATAGACGAGGAGGAAATCCTGGAGCGCTGTCTGTATACCCTCATCAATGAGGGCTTCCAGATCTTAGATGATGGAATAGCTTCTGCCCCAGAAGATATTGATGTAATCTACATCCATGGCTATGGATGGCCAAAGCACAGAGGTGGCCCCATGTTTTACGCTTCCACCATCGGGTTACCTCGCATTCTGGCTAAACTGCAAAAATATTCTGAGGCCCATCCTGACATTCCCAGAGTGCAACCCAGTGCTTTTCTGAAGAAATTGGTGTTAGTGGGAAACCCTCCATTGAAGGAGTGGATGTCCCATGCAGGACACCAGAGCAGTAAGCTGTGATGTCCCTGCAGCCTACTCTACACGTTCAGCCACTTGTCTAGTGGTGACAAGTATCTCTCACTGCCATAATCAGTGATGTCTGTTCCAATCAAACCCAAAGCACAGCAGGTTGAAGAATAATGTCTGGCTCAGTTGAGCGGAGTAACTACTCTCTCTAATGGTAGTTGTTGTCGCTTTCCTTTCCCTGCTCACAATGCACCCATCCCTCCCACCTCACTAGTGCACCACACACGCCCTCAAGCTGCCAGTAGGAGACCCCTTCTGGCTGGCTGTTCCCTGACAAGCTGCACTCAGCCGACTGCTGGATCCTAACAGCTGGTGTTCTTAACTGCCTGCCTCTTGTCATTCCTCTGGTGAGGGAGGGAGCAACACCTGGCAGCTTGTGAGACAGTTGAAAGTGGGAGGGTAGGCTGGGGGTCCTGGCTCGGGGACACAGAGCCAGTGAAGATTCACTGCAGACAGGTATCTTCACCTAGCTCTGCCTCCCAGCAGCTACAGATCTCCTCTTGTTGCTGCCACAGAACCCTCTAGTGACCAAAGGCAAACCGTAGGAATTAGTCCCCGTGGGAGAGCCACCTGGGAAGCATCCAGTTTACTAAGGATTCATTTACATGATGAACCTTCCCCTCCCAAAGGGAACAGATTAGACTGTCCCAGATAATGGTCTCTTCACGGAGTGCACGTTTGTGGGGTTTTGGATTGGCTGGAGGAAGTGGAGAATGGTACAAAATGGAACCGTGCATTTTGGAAATAAATTGTGATGCAGTGAAGAGAGCATCCAGGGCTAGCATCAAGGGACAGCACTCAGCACCTACCTCCACCCCCAAAATAACACTAATAAACACAGCACAATCACAGAAGACTATGACCTGCTCATTAGCTAGTGGCTGGAAGATCACATCCTTTCCCCTCCTTCCTGCCCTCCAACCTCTTCCTCCAGACAAAAGTGCCTCCTCTCCAAGAGGGAGTGTATGTGTGTTCCCAGAACGCCTCACCTGCTTTTCTAGCCTGACTGCTGGCAGCTGCTGAGCATAGAAGGCATGGAGGGCCTTGTGCACTACAAGTGACAGGAGTAAAGCCTTTCTGTGGCACTTCAGTGTTTCAGGTGTACAAAGGGCACCATGGAAAGTAAATGGGCTCAAGAGCTCTGCAGATAGGAGTTGTGCTGCAGGCATGGAGGGAAGTCTCCAGCAGATAAAAGAACAAGGAAGAGAAATATTTGCTTTTCTGAACTTGGCCCTGCGGGGTAAGGACTCCTCTTGCTCTTGTGCAAAGAGCACAGCTCCCAGTCGCTGGGACAGATTCTTTTCTTAGGAAAAGCCATATCTGAAATCAAACTCTGCTTTGTTTCATTAATTTTTAATAAAGCTGATTTTCATTTTCTGTCATCACCTACATTGTATTATCAGGTGTTGCTGCATTGTTCTCCCACATGTACACTGGTCACTTTTTTGCCCACTTGTAGCAGATATCAGGGTCTTGCAGGTCAGTTTCCTGGTGGTAGACACCCACAGAGCTCCTGGCATCAGGTTATCAGACCCAACAGCTTCAGCCACCTGTGATTGTCTATAGATAAAAGAACCAGTTGATGGTAGCCATCAACACCTTTCAGCATAGCAATGCACCCCATGTCAGCTATTGGGAGGGAGGGCAGAGAGTTTTAAAATATTGACATCCTGAATGACTTATCTCCTACAAAGAAAGAAAAGAAATAATAATGGAGGGAGAAATAGGGGACATACAGAGTTCCTGGTAGGAGAGGGAGACTGGAAAGGAAACACTGCACCTCTAGCACATAGTGGAGGTGGGAATGGGTGACAGAGCCCCTGGCATGAGGGAATAGGCTGCAGGGAGTTCCTGAAATAGGAGGGGCCGGCACACAGGGAGTTTGTGGGGGGAATGGAGAGATGCAATAAGTGCCTGGTGCATGCAGCATGCTCAACCTACGCAAGCTACCAAATGTGCAACCTTCTAGTTTTGGCTAATCATAATAGTATGAATGTACAAACCTGAAGAGCCCAAACATTGGCCCTGGTCAAGAAACTACAGCCAAGATTTTCAAAATTGGAGTGTAAAGGTAGACTCCTAAGACATTTTCAAAAGTCCTGAGTACTCAGCAGCTCCCATTTTGTTCTATTCGGATTTATATGCCATGCACATCTCCATGGTCTGAACCAGGGGTTGGCAATCTGTGGCATGCATGCCAAAGAGGGCACGCGGGCTGATTTTTAGTGGAACGCTGCTGCCAGTCGGGGTCCTGGCCGCCGGCCCGCTTCGCCCACTGTCAGCCTGAATTATGGAACCCCAGACCAGCAGCAGAATGAGCTGCTCAGTCCGCTGCCATTCTTGGGTTCTGGCCGCTGGCCCCTTGCCAGCCAAGGTCCCGGCCGCTGGCCCTGCTCAGCCCACTGCTGGCCTGGATGGACAGAACCCGGGCCAGCAGTGGGCTGAGCGAGGCCGGCAGCCGGGACTCTAGACTGGCAGCGGGATGAGCTGCTCAGCCCATTGGCGGTCTGAGGTCCTGGCCGCCGGCCCCTTACCAGCCGGGGTCCCGGCCGCCGGCCCCGCTCAGCCCGCTGCCAACCTGGATGGACGGAACCTGGACTGAGTGGGGCCGGCGGCTGGGACCTTGGCTGGCAGGGGCCAGCGGACGGAATCCCAGACCGGCAGCAGGATGAGCGGCTCAGCCCACTGCCAGTCTGGGGTTCCGTCTGCTGCCCGCGCTGCTAGTCTGGCACGCAAAACCTTTTACTGGCACGTGCAACCTTAAATTAATGAAGAGCAAAAGGCAGGCTGAAGATGAGTGTCTTGCACCTGAAATGGAAGGTGCTGAGGTTTGTGGAGTTTCTTAGGACTGGTCTACATTACAAAATTAGGTCAACGTAAGCCGCCTTGTATTGACCTAATTGTGCATGTGTCTACACTTAAATGTATCTCCCACCGATGTAAGTGCCCCATTATGCATCCATAGTAACACCACCTCCCCATGTGGCATTGAGCCATAGTTGACGTACTTGGGGACAGGTGACCAGGGGATCCAGCTGCACAGTGAGCCAGGACCTGTTTTTGACTCCAGCATAGTCCAGTCAGTGCTGATAGTCAAGCACAGGTGAGCCTGGTGCAGGGGAAGGATCCTCAGATAAGTGTGTAAATAAATTTTCCATTACAGAAATGGCGCCCCCAAATTAGCAGGACACAGCTTTCAACTTTTCATTAATTTACTTGTGCTAGAAGAGGTAGTGGTACAACCAAGAGAAGTAGAGTTACTATCTGCTTCTCATTTCCCTCTGGAGTTATGCAGAGGGGGCCATGCAGAGCAGTGTGTTATGTACACAGGGATGTCCCTTGAATCCTCCTGAGAGAATGAAACAACCATGGAGATACCCTGCAATCCTCTCCTGAAGATTTCTAGCCTTGCTATGGAGAGCTCCATTGTGCCTGAGGAGCACAGGTGTCAAGTACATTCCTGGTTCTGCACTTTCCCTCCCCTTTTTCCCATCCACACACCCTCAATTTAAGCGTGTGTACACATGCACAAGAGACAGTTCAGACCCAAAAGGACAATTTAACCCTCTAGTCTGACCTTCTACATAACAAGGCCATGAAAAGTTCTTGCACTGAGCCCACCAAAAGGAGCCCTGTACTTGTCAAATGTATCTTTTAGAGCAGGGGTCGGCAATGTTTGGCACGCGGCTCGCCAGGGTAACCACCCTGGCGGGCCGGGCCACTTTATTTACCTGCTGACACGGCAGGTTCGGCCGATCGTGGCCCCCACTGGCCGCGGTTCGCCGTCCCGGGCCAATGGGGAGCGCGGGAAGCGGCGCGGGCGAGCAATGTGTTGGCTGCAGCTTCCCACCACCCCCATTGGCCCGGGACAGCGAACCACGGCCAGTGGGGGCCGCGATCGGCCAAACCTGCCACGTCAGCGGGTAAATAAACTGGCCTGGCCCGCCAGGGTGCTTACCCTGGCGAGCCGCGTGCCAAACGTTGCCGACCCCTGTTTTAGAGAGATATCCAATCTTGATTTAAATACTCCAGTCATGGAGAATCCACCACATCTCTTGGTAGTTTGTTTGGTTAGTAATCCACAATAACCCCTAAGACTCTTCCACAAAGTCTCTGCTTTCCAGGATACAATTCCCCATCCTATAAGTATGCATAACGTTCTGACCCTTTTAAAATGCAAGCTGTTTAGTTGAGCGCAGACTACCAAGCAATCCAGATCACTCTGACCTGTCTTGATTGTTATTTATCACTTGCTACCAATCTTTGTGTCACTTGAAAACTTTATCTGCAATGATTTTATATTTTCTTCCAGATATTAAAAGAAATCTGATCAGCTAGGATGAGTTTGTGGGGATGTCAGTTAATATGGTATGGTCGGAGCAAGGGCAGCTTTAGCAGGAGTTCATGGGTGCAGCTTCATCCACAGAAACCCTGCAGCAGGGGCTCCTGTCTCACAGGGTTGGGCCCAGTTCCCCGCTCTGGGTTCAACTTGGCACAGGGGTTGGAGCCGCTGCTACAGGGACAGTGCAGGGCAGGCTCACTCTCCAGCCTCCCCCACAGGGCCTCCCATCCTCACCAGGTCAGGATTAGGGTGGGGGCAGATGCTGTGGGCATTTAGTGGCGAGGAGGTGGTGCCCATGGAGCAGGAATGCACCCATTGATATGGGAGGCTGCATCCGCCACTGAGTTTTAGTCACCAGATGGTTACAAGTTTTTTCTTAGAATGGGAGCCCTGTTCAGTCTTTGAAGACAGGCTGCATTGTTGTTAGTTTTGTGGGGTAGTTTCTTTTTGGGGAACTGTTGAAAGTAGTGTGCTAGGTTGCTCTTTGCTTTAATCTCTCTGATTTGTACAGAATTTTGGGGCAATGTTGCTCCCTGGGAACTGGGCATTGGTGTTTTGGCTGAAATTTCAGAAAGAGGGATTTGTCTGGGTGTTGTTTGACCACCTCTGTTCAAGGACTGGGGTATATAGTGCAAAAACAAGTTACACTAAGGCCTGGTCTACACTATGAGTTTAATTCGAATTTAGCAGCGTTAAATCGAATTAACCCTGCACCCGTCCACACAACGAAGCCATTTATTTCGAAATAAAGGGCTCTTAAAATCGATTTCTGTACTCCTCGATAAGCGGAGTAGTGCCAAAATCGATATTGTCATTTCGAATTAGGGTTACTGTGGCCGCAATTCGATGGTATTGACCTCCAGGAGCTATCCCACAGTGCACCATTGTGACCGCTCTGGACAGCAATCTGAACTCGAATGCACTGGCCAGGTAGACAGGAAAAGCCCTGCGAACATTTGAATTTTATTTCCTGTTTGCCCAGCGTGAAGAGCACAGGTGACCACAGATAGCTCAGCTCATCAGCACAGGTAACCATGCAGGCCAATAATCGAAAAAGAGCACCAACATGGACCGTACGGGAGGTACTGGATCTGATCGCTGTATGGGGAGAGGATTCAGTGCTAGCAGAACTTCGTTCAAAAAGACAAAATGCCGAAACTTTTGAAAAAAATCTCCAAGGTCATGATGGAGAGAGGCCACAATAGGGACTCAGATCAGTGCCGCGTGAAAGTCAAGGAGCTCAGACAAGCCTATCAGAAAACAAAGGAGGCAAATGGTCGCTCCAGGTCAGAGCTGCAGACATGCCGCTTCTACGCTGAGCTGCATGCAATTCTAGCGGGGGCCGCCACCACTACCCCACCTCTGACTGTGGATTCTGAGGTGGGGGTAATCTCATCAGCCACACCTGAGGATTCTGCGGACGGGGAAGAGGAGGAGGAGGAGGAGGTGGTGGAGGACAAGCCTGCAGAGAGCACACAGCACTCTGTTCTCCCCAACAGCCAGGAACTTTTTCTCAGCCTGAGTGAAGTACCCTCCCAAGCCAGTACCCAAGACCATGACCCCATGGAAGGGACCTCAGGTGAGTTTACCTTTTAAAATATAAAACATGGTTTAAAATCAAGTGTTTTTTAATGATTAATTTGCCCTGAGGACTTGGGATGCATTCGCGGCCAGTACAGCTACTGGAAAAGTTTGTTAACGTGTCTGGGGCGGAAATCCTCCAGGGACATCTCCATGAAGCTCTCCTGGAGGTACTCCAAAAGCCTTTGCAGAAGGTTTCTGGGCAGTGCAGCCTTATTCCGTCCTCCATGGTAGGACACTTGACCACACCATGCTAGTAGCAAGTAATCTGGTATCATTGCATGACAAAGCCTGGCAGCGTATGGTCCCGGTGTTCGCTGGCATTCAAGCAACATCTGTTCTTTATCTCGCTGTGTAATCCTCAGGAGAGTGATATCGCTCATGGTAACCTGGTTGAAATACGGGAATTTAATGAAGGGGACAGAGGTGGCCCTTCCTACTGGGCTGTTTGCCTGTGGCTGAAAAGAAATCCTTCTCTGTAGTAAGCCAAGCGGGGGTAGGGGGGATTGGCACTGAGCTTTTCACGTGTGGGTAGCAGGGATCTTCCCTGATACCAGCCACGCGGTGGGGGGAGGGATAAAGTGATCATCCCAGAGACTTGGATGCGGGGCGGGGGGGGTTGTTTGTTTTGTGCTGCTGAAGGTTAACAGGAAAACCGCAGCACTCAATGGGCTTTGCTTGGTATGTGGGAAAGGAGGGCGCAGAAGCCAAAAGACAATGGCTTACCATGGCCACATGCAAGCCGAATTCTGTTGCCCGGACCTGCGTCTGTGATCTCTAGCAGCAAAGCCACAGGCACTCAATATTAAGAGGCAAAATGCGACCTTGCACAGAAATCACATGTGCTATGTAATGTGAATAGTGTTGTTCACCGTGAAAGAGTATAAGCATTGTTCTGTAAAATGTATCTTTTTAAAAAATTCTCTCCTTTTTTCCCTCCCTCCAGCAGCTGCAAATTTTTCAAGCCTCCCTCCTCCATCCCGAAGGCTATCTCAGATAAGGCGTCGGAAAAAGAGGACGCGAGACGAGATGTTTGCGGAAATCATGGAATCCACCCGCAATGAAAGAGCTCATCTGAATGAGTGGAAGGACACGGTTTCAAAGTATAGGAAAGATGCCAGTGAATGTGAGGACAGGAGGGACCAACGTGAGGACACGAGGGACCAACGTGAGGACTGAAGGGACGCTCGAGATGAGAGGTGGCGGCAGGAAGATCAGAGGAGGCAGGATGCAACACTGGGGCTGCTGCATGAACAAACAGACATGCTCCGGCATCTGGCGGAGCTTCAGGAACGGCAGCAGGATCACAGACTGGCGCTACGGCCCCTGTATAACCCTCCTCCCCCCTCACCATGTTCCATAGCCTCCTCACCCAGACGTGTAAGAACGCAGGTGGGGGGGGAGGCTCCATGCACCCTCCCATTCCACCACAGTGGACAGCCCAAGCAAAAGGCTGTCATTATTTTAACCTTTTTTTAGTGGCCTTTTCCTTCCCTCCGATCCTCCTCCCAAACCCCACCCGGGCTACCTTGTCAGTTCTCTCCCTCTTTTTATAATCAATTAATAAAGAATACATGATTTTTAAATGATAGTGACTTTATTTCCTTTGAAAGCAAGCTGTGATCGAAGGGGGAGTTTGGGTTGCCTACAGAGAATGAGTCAATAAAGGGGGCGGGTTTTCATCAAGGAGAAACAAACAGAACTTTCACACGGTAGCCTGGCCAGTCATGAAACTGGTTTTCAAAGCTTCTCTGATGCGCCGTGCTTCCTGGTGTGCTCTTCTAATTGCCCTGTTGTCTGGCTGCGCATAATCAGCAGCCAGGCGATTTGCCTCAGCCTCCCACCCTGCCATAAAGGTCTCCCCCTTACTCTCACAGAGATTGTGGAGCACACAGCAAGCAGCAATAACAATGGGGATATTGGTTTGGCTGAGGTCTGAGCGAGTCAGTAACGTGCGCCAGCAACCTTTTAAACGGCCAAATGCACATTCTACCACCATTCTGCACTTGCTCAGCCTGTAGTTGAACAGCTCCTGACTCCTGTCCAGGCTGCCTGTGTATGGCTTCATGAGCCGTGGCATTAAAGGGTAGGCTGGGTCCCCAAGGATAACTATAGGCATTTCAACATCCCCAACGGCTATTTTCTGGTCCGGGAAGTAAATCCCTTGCTGCAGCCGTTTAAACAGAGTAGTGTTCCTGAAGACGCGAACGTCATGAACCCTTCCCGGCCAGCCCACGTTGATGTTGGTGAAACGTCCCCTGTGATTCACCAGTGCTTGCAGCACCATTGAAAAGTAACCCTTGCGGTTTATGTACTAGGTACCCTGGTGCTCTGGTGCCAAGATAGGGATATGGGTTCCATCTATCGCCCCACCACAGTTAGGGAATCCCATTGCAGCAAAGCCATCCACTATGACCTGCACATTTCCCAGAGTCACTACCTTTCATTGCAGCAGCTCAATGATTGCTTTGGCTACTTGCATGACGGCAGCCCCCACAGTAGATTTGCCCACTCCAAATTGATTCCCGACTGACTGGTAGCTGTCTGGTGTTGCAAGCTTCCACAGGGCTATCACCACTCACTTCTCAACTGTGAGGGCTGCTCTCATCCTGGTATTCTGGTGCTTCAGGGCAGGGGAAAGCAAGTCACAAAGTTCTATAAAAGTGCCCTTGTGCATGTGAAAGTTTCGCAGCCACTGGTAATCGTCCCATACCTGCAACACTATGCGGTCCCACCAGTCTGTGCTTGTTTCCCGGGCCCAGAATCGGCGTTCCACGGATAGAACCTGCCCGATCAACAACATGATCTCCAAAGCGTTGGGACCCATGTCCATGTCCTCATCACTCTCGTCGCCGCGCTGCCGTCGCCGCCTCCTCCTTGACTCGTTTTTCTGGTCCTGGTTCAGCATAAACTGCGCGATAATGCGCAAGGTGTTTACAATGTTCATGACTGCTGTCTTGAGCTGAGTGGGCTCCATGCTTGCCGTGATATGGCGTCTGCTGTGTTCACCCAGGAAAAAAGGCGCGAAACGGTTGTCTGCCGTTGCTTTCATGGAGGGAGGAGGGAGGCTGTACCCAGAACCACCTCCGACAATGTTTTTTGCCCCATCAGGCACTGGGATCTCAACCCAGAATTCCAATGGGCGGGGGAGACTGCGGGAACTATGGGATAGCTATGGGATAACTACCCACAATGCAACGCTCCGGAAATCGACGC
This sequence comes from Chrysemys picta bellii, assembly GCF_011386835.1. Lineage (NCBI taxonomy): Eukaryota > Metazoa > Chordata > Testudines > Emydidae > Chrysemys > Chrysemys picta. The sequence goes on along the minus strand of NC_088799.1, from coordinate 49,653,489 downwards.
TAGCCCCGGTACATGGACGCACACCGCCGAATTAATGTGCTTAGTGTGGCTGCATACATTTGACTTTATACAATCTGTTTCCAAAATTCGAATTCTGTAAATTCGGATTAATCCCATAGTGTAGACATACCCTAAGAAAATACACAGACTGTGGCACTGATTTCTCCTCTAAGGGCAAGCCAACTTGCAGCCTGCCACTGCTCAGCAGAGGAGCCTTAACAAAAAATGTATTTGCAAATTCAGCAAATTTAATAGGGAAACCAGTTCAACACATGAATATGGAACCAGACAATGCCATTTTTACAGTCACTTTTCAAGGTAGAAGCAAACTTTAACTTCACCTTAAAGAAAATTTGTGGTTGGAATATTAAGAACTTTCAGGTCATTAATGAACAAGCAAATATTCTGTACACAAATTCCTTTGCAAAATTAATACAAGCAATACTCTGAGGAAGTAATATTTTAACTTGTTTCAACAGTCTGTGGATATATCACATGAAAAATATATATGAAAAAATAGCCTTTCTGCATAAAACAGACAGTTAAACAAGAAATCATAAAAATTTGCAGTTAATACAATTCTGTCCCTTATTTTTCTGAGCAACTGCTTGCAAGACACTACAGTAATATCACTGTTTCGAGGTGTCTCTCCAAAGGGAAAACATCATGCTAAATAAATAAAACTGTACATGGGTATTGGCAGAAATATTAAATATATATCCTAGAGAGAAAAAAAATTCAAAATTTATATAATATCTAGATTGATACAGATATACTGGTAAATAACAAAAAGGACAGGGAAGTCTTACAGAGCCATCTGGATTGCTTGGTAACCTGGGCCCATTCAAACAAAATGCATGTTAATTGCCCAATACAGAGTTATACGCGTAGGAACAAGGAATTCTGGCCATGACTACAGAATGGGGGACTGCACCCTGGAAAGCAGAGACTTCTAAAAGAATCTAGGGGTCACAGTGGTCAAACAATTTGAGTTTCTGGTGCCATGCTGTGACAAAAAGTGCTAATGCAGTCCATGGATGTAGAAATAGAAGAGTAGGAGTAGGGAGGTGATTTTACCTCTGTGTACGGCATTGGTGAGACTGATATGGGAACATTGCATCCAGTTCTGGGGTCCATATTTTAAAAAGTATGTTGAAAAATTGAAGAGGGTGAAGGAAAGAACCACAAAACTGTGCAATTTCCAGACCTTAACATGTTTGCATTTCTTCTAAGTGTAACCATAATTCTATGTTTCCTGGGTTTATAATGCTTCATTTTTAGATAACTACTGTATCCCAGTAACATTTTTGCCCTTAAGTTACTGATATGTATTCTCACCTTAAGATAGAGTTAAAATAGTTTTTGTCTGGGTATTTAATGATCAACTGAATATTTGCTGGGGACAATATGAACAATCTATAAACTCAAATATATTAGTGAAAGCTATTCATCAAATGATTTTGAACATCTAATAAAAATTATGTTTGCAGACAATTCATTAACAGAATAAAAGGCTAAATTGACCAAATAAACTGTTTGATCAGCTCTATCAATAGTCCATTTTACTGGAGCAGTCCTCAGACCCAGGATTCTGACTAACAACTCAAAAATATGCCGATGACTTGATTATACTCTTGCCAATGCAACACTGTCTATGAAGGAGTTTATTCCCACCAGAAGCACATTGCAAGACATAGGCTCTAGCGGTCACCCTACAAAAGAATGAAATCATAATTAGAAAAACAAAACAAGAAAACCCCAGGCCAAATTAAAATGTTATTTTGGAAGCAGAGATGCCGAATACATGCTGAAGTGTTACATACCTAGCCCTGATAATAAATATCACAAAGAATTTCAAGCTAGCTATGAAAACATTAGAAGAGGAAAGGCAAGAAGGTCTTAAACTATTTGAAAATAAAATCTGGATAAATAAAATCCAATTACTCTACTATAAAATTATTCACTAGTCTAATTCTGCCACTCAGGTGCAAAGTCTGGGGCCAAATCTTAACAGCTAATTGTGCTTATCAGAAGAAAACGGCAATGGAGACCCTAACTCTACCATTCTGCAAACAAATGTGTTTACAAACCAGAACTCACCCAGCAATGGCTGTTAAGAACAGAACTAGGACAATTCCACTTCCTAATTAACACCACCACATATTCAGTTTCCAGTACCATATGAACTAAAGCAGAATATACTCTTTCCATAATACACCTACACTGCAATATATACCCTCAGCTGGACCATGCCAGCTGACCCGGGCTCATGGGGCTTGGGCTAAGGCAGGGGTTCTCAACCTTTTTCTTGCTGAGGCTCCCCCTCAGCATGCTATAAAAATGCCAAGGCCTGGCGGGAGAGAGGGAAGCGCAGGGCTCCGGGCTGGGGGGGACCCTTGGGCATAGGCATAGATTTACTTCTATTTTGGGGGGGGGAAGGGCTGGGGGGGGCTCAAGCCAGCTCTGCATAGCAGAGTCCAGGGAGGAAGCACCACCTCCATCCCCTGACTCACTCAGGAGGCCATTTAGCCTGTCTGGGCTGTGGGGGGATGCAACCAAAAAATATAACTCAAAGGGGGGACTCAGTTAAAAAAGTTTGAAAACAGCTCAGGGTGCAGGGAGGGTGTAGCTAGGGGCTGTGTGCGGACAGGGGGTGGAGGCAGGGGGTAGCTAGGGGATATGTGTGGGCAGGGGAGTAGCTCAAGGTGCAGACAAGGGGTAGTTAGGGGCTGTGTATGGGCAGGGGGGCTCCCAGCTTCAGCAGGAGGGAACGCTGGGGTTCCCAGCTTCAGCCCCCTGCTGCCCCTGTCTTGGGGGGAGGGGGAGAGGTTTGCCGGCTGCAACCCTGCGCCACTCCCAGCTTGGGGGGTCCCACCGGCTTCAGCACCGCGCTGCTCCCGACTGGGGGGCGGGGCGCCAGCTTGGGCTGAGGCTTGGGGCACCAGGTTTCAACTGTGAGGCTCTGCAGCCCTCCTGAAAGGGCTCATGGGCCCTCAGGGGGCTGCGGACCCCCAGTTGAGAACTGTTGGGCTAAGGGACTGTTTAATTGTAGTGTAGATCTTTGGTCTCGGGCTGGAGCCCGAGCTCTGGGACAGTGGGGGTGGGAGAAGGAGGGTCCCCATGAGCCAGACTCAGCTGACATGGGTCATCTGTGGGTTTTTAATAAATAAAGTGCTTCACAACTAGAAATGACAACTAAGGGAAGACATGCTGCTTCTACATCACACCCAGGCATCAGCATCACTACAGCACTGAGAAGTGGTGTGTAGGGAAACAAGCTCATTCCAAACTGAATACTGAAAACATCAGACAAAACCCAAAACCTCTATACAAATCATGGAAGGGGAGAACAGATGAGAAACAGGACAGATTTTTAATAGATCCCTACATACAACTCTCAAGCAACTCACTGCGGTGAGATCAGGAAAACAAGGTGGACTGTTCCCAAATACAGAATCAGTGACCACAAACTGGGAACAACAAAGCACAATGCAAACCCAAAGAGGAATGACTGTGCAACCGCCATGAGAGAAGAAACTGAAGTTGAAAGACATTTTCTACTCCAATGTCCACAATACGAAGTAAGATACCAATGATATTTTCTCGAGTTACCAGAAATAAATACATAAAAATAATAAATAACACTTGGCTCTGAAGTGAATGAAAAAAAGCTCTCATACTAGGGGAAAATAAGATGAGAGGAGAAATAGTGTCATATAATTTGCCACCAAATTAGACATATTAATGGCAAATGGCTACAAGGGAATAAAACCCCAAAGATTGCTGTGATGATCTACCCTGGGAAGATGTTGAATTACCTCTGCCAGAGACCTCAGTTGCCTGGGTTTTTCTACACGTTGCCAGCACTGCTATGTCTTGTCATCCCAGCAGATCATTCTGATTATGAATTTGCTGAAGGAGGAAAGGGGGCTGCTAGGGAGCAGAAGGAGCAGTGTCTCTGCAGTGGGGAGGTGCACAGAGGTGTGTGTGTGGGGTGGGGGGGATGCTGGGGGTGCGTGTGGACAGGGATAGGCCACTCAGCAGCAGGTTACATAGCAAACCGCCCTGACTCAGCAATGGAGCATCCTTGTCAGACGGACAAAGGGACGCGGATCATCCCAGCCTCGCACAAGGCACATCCGGGCCGCCCGGCTCTCAGCTTAACACACATTAGTGACTTGATAGGGTGTGGGGGGCAGTGGCTCTTTCCCAGCTGTGTATATGGGGGGCAAAGCCGCTGTGGCGGGGGGAGGCAGAGTCTGCCCAGCTGTGTATGTGTGGGGACAGCAGGGATGCTGGGGCGCGGGGGAGGCAGAGGCTGGGCAAGCTGTGTAGTGGAACTGCCGTGATGGGGGGCAGGGTTGCTTTGGCGGGGGATCAGAGGCTGCTCAGCCGTGATCGGAGTCGGGGGGCGCTGGAGCCCCTCGATAGGGCCGCGGTCCCGCCGCCTACGGCCCCTGGGCGGGCTCCGGAGCGCCGCAGCCCCGCCCTGCACTGGCCGGCCGGGGGAGGCGCCTGCTGGCCGGGCCCCCGCGCGGCGGGGCGGGCGCTGGGCGGAGCCGGGCGGGCTGGCCGGGCTCTGCCCGCGGCGCTCGCTGCCCTGTGGCGCGGGGGACGCTCCCCGCTGGCGGCTCGGCTCAGCCCGGCTCGGCGGCGCCATGAGCGGGGCGGCGGCCGGGAAGAGCGAGAAGCGGGACGAGGCTCAGGCGCTGGCCCGCAACTGCGCGGGGAGACCCGACTTCCAGCCCTGCGCCGGGCGCTCGCTCTGCGCCACCCACAGCCACGGCCGCTGCTTCCGCCTGCACTGGTGCTGCCACCTGGGCTGGTGCCACTGTGAGTGTGGGCGGCCGGGGTCGGAGCGGGGGGAGGGGGCAGTTGGCCGCCGTGGGGCGTGGGCCGGGGTCGGAGCTGGGACTAAGGAGTAAGGCCGCGCCCCCCTGCTTGAAGCAGTTACTGTCAGATGCAGGGTTTACAGTTTGGTTCAATGGCTCTTAGCATCCCTTGCTGTACAAATTGTTCCAGCGCCATTGGCGGGGGTGGGAGCGGGGCTGGTGAGGGGGTTGGGATGGAGGGGGCTGTCACGGGGGTCTCTCACGGGGTGGTGGTGGCCAGGAAGGGGGCTGTCACGGGGGGGGGTTTGGCTAGGGAGGGGGTTGGTTAGGAAGGGGGCTGTAACGGGGGTCTCTCAGGGGGTGGTGGTGGCCAGGAAGGGGGCTGTCACGGGGGGGGGTTGGCTAGGGAGGGGGTTGGTTAGGAAGGGGGCTGTAACGGGGGTCTCTCAGGGGGTGGTGATGGCCAGAGAGGGGGCTGTCACGGGGGGGTTGGTTAGGGAGGGGGCTGTAACGCGGGTCTCTCAGGGGGTGGTGATGGCCAGAGAGGGGGCTGTCACGGGCGGTTGGCCATGGAGGAAGCCAGAGTGGTGCTGGCTTGGGGGAAGGGGGTTGTCTGGGTTGGAGCAGGACTGTCATGAGAAGGTTGGCCAGGGAGGGGGCCATGACTAGAGCGGGGGTGGCATGGGGCAGGGGAGATGGTTGACTGGGGAAGGGGGCTGGGACTGGAGTAGGGCAGGGGTGGGGTTGGGCTGGGCTCAGAGTGGGGCCCGGGTGGGGTTTGACTGGGGGAGGGATCAGGGGTGGTGCAAGGTGGGAGTTAGTCAGTGCAGGGTCAGAGAAGGGCACAGGGTGGGGCACTGCGCTTGGGCTGGGGACACATTCAGTGGCCTTGACCCTGGTGCTGATCCAGGCAGGGGAGGTTGTGGAGGTAGGTATTGGCTGTGCCCCATTCCAGGATGGGCTTTGTGCCCTTCCCTTGTCTGGCTGAGCCTGCTCGGACCTGGTGGTGGCCATGAGTGAAAAGGCGGTTGCTGGTCTGTGGTCCTTGTCTTCTCCTCACCATGGCGCTGTGCGAGTGATGGCACAGGGTGGTGCCTGTGTGTTCCGGACAAGGACTTTGGCCCAGACCCTGATCAGAGAATCAAGCCTAGATTTTAAAACTGAGCCTGGTGCAGACTGGGACTGAGCTGTGCGAGTTAGTCAGTGTTGTTTGTGCAGAGTGGGGAAATCAGGGTAGCCACCCCTCTGCTGAAAGCTTGGGGAGCAAGCAGCATACCCCTACAGCTGTCCCTCTTCTTTGTATCATGCGCTCCACCTGCTTCGACAACTGCCTTTGTCAATTCACTGTTTGAATTCAGCAGTTGAAACTGGAAATAAAATTTTTTAAGGGTAAGTGTAATTAACCAGTAGAACAGATTTCTTAGAGGCGGGTAAATTCTCCATCATTTTGAGTCCTTAAATCAAGGCTGGGTGTCTTTCTAAAAGACATGCCGTAGTTCAAAAGTGGGTTGTTGGTCTAGATGCAGGAATTCTGGGGTAAAATTCTATGGGTAGTGAGGATTGGACTGCTGGTCTTAAAATTCATTAAATGTACAAATACTTATACAGTGCAAGCATTGATCAGTGAGGCTTAGAGTTTATGTATATCACTATTGAGTCTTTGTGATATTTAAGGATCTCCACCTTAACTTGATATAAAATGGGAATTAAGACCAAATAAATTATTTCCATAGTTAGGTGTCCAAAAAATGAACACCTTGGTTTGAACTTATTCATGCATTCTTTAATTGTAAAGTATTCATACATTTATTTTATAAATGTAAAGTTTTTGGTATTCCAAGGATAAATTTTGGGGGAATTGCATTTTGAGATATGGTAATGGGGAGACATTCTGTCAGTAACACCGACTATATAGAAGAAAGTGGATAACATTTGTGTCATATTACTTTTTTGCACTTTCCCTCACATTTTGACTGGTATAGTTAGTGAGTTTTTCAGTATAATTTGTATCTATCTGAGGCTGGTCAAAAAGTAAATTTCATCAGTATGCTATGACCATTTGTTTATTTTTTTTAACTTAGGGCAAAGTTACAACAAAAAGTTAACATTACTTATGAAGGCTCAGGTTAATGTTCCAAGAACCTGGCTAAAGATTTTGGCTTGCTGACTGGGGAGCCCTCCTCCTCTGAGTACGCTAGAAAGGGACACCAAATTTGTCAAACCCTGTACTCTCCTGGGTGCATCTCTTGTGTACGTAAATGGTGTGAAAACTTTTCTATTACAAGGACAGACCATATTTTACTGTACCACAGTACGTTAAGAAGAGGGGATGGGTCACACATGTCCAATAATGTGCAATAGAGTTTAGCAGCTGCTAATAATAATAATAATTAATAAAATGTTCTCTTTAAAATGCAGATTTTTTTTATTGGTGCATTAAGCAAGCAGGTCAGGGGATCTCTAGCATAGGTGCCAACTTTTCCCAGCGCCGGTGGGTGCTCAACCCCCAGCCCCGACTCCACCTCTGCCCTGCCCCCTCCCGCCCCTGCCTTGCCCCCATTCCAACCCTTTCCCCAAAGTCCCCACCCCAGCTCTGCCCCCTCCATGCCCCTATTGGACTTCTTCCCCAAATCCCCACCCTGGCCCCACCTCTTCCCCGAGAGCACCGCATTCCCTCTCCTCCCCCCTCCCTCCCAGTGCTTGCCGCTGCGAAACAGCTGTTTCGCGGGGGCAAGTGCTGGGAGCTAGGGGGAGAAGCAGAGCTGTGGGGTGCTCAGGAGAGGAGGCAGAGTGGAGGTGAAGGTGAGCTGGGGCGGGTGGGGAGCTGCCAGTGGGCGCAGAGCACACACCAATTTTTCCCTGGGCTGCTCCAGCCCCGGAGCACCCACGGAGTCGGCGGCTATGATCTCTAGGAAATTGGCATTTTGTCATAAGGTGAATCTCACTAATAACTTCCTCCCCAAAGCATTTAATTCCTGGAAATAACCATCACATATGCAAGCACATTTCCCCACAACCCCTCCAGTCAAGCACGTCTCTAGTAGCAAAAATATGATGGATCTTAACTGGAGTCATCATCAGAGCCACACAAAGGTTTTGGGAACCTGGGACAAAATGAGAAACTGAGGGCCCCTCACCCATCCAAAAAAAAAAATTATCATGGAAATGAAAGAGTTTAAGAAGAGGGGAGGAGAATGAGGGGCACAGAGTGGGCCTAGGCCTGTGGGGTCGCTTCCCTCCATGCTGGGATGGGGGGCCAAGGAGGATGGGGGGGGGAGTCAGAGAGGACCCAGGCCTGTGGGGATGCTGCCCACCCTGCTGGGATGGTGGGTCTCTGCCTTGTGTGTCGCCAGGGGCTGCTCTTGGTCCTATCTTTCCTTGAGCTCCAGCCCCACTGCTGGTGGGAGCGGTATCCCTGACTCTACTTCTACATCTAGGCTCTTGGCCTGGCAGATTGCCTCAGGATCTGGTGCGATGAAGCCAGTGATTGCAATGGTGGGTCAAACGTGAGTGGCGCTGCAATCTGTGACCCTGTGCGCCAGGTCGCAATGCCTCTGGCTCAAATTTAGCCTACTGATTCCTTTGTCATTTTGGGGGGCAGGAGTAAACTGCCTCTTTTGTCCCACTCCAGGTGGTCCTGGTTACTATTTGTTTATCTTGAGCCAGAAAAGTTGCTTTCCCAGTTCTGTTTTTTGATACTCTCAACCAGCCTTGCAAATAGATTGTTTTCCATCTACAGAAAATACAATATGTTCATGTCCCAGCTTATGCTATTAAAGGAAGCTTTTGTGCTTTACAGGAAGATTCACCGTAGTTGTTTTACTTTATCTTACAACTTCTATGTTTTTTTTCTTTGTATTTTTGTGCAAATGCATTTTTAAAGATCCTCCTTCCTCCTAAAATACTAATGGGATCAGTCTATTGATCATAGCAAAACTGTTTCTCTTTATGAGACTCTGTCCTATCAGAAAAGCATTGCTGGGTTTCAGGCTGTCAGCCAGAAAAATTGTTGTTTCTTACAGTGGTTGTGCCCATGAGGGTTGATAAATTGCAGCACAAACCACTTAGCATTTTATCTCTAGCACTGTTCAAGCTGCAGGTTTTGTGTAAAGGGAGGAGCAAAAAGTGACAATCCTGAAAAGTATATGTGGTGGCTCAAGAAAGTGGAAGTCTTTCTATAAATAAAATTTAAATTTAAAACTTGGTTTTGGAAATCCAGATGTATCACTTTTGACAAACAATACTTTTTTTTCCTGACTGTATAGTTGTTATACATGTTCAATCTTACTATACAGTTCCTCTCTCTTGGTGTTTTCCATTTCTTTCTTCTGGTCTCAAGTGGGCCTATTCCATTTTATATTGTATCAATGGTATTGACATTGGGTGGGGGAGTGAGCCAAGGTTTTGAGTTTTTTCAATCTCCCTTCTGACCTGCTCTTGATTTTGGAAACAGTATCATCCTTCATATTAAGTATAACCAAACATGGTTCTGGAAGGAGTCTCTGTATAGGTTCCCTTGACTATAGCTCCAAGGAATTATTTTTTGACTAATTTGTGCAGGTTTGTTTGCAGTCACAATATTCCTATTACAGATCTTGGCTAGTGGAATTGAACTTTTGCTAAATGTGACAAGTGTTCTTCAGTAGAGCTGGCCGAATTTTTTTTGGTGAATAGTAAATTTGCTGAAAAATGCAGTTTCAGGGTGACCAAAGCTTATTTGCAGATTTGGCAAAGAGTTTCAGCCAAAGAAAAAACGAGGATTTTTTTTTCAAAAACATCAAAAGAAGATTGTACATCTTCAAAACAAACCATTTCAACATTTTGTTTTGAAAACATTGATTCGAATTAACCTGAAGAAATTTTTTTTGGTTTTCATTTTGGCAAGAAAAACAGAAGAAAATGAGTTTGGGTTCCAAACAAACCAAGTCTTGGGTTTTTTGGGGAGGAGGTGAGGGTGGTTGGCCATCAAACCAAAACATTAATTATTTGTGCAGCTGTGTATATCATCTTCTTCTAGCCTACCTTCCCCTTCATGATTTTTTTGTCTTTTCCAATCTAGTTCATATTTTCACTTGCTTTGAATGAATGCTTCACCTTTTCCTGTCTATAATTCTACTTATTAGCTTTCTTTTTTTCCTCTGGAGTAGGAATACTTTTTATATTTAGTGGTATTTTAACACTGCTATGTGAAAATAGAGTTTTGAGCACTTTTGGGTTGGGAATATAAGAACAGCCATATTGGGTCAGACCAAAGGTCCATCTAGCCCAGTATCCCATCTTCTGACGGTGGCCAATGCCAGGTGCCCCAGAGGGAATGAACAGAACAGGTAATCATCAAGTGATCCATTCCCTGTTGTTGTGAAGGGACTTAGGTGTAGCCAGTCATGTCACAGCTTGGCAATAACATGGTTCTTTCTTTACAAAGTGTTATTGCCTGGCTTTGCTCTGCAGGAGTGAATCCCATTTTAAACTCTCTCTGATCCAGGGCCTGTTTTGGAGGCGAGGGAGGCCAAACTCTCCCACTACCTAAGAAGTTTTTGTTTATTTCAGGATGTCTTATTTCAGTTGGCCACGTTATTGGCTGAAGCATAGTAGTATGTAATCATCCAATTACAGAGTGTATCACAATGCGTACGCACATGGGGGGCAAATTGAAGTTGCACAGGCAACCTTAATTCTGGTATTTCCTCACTTTGAGTGCTTGACTTTGCAACCTTAACATAGTAATTTTTGTCTGTAAGTTCCTAACTTTTTACAGATGCAAACTGAAAAGAAAAATTCCGTCATGTGGAACCATATTGGTTCCTATATGGATCATCGGCAGGGTTGCGACCTTTAGAAGTATAGCACAGATCTCTACCACTTTAGTTAATGGGTTAACTGATAGCAGTAGTAAGCTGTTATCCTCTAGGTGGCCCACCCACTAGAGGATGAAGGGACATTTTTGCCACAGGGTTACACAGCTATATGCTGACAGCAGAGAAATAGTGAGACTTGGGGATAGTGGGTTAAATTCTAGATTCTGGAAGAAAGTGTGCTCTAGTGGTTGTAGCCTTTTTGCCTCTCCTGCAACACTGCCCCTCCCCCCTGGGTTCTGATCCTGCCCTGTCTTCCTTGCTCCTATCCACACCTTCCCCCAAACCCATCTCCATCCCTTAGCGTGCCTGGGTACCAGCAGAGTGGGCACTGAAAGAGAGATGTTCTCCCTGCTCTGTTTCTATCTGGTGCCACAGTGGTCCCTGGCAGCCAGGAGGAGCAGTTGCAGGAAATGTCCTGCTCAGCCCTTGCAGTGCTGGGCTGCATGCACAGTCACTCTGTGTAGATCATATATGTTCAGTCCAATCAGCACACAGGAGCTATGTGAGGATGGAACATGCTCAGTGCACATGGAATCTTCTGAGAATTTAGCTGTCAGCCTTTAACAAACCTCTACTGAGCATGTGCAAACTATTTTTGGTTGTGGTTTTTTTGGGAGGTTTATAATTGGCAAAATTCAGATGGATTTTCACACGGATGGCAAAAGGCACAGCTTCAAACCATGGAAGTGCTAGAATTTCTCCATGAAACAGTTGTAAGAGTTCTTTAATATGGGGAAAACATTGCCCTCTTACATTGTTCTCAGAAACAGATGAACCATTTTTGCTGAAATGTTAAATAAATAAACCAGAGGCAACCTGGTATTGTAAAGTTTGGCAAAGTTATAAACAACTGAAATCAGGGATATATAATGGCAAGTGTTAGATAACTGTAACTTGAGTTGCCTGTGAAAAAGACTTCTTCAAGAACTCATTGCCAAAGGTGTTTCAGCTGCACGGGAGAGATTTCCGACTGTTCCCCCTTTAGTTGTGCTGGAAAAGATCTTTAGAGTAATCAAACATTTTTGTACATAATTTGTGTCATAATTTATAATCTCATTTTTTATAGCAATAATCAAACATTTTTGCTGCTCTTCTTTTAAATACTAAGGAGACTTTGAAATTTATTTCCCTCTTTAAGCAATCCCAATTACACACACAGTTTCTGATGTTTAATTTCTTGAAAACTGGGTCCAAATTGACTTTTTCCCTCATCTTTCTCATGCCATTTTCAGTGCTAAGAATTTGTCTTTGTATACTGCTTTAGCAGCACAAAGGGACTTGAGCTATAAAAAGAGTGAGGGGGAACACAAAAATAAGGTTTATAATGGAAAGCTGCCTAAGTCTTTAAATATAGGGTTCACTGCTGTGACAAGATACAGTTAGTAATAATCCTTCATTAACAAGCTACACATTATGACTTAAAAGATCCCTTCCATATCTGATTTCTGTGACTGTTAAACTTACCAGGTGAGCAGAAGTTGTTCCTGCATAGTGAATGTATGTAGGAAATATAGATTTCCCTAAAATTGAGTATCTTTTCCCTGTCTATATGTTTAAAGACTGATGGTCATCTCTTCTCTTCTGATAAACTAAGTAGACTCATAGGTTTAAGGCTAGACAAGGCCAATATGATCATGTAGTCTGACCACCTGCATAATGTGGACTGTAGAATTTCACCCAGTGAATTCTTGCATCAAGCTAATAATGTGTAGTTGAACTAGAGCATCTCTTTTAGACCTCAAGTGATGGGCGAATCCACCACATCCCTAGATGAATTGTTTCAATAGCTAATTACCCTCCCTGTTAAAATTGTACATTTTATTTCTGACATGCACAGGGTGGGTGAGATAATATCTTTTATGGGACCAACTTCTGTTGGTGAAAGAGAGACACTTACACTGAGCTCTTCTGGCCATTTTATTTTATTTCTAGTCTGAATTTGTCTAGATTCAGTTTAAAGCCATTAAATTTGTTTGGGTCTTTGTCTGCCAGATTAAAGAGTTCTCTACTATCAGAAATCTTCCTATGTAGATACTTATTCACCGTGATCATGTACTTTGTGCAAAGAAGAATTCACATGATAAACTGGATTAATTTTCAAATCCAATTTAAAATGGTGTATCTGGAAGTAATGGTGCAGAAACACTTAGATGCTAGGGTGATGAATGCTATATAAAGCCTGTAAGAGATAGAAAAGAGGAGTTTTACCAATTAATATCATAGAAATGTTCGTAAAGACAACTTGATGCCTAGAGTAGCATAAAGGTTGCTTCTCTCCCCATATTAATGGCCTTTCATTTCATTTTGAATATAGTATAGTAACTTAATTTTACCAAAGAGAATAAAAATGAAATAGAATGACATCTTATTTCTATTCTCATATACAACTCTAAGGGCTACTACTAGATGTCTACTGTTTCTACTGTACTACTTTTGATATTGGTATACCATTTTAGATCTAGAACACATCCTGTTAGTTGCTTTGAAAGTTTAGTCCCAAAATCACAAAATATTAAATCTGTATAGCTGCAAGATGACCCAAATATACATAATTTATCAGACTGCGGAGAAACATTGATAGGTTTAAAAGAACCTTCTGCATTGAATTTTGATATCTTAACTTTGAATTTGGGTAACCTTTAGAAAATTGTAAATATGTTTACAAAATTTTTAATATTGCTTTGTAGGAATAGGCAAAAAGCAGGCTTTAAATTCAAAGTCAAATGCCTATTGCAGGGTTAATTCTTCTGTCAGCTACAGTATTGAACAGAAATTGTTACTCGCTTTTCTCCAAAGTTCCTAAGAAAGGGAGACTTATACACCAAAAAATTTCCCACCAGATGAAAACTATTAGTTACTCTACATGAAGGTGAAACTGCATCACCTGCTCTCTCCTGCCTTTGAGGAGCTCAGGCTCACAGAGAGTGTCCCTTTCCCCTAAAGTCAGTGGCCTGATGGTCTTTAAGAGCCCTGGAAAAATTATTCATCTCATATATAATTGTGATCAAAGGGGTAAGTGACTGTTTTTGTGGGTCCAGATCAAGACTTGCCATAGGTTTCTTGTTGGAGCTGTGGATATTTCAGGTGGGAATTTGCACTGCCAAAGGAAAAATACAGTAAGATTGTTTCCCCTTAGCGGATGTCAGTTTTCCATATCCTGGAACAAACTTGAATTCTCCAAGGAGTTTTAGGAGTATTAATTGAAGAAGGTACTCACTCTTGAGTCCATGCTCCTAATCAGAGCTCAAAGTTCTAATCCTTGATTCCAGCAAGTGACATTGTGCCACCACTCTTGTAGTGGAATGAGTGATAGGTGGCGTTGGGCATTGTTGTACTTGCAGTACAGATGGGGTGCAAGACTCTCCCTTCTGGAACAAACAGATTTGGTACTTTCGAGCTATTCGAGGGTTCCCCCATCAGGCTCACTTGAGGAGTATAAACCCAAGTGTGTGTGATTTCAGTGCAACGTGAACTAAGTTCCCTCTAAGCTGCATGGCCGCGCAGCAAGCTATCAAGGGCTGTGCAGATGGGGAGAGGTGCCTCTCCCCCGGCCCCAGCCGCAGAGTTGCTGCGGCCTGGGAGAGGCGCCTCTCCCCTAGCCCCGGCCCCGGAGCTGCTGCGGCCCGGGAGAGGCGCCTCTCCTCTGGCCCCGGAGCTGCCTGCACCCCAAACCCCTCATCCCTGGTCCCACCCCAGAGCCCACACCCCCAGCCAGAGCCCTCACATCTCTGCACCCCAAACCTCTGCCCCAGCCCTGAGACGCCTCCCACACTCTGAACCCTTCAGCCCCACCACTGCCACACATCACCTCCATATTGGTGCACATAACATTCATTCTGCACATGGATGTAAAAAATTAGAGGGAACATTGATCCTGAAGCATCCTGAGTCTTGTCGGCTCAGCTGGATGTTTTGAGGCTGTTAAACTGCACCTTTAGGATGTATCATAATGGCGGGCCTGTGCCAGAGTGATCTGCACTGACAGGCCTACATGGGAGTTTTGAGGCTAGCAGTCTGAAGGTTTTTGCCCTCAAGGCTTTCAAAGCTGGCACTGTGTTAGACTTACTGGACACACTGTGGACAGCTTTCAGGAGCTCCCCACAGAACCTGAACACCAATGGCAGTAGCTGATCCCAGAACTCATTGTTCGCCCCAAGCCACCACCAAACAGAGTTGGGTTTGTCCATGAGGGATTATTTCTTAAAACATTTATATTTCATTTCCTGCTAATTTACATATGCTGACTTGCAGACCTTTGTATCAGTACAATCTTATGATTTAGCAGAAGTATACAAATGACTTGGTAAGGTGCACCAGCATTTTGTTTTTTCTTGGAGATAAAAATAAAACAAACTTCAACTGTGTAATTCTGAAGGTGTGGATTTCAGGCTCCATTGTTGTTTCTACTACATATTGTGAGTTTATATAAATTAATTTAGAAAATTGCTGCTAATGTATCTGTTTTCAGGTAGTCTAGAAAATATGTCCCCCCTCCCCATGTTGTAGTATTTATGCATTTTAAATCTTTTTTTATGTTTTTACTGATAACTAAGTAAATTTGGAATACATACCAGATGTCCCTTCATGAAGTTTTGCCAATATTCCAGTATGTTAGTGTACTCACATATTAAGTACATACCCTTTCTCTCTCCCCTGCCCCTCCCCAAGCCTGTCTGAGTGTGGTAGCTAGGGGTTGCTTATAGTGTATCTGTTCTTTAGTTTAGGCAATTTAAAAGGTGTTATGTATGCATGATTTATATAAGATTCCAGAATTATCATCTGTCTGTCACTCTGAAATCTAAAATGTCTGATTCAGTGTGAAGCGATGGAAACAGCTACAAGCATGGCTAAGAGCTCTTTTTGTTCAGCATATTCAGGTTCAATCATCACTGGGATTGGCTGTCTGTTACTATCCCGTTTTTAAGTTCTCAGCCATTCTGACTTTATGAATTATATCTGTGTGGTGTACACTGTACAGCTACAGTAAAGTGTGTGTTTGTGCCATGTATCTATGCCAATGCCTTGACCATTGAGATATCAGTGGTAACTCAACCAATCACCACCCTTACTCTACAGTTAATTTGCATGCAACAGTTTCATTCGTTGTATGAGGAAGACTACACGGATGGTGGATTACTTGACCCAACTGCAACAGTTCTTCGAAAACATATATAGCTCCTTACCACAGCACCCCGTCATCATCCACACAGATCAACACAAAATCTTCCTCCTAATGTTCTAGCCTCCACAAAGAGGCTGTTGCTTTATCTGATGACTGACTAAACTCCAGTGTAATGTGGAGCAATTATAGTTCTTGGTGGATTGTTTGGTTACCTCAATATTTGTTTGAAAAAATAGTTTGAGAATATAGCTCCTTGGTCCCAGGGTATGTATAGTTTTTCATCTGCTATTCCAATATGTTTGGATTTCAAAGGACCCACCATTCAGGCACCAAAATATAAGTAGCCAGATTTTCAAAAGAGCTCTGTATCCACTGGGCTGAGCTCTTCTGAAAATCTGGCCATAAGTGTCCGAATGGGAGGTTTTGGGTGCTGAGCTCTTGAAAATGTGCCCCCCGGTCTAGACTATAGCTCTTCTTTAAGTCTTTGAAGGAATAAAAACCTTGACCTGATACAGTAATAGATATAAAGCAGACCCCCACTAGACTAATTTTTCTTCAAGGCTAAAGTGAAGCCATGATAATTTCTAAAGGCTCAGTATTGAAATTCCACTTTATCATCTTGGCAATGTCACTCCCTTGCCCATTACGACCTAACTCTGCCTAAAAGTCCTCAATGGTTCTAAGAGCTTTAGTCGACATTTTCTTTAAATGTTTGTACTTTGGCACTGTCCTTCTTTGTGTGTGCTACCACTCTGATTTATTTGTCAGCATACTTGATCATAGTTGAATTTGCATACACCAGCCCACGCACACAGACTCTTGTGTAGGCGTCAGTTCTTGTTCAGCAATACAAACAGGCTCAGGTATATAAGGGAGCCTGCTTGCAGGTGGAGGCATGTGCAATCAAAACTTTTTAAGAAGGTAGGATTGCTTCAATAATGCATGCTTCCCCACTGTGATGGAAGTAGCTCTGTAGACAGCTGGAAGTACTCCACAATTACAAGTTGAGTACAATTGTTGGGAAATTGGGTCTCTGAGCTTTTTGTCTCTTATAGGCATTGGAAAAGTCCCTGCTGTTACTAGGAATGAAGTTTTAATCAATCTGTTTCAAACTCTGTAGAGTAAATAGAGGCTCTTGGAACTGAGCAATCCATAAAGAAGTAGGTTGATCGCTGCTTTTTTTTTTTTTTTTTTAAACTTGCTGATGCTGTTCGTAGCCTTTCTTGGCTTTTCTGGTACTGGCTGTGTAAGAACTCTGATCCTGGCGGTGTTTCTGTGAACTCTTTTCAGATTCACATTTAACAAAGACTTTGAATATCTGTTGCTCTATGATTTAAAGTTTGAGGCATGGTTTTGTTTTCCACTAGTTTTGTATTCGTGCCTAAAAACGATATGCTATTTAAATGGAGTTGTGTATGTTATTGATACTGTCCTTTATACTGAGCTTGACTTGCCTCATTGAATTCCATTTCAATTGACACTTTTTTATGCTAATAGGGTTAACCTAGACTACTTAATTTGAAGGACATTATGTAAAGTCTCTTACTGGAAAGGGTTTGAGAGCTAAAAACAAATATTAAGAAAAGAAAAGTCTAGAGCCACAGAGTTGTAGTTTTAAAATCTTAACAGAATGAGGCTGCAGGTGCCAGTATATCTTTGTTACATGTATACTTAAAGACCTGACATGGGATAGTATGTGTGGTATAAAGACCAGATAGTCTTTGATAGAGTATTTTTGCTTTTCTCATAAACTTTAAGGTCAGAAGGGACCATCATGATCCTCTAGTCCACAGAACCTCACCCATCCATTCCTGTAATAGACTCATAACTTCTGCCTGAGTTGCTGAAGCCCTCAAATCATGATTTAAAGATTTCAAATTACAGAGAATCTGCTATTTACACCAGTTTAAACCTTCAAGTGACTCATGCCCCCACTGCAGAGGAAGGTGAAAACCCCACAGGGTTTTTGGCAATCTGACTGGAGGAAAATTCCTTCCTGACCCCAAACATGGCGATCAGTTAGACCCTGAGCATGTGGGCAAGACCCACCAGCCAGACTCCTGGGAAAGAATTCTCTGTAGTAACTCAGCGCCCTCCTCATCTAGAGTCTCATCTCTGGCCGTTAGAGATAGTTGCTGCTAGCAGTCACAGATCAGCTACATGCCATTGTAGGCAGTCTCATCATACCATCCCCTCCATAAACTTATCAAGCTCAGTCTTGAAGCCAGTTAGGTTTTTTTGCCCCCACTGCTCCCCTTGGAAAGCTGTTCCAGAACTTCACTCCTCTGATGGTTAGAAACCTTCATCTAATTCCAAGCCTAAACTTGTTGATGGCCAGTTCATATCCATTTGTTCTTGTGTCCACATTGGCACTTAACTTAAATAACTTCTTTTTCTCCCTGGTATTTATCCCTCTGATGGATTTATAGAGAGCAATCATATCTTCCCTCAGCCTTCTTTTGGTTAGGCTAAATGGGCCAAGCTCTTTGAGTCTCACCTCATAAGTTAGGTTTTCCATTCCTCTGATCATCTTAGTAACCCTTTACTGCACCTGTTCCATTTTGAATTAATCTTTCTTAAACATGGGAGACCAGAATTGAACACAGTATTCCAGATGAGGTCTCACCAGTGCCTTGTATAACAGCAATAACACTTCCCTGTCTGTACTGGAAATATCTCGCCTGATGTATTCTAGGACTGCATTAGTCTTTTTTGACAGCTGTATCACAATGGTAGCTCATAGTCATCCTGTGATCAACTAATACACCGAGGTCTTTCTCCTCCTCTGTTGCTTCCAACTGATACGTCCCCAGTTTATAGCAACAACTCTCGTTGTTAATCCCTGAGTGCATGAACTTGCACTTTGCACTATTAAATTTTATCCCATTTCTATTATTCCAGTTTACAAAGCGATACAGATCTTTTTGTATGATATTCCAGTCCTCCTCCATGTTGGCAATACCTCCCAACTTCGTGTCATCTGCAAATTTTATTAGCACGCTCCCACTTTTTGTGCCAAAGTCATTAATAAAAATGTTAAATAAGATTGGTCCCAAGACGGATCCCTAAGGAACTCCCCGAGTAACCTCCCTCCAGCCTGACAGGTCACCTTTCAGTATGACCTGCTGTAGTCACCCCTTAAATTAGTTCCTTATCCACCTTTCAATCCCCATTTTAATCCCCATCTTCTCCAGTTTAACTAGTAATTTCCCCTGTTATCTTCTAGCTGCTTACAAATTGGTTGTTAAATCATTTGTTCTAGTATCTTTCTAGATATCGAAGTTAGGCTGACCGTTCTATAATTCCCCAGATCCTCTTTGTTCTCCTTTTTAAAGATAGGTACCATGTTTGCCCTTTCCCAGTCTTCTGGGACCTCTCTCTTCCTCCATGAATCTGAAAGATAATAGCTAATGGTTAAGATTGCTTCAGCTTGTTCCTTAAGTATCCTAGGTTGAATTTCATCAGATCCTGCCAACTTGAATACATTGGACTTATCTAAATATTCTGTTCTTTCCCTGTTTTGGCTTTCATTCCTTCCACCTTCTTGTTAATATTAATTGTGTTGAGTATCTGATCGCCATTAACCTTTTTAGCAAAAAATTTCTGCCTATTAACTACCCCTGTCCTAAGGTATTTAAAGAACCTCTTCTTATTACCTTTTCTGTCCCTTGCTAGTTGTAACTCATTTTGTGCCTTAGCCTTTCTGGTTTTGTCCCCACGTGCTTGTGCTATTCTTTTGTTCTCCTTAGCAATTCATCCATGTTTCCACTTACTACAGGATTCCTTTTCAGGTCATTAAAGAGCTCCTGATGGAGCCATATTGGCCTCTGACTGTCCTTTCTATCTTTCCTATGCATTGGGATAGTTTGCAGTGGTGCCGTTAATACTGTCTCTTTAAGAAACTGCCATCTCTCCTTGAACTTCTCTGTTGCTTAGATTTTCTTTCCATGGGATCTAACCTACAAGTTCTCTGAGTTTGCTAAAATCTGCTTTTTTGAAGCCATTTTTCTTCTTCTGCCGTTCTCACTCCTTCCTTTCCTTAAAATCATGAAATCATCATTTCATGATCACTTTCACCCAAATTGTCTTCCACCTTCAGATTCGCAACCAGTTCCTCTCTGTTGGTTAGAATCAAGTCTAAAATGGCTGCCTCCCCGATTGCTTCCTCCACTTTCTGAAACAAAAAGTTGTCCCCAATCCATTCTAAGAACATTTCCAACGGATATCTGGGTAGTTAAAGTCCCCCCATTACTACCAGGTCTTTTGTCTTGGATATGTCTGTCGCTCTTGTACTTCGCGTTGCTTAATAACGTCACTACATAATTTTCAAAACTGTTGCTTTAATATTTGAAAAGTATTCTGTCAATATAAAAGACCTTATAAACTAAGTGTGATTATTTTTTTAACCATGCAACCAATAATCTTACTATTTAGTTGTAATATACACTTTTATTATACACCATGCCATAAATAGTCTTGCTATTTTGTTGTTACAGGCACTTTTATTGTTTGTTCATTGGGCATAAAGGACTGTTGGTGCTAGAATAATTTGTGTAACCTGTAAGTTTTTTTAAAACACTAGCACATTTTTTTAATGATTGCTACTAACATCTTCAATTATTAACAGCGAAATTTCTGAAAAAAGAAAAATCTTTTCAACATTTATGCTGTGGGTTACTTTTCCTTAATTGGGCCAATGAACACAAAATGGTCATGTTCAAATTCTGTTTCATTTGCACTAATGCAGTCTTAGTTCACAGCATTTCAGCAGCATGATTAAATAAACTGTGTTCATTTAAATATGGACAGTCAGGATAATATTTATTCAAATGTTGTAAAATTCTTCTGTGAAAGCCATGTCCACCAATCCTTACCTTAGGGCTGCTGCCTTCCTTACAGCACCTTCAGGGGTGTGATGGGCCCAAGGCATGGTCCATCAGGTACAAGTAGCTGTTGTAGTTAACTCCAGTAGTGTGGTATGCTGCTTTTCAGTTGGAAATGTATGTTTCAGCAGTGGTGAAGCCTCAGATTTCTGGACAAGGATATTTGTAGTTTAGAAATGCAAAGAATTCTGTAGTTGCTACAACATGTGCCCCGCACATGTGCGCGCACACAATCACTGCTTCCCAAATTTTTTAGTAAGGCGACCCACCAACTGCATTTTGTCGTGCGTGTGAGAGAGAGAGACCCACAACCCTAATCCTGGCCCGATGCAGAGGGAAAGACAGGTTGGAGGTGGGTTGGAGAGCAAACATGCCCTGCACTCATCCCCACAGTGGTAGGTCTTGTCCTACAGGGCTGGGAGCAGCTCCAGGCATTGCAGTCAGGCACACGGGGTTGCAGTGTCTGAGTGGTGCACCAAGTCACAACATTTGGAATGGGGAGCCAGGCCCAGCCCTAGGAGCCAGGAGCCATCAATGCAGGTGAGTGCGGGCTCGCTCTCCTAACCACCCCCACCACTCTGGAGGCCTCCCTTCTGCATTGGGCCAGGAGAAGTGTATGTTTGTCTAGGTGTGGGGTCTCAAACACATGGCCCGCCTCCCTGCGACCCGCAGAGCTCCCTGCTTTCCCCCCCCCCCCCAGTTACTTCCTGTCACTGCCCAAACTCCCCTCACCCCCGCCCCCCTGAGTTATTTTATGTGGCAGCTAAGCTCCCCGGGCGCTGCTCCCCAATGTTTGGGGCCGGGTCTCTCCGCCAGCTGCCCCCATGCACCTCCCCCGAGTGTCCCCCGGCCTCACTTGCTGCCCCCTCACCGCCCGGAGCCTGCAACTCATGCTGACTCCGCTCCGCTCTGCCAGCTTCCGGCATCACCTGCTGCTGCAGGGTCCTAGTGCTCCCCTCCACAAGGGCCAGGGCAGGCTGCCCTTCCCCTGCCCTTCTGCCCTAGTCCTGAGCCTCTCCAATGCCCCGAGTCTCTCCAATGCCCCAAACCCCTCATCCCCAGTCCCACAGCCCTCACCCCTGCCCCAGCCCAGAGCCTGCACCCAGCACCCAAACTCCATCCCAGAGTCTGCACCCCAGATCCTTTCCCCCATCCAAACTCCCTCCCAGAGCCTTAGGCAGGTGGGAGCAGGTTATGGGCACCACCAAAATTTCTACAAACCTGCCACCCCTGGAAGAGGCAGAGCAGGGGTGGAATGGTGGTGCAGCCCAGTGCAGTGGGGGGGGGGCTTTACTGAGTGTATATATTTTATTAAAACCGCTTGGAGGAGGAGGTGGAGAAGAGATGGGGCAGGGGCGAGGCCTCATGGAAGGGGTGGAGTGGGGGCAGGACCAGGGGCAGCGAGGGGGGGAGTTTCAGTGATGCAGTCCTCGGGCCAATGCACTAGTCCTCATGTGGCCCTCGTGGTCATTTCAGTTTGAGACCCCTGGTCTAGGTCCAGTGTTTGATCGCCACGTCCAGGGCTGGATTTACCCATCTAGAACCTTTCCATGACCCACTGGTGAGTCACGATCCACAGTTTGTGAAACATTGCCATATTCTACAATACCTGGCAGCCTGGTTTTCTGTACATCTCTGGCTAGCATGGACAGGAAAAGAAGATTGTATAAGAGCACTGGCCTGACAGATGCAGAAGGGGACAGCTGTGGTTTCGCCTCAGTGCTGTGAATTTACTTACTTCCTGACTTGGAGGGATAACTTAGAGGACAGACAGCATCTCATGCTCTAATGGCAGCCCATACCAATAAGGATGTGAATCTCTAAACCGAGATCTATAATGTGATTTGCGATAAAAAGGAGGATAAAAATGACAAAGGTGCAGTAACTTATAAACCCCAAGGAAAAAGCGTGAGATTTTCTGCAAGTGTGTTTGATCCAGACATAAATCTATAGAAGGAATTTATGTGAGAGGACGGGGAGTGAGACTCACAGCAAGTGCAGGAAGAACTGAGGGCAGAGAAGAAACAAAACTAAGGGGTAATATGAAATTACTGAAACTGCAAAATACACTGGGTAAAAAAAGAAATAAGGAATAAGAAGGAAAATGGGGTGGGGGAAGCAATCGTAGGAGAGAGTTCAGCATTACAATAGGAATGAAGGATAAGAGTAGTTTTACAAAAAAAAATGGAAAGAAATATATGGAAACAAAATCCAGGATCCATAGTTAGATTTTAAACGTTATTTTAATAAAAAAAATTAATTTAGTAGAATTTGTGGGAAAGTGTTCCCCTTTTATGGATATCAAAAAAAGGAGTTAAATGGTAGTGCGATACTTTCTCATGGTGTCTGACAGCAAAGCAACGCTTGAAAACGTATGCATGGTGCGCCCAGCTACACTGAGAGGCAGTTTCCTTGTTCCAATGGGTAGACAACTGTTGTTTTGCTTTTGAAAACTACAATTTCATAACAGGCTGGTTAAGTTGCCAACACAATTTACAAAATGAGTAGTCAGAATCCAAATGTGTTCAGGAGAACAACCACATGGAGCACTTTAACAGCAAGAGGCAACACCAAGTCACAGAGACACTTCTCAAGGAAGCTGCTGATTACCATTTCGCTCACTCATGTCAAGGCTTTTAAGAGCCATAATTTGATCTTTTCCTCTGTCATGTGTCCCATATGGAAACTCAGTTCAGTACTATACTCTTGTAGGCACAACCTCCATTCAGGCCCCAAGGTAAAATTTTTCTTTCCTTTCAAAGGAATAGTTCTAGATGCAATTAATTCAGCTAGCATAGTGTCAGAGCTAGGAATATTGTCAATAGAGCAGGCATACTCTATATTTCCATTAATCCAAAAAAAGTTGTTGTGCAGTAGTTAAGGTTTCTACAGTCACAATGTAACATTGCAGAAGCAAGGAAATGAAAAGTTAAGCCACGTACAATTGCACATCCTCTATCCCTCCACCCACAAGCTGCCTCTCTGGTTTCAGTTATCCCTGACCCAGTACTTACCATTATGCCTAGCCTTATATCTCATACATATACTCTTCTGATACCTCCATAATGGATGAACTAACAATCAATGTACACTTTATTTACAAGGGTAAAATATAGAGGAAGCATATAAAGGAAGGGGAAGATGGATTTGGAGAGGATACATCAGTAACAGCATATACTCGCAAAAAACAATCACCAGGGTTGATTTTTTTTGGATTCACAAATTCAGTTTATTCCATACTAGTGGGTTCCCTAACGTAGAGGAACCCGCATACCTTGATGAAGCATTGCAGCCTGAAGCTGCTTGAGTGTGGTGAGGTGATGAGGGTGCTGATTTGCCCAGGGGGCAAACCTCTCTGTGGCAACAACAGGCATTACTTATGTGGGAAAAGACCCCACGGTGTAGGGGGCCCCTCAGTGTTTCCAAGACCAGTTGCTCTCTCCCAGAGTAGTTTGGCAAACCTTTTTCAGGGCAAAATAGGCAACACACCAGGCAGGGGATCACCCATGCTCCCTTCAGATAGAGCAGTCCTCCTCTCATCTCCCCTCCAATTGGCTTAGACAGCCTTCCATGCCCCAGGGTTTGCCCAATCACAAGGCTCAACACAATTGGTGAGGTGAGCACATGCTGTTTTCGTCATCTCTCATTTATCCACCAACAAGCTTGCTCCCTTCGTCAGATGTTTTAACCCAGATTACACACACATGAGCAAGAAATGTTTCAGTAGGTCACTGACTGCCCAGAGGTCATGCCATGCTCAGTTCTTGGAGTACCAAAGTCCCATGGGAACCCCCCAGAAAGAGAGAGAGGTTTTAGAGGAAGAGGCTGCCTAACCGCCCTCCACGACCACCAAGGCATCATCTAAACAGCAGTTTTGATGGGTTGGTCAAGGATTCAAATTCTCCCACTCCTGTGATTTTATAGTTGTGTGTCCTTTAGCCCATGTCCTGCCCTTTAGGGACTGACTTGTCCATTTCCATCAGGCTAGGGAGTGGATCACCATGGACCAATGATTCTTGGATGTCATAACATTGTGCTACACCATCCAGTTTTTGGCACTCCCTCTCTTCCATCCCACTTCCCTGACCCTCTCACGTGCTTCTAATAAGGCAGGATGTGGACTCTCTTCTTCAGCTAGAAGCAATAGAACTGGTCCCTTCCCCTTACAGGGACTGGGGGTTCTACTAAAAATATTTCCTAGTACCAAAGAAGTACGGAGGCTGGAGGCTGATCTTAATTCTAAGACAACTGAACAAGTTTGTGAAGCTTGAAAAGTTCAGGATGTTTACTTTAGCAACTATAAGTCCTTCTCCAGAGGAAGTGGATTCATTTTCATCCCTCTGCCTATGAGATGCCTCCTTCCATATAACTATACACCCATTGCACAGGAAGTACCTACAGTTCTACATAGGCCAAGATCATTTACAGTACTGAGTGCTTCCCTTTGGCCTATCTCGGCTCTAAGTGTGTTTTCAGATCAGATGCAGCACATGCCTCTGCAGTACTGTCTTCAGTTTTGGATCCTGTTCCAAAGCTCCCTTCTCCTACGGCAGGAGTTCTCAAACTGGGGGTCGGGACCCCTCAGGGGGTTGTGAGGTTATTACATGGGGGGTTGCGAGTTGTCAGCCTCCACCCCAAACCCCGCTTTGCCTTCAGCATTTATAATGGTATTAAATATATAAAAAAGTGTTTTTAATTTATAAGGGGGGTCGCACTCAGAGGCTTTCTATGTGAAAGGGGTCACCAGTACAAAAGTTTGAGGGGAGTCAGTTTGAGAACCCCTGTGACCACCCCTCACATGACCCCCACACTCTCCCCATCCCATCCCTTTCCACCTTATCTGGGGAGGGCCAGGGGAGGAAGTCTCTGACCTGGCTGGAGGTGCTCCGGCGGGCCAGACTCGGTGGTGCGGCCGCAGCATGTTCCAGCGGGCTGGTCTGGGCAGCGTGGCTGCAGCGTGCCCCGGCACCCGGGCGGCATGGCCACAACCTGCTCTGGGGGGTGGGGCCGAGCACCACGGCTGCAGCCTGCCAGCCCCGGAGCTGCAGCTCCTTTGGAGGCTGGGGGGAGAACAGCGTGGCCAGAAGCGGAGAGACTCTGGCCCCGCCTCTTCCCTTCTGTCTCTGCTGGCTGTGCTGCCTCTCCTTGTTCCCTCTGTTTGGGGGAGGGGCTGTGTCCCACCTCTCCTTCTCTATACCCGTTCATAAGCTGACCCCTGTCTCTGGTGCTTCCCTTTTTTACTAAAAAAATTTGGCTTATGAATGAGTATATACAGTAATTTAGAAGGAATGTGAGGATGTGACTTCCTGTGTCTTGGCTCATGGCTGCTGCTCTTCTAATATGGATGCGGGGGGAGGGGGAGAAGAATCTCAGACCTTACAATATGACTGCAGGAAAAGGCCTCTGACCTTACAGCACGTGCACATCTGAAGTGAAACATCTATAAGGGGACACATCTAAAAGAAGTACAGTTACTGCATAGGGTGAGTAATGTTTCCTTATGACAAACAATGGCTAAAAATGATCCTAAATCCATATTTTAAAAACATTACCCATTGCACCACATCTGTTCACCATTCACCTCTCCACTAACTTTTGTGAAGAGATCTGCTGACAAAGGAAAAAGTGTCATGGACAAATATCAGGCAGAGCTCAGTTTCAAACACTTCTTGTTAAACATTTACGATAGACGCCCAGGATTTTTATCCCATTATAAGCCCTTTTATAAACACAACACAAACTATGTAGCCACTACCAGTCTCTACTATAACAAAGATACAGCAGAACTTAATCTCTTCCTGGACCTTATATACACTGAACTCTGCTTTTCATTGAATACAGGAACGTATTTTCCATCTTTTGGATCAGAAGCCAAGTACCCAAAGGAGAAAAGAGCACCTCTTAGATATGTCCCAGGTTTTTTTTTTAGCAGAGCTACATTTTCCACCTAAGCAGAAATGGCAAGTGTTCCAACAAACTATTTCCTGTACATTTACCTGGTTCAGTACCTGCATCTTGACAAAGCATTGTAAGTTACAGCAAGCATTCATCAGTGGAAGTGGTCTTCTGTAGCAGAATCCTTCAGCTTATTAAGTAATTATGAGTTTAAAATATACATTAAATGGCAGATTAAAACATATATAAATTGTTAAAGATAGGTTGGGGAAAAACATCTCACTAAGGGTTTGATCCAACTCGTATTAATGTCAGTGGAAAGATTCTGTCTGTTTCCGTGGGAGTTGGGTTAGGCCCTATGTCCTTGGTGTAAGAACTGATGGTCCTGGCCTTTAAGATAGAAGGAGGTAAATTAGGCTTTGGTTGATTCCTTTTCCATAGAAAAGAGATGCCCTCCAATCCAACCATTCCAGCTTTGTGTGGGGTGATATTTTTAA
The DNA here is from genome assembly GCF_011386835.1 of Chrysemys picta bellii. NCBI lineage: Eukaryota > Metazoa > Chordata > Testudines > Emydidae > Chrysemys > Chrysemys picta. The sequence continues at coordinate 49,626,402 of NC_088799.1, read as the reverse complement.
TAAGTTGAAGATTATTCTCTTTGAAATTCCCATATGTTTTTGTCAGTAGGCACATAGCACTGTTAGTTGGTTACATTTACAGTCATTATGTTAGAGTAAGTAGGCTAACATTACTTTGTCACAGCTTTTGTACATAATTCCTTCAGGGAATATACCTTCTCATCCTGACTGACCCTTCCAAGCTACAGAGCTTGGTGGCCATGGTTTTCTCAGAGAGAACTGATCATGTAAAACAAACGTTTTGTTTGTATGTTTAAAAAAAAATCAATTTGGGCTTAAAACTAGCTGTCTTTAAAAAGCACTGAATATACTTTATTTTTAAAAAGATATGCTCCAAGTGCCAGTAACAGCAGCAGAAATCAGTTTATGTAGAAGATTTATTTTTCATAACATGCATAACATAACTCATCTGGGTGTGTGTTTGTATAAAGGTTTGTAGAGTTTTTTGCCTAAGGTGATTCCAACTCTCCATTATGCTACTCTTCATGGCTTGTCTTGGGATATGTTTGAACATATTTTCAGCTACTACAAGGTCAAACAATGTAGCTGGTAATCCTCTGTTAATAGAATAGCCACTGTTTCCCTCTACCCTGAAATTAGTGCCGGTGTGGCAGATTTCAGAGACATATTGTGAATTATGCCATTGCTAGCAGCATGCGGTAACAATCCGCAAACATCTCAGATAACACCTGATCTGTCTCCCACCCTCATTTTGATTTCTCAGCTTTTCTTTCAGAAGAGTAATTTAGACTGCTGCACCCCCTTCCCCACCTATGGGAAAACAAGGCCGTTGACTCAGATTTTAAGGTCAGATCCTCTAGTCTGACCTCCTGTACATTCCAGGGCACAGAACCTCACTCACCCACTACTGCAATAGACCCACAACCTCTGGCTGAGTTACTGAAGTTGTCAAATCATGATTTAATGACTTCCAAGTTACAGAGAATCCACCATTTACTTTGACAAAGTTATAAACTTTATTACTTTGAACATATAGATGGAAATTCAAGGCTTTTTCTATATATATCTTGTACCATAGAGTGTATTTTATTTTTTATTATATTTGAGTGCAAAGAAAAGATTCCAATTGTAAACAATAACATGTGAATTCAGCAGTTTTGATCAGCTGCCCATGTATGTATCAAACTGCTTCAGGTTCACAATGGAAAACACTATTCCGTGGATTTTTACTACTTTGTTAGCAATGGTCAGAGAGAACTCCTGAAGCTGAGGACATTATTTCCCATCTAAAGTGAACTTATTAGTTCAAGTGGCAGTAATTTCCCAAACAAACTAAACATTCCAGCATGCTGTAAATCTTCTCTTGCTCTCTCCCTTTCCCTGCATTATACATTTCCCTGCAGAGACTTATTTTTTGTTGCTTATTCCATCACTTTCTCCCTCTTTCTCCTGCCCACCCCAACATCCATAGCTAAGGCTTGGAAAATCTAACAAACATCTAATAACCAGAGAATGAAGCCTACTAGCCAAAGTCAGATACAAAAGATGGGGCTGTCCCCTCTGCTGGGAAGAGGCATCAGCCAGCTGTAAAGCTAGCCCCTTGCTCCCAATTCTGGGATTCCTCACACTGTTTTCCTTGGACCCAGCTTGAGAGTTACAGCTTTTGCATTGGCCCCTGGCTTGTTGGTGTTTAAGTATAAATGCCTCCCATGTGCTCTGGCACTAGAAAGGAGAAGGGTCTATCCTTCCGCACCCCAGGTTACCTGGCCAAGGCATTGATCAATATTTCCCCATATTCTCAGCCTCCCTAAGCTGGAGGGATACACAAGCTTTTAAAGTCTGTAAACCAAATCTAATTTCAAGAAAAAGGAAAATTAGAATAACAGAGTTGAAAAATGAGTTTTGGAAACCAAAGTAAGTGAAGGACTGTGACTGAAGAAAGACAGAACCTTCTGTTGAAACATAGAGCAACTTTTATACCAATTGTTGCATAACTTAGGGCATTTTCCAACCTTTTCTGTTCATCTCTTGCCTCCAGATCCCAGCAAAACTCATTTGGCAACAGAAAAGCCCTGTCCAGGAAGTTCTTCTTTCATGTTTGACATAAATCTATCAGAGAGACAAGGTGGGTGAGGTAATATCTTTTATTGGACCAGCTTCTGTTGGTGAGAGAGACGAGCTTTAGAGCTTACACAGAGCTCTTCTTCATGTATGAGATAAGCGCGAAAGCTTGTTTCTCTCACCAACAGAAGCTGGTCCAATACAAGATATTACCTCACCCACTTTGTGTCTCTAATATCCTGGGACCAACATTGCTACAACTTCACAGCATAAATCAGTAATGGCTAGCATGTCCCTTCACCACAATACAACTCACTTTGTTAATGCATTGAGAAGCCTGCGATGGCTTTTTAATCGTGTATAGAAAAGGATGGGGGCGTCTAAAGTATTCCTTCTTTGTTATTTTCATATCATAACCACTGTAGTTTGTAGAAATCTTACTAAGATGCGTCAGCCTTACAATATCCTGCTGTGAAGTCTCTGCTTAGAAATGGGGAGATTATAAAGGAAGGGTAGAAATTTGTACTGTAATTTAATTTTTTGAAAGTAAAAAATATGAGGGAAAAATGCATGACTAAGGAGTTTGTTTGGTTATCTACAAACAAAAATGGAGCCTTATCGTTTTTGACCAAGAATTCCCTTTAGGATTGGGCCCTTCTATTTGAACAATGACAGTGCTAGGAAAGGAAACCCAGACAGTGCAAACCAAACCTCTTTATACTTGGTGATTGCCCAGAATCTTCGACACCATAGATCAGTCAGGCAACTCATTATTATATTGTAACTACCATCCTAGTAATCGCATGTTGTATATATAATAATTGTTGAAACGGATCTTTAATGGCCCACAGCTGGGCGGGTTGTTACTGGTACCAGTGAAAATTCAGAAACAGTATGCTTAATTTATTTGAGTAATTTATTTGAGAAGGAATCACAAAAGCGGTAAGGGTTATAGAATACACATCTCCCTAATAAGCCTCAATTCCCCAAACATAAAATCTCAGTAACATTGCTGGCCTTACACAGTAGCCTGGTTGGCAAACAAAGCAGGTCTAACTACCAGTCCTAGATGGAGACTTCTTTTCTTCTCTTCTTCTCCCCTCTCAGGTACTTGGTCTGTCAAATGTCCCCTGAAGCAGGGTCTTGTTACCCTGAGGCCTTCTGGTTCAAAAGACCTACAAAAGTTCCTTGTATCAGGGTCCTGGTTACCCCAAGGCCTTCTGTCTTACAGCGTCATGGAGTCCTTCTGATGTTAATTGGGGAACTAGCTAATTTACTCTGCTTAGCATTTATACCTTTTGTTCTCAAAGGAGTTCCAGGGCATATTTCATTACTGGTTTTCTCTAATTAATATTTTAGAAGGGGGCTGCAAAACGGAGACAGACGAAATATCAATTGATGTTTACCCTCTCATCAAACATTCACTTGAGCCCTTAGCGTGATGCCATTCAGAGGGGTCATTTTGACAAGCTCACTGATAGCATGTTTTTACATTTTCTTTACCTGATGAGCTGGTTCTCGGCTGATATATTCCAAAAGTCAATGTTGAAACATACACACACACAGAGCCTTTATTAACCATTCAAGTGCAATTTCAGCACTTTCAGTAAATTTCCACACCAACTGTCTGATGCTAAGAGAATCCTGCCCCCAGAATCCTCTAGCAAATTCAGACGTACCAAGTCATACCAAACTCATGCTTATCACATTTATTCATATCAGCCATAGTAATTCACAATAAAATGGCACCATCCCAACAATAATATTTGAGATGTAATTCTCTCAAAGTACTTTACATAAAGGTGGGTATTATCTCTGTGGGTTTTAGCTCTCAGATGTTAACTGACTTGCCCAATGTCAAACTGAATTGGGAACAGAATGTGTTTCCTGATGTTCCAGTCCCCGCTCTAAGCGTATTAAGCTGTACAGCATCCACCATGGTTTTTATCATATGACATTATTTGGCTATACTTATTTAGGACTATGCTATCCTTTTCCTCAAACAAAGTGAAAACAACCACATATAGTTCAGAAAGTCCTCTGAATGGAGCAGGAGCCTGGCAAAGGGATTGGCTTAGATGTGGGCATCAGTCAAGGACACCAAAAGAAAACACAAAAGGTGTGTTGGCCTACACAAGGGGGAACCACATTCATACTCCATGTGTAGTATGCACATTCCAATAGTACCCTGCATTCCCTACTCCTGGAATTGTAAGGCACACACCAAAGGGAGTGCACGGTGGTTGAACTTTTTGGAAAAAACCCCAATGTGTCCCCAGAGATGGTAATTTTTAGACACTCCCTGTCTCCTTGCTGTGGCATGGGGACAAACCCCATGATTTTGGAGCCCTGTTACAGGCACATGCTGTATGTTTGTATTGACTAAAATAATAAAGTATTCTGTGTTTTCAGAGGACAGGATCTGCATTTTGAGATACGTTACACTTTGGCAAGCCAGCCAGGAGGGGTTGTGAGCTTCTGGTCCCTGAAGCTGGAAAACAATCCCTCCAGAGAACAGAACCTAAAAATCTACACATCTAGCACCTGCAAGTAGGCGTAGTGCAGGGGATGTACTGAGCACAGGAAACAAAGATGGCTAGTGCTGAGCTGGGAAATATACGCATACAGCTAGAGAGGCAGTTTTACCAGCTATAGAGTGAAGATCTCGTTATTTGTGATCACTTAAATGTTTCAGGAGAGAATTGAAGCAGAGCTATAGGAAAGACCTGGTTAGCTCTAATTAGATATATTAATCAAGTCTCTGTCACTGGACCTAACCAGTCGGCCACTAAGGAGGAAAACAGGAGAGAATGCAATCCCAGCGAGAGAAACACAGCAGTACGAGCTCTGCAGTGTGCACCCCAGCTACAAATGGAGTTCAAAGTGACAGGATAGATTGGCTGTTTGAATCAGAAGGTTGGATGAAGTTTTTCTAGTGCAGATAGGAACAAGACCATGAAGGGGCTATGCAGAACCTTGAAGTAATGGAAGCAGTGGTTAAAGCAATTACCCCTGGAACAAGCCCTTGGAGTTAGATGGAAGGAAATAGTACCATGACATTACCAAAGCTGAGAATTTTAAGATCCTACTGTGAAGTGATGGATGCAACTGAACTGTATCGTAATCTTTCCAGTGCTGCCTAGGGTCCTAAAGATACACCTCAGGATTTCTTGGTACTTGCCTTGGATTTGTGACAGGAAGTACAGCTTGCATCACAGGAAGTTGATTCCACTCTGAAGTACAACCCACTCCTCGTGCAAAATATGTTCCTTCTTTCAGTCTCCAGTGGGCTGCAGAATAACAACATTCAGACTTTACAGTCTCTTCATCTGTGGCTGAACTATCTCCGAGATGGCTCAGTCACAGGTAAAGCTCTTTTGGAGAAACTAAATATTGTAACTGGCAGGAAAAGAGAAAAACACAAAGTAGCAAGAGAGGCACGAGGAAAAGCTGCAGACCCAATGTAGTACAACAGGCCTTTGTTGTTGGTGAGCCAGAGACTGACGAGATAGCAGCACCAATTTAAAAAAAAATAACTTGTGTCAGCAACTTAATGGATGAGATTGGAGAACTGAAAAGAAGCCTAGCAGAAGTAAGAGCTACAAATGGAGATCGCTGTTATCAAGCTGGTTCTGAAGGTACCCGTCATGACAGAAGGAGACCGCTCCAATCCATCCCACAGAAAGCTCTTCAGAGGTGAGGCCATCTCAACTGCTAGATGGAGGGCAAAGGTGATACATACAACCACTGTTTGCGGTGAGGGAATGAAGAGTGCTACTAATCTGGATATCATAATGACACCCCATGGAATGGACTGGAAGGGAAACTACACCCAGTTGCTCCAAAGGTACCTCAAGGGACCAGCCAGGCCCAAAGATCCCAGAGACAGTTGCCATAAATAAGAAATTGAGAAATCCATGGGACTATTAGAACTAGACATAGAATCATAGAAATTTCAGACTGGAAGGGGCCTCTATAGATCATCTAGTTCAGTCACTTGCACTGAGGCAGGACTAAGTATTATCTAGACCGTCCCTGACAGGTGGTTTTCTATCCTGTTCTTAAAAATCTCCAATGACAGAGATTCCATAACCTCCCTAGGTAAAATGTTCTAGTGCTTAACTACCCTGACAGTTAAGATTTCCCTAAACCTCCCTTGGTGCAATTTAAACCCATTGCTTCTTGACCCCCCCCCCCCCCCCCCCCGAGCAATGCAAGTTTCAGCTCTGTAAAGTGGCAGTGTAGACAGTGCTACAGCGCTGGGAGCTATTCCTCTTGCGGCGGTGATTTTATTACAGAGCTGGGAGAACTGGAGCCACAATTACACAGCCAAGTTAAAGCACTGTCGGCTGTGATTACTACAGTTAAACCTAGCCTATTTTACCCATTTGTACTGAATGCTTCGGCTACTTTCTTACTGGTATGCCGTAATGGCCTGTACTGGCTTACTTTCACCTGTTTTTTCTAGACCTTTTAATCTCTTTTCGTTGCTGTCTGCTGAACTTTCTCCAATTTCCACATCTTTCATGAAGTGTGGTGTCCAAATCTGGACACACTGCTCTAACTGAGGCCTTATCGGTGCTGAGTAGAGTGGAAGAATTACGCTTAAAACACTCCTGTTTAATACATTCCAAAATGATGTTTGCTTTTTCTTTTCTTTTTTTCCTCCCAACCATTTTACATTGTTGACTCATAATTAGATTGTGATCCACTATAACCCCCAGATCCTTTTCTTCACTACTCCTTCCTAGCCAATCATTTCCCATTTTGTATTTGTGCAGTTGATTGTTCCTTACTGAATTTCATGCTATTTATTTCAGACTATTTCTCCAGTTTGTCAAGATCACCCCAAATCCCTCCTTCCCAGCCCCATCCCAGAGTCTGCACGCCTAGCCAGAGCCTTCATTCCCCCCCACACACACACTCCAACTCCTGCCCCAACCCTGATCTCCCTCCTGCCCTCCGAACTCCTTGGTCCCAACCCAGAGCACACTACTACAACCCAAACCCCTCGTCCCCACCTCAGAGTCTGCACTCCCAGGCAGAGCCCTCACATCCCTCCCACACTCTGAATCCCTCAGCTCTAGCCCAGAGCCCTCTCCTGCACCCCAAATCCCTCGTCCCTGGCTCCACACCAGAGCCCACACCCCAAGCTGCAGCCCTCACCCCCCTGCATCCCAACCCCCTATCCCAGCCCAGATCCCGCTCCTGCACCCTGAACTCCTCATTTCTGGTCCCATCCCGGAGCCCTCACCCCCTCCTGCACCCCAACCCCCCGAGCCAGCTCAGTGAAAATGAGCAAGTGAGTGAGGGTAGGGAGAGCGAGCGACAGAAGAAAGGGGGGATGGAGTGAGTGGGGGGGGGGCAGGGCCTCAGAGGAGTGGTGGGGGCAGGGCAAGGGTGTTCAGTTTTGTTTGAGTAGAAAGTTGGCAACCCTATTTGATGCCTTTTGAATGGGGTTAAAGCAGCGTCATTGTGGGACACTGGTGCACAGGTGTGCATAGTGCCATGCACATGGGTGAAGGAGACCCTTCCTAATGTACCAGTAAGGGAGCTCCTGAGGTTGCTTGAGAGAGATCAAAGCCTGAGCCTCGCAGCTGCTACTGGCACCCCCGTTGCCTATGACAGGTGGGTTGAAACACATTTTCAGTAGCAGACCCCATACTGCTCACAGCTCAGGAGATGGAGATTCCTGTCATGTACAGTGTCATTGATCAGGTTATTAAACAGCATTGTCAGGAATGGCCAACCCACCATGGTCATTTGTCAGCAGCTCTTCCCCATGTTCAGCAGAAAACAATGAATGTGTTGGTACTCTTTCTGAAGGCAACAAAGTCCGGGGACCTTGGTATGGTAGGAGTAGGGAAATGTGGACTCACAGGTAAAAAAGGGGACATAATACACTTGAAATGTTGGGCTCATAGTTTGCCTTTCTGCTAGTCTAACAGCCGTGGCTGAGCCAGGGATTCAGGGTCAGTGGCCGGAAGGGTTAGAACTTAGGGAGAACCTACTCCGAATTCTCCAGGGGTCATCACGTGAAGTCAGTATTCCCATCAGTTCAACCTGCTGAATGGTAAAATGTCCAGCCAGGTGTGCAGTGAAAACTCAGCGAAGGGCAGTCACTGTCCTTGTTCTGTGAGGGAAAAAAACTAAAAATAACCAAGACAAAGCAGTTCGATTTTGCTTGTATATGCATTAGGAAACTTAATCGCTAAGTTTTTATTTGGGCAGACATTGATGGCACAATGGAATTGTCTGTCAGAATTACACACAGTGCAGTGAGTAGTGGTAGACTATGTGTAGGTGGGTAGAAGTGGTTTTTTTTTTTTTTACTTTGGTATAATAACCTTAAAATGTGTTCTTTGTTCCTGATTTTCTAGTGTGGTTGGTTTTAGAAAACAAACAAAAACCTACTGTGTGTAAACTGGAGCCAGCCAATATTTTCAAATGAAAAGTTTTTTTCTTTTTTTTAAAAAGTCCTTTTTTGAAAATGAATTTTTTCACCAAAAAATCAGTGTTTTTGAAAATTTTTGTGCCTTTCACAATTAAAAAACACCCTATTAAACACACAATTGAAAATTTTTGTTCACCAAAAATCTGGTTTTAGGTAAACTAAAAGTGTGATGGTCATTTTGAATGACAAATATCAGGGGCAGAATTGTGTACACACTTTTGAAACCTCCGTTGGGTCTGTTAAGATCTCTTCTAAATGAAAACAATGTAGATTTTTTTTGCAAAACTAGTTTTTCACTTTCAGGCTGGCTCTTGTGATTTCTTCTGAAAAGCCCATTGTATTTTCACTGGTAGCCCTTGGCAGTGGACTCTGGGGCAATTGCAGAAGTGCTTGTTTCACCACAATTTCTGTCTGACTGATGCTAAACTGCTGGCAGGAATGCTGAGTGCTCTGGACTCAGGGTTTGTATGGTGGGAAGAAACCATCTTTCTTGACAGCAGAGAGAGAGGGAAGTCCCCCTCTTCCCGTCTCCAAAAAAAGCAGCAGGGAGCAGCAAGAGAGCAATGGGTAGCTGCACTGGAATGCCCACAAGCCCCTAGAATCAGTGAGCAGGAAAACCTTGTTTCATCCAGGGTGTCTCTTCCCACTGCCTGGGAGCCTCAGATATCTGATCGTATGTGAGGATTTCCATCTCAACACAAATATGTGAAATCTATGAATGGGACATATCCTTCCTGTGAGAAGGATCAAAGAGAAGCAAATCTGGGATGCCGGAGGCAGCTGTATCACAGTCTCTTTCCTAGGGTTACCATATTTCAACACTGAAAAAAGAGGACACTCCATGGGGGCCCTGGTCCTGCCCCAACTCCGCCTCTTTCCCGCCCCTATTCCAACCCCTTCCCCAAAGTCCCTGCCCCAACTCTGCCCCCCTCCTCTGAGCACCCCGCATTCCCCCTCCTCCCTCCCGCTCTGATCTTGGTTGGGGGTTGCTAAGTGCTTCCCTACTCCCCACTCACCCTGCAGCCTCTGCGACCCCCCTTGCCCTGCAGCCTCTGTGACCCCTCACACCCCCTGCCCTGCAGCTCCTGTGACCCCTGCTCCCCACTCGACCTGCAGCTCCTGTGACCCCTGCTCCCCACTCGCCCTGCAGCCCCTGCACCCCCCCGCCCCTGCAGCCTCTGTGACCTCTGCCTGGCGGGGGGCTTCGGAGGCTCAGCGGCGACCGGGGCGGCGCGGGTCCTTGCAGCCCCAGCACACGCCGCACTCCCCGCCACCTCCTTCCTGCCGCCGCCGCCGAGCACATTCCCTGGCCTGTCCCTGCTGGAACAGCTCCCGCGGTGCCGGGGCTGCAGGAAGTGTCCCCCAGTGGCCGGGGGGTCCCCGCCCACAAGGGAAGCCCGAGCCGCTGGCTGGGCCCGGCCTCCCAATGGTCCTGCAGGCTCGGCTGGGGTGCACGGTCCGCCCAGCCTGTGGGGGCAGCAGCAGCCCCTCCGCCGTCTTCTGCAGCTGCGCCCCCCCCTCCCAAGCTCGCTACAATGTAGCCGGGGCGGCTGGGCTGGGCTGCGCTGCGGATCGTGCTGTGGCCGAGCGGACCCTGGCTTATGCCTCCATATTTCCCCGGACATGTTCGGCTTTTTAAAATTCCCCCCGGACGGCGATTTGAGCACCAAAAAGCCGGACATGTCTGGGGAAATCCGGACGTATGGTAACCCTGTCTTTCCTGTCTCTATGCCCATGTCCAATATCTATTAGTTCACTGGTTTGACTGCTTCTGGAATCCTGTGCCAGTTCTGGTGCCCAGAATTCAAGAAGGATGTTGATAAATTGGTGAGGGTTCAAAGAAGAGCCATGAGAATGACTAAAAGATTAGAAAACCCGCCTTATAATGATAATAGAACGAGCTCTTTGAATCTTAGCTTAATAAAGAGAAGGTTAAGGAGTGATTTGATCTACATGGGGGACAAAAATTTAATAATGGTCTCTTCAGTCTAGCAGAGAAAGGTCTAACACAATCCCATGGCTGGAAGTTGAAGCGAGACAAATTCAGACTGGAAATAAAACATTAAATTTTTAACAGTGTGAGTAATTAACCATTGGAACAATTTACCAAGGGTTTTGGTGGATTCTCCATCACTGACAATTTTAAAATCAAGTTTGGCTGTTTTTCTAAAAGCTCTGCTCTAGGAATGATTCTTGGGAAGTTCTCTGGCCTGTGTTACACAGGAGGTCAGACTAGATGATCACAATGGTCCCTTGTGGCCTTGGGATCTGATGTTACACTCCACAGCACTCAGTGTTGGGATGGCTACAAACGATCCAGTCATTAATTCCACTGTTGGTACCAGGACGGGGTTGAAGTGAGGAGAGTTTGGTGTGACACTGTTCCTAGTGATAATTCACACCCTTGTAATGCATTAGGGCTTTTGAAAAGGATGATCAGGACGTAGGCAAAGTTGAGAGTTTTAAAATGTACATAAATCTCCACGACTCCCAGCTTGTACAGAGGTAGGAGACTATTTGCAAGACCTGCTAAACCATGTTGTGTCACTAGATCCAGCTCTGTGTCTCCTAGAGGTGGCAATATTAGGCACTCCCTGCCCTGGCCGGTTGGGGTTGCTGTGGTTTGACACTTCTCACACAGAGTCCTAAGTCTCTGCTGTGCACAACAATGGGTGCTGTATGTTTGCACTGACTGAAATAATAAAGAATCCTGTGCTTTCAAAGGACGAAATCTGCATTTTGAACCATGTTAGGCAGTGCTGAACCTCGTCATCAGAAAGCCGTCCAATAACTTTATTTCCTTTTAAGCTACATCTTCATAATAAGAATGAGAGGAAATGCCTTCCATTCACTTTGAAACAGTCCCCTTGCTCAAAAGCCCCTCCTGGTTAGCAGCCTCAAAAGGCAACCACCTGTAATCTGCTAAAGAATGGCTTATGGTAGGCCCATGTTTAAAAAAATTCCCAAAGCAAATATAGAAATCAAACTAAATACAGCTAGAAACAATCCAGCTAGAGAGGCTCCAGTGCCCTGTAAGTGGGAGATATTTTTTTTTTGAGATTCAAATGAAATTCATCGTGAAATCTGTTTTTTGGGTCTAGTTTTGACTAATGTGAGTTAAAAGTCAGGAGAGGAAATATCTAGGGGCAGACAGTGAAAACATCAAAGGCCTGCTTTGGGGGGAGCCCTGCTCCAGTGTATACTGAGCTCATCATAATTTTGAGAGACCCTACAGAAAGTGGTATGGATGGTTAAGCCACAGGACTGGGAGACTTCTAGACAGTCAAAAAGAGCAAGATGCTAATGAGGGGAACTGCAACAAAAATCCATGTCTTTGATATTAAATTGCTTGCTTACAAACTTAAACATTCACTCTGGTATATGCCCATGTGTGCCTGTATGGTTCTTTGCCTCTGGATCAAAAGATTGTAACTTCTTAGTGCACAGCAAGGCTTGGCTGAGCGCACACAGTCCATTACTCATGGTAGGGAGTGCACCCCTTGAGAACAAAAGTTATGCAGATGTCCGTACAGCTCAGCTGTGGTAGCTTAGAGTCCAGGGTACTTTTAGGGAAAAAAAGATGGAGGATAAACAGTGTTCCTTCTCCACCTATGGTGGCTGTCCCAGTCTGAGCTGTTGTTAAGCACATAATGACTACTTTGTTTGCTTAACTCCTGCTTATCTAGCTCTGCTAGGTTCTAAAGCACTTGGGATACCCAAAGGATTCTATTAGATGTGTACAAAAAGGGGGTTTTGTTTTTACCTACTTACAGCTCTGGCATTGGAAATTTAAATAATTTACAGCTTATTTTTTTCTTCTTAGATAACCCTTGTGCTTGTAACTGTTCTGTAATTGAGCTTTATAGTTTGTGAAAGTCATAGTAAGACTTAAACCTTTTAGAAGGTAATTATGTAAACTAAATGCTGCATTTTATGGTCCTTTGAGGTAGTCTCAGATTTGTCTTTCATAACAAAGTACTGGTTTTTAGTTTTCTCCTTATTTCTTTCTTTAGCATAGCTTTACAGACTCCCTGTTCAGTTCAGCATTGGAGTCCTCCATACAACCAACATAATCTATTTTCCTATTACATCGCCAGATCATCAAAATGCCATCCGCACTTCCAGAGCTTTGGAGTTCCTTTATTTTCTGCCTTAAAATTCCATCTGCTAACTACATAGAGGCCGTTTTGAGACTAGAGAAAGGGAAATGAAAATACACTAACAAAATGAACTCGCAAAGAATAGACTAATTAATGTTAAAATGATTCAGTTCATCAAAGGAAATATCTGTCAGAACTGATCCCTGTTTAAAGGTCAAGATTAATGTGAAATATTTTTCATAGGTGTTTTCTGATTGCTTTCTTTTGTTTTTTAAACAAGTTTGGTGAAACACCATGTATTTTTGTTCTTTATTGATGAACTAGTAATAATAGAATGATATAATCTGTTTGTAGCAATTATGGTTTTTAATGGTTATTTTTATATTCCCTACAGGTAAATATGTCTATCAGCCAATGACTCCTGTGGAACAGCTTCCAAGCACTGAAATACCTATCCAACCTAGGGAATCCACAAACACCATTCAGATCTCGGTCTCACTCACTGAACACTTCTTGAAGTTTGCACCTGTCTTCCAGCTGCCGTTACCCCCTGACTCCCCCCGATACTGCACAATTTCCGACCTCTTTATCGACAATTATCGTGTGAAATGCATCAATGGGAAGATGTGCTATGTCCAGCGGCAGCCTCCCGCTGCGCCACATAAAATGAAGCCTGAGGAGCTTGCTGTTCGCAATGCCTTAATTTCAAAAGAGAACAATAAACCAAAAATAGATCACTGCTCTTCCCCTTCCAGCTCCGAGGACTCTGGGATCAATGCTGTTGGGGTTCCCTTTATGGAGTCGTGTGATGAGGACACTGAGGAGGGGGCAGAGCTAAGTTCTGAAGAAGATTATAATCCAGACAGCAGTTGGGAGCCAGACGAATGCCCCCTTCTGTCGCCCTCACAGTGTGAACTGGAAGTGATCGAGACTATAGAAACCACCGTGTGACATGCCGTGTTAGAATCAGTCCCACATACACTTTTATGTTTGCTTTTATAGCATTTATATTTGCTTTCTTTCTGACAAGTCCTTTTTTCCAGTTCACTTGAGACTTTTCAACCTCCTCACAGAAGAGCAGTAACAAGACTTGCACATCAATGAGTTAGTTATTTGAATAACTAATTCTACCAATTAATTTTAATGTGCTCCCTCACTAATCGGAACTCACATTTCTACATTTAAGTGATGATAAAAAAATTATATGGCTTTTATGACAAAGTGGGCCTTATCTTAGTCTGGGTCGCTTCCTTTGCAGTTAATTGTAACAAGAATTGAACCCTCCTGCTGTTTTCTTCTATCGGGACATTTATGATGTACTTTCACAGCACAGGGGTATTACAAAGCAGCATGGGGAAGGTTATGCAGTTGGCCTGATGGCCGAGAAGTCTTTATTCTCTCCTTCTGTCACACAAACGCATACATCTATGCCCAGTTTGGAGATCCGAGGTACTTCCTCTGTCCTCCTGCCAAAGGCTCTCCCGATATCTGCACTGGAGAAAGGGGTGTGCTGTGATTCCTTTCAAACCCTATCCGTTCCCCCTCTTCCAGCTGGTGAGAGAGCAGTGCAAAGTGCCTCCTACCCTCTTCCAGGCTATGCATAATGCATCCACAATAGCTAAGCTCCTGCTAAGTTAAAAGCCAGGGACTGAGCTAAACTCCACTGATGAGTGAATTGTTTTGCTGCCAATATATCATTTAGCCAGAGCCAGCCATTCTTTCTTCTGACTTAAACAAAAAAGAACGGCGCTAGTTTTTGTTTGTTTTTATTTTAGGTGGAGATTTCGGTTGTAAAAAAGGCCACTTCGGATTTAGCTGTGAAGTGACAGCTAAAGGAGAGAGAGCTCAATCAGAAATGGTTCCAAAATAACACGAATGTTCTGTGAAGAACCATCCTGCATTGAAAGGAAGGGTGGGATAGATGAACAAATAGTTCAGTTCTGCCCTTTATCGGTCTGAATATTTGCATCATCTTTGGTTTGATTAGGGTTTAGTTTAATTAGTCCAAACTGTTGCCATTGCTAAGACCGGGTCTGAATCTGTCTGACTTTAAGGCAAATGCTAAAGACAACAGATTGGGGTGAAGAGTTGCAGGACAGAAAATGATTAATTGGTCTAACACTTTTCCTCAAGCCCTTCTTTCTGATTTGATCTCCTAAGTGTGTTTATGCTATTTCCTCCAAATTTAAATGTATTGGCACTGATTAGATGAAAATCTTGATAAACAAGGATTATCTACCTTAACTAAGATTTTAAAGGCCCAATGTACATGTATTTGTTATAGAGTTGTTAAACAATATTGGGTTACAGTTACCAATAGTTGTGCTATTAAGAAATACATGTCTGTGACACCTTAGTTTGTCTGTGTGCATTTTAGCTGGAGAATGATAAAGTGGTACTCTTTAATCAGTTCAACAGTTAGACACTGATGGATTCTAAATCACACCTAAGCAAGATGGTAAAATAAACATTTTTCTGACATGCTTCAGTCCCTTGACAACCTCTAAATGTATTGTTGTTCTTTGACAAGTTCTGTATGACTGAACCAGTTAGGTACAGTCGTAATAACAGTTCTGTTTTCTGACTGTAAACATAGCCTTGCTGTAATTCTTTTGTTTGCTATTTACCTTTCAAAATTATTGGAGAGAATAAGGATATATAAACGTACAGATTTAGTTATCAATACTAGAATCTCTTACTCTATGTTGTAGAATGGAAAAATCTTTACCACTGTATCCTGACTTATTGGTAATTTTTATATACTTTGTAATCGACACCTTTAGAAAATATTTAGACTACAGTGTGTGTGGTAGGAATTTAACATGAATTGTTATATAAAGTAACGTACTTTTTGACTAAAATAACACTTTGAGAGGAGAAATAATAGGTTTTATAATTTTGATGAAGTATATAAACAGTGCAATGCTTGTTAAACAGATGAGGAATTCGGCCCACGTGCATGAGCAGATACAGTCTTACCAGGCACTTCAAGAAACATGCTGTTTGGTTGACATTTAAAGGAAGATTGTAGAAAAAGCTATTTAAATGGGATTTTTTTTTTTAATATGGGATTTACCTTTCTTGGGTAACCACGGTTTTTACTTTGGTGGTGGTCTGTCTTAAGCATTCTCATGAGTTTCATAGGTAGAAGAAAACATTAATTTAATTAATGCTATTGAATTTGTATTATAATCCTTCAAATGTAATTTGAGACTCTGAAGAATCTGAAAATCTGTCATCTTGTGGCCTGCCT
Source organism: Chrysemys picta bellii (assembly GCF_011386835.1). Lineage (NCBI taxonomy): Eukaryota > Metazoa > Chordata > Testudines > Emydidae > Chrysemys > Chrysemys picta. The sequence goes on along the minus strand of NC_088799.1, from coordinate 49,610,573 downwards.
GGCTGATTTAGCCCCCTGGAGGGGTTCTTCCTGTTGATGACTAAGTGTATTTTCAGGGATCTAACATTGTCAGAGGGGCCCTGCTGGAGAGAACAGTGGAAGTAATTACAAATTATATTTTGGTGTAGGAACAGAATATTGAAAAGGGTAACCCGAGACCTCAGTCTGAAGGGGGAGACATCCCTTCTTCCTTTGAACTTACGCAAACACGCCTGCTGTCTGCAGGGCTATAATAGTGTCTAGTGAAAATTATTTGGGTAGTCATGACTAAGATTAACTTAATATCCTCTGGTGACACAGATTCCATATCATCATTGTGTCAGGATACATTTCCTTCCAAACGGTTAGTAATTACTGTGTTTGTCTCTTTACCATGATCTGTTTAAAAGTCTTAAGCACAATGGGCTAAATCCTAACTTGTATTACACCCTATAGAACCCTATGGATTTTAGTGGAGTGCTTAGGGATAGGGAAAGGCAAGATTTGGGCAAATGTTTTAACAGCTAATTCTATAATACATTTCTCAAATTTATGTTCAGTTCTTGAACCAGACCGCGAACAGATCGCTCTGTGTGTACTACTTCAGAAAAATACTACTTTCTTAAATAAATGTGATTTGTTTTCTTTTGCACAAGCACAGACTTAGGTAGATTTCTTTTACAGAATACCTTTCTGATATCAAAGTTATACGTTCTAATTTGAGTAACCGAGGAGTGTCCTATTTCAGGTGTATGTATTTCCTCTTTAATAAAATACTAAACCATTGAAGCACAGCTTGTCTTAAGTAACTCTGTATCCTACATATTAGAGTGAAGTGTTTCACAGTTTTAAAGTAACAGTCACTCTGCGCCAATTCAGCAAGATGTCTAGCTTTCCGGACAGAAGTAGCTATGTTGAAGTCATGTGTTTCAGTACCTTGCAACATTGGAGCTTCGATCACAAACATTGTTTGAAAGTTTAAACAACACAACACAAGTTCTGACTTGAATTTAAATAAGGGAGACTATTAATGGATACTGGTGTCCATGCTTCCACACGGATGTTAACAAATTGGAAAGGATTCAGAAAAGAGCTACAAGATAATTTGAGGTCTGGAAATCATGCCATATAGTAAGAGAGTAAAGAAGCTCAGTCTATTTAGTTTATCTAAGGCCTGGTCTACACTGGGGCGGAATCGATCTAAGTTACGCAACTTCAGCTACATGAATACCGTAGCTGAAGTCGACATACTTAGATCTACTTACCGCAGTGACGACACCATGGTAAGTCGACGGCTGGCGCTCCCGCGTTGACTCCGCCTGCACCTCTTGCCCTGGTGGAGTACCAGCGTTGACAGGAGAGCACTCGGCAGTCAATTTATCCTGTCTAGACTAGACACGATGAATCAACCCCGGCTGGATCAATCACTGCCCGTCGTGCCAGCGGGTAATGTAGACAAGCCCTAAGAGAAGGTTGCAGTAACTTGATCAGTCTACAAGTTCCTATATGGGGAAGAGATTTCTAATAGTAGAGATCTTTCTAATCTAGCAGAACATGGCATAATAAGGTCCCATGGTTGGAAGCTACAGCTAGACAGACTCAGACAAAAGGTAGGTACATCTTTTTAGCAGTGACTGTAATTAACTATTGGAACAATTTATGTAGTGATGTGGTGGATTCTCCATCACTGTTTTTAAATTGAGACTGGATGCCTCTTTAAATTATGCACAAGAAGTCAAATAAATTACAGGCTTGAATCAGGAATCAGTGGGTGGCATTCTATGGCCTGTGTTGTGCAAGTGGTCAGACTATACCAGTGTTTCTCAAACATGGCTACATGTGGCCCTCAGAGGTTTTTCTTGTAGCCACAGCCTCTTGGATAGTGATGGGGGGGAGGGGAAAGAAGTGGCTCCTCCCCTGAGGCTGCCAACAGGAGTTGGGCCCTGCCCTCTGCTGGAGCCACAAATGCCAGAGGAGCAGGCGTGTGTTCCCCACCTTCCCGGGGTGGTGGGGCTCGGGCTTCAGCCCTTGGGTGGTGGGCACCAGGCTCCATCCCCCAGCTGGGGGGCTTCAGGCTCCAGCCCTGGGCTCACCCCGCCCCCCCCCCCCCCAATCACTCCTGGCCCCTACTGCCTCCCTACCCACATCTCCATCCACAGCTTAATTCTGGCTTGCCAGCACTGTGTAAGTCTGCTATGAAAAGCGATATTTGTATGTTTGGTTATCACGTTTCACTGCCTCCCAGCTAGCTAGTAAGTCTGCTGTGAAAACTATTGTGTATGTATCACTTTTCACAGCAACAGCCTTCCTAGCTAGCAAACCTTAATAAATAAATGCCAAAAAAAACTACAAGAATGTGCAAAGCTATTTTGTTTAGGTCCAGTAAAGAATAAAGACAACTGTACATTATTTTTATTACTGAGTCTGAAAAAAGCCCTACATAAATAAATTACAATGATTTTGGTGTGTGTATGTGCATATTTATTTGTTTTTCCTAAAGTTAATTAAGTGTTTTAGGAAGAATTGCCAGAGCGGCCACCAGCAAGAGTTGGTGGCTGCACTCTGAGGCCATGAAAAAATTGCTTGAGAGAACGCCTGGACTAGACTATCATATGGCCCCTTCTGGACTTAAAAACTCTGAATGCAGTAAATGATGGAGAGGCATTTGTGACTGGCAGATTGCTTTCTATTTCAGCCATTGATTTTGCCAGTCAGCTATTTAGGATTGGCAGGAAAGATGCAAAGTACAGCAATCAGCCAGTGAGGGCGATCAAAAGGACCAGATTACTTTTAGAAGTGGGGTTCAGAGGCATGTAGCTTAAAAGGTACATTAGTGCCAAAGAGTAAATATTACTCTATCCACCTTGCTTTTAGCCCAGAGGAAAAGTTTATAATGAAATGACTTGCTAAGAATTATTTCCTCTGTTAGTTATGATGCTCTTGGGTGCTTCCTATCTAGACTTGCAGAAACAGCAGAGGACAGATGTGAAGCTTCAGCATAAATATTGCATGACTAGAGTTGTAGTTAAAATAACCTTTAAAAACCTGTGTTTGAAAATCAGAAACTTGGCATTTGGGGCTGGAGGTGGGCCAGGTGGCTTCCTGTGGCCCTCTGGCAGCACATGGGGACACAGCCATTGGGGAATCAGGCCTCAGCTGGCAGAGCCATTCCATCACTTGTCATATGGACTCAGCGCCTAGCTTCTAATCATTCTCACTCATTTGTGAACCTGTCTGTTTCTGCGCGCTCCTGTGTGAGATGGGGGGAGTAGAGGGCATCCAGCATTGCAGAGGGGTTCTGTCAGCCCCTTGCTGTTCCTCCTTGCCTTCAGGGTTGCTTTCCCATCTGCTGCTGTCACCTGTGCTTTAAAACATGAGCTTCATGTGAAGATCTCTCTCATGACTGGAATAACTGAATAGCTGTACCTTGTTTGGGTCAAGATGGTGAGTTAAGAGTTAATTTTTGGTTTCAGAGTAGCAGCCGTGTTAGTCTGTATCCGCAAAAAGAAGAACAGGAGTACTTGTGGCACCTTAGAGACTAACAAATTTATTAGAGCATAAGCTTTCGTGGACTACAGCCCACTTCTTCGGATGCATATAGAATGGAACATATATTGAGGAGATATATATATATACACACACATACAGAGAGCATGAACAAGTGGGAGTTGTCTTACCAACTCTGAGAGGCCAATTAATTAAGAGAGAAAAAACTTTTGAAGTGATAATCAAGCTAGCCCAGTACAGACAGTTTGATAAGAAGTGTGAGAGTACTTACAAGGGGAGATAGATTCAATGTTTGTAATGGCTCAGCCATTCCCAGTCCTTATTCAAACCGGAGTTGATTGTGTCTAGTTTGCATATCAATTCCAGCTCAGCAGTCTCTCGTTGGAGTCTGTTTTTGAAGTTTTTCTGTTGTAATATAGCCACCCACAGGTCTGTCACTGAATGACCAGACAGGTTAAAGTGTTCTCCCACTGGTTTTTCAGTATTTTGATTCCTGATGTCAGATTTGTGTCCATTAATTCTTTTGCATAGAGACTGTCCGGTTTGGCCAATGTACGTGGCAGAGGGGCATTGCTGGCACATGATGGCATATATCACATTGGTAGATGTGCAGGTGAACGAGCCCCTGATGGTATGGCTGATGTGATTAGGTCCTATGATGGTGTCACTTGAATAGATATGTGGACAGAGTTGGCATCGGGGTTTGTTACAAGGATCGGTTCCTGGGTCAGTGGTTTTGTTCAGTGAAGTTTGGGGAATATTTGAAATTTTGACTAATCAGAGTCAATTTTAACTATTGTCCCATGATTTTTGCCTCCCTCTTTCTCAAAACTGACTTGTCAATGAACCTCTCCACCCGGAGCTTCCTGCACCACCTGTAGCTGAAGACAGTCAGATGCAATGGAGCACAGTGATTAGTGTTGTCTATAAAGCGGGGAGGGTCCAGTCCTGCCCTCATTGCTGTGAATGAAATGTCAGCAGAAGCAGCCTTAGGGTGTGGGTGAGCACTGCCCCCATTCACTGCTCAGCAGTGCCTTTTGGTTGAGGTGAGCTGAGCAGGGAGAGGGATAGTCCCCATTATATTCCACAGGGGTGTGTGTGGGGGTTAATGTGCATGCACCTAGAGCTGCAGTGTTAGTACAGCCTGAGCCTCAGTCAGATTATATGGGCCCACCCTGGGTGCTTAATTGGAGTAGAGCCGTACCCTAAGTCACATCCTTTCAGGCTAACCCAGCTAACCACTAGGGGAAATCTCTTGCTTATGCCTAAAAACCCCTGCCCTCTGGCGTCCAAGCAGCATCGAGATGATGTGTTCCTTTTCTTTGTGATTTTTAATGCCCCCTCCTGTGCTATACTCAGCTGATGGGAGGAAGCAGAACAACACTGTCTTATGTCCCTGCGGGGTCAATGGACCATTCGTGTTGGGCCGGATGTAACCATTTCTGTTGATCAGCATTTCACACTGCTTAATAGCTCTCTGCTGTCTGTTCACATGGTCACAGAACTTCACAGTACATCTGCTCAAATATTACCTTACAGTAAGGGCGACAGCAGGCATAAGTGAGATGACTGCATGCAGGAATTTAAAAATATTCCCTAAAGGCTAAACACATTCTTATAATTCTAATACCTATTTTAACAATACTAACACTCAGTTGATCCAACTGATTCCAGCTATGGAGTTGTCAGTGTTCAATTAAGCTAGGGGGCCTTTGGCATGAGCCGGCACCTGGTCTGCCAGCATCACAGGCAGTACACGTCTGTTCCCCGCAGGGCAACATAACTGTGCTCAGGGTTGCACTGGACAAGGCCGTTTCAGCCACAGTGACATGCATTTTGGTCACTGGAATGAGATGAGCACAACGTCAGAGACGCTTGAGACATGAACGACTGCAGCATTAAAAATAAAAACAATTAGACCGGCAGTTAGGAAAAGATTGGGGTCAAACCTATTTTAAAACAAGTACGGTGGAGTCGCATCTTATGCGGGGATTAGGTTCTAAAGTCAGTGCGTAAGGCGAAAATCGCATATAGTCAAAATTACCCTTGAAAAATCCCTTAAATCGCCCATAAAGTACAGTACTGTATACTGTACAGGGTTGTGTATACAACCCTGCACAGTAATATGTATAAATGTAGAATTTGTACAGTATATAATAAAGAGTACATATGCAAAATATAATTTACAGTACTGTATTTTTAATTACAGGGGGTCGTCAGGGCTTGATGTCGATCCAGGAAATGGAGGTGACGGAGAGCGAGTCGTAGATAAAGTGGTTGGCTCTGATTCAGCTCGAGAAGTTAATTGCGTAGGCTCATCTGCTGGCTGTTTTTCCTTGAAAAACATGGTGATCGGCAACTGTCGTTGTTGTCTCTTGAGCTGCTCAAACATTTCTTGATATGGTCTCAAATCGTCCGTAATACTACGTGTGATTTTTGAGGCTTCGTTCCATAGAGGGATCGTATTGAGAAATTAAATCATTCAAGTGTTTCGCTGCTTGGAACACTTCTGCAAATTTATGAAGATTCCAACTTGCTGGCTCTTCCTGTTCGTCGTCGTCATCTTAGTCTTCTGTAGACGATTTTATCAGTTCCTCTAACCCTTCGTTAGTCAATGTTTCTCTATAGCTCTCAATTAATTCTTCAATTTCTTCCTCAAGGATGTCGACGAAGCCATCACCACGCACTTGCCTGGTCACCTGAACAATGTGTTTCACTTCTTTGTCAGTGGTTGGGAAACCCTTAAAATCATTCACACATTCTTTCCATAGGTTTTGCCAATATGCATTGACTATTTCAGGCTTGATTACATCCATTGCTTGTTTAATATAAGTGATGCAATTGACAGTGTTGAAGGACTTCCAATACTACATCACATTAAGATTGGGATCAGCCTCCATAGTGCTACGTATCCGTGAGAACGTAAGCCTCGTGTATGTGGCCTTGAAACAGGGAATCACGCCTTGGTCGAGAAGTTGGAGGTGGTACTAGTGGGGAGAAAGATGACTTCAACGTCATTATGTGCAAACCGGAGTGCCGCAGGGTGGCCAGGAGCATTGTCTACAATCAGCAACACTTTAAAGTCAAGTTCTTTCTCTTCGAGGTACCACTTGACCTCTGGAATGAAACACTTGTGGAACCAATCCAGAAATAATGCTGCCATCACCCAAGCCTTTTTATTTGATTACCAGAACACAGGCAGGAGATTTTTGTTCTTGCCTTTTAGGGCACGGGGATTTGCAGCCCTGTAGAGCAAGCCCAGCTTTATTAAATGCCCAGCCGCATTGCCACAAACAACACAGTCACACAGTCTTTAGCGGCTTTGAAGCCAGGGGCTTGTATTTCTGATTTCAAAATGTAGGTGCGGTTGGGCATCTTTTTTCCAGAAGAGCCCAGTCTCGTCAGCATTAAAAACTTGTTCTGGAAGATAGCCCTTTTCTTCTATGATTTTCTTTAATTGTCCGGGGTAGGCTTTTGCTGCCTCTTCATTGGCAGATGCAGCTTCACCAGTAGTCTGCATGTTTTTGAGGTTGAAGTGGTTCCTAAAACTGTTAAGCCAACCTTGGCTGGCTTTGAATTCCTTCTCATCAGAAGGCTGTCCTTCTTCGGCAGGAGGTTTGAACAGCGCGTAGAGGCTAAGAGCCTTTTCTCGCAACGTGTTGCCATCGATAGGCACACATTTACGATTCATGTCTTCCAGCCATAAGTTTTATGCCTTTTCAGTCTTCACTAAAGTCTTATCACGCACCTGGCTCGTCACCTTAGCAGTTATTGGAGCACTTGATGCCATGGCTTGACGAATTTCTCTCTCTTGAAGGCACGGATGCTAGATTCGTTGCGGCCATATTTATGTGCCACATTGGAGATCGATATACCATCTCTCAACAAGTCCAACACAGCCAATTTTTCCTCCACCGTTGGAACAGATCGCTGTTTCTTCAGTTGAGCACCAGCTGAAGTAGTTGGCTTACGTTTAGGGGCCATGTTATACGAAAAATACGTATCTTTAAACACTAGAATCACACTCAGTGTGGTGAGATGCTCACACTATGAGAGGCACGCGGGAACTGAGACCAACTGAGGGAACAGCAGATTCACGCCTCCCATCGCACGCTCACTCCAGGGCATACACTCATTGGGTGGAATCGCCCACACTATTTACAGGTATCTTGTTGTTTTTCTTTTTTTTGCCAAGCGCGTATAGTTGAATTTGCATAAGTTAAATGCGTGTATGATGCGACTCGCCTGTAGTCTGAGTTTGTCAGGCCGAACAGCAGTGTCACAGCATGGTGTTATCTGTTAGCAAGTGTCCCAAAATAGACCTCCCAGAGGTCAGCAAACTGTAGGGCCAGGTTAAGAAAGCCACCTGAACAGAGAGAGACTGCTACGCTTGCATGCAAAGTGTGGCCTTGTGTCTGTGTTGCATGCATGGTAATGCTGTGAGGAAGATGCCATTGTTGTAGGCACCTGGTCTACCAAAAAAAATGCCATCCTCCATGCATGTTCTGGTGCCAGATGGCATGGTCCTGTGGGTACAGCCAGGCCCGAAGTCATAGTTTGGGTGTATATATAGATGGCATGGCCCTGGGTACCATTGGCCTAGGAAGAAAGCCTTCCCTTATACATGCTCCAAGGGCAGCAGAACCTGCAAGCTGTCAGCCAGTAGCACCATGGCCAGGCACAGTAGTCCTGTGCCCCCAGCACCAGACTCACTAACTGGGACGGGGAAAAACTGACCCAGGCACTAGAATACGTTCCCCTTCCACCTTGGGCTAGGGAAAGGCACTGAGGGCGAGCCTGTGAAGAAAAAAAAAAAAATCACAGCCTTGTGCTCCTTGGTGTTTTCCAAACTTTCCCCTACAGCCAGTATTGGGACAAGGGAGCCTGGGGAAGGCATAAGCATCATGCACTTGGTGACAGAGGTGTGCCCTAGGAAGCATGGAAACCTCAGAAGACAGGTGCCAGACCCCAATGGCACCTGGCATCAGGCGAAAGGCATTTCGGTCTGAGGGAAGACTGAGGATTCTCCCCTGGCAGCGTTTTGGGATCCTAGTGCTGTTAAAAGCATTGTGTAGTGACAGCCCCGTCCCGGAGAGCCAGACCTACATGCTGTCCCATTCTGTCTAAAGTGAGGCTTACGCAAAACCTTAAATGGCAGAAACCTGCAACCACCACCAGGGTATCTGACACTGTGAGCAAGATGTGGGAGTGGGAGCACCAGAGCTCAAGTTCATGCCCAAAGGTTTAGGCTTACAGGGTAACCAGGAGCCCGAGAATGCCACCTACTGATCCAGCCAAGAAGAGCTGGACTAGCATATGACTAGCGTATGCTGGCTTGTTAGGCACCAGGGTTATAGGTGGAGATGAAATGGGAAATTATAAGAGAAGGGCAGAGGCACCACGTGAGAGTTGTGTCAGTGGGCTCCCCTAGGCTTCTGGTCAGGTACCATTGCTATGGCCACATCTCGGGGGAGAGGGTGGCAGAGTATGTGATAGAGGTGAGACCCTGGAAATGTGGAAACTTCCAAAAGGCAACTATACTGAGATATGCCAGACAGCTTAGGGACCAGGTTTAGTCATAAACTTTGGTAGCTTTCAATGTTGTGTGTCTTTGTGATCGAGCTATTGGATTCTAGTTCCACAGTAGAGGGCTACTGAGCTTCCCTAAGCAACTAAAATCATGGTGGGGAATTACTGCAGATCCCAGGCCAGGCAACCAACACCAGAGAAGTACCAGGCCCTTGGGAAAGTGTATATGCTAGTTCAGACCAGGTTCAAGAAACCCAGGAACCAAAGCAAGAGCTTGTACAATGGGGGAAGCCTGAACTCAGTCAGAGATCCAAAACTGATGTGAGACTGTATCCAAGAGGGTTAACCCTGCTGGAAGGGTGTGGAGACCTAGAAACTGTCAGAGCTCCACGTGGACACTAGGTTACACCTCTTAAACATAACTAGTCTACACAGGTGCCATGTTATTTCTGAAATGCTTTTGTTCTAAAATAAATGCCCTGGCTCTCTGAAAGCCAGCTTGTTACTGGTGACCCTGTCACTGTCCCTGAGAGTGACCTACAGGTGCAGCACTAAGGTCAGACATGCTGGGATAGTCACAGTGAATTGCAGGGGGCTTGTATCCCTAAACTTACAGTGCGAGGGAGAGGACAATGGGTTCTGGCCCACAGAGTGGTGATAGCTGGAGGCCTGAAGGGAGCCCCATAGAAGATCACAGAGGTGGCTATCACAAATCAAGTGTGGATGGACAAAGAATGTTGACACTGCCATGAGGGGATCGAAGAGATGGCTTGTCAGGGCTCTCAACCTGAGCAGTAAGGTCCATTGTGGAAAGAGCGGCCTGACTGCCAGCATGGCTAATTGGACTGATATAAGAACCTGGCTACCTGGTGGTTCTCTGCCAAGGAAACCGCAGCTCCTGTGACTATCACTCTGAAGAAAGGCTGAACAGTTGGACAATTAACTTGAAGACCTCCTGATTCAGGACCGACTTGAGGGAGTTGACCTTGCACCTGCTGAACCTGTCTGCCTTTTAGTTCATATACCTCAGAGTGATTCTCATAAAAGGAGATAAGAGAAAGTGTTCCACTCATCATATGGCTTCCATTGCTTCTGCTCCTTATTTCCCCTCAGTTATTCACAAATACAACCATGTCAGTCAGTGTTGTCTGACTGAATCAAGATGTGGTTGCCTGCTAGGCTGGACTGGAACCATTGCAGCACCAGCTTGACAGCACTTTGATCTAGAAGGTTTACGCTATGGGTCCTTTCTTCTTGAAACATCAGGCAGTCAGCACTGCACCACTGTTAAATAAATGAGTGACTCCTGCTCCTCCCAGCAGGAGGAAGGGTAAGATGAGTTTGGCACTACTCTGGTGTGAGGTGCTGAGAATCTCCATTCATTAAGCTTCGCCACTGCTCTGACTTCCTACTGGGGCATGTCAGGCCCAGCCCAGCTGCCTGGCAGGGGGCAGATATATGCTAGGTCAGATGTCCTCATAGAATGGCCCTTTGGCAAATCTCACCAAACTGGTATCATAGTAGCCCTGCTAGAGGCTACACCGAGACAGTCTCTGGCCCAAGAAGCTCAGAGTTTGAACAGACAAGACAAAAGGGGGAAAGTGAGGCACCAGGAAGGGACATGACTTGGCACTTAACAGGTCAATGACAGAGCTGGGAACAGACCCCGGCTCTCCTGCCCCCGCATCCTGTGGTCGATCCTAGGCCACACAACCTTCCTGAGGGAACTGCTATCAGCAAAAGGTCATTGTCTGCCAGGAGGCCTCCAGTGCTCGTTAGTCAGAAAAGAATTCACTGTGGGTTTTGAGGGAGCTGGAAGAGAAGGAATACGTGTTACCAAAGACCCCTTCCCCCACAGGGAGCAGCCACACAATGACAAAGGCATTATGGTCTGAAGACATTTAAAGGATTTGAATAGAAACATCTTTGAAATGCCTCCACTGAAATCTACATGATTGGAAGAGCTGGCCCTTTAACACAGGGACATGGGGCCTAAAAGGGCAGCGCAGCACTGAGAGCCCTTTAATCTAGAAATAGCAGGAAGTCTTTTTTTTTCCCTCTTTGATTTCCAGGCATATCTGTAGGCAAATTAGCCTACAACACTCCACTCCCTGAACATGAAAGGGCTGCCCTGCCTGACAATTAGCAGGAGACTTATTATTCAGCCTAATGCAGGGGAAAAATACAGCCTTCGTTAAAATTTTATCAGAGCTGCCTTCCCCCTTTCCTCTGTAATTCATTGCAGTAAAAAAAAAAAAAAAAAAAAGTCATTTCCCACTTATTGTTTCTTTGTATCAAATGTCAGCCTTTCAGCAGAGGGAAAGGTCACCATTCTTATCTCCCCTTTGGGCTGGCAGCACTGGCTCCAGACAATTCCCCAGCAATGGCTCTTCTCCCATCAGTATGCACAGCTCTGAGAAGTACCAGGGAGGGGAGCAGTTTTGCTCTTTTCTAATTGCTTCTAGGGTAGCCTTGTGAACTCAGAGCCTTTTCCACGTGGCTTGTAATGCTTTCCTTTGGATGACACTTTGGCCTACTCTGTGCCCATCCAGTGCCAAATGTCACAACCGGCCTACCTGCAGATAGAATGTGTGCTAAAATACTATACAACATACACATCAAATGTCTTGTGTCTGAGAAGACAGCCTTCCTGTAGTTCAGATGCCTTGGAACAGGGTGACTGAGTTTGTGTCCATTTTCCTATTCAGCTTGAAATCATGCATGTCAATTTGCATAGAGGAAGAATCCCACAGTGGAAATGTTCCTCCCATACCCCGCACGTGCATCCTCAGTTACAGGCTCCCAGCTACCCAGGTGTCCTTGGGAGCCGGCTGAAATCTGACCACTCATTGGGAACTGCTGATTACAGGCACAGAGACATTTATATCAGAGACCAGGGTCCCCTGGGGGAGCTAACAGAGGACAAAAAGCTATTTATTTTTTCCATGAGACAATCTTGTTGGGTAGGAGGGCTCCATTTTGGGGGAATTAAGGCCAATCAGATTGTAGCCAACAAACGTGGACGTTGGTGGTGTCAGTGTCTGTAGAAAACACAGATAGCCACAGCTGATAAGGATGGGTCATTGATCTTTAAGGGAGGTGACACTCACAAACCTGTTAGTAGCATTTTTGCTTCGTTCTGAAATAATCAAGGCATCAGTGTCTCTCTCTTTCCCGTTCACTGGAGCTCTTGGGATTGTGAGTGTTTCCAAACACTCCCTTGTCTGTAATGCACTGTTCCTCACTCTCTCTCCCTCCATTTCCCACATCTCTAACTCTCTAGCCCAGGGATAGGGTGTCAAACACACAGTGTGCAGGCTGGATCTGGAACCCAGGACTCCCATCTCTGTCTACAGCTGACCCTGCACATTTCATATGCTCTGGCTGGCAGAGCTGGAATGGGCAGGGCTGAGTGCATTACTGCCCGATTGGCCCTAGACCTCTGCGCCGCTCCTACTCCTCATGTAGTGCTGAGCAGCAGTTCTTGGAGCAGCCACTGCTGCAACTGGGGCTACTTTCCATGCCCCAGGGCTGGGCTCCTGGCTCTCGCTGCTGCTAAGCCCCAAGACACTAGGCTGTGGGGAACAGCTCCTTGAAAGAGCAAAGGGATTCGCCAAGGGAGGCTGGGGGGTGGGATATTCCCCAGAACAGGGACTGTCCTCAAGCCAGTAACATACCTCTATAACCAGGCAGCAGGATTGTGAAAAACGGTTACTCACCTGTCATAACTGTTGTTCTTTGAGATGTGTTGCTCATGTTCATTCCAAGTAGGTGTGTGCACGTCGTGGGCACGGCTGCTGGAAAGTTTTCCCCTAGCAGCATCTGTTGGGTCGGCTGTGGGGTACCTTTATGACGCTCAATATATGATCCTGCTGACCCGGCGCTCCCTCAGTTCCTTCTTGCCGGCTACTCCGATAGAGTGGAAGATGTGTTGTTCATATTCATTCCAAACCTGCCCATCTCGAAGAAGAGTTACGAGAGGTGAGTAACCGGTTTTTCTTCTTTGAGTGATTGCTCATATTGATTCCAAGTAGGTGACTCCCAAGCCTTACCTAGGCGGTGAGGTCGGAGTTAAGGAATGCGGATCGTAGCACTGCTCTGCCGAAATCCGCGTTGTTCCTGGCGTGCTGGATGATGGCGTAGTGTGAGGTGAAGGTATGTAACAAGAACCAAGTCGCTGCCCTGCAGATTTCTTGGATTGGTACCTGGGCCAGGAACGCTGCTGACGAGGCCTGGGCACTAGTGGAGTGTGCGCTAAGAGCTGGGGTCAGCACCCCAGCCAGCTCATAGCAAGTGCAGATGCAGGACGTGATCCAGGAGAATATTCTTTGAGAGGAGACCTTTCATCTGGCCCGCCACCGCTACGAATAGCTGGGTTGATTTACTGAATGGCTGAGTGCGCTCGATGTAGAAAGCTAGGGCTCTTCGGACATGGAGGGAATGTAGCCACTGCTCCTGGGGACTAGCATGAGGTTTCGGGTAAAAGACAGGTAGGAAAATGTCCTGGCTGGTGTGGAAGCTCGACACCACCTTGGGGAGGAAGGCCAGGTGCGGTCTGAGTTGCACCTTATCCTTGTGGAAAGCCGTGTAAGGCGGTTCCGAGGTGAGGGCCTTTAGCTCAGACGCGTCTTGCCGACGTAATGGTGACCAGGAAAGCTGTCTTCCAGGAGATACAAGAGGGAGCACGTGGCCAACAGTTCGAACAGGGGCCCCATGAGCCTCGAAAGGACCAGGTTAAGGTCCCACACAGGGACAGGCTGATGGATCTGAGGATATAAACAGTCCAAGCCTTTGAGAAAGTGACCAACCATAGGGTTGGTGACGACCGAGCAGCCAGATGCGTCCGGGTGGAAGGCAGAGATAGTAGCGAGGTGAACCCTTACGGAGGACACCGCCAGGCCTTGCTGTTTCAGGTGCAGGGGGTACTCTAAGATGAGCGATACCAGTGCCCGGGGGGGAGGGACGTGGCGCTGGTCACACCAACATGAAAATCTTTTCCACTTCACCAGATACGTGGCTCTAGTGGAGGGCTTCCTGCTTCCCACCAGGACCTGTGACTTGGTCTGAGCACGGAAGCTCCGTGGGGTTCAGCCATGAAGCTTCCAAGCCATGAGGTGGAGGGACTGTAGGTCGGGATGACAGAGGCGATCGTGGTCCTGAGTGAGTAGGTCAGGGAGGAGAGGCAACATGACCAGTACATCCACCGACAGCTCCAGTAGCGTGGTGTACCAGTGCTGGCGAGGCCATGCTGGAGCTATCAGAATTACCTTTGCCCCCTCCCTGTGGATTTTGGGCAGGACTTTGTGCACGAGAGGGAACAGATGAAAAGCATAGAGCAGGCGACCTCTCCAGGGTAGCAGGAATGCGTCCATGAGGGAGCCCGGGCTGCGACCCTGGAAGGAGCAGAACGATGTGCACTTCCTGTTGCATTGGGTGGTGAACAGGTCGACCTGGGGAAAACCCCACCTTTGGAAGATGGGGTGTATGACATCTGGTCGGAGAGACCACTCGTGCGTGTGGAAGGACCTGCTGAGGCCGTCCGCCAGCGTGTCTGAACTCCAGGTAGAAAGGATGCTTCCAGGTGAATGGAGTGGGCTATGCAGAACTCCCACAGCTGAAGGGCCTCCTGGCATAGGGCAGAGGAACGGGCTTCCCCTTGCTTGTTGATGTAAAACATGGCTGTGGTGTTGTCCATTAGAACCACTATGCAGCAACCTTGCAGTTGGGCCTGGAAGGCTTGGCAAGCAAGGCGCACCGCCATTAGCTCCCTGACATTGATATGAAGGGAGAGCTCATTCTGTGACCACAGGCCCTGTGTCTGAAGGTTCCCCAGATGTGCCCCCCATCCCACAGCTGAGGTGTCTGTAACCAGGGACAAGGAAGGCAAGGGGCTGTGGAAAGGGACTCCTCCGCACACCCCTCGGTGGTTGAGCCACCAGCGAAGGGAGGTGAGGACCTGTCCTGGCACTGTGACCACCGAATTCAAGTTGTCGTGCCCCAGGCGGTAGACCAAGGCGAGCCATGCCTGCAACGGCCTGAGCTGGAGTCTGGCGTGCCGGGTCACGTAGGTGCAGGATGCCATGTGGCTGAGGAGACTCATGCACCCTCTTGCTTTTGAGGTTGGGAATCACTGAAGTCCTTGAATGATATCCATGATAGCTTGGAAACGGGACTCTGGTAGGAGGGCCCGAGCCTGAACAGAGTCTAGCACCGCCCCAATGAATTCTATCCTCTGGGTCGGTTCTAGGGTCGACTTCTCCATGTTGAGGAAGAGACCCAGCCATTTGAACATACACCTGACCAGGCGCAGCTCCTGACCAGTCAATTGTCGAGGTAGGGGTATACTTGCACCTGCTGTCGACAGAGGTGAACTCTCGGGGGGCTGTTGAGAGGCTGAATGGAAGGGCCGTGAACTGGTAATGTTCATGGTTGACCATGAAGCACCTGTGCACCGGATGAATCACTATGTGGAAGTACGCATCCTTCATATCGAGGGTAGCATACCAGTCTCCCAGATCCAGGGAGGGGATAATAGTGCCTAGGGAGACCATGCGGAACTTCAACTTTACCATGAACTTGTTGAGCCCACGCAGGTCCAGGATGGGTCCGAGGCTCCCTTTGGCCTTGGGGATTAGGAAGTATCAGGAGTAGAATCCCTTGCTCCTTAGCTCCTGCGGAACCTCCTCCACCGCTCCCATGGCAAGGAGTGCCTGCACCTCCTAGATGAGGAGTTGCTCGTGAGAGGGGTCCCTGAAGAGGGACGGGGAAGCGGGGGTGGAAGGGCGGGTAGGAGCAGAATTGGAGAGAGTATCCTGCTTCCACCATGCGAAGGACCCAGCGGTCCGAGGTTATTTGGGACCATGCATGGTGGAAGTGGGATAAACGATTCAAAAAGGGCGGGGAAGGATCCGGGGATAAGTTTGGTACGCCATCCTCGACTGTCCCTTCAAAAGGCCAGCTTGGAAGCCGACAATGGTTTGGTCAGGCCCTGGCCTTGTCCAGACGGAGGGTTGGAAGGCTTTCTTCTGCCGTTCCGTTCCCTCCGCCTGTAATTGTCCTGCCTCGGTCAAGGAGGGTAGGAGCTCTGTTGCAGCTGCTGGGGCTTAAAGTGCTTCCTTTGAGTTGACGGGGCGTGCATACCCAAGGACTTCACGGTCGCCCTCGAGTCCTTTAGGCTATGTAGCCTAGAGTCAGGCTGTTCCACGAACAAGCCCGCCCCATCAAAAGGCAGGTCCTGCATCGTCTGTTGAACCTCCGGCAGTAGGCCCGAGGCTTGTAGCCAGGAGGTGTGCCTCATGGCAACTCCTGAGGACAAGGTGCGCACCGCCGAGTCTGCAGTGTCCAGTGAGGCCTGTAAAGAGGTCCGTGCCATTGCCTTGCCCTCTTCTACAATTACCCAAACTCCTCCCTGGACTCACGTGGCACAAGCTCCTTGAACTTGAGCATCGAGTTCCAGGAGTTGAAGTTATACCGGCTCAGGATTGGCAATCCTGAGCTGGAGCTCACCCCCACCCTCATGGAGTATATCTTGCAGCCAAACGAATCCAGTCGCTTGGCCTCTTTTGATTTGGGTGCTAGGTCCTGTTGCCCCTGCCTCTCTTTCTCGTTCACAGCTGCAACCACCAGAGAGCAGTGCTGCAGGTGCGTAGAGAGATATTTGTACCCCTTCGAGGGCAGGAAGTACTTGTGCTCAAGACCCTTGGCTGTAGTGGGAATGGTCTTGGCATTGGCCTGAATAGTTTTAATGAGGGGCAGGGCAACCCTCGACAGACCTTCTGGGACCAAAATGTCTACCACTGGGTCCTCCGATTCCCTCTGATTCCACCACCTCCTCGGCCTGCAGGCCCATGTTGCGCGCCACCCTACACAGAAGGTCCTGGTGGGCATGGCTGTCTATGGTGGGGTGGCCCGAATACAGAGGTGCCTGCAACGGCCTCGTCACGGGAGGACAATGAAGAGGCCAAGGGTGGGGAGAGGGTCCTTCTGACTTTCCTGCTCATCGGGAGCCCTATGCACTGCTTCACTGATTGCCTCTGCCTCAGGAACTGGAGTTCGGCTGGGGGGGGGGGGGGGAGGGAGGGGAGGTGGGGACACGGCGCCTCCTCCGCACCCCTAGGGATGGGCTGACTGGCGGAGGCCTTTGGCATCCTTGGTTCAGAGGCAGCCGACTGGGAACCTATAGACTGCGCACCCTGGGCCTGGTGGTATGCCCATGGAGTCCAGAATGGCCACGGAGTTGGCCCCTGCCACTGCACTGGCCATGGCCAGGCGTCTACGGCCTGATCAGTGCCAGTCCCACTCCAAATACCTAGGAATGGGATCGGGACTGCGAGGGCCAGGGTGATGCATCCCAGAGCTGAGCCGGCGAGCAGTGGCGTGAGGCTGGGGAGCAATGACGTGACCTAGAACAGTACCTGACCTGGAGCTATGCTGGGATGTCGAGCGGCGCTGGGACTGGTGCTGGGTCCGGGACCAGCTCCTCGAAGGTGACTGGCATGCGGATCAGTGCCGTGATCAGGAGTGCTGGTGCAATCTGGAGTGATGCTGTGAGTCTGACCGGCACCGTGAGTACGGCTGGCGCCATGACGGGGCGCGATGCTGGGACTTGACCAATAGTGCTGACGGCCGGATCATCTCCGGCTTGTCTCAAGACGGTGCCATATGCTGTGGTACTGGAGGCTTGGCATGGATCAGAGGAGACCTCAGTGCCGTGATGGCAATGAGGTCCCTCATGGCCGCAAAGGTGTCCGGGGTGGATGGCAGCTGAACTTCCTTGATGCTGTGGGTCGGGGAGTCCAATGGCACCAGACTTGACGGCGCCCCTTGTGGGGCTGAAATCGATGGTGCCATGTCCACAGGCTTTGGCCCTGGGCACTCTTCTCTGGGATGCATCACATTGGCCAGCTCCAGGGGGATGGGTCTCTGGGATGGAGAGCTACTCTTCTCTTGCTTCTGGTGCCACTTTGGCGCCAAGGAGTGGGAGTGGTGCTGGGTCGATGCCGCCGGTTTTGGTGCCGGGGAGCAGCGGTGCTGCGGGTCTCGGCCAGTGTCCATCCACGATGCCGCCTCCACCACTGCTGCTGGGGCACTGTGCACCGAAGAACTCGGTGCCAGGTCCTGCCACGCTGAAGGAGGCTGGGGTCTAAGTGCCGCCTCCTTAAGGAGCGGCTTAAGGTGAAAGTCTTGGTTCTAGGACAAAACCCCTTGCAAATCTTGCACCTATCGGTCGCCCCTTGGCATGGGCCTGGAGCAGGACTTGCAGGGCTTGAATCCTGGAGACTTGGGCATGAAAGCCCTCCCAAGGAAAAGTGGTTGGGACAGACAGTAAACGCCCCCAGCCCAACTGCTACTAACTACAATAAAAATAAACTACAAGAATTAAAGAAAAAATAACTACTATAAGAACGACTATAAAACAAGCTAGGGAAAGGTGGAGAACTCACTAAGGAAGACACCACAGTTCCAACGACCATCACGGCTGTATGAAGGAACTGAAGAGATGCTGGGTTGGCAGGGTCATATATTGAATGCTATGAAGGCACCACTCCAGGGGGCTTCACAGCCGACCCGACGGATGCTGCTAGGGGAAAACTTCCTGGCGGCCGTGCACGCAACGCGCGCACACCTATTTGGAATCGATATGAGCAATCACTTGAACTCCCTTTCCACAGGGCTTCACTGCCACATGCAACATGTGCAGAATACAGCAGCATATGCACTAAATGCAGCCTGATCACAGTGCACCCACCTGGCATCACTACAGGCAGCCAGCACAACGTGATGGTTTGGGTAAAAGGCTCTTCCAATAATAGTAATAGTATGGAGGTAGAGGCAGTGCATAGGTGGCCCAGGGGTTTTACTAGGACTGGTATTGTCTAAGTGGCAGAGTTTATATGGTCACTGTGTAGTACCCTATGTCCCTCAGCTGGGGAAGTGAAGCACTTTATAAATACAATTCTATCAAACTACCAGTTCAGGTCCAGCCCTCTGGGCTGGTTAGTGTCCTATGTACATTGAGCTGGGGCTTTATATCCTGCAGTATCCTTCAGTGCTGGCCCAGTCAGTGCAGCAGTTAGTGTGATTCACGTAAAAACTCCAGCCATTCATCTGGGGACCTCCATAATAGTTCACACCACACACCCTGTTCCAAGTGCAGGGTTGGGGCCCATGCTGTAGAACGCTGTTGGAGGGTTTGTTTAATGGCTGGGAGTTCCGTGTAGAATGAAACATTTGCTGGGATTCTAAAAATACTGTAAAGTTGAACAAAACCAGGGGAGGCATTACAAATGATGACAGGGGTTCGCAAAAACAAAATCCACCCTTGCTACCCATGGAAATGGACAGCTTTAGCAGAGAGATCTGCATGGAGCATGAACTGACCACCTGCTTCTAGTGTGCACTCTCCAGGAGAGGAATCCAGTGCCACAGGAGTGATGTTCAGGTGCCTGCAGTGTTGCCACCTGAGAATTACTTTTCTTGTGGATACGTAGGAGGTCAATCCTCAACACTGTCAAGTCATCAACTCCATCTGCACTACAACCCTCTTTCACAGAGGACTTGGGAGGAATGGCTGTTCTAGACCCTTATGTGGGAAAGGAAGAAAACATTGAAAACTCAGATTCCGACTAACTCATGTCCAGGCCACTTTGAGTAAAAAGGGAGAAGGAAATAAACACATAGACCATTGCCTTAGGAGCAACCACCATAATGGCTGTGACACTCTATACCTCAGCGGAGCACCCTGTAACCACCATATTCCTCATTTATATATAATTGTGATCTTGCATATAAAGCAGGCCATATAAAGGTATCAGGGGAAAGGTTATGATCCGCTGAAAGTCACTGTTCTATCTAAATATGTATATCATTAGTACATCTGAAGTGATGAGATTGTGTTTTTTATGGTAGTCAGTAACACATGCTGTAAGTTAGGGAATCAGCCAGATACTAGCTCCCAGAGAACAGCAAAGAACGTAACGAACACCCAGGTGGGGTGTCAAACCACCATCAACAGCCACTGTCCAGCAAGGGAGTTACAATTCAAAGATTCACCTGCCTAGGGCCACACCAGGGGAATTGCTCAATCTGGCCTGGGGACTCAGCAATGCCACCAGACATGCCTGGACCTTTGCTCCTCAAGCACATGGGCAAAGGGTATAAAACAGAACACAGTGCCCCCATGCTTGGCCTTTCTCCTTCGCACACCTACGCTGCAAGCAACAAGGACACTCAGAAGACTGAAGACTCCAACAGAGGAAACCGGCCCAGGTTTCAAGAGTGAAACCTGTGTACTATGAACTGTAATATCCAGTGGGGTGAGAAAAACTGCTTAATCTAGATGTTGCCCAGTTTAATAGGGTTGAGAGTTTAGACTGCATGCTTATATTTTCTTTTCTTTTGGTAACTAACTCTGACTTTTTGCTTATGACTTATCACTTAAAATCTATCTTTTGTAGTCAATACGTTTATTTAACTGTTTATCTTTACCAGTGAGTTTGCTTGAAGTGTTTGGTAAATCTGCTCAGGTTTACAAAGGCTGGTATATATCCACTTTCCATCGATGAAGTGGTGAACCAATTAATAAATTTGCACTGCTTGTCTTGAGCAGTGCAGGATGGTATATTCCTGAGGTACAAGGCTGTGAACTGGGGGGATTCGGCTGGTGCCTTTCGCTGTGTGATTTATGAGTGGCTCTGGGAGCATTCATGCAATATAGCTGGGTGTGGGGCTCCACATGCAGTTGTGCTGAGTGGTAACAGTGCCTGGAGGGGTTTGCTGCTTCTCACTAGCAAAGCACTGAGAGAGCCAGACCAGGCAGGAGAGTTAGGGGGGCACAGTGGTCCCACAGTCCCAGGCTGCAACCCAGGGATCCCATCAGAATGGCCATATGCATTTACTTTATATTTCCTTCCACCCAATTGGAAACAGAAAAATGTTTGTGGAACCCACTAGAACAGCCACTAGCTCATACGCATAAGCTTGACTTAGTGGTTCGTGGCTGCCAAGTTTGCTGAATGGTAAATTGCTATGTTTCTCTTGCCACTAGAATTCCTGATTAATGGTACTTAGGAGAAGAGGAACTCTCTCACAGAGCTGCATCTATCACAGTAACCCCTCCACCAGCTCCTAGAGCACAGTTTAAATACAGACATTTACCAGGACTGCAGGGTTTAAAGGCAGGGCATTTTTATTAGAGAATGTAGTTTCACAGAAGCATTGCACACAAGTTCATTTACTCACAAATATACGCTCTTTTGCAGTTTCAGCTCCTTTCAAGGGCTGAGTGTGTTTCATGCAGTCATACCACCCACTTTGCTTATAATCCAGGAGATCCTGATGGGGTTAGGGATTTGTCTAAAAGATTATTTTTACTGATACTAAATTTAAACTCAAATAAATTAGCTATTTCCCTTATAATGTTGAGGAGGCATTTTGAGAAATGCTGAGTTTGGATATTTGACATGTTCTGTATTCCCTTGGTCAATCTATCTAAGGAATAAAAAGGAACATATTATAGGTTCCAATTATTTGGATAAGCTTTGGCTGCAGACACAGTCACCCTGGGGTTAGTACAGCTGCCTCAACTTCCTGTGTTTGGCTCGAGTGAAGTACATGGAGTTGACATCATAGTTTATAGCTTTCAGTGCATCCCACTGGACAAGAACTCTGACAGTGATCTCTGTGATGTTCCTTCTGTTTTGTTAGAAGAAACAGGGGAAAATAAGCCAGCAGAGAAACTACTACAGATTCCACCTGGTTACAAACCCAGCAAAACTATCTGACACAACGTGACATGTTACAAAGGATTCTGGGAAGGATATGATGGCAATGGGCAGCAAATCCAGCCTAGTAGGGCAGGTCCCATAGCCAACAAACTCACCTCCCGGGATCAATGGTAGGAGCCTCCCCAGAATGTTCTTATGCAACCATGGAAGGACTGCACCCATGGTCTGGCAAGGGAAGGGCTACTCTTCTGTCAGTGGAGGGGGAGCGAGATGCAGCTGGAAATTCTCGTTCTGGAAGACACTGTTCAGTGCAGGGTCACCCTGAGAGACATTGAGGAGCCCATGTTTTTCACCACCACGAGTTCGAGACAATTCTGTCAGGAGAGCTAACTGCAAGACAAAAGAAATACACCTCTAAATACATAAAGGCCTGAGCAATCTTTAGGGAAGCATTTATTTTTAAAGTGTGTGTGTGCGTGCATGGACAGTATGGGATCTCTCCACCTCTCCCCTTCCTTTTACAAGATATTCAAGTAACAATGATACAAGTTTAAGACAAAGGGGATACATTCTCACCCACTGTAAGGTTAGCTGTGAAACTCATTGCAGCAGGATATTACTGATTAGTATGAAACCCTGGCTGAACCCTTAACTACAGAGAAAGTGCTCACAATGCCACAATGAGAATAGCAATGGCAGCTATGACAGCAAGGACAAAGCTACAAGGGATTTTCACCCTCCTGATTCACAGTATGAGCTGATCACTAGCTGGAGGCAGAAAGGAGTCTCTCTGTTGGGTAGTATTGCTCACTGACACTTGTTTTGAAGATTTTATACCTTTCCTCTGATCCATGTGACATTGGCCATTGTCCAGAACAGGATCTAGAACAGGACTATTGCTGTATGGTAATCCTATGTTCCTAAGCACTGATCAAGTGGGGGGGGAGGGGAGGAGAGGGGGAGAGGGTGTCTCACCTTCATCCTCTCTGCAATGTACCTGATTTTAGATGGATAGCCCTTCCCCCCAAGAAGTATGTGAAAGACAGAACGCCATCTAGCTGGGTGAGCTGTGCCTATATTATTTTGTGCGTGTACACACACACACGACACCCTCTTAAATTAGTGCAAGGACCTGGAATAATTGCAACTGTCAGAAGGATTTTATATGGCAAAACACTGTTTTGAAGTGAGTTTGGATGTTAATATTTTTTGTTGTGGTAATTTGTGTATTTGAATTTTGGTAAGTTTGAAAACAGGGTGAGGGCACTTAAATGCAGAATGGATTTGAAGGTGATAGCAGTGTGTGGGAAATTTTGCCTCTCTCTCAAGAGTGGAAGACCCTGCCTATATAAGCTCCAAAAGATCAGAATTTGATTTAATAAACCTTATCTTTCCATATTGCAGCAACATTGAAAGAAGCTCTTGGGAAGAGTCAGCATCCAGACTGCTGTCTCCAACTGATGGCACAGAGTTGTGTACAATTCGATTCACCAATTGAAAAGAAGAGATGAAGATACTTTACCCTGGAGGTTCCTCGATAGAGTCGACAGAGTTGGTCAAAAGCCTGGATTTGCTGGGAATCCAACAGGGACTCTGAACTTGACTAAGAAACAAAGTTACAAGGTTACAAAAAGTTAGAGACATAAAATTAAATAACCAAAATTTAAATCTATTTAGCTAGGTATTTACACTGGCTCACTATCATGGGATCTGAGCACCCAGGCTACAGTTTGGTACCTTGTTAAAAAAAGGGAACATGCTTGTTTTGCTTTACGTCACTTTTCGATGTAAAAAGAGTAATAAAGACTGAACCACACAACACAAAGCTCTAAATATACTAAGGGGTTATGGAGCCATCATAAACCATTGTAATTAATATGTACTTAGCACTACACTGTGCTTAATTCTTATTTCTAAAGTGCTTTACAGATATTAATTAAATTAATAATCTGGTAAAAGGCAGGGGCATAGCTGGTCCAGAATTATTGTACCCTTGCTTGGTTAGAATATTACAATGTTTCTATTTTGTATTCCAAAACAATCAGATTAACAATATGATCTATTGAGAGCTAATGATGCCAGATCAGCATTAATGAGGATTCCAGTTAGCTGCTAGTTTCTGGAATTTACTTTTACATAACAATATATAAAATATTCATGCTAAAATATTTCACTATGTTCTCAAATGTGCAAAAATATTTTTATGCATGATTTTGTTTATATAGAGTCATTTGTTTATTTACTGAGTCACCTTAATATGAACTTACCTTGAATCTCTTTGGGTAGGAAAACAGGAGTCACAGTAGTGGCTCAAAACAAATTACAAAAAGAGAACTAATATTACCTCTGAAGGAATGAAGTTGATGGGAGTTTTGCTATTGACTTCAATGGAGCTAGAATTTCAGTCCTAGTGTATTACCCTGACAATACCAAGCACCGACACTTGACTCTTTGTGGTTGGGCATTTTTAGTGACGGTTATACAAAGGTATACTGCAGAAGTTGTGAGTACATCTTCCTGAATCAGAGCCTTACGCACTCCACATCACAATATGTTAAATACAAAATAAGTTAGGATGTTAAATATACTTAAGTGATTATTACCAAAGTTATTTTATGCTTAGACGGCACCTTCAAATGCTTTGCAAACCTTAAATTTCAAAACACCACTGAGTGTAAGCATGGGACACACTGACACTTCACATGCATGTAACCCAGGGCATAGAGGTTGTAACCTGCCCACAGTCATATAGCAGGTCAGTGGCTGTGCTGGGAAAAGAACCTGGGGGCTCCCAGTCTCCTGTTCTAACCACAGGACTACAATCGTTCCAAAATGAAAAAATTTAAAGAATTCTTTATGTTAAAGCAGCAAGTCAGTAACTACTTTATTAAAGCCAATATTCACAAAAAGCTGGGCACCAACTAGGACACACAATCTGATTTTAATGAATAGCCTATTAGTTTGTGTTATATTAGAACAGATTAGGTTTGGCTCAGGCTAGCCGTTGTTGGATGTCTAGGCTTGCCACGGGCAGCAATACAGGGAAGACCCCATAACTCTCATCACCTCAAAGTGTAGGAACCTCACCTGCCCAGATACCTAGCTACTCCTGTAACATCCTCTTGGAGGCCAACCCTTCCCTTTCTCCCAAGTAGCATGAAGGCCAGGTGCCTGCTGGAGAAAGTGTGCTGCAGGACAGAGTTGCCATTTTTCCTGAGGACATGTCTCCTTGGCCTCTAACTTGGTTTTGAACTACTACCCAATGAGGGGAGGAGAGAAGGCTTCAACACCCTCTAGCAATTAAGCCTGGAAAAGGCCCAAAAACTACCTTGGGAAGAAAGAATTCCATTTGGTCAGAGGCTGGGGCACTAACTACTGAGGAGCAGCTGGAGGGCAGGTATCACTCATGCGCACAGCACTACCCAACACTGGAGAACTATTCCTGATGCTAATAGGGCAGGCAGACTGATGCCTCTAGCTGCTGTGGCATTTCAAGGAGATGGAATGCAATGTTGTATTATGTTAATACAATGCCCTCTACTGTTGACTGTATTCTATTACCCACTGTATAACTTGTGCCAACATGGCAGACTCCTGAACACTACATTATACCTGCCTCCATCACAATCATAAATTCTAAGTTTCTTTTACCCTGTGTCCTTTTGTCTCTTTTACAATCTTTTCCTATCTTCTCCTCTTACTGTTTTTCCTGAACCCTTTATAAGATTTATTTTCCTTTTCTCTTTCATCTGTTCTCCTGTCTCCCATTATGTTTTGTTATTGTGTGCTTTTATATTTACTTTGCTCCACACCTGCTCTGGGAAAAGCAGAGGACAGGGCAGGATGTCTGTATGCACGTAACAGCTGCCACTATCACACTCAGACAGCTTATTCATTTCAACTTGCTCCATGATGAACAGCTGGGGATGAATTGCCGCCTACAAGCACAATGCAATCGCTGGTTGAAAGAGGTGTGAAATCCTATATGTATAGTATTGCTGTCTGAAGAACCACATTAAGGTGGTGAAGAGGTCTGAATTTTGAACAAACCTGCCCTCAAGATGATTCGGTTCCTTGATGAATTCTAAGGGCTTGTCTACACTTACATTTTATAGCGCTCTAACTTGCTGGCTCAGGGGGATGAAAAATCACCCTTCTGAGCGCAGCAAGTCTGAGCACTTTAAAGCGCTAGTGTAGACAGGCTCCGAGCACTCAGAGCCGTGCTCCCAGCACTCGGCGCTAATCCCCTCGTGGAGGTGGATTACCAGGAGCACTGAGAGAGCTCTCTGCAGCGCTCGCGCGTGACCACACTTGCACTTCAAAGCGCTGCCGCGGGAGAGTTCTCATGGCAGCACTTTGAAGTTTCCAGTGTAGACATACCCTAACACTGCAGATTAAGACCTATAATAGATCACTCACGCCAAAGTGTTGTTTTATAATTTGGTGACAAACTGAAATTGATGATATAATATTCCTGACTCATTTCCTTTGTCCTTCATGTTCAAAATGTAACTATTTACACTGTAAAATGTTACTGTCAATAACTGTTGGTCAAGGAACCAATAGATTTAATTTGCTGCACACATTACAGACTATTTTTTGATCAAGGTAAATTTAGAAATAAAGAGACTCTAAAAAAGTAGGGTTTACACATCTACTCTAGATAGACACGTTATGTAGTGGTGTTTCTCTTCAGTAATGGCTAGCCTTGGAAAAATTAGATTTTTAATTAGTAAATGTCAATTTCACCACAATTTCCATCCTTAAGGAGCATTTTTCTTTGTAAATTTCAGTTAAGAACTTAGCAGAATTTGATTTAAGGATATTTACTTTGTATATTTTGATGGGATGTTGATAATTTCTGTTTAACAATTATAAAGCTTTAGCTTTTTGAATTTCAACATCTACGGTCATTAAATAAATTACTGTCTGACCGTATCCCATTATCTGACCCCTCCCCCATAATTTCCCAGGACTGTGAAAATTTAAATCAATAAAAGTAGAAAAAAATACTTAAAACCCATAATTGTGCACAAGTTGTGAAAATTTTATTTGATAAGAACTGAAAAAATGCTTAAAAATAATATCTTCAAAATTATAAAAAAAATAATTCTGCCAAGCCTACTAATTACCTATGCCACTTGTAGAGGAAAAGAAAGGATAATAAGGAAATCTGATCATACACTCCTCTCAGTCATTCAAAGACAAGAAAATGTAACATAATTGCATCCGTTTTGCCATTTCTTCACTTGTCTGTATGTAACTATCAGATTGTTCTCAGGGTTGATGAGTTGAAATATTGCAGGCAACTTTTCCTGTTGTCTTGGAAACAAGTGATGTGGGGCTTTTTCCTTTTTTAACCATATAACTAAAGGAATGTTTTTCATTGTGATAGGGAGTCTCTCTTAGCAAGTCTGAGACCTGTGTTGGTGCACAGAGGTTAAACATCTAGTCTCTCACTGAAATGTAATTTCTGCCTCAAATGCCACGGGCTGGCTGGGCAGCCAATTACTGCCCACTTAGCACCTCCATGTGAACTCAACAACATAGACGTTCCTATTTAGAAAGGGTTTTGCAGCCTAGAAATGATCCAGAACAGAGTCCTAGTTGAGTCAGTGGTGGGTTTAAAAGGTCTGGCTGATTTTGCAAAAAGGAGGAAAAACAAATTCTCTGTTCCATATTTTCAATTCCAGGCTTCCCATTTCCTGCTCTGGGGATGGTGCCCATCAAGGCGAGGTCACCATCAAGGCGAGGCTATTTTCTGTAGTATGTTTTTTGTATGTTTTTCCTCTAGCACTGCTATGCTAAACCTGCAATTATCCTTGATTCCACAGCTGCACAACTCATCACCAGCTAGAGCCAGAGTAGAGCAGCAACATACAGTAGATATGAGTAGGGGTACTTAGATCTTGTGGTGTGATTATTAACCCACAGAGGTACTGCTTCCAGGAGCCATACCTTCCACAAGATTGTCACTATATCAACTAACCAGTGTTTCAAAGGGTATCATGCTATTCCAAAGTGCCACCTGCAGAGACAGTCAGTCAGTCCATTCAGGAACAATGGGTGTATGATAATCAGAAGCGGGAGGTGAGGCGAGGCCTGATTAAATCCTTGGTTTACAATTCCACCACACCCTAGCCTGGAATCCTTACACTTTCAAGTCTGTATCCTGCCTCTGCTGGACTGGGAGGCAGGAGGCTGCAATGGAGCTGGTTGAGAATCCCTGATTCTGGAATGGCCTTGATATAGATTACAGCAGTTGGCTGGTGATGGCTCCCAAGGGACCATGCCCCAGCTAGGAGTTGCTGTAGTGCAGTGCACTTCTATGCCCGGGGCTGCAAAATGTGGGCAGCATGGAGCCAGAGATGAAGCGCTCTCTGCCCACCTGTGGAGAGGGAATCCCCAGCTGGAGAGATCTAGTCTGTCTCCATCCCCTTCGAACTAGTAGAGGGGCTTGGTGACTCCAAGTACAACCACATAGTTACAGCCTCTTCAACTAGAAACTGCAGACAAAAGAGACCTACTGGGCGAAATACAGATAAGGAGCACAAGGAGTCAGCATGATTGGCATTGGTTTCTTCACATCAGTGGCTTAACCACTGACAAGTTTTCTGTAGACTCTGCGGTAAAGGACTTGAGTTCTGAGGAGAGATTTGAAGAAGGATAACAAGCTAGCTTTGTGGATGTTTACATGGAGCACCTCCCAAGCGTAAGGGGCAGCATGGGAGAAAGCACACAGGTCCCTGTTTGAAAATTAACAAGTGGGCAGTGGAGGCTGACTTCACTGGCCAGTCGGAGGCAAGCGTCAATATCTTGATAGGGTGGGGCAGAACAGGAAGGACCTTGAAAGTTAATACAAGCAGTATTTGATGCAGTAGAGAGAAGGGGGAGCCAGTGAAGGGATGCAAAAATGGTGACATGATCATAGTGACTGCTTAGGAAAATGATCTTTACAGCAACATTCTGCATGGATCTGAGCAGTTTGCAGTGTTGCTATAGCCGTGTTGGTCCCAGGATATTAGAGAGACAAGGTGGGTGAGGTAATATCTTCTATTGGTAAGAATGTTGCAGTAATAGAGATGCAAGATTATGAAAGCTTTAGCAATGTGGATGGATAGAAAAGGCCCTATCTTAGACATGTTATGCAGAAATTAGAAAAAATTAGACAGCCTGGATGTGAGGATGTAGAGAGCAGTCTGAGTCAAAGATAACACCCAAGTTACAGGATTGAGTGACAGGCAGGATGGTGGTTGTGTCCCCAGTGATCGAAAAAGGAGGTAGCATGGAGGACTTGGGGAAAAAGATTAGGAGCTTTGTTTTAGCCATTGACCTTGCACTGATGGCAAGACATCCACGAGATGTCAGAGACACGAGAAGCTGAGATTTTAGTTTGGACAGAAGGAAACAGGTATGGAATAGAGAGGTAGATCTGTGAATAATCAGCACAGAGATGGTAGTTGAATGTATGTTTGTGGATGAGATTACCCAGAGATAAGGTGCATAGGAAAAAGAGAAGGGATCCAGGCAGGAGCCCTCAGCAAACCCTACAGAAAGCTGATTGGTGGATAAGGAGGATCCTCTGAGGGACATGCTGAAGGGGTAATTAGAAAGGTAGGAGGATAACTAGGTGACGACAGAGGGTGAAGCCAAGGAAGGACAAGACTTCAAGAAAATCATGATCAATGGTATCAGAGGCAGCTGACAGGCCAAGGAGGATGAGGATGGAGTACTGAGTCTGCGCTTTGGCTAGGAAGAGGTCAAGACATTGACAAGAGCAGTTTCAATGGAGTGCAAGAGGCAGAAGTTGGAGTAAAGAGAATCTAGGATGGAATTGGAAGAGAGGAACTCCAGACAGCGATTGTGAACAGCATGTTCAATGAGCCTAGAGATGAAAGGGAAAAGGGAGGGAGGCAATAGTTGGAGAGGCAAATAGGGCCAATGGTGGTGGGTTTTTTTTTCCCTTGAGATGGGAGTCTAAAGTAGGGGTTCTCAGGACAAATTTTTTGGTGACCTCAGTGTGCAGTCACCAACTTTTGCTGGTGGCTGCTGTTACAATTTTAACTAAAATTCCTAATTAAGTTTAGGAAAGACAAAAATAAATATGCACATATACCTGCCCAAATCATTCCAATTTATTTATGTTAGGATTTTTTGCAGACTCAATAATAAAAATATACATTTTTCTCTATTCTTTACTGGACATAAACAGAATAGAAACAAAAATAAGGTGATTGTCTTTTTTTAATTGTTGTTTATGGTTGCCTTTTTTTTTTTTTTTTTTAAAGACTTGCTGGCTAGTAAGTCTGCTGGTGTGAAAAGTGATATTAACAACACATAAAAATATCACTTTTCACAGCAGCAGACTTAATTTGTCCCTGGGCTTTTCAGGGCTAAGCAAGCCCTGGATGGAGAGGTGGGTAGGGAGGCAGTGGGGGCCAGAGGCAATGGGGAGAATGGGGGGGGGGCAGGGGAGGCAGTGAGGGCCGGGGATGAATGGATGGGACATCAAGGAAGGTGGGGAACTCACTAGCAGCCTGCTCCTCCAGCAACTGTCGCTCCAGAGGGGAGCAGGACCCAACCCCTGCTGGCAGCCTTGGGGGAGGGGCCACTGCTTTGCCCCCATCCTCCATCACTGTCCAGGAGACTGTGGCCACAAGAAAAGCCCCTGGTGGCCGAATTTGAGAAATGCTGGTCTAAAGCATGCTTGTATTGTAAGGGGAAGAGCCAGAGGAGTGAGAGGTTAAGGAGAGGAGTAAAGGAAGGGATGAGAATGTTGGTGACCGAAATTAAGTCAATGAACTCTCCTCCAGAAGCTGGGCATGCTGCTTCCACAGTGCTCCCAGGAGATGAGGAACAAACTGAAAGCCCAAAGCTGGACAGGGTAGGCTACTGGTTTGCCCATGATCATTGGGATGGCATGGAAAGCATCATTTCAGTCAGAGATGCTAATGTGCCAATGAAACCTGAAGAACTTAATGTTTAGAACTGCCCTGTTCGAGTGTGATTGTCATGGGACAGGCACATGCTCCAGCTGCAACACCAGATGACAGGGTGTGGAGACTTAGTGAGACACATTGGGTGTGACCGTAACCAATGCCACTGGGCTGCCACTTGGGTTTTTAATCTGGGGCTTTCAGTGATACAAGCATGAGCCACCACCACTTGATCGAAAGGCTAAAGATTCTAGCTGGAAATTCAGAAGAGAAACTAAGCTGGAGACTCAAGTTCTGTGGATCAGCCACTGGGGAGAATGTGCAATATGCACTGAATTATGGGTGTCACAACACAATAAAAAGATGTTAGGATGTCACAATACATATGCATGCCTCAAGCATACCACTACCTGACAAGCCCTATGGTCACAGTGAGATATGGAGCGATGAGATCTTTATCCTCAACCTAACGAAGACCTATGAGGTAACCCTCTTGATCTCTGGGACCCCCAGAAACAAGCCTACTTTAATTATATTACTGCTGACAACTTGAATCCCATGACAAACTGTCACTCTGCTCTTTTCTTACAAGGTAAAGTGAGTAGAAGAGTGTTGGTGTTTGTAAGTGAACAGAGAAGTAGTAACTTATTTGGGCTCGCACGAGTTAGGGTTTTTCCTTGACATTTGCAAAGACGGAAAAATCTTTTGTGTAGAACTACTCCACTTCCCGGAACAAAAACCGCAAAGCTCTGCTTGATTGTGTCCTTTATTCTTTTCTTTTGTCCTTTTAGACGTTTTAGGGGATACCAAGGAAGAGGCAAAGAAAGCGACCACATTTTTAGCCACACTACTTTTCACACAGAAACCTGCCATTTAGCTCTATGACATTGATGTGGAGGAGCAGATCTGCTTGCGACTAGAGGCCTTGAGTCCTGTGGTCCCCAGGCCAAGTCCAACGCGTCAGTCACCAACGACAGGGATGGCTATGTGGCAGCAAAGGGGATCCCTGAGCACACCTGCTGGGCATTGGTCCACCATCGGAGCGAATTGAGGATTGGGGCGAGGCAGAGTCATGATCCTGTCCAAGTTGTCCAGGGCTGGTCGATAGACTGATGCTAGCCAAGACTGGAGCAGCTGAAGCCTGAGTCTGGCATGTCATGCCACGTACATACAGGCCGCCATGTGCCCGAGAAGCTTTAGGCAGTTTCTCACGGTAGTGGTGGGAAACTGCATGACTCCCTGGATCATGTCGTTGAGGGCTTGAAACCTCGCCTGTGGGAGGAATGCCTGGGCTTGGGTCGAGTCCAGTACTGCCCCCTATGAATTCTATCCTCTGGATGGGGGACAGAGTCGATTTTGCTTTGTTTAGGAGCAAACCCAGGTTCTCAAAGGTGGCTCTGATAAACACGACCTAAGTTTCCACTTGTGTCCTGGAGCGGCCTTTGATCAGCCCGTCGTCGAGGTACAGAAACACCTGTACCTGATGTCTCCGCAGAAAGGCGGCGACGACTGCCATGCACTTGGTAAATACCTGAGGTGCTGCTGACAGCCCGAATGGGAGGACAGTAAATTGGTAGTGGAAACTATTGACCACAAACCTGAGGAACTTCCTGTGGTTCTGAGTGATTGCGATGTGAAAATACGCGTCCTTCAAGTCGAGGGCAGCATACCAGTCTGCTGGATCTAGTGAAGGGATAATGGAGGCCAAGGAGACCATGCAGAACCTGAGTTTTTTCATGAACTTGTTGAGCTCACGCAGGTCCAGGATAGGCCTGAGGTCGCCTTTGGCATTCGGTATTAGGAAATACTGGGAATAAAAGCCCTCGCCTGTGTTCCAGAGGAACCTCTTCCACCACCCCTAGTTATAGGAGTGACTGCGCCCCCTGAATGAGAAGCTGCTCATGAGAAGGGTCCCTGAAGAGGGGCGGGAGGGCACAGAATTGGATGGAGTATCCCCTCTCTACTGTGCGAAGCACCCAGCAGTCCGAGGTTATACGGGACCATGCACAGTAAAAAAGGGATAGTCGGGAGGAAAAGGTAAGGCGGGTTAGATCCATGATCTGGTGCGCCGTTCTTGACCGCACCTTCAAAAGGCTGGTTTAGGGCCGCAGGGCGGTTTGGGCTGGCCAGAGCCTTGACTCGAGGGTGTTGCCTCCTCCTGCCACTCCTGTTCCTCCTCCGAGAGCTATCCTGGCGGCTCTGCTGCTGGAACCTTTAAGGAGGTTGTGGGCGGAAATGTCTCTGCTGCGTGATGGGGGTGTGCAGGCCCAAGTATTTGAGGATGGCTCGGGAGTCTTTCAGGCTATACAGCTGCTTGTCTGTCTTTTCTGAAAACAGAGTCTCACCCTCAAATGGCACTTTAAAGACTAACAGATTTATTTGGGCATAAGCTTTCGTGAGTAAAAACCTCACTTCTTCGGATGCATCCGAAATAAAATAAATCTGTTAGTCTTTAAGGTGCCACCAGACTCCTTGTTGTTTTTGTAGATACAGACTAACACGGCTACCCCCTGATTCAGGACCTCCCATTTGAGGGTCAAGTAAGGTTTGCTGGACCTTGTAGGGTAACCCTGAAACTTGGAGCCAAGCACCCCGCCTCATAGCTACCCCTGTCGCCATCACTCTAGTGGCGGCATCTGCAGCGTCTAACGCAGCCTGCAGGGAAGCCCGGGAGACTAGCTTCCCTTCCTCCACCAAGGCTGTGAACTCAGTCCGGGAATCCGAAGGGATGAGCTCCGTGAACTTTGCCATTGCTGCACAGGTGTTGTACAAGTACCTGCTTATAATGGTCTGTTGGCTACCGATACGGAGCTGCAAACCACCTGTCGAGTAGACCTTTCTCCTCACAAGGTCTAAGCGTTTAGCATCCCTATTCTTTGGGGAGGGTCCTTGGAAGCCCTGTCTCTCATGCTGGTTAGCTGCACTGACCACCAGTGCATTGGGTGGGAGTATAAATGTTAGAATCCTCTGGAGGGCACAAAATACCACCGCTCGCACTTGGCAGTGGGTGGCAAGGAAGCTGGTGTCTGCCACAGGGTCTTCGTGGTGTCCACAATAGTCTTTATAAGTGGCAGGGCGACACGTGACGGTCCGGAGGGTGCTAGGATGTCCATCATGGAATCAGCCTCCTCTACCACCTTCTCGGCTTGATGCCCAGACCGTGGGCAGCCCTACGCAGCAACTGCTGTAGCACTCTGTTGTTCTCTAATGCAGGGGCTATGGCCATCCCCACCAATGCTTCGTCTGGTGACGAAGAGGAGGAAGCATGTACTGGGAGTGGAAGTTCCCTACCATCTGCCCCTGAGGGGTCATGTGACTCTCGGGGCAGCGTTGGAGGTAGTGCTGCCATTGATGGTGCCGGGACTGTGGACGTCAAAGCACATGTCAGTGCCGGCATCAGCACTATGGGAGGGAGCTGCATCGGCACGCTCAAAGGAGCCACGGGAAGCGGGAGAGCCCGGTACTGGTGCCTGCATCGAGGTTGACAATGGTGCAGGCATAGGAGACAGGTGCATTGATGCATCAAGGGCGGTGCCTAGGTCGGAGCCGAGCACTGTGCCAGAGTCGATGACGGAGCTGGAGGCAGAGGCGTCGGGACCGTAGATGCTGAGGGCAGATGTGCAGCGGAAGGTGGCACAAAGGTGGCAGAGGCCATGGAAGACGTCGCAGAACGGGGACCCTAGGTTCCTCCCTGGCCTTGGTGAAAAGCTCAGGGGGCCTAGAAGGGCGACTGAGGTGGATTCTGCCACAGTGGAGGCCACGCCTGAGGTTCTCTCCTCGATCTCAATCTGTGACTTCAGCTCCTCCCAGAGCGATAGGAGTCAGACTCTGACTCCGAGGCCTCTGACACTGAAGACCATGGAGGAGCTGA
Organism: Chrysemys picta bellii; assembly: GCF_011386835.1. Lineage (NCBI taxonomy): Eukaryota > Metazoa > Chordata > Testudines > Emydidae > Chrysemys > Chrysemys picta. The sequence goes on along the minus strand of NC_088799.1, from coordinate 49,576,026 downwards.
TCCTTGATGTCTTCAACGTTGAGAGCTCGAGGAGTGGGTAGGCTCTCTGTCCGAGCAGGTAGGCACCGAGGGACATGGTGAGGGGGAGCGCCTTGACATCATAGCCGGCTTCCCCTTTGAACACACCAGAGGATGGGACGGGTCTGCTGGTGCTGAGGGTTCCTCCCTGGCCGGTGAGAATGGTGCCGTAAGATGGAGGAGGTCCTGAGCAGCCTGGTACGCTTCCAGCATCGACGGGAGCTGCAGCTGCTGTGTAGGCACTGGTGATTGAGCTGGGGCCGGACTTGACTACCACACTTGGGCAGGAGTCGACACAGCTCCGGCAGGTGATCCGAAGGAGTGGCCCACCTGGAGTTGCACATCTTGTGGCTTAGCTGGAGGAGAGTGATCGTCCATCGTCGTCTTCTTTTGAGGCACGGGGGAGTGGAACGGTGCCTACTATCAGGCGGGCCCTGTGTGGAGCCATGATGGTGCCGAGCATCTTGGGAAGAGTTCTTTCTCGTCGCCGAGCACCGAGGACGATGCATTAGGGGTCGGGTCTCCTGAGCCTGGGTCGGAGTGGGGGCATAGAGCTGCCTCCATGAGGATCACCCTTTCCTTAAGAGTTCTCAGACGGAACTCGCAGCAGATCTGACAATGATCTCTCCGATGGGTCTCCCCCAGGCACCGTAGACACGATGAGTGTGGGTCACTCTTTGGCATGCGTTTGGCGCAGGCCACAAAGTTTTTGAAACCCAGGGACCGCAGCATACCACGGTTCTGGGAACCGGAGTGGAGGGGGAAACCCACAACAAACTCTATAGTAAGACACTAATGAACTAACTATATACAACCAGATAAAGAACGAATTTGCTTAGCAAGAGCTAAGGGAAGTTCCAGCCTCCGTCACTGGTGGTAAGAAGGAAATGAAGGGGTGAGGGGTCGACAGGGAGCGCCCAGGCTGACCCAATGGATGCTGCTAGGGAAAAAAATGCTGCTATATTAAAAGCCCTTGAGGGCTCAGCCAAGGGCTAGTCCATCATTTTGCAGCAAGGCATTCCCTGGGAAATATCCCACCCTCTTACTCTACCACCTCAACCAAGCTTCACAATCATTCATTGCTGTGTATAATTTTAAACTGTTTGTTTAAAATTGTTTAAAACTTATACCGTATATGCATATAATGTCTTTTGTCTGGCAAAAAAAATTTCCCTGGAACCTAACCCCTCCTATTTACATTAATTCTTGTGGGGAAATTGGATTCGCTTGAAGTCGTCTCGCATAAAGTTGCATTTTTCAGGAACACAACTACAACGTTAAAGTGAGGAGTTACTATACCTGACCTATGTCAGATATCTTCTCCCTGGACAGGCAATTATAGTGCGTGATCAAGTAACTTAACTTCACTTCAATACACACAACAGACTGAGATCCTTTCATTACCATTGTAAGGATATTTTCCAAACTTCAAATCATCTTGTAGATGTTCTCTGACACCCCTCTAGTTTTCTCAATATCCTTTTCAAAGTTACCAGAATTGGAAAGGTCATTATTGATATTAGTATCTCTACCTAGCAACAGACTTGTGCCATTTTTGCCAAGACCTTTTTTGTTCCAGAAATATTTTAAAAATTCCTTATCTTTATTGGCCATAGATATCTCACTGATAAAGTTAATGGTACCAATTGCCTGCATTTCTTATTTTCTGATTTACATTCATTACATCATGTGGACTTCCTGTTTCCCACAGCAAAGGGACTGAATTAGTGTGGATGCTATCTTCAGCTTCCTTTGCATCTCTTGCTGAGAATAGTTCCATGTCTTAAAAAAAAAAAGAAAATCAATCCTGGGGGCTCTCTCATGCAATCTTGCCTATGGGGTAATTCTCTGTGTAAGAGACTGGAAGGCCATAGAACGGTAACCTTCAGCTTTGTGACACTTAGAAGATCAGTGCCAGGGTCTTTTCAAACTATGCAGCACTAGGAAGCCTTTCCCCCTCCTTCTGTCTATCTCGACTCCTTGGTGGATTTTTTTAAAGTTAATAATTGATAGTTGCTAATTGTTTCTAATTTTAATTTTCAATTTAATTTGTATTAATAATTAGCAGATTCTAATGGGTTTCATTAAAAAAAAACAATTTGCTTAGAGTTCATCTCCTTGTAGAGAAGTAGGGGAGCAAACATTTTATAACTTAGATCCTTATTACAATGTAGAGAGCACAAACCTGCCTGAAGAGAAACAGGTACGTTTCAAAGTTAACCAGTGCAGCTTGGCAACAATGTTTCGTCAGGTGAATGCAATACAGGAACCTTTAGTTTGGAATGAAGAACGTATTGCACAGAAATGGATACCCGGTACAGGTTGAGTTCCACAAAGAATGTAAGGCTAGCTGTGGATACCTCATCAGCATTATATCTTGCAAATGGATTAACGTAATCACATTTCATCCATCAATGGGGTGACCTGACAGAACTGAACTCCCAATAAAATACCTTGGCATATAGAGAGTTCTGAGAGTGAGGTCCCTGAAAATCATGCTCTGGTAACTCCATGCATTTAGAGCCTGAGTGTTTCAGTGTTTCCTGTAGGAATTTAAGCTTCCTGTCACAAAATGGTACATTTCTAACCATTCCTGGAAGAGAAAATAACCTTCCAACCATGAACAAATTCTATATTTTTCTCAATCTGTAGACTGATTGACAGAATGAGACATGAATGATCAGACTCATCCTATGGCGTATTAGCTTTCAAGACTAAAGTATTTAACACGTCAAAAGTAACTGTTTCACTGGTAAGCTTTTAAGTATGAGATCTAGCTAATATGCTTAACCAATGTAGTTCGAGTCACTCACAACGAAAAAGGTGGAAAATTTTAAATATGAAAGTAATTCCACATTCTAAAATTAATTTCTGTTTCTGTCCTCAACATATGAATTTAAACATGAGGGAAAGAAAGATCATTCTAGGAAGGTTGGAAGATCTTGGAGGATTGGAGTTTAGAGGAAAACCTTGAGGAAGGAATAAAACATTTAATAGCGATAAGGAAATTTAAGACAAATTTAATTTTAAAACTACTCAAAGATACAAGTAATGTATTAGATAACTTATTGGCATTTTCTTCATGTTTATTTTGAGGAAGAGTGCTTTAAAAAAATCCTGCAAGTTATCCAAACATTTCTAAAGAGACTGAGGAATTTTTTCCCCTCAGATTCTGCCAAAATTTCCCCCCTATTTCCAGTACTCATTGACAAAGTCTCTAATCTGGGATGAAGAGCCCACATCACAATAAGAATAGATTTAAAAAAAAATCCAGACTGCTGGGGTACCATTAAAAGCAACCAAATATCAAGGCCCTAAAATTGAGATACCCCTTCAAAATACATTCACAGGAAAATTTCTAATGAAGTTTCTTTGTAATGATTCATAAACAAAACTGGACTTTAAATTAAAAAAAACGTTCAAAGACGGTAAGAAATGTTGACATGAAAGAAACATGTTTTCCATAACTCCTCCTCCCCTTTCTAATAGATTAAGGGTTGCACAGAATAACATACACTGATGTACAACATTGAAATATAAAATGAAGAATTGTTTATGGTTAATTAGAAGCTTTAATAATTATATATTTTTAATTATTTGTAATTATGTATAGTGAATAAGTACAGACGAGGTAATATTTAGGCCAAGTCCTTGCTGGCATAAATGTGGTTTTGCCAATTCTTTTTACATTGAATTGCCAATCTATCGCTGATAGAACAAAGATAATATGTTGTTTTGGAAGAGGTAAGTAAAAGATACACCAAAACGATAAAAAAAACAACCACCTTTTTTGGGAAGACTCAGGGCAGAGTGACACAAACAACATGATCCAGAAACTGTAAACTAAGCAGGAAAAATACAGAAGTTTGGTAACTGAAGCTTGCACATGCGTAATGTGGGGGTTACCTAAACTCCAAAGGGTTGATGTGCTAAAACACAGTTGGATAAAGGTTAAGTAATCTGTAATGTAGAAATGTATAGAAGACCTAAGTGAACATGAGTTTCTGGCCCAGTGTTTCTCCAGTTTAGGCCCAAGGACCAGACCAAGGGATTGGAGAAGGTGACGACTATCATGGAAGGTAGAAGAATTTCCCGATGCCCCAGAATGTGGTAACTTGGGCCCATTTAGGAATTCTATCTTGTCTGTTATTTGTCAGATATAAATGTATGTCCAGATACTATAAGTAAAAATAATTGTGTCACAAATTGTATAAAAATGGGGAAAATTGATTACGCCTAAATTGAGTGGATTTGTGACTCAGCTTCCAAACTTTTTACCCCCAACAATACCACTACCACTAGAGATTCTTCAGATTTAGTGATGGTCAATGCTAGTTTCTTTTCTGCAATTCCTCCAGTATGGCATTCAAGGCAATTGCTATAAAAATTTCACACACAAAGCAGAGACAAAGAACATTATCTGTTGGGTTGTAATTTCACAAAAATCTCAGTAGCACTGCAAAATTCAAACTGCCAGTTTTTGTTTCAGTAGGATAGAATTGGTACCATGAAATGCACTCTAGCTGCTCAGTGGCATTTTCCAGTACCCATCCATTTCTAACTCTCAGCCTGCTAAAGAAAAAATATTTGAACTCAAGATTTCACAAGGGAATGTGCAGAAGAGCACTGTATTAGACCAAGAGATGAATGAAGATTAAACACTCAGGGCTTCAAGATAGCTGCAAAAGAATATGCTGGATATATGTTCATGGGATGCCATACAAAACCTATCAGAAATTTGAGGGAGCTGGTTCTCCTTGGGTTGAAGGCAGCAGCGTTTGAAATAGCAATAGTAACAGCTTATCTTCCCTCTTGAAAAGTGTCATTTCCACGGAGGTTTCTTCAGATAACTCTCAAATGTGAACAAGAACGTGAGAACCATTGAAAAACCACTTGCGTTCTACCAGAGCTGTCCTGGCTGGTCTCAGGTGAACTGTAAGGACTTTACAGGAGCATTTCAGTGAGCCAAGCACATGAAGTGAGTAAGAGTGAGTCCAAAACAAAGTCTGAGACAAACAAAAAATGTCATTCTCCCTTATGTTTAGGATCACACCAGGATACAGATAGTTTCACCAACTTGGACCCTAAGCAGGACGAAGTGGTCTGTAACTGTGGGGAGAGCATGTGTGTAAATGGCATGTTGAAGGGCTGAGGGCCACTTTCTAGCCCCACTTTCTTCAGCCCTTTCCCTGACCTGCTCCCACTCCCACTCTCTCCAGTGCCTTGCAAGGCAGGCCAGGCTCCGTGGTCTGGATTTTTGCCACAGGGAGGAAGGAGACATGATATGAGTTCAACAACTGACTTGTGTTCAGAAGCTGAGTGAGATTTTGCACAACAAGAATCTTTCCAGAAGTGTTTGGGGTTTGTTTTCTTTTTAGTCACTAATCTCCAGTTTTCTACTATCTCTAAACCTTAAAGAGACAGTATTATTTTACTGGAATAATCTTTTAAAGCCACAAAATTATTCATCAACATCTTCCTTCTCTGATACAGAATCCTGATATGGATAAAATGTAAACGTCTAATATAGGGAAACATGACACATTAGGGGCCGTGCTTTGTATTTGAGTATGAATACCATAGGCCCAAATGTATTGGCCTAGAATGTATTGGCCTAGAATACTCATGTGAGGGAACATGAAGGATGCTTTTTATTCATGCTCTCAACTTGATTTTTAATAAGAACACTAAAAGATTCCAAACATATGTCATTTGAGAGGCATGAACCATACACCTGAGTCTACAGCTACAAGTCAAACATGATAAAAGCACAACTTTCACTATTCTCCCCATCGGGAAAAGGATATTGAGTACACAATGCTAATGAAGATCAAAGAGTCAGCTTAAGACACTAGAAAACTATTCAACCAGAAAAATGATCAAATGTCACATTAGAATGATTACTTTGCAAGGTACAAAGATTGTTCCAGAACAGAAATCAAGTCAAGTGAAGCCAACTGAAAGGAACCTAAACTGTGGCAGATAAAATTTAGCAGATGTTAGGAGTAAGAGGGCATTTCAAGAACAGAAAGCCAAGAATTACAAAGAAGAATTTCTTCAAAGCATATAAGAAATAGGAAGCCTATGAGACAACTGGAAAGTACACTAGGAAAAAGGGAGCAACTGAGGAGAAGGGCATTGCAGAGAATCCAAAATGTTTGCTTCAGTCTTTACTATGGAGAATGTTGGGCAGATGCCTACCCCAGCCCTACACTTTTTAGCTAGTAAAGTTGAGGCTGAAGTGACAAAAGGAGCTGGAATAAACAAACAAGAACAGGAGTTCTGAAGGAACTCAAGAGAAGCAGGCACGGATTAAAATCAGCTACTCAGGGACTGTAAATTCTGTAACTGTATTTGGGAATTAAGCCCAGTGAGTGTCACTGCTGTACCAGGCAAGCTGGTTGAGAAAGAACTATGAACATGAAACAATGGGGACAAACCAGCAGCTTCCCTAAAGGAAAATCATACCTTTACTAGTCTACCAGATTTATACTGAAAAGCAGTTTAATCTCAGAACACACATAGGGGTTACCGCAGTGCTTGGTTACTTCATTTCATATTGAATTCTTTAAAAGAAATGGTTACTCACCCTGTGCAGTAACTCTGGTTCTTCGAGATGTGTCCCCCCCCCCCCCCCCCCCCCGGGGATGCTCCACCCTACGAACGCTTGTGCCCCCTGCACCTTCAATTGGAGATTTCTCATAGTAGTGTCCGTTTGGCCTGCACATGCATGTTATTCGGTCTCGTGCCCGATGCCATTGCAATATAGCACTGCGTGGGCTAACTGTCCTCAGTTCCTTCTCTACCATGAAGCCTCATGACAATGAAGCAGAGGAGAAGTAGGGCAGGTAAGTGGCACACTCAGAGAGACATCTTAAAGAGCATTTGAGCATTTGTTCTGCACAGGGTGAGTAACCATTTCTTCTTTGAATAGTGTCCCTAACGGTGTTCCACTCTAGGTGACTACCAGTTCCCCTTTAAATGAGGAGGGGGCTTCAGAGTCTAGTCCAGTATGGTAGAAAGTGCAGCTGAGCCAAAGAGTATTGGAAGCAGAGTCATGAATTATTGCATAGCATATAGCAAACGTATGCATAGAAGTCCAAGCTGTGGATATACATATTTCATATGTTGAGGGCTGAGAATCAATCCCCTTGGTCCAGTGACGGGATTGTCACTGCAAGTGTCACCATTCTGCCTTCACAAAGGTGTTGAGTAGTCTTAAATCTAGGATGGGTCTCTAACTGCTGCTCTCTTTTGGAACCAAGTAATACCTGGAATAAAAACCTCTTCCCTCTGTGGAGAGTCTCTGGGTCGATATTGTAGAGCCCTTGAAGCGCTCTGCTGTAGAGAGGAGTAGTCTTGGTGACTTGTGAAATGTTTTAGTTCTGTCCAAGTAAAAGGCTACAGCCCGTCTGACATCTAGCATGTGCAACGTTGCTTCTCGAGAGTCGTTATGTGGCTTGGGATAGAATGCAGGTAAGTGTATGGTTTGGTTAATATGAAAATTTGTAAAAAGAACAGGAGTACTTGTGGCGCCTTAGAGACTAACAAATTTATTAGAGCATAAGCTTTCGTGGACTACAGCCCACTTCTTCGGATGCATATAGAATGGAACATATATTGAGGAGATATATATACACACATACAGAGAGCATAAACAGGTGGGAGTTGTCTTACCAACTCTGAGAGGCCAATTAATTAGGAGAAAAAAAACTTTTGAAGTGATAATCAAGATAGCCCAGTACAGACAGTTTGATAAGAAAATTGAAAATTTGTAGCCACTTTGGGCAAGAATTTTGGGTGAGGACGTAACATGGTTTTGTCTTTGGTAAATACAGTATACAGTGGTTCAGCCATCAATGCTCCTATTTTGCTGACACGTCTGGCAGACGTGATTGCCACTAGGAATGCGACCTTCATTGACATATGAAGGAGCGAGCAGGTTGCTAGAGGTTCGAAGGGTGGTCTTGTGAGACATTTGAGCACAAGATTGAGATCCCATGGTGGTGCAGGTTGGCGTACTTCTGGGTACATGTTCTGTATACCTGCTAGAAAGCGCCGTGGAATCGGGTGAGCGAATATTGAAGCCCCTTCTATCTGTTTGCGGAGGGCCGTAATGGCAGCAAGGTGTACTTTAATAGAACTTATGGCTAACCCCGTTTCCTTCAGTTCTAGTAGGTAGTCTAGGATCATAGATAGAGGCGCCGTGGTCGTGTCCAGCTGTTTTTGCTGACACCAAACGGAGAATCTTCTCCACTTGTATTTCTAGTAAGTATTTCTAGTGGTGAGGTGACGGCTATTTAGTAATACCTGTTTTACTTTCTCCGAACAGTTCAATTCCCCATGTTGGAACCAGAGAGGAGCCACGCTTTGAGATGGAGTTTTACTGGGTCTGGATGGAGCATCAGGCCCTTGTTCTGGGACTATGATGTTCTTCTCATAACCACAGCTGTTGCGGTTGTTCAAGCAGCTGTGTCTGCTACATCCATTGAAGCTTGAAGCACTGTGCGGGCTATTAACTGACTCTCGTTGATAATGGCGTTGAGTTGAGGACGTTTATACTCGGGGAGGTCCTCCACGAGCTCTTGTATTTTACTATAGTTAGAGTAGTCGTAATTTGCTAGTTGAGCAGAATTGTTGAGTAGTAGAGCAGAAGCGTGGCCAAATTGTAAACTTTCCACCCGAAGAGGTGCAGTCTCTTGTGTTCTTTATCTTGCAGCGAGGAGCGGAAATGAGGCTGTTTACTGCCCTGATTAGCAGCCTCTACTACCAGAGAACAGGCTTGAGGGTGTGAAAACAAAAATTCCGTACCTTTAGCCGGAACGAAGTATATTCTGTCAGCCCTTTTGTTGGTGGGTGGTGCTGATGCTGGTGTTTGCCATATTACCTCTGCAGGCTCCATTATAGCCTCATCCATGGGGAGGGCAATCTTGGTCGATGATGCCGATTGTAAGATTTTTAACAACTTATGTTGTTTCTCCTGCATCTCATGTAAGGCAATTTCTTGGCTGTTTGCTACTCTTTTGAAGAGTTCTTAGAACTGTTTCAGGTCACCCGGTGTCGCAGGGGTAGATGGCGTCACAGCTTCGTCTGATGTGGAAGATGAGTGTGGGGCAGGTGGTGAATCATCCAGGTCTGCCTGAGATAGTAGCTCTTCCTCTTCTGTCTCTGCATCAGGGAGGTCAGAGGTTTCTCTGTGTGGTAACGATGGGTGTACTCTGGAACCTCTTGTTGCTGGGGAAGGGGACCAGAATAGGGGCTCTGGTATGTGGGCCAAGGACCCCATTGTGGCCATTGCATGGGGTAAGGTGGTAATGGGTAAGGCCAGTGCTGTGCATACCAGGGCTGTGAATGCTCGGAGGGATGAGGCTTAGGCTTCACAGCGTTCCATGTAGGTCTCATCTGCGATGAACGTTAAGAGGAGAAGCGGTTGTACTGCACGTCTCCTTCCTCGCCACTATGCATGGAGAGTGTGCAGGAGATGAAAGATGGTACAGTGCTATGTAGCTCGGGGAGTGTTCGGTGGCGAGCAGTGGTGACTGCTGTGCCGAAGAAACTGCTATGTCAGCAGGACGCAGGAGTTGCGCTGGTCCTGCCTTGGGGTCGACCGCTGGAGTGCTGATCGGTGCTGGATTCGGCTTGTTAGGCGGCAGCAAGTCTTGGGTCAGTGCCAGTGGCGGCAACATTGATTGCGGTGCCACTGCCTGTGCCATGCTCTTAACCGGGGTAGTCAGTGCTGTGGAGGAGACTTGACGTCTCAACTCCGGTGCCGTGCATTGGGACTCAGCAGGGGTCCACTGAGGGACGGTGCCGGAGGAGCCCGGTGCCTCGTAAGTGCTCACTCTGGATGAGTGGAGCACTGAGGGTAAAGACCTCGCTGGGGAAGCTCTCTTTTTCTGAGAGACCCTTGCTGGAGAGATCGAGGCTCGCTTCCTGACAGCTTTGGAAGTCGGAGCCTTATCCGAGCTCAGGGATCTCGGTTTATGAGACTCCCCGGAGGATGTCTCTCGCGGAGGTTGGAGGGATTTCTCCAGCAGAAGCATTTTCAAGCGGAGATCCTGGTCATGTCTTGCCCTTGTTGTTAAGTTGGTGCAATGTATGCATTTCTGGAAGAGATGAGTTTCTCCCGGACAGCGAATGCAGCATGTGTGGCTGTCAGAGACCGGCATCAGCAGGAGTCACACTTTTAAAATCCTGTTGAGCCCGGCCTGACTGCAGTTAAGCCTCTCCCGCCTCTCGAGAGATAAGGATGGGAGTTAATTGTAATGATAAACTGTAGAAAGTGTTCCCAAACAGTGAGTTAAGGAGAGAAAAAGTCATCTTCTTTCTTCCCTTTTGGTGTGGGTGTGGGTAAGAAAAACCTCTAAGAGGAACTAACGAAACTATTATGTATAGACTAAAAAGAAGTTCCTATGTAACTTGTAACTTTTTTTTTTTTCCTTCAGAAAGTATCAAAAAGAGAGCACTGCCGCGGAGCTCCATCTGCAGCCAAGGACGGTTGAGAAGGAACTGAGGGGATAGTCGCGGGAGCACGCGCGCTACAGGAGGTGCCAATGGCTGCACGAGACGACACCTGTGCGTGCCCTTCCCCCAACCAAGTGCTGCTGCGAGAAATCTCCGATCTCTGGTGCAGGGATGCACCGAAACCTAGAGTGGAGCACCCACAGGGACACCACCTAGAGTGGAGCACCCACAGGGACACCACTCGAAGAAGAACCCTCCCTTCTCCCATCCCTTGGACACTCTTCAAGCCACCCCTCCCATGCCCCACTGAAGTTTAGCAGTGTTTTAAATAGGGAGTGAAAGGGGCTTTTCTGTTGCTTTGACTGACAGCCAGCTGAGTTAATTTGTTACATAATTTAATGCTGCTGAGTGGTCATTGTTATAGGATTCTAAGTTTCTTTAGGGGACAGAGCATTTATATTGGCAATTTTATTGTTTAGATGTAAATACAGTTTTAATATATTTTGTAAATACAAATATTAAAATTGTATATGGTTAAAATATTGAAGTGCCACAACTTAAACATTTGTTATGCATTTAAATGATAAACATTACAAACTTGAGTGAAGAGACTGGGGACATGAAGAGCAGTCAGGGGGTGAGAACAAGAGGGGCTCCCAGGGCTCTGATAAGCCAGAGCTAGCCCTGGTAGGAGGAGAGCAGAGCTAAAGGGCACTTACTCAAAGACCACTGGCTCCAGAAAGCAGGGAAATGTGAAGCGTTTTCCTACCTGCTGCTCCTGAAGTGTTAAACAGCTCTTCACACCCCCCCACCTGACTCACTGAGCTTTGCCCCTTTTTCCAGCTCAGCCCTGTCCCATCCCTCTGCCAGCTGCTCTGTCGGGGTTTGTTTCTTTTTCACTAACAGATCCATTCCATAACGGTGAAGATATTAAATAGCAGTTTCTCCACACACACCCCACAAAAGATTAGCCTTTGCTTGGGTGCCGGCAGACCAGGATAGATGGGTGACACTGAGCTTTTTTTTAAACTAATCGTTTTCTGAGAAATTGGTGGTCAAAAATTCATGAGATATTGATTTAAAATGTAACCTCAGTAACTTGAGTTATGGCAATTAATCTAAGTACATTTTTAAATCTTCTAATTTTCGAAATAACAGAAAAAAGTAATATAGCTCTCTTAACCACTCAAATTTTCAAATTAATACCTTGACTTCAATAAAAAATTAGAGAGCTATAACATATGGCTTACAATAGAAAGAAGAAAGCCTTAATTATGTATTGTCTACTGCTCTTCCACAATACATACTACATAGAAGCTGCATACTTTTCATTTGATAAAATTTGTAAATAAGATGTTTGGGCCACAAAATTAATCTACTCTCAAGGTTAGGGAAGATTTTCTGTTCCCATTTAAAGGGCTAATACAGTATGACTGCTGAAGCTGCACTGTGCTCTATGTATTCCTCAGAGATTACTTCTTAAAAGTTTGCCTTCTAGCAGGAAACCTCCCTCCCCAAAAGCTGATGGAAGATGATGAATGCTGTTAGCTATCCCTTGATCAGAATTGATTTGGCAGAAAATGAAGTAATTTGCTAGAAAAGAATTTGAGCAAAACACCATCACAATGTACTCAGTCACTGATTTACTTTGCTTTCAGAAGTGGAAATGCACTAATGGTTTGTGTATGTGGTAGGATGTTTTATTTTCAAAACAAAGCAAATGCACAAAATATCTAGATGTATTTAGGGAAAAGTCCGTATCTCCACCCTCTCTGTAACATTCAAAGGCAAAACTCTGCTCCCTGAGATGCATAATTCAGAGGAGACATCTTGGTAAGGCATCCATTATTTATTTTTACTTGCAATTTGTGGTATCAAGCCCAGGAGAAAGTAGGAGTTTGCACGGTCACACAGTTTATTTCTGGCTGCATTAGGTTGAAAGACTTGCACCAGATGTAGATTTTTCTTATTGGCTCGATGCAAACTGACAGCAGTGATGTATTATAGCCAATCATCAGTAATTTCCTACTATTCTGCATTTGGTGCCACTACCATCATCTAGATTTTCTTAAAATTTCCCACCACAGAAAAATGGTCAGGCTCAGTTTGGAGTAGGGTGCAGGAGGTGGACAGAAGATCCTGTCTCCTGGGAAGGAGGATCAAAGACTCTCCAATATCTACCAGGTCAATAGCAGGTCTGCTAGTGAGCCTATACAAAACACTGTTAACATTAATCTAAAAGAAACTGCCCCCAGGCCTGTTCCAGGCCCCCACATAGCAGATGAAACGGGAAATGTATCCACCAGATGTCACTCTGTGGGAGCTCAGCCTCCTTTCTTATAGGGTTCATCTCTGTAAATCAAGCTAGGCTACAAAAATGAGATGAAATTCACTAATAATCTAGAGACAACAAAGACAGTTCAGCCTGTTAGCACTCAGGTTCAAACCCTCCCATGAATCTTACCTGTGCCAGAGATGCACCATTTCCCTTTTTCAGTTCTGAGAAATTCTCACTCAGTTTTCCCCCTTTGTTACTCGAGTTGCATTTATAGCAAGTCCATCTCATCTGTCCCTTGGTTTCTATGCCACACTCTTTACTCAGCAGACAGAGTGAGTGGTACAAATGGCCACAACTGTAAAAACAAGAGTAGAAACTTCACTATAAACTTCTAAAATGTGATAATACTAAATAATATTAAAACTAAAAAGTCTTATTAAGGCTAAGTACAATAATGTCATGCTACTGAAAAGGGAGATTTCCCCATTGATTTTCAATTAAGAAGAACAGGGCTGCTTACCTACAACAATAGTTCCCAGTATATAAAATGCCTCCACATTTTCACACCCTTGGATCAAGAGTTGTACAAACCCAGAGTCACTAAAAGCAAAGAGAGCCACAAAAGAATCACATCTTTTGACAGAGATCGCATCCATAATGCTTTGCACATACAGACCATGCCCCTTCATTTCATGACGGCCTGTTCAGAAGCAAGAATTTCAAAGATAGGAGATAATGAGTGTGAAACTGTGGTGGCAATATATTCTGAGAACGACAGTTACAGGTAAATAGCCTTCATATGCTGAACAATTGCCTCCTGGTGTCTGCTGAAGTTCAGCTACCCTCATACCCTGATCCTGAGCCATTGTTGACCTCAGGGAGGAACCAAGCAGGGGCTGATAGTGTCACTCAAATAGCTCAGTTCCTTTCTGTAAGAGAGTTCTTGGGGCAGAAATGTGCAACAGCCCAATGCTATCCTCTATAGTCATTACCCATCTTGTTCAATCTGCTGCTGGGAACAGGGGTGAGGTATTCTAGTTCGCAGTTTTCTCAGCAGGAAGACATCCAGGTCTATATTTGCATCTCTTCCAACCCTGCTGGTGCAGTAGAACAACTCACCCACTGAAGACTGGGATGTAGAGGAGGGCTAGCTAGCTGAGATTCAATCCAGGGAAGAAGTGGACAGATTTACTTACCTGGTAATTTCCTTTCTTTGACAATTACTCTATAATAGTCCTTAAAGTGGGGTTTCCTTCCCTTGTGCACTTGGGACACATTCCACAGGAACAGATATCCCAGAGTGAATCCAGTGTCCACTAACAAATATCCCTGTCTGACAGCAGAAAGAACCAGCTGCTTCAAAGAAAGGTGGAAGAACCCCTTAGTGGACAGAACTGCTCACAGAGGCAGTGTGGCTTGGTAGCCAGGCACTGGACTGGGACTCAGGAGACCTAGGTTCAATTCTCAGTTCTGCCACTGGCCTGCTGGGGACCTTGGGTGCGTCACTCCATCTGTGCCTCATTTTATCCATCTGTACAGTGGGGATAATGATACCGACCTCCTTTGTGAAGCACTTTGAGATCTACTGATGAAAAGCACAATATATAAGAGCTAGGTATTATTCTATGGCCCCACTGACAATAATGAACTGTTACTGTGGGGTCCACACAGACAGTTATCCCTGGTCTACACTTAAAATGTAGATCACTCCTGGGTGTGACAAATTCACACCCCTGATCACTGCAATTAAGCTGACCTAACCACCACTTCTAGACGTGTCTAGGTCAACAGAAAAATTCTTTGTCGACCTACTGCTTGCGGAGCTGGATTACCTACGTCAAAGGAAAAACCCCTTCTGTCAATGTGGTCATGCTGCAGTTCCTGTAGTGTAGATGTGCCCTTAGACCACAGCAGGCTAGTATGGGGCAGACTGAACCCCAACTTGCCGTGAACTAAATGTTTGTGTAGTCAAGCCCTTAGTCTCCAGTTACCGTAAGGTGGCTCTTCCCTATGGTCCCTCCTGGGGTAAGTGCTTCCCAATTCTACTAAGCCTCTCCATAGCCCACTGTGGAGACCCTTTACTGGCACCTCCAGCTCTCTCCCAGTCTGCTGGCCCACACAGGAAACTTCTTAAATGACCCGTTAGACAGGTTTCACTTATTTTGGGATTTTGTATGCATCAAGAGGAATTGGTGACAGGTACAATGTAAGATCTAAATAAAATAAAGATGTGAACTCCAGTTACGGGAAATGACTAGTTTTTTTTCCTTTAAAAAAATTGCCAAAATGCATGGTGCTAGCCAAGTAATATAATGCTGGCAAAATATGTTCCCTAAGCACCCTATGATCTCCTTACATACTTAAGGCAGAGAGATACAGTGATGACAACAGCTCCACTACAGCAAGAAGGAAGACCTAGCATGGGTACCTTTGTAGCAAGCCTCAACACTCAAACAGTAATACTCAGGGGATCTGTACAGTTACTTGAATCTTTTGAACTTCTAAAACAAAGGTTTGGTTTGAAAGTTGGATAAAGGCTTACAGCAGTTCCTATTTCACCATCCTTATGTTTAAAATATGAACATGCACATCTCTCTAGCTTTACCTGAAAACAATGATTTCATCAGCCATCTCTTGCCTTCTCTTGTATTGCTGCAGACAGATACAGCAGTAATCCTGCTTTGGGTTAAGTCCTCTAGTGATGGAGGCTCTCAAGTTACACAAGGACCAGTGGAGATCATGGTTCAGGAGATTGGTAGTTGTCTCTAGAAGGGTCTGTGCAGGAAGACAATTATGTCATTTTGTCACCCTCTGCAGAAATTCTATATGTAGTAATTTATCGTAGCAAAAAGCTTATGAAATTACTAAAAGTAAAAGTGTAGCCTCTCCTTATACACACTATATCTGCTACCCAGAAAATACAGTACCCCTTTATCTCCCCACATACGTTAACAGAGACAAATTTTTGCTTTTATCTATTCAAGTCATTCATTTACAATCTCTGTCTTTCAGTAGTTTTGTTCAAGTCCTGATGAACTGACACATTCTGTGATTTTGCATACTCCAGGCTTCCTTTCTTGTTCTCTATCTTTATGCAGTACATTTTTTCAGAGGGAATTCTTAACATCCACCATTTTATGAGAATTATAGGGAGCATAAGGGTGAGGTGGGAGGAGTAAACTCAAATATGCTATACACTTTAAGTGTAAAAAATGCTGAGAATTCCAGTCTGCCATAATACTGACAATTCTGTCTTGCTGATTTGTATACTTTTAAAATTGAATTAAAAATCAGATGCATTTCACTGTTAGGAATTTGTTTCCTTGGTTGTTGCACACTGTGCTCTGCTGTTTGTGTTCCCATAGAATATATATATAGAAGCCCACTAAAAAAGAAATGAAACTGTTAAAGACCTAAACACCTACAAACATTCTGGGTAGTTTTTTAGATCTCACAGCACTGTAAGGAGGAAATCAATAGTATTTTTCTCTAATACAAGTTCAAAGCACCCATCACTGGCATAGGAGCTTTATCATGTCCATTATCCATAGGGGAGTTTTATTATTACACTGTGATCCTGTAGGATTGAATATGACCATTTATATAATTGAACAGATTTAATTTTTTTATTAAAGTTAATGTTTAAAATGAAATATACACGAGTTAAGAGGCAAGGTACTGTACATCTGGGGTCAGGCTTGGGTTATGGGGGGTTACAGGTATCGTTTGCAAGGATGAGAAGATACATACATATCGCATAACCTGCATAGACCCAGATTGGGGGGCAAGGGTTTTTAAAATGTCAGTGGATAGGTGGGCTCGGGTATGCCAACCATGGAATGAATAAGGAGTTCAAGTTAGTATCAGTGTACAAATCTGGTACAAAGTATGTCATGTAAGATGTCAATGGAAGTTAGGTTTTGCTAAATATGAATATCCTGGTTGAATCCATGTATCATCTTTGTATCTAAAGTTATGAATATTGGCCATGGACTTGTATCTTATACATGTGTTGTATTCCTGAGTAACACCCACCAGATAAGACTTACATCAAGGCCAGACAGTTGTGTGTTGATGGCCCATTAAGGACACTTAACTCTAACAATGGGCCATAGAAGAAACTCATTCCACCCAGTAAGCCTTCATTTGGATACCACAAGAATATGCAGAGCAAGTATATGGGCAAGGACTGCCTTTGTGAGTCGTCAAGCCATGTAAGGACATGTGATATGCTCATGTGACCCTGGAGTCCATCTTGGGCCAGTAATATTGCACAGAGGCTGTGAGCTTTGTTTGAGATAGTAAATTTCCAGGCACACAGCAAAGGATATAAAAAAGACCCCCAAGATACCTCCATTTTGCCTCTTTCCTGCCCTGATTCTCTGGATGGTGGATTTACAACTAAAAGGAGCATTTTGAACTATGGACTGAGGACCTTCCAATCTTTTGGAAGTTACCAGAGAGACTTTACAAGACAGCAGTCTATTCCATCACTGCTACAAACCAGATATAAGGGCCTTGCAATTATTTGTATGTATATGATCTATTAACCATTAACAACTCTCTTATTCTTTTCTTTTATTAAACATTTAGTTTTTAGTTACTAAAGGATTGTCATCAGCATGATTATTAGGTAAGATCTGAGTTATATATTTACGTGGCTAAGTGGCCGATCTCTTGGGATTAGAAAGACCCTATAATTGATTTAATTGGTTTTCAGTAACCACTCATCATAGAGTCCAGTGTCTAGGTGGTGAGACAAGGGCTGGAATGCCTATGGAGACTGAATTTTTGGCTTCTTGTTAACCAGTGTGAAACAGAAGTTTTCTTCATTTACTGTCTTGGTATAACCTAATGATAGAATAACCACCAGTTTGGATGAGTCTGCCCTATTTCTCAGCAGTGTGTTCTGAATTTGGCATCCTCAGTTGTGACACTGAGGCATGGTGACATACACCGAACACTCTGAAAATGGAACAAGACCTATGCAACTCTTCGAGTGCTGTGACCATTCCCCCTTGAGACCAGGCATGCTTGCACATGCATGCCTCTCAAGGACTGGATAGCTAAATACTGGCTACATAAATGCATACTTAAATGCACAAGGAAGACCTGCACAGTAAAACAGTCTGCCAAATCTGATTAGCATAATTCAAAATGCAATGGGTGAGCAAACTGAATGAACTGTCCTTAAAGGGAAAGGCTCAGCCTAGCCTGAGAGTATGCTGCAGGAATGAAACATTTCCAAGGCCAGCATATGGATGGCAGGTCGCATGCTGCTTGCCTCAGTGAGGCAGTTCCTCCAAATAAGAAAAAAAAGACTATGAAAATAGTCTTTCCTGTCATTTCCTGTGGCTGATTGTTGATGTTGATCCCTATGTTAAAAGGAACGGAAAAGTTATCGTAAATCTAGGTTTGATGAGGCAACATCAAAATGATTGAAGTCTGAGACCTGTCCCATCAATGTCTTTTCAGTGTTTCTCCAGAAGCATCCTTTCCTGTAAATCTGCTCTGGAAAGAGCCTCTGTCCCCCACAGGTGAGCTTCTGCACCCTTAGAGGGAGCTAGGTAATCTGCCTGTCTTTCACAGCCCCAGAATGACTCAGCTGCTGCCTTAGCTAGACTCTCCAATAGGTCAGGCAATATTCTCTCCTTTGTCTGTCAGCTCCAGCCTTGCTCCAGTGAGATAGCGGAGCTTTTTCTCTGTGAGCAGATCACACATGGAAGGATCCCAGGGGAAGCATTACAGGAAGAGGAACATTTGAGGAATTGCTCTTTTTTGCTTTCACATTCTCTGGCTGAGACACAAAATGGCAGCCAGACACAGCTGCAGAGTCACTTCCAGGAATCAAAGAGGGAAAATCCTGGATTATGACTGATGGTTGTCCTGCCCATCAGTGAGTGAGAAGGAAACATCCAGTATCTGTGCTGTCACAGACTGCCCTGAGCACCATGGAACATTTGTCACACACCCAGAAGGGATCAAAGACAAACACATTTCTGCCAAGTCAAAACAGAATGGACTCAGGAAAAGGCTGAGACATCCTAGCGCATTCACTCTATAAAGTGCTCTAGCCAAAACTAGCCCAAACACCATGTGGAGATCTTGCAGAGTGAAAAGGATGTGTGAGCATCTGAAAGAGGAACTCAACTGTTGTAAAAAGGTGTTCCAGGTAACATGTATGGGTCATCTTCCCTAATCGGACTTGTAATGAAACATTACAAGTGAGGTCTTTCCTCCATTTGCCATAGAGTTGATTTAGAAAGGAGACCTAAATATGAGCCTCCCTCCCTGAAATTGGGCAAAAAAGCCTAAAATGGATCTAGGAATTTACTTCCCAAACTGATAGCACCTGGATGATAGAACTGGACCATCAGTTGGTTACTCCTCCTTCATCTGGCACAGCTTGACAAGTATCAAAGATAAGCACCCTACTAAGAAAAGAGAAGGCCTTGTGCAAATGTATATCACCTCTGCACGATCTTATCATTCCTCATTTCCCCCTTCAGGATTATTCCAAGGACATTAGCTCCTGACAGGATACACTGGGAGAGGCACAGGGCAGCTCATAAAAAGCAGCAGACGTTGCGCTGGTGTTCCCTTAAAGGGACAGAACCAAAGGGGACAGTCTGTTCCAGACACTATGTACGGCCTGTGGCAGATGTTGCTAAGTTATATCAGAAGGCATCTGCCACTGAGAATCAACTCTGTTTCCCAGGAATCATGAAAAGGGAAGGGAAAGAAAGAGATAAGATTCTTCTCTTTTCAAAAGGATCCTTCCTGGACAGGTCTGCATAGGGCAGGCAATCTACCCAGTTATCAGCATTCAATATTCCGATAAGACAGTAAACCTGCTTGATTATCAACATCTGATGAAGTCACTGATCACTAGCTATGCCTGTCTGTAGCAAACACACTTGGCTCCACTGCCTGAACTGCCCACAGAGGAGCACAAAAGGTAACTGGGGCTCTCCTTCCCCGGAGGAGGAAGTGCCCTTTTTCCCCTGGGAGGAGAGGCCAGATGATGGGTACAGAAGTATCCTATACAGAAGTATAGGAAGTATCACTTGAGTCCACTGCTTTTCCCCAGAGCCAGTGGAATCACAGCAGGAGGGAGGAAGCAAGAAGGGAATTTGAGTCATCTGTGAGGGCTCTTCCCAGACATAGAAAGCCCCCACAGAAAGTCAGGAGAAGCCTGTGGACTGTAATAAGATCAGCATCTCACTGAGGAACCTGGGTATCTCCAGGAAGATGAGCATCCAAGGGGACAGTCTCTGGGGCGGGGGTTACTGGCTCTAAGATCAGTGTAGTGAATCTGAGTAACTGGTATGGGGGATGAGTTTGAGGAACCAACCATTTACAGGTGCAGGGTGGTTCTCCTCTGGCCACATACCCCACAGTCCTTATCACGTCTATTCTGCACACCATTCCATTCTCTGCAGGCATCTGACTCGTTATGCACCTCAGATAACAAGATTCAGACTAACACGGCTACCCCTCTGATACAAGGCACATGCAGTGACCTTCAATGAAGAGTGGGGGAAGAGGGAGCATACCACCATTTTGGGGTAATTGACCTTGTTTCCACCCAGGTTGCACGGTTCCAGTTGCACCACTAACCCTGTGGTCCATGTACAGAAAGCTGGTGCGGATGGGAAGAGTGCAACGGAGCAAGACTGCCAACCAACCCCAGGGACCTGGGGCCTAAATCCTTGAGCTCAAAGCAGAGCTGCTATGAAGAGCTGTTTGCTATGGCACAGAAGCAGCAAGACTATTGAATTTACTGACAGCGTTTCAATATTCGGTGTTTTTCTTAAACCCCAGCTCTCAGAGTCAAGTGATTATGTGAGAAGCTTTTTTTTTTTTTGGTAAATGTAAAAAGTAAAGTAAAAAAGCAAGATTTTGGGCCTCAGTTTCAGATTGTGAAAATATGACCCAAGTGAATTCAAAAGGCAAATACAGAAAACTCAATTTACCTCTGTTAAACTTAAGCCAATCTCATGAGTTTTAGGATCTTGAGTCAATCGATTTTTTAACCCTTTGGTTTGTCAATACAGGAAGAGACTGGAACACACCAAAACTTTTTGTCCTATTAGCTATTCATGTGGCTTTTGGGGACATGGCTGAAGACTAGAGAATTCTCTGACTACAGGATTCTCCGAGTGTGGGAATGCACAGCATGCTGTGGCAACTGCAGCAATGGCTTACATGGAAGCAAGACTTTTTAACCATCTTTAAACAAGTAATTTCTCTATTTTCTTAAAATGAATCCAAGGTTAGGGGCTTGAAAGATCTGTAGAGTGGTGGTGCAGGCCAACATACTAATGAAAGGGGGAGAAGGATGGGCTTTAGGGAAGATCAGAAGCCCCATTTGGGTATGCTAAATTTCAATTGACAGCTGGAATATCCACAAGGAGATGTCAAAGACAGGATGAGATTTTTGTCTGGATGACAGAAGAAAGGTATGGAATAAAGGTAAAGGTATTAGTTGACAAAGAAGAATCAGACTCCCACAGACAATTTCAACATGAGCCAATTTCAAAACACGTATTTAAAGTATTAAAAGAAATCATACAAAAGCTACATAGAAATTCAAAGGGCATAAAAACAAACAAACACTCATTTTAAGTAAATTTTAGAACACAGTCTGAACTATGGCTGCCTCCACAATAATATGCTAAAGTGTGGTTAAGATGTGATAAATGAAGGGGGTAGGAGGTAGCTCCCTTTTATGGACACCCAACCAGCCAGTTAGCTATAAAATTCCTCTTAGTAGCTGTTCTCTACTTGCTTTACCTGTAAAGGGTTAACAAGCCCACAGGTAAAAGGAAAGGAGTGGGCACATGACCAAAAGAGCCAATGGGAGGGCTAGAATTTTTTAAAACTGGGAAAAAAACTTCCCTTTGTCTCTCTGTTGTGTTCTCCAGGAAAGAGGGGAACAAGGAGCATTTATGCTATAAGAAGCTTTAAGCTAAGTACGATCAAAAATCATCAGATCATACCTAGAATTACTTATCTGGAACTCCCAAATGTGTAAGTAGATTAGGAATGTTTAGAAAGATGTGATTAGGTTTATTTCTGTTTATTTCTTGGGCTGTCTAACCCCAGATGCTTTTGTTTTGCTTGTAACCTTTAAGCTGAACCTAAAGAGAGCTATCTTGATGCTTATTTTTGTAATTGTTTCTTTTAAGATCTAGCAAAAAGCTAAGTTCCAAATGTATTTCCTTTCTTTTTGTTTTTAATAAATGTTACTTTTTTAAAAAACAGGATTGGATTTTTGTGTCCCAAAGAGGTTTGTGTATGTTGTTTAATTAGCTGGTGGCAATAGCTGATTTCCTTTGTTTTTTTCTCTCAGCTCTTCCCCGGGGGTGGGGGGGGGGGTGAAAGGGCTTGAGGATACCTCACAGGAAAGAATTCCCAAGTGTTCCTTCCTGGGTTCTCAAACGTTTTTTTTTTTTTGCACTTGGTTGGTGGCCACATCTAACCCATCCAAGGTCAGAGAAAAGCTGTGACCTTGGGAGTTTAATACCAGCCTGGAGTGGCCAGTATTAATTTTTAGAATCCTTGTGGGCCCCAACCTTCTGCACTTGAAGTGCCAGAGTGGGAAATCAGCCTTGACACATGTTTAACTGTGTAGTTGGCAATCTATTTCCCTGCATTGCTTTGTTTTTCAATGCCTCATAGCACTATATGAATGCACACATCTTTTGATGGTGACAAAAGCTGGGTTTCCATTTGCCTGATTTTTTTTTTTAAACTGATGTTAATGTGTTAATTCCTGACAATTAGTGAACTGAAAAGAAAGAATAACTCCTCTTCTAGGCAATACTAGCTAGGCCTTTTATTTAGCTATGGGCAGAATGAAGAGGCACACACAACTTACTTGCTCATAGTTAAATGTGTCCAGCATCCCCAGTACAAGTCCCTGAATTTCTCCAAGTTTCCCTCTACCATAAACTGGATCCTGTGTTAAAAAATTAAAAGCTGTGATTAACAAAAATACAGATCATAACATTTTTACATTGTATTGCTCTCTGTTTACTCCCATTTTCTATGAAAGACAAAGGAGTCAAGGTTAGAAATATTTACCATACAAGATAATCAGAAATACCAGTTTTCCCATATACATATAGTAAAAAAGCAAAGCCTGACAGCTTACTGGCAACCATCATGCTAGGGTCAAACCCCATCCCTTTGACTCTCAATCTTCACTCCTTCATTTTGCAGGACCACTTTGCCTGTAGCTACAAATTAAAAATGTGCTCAACAGCATGAACTCAATTTGTCCTCTCACTAACTTGTATCACAGTGTCTCCCAAATAAAGCTTAAGAAGAGAACGAGCATGGCCAATATTCAGGCAAACTCCTATTGAAGATAGTCTAGCCAGAACAAAGCCTAGCTCAGAATTGGGCCCATTGGCCTTAATATAATGTTGGAGAAGTTCAGCCTATGGCGCACACAGCTGTCTGGAAATGGCAAAAAATGTTACAACACGGTTAGGATAAAAGTTCTCACGAGAGAGGAGATAAACTCTGCAGAGACAAACAAAATCTCCTCTGCATCCCACTAAAATGCATCTGTGTTCTCTTATGCCTGCTGGTAGGTTAGGACTGTTGCTACCTTTTTTCTTTGAAAGAATGAAAAAGTATAGCTGAGTGCTAAGGATGGATGGTTTTGTGTTTAAGATAAAAAACTCATTTTACATTTTGTGATAAAACTAGATCATAGATAAACACATTACACAGATAAAATCATAAAATAGTAGTAATAAGAGAAAACTCATAATATTAATGCTAAAAGGTTAAATACAAAGAAGAATACTTAAATGATTTGTTGATAATTTCAAGATACAACTCATCACATGTAATGATCTGTATAAAAGGCAAGTTCCAAATACTTTGCCTAGCAGACTAACAGGAAGTAGTTAGACAAGCTTCCAAAACATTTGCTGGCTAGTCCAAAATCTATTCTAATTAAAAAAAACTTTAGAAAAAGCACTTAAGAGTGGATTAGTTGCACAGCAGAAGTAAGATTGTTAGATGAAGTCAAAATAATTTATTTATAATGGTAGATTTGCTAATTTTGCACTAGTTAGTCAATACTAAAGTCACCCAATTACACAGAATACAGGAACATCATAAGATAAATCTGCCAGCCTACAAACAGTCCAAATATTTACTCCTGGGGGAATTCTGCACCACTGCATGTCATAAATATAGAGAGAAGGGTAGCATAAAATCCCTCCTTGGCAGCTGTAGTAAATCGTTTTTCCTGTCAGGGGTTAAGAAGCTCAAATAACCTAGTTGGTACCTGACCAGAAGACTAATGAGGAAAGAAGATGCTTTCAAATCTGGAGTGGGGGGTGGGGGAGGAGAGAAGGTTTTGTTTGGGCTCTCTCTTTGTTGTTCCCTCTCCGGACAGAGAGAGAAGCCAAGCAGGTACATCATCTCCTGAAAATATACCTGGAATGTTCCATCTAAAAATCACAGAAATTGTAAGTAAGGCAATGAAATGCATTAGGTTATACTTCGTTTTAGCTTGTGAACTTTCCTATGCTACAAAGGTCATTTTATTCCTGTTTTTGTAACTGTGAAGCTGAGTCCAGAGGGGAGTCCTCTGTGTTTTTAATCTTTTTATTACCCTGTAAAGTTACCTTCCATCCTGATTTTGTAGGTGTGATTCTGATTCTTTTCCTTTTTTCTTTATAATAAAGTTCTTTTAAGAACCAGATTCATTTGAGTGTCCTGAAGATAAAGGGTCTAGTCTGTACTCACATTGCTAAGGCAACTAGTTGGTATATTATTCTCAAGCCTGCCCAGGAAAGGGGCTGAAGGGCTTGGGGGATATTTTGGGGGGGGGATAGGGATTCCAAGTGACCCTTCCCTGAATTTTAGTGTAAATCACTTGGTGGTGGCAGCAATACCATCCAAGGACAAGGAAAGGAATTTGTGGCTTGGGGAAGTTTTTAACCTAAGCTGGTAGAATATAAGCTTAGGGGGTCTTTCATGCGGGACCCTACATCTGCACCCCAGAGTTCAGAGTGTGTGTGTGGAGGGAGAACCCTAATACTGCAATTTTGCAAAATTCCCCATTTCCCCTGCAGAATTGGGGCTACAAAGCTGCTGGCCGGCCCTAGGGGCTGCTGGGGCTCTGCAGAGCCCAACTCACAGTGAGCAGAATGCCCAGAATGCTGCACTCCCATCCCCCCAGAGCCCAGCTGGCAAAAGGTGATGAAGGACAGGGCTGCACCACAACACGTCCCCTGGCAGGATAGTAAAGAAGCGGTGGGCGCTGGTGTCTGGGCTAGGGGGTGCCCTGCAGCTGGGCTCTGGGGGGATGGGAGTGCAGGAGTCTGGGCTCTGGGGGCTCCATACAGCCCCCTCCAGCATTCCCCCCCAACAGGAACTGGGTTGTAGTAGGGGCTTCTTTAACTCTCCTGGGGGAATCTTTTTTGCTGTTGTCTGTATTGACATACTTGTTGACAGGTATTTTGCAACAAATTACCAAAATAATTGAAACTGCAGTGGTTATATTGTGTTATGTCAAAATATGCAGAATTTTAAAATAGTGTGCAGAATTTTTAATTTTTTGGCATAGAATTCCCCCAGGCGTAAAATATTGGTGCATCCTAAAATGCTGTCACAGGGAGTTTATTCACTTTTTATTAAAGCAGAATTGTTGACAGTACAAATTACATAAGAAAATGAGTTACAGGAGGGGGTGATTAATACAAAAGATAGAGTACAGGTGAGATGAGACAGGACAGGTTAAGAGTTACAGTAGAGACACACTGTGATGTAGTGAGTATTGGTGGTTCTCCTGGCATTTAGTTCATATTAAAGCAGTACCCATAATGCACTCAGCACTTTCCAGAGAGACAACTGGGACAAGCTGCTCATAACTTAAGGGCAGACAGAAAAGTAACCAGAGACTAGGGAGAATAGAAAACACTTTTTTTCTTTTCTCTGCTCATTGATGCTTCCTCCCAAAGCCTTCATGAAATATCTTTTGATTTCCTGACAAATCATGGCCAGGGATTTCTCATTTCTTCACTAAGGCCATGTCTACATGGGAACACTCAGGAATATTAAGGCGAATCAGGTAAAGGTGCGAAATCTATGTACATAAGTTAAGGCACATTAAGCCCTGTGGATGCTCTCATTCAGAAGTAAAGTGGCCATAGCTCCTTGTAACTTAGGGCAAGTCTACACTACAGAGCTACATCGGCATAGCTGCTCCAATGCAGCTGCGCCGCTGTAGTGCATCTGGTGAAGACGCACTATGCTGATGGGAGAGTGCTCTCCTGTCAGCATAATTACTCCACCTTGTGAGAAGCGGAAGCTATGTCGGCGGGAGATGCTTTCCCACCAACATAGTGCCAGTGGGGATAGTGCAAAACTTGCATTGCTCTTGGGGGTGGGGGAGAGAAGAGTGTGGGGATGGCTTTTTCCACCCTGAGCAATGTAAGTTAGATCGACTTAAGCAGTGGCGTACACCAACCCTTAATCATCCTGATCAGGAAGACAGGCTCTTACTGCAAAGAGGGGGGCAAGGTTATAAAATGGGACAAGGATGGAACAGGATGACCAGCTCCTTAAACACATATCTATAATGTGGAGGAAAAAAAGCTGAGAGATCATGGGGGACTTCAATATGAGTGACATATACAGGAGGTCTCAGATAGCCAGTACTATAACAACACCCTCAGAATTTCTAATTATTACAGATGATAATTTCCTAACTCAAAGCGTTCCCACCAGCAAAAGGAAATTCTGTGTTAGACATCATCTTGACAGATAAAGAGGAATTTATCACAGAACTCAAAATCAGTGGCAGCGGAGATACAAATGATCATAATTTGATCCCATTTATAACATGCAAACAAAATGAAGTCCAAACCAAAGTAGTTGGTACTTTAAAGGGACAATTTCACAAAGCTGAAAAAAATTATGGAAAAAACTATGAATCCCCTGCCCCCAGAGATTTTAATAAGAAAAGTGTGAATGATAATTGGGAATTATTTAAGAAAAGTTTACTAGATGCCCCAAATGGCACAACTTAGAAAGGAGGACACTGGTTAAAAAGCCAGTCTGGCTTAGAATAGAAGTAGAGGCAACTATATAAAAACAAAAAATCTACACAAATGGAAGAAAGGAGAAACTGATTTATATTCACTAATAGCAAAAGTAAGGAAATGTAGAAAATTGATAAGGTAACTAAAAAAACATGGGGAACTCTATCATCACAGAGTAAAGGACAATAAAGAAAAGAATATTAGGAATAAAAAGAATTCTAGCAACAATGCTGGTCCATTACTAGATAGAAATAGTAGAACTGTCACTAATGCAGAAAAGGCATTCTGCTCTGAATTTGGGAAAAACGGATGTAGTCATTGTCTCACTGTCTGGAGTGGTTCACAACTGAGTGTGCCAACCTCAGGGCAGGCTGTTAAAAAGCAGGGTAGAGACCCCAAACTGGTTGTATCATCTATCATTAGATTTCACCAACCCAGTAACAAATGTGAACTCCTGAAGCACAACAACAGTCTTATGATGGAGTCACTGACAGTCCCCATGGGCATTCCAGTCTATCTCGCCACCTAGGTGGTTTTGCTTCAGCGATTTTGCTTATAGCAATCTGACCATTTTCTGACCATCAAAATGCATGGCAATCTGTCTTGGAGAACTGAGACTGACAATGATAGTCTAATGTTGATTTAATGCCAGTTTAGATGGTGTCATTCATTTAAAATGTGCCTCAGTTCACATTAACTTCTGGAATGATGCTTGCTTTTGAGCCACTGGAGGCATCTTCCAAAAGACCTTTTTAACCTGAAGTAATAACGGAAAAAGATTCTTACATGATCCTTAAAGGTCTAGGCCCAGTTATGGAAGCATGCTCTCAGAACCAGAGAGAAATGAGTTTAAGCTGATTAGAGCCCTTTCTGGCAAGCCTGCTACCTGATCCCATTAGTAGGAGATTGCCAGGAGACATCAGCAACTGATACCAGGTCCATAGTTACAGGAAAAATGCCGTAAATATTTATTTCCTTTCAAGAGAAAACTTACAGGCCCTGGAAATCCAAGTAGCCTGTTGAAGTGAAAGGCTTCTGCTCACTTGTCCACTCCAGGCAGTTGCATGCACAGCATGGGGGGTGGGGGGGAGAGAAAGAGGTAATTTCAACCAAGGAGCACTTGGAGTTTACCTGGGGGGGGGGGGGGGAAGGGGGAAAATGACATTTTTCCAGCATTTCTTTAGGAATTGTATATGGGTTAGCAGAGACCCTGGAAGTGATACTCCCCTATCCCTAGCCAATCTGAATTATGACCTCCTTGAAAAAGTGGAGTACTAAAAGGAAATATTTGAAGGGACCACTATGATCATCTAGTCAGACTTCTTGCCTGAATTAAATCCTGTTTGAACTATAGCGCAACTTCTAGAAAAACTTCCGATCTTGATTTCTAGATTGCCAGTAATGGAGAATCCAATACAACCTTTGGTACATTTTTTACAAATGGTTAATTAGTCACTGCCAAATATTTATACCTTTTTCTTTCCAGTCTGAAATGGTCTATCCTCAACTTGCAGCCATCGGATATTGTTATATCTTCATAGGCTAGCTTGAATTGCTCATTAGCAAATGTTTGTTCCCCAGGTATGTATTTATAGACTAATCAGATCACTCCTTAGCTTTGTTAAACTAAATAGATTGAGCTCCTTCCATAGCTCACTCTAAGGTGTGTTTTCCATTCCTTCAGTCGTTCTCGTGCCTCTTCTCTGAACCCTCTCTGTTTTTTTTGAGGTCTTTCTTGAATTGTGGACACCAGAACTGAACACAGTATTCTAGTAGGAGTCGCACCAGTGCCAAATACAGAGGTAAAATAACCTCTCTACTCCTTATCAATATTCCCCTGTTTATGCATCCAAGTATAGCATTAGATTAGCTCTTTTGGCCACACTGGGATCCTCAAGTTCACCGTGACTCCCAAATCCTTTTCAATGTCCCTGCTTCCCAGGTTATTCCCCCATCCTGTAAGTATGGCCTGCACGCTTTGTTCCTAGATGTTTGACCTTACATTTGGCCATACTGAAACACAGTGTTTGTGCTCAGCTTCCCAAGTGGACCAGTTCGCTTTCTGTCAGTGATCTGTCCCCTCCATTATTTACTAGTCCCTCAATTTTTGTCATTGCAAACTTTCAGTGATTTTTATCAATGATCTGGAAGAAAACAATGTCAAATAGCGTAGGGCCAAGAACCAATATCTGCAGGACCCCTATAGAAATAAACCTGCTCAATTGTTATGTTGGGATTTGACAATTAGCCAATTTTTAATCCATTTGAGGTATGCCATATTGATTTTATATTTTTCTAGTGTCTTAATCAAAGTGTTGTGCAGTACCAAGTCAAATGTCTTACAGAAGTTTTAACAGATTATATCAACTAGGGCTGTCAAGTGATTAAAAAAATAATTGTGATTAATCGTGCAATTAAAAAAATTAATAGTGCAATTAATCGCACTGTTAAACAATAGAATACCATTTATTTAAATAAATGTGGATGTTTTCTACATTATCAAATATATTGATTTCAATTACAATACAGAATGCAAAGTGTACAGTGCTCACTTTATATTTATTTTTATTACAAATCTTGGAAATGTAAAAAAACCAAAAAAATAGTATTTTTCCATTCCCCCATTACAAGTACTGTAGTGTAATTTCTTTATCATGAAAGTTGAACTTACAAATGTAGAATTATGTACAAAAAATCTGCATTCAAAACCAAAACAATGTAAAACTTTAGAGCCTACAAGTCCACTCAGTCTTACTTCTTATTCAGCCAATCACTCAGATGAACGAGGTTCTTTACATTTAGGGGAGATAATGCTGCCTGCTTCTTGTTTACAATGTCACCTGAAAGTGAGAACAGGTGTTCACGTTGCACTGTTGTAGCTGGCCTTGCAAGATATTTACATCCCAAATGTACTAAAGAGTCATATGTCCCTTCATGCTTCAAACCTCCATTCTAGAGGACATGCGTCCATGCTGATGATGGGTTCTGCTTGATAATGATCCAAAGCAATGTAGACTGACATGTGTTCATTTTCATCATGAGTCAGATGCCACCAGCAGACGGTTGATTTTCTTTTTTGGTGGTTCGGGTTCTGTAGTTTCTGCATCGGAAGACTACAGAACTTCTTAAGACTTCTGAAAGCATGGTTTACACCTCACCCCTCTCAGATTTTGGATGGCACTTCAGATTCTTAAAACTTGGGTCGAGTGAGAAATCTCACGTCGATACCTTCTTTGTGTTTTGTCAAATCTGCAGTGAAAGTATTCTTAAAATGACAACGTGTTGGGTCGTCATCCAAGACTACTAGAACATGAAATATATGGCAGAATGTGGGTAAAACAGAGCAGGAGGAGACCTACAATTCTCCCCCAAGGAGTTCAGTCACAAATTTAGTTGACCCATTATTTTTTTAACAAGCATCATCAGTATAGAAGCATGGCCTCTGGAATGCTGGCCGAAGCATGAAGGGACATACAAATACCTTGCAATGCCGGCTACAAAAGTGCCATGTGAACGCCTGTTCTCACTTTCAGCTGATATTGTAAATAAGAAGCGGGCAGTGTTATCTCCCATAAATGTATGGGAGCGGCATGGGCCGAGGGACGTACTGGCTGCCACTTCCAGCAGCTCCTATTGGCCTGAAGCAGCGAACCACGGCCAGTGGGAGCCGCGATCGGCCGGACCTGCGGACGGGGCAGGTAAACAAACTGGCCCGTCCGTCAGGGGCTTTCCCTATACAAGCAGTGGCCGCAGTTTGAGAAACACTGATGTAAACAAACTTTTTTGTTTTAGCGATTGGCTGAACAAGAAGTAGGACCGAGTGGACTTGTAGGCTCTAAAGTTTTACATAGTTTTGTTTTTGAGTGCAGTTATGTAACAAAAAAATCTACATTGTAAATTGCACTTTCATGATAGAGATTGCACTACAGTACTTGTATGAGGTGAACTGAAAAATACTATTTCTTTTGTTTATCATTTTTACAGTGAAAATATGTGTAATAGAAAATAATATAAAGTGAGCACCGTACACTTTGTATTCTGCGTTGTAACTGAAATCAATATATTTGAAAATGTAGAAAAACATCCAAAAAATTTAATAAATTTCAATTGGTATTTTATTGTTTAACAGTGCGATTAAAACTGCGATTAATCAAGTTTAATATTTTTAATTGCGGTTAATCAACACTATTCTCTTTATCAACCAAGCTGTAATCTCATTTTTTAAAAATCTAGTTCATTTGACAGGATCTATTTTCATAAATCCATGTTGATTGGCATTAATTATATTATCCTCCTTTAATTTTTTATTAATCTGTCTCAGATCAGCTGTTTCATTATTTTTCCTGTGATCAAGGTCAGGCCAAAAATTGACAAGCCAAAAATTACACAGGTCATCCCATTTATCCTTTTAAAATATTGGCATAACATTAGCTTTCTTCCTGTCCTCTGAAAATCAACTTTCCCTGTTCAGTGAGCTCCTCAGTCAGCTCTTTGATAACTTTTGTATATAAAGCAACAAGTTCAGATAACTTAAAAATGTCATACTGTAGTAGCTACTGTTTAACATCCTCATGAGATACTTTGAAATGGAAAAAGCAACAAAGAGTCCTGTGGCACCTTATAGACTAACAGCTTTCCTGGGTGAATACCCACTTCGTCAGACACATGTCCATATTTTTCCAATCATCCGGGACCTCCCCTAATCACCATGAGGTTTCAAAGATAACGGCCAATGGCTCTGCAATCACACCAGCCGACTCCCTCAACATCCTCTGATGCATTAGATCCGGACCCATGGACTTGTGCATGTCCAGCTTTTCTAAATAGTCCTTAACCTGTTCTTTCACCACTGAGGGCTGCTCATCTCCTCCCCATACTGTACTGCCCAATACAGAAGTCTGGGAGCTGACCTTGTCAGTGAAGACTGAGGCATTGAGTACTTCAGCTTTTTCCACATCATCTGTCACTAGGTTGCCTCCCCCATTCAGTAAGGGTCCCACACTTTCCCTGACCTTCTTGCTGCTAACAACTGTAGAAACCCTTCTTGTTACCCTTCACATCCCTTGCTAGATGCAACTCCAATTGTGCTTTGGCCTTCCTAATTACATCTCTGCATGCTCGAGCAATATTTTTATACTCCTCCCTAGCCATCTGTCCAAGTTTCCAATTCTTATAAACTTCTTTTTTGCATTTAAGCCCACCGAAGATTTCTCTGTTAAGCCAAGCTGGTTGCCTGCCATATTTACTATTCTTTCTGCACATCGGGATGGTTTGTTCTTGTGCCCTCAATAAGGCTTCTTTAAAATACAGCCAGCTCTCCTGGACTCCTTTCTCTTTTATATTAGCCTCCCAGGGGATCCTGTCCACCAGTTCCCTGAAGCAGTCAAAGTCTGCTTTTCTGAAGTCCAGGGTCCGTATTCTGCTGCTCTCCTTTTTTCATTTAGTCAGGATCCTGAACTCGACCATCTCATGGTCACTGCTTCCCAGGTTGCCACCAACTTCTACTTCCCCTACCAATTCTTCCCTGTTTGTGAGCAGCAAGTCAAGAGGAGCAGGGCCCCTAGTTGGTTCCTCCAGCACTTGCACCAGGAAGTTGTCCCCAAGACTCTCCAAAAACTTCCTGGATTGTCTGTGCACAGCTGTATCGCCCTCCCAGCAGATGTCAGGGTGACTGAAGTCCCCATGAGAACCAGGGCCTGTGATCTGGAAACTTCTGTTAGTTGTCCAAAGAAAGCCTCGTTTACCTCATCTTCCTGGTCTGGTGGTCTATAGCAGACGCCTACCACAACATCACCCTTGCTGTTCTCGCCTCTAAACTTAACCCAAAGACTCAACATGCTTTTCTCCAGATGGGCACTAATATTTAATACTGGAGCTCTGAGTAATCATACTGTTCTCTTACATACAGTGTAACTCCTCCACCTTTTCTCCCTTGCCTATCCTTCCTGAACAGTTTATACCCATCCATGACAGTGCTCCAGTCACGTGAGTTATCCCACCAAGTCTCTGTTATTCCGATCACATCATACATAATTCCTTGACTGTGCCAGGACTTCCAATTCTTCCTGCTTGTTTCCCAGGCTTCTTGCATTCGTGTACAGGCACCTAAGATAACCAGCCGATTGCCCTACTTTCTCAGTCTGAATCAGGAGTCCACATAGGCCATCTGCTGAAGAGTCAGTGGCGAGGCACCCACCCACCCATATATCTTTGAAAAGTGGCAATTGTGGTATCGCTTGGATTTTGTGAAGGAGGTTCTTTGCAGCAATATAATGCCTGATGTTAGGAAGTGGGATATTAGTGAGGACTGGTAGCCATTCGGTGTTTGTTAGTCTCATAGTCTATTATTATTTGATTCAGTTGTACATCAACTAGCTTTGTGTGTGAAGAGTTTAATACAGGTGTACAGTATTCTCCCACTGAGTAGTGGAGAACTAGTACCAAACTGCAGTACTTGCACATTAGCTCCCTAAACTGAGCTTCCAAGCTTATTTAGAAAGCCATTTCTGCTCTTAATCTTCTGAGCTACCTTTGTGAAGTAGTCCTTGTAGATTAGTGTGTGAGCTCCAATTACTCTTAGATATACTGGCTTGGGTCACATGCCAGTTGCTCTTCATTCAAGAAGATGTTGAGTTCTTGAAGCATTAGTGTGATTGAGATGGAAGCATGATGACACTATCATTAACAGTCTAGACTTAAGTCTCCACTTCTTGCAATAGGCACTGATGGCTGCCATGTCTTATTCAGGTTGTGCTCAATCTTTCTGAAGTCTCTTGAAGCTATGCAGATGTTATTTGCATACTTGAATGGCCTTCAGATTGTTGGAGGCAGATTAGTAAATATGTTGAAAAAAATTGGGGCAAGAACAGATCCCTGAGGGGGTCCATTCTTCTGGGTCCTCCATGTGCTCAGTTTATTGCCTTAGCACCACTTGAAATTGTCTATTTTGAAGCATCATTTCCATAGCCGTTACAACCCACAGAGATTTTGACATCTTGACCAGCAGACCAATGTACCAGATGGTATCATATGCTGCTATCAAGTCAAGAAACACCACTCCTGTCATCTTCTTCTGTTGGAAACCATTTTCTATGTAAGTGGTAAAGAGCATGAACTTGGTCACAAGTGCTCCTATTAGGTCTGAAGCCTGCCTGATCATCACCCAGAGCTTGTTCTACCATGGGCATGAGTTGTTGCTGAGATAGTCACTCAAAGTTTGTAAGCACATCTCAGAAGTGATACTGGACAGCAGCTAGCTGGAAAGGAATTGCCCTTTCCTGGTTTCTTTCTGCCATATCTTAGGCATCTTGTTCTTTTGGATGACATAGTATATGAAAATTGACAGCCATTTTGTGCTACTCTTACCAAGATATAGCAGCATTTCTTGTACAGTCTTATCAAGGCCACCTGCTTTTCCTGCTTTCTTGAGGCTCAGTGCTCTCTCCACTTCTTCAGTGGAGGAAGGCTGGACGATGTCTTCCTCACAGAATGGTCCCACCTGTGAGTATCAGCTCCATTTCCTCTTTACTGATTCCTCAAAGGGCTTGTTTCTGTTGGCTTTTGCTATGTTAGTTAGGCATGTGGTGATGCTGTTTGGAGACACTTTCCTGACATGTGGATGGTGGTTTCGGTGCTGCACCAAGATTCCTTTAAGTAACCATATTTCCTGCTAGACCGTATGTCCATATTTAACGTAACTTCTCACCAACGTTCCTTGTGACAGACATTAAGGCTGTCAAGAAGACGGTTTGCTTCTCTGAGTCACCCGATTTCCCACACTGCTTCAGAAGTTCTGCTCATTCTTCATTTAAGTAGGGTATACAAGTCTCTTGGTAGGCATGCGGAATAAATTTAATGGCTGCTTTAAAGATTGCTTTGGAGAAGCGAGTGTAAGCATTTTCTACAGAGGCATTATATGGTATGCACACTACATACTCACTGGTCAGCTCTGAGTATTTTTTTCCAGTCTGCTCTTCTACAGTTCCACTGTAATCAAGGGATAGTGGTTATTATGGGGACTGTCATTTCTATCTGAGCAAGAAGAGGATGGTATTGACTGTTTGGGAGCCTGGTAACAGTTGGCCCTGCTGAGGCCACCCAACTGAGGTCAGGAGAGCAACCCTGCTTCCACTGTGCAGAGAAAAAGGGGGCTGACTGCTTAGGGTCATGCAAGAGATATAGATCTCTTAGAGAAGTCCAGTTTATGGATCCAGTCCATTTTTGTCAGATTCTCTGCAGCCCCATAAGATGTGGTGGCTATTTAAGTCCCCAACATAGGACAGATGGGTGTTGAAGTGCTGGTAAAAGTGAAGTGTTCCAGGTTTTATCAAGGGGTTTACAAACATTCACAACTTCAAGTTGATCAACTTTTGCAATGATACTGTGAGTCACGCTTCCCACCCCTTACCAGTAATGGAATCTGATTGGCTAAACAAGAAGTAGGACTGAGTGGACTTGTAGACACTAAAGTTTTACATTGTTTTATTTTTGAGTGCAGTTATGTAAAAAAAAATTGGAAAATGCAACTTGCAAATGTAGAATTAAAGAGCTTGCACTACAGTACTTATATTAGATGAATTGAAAAGTACTATTTCTTTGTTTTACAGCGCAAATGTTTGTAATAAAAATAGTATAAAGTGAGCACTGTACACTTTGTATTCTGTGTTGTAAATGAAATAAATATATTTGAAAATGTAGAAAACATCCAAAAATATGTAGGTATTCTATTAAGAGTGAGATTAATACTGCGATTACTCATGATTAATTCTTTTAATCTCACGATTAATCGAGATTCTTTTTTTAATCACTTGACAGCCCTATTTTGAATGTTTTATGGGGGGTTTTTGTTTGTGAAGTGAAACTTGGAATTTTTAAGCCAACATTTACACATACATATTTTAAAACTACAACATAGTAAGTGATTAATTCTCTCAACCATAATTCCACATCAATGATGCTTTTTTGCTTGGGAATTTCCTTGGGTTACAAAAATATTTATGAATTGTTCAGTGATGGTAATTCCTGTGGATTGTACAAGAACTTCAGTGGCCTTGCAAGATGGAGAGAAATGGACCTCACTATTTTCCAGATAACTTCTTGCCTCCTCGGCTAGTCCCGCCCCCTACACGTGACTTTCCTTATTTCAGTCTTTCCTGACCAGCCCCACTTGCACCCCACACATTTACGCACATTTTACCGATAAGTACTTCAACACACTTTTTAAAAACTACCAGTATATACAAAGCATGCACTTGTAAATGATGTGAATTATATCCATTTGTGAATTCTTAAGTGCATATATATTTCTCCATATTCTAGGAAGAGATGGCAGCAGCTCCCACAATAAGTGTTTTGCAAGCTCTTACATTTGCAATTTTTTTTTTTTTTTAAAACAACTTTGTCAGACTGCTTGGGCTGACATTTCCCATGCCCGGTATCTGTCTCGAGCTGAATTTGTTTTTGAAAATTTCAGCAAAAACTATTCAGCCATCTCAGAAAACCATGTTAGTGAAAAATAAGTTTTTCCCATGTTGAAATGTCCTTACAACTATTTTACTGAAAAGCTCTAGAACCTCTATGCTTTGGACTAGATCCTTGAAATTTAGCTGGCGATCATTTTACTTGGAGGGCCAGATATGGCCTTAGAGAGGGGGACTGAGGAGAAAAAAAGTGAGCAGGAAGCTAACCTGGACACTAGGGTATAGAGTTGGTGGTAGCCAACAGGCTGGACACTCAGGCATTGGAGTAAGGATGAAGGGAGGAAGCTAGCAAGTGGCAAAGACTAGGAAGGTGTCGATACCTAATGGATGAGGTGGTGAGAAGCAGATGTGCAGTGTAATTGTAGCTGTGTGGGTCCCAGGAGATTAGAGAGACAAGGTGGGTGAGATAATATCTTACTGGACCAACTTCTGTTGGAGAGAAAGACAAGCTATTGAGATTTGATTGGCTGGAGATTTCTGTTGGTGAGAAGGAGGCAGTCAGTGGAGGAAGCTTAAGAGATGGACTCCAGGAAAGGGAGAAGGAAGGAGGAAACCAATCTGTAAGAGGGAGTAGTAGTTTGCTTAAGGCACCAAGGGACAGCTTGCCCAGAGGTAGTGGGAAGGGAGAAGAGGTGGCTAGAGGAAGCAAATTAGCAGGAAATGGTGAAAGCGGAATGCAAACTTGATTGCAAGATACTTGGGAAATTGCTCCACAATGGCTAAAATGATCCAGAACGCTTAGAGCAACAGCAGCCTCTACATAGAGTTGTTCCTACTCAATAAGCACTAATGCCAACAGGCTGCCAATATTCACATCTGAATCAAACAGGATTTGGAAATTCATCCAATTCTTAGTCAAAAACCAGCTGT
This sequence comes from Chrysemys picta bellii, assembly GCF_011386835.1. Taxonomy (NCBI): domain Eukaryota; kingdom Metazoa; phylum Chordata; order Testudines; family Emydidae; genus Chrysemys; species Chrysemys picta. The sequence goes on along the minus strand of NC_088799.1, from coordinate 49,538,842 downwards.
ATGCTTGGAATATACTGAAGGGACAGACAGCTTCCAGAGGTAACAATTGCACGAAGTGACCAGTGTCATTTTAGGTCATATTGTATTATAAGTAAATTTTATTTTAACATGCATAATTTAAAAGTAACAGCATGGAAAGTACATCATACTGAGATACCATATAAATTATAGAGAACAATGGGGAGCTCAGGTCTTCCAGCACAGCATGTACGTGATCCATGACATACAGCAAGCTATTTTTATATCTGTCAGAAAGCCACTCACTCGTTCCTGGAGCATTCTATTAAATACATGGCTGAGGAAAGCCAAAAAACAGTCAAAAGGCAGACTGAATGAATAGGGCTACTTTATAGATGGTAAATTAGTCTTCCACAAAGCTGTATGTAAAGAGATCTTCCATGCAAATCATTTCTCCTAGTTCTGGAGGATAAGTCACTTCAGGCAAGGGTTAGTTAATAAGCTCCAGAGACAGGGCCAACACCGCTAGAGGCAGAATGTCATCCCAGAGCTCCCTCCAATCTGGTGCCTGTGTATTAACATTGGCTCCTGAGAGCTCCCTCCAGCACAACCCTCCTCCTCTCTCCACTTCCCTAATTTCTGTTGTACCTTCTCCGAAGTGCTTGTTGTTTTCTCCTCTCTAAATTGCTTCCAACCGCCTCGAATATTTCTTTCTGCCTTTTTGGTGAAATCAGTTACACAATTAAAGGAAATAAATCTGTATTACAAGGTGTAAACTCAGATAAAATTACTTAAAACAATTCCTGAGCCTGCAGCCTATTGAGCCTGCAGCCTATTCCTTTATACACTGTTTTTCTTCTCATCTCACAGATACAATACTGCAAAAGGACACAGTCAAAGTTTAATTCCTTTCTGTCCTTTTTTAAAACCTACAGTAAATTGCTTATAAAACTTTAGAAGCTTAGGAAGCAGTTCTCTCATATCAGATGGTTTTCTCCATTTATGTAATATGTAATTGCTTCCTCATCTGTGACCAAGCGCAGCTGGAAGCAGTCACAGGAGGTACCTAGTCTCCCGCAACAGGGCTTCAAGCACCTGCTGTGTAGTCTTCAGGCGCCTGGAATCTGGTGTGTAGGCTGCTGCTTTACCATTTGGAGTGTGCCCCCAACTGGGCCTTGGGCCAATTCTATTTGGGAAGAAGGGCATTGTAAGACTCCCAGGGAGTGGAATTGTGAGCCTCTTCACAGGCTGTTTAAAATTCTTTGAGCTTCTTAACATCCACAGGAGATTGAAGGAAGCCCCAAAGAGCCTCTTAGGTGGACTCCCCTAATGCAATTCTTAGGCAGTGAATGAGTAAGATTCAGCCCTTCCACGGGCTTTGCGGAGAGAAGAGGAAAGGGAAATGCTCCCCCAGGCTCCTTTTGCTCCCCAGTCCAAAGATAGGACTGTTTTTAAAATGACGGAAATTCTGAGACAAAGGACTTTCAGGCAAAGTTAAAGCTGAGACTACACATCAGCAACTAAATGTTGAGCTTTTTACGAACGCAGTAGGCAGAGCTGTTGTAGCTCTGTTGCTCCCAAGATATTAGAGAAATAAGATGGGTGAGGTAATATTTTATTGGACCAACTTCTGTCTGAGCTACACAGAATTGCCTGTGATCAAAGTTCCATCCCCTTGCCATGAACAGGAACACCTAATAAGTGATGAAGTGACCCCTGCTCTCTCAAGGCTTTTGGAGCTGCCAGGTCCCTCAGCAGAGAATGGGAGAGAGAACACAGAAATTCAAACAAATGTAGAAGGGACCTCAGCTTCCTTCCTGCCTAGTCACCCCCCTGCCTACCCTGCAAACATGACAGAAGTGTGTCTGTCAGACTCCTGTGGAAGGAAGTACCACAGCATTGGGATGGTCTCAAACACAATTCTGCCCTTCCCCCTCCTGTTTTGACAAGACTTATTAAAAAAAAAATCTGTGCAATTTACATTTCTGGTTTCCTCCAGCTCCCTATACCTCAAGGGGAATCTGAATATATCTGCTTTCAGAACATTAATGAAGGATTATGGACTTGTAAAAGAATTAACCCTCAACCTTCCATCTCTCTCCAGACAGGGTTCACCCACTTCAAATAAAATTTCTCTTAATGCCCCAGGAGATTTATCTAAGATCTCTCCTAATGTACTTATTTTAGGATTTCCTTTTTAATAACTAACTTTACAAAAATCATAGGTTAAGGAGAGATAAAAGTACAATCTAATGTTAATCATTATTTGACACAATCTCAATTGTGTAAGGTTTAGTCAAAATGGTGTAAAATCAGAATCTAGGATGGAGTGTTTGCAGCAACAGAGGTGGAATCTGTTCCTGGAATTTAGAAGATGCCCCTTACCACAGCATTTAGCACTGAAGTACAAAAATTAACATTTGCATAAAGTTAAATCTCTAATGGACCGTTTTCCCCTCTTTGGGTTTAACTGCTTAAACTTGGAATATTGTAACCCTTTTCCCTCAACAGAAGAGGCAGATATCTAGCTCAGTTTACGGAATTTGGTGTCCCCTTACAAAGATTAGTAAGTCCATTGCAAATGTATTACTTCCAGTCCACAGATCTTCACCCACAGCATAGACTCAGACTCGTAGGATATGTGTACATTGCAATTAAACCTCTGCGGCTGGCCTGTGTCAGCAGACTCTGGCTATGGGGTGTTTAATTACTGTGTAGACGTTTAGGCTCCGGCTGGAGCTCAGGCTCTGGGTTCCCATGAGTACATGTCCCAGATGTGAAGAAGAGCTCTGTGTAAGCTCAAAAGCTGGTCTCTCTCACTAACAGCAGTTGGTCCAATAAAGCTACTATGGTTCTTTCAAAGCACTCAAATAGCTCCACAATGAGCTTGTAATGGCCCTTGTGTCTGGCTGCTCAAAGTCAGCAAACAGCTGCTCCACCTCCATCCTGGCGGCAGCTTTTCCCCCTTTGGTTGAGGGGTGCTTTGAAAGAGCCATAGTTGTATTCTGTGCTGGAGTGTTCTTGGGCCTGGAGCTTTGGATGCTAAGAATTGTGTAACACTTGCTGTACATTTATACATATAACTATGTTTTACTGATGCTATGAATTACACAGGGCTTGCTGTACATTTACAAATACAGTGTGCTGTGAGTACCAGTATGATTCGGCAATGTGCTGTGAGCTTATAAAGTTAATTTTATTCACTAAAAATAGAACTTTATTGCAAAAATATGTAATAGTTTCATGAGTGACCCGACAGCCTCGTATTTTTTCCCAAGCGTTTCTATTAGAAAAAAGTCATTTTTTAAATTAATGCAGTAGTAGAGCTCACTAAGTCAGTCTGTGTATCGAGGGAATTGCAGGTTTCCATTTTCTCAAAGTAACTCTTATTTATCTATTTAGTCACTAATTATCAATGCCCTGCACGACCTCTACGAGATCAGGTTTGGAGGATTTTTTTGTTTGTTTTATATTGGTTTTGTTTTTTCCATGTTTTGCAAATAATGAACGTTGAAGTCTGTTATTTATATACTTTTTCCATCTTGTGAATGTATTTATATGTTTTGTTTCATTGTGTTTATATTTTATATCAAAACAAAACAATAAAGTTAAAAATAGAACTTTATTAAGTGGGGAAAACAGTATAAAAAAATTACATTATTACAATTTTTCCTGTCTTCTTTTTCCTTATTCATACAGAGGGTCATATTGGCTCTCTAAGCCCCTTGTTCCTGATCCAATGCAGCACTGGTTCACAGGATTTCACTGAACGTGTCTTCCCACCTACTCCAACAGAGGGATGACAAGCAGATGCCAACTCTACCTCTGTTTGCTCTCTCACAAGTAAAAGCATGAAGAGTTAATATCGGTGTCTAACTTGGGAGCGGGCCGGGCAACAATCTTTAAATTTAAACATTGTAAAGAAAAATGTATGCACGTTTACCCAAGCTACCTTTCTCCTTCCTCAAGCTCATCCAGTGCTCTCCTGGTGGGACTGGCTAGACTGGGGGGGGGGGGTCTCAAACAGCATGGCTGGAGCCCCCCACTGTGTCTCCTTTTGTCCCCCCTCCTTGCTGTTCATGGCAGAGGTCTCTCTCAGGCTCCTCCGAGGTCTCCATGGTGGTCTGTGGGGTGCTGTCGAGGTCTCCGCCACATATGGCATGCAGCTTATTGTAAAAGTGCCAGGTTTGCGGCTCAGCACCAGATCAATTGTTGGCCTCCCCGGCCTTGTGGTAGCCCTGGCAAAGTTCCTTCACTTTCACAGGGGACTGCTGCTGATTCTGGTCATATCCTTTTGCCTGTATCTCCCATGTAATCCATTTGTAGATTTCCATATTTCTCAGCTGGTCCATGGCTCTGCCAGGAGCATTGCGGAACAGCTGCTGGAGGACTATTAGGGTATCCAGAGTTCACAGATCAGAAGGTCGACTATGTTTCCACAACTTTTGGGAGGTGGTTTTAACTGCATTGCACTAATAGGATGCTTATGGCGGTAGACAAATTTGAAAGCAGATATGCACAAATTGGTTGACACAAGACGGACAGTCCATAGCCCTATGTTCACCCCTTTTGCAATACTATGTTAAATATTGCATCAAAGCATACTGTGTAAGGTATCATTTGAACACTCATGATTTGCTGATCATTATTGTCCTGGTAAAATGTGTGGCAACACTGTATGTAAAGATAAGATTCCACTGTATACTATTACCAAGACATGTAACAACATGTTCTGAAGGGCAGTCACAAACAAGTTCCCCAGAGACAAAAGGCTAGCCAATGCCTCAGCCAGGTGTCAATGAGATCAATTGGACCATCACTTGATTAAGTGGCCATCTTCAGCAGGAGAGAGGGTGTGGGCAAAAAAAATCTACATTTTGACAAAGAAGCATCTTAAGGTTCCAGGCTACACAGACTTTGTATCCTGAACATCAGCTAGAGATGAGTCTTGTACAAGAGAAAGGGTTATAAGAGGAGAGGCCAGATGCCTCAAATCATCTCTCTTGCTCTCTGCCCACAGCACCATCAACCCCTAAAGAATAAAGGAAGCGGCATTGGACTGGGGGAGGGGGGGGGGGGAAGGAGGAGGGGAATCCTGACTGAAAGAGGTTCAGCCAGTAAGACTGCTGGAACATGTGGTGAGAGACACCTTTGCTTTGTATTCATTTAGCTTGTTAAGTTAGGTGTTAGTTGTGTTTTACCTTTTATTTCCTTGTAACCAATTCTGATTTATATGCCTCATTACTTGTAGTCACTTAAAATCTATCTTTCTGTAGTTAGTACATTTGTTTTGTTGTTTTATTTAAACTAGTGTGTTTGGAAAACTCTGTTTGGGATAATAAGACCTGTGCATATCATTTTCTATTAATAAATGACAGACTTCATATGAGCTTGTGTTGTGCAGGAGGGAGCTGGGCAGTACAAGATGCACATTTCTGGGGGAAAGTCTGAGGCTGGGAGTTTGCTGGTGTTGCCCGCAGTGTAATTAATGAGTGGCTGGCTATAGCACTCATACACTATAGCTGGGAGCGATTTACATGCTGGAGGCTGAGAGAGAGCAGACCAGGAGTGGTTGCTCTCACAGCGAAGAATGTAAAAGGCACCCCAGATTGGGAAATTGAGGGGACACAGCTGTCCCCCAGTCCAGATTGTACCCTGGATAATGTCACAAAGATGACTTACATTGACTTAACTTTGTAGTGTAGACCAGGCCTAAGTAAGGATTTAGTAGACTAACTTAGGCTCCCATTTCTTAGGAATCTCAGCCCTAGGTTTTAAAAATATTTAAATTTTGGACCAAACTAATTAAGATCTAATAAGTAAAATATTGTTTGGTTTACAACATACAAATTTTACGTTACTACATCTTCTCTCAAGGCTAAACATTATCATTTCAGTTAGTGTCCCATCACACCAGTCCCATGAGCATTTTTTCATCTTTGTAACCTTAACTAATAATTAACCAGATTAATTTCTGTAACTACACTGAAGTCAACAATGTTACATCAGGGATGGATTTGGCTCTACATTCTAATGTGGTATAACCAGGGCCTTATAAAAGACAACAATTTAGTAAACACTTGTATGCTCACTATGTTTTCTCCTCCCCTGTTGCTCACCTGGAGAATTCTCTGCAAGATTGAGGGAAGGGCAATAAATGCAGCCATGTTGTTTAGCACTTGCATTGTCAAACTCTTCAGAGCTGAAATAATAAATATGTAAAAGTCATGCACAACTGGCCAGAACTGGAGATTTATAAAAACAACAACATGTTATATTAAGAGTTCACAAGGATGTTTATACTCCTTTGTTTTCAAAAACATGATTAACATTTACAATAAAAAAATAGTTATAATGACCAGAGAATTATACAATAAAATTACAATTCTTTATATTTAAAAATACATGTAATTTTCAGGTATGTTTTTGGGACTCTCACACTACACTATGATTCTCCCCCCAACACACACACACAAATTGCCTCACAGTCTGGGACGTTCCTGAATTTATTTTTCTAATCTGGTTATCTACTGCAATTCAAATTTCCCTATTGCCATCAAGTATAAACCTGCAAAACTTATTCACATGAATTGTCTTATTAACTTCAACATTTTCCACTGGTGGCCAACAATTCTGTTATCTGTGTGCCCAACCTAAAAAAGTCAGGACCTGCAGGAGCTCAGCACCTCTGAACAAAATACAGGCCTTAGGTGATACTCTGGTTATCATACAAAGTGTATCCTTTGTGAATAATGGCTCTGTGATGACTTTATAACTTCTTCTCAGTAACCGTGCTCAGTTTGGTTTCCCTTCACATTACGAAGGACCCTGACCAAGAGTAAGGAAGCTCTGGAAGCAGTGTGACAAGACATGGATGCCCTTATAGCTGTATAGCAGTGATGCCTAAGGGTCAAACATATGACAAAAATCTCAGGCTGTCACAATGCTTCAGGCCTGTTCCCTCTTTCTGGCAGCACAAAGGGAGGAGATGCCACCTGTAATTGCCATGACGTGGAAGAGTCTCCAGCAGCTCTCCTCCCCAGGGCTCACATGGGGACTGGTGGGGCAGTGGCTGGTATATGGTCCCATGGGGGGTCAATGTCAGCCAACTCGTGCTAGAGCAGCCCCCAGGCTGCTGTAACCTGCACCAATGCTGAGACAGAGAATCAAAGACCTGATTGTTTCCTCAGCTGCTTCTCTTTCTACTCTCCTGCACTGCCCTGTACTAGACTTTCACCTAGGTGCAGGGCAGGCAGAATCAGCTTGAGTATATCTAGGGAGCAGGCACAGACCCACAGATCTTGCTGATGAAAATATCTGATTAAGAGTGCACAGGCATGTGCACACCCTGATGTGGAGCACTCAAAGAACTGCTTTCTTCTCCCTCAGCTGGAATTCAGCAGGTGGCTAGCGGGGGAGCTGCTGAGCTGCTGCAGAAGAGAAGGGACGGCTGCTGCTCAGAACATTCATATCACATCAAAGCAGGTCCTGGGGCTGTAGGGGGAAGCATATGGAGCAACTGGGCAGGTGGTGCCGACTCCCCCACCACCCTCACAGTAGTGGCCAGATTCAAACCCTTCTGTTTAAAAATCATTGGGTGTGATTCAGGAAATATCTTCAACTCATAACAAAAAGTTGCCTTTAATAATTCAAAGCCATGAGGGCTACAGTGTTCTCTGTGCCATGGGCTGGACACGCCTCCTGTCAAGGTTGTGCCTTTCAGAATCTATTTCAGCACACGTTCCAGGCCCCTGTTCACTGGATTCTCAGGGGCAATAGCTATACAACTCTTTGGGACTGGGATGGCCTTTTTATTATGTGTATACAGTTCTCAGCAGAATGGATCCCAGCTTCCTGATTGGACATCTAGGCGCTAGGGCAATATAAATATTAAACACTAACCCACTTTAGAATGGAAAAAAAATGGTTATAATTCGGGATCAAGTGTGAAAAGGGAGGGCAATAATTCCTTTACCCTTTTTCCTCTAAAAGGGTTGGGTGTTCCCTTCCTTTTTAGGTGCATTAACCCAGAGAACCACCTTCAATTTCCAGAATTAATTTTAATAATGAGCTTGCTTAAATGGATAAGTTAGACTCAATGGCTCCCCTTTGCCAAAATGCGATGGGGCACCCTATCTTCGGCCGTGGCTCTGATGACAGATGATCCTCGCTCTCTAGAGATCACTGTATGGATTAAAAGCCCCAGGTTCTTAGTCAATGCATGGTCACCCTCCACTGATGAACCAGCAAAACCCTATCCACTCATTGCACAGAGACAGTGACCTGCTGTTAGAGGAAACAGTCACTGGATTGCACTGGGACTGCAGTATTTACTGCACCAATGGGTTGTGGAGACTGATGGGGAAAAGGAAGGAGAAAATGGAGGCAAGGAAGAACTATCAGATGATCCCAGAGGTCCATGACTTTCCCAAAAGCCTCAGAGCAGAGTTAGCACAGTGAGTTGCTATTGTGCACACAGAGGCAAGAGACCGGAGCGGTGATGCAGTTACCAAACCTAACCAGGGAAGCTGTGCAGGTACTAAGAATTTTGACCCATGCGCTCCCTTTATAGTCATGGATGGTTGGAGTCAGCCCAGCGGTTTGTTCCAGACTAGTGGACTGAATGTGTACGAGGAAGATAGGAGGGAGGCAGTATGGTCTAGCAGGTGAGAACTGGACTAGCAGCCAGGAGACCTAGGTTCCAGTCTCAGCTTGGCCGCTTATCTAATCTGACGCTGGACAAATCACTTCTCCTCCCACCTTTGTCTGTTTTATCTATTTAGACTGTCAGCTCTTCAGGGCAGTGATTGTTTGTACAGCACCCAACACAAAGGAGCATCACGATGCTACCATCATAGAAATAAGACAATAGCATGAGAAAATTCTTAAGTGTGGGAAGGCAATAGTGTATTATCTACCTACAGAGAGGGGCTGGAGGCAGACAGAATAGGGTTAATTTTTAAGGCAACAAATGGAAATGTTTAATCTGATTTCTTCTTCTTCTTCTTCTTCTGGCATTGGGCAGAAAAAATACCTATGATATCAACTGTTAACACACAAATGACAACTACCCAGCTACAACTAATGGGCATGCACTTCCTTGCTTGCGTTTCTGTGTCAGATTTGCTGTGTGTGCCATCTAACTGTTGCACAACCAAGTTTTCTGTATAAATTCACTTCAATTTATCTGAAAGTACCTACAGGAACTCCTAGTGCATGCACATCACCTGCACGCATACAGAATAACTATGGTGGATCAGTATCCAGAGAATGAACCCAAAAGACCCCAAATCTACCCCCTAATGGAAAGCCTAAGAAACATACAGGCCTTGAAACAAAACTGACCTATATTGGTCCAAGGAAAAGAGTTCCAGCGTCATTTAAAGCAATGGGTTCTTAACTCAGATGCCACAGCTAATTGCAAATGCCACTGAGCCACACGAGGAGGCAAGTAGTGTAAGTAGCCAGGACCAGATGATTTAGGACTTTACAGGTCAAACAAAATAACTTAGATTGTACTTGAAAGGCAATAGGGACCAGTGCAGACACTGCAACACAGGTGTAATGTGCTCCTGATAAAAAATGCTACTTCACAGCTGGAAGAGAGTAACAGCACTTTCCACACAGGTGCACACCCTAGCTTTGTTTCGGAGTTGTATACTAGTTCAGTCACAATGCTTACTTCCTCATGTTTGGTCAGGAGAAAAGGAGAAAAAAAACTGAGGTCACATTTTCAGTGGTATCTGGCGCCACAAGGTGCCAACAAACTTACGTTCAGAATACTGACACAACACTGTCGAACTGGATAGCTTCTGTGGCGACATCATAGCCTCCAGGAGAGGAAACCAGAGTGCCTAGAATAATTAAGTGCACAATAAATTCTACAACTCTGGCAAAAATAATTACTAGCACTATCAAGCGATGAAAAAAGGAATAGCAATTAATGGCACTGTTAAACAATACAATACCACTTATTTTTAAATATTTTTGGACGTTTACTACATTTTCAAATATATTAATTTCAATTACAACACAGAATACAAAGTGTTCAGTGCTCACTTTATATTTTTGATTACAACTGTTTGCACTGTAAAAAACAAAAAAAATGTATTTTTCAATTCACCTCATACAAGTACTGTAGTGCAATCTCTTTATCATGAAAGTAGAATTACGTATAAAAAAACTGCATTCAAAAATAAAACAATGTAAATCTTTAGAGCCTTTAAGTCCACTCAGTCCTACTTCTTGGTCAGCCAATCACTCAAACAAAACTGGTTACAATTTGCAGGAGATAATGCTGCCTGCTTTTTGCTTACAATGTCACCTGAAAGTGAGAACAGGCGTTTGCATGGCACTGTTGTAGCCAGCGTTGCAAGGTATTTACGTGCCAGGTGCGCTAAAAATTCATATGTCCCTTCATGATTCAACCAGCATTCCAGAGGACATGCTTCCATGCTGATGATGGGTTCAGCCTGATCATGATCCAAAACAGTGCAGACAGACGCATGTTCATTTTCATCATCTGAGTCAGATGCCGCCAGCAGAAGGTTCATTTTCTTTTTTGGTGGTTTAGGTTCTATAATTTCTGCATCAGAGTGTTGCTCTTTTAAGACTTCTAAAAGCAACACCTCGTCCCTCTCAGATTTTGGATGGAACTTCCGATTCTTAAACCTTGGGTCGAGTGCTGTAGCTATTTTTACAAATCTCACATCGGTACCTTTGTGTTTTGTCAAATCTGCTGTGAAAGTGTTCTTAAAATGAGCATGTGCTGGGTCATCATCTGAGACTGCTATAACATGAAATATATGCAGAATGTGGGTAAAACAGAGCAGGATACATACAATTCTTCCCCCCCAAGGAGTACAGTCACAAATTTAATTGACACGTTATTTTTTTAACAAGCATCGTCAGCATGGAATCATGTCCTATGGAATGGTGGCTGAAGCATGGAAGGGGCATACGAAGGTTTAGCATATCTGGCATGTAAATACCTTGCAACGCCAGCTACAAAAGTGCCATGCGGATGTCTGTTCTCACTTTCAGGTGACATTGTAAATAAGAAGCAGGCAGCAGTATCTCCCGTCAATGTAAACTAACTTGTTTGTCTTAACGATTGGCAGAATAAGAAGTAGGACTGAGTGGACATGTAGGCTCTAAAGTTTTACACTGTTGTGTTCTTGAGTGCAGTTATGTGACCAAAAAAAAAAAATCTGCATTTATAAGTTACACTTTCACGATAAAGAGATTGCACTTCAGTACTTGTATGAGGTGAACTGAAAAATACAACAATATTTCTTTTGCTTATCATTTTTAGAGTATATATTTGTAATAAAAATATAAAGTGAGCACTGTATACTTTGTATTGTGTAATTGAAATCAATATTGAAAATGTAGAAAAACATGCAAAAATAATTAATAAATTTCAATTAATAATCTATTATTATAAGTGTGATTAATTTAGATGAATTTTCTAATTATTTTCTAATTAACTGATTGACAGTCCTAGTGATTACATTAATTTAGCTTTATTTTTAACCTCCACCAGTTTAATTACATATTATGAAAAAGAGGATTAAACACTTTGTTTCCATTGTTGGCTCAGTGTTACAATATGTTACAGGACTGCTGTGATGTTTAATTTGTTTTTTAAACACAGAGAAAAGTTGCTCTAGTGCAGGGATTGGCAACCTTTGGCACGCGGCTCGCCAGGGTAAGCCCCTGGCAGGCCGGGCTGCTTTGTTTACCTGCCTCATCTGTAGGTTTGGCCGATCATGGCTCTCACTGGCTGCGGTTCGCTGTCCCAGGCCAATGGGGGCTGTGGGAAGTGGCACAGGCCAAGGGATGTGCTGACCACCGCTTCCCGCTGCCCCCATTGGTCTAGAGCGGCGAACTGCGGCCAGTGGGAGCCGCAATCAGCCGAACCTGCGGACGTGGCAGGTAAACAAACCGGCCCGGCCCACCAGGTGGCTTACCCTGGTGAGCTGCGTGCCAAAGGTTGCCGATCCCTGCAGGGCCGTAGCAACAAAGAATGTGGCCCCCTCCGAACGGTGGCCCCCTCTGAACATACGTCCGGGTGGGGTCCC